>NC_134020.1:23644250-25101750 GCF_040712315.1 Castanea sativa
ATATTAAAATGTGTAGTTGTGTACATAAAAGTATAGCTAATCCCATGAATTTTTTTTTTTTTAAATCACTTTCACTGGGAGGATATACACACAAGAAGGAATTGATAATAAATCTGTTATCTACTTTTTAAAAAAAATATTTTTTTTTGGATAAATATCAAATTTTTGGATTAAAAAAAAAAGGCTAGTAACGTTAACAACTTGGTTTTTATGGTATAACAGGGAAAAAATTGTAATTAACATTAACAACTTGATTTTTAATTTATGGTTTTTCTCAACAACAAAAAAAAAAGTTGATTTTTACGGTATTTGATTTTAAATATATTCCTTTTTTTTTTTTTGTTGCTTATATCAACTTCTTCACAACTTAAAATTATTATTTTAAATAGAAACAACTTCTTATCAACTTTTTTTTTTGTTGAAGTTTGCCGTGGTTGAAATTTTGTTTGTTGGATAAATATAGGAATTATGGGGGTGTCCCGAGGACGAAGGCGCTAATGGGCCGAGCCTAAGGAGTGTATGGGCCAAGTAGGCAAATACAAGATCATCAGTCCAACCGAGAAAGATCCACCCACCTCTCGAGGAGGGTGAGATGAGTTATCGATGAACGAGGGGACCTAGACCAAAGAGGAAAAAGGGGGAAGTGTGCTAGAGAAGCACCCGTTAGCTCCACATTAAACGCTCTACACCAACCAGGACAGCCGCATTAATGGGGTAAGTGATACCTGAACAATGCCTAGATAGCCTGTAGCTCTCCCTTCACTTCCCCTAAATGGAGGAGACGAGACAAGTATCTGAAGAGCAACCACCACCCTACAGCTGGAGGGTCAGGATGGAAGACAAACTACTATAAGAGGAAGAGAAACCCCATTGAGCAATGAGATTAGAAAATTTGAGAGAGAAAGAAAGAGATCAGGAAGAGTTTATGAACTATGACTTGTATTATAGCCTTTTAAAAGACACCTTCCTCGGCCATACCAGGGGAGCAATAATAAAAAGTTCTTCTTCCTTTGCGTATCCCCTCGTCTTTTTTCTTTGTAGTTCATCTTTGCTTGGACTTGTTCATCCAAATCCATACCCTGGGCCTAGGAATCCATGAGTTGGTTTGTCATGCCCATCTCTGAACAAATTAATGGAAGCAGGTCTCATTCCCCAGGCCCAAGCCCATAATCTTTGGGCCCTTACGACCTTTTCAGACCCATGCCCACACAGGAATGATTATGGATAATAGTTTTATTATACCATGAATCTCATATTTAGATTTTCAAGTTACTATAAATAATAAGGCTAGATTCATGATTTTTTTTTTATATAAATATTTTGAACGTCCAAGTATCTATAATTTTTTAGGGTTATTTCTTATTTGTTTTGTTATTCTCTCAAATTCAGTCCCTCTTTACTTCAAAAAATAAATTCACAATTTTGTTTTATTTATTATTCATGTTGTTTTTTATTATTTTTTCAGGGAGTTTCCTTGAGGTTTCGAAGCACTTGATCAAACAATACTCTTAGTATTGAGTTTTTCTCAAAAAAAAAAATCCTTGAAGTTTATATTTACACATTTGATTATGATAGGGTGAAATTCGGTGCCTCCTATGGTGGGCCTTTCTTTGTAATGTTGGGCTGGGCTGCCTCCTACTATACTAGGTCTGAATGTTTCTGGATTAAGGAGTTGGAACTGGTCCAATTGCAACCCACCTTGGTCTGGTTTGTGCACAAACTATGCCTTGTTTATCAAAGCTTTTATCGCATACCCATGTTAGACAGAACTGTTATGGGAAGTTACGGCAGACAGATATGATAAAGATAACAAAAGAAATGCATTCACTATTTAAACAGAATAATAAAAGGGGGTAACAAAAGACACCCCATATATATAACAGCAGAAAAATGGGGGAAGAATAGTAATAGGTTTATTGAATTAAAGAAGGAAATATCAGTCTGTCATGCCAAACTACATTACAGGGTCGAAACCAAAAAGGGAACTATTTCCTCAATGCAAATAATCTCCCTCAAAAAAATGAAATTAATTGCTTTGAGGGAATGGGGCTAAATGGCCTATGCCCAGAAGAATCCTTTTGCCTTCAGCATAGAGCAGGGCCTCAGAGGGAGAGAGGGGATCAACCTATTTGGTGAATGCCTGCCATTTTACGTTCCCTATTTTTTGTTGTTCTTTCTAATTCCTCTTTTCTTTTCTTTTTGTTTTCCTTTTCAATGCTTGCTTCCTCATTATGATTCTTTCCTAGAGGTTATTTATTACTCTGTTCGTGATTCTCTCCTCCTCCCCCCCCCCCCCCGAATGTGCACAGCAAGGGTCTTTTATATAATGTCTGCTGCAGCTGGCTTTTACCATTTTAGCCTTTAACCACATTTGTCTGGTGTGGGTGTCCTTGCTGACCATTTAGTCAGTTGCCCAGCCAGCACCACTTACTTGTGTTGGTTGTGCCACTCCATATCACCAGACGAAGATGACTATTTTGTTTGTTTGCTTGCCGAGGCATTCTTACCTGCCACGGCGTGGGTGCTCTCTCTCTTCATCCCTCATGGCATGCACCTAGTGGTTCCAACTCATCCTTACTTCTTTTGGGTGGTATGTCATCACAGCAGGACATTTCCCCCAAAAGAGCTTGAGTAGGAACCGCAGAATAGGTTTTCCCCTCTCCCCACCGCCAGACTATGCCCTCTTATCTCTAACCCATGACCCACCACTTCCTGTATTGGCTGGGTACAGGCTGGTGATATCTGGGCCTTGCGCATGTTTCACTTCTATGTTCGTCCAAAACCTGCCTGCTGCTCATGCGTTTGCCACGGTCTGGAGGCTCGTCTGCACATTCTGCCGTCCATCCTTGACTTCTTATAGCGTGAGCTATTTCCTGTTTTCTCATTCTTTATTGGCTTGCTCTTTTTAGGGGCTAGGCTTTGCTTGATTGTGGGCTTTCCTTCCTTCAGACTACTCTTTTGCTTCTTCCTGCGGTCTTGCTATCATTTCCTGCTGCATCACTATGCTATTCTTGCTGTGATGTTATTTGACTCAAACCTGCTGGGCCTCTTTGGGTCTGTTGCTTATTCCTTTTTTGATTACCCAGTATGATCATTAAGTTTTTTACTACATTACTTGCAGGCTCCTGTATCCCCTTTTTTTTTTTTTGTTGAGAGATACACATGATTCATAATTAAGTCGTGCATCGCACGAGCATAATACTAGTACTTATATAAAGTTGAGATTGGGCTATGTGTAAATAAAATTTTAAGATATTAGAATATTTTTAGTATTTTATTGATAATAAATAGTCCATTTCATAGTAAAAATTACATAATTTTTAATAATACAAGGTGAGTATATTTAATTTTTATACATTCATAAATGAAAATAATTCTATCTAATTAACTCAAAAAATATAATTGCAACAATAATTTAGTTATTAATTATTAGTATAGATTTGTGAAGATGTAAAAAAAAATTGAACAATCCTAAGGACTCAACTTTTTTCACATTTTTTTTTACAACTTACTAAGGTGTCACTAAATTTATTGAAAAATAAAATTTAGTCATGATGTTTACATATACCTAGAAAGAAAATCAAATAACTCATGCACAAGTAAAATCTTGTTAAACAATACAATAAACCAAATAACTCGTGAACAAGTACAAGCTTATTGAATAGTAAAATAAATCAAACTTGAACATATAATCTAATTTAATAATAAGCTTGAACTTGATTTGTACTTAAAAATAAACATAAATGAACCAACAATCAAATTTTAATAAAACGGTGCGTGTGTTGGTTTATAGGCTACATTCTATTCTAGTCCCCAAAGGTTGTTTAAGCCTTTTGGGGGTGTTGTGTGTTGTAAATTGTAATTCCTCTTCATAAAAAAATAGGTTGTGCATGGGTCATGTTAGGTTGGATTGGAAGTATTTTTCAACCCAACCAAAGCTTGTCGGGTTGTAAAATTCCCAACTCAAACTAACCCAATTCAACTCACGTGGGTTGGGTTGGTGGGTTGTAATTACATGTTTTATGTATCTTAAAAAGACTAAGACTTCTTTTTTAGTAATTGTTTAATTACTTTTTTATTAAATTGTTATAAGTGTGTACTTGTTGTTTGGTTAATTTCAGAACTAATCTGACCCTTGTTCCTTACCAAAGTTATAAGTTTGGCCAAAACACATTGTTGACCCTTAAAGTTTACACATTGAGTGCTTTTAATCTTTGATGTTTTAAATGAGAGATTTTTTTTACAATAAAGTTTTAAAAATAAGCTCTAATAGTTTTACCATATGGTTTCCTTAATTTCTTATGTACACAGATTGATAGAGAAACAAAGTGGCCAATTTTCCCGGCCCATTAAAAAAAATGGCCTATTTTCAGTGACGTGTCATTGAAGAAAAAAATACACGGTGGCTCTACCCAATCCAAACTCATACTTGAGCCATAATTTTTTTTTTTTGAAAGTCATAATTTCGAATTATAATCATCCTCCTTTTTTTAAATATATATATTTAGCTTCAGGTACCTCTGGAAACCAGTTCTCAGGCCCTGTTCAATTTCTTTATGTTTTGCGGTGTGCCATATGATTATTCGAGAAAAACTATAGCATGCGATGTGGATCAAGGATCAGAACTACAACCTCCACCTCCATCCACATTGTTGATTTCCTCCCACCATTAACAAGCAATTTACAGTTTTACACCCATATTTACTTCATTTATGTTACAGTTTTAACCATGTACACAAAAAAAAAATTAATAAAAGTAAACGAAATGACCATTCAAACTCATTTTTTAAACTTCATAAACCAAAAACTTTCCTTTGAAATATTGGAATTAAAAGCACTCAACTTTTAAACTAGAGGTACTAATAATATATTTTGGCATTTAAGTTTCCTCTATTTTTGGTAATGTCATTGTTTCTAGGATGGTGGAGGCATTGTTAGGGGTCCCTTGGTCCTGTATGCATGGCTGTGTAGACTGTAGACTACAGAGTCCAACTTCTTTAAGCCTTGTGCATAGTATTTCTTTCCCTCACTTCTTTTGAAACCATTAGGTTTAGGATCATTATTCTTGATCTTAAGGTCTATCCCGCTCACTTCATTTTTTTGTGCCATCACCATTAACTTCTCTTTATCCTTGTCCTGGGATTTATTAAAATAAAAAATGAACATTATGTGATGGGCCTAAAGCCTGGTCCCATCCTTGATGAATTGGATTAATACGTTTGGGGAGGCATATTATCTTGGTACTCTGCTCTTTTCTAACACTATATATTTGGCAAAAATGAGGGGATGAGGAAGGAAAAGAAAAATGGGATAGAAAAAGAGGAGGAATGGAAGACAAATTTTTATCCTTAAAGTCAAATTTATTTTTTTATATATATAGATAATTACAATATGCTGTTAACCCTATAACTTAAACCCTTTTCTTTAAAACCCTTCAAGCACTTTGTGCATGGAAGTTGCCAATTCTGCTATAAGGTCTTGGCGTATCCTTAGAGTTTTTTTATTATTAGGGAAAAGTGGAAGGGAATAGTTTATACTTTTTTTTTATGGAACTGGTAAGAAAGATTTTACAAATGAACTAAATCAGTTTAGAATATAACATCCAGCTCAGACGATATATCTTCTACCTATATATCAAAGATCAGCAGATAAAACTGCTTCTAACAAAGAAATGAGCAAGTTGGTTGCCCTCCCTTTTTACCTGTCTAAAACTATAATTTTGAAAAACCTGTGATAGCATCCAAATCTCTTCAATAATATGACCAAACATAGTTTTTGAAGGCGTCTACTTTATACTATATATTATGGTATTATGGATATATTTCTAATTAAAAAATTATAATTTGAACATTCTTCCAATTTGGAAGGAAAGAGAATAGTGGAATTGAGGAGTGGTAGGAAAGAATATACTATCCATATTATTGAAGCCCAATCAAAGCATTGGATTATTCAGCAAAAAAAAAAAATCAAAGCATTGGATTATTGAAAAAGTCATGGGTTGAAATAAATCAAGAAATTGATTGTTTGAGTAAATAGTGGGACTGAAACAATCAATTTAAAATTGTGATTATTGTGGGACGCTCTCTTGTTTTCTCCGTTCCCTTTTTTCTCTCACTTCACAAATTTCCGCGTGGTGGCAGAGCACTAACTCTCACACAAGTTACTTCTTCTCTTTTGTCTTGTGTCCCTTTCCTTTTCTTTTCGTTTTCTTCTTCTTGTCATTGCTCTGATCTTTATCCACGACAACCATCCAAAACTAGCATCAATAAAATACCCACTCATGCTCACCATCACAAGTGACAAGACCCATACCCGTTATGAATAAGTCCTTTAGTCTTTATTTTAAAAAAAACCCTCAAATCTTTTTCTTCAAATGCCAATGTTCAAGATTTTTATTTGGTGTAAATGTACTTTTAGTCCCTACATTTTAATTTTTTTATTTTAGTCACTACAATTTAATTCTACCACTTTTAGTTCCTAAACCAATTAACACGTGTTATTTTCGTCATTTCCGTCAGTCAACCGATGGAAATATCTGAGGTGGCTGACGGAGGAATTAAAATATTATAAAAAATGCCACATTAGCATCTAATTTTTTAAAATAATTTATCAATTTTAACTAAATAAAAAAAAGAAAAAACAGAATTAAAAACAATAAAATACATAATTTTAGATCTAATTCATTTTGAATAAGAACACACAAGAACATGATTACAGATTTAAACATCAACACAAGAACATAAGAGCACAAACCTAGAACCAAACACAAACTCAAATTTAAAAACACAAAGAACACAATAACAAACATAAACTTTTTACTTTCAAAACACTGACTTACTATTCATACCAAAAGTCTCAGACTCACAACCATGTGCACTTTAGAGAAACGCGGCAGCCTCTTCATCCTAACACTTATTAGCGACGATCACGAGCACCGTCTCAGCCCACACCTCATCGACTTTGTCCTCTCCGCTCTCTCCCAAGTCAACACCCAATCCATCACTAGCGGCTCCGCTCTCATCACTGTTGCTTACGGCAAGTTCTTTTGCAACAGTGTCAACGTCCCTTGGGGCCAACCCTCCACCCACCTCCGCCTCCACAAAATGGTCGAATCCTTCAGATCAATCATCGTTGCCCTCCTCTTCCTCCCCATCCAAACCATTGCCGCCGTCTCCGGCCACGCCGCTGCTGGTGGACTTGTCCTCGCTCTCGTCGCAGGTGGTGGGTAAATCTAGGTTTTCTGGGTCTAGATCGGCTAGGTCCATTGTGGATTTAAAGAGAGGTTGAGATGTTTTGCTTTGTGTTGGTATGGTTAAGCTGGGTTTGTGTTGGTATGGTTGAGGGATTGAGCTAGGTTTGTTCAATTTTGTGGGTATTTTGTTAATGACTGTATTGATTTAATTTTCAGATTTAAATCTATTTTTTCTTTTGGATAATTTGGTTTGTGTATATATATGGATTGATTTTTTTTTGTACAATATTCTTTTATGTTTTTTTGTGTTTGATTTCTGGGTTTGTATGATTTTTTTGGGTTTGTGCTCTTATGTGTTCTTGATGGGTTTGTATGATTTTTTGGATTTGACTTGGCATTTATTTTGAGAGTAAATAGTTTATGTTTGTTATTGTGTTCTTTGTGATTTTAAATTTGAGTTTGGTTCTGGGTTTGTGCTCTTATGTTTTTGTGTTGATGTTTAAATCTGTGATCATGTTCTTATGTTTTCTTGTTCAAAATGAATTAGATCTAAATTTATGTATTTTATAGTTTTTAATTCTGTTTTTTCTTTTTTTATTTAGTTAAAATTGATAATTTTTTTTTAAATTAGATGCTAATGTGGCATTTTTTATAATATTTTAATTCCTCTGTCAACCACCTCAGATATTTCTGTCGGTTGACTGACGGAAATTGTAACACCCCAACCCAACTTTATAGTTAACTTATGTGTTCAAGTTGTTAATTATTATTTGAGCCACTTATTTTCAAAAATTAATATGAGTATTTAATAAACATATTATTTTATAATGCCATCAAATAAGAATTGTAAAGAGTATAAATAATTGAATGGCTATTTGTATTATAAATATATATACTAAGTATAAGTATGTACAAAACTATATTAAGTGGTTAAGTTATTAGATATATAGTTGTTGGTGTTTAATTAAGTATAAAGGTAAGGGTTTATATGCAAAGTTATTTTATAGTTTGGGCCTTTATAGAATATAAGTTTGTGAGGGGTGGAAAGTGAATTTTAAAAAAGGTAGTAAAGTGAGTTATCAACTCACTATTCCCCCTTAGCATACGCTTGCCCCACCCAAGATATTTCCTTGACTTCATTGCTACACCACTCTTCTTTCTTTACTCCTTTGATTTCTTCTTTCTTTGTTCTTATCAGCATCACCTCATCTCATTCTTCTTTGACCTTTCTCAAGACACTAGAACATCCAAGAAACTATCTCCCTCTCTATTTTCCACGGGTCCACATGAATCAGAATTCTCACCTCACTTTACTCTCTTTTCTCTTAGGGTACGTTTGGTTAGAGGAGTGAAAAAGTGGGGGGGTGAAAAATTAGTGGGAGGATAGAAAATATTTGGTTTTCCCTCATGTGTGTTTGGTTGGAGCAGTGGAAAAGTGGGAGGGTGAAAAACTTTTTTGTTTGGTTGGAGAGAAAAATGGGAGGATGGAAAATATAGTTTATATATATTGACTATTATGTCCTTGTTATATAATAGTGGGAAAGTGAGAGAAGTAGGTAAGTGTAATAAAGTGGGAGTATTTGTGTAAAATGCATTTCTCATTACTTTTCCCTCCTCATTTTCCTCCCAATTTGGGAGGATAAAAAAAGTGGGTCCAGGAGGGAAAACTTTTTCCCTTATTTTCTGTCTCTCCTATTTTCTTTCCTCAACCAAACAGTGGAAAACAAAATTTTTCACCCTATTTTCCATCCTCCATGTTTTCACCCCAACCAAACACACCCTTAAGGAAAGAGCTAGAAGCTCTCTTGGGTCTCTTTTCTCAAACCCACGGGTCCACACCTCAAAAGGAAAATAAAGCTCCATCTAATTTCTTCTTACTCTCTCAAAGAAAAAAGAAAACTCAAAGAATCTCTCTAGCTCTACCTCTCATACTTTAAGGTCTAGCAACTAGGAAAGGGAAATCCTTTCATGCAAGAGTGATTCTATTTCTATTTCCCCTCAATAATCATAAACTTGGTAAGGGTTCTAGCTATTCTCACCTTAGAATCCATGAATTCTTCAAGGAATTTCAGTGATGGTATTTGTGGTTTGTAAAATTGGGAAATCATGAAATTGTAAGTCTATATATATATTCTGTTTTAAGAAGCCTTGAAACCGTGTTGGTGATTTGTTGAAGGTAGATTATGGTTTTTACTAATTAATGATTGTATATGATTAAGGAAGTAAGAAAAAGTTAGTATGATTACTTTTGATGTTATTGCTAGGGTTTTTGTTGTATTTAATTTTTGCTCCAAATGGTTAAATGACTGTATATAAGTATTCTCTAACATGTCTAATGAGTGTATAAAAATCCTCATGTGATAATAAGACTATTTGCAATCATTTTATAATTTTACAAGAAAAACGTTTCAGAGCTGTCACTGTGACAGATTCAGTATTTACACATGGTAAATTATGTATTAAATCATATACAATAAATTAGGATGCTAGAAGTAGTTCTTATGAATTATAAGACACATATGGTTCTAATGGAAGTGGTCTCACAGCCATTGGATCAATATAAAAATAATGGTTTAATTTCTAAGTTGTATAAAATTCTATCAGGACAGATTTGAGCATGTTGTATTTTATGATTTTTAATAAATCATAGTGTTATGTTTTGACTCTAAAATTGATATGGTATTTACTAGACATCCATAGGAGTAGCTCTGTAAATTGGCATGAGGATTAGATGTTTTTAAATAGCCCATTTATATTTTACAAATGAGGCATATGCTGCTGAAATGAGCAGTAAACAGTAAATGATAACTTTGATTTTGAGGATTTAATTCTAAAGTTAGGGTGAATGTTTTAAGCTATAATTTAATATGTTTATCTTTTGGTATGTCTAGATCATAGATAAATTTTGTATAACTTGGTTCAAGGTTTAGTACTCAAAAGAGGGTTCTAAACCATTCTATTGTTTTTTCATGTTGCTATATGAGTGTATATGGTTATATGACAATGCTTAAAAGAGTTTATGTTTTTGCATGCATTATTGCCTTAATCTCAAGCACATTTTGAAATGAAGTTGGCTCATTTGGAGGTATGATATAAATATGAGAATGTTGGTTTTCTTTAGTTTGGTACATCAATTGTTGATGTGTGCATAATATGTTTGTGGGAACCTTATTGAGGTGAGATTAGGATTTCCTTGATTTTAAGAGATAAGCTTTGAGATGAATGTGTAAGTTTATTATAAGGAGTAATTGATAGTAATAAGCTTTGATATTTGGTGTAGGTGTTACTAGTACCCAATCTAAGCTCCTTCGACTTTAGGCTTTTAGTTCCTCTATTTTTAGGTAAGGTATAAATTATATGAGCATATGGTAAGTCATGAGGTTACTTTAAAGTATATTATGCATTAAAAAACTTTTGATTAGAGATATAGCATATAATCATATTTCAGACAAAGACATGTTCGTAAGCTTTCGAAACCTTATGTACATGACTTAAGCATATTAATGCTATTACTAATTCCATGGACATGATGTTTAAAGAAAAGAACGGAAATGCTGTTATTATGAAATGTTATGCAAAATAAGAATTTTCAATATGATGTATAAGTATGAAATGTTTTCGGGTTATGTCCTCTGGTGATCTGAACTCGGCCAGCAGGGGTTAAATTACTGGCTTTCCATGGAAAATGTTATCTGATTGACCATTAAAAGTGGGACTGGCTCTGCTATACTCGCCCTTGTTGGTAATGGCCAACTTGTGGAGGATGCCAACCTACTCCCATGGTTGAAGATATGTATTATGATGTGATCCTAGAAATACTTGGCATTGTGGGGAATGTTGGATGCCTAGCACAGTGGTGCTAGAAGTCTCCCAAATAAATACAGACTTATCAGATATGGACTAACCAATATGTTATGAACAACTATATTATTTTATTAATCATGAGAGAATGAATTGTTTAAATGCATTATGAAAAGTTAAAAGCTCTCATGAAAGGAAGTTTATAATGAAAAGAAAAGCTGTTCTTTAAAGATAAAAGTTTCTGAAGTTCTGTTGTGCTTTAAAGATAAAGCTTCTGATGAAAGTTCAAGTTTATGTTAAAAACTCATTAGATATTTGTTTTTTAAGAAACGATAAGTTTTATGACTAGAAAAGTTATAATATTTTATAAGAAGAAGTTTATAAAGAAAAATTTTCTTATTTGTTAAGATATTTCTAATTAAATATAAAGTTACCAATTATCTAATTTAAGTCAAAATGATTATTTTGTAATAAGACTATATATATATATATATATATATATATATATATATATATATATGATTTTAAACAATCAATATTATATATGGTGACTTAGTAAGAAATAAAAGAAATTCAACCTGAAAAGTTTTGGTAATATTATTCTAATAAGAAAAATGAGAAGAATTATTTTCCTATGAAAAACGTATAAGTTATTATTATGAATAGTATAAAATACTATGCATGAAAAGATGTTCTCCTATCTGAATAATCGTAAAATGAAATGATATTATTTACATGCATTCTTATTAAATTCTTATGTATTTTACCTTTATTGAGTTGTGTAGCTCACTCCTTCCACTCTTTCAGTCAATGGGTTTTATTTTGGAGCAGAGGGAGCCTTGGTCGAGTTTTGGAATGAACTGATTTTAGTTTTATATGTATAGATCCCAAATTAGCAATTTGATGTTTAGTTTTGTAGTTTTGTGTATTTTAAGATCTAATGAAAGGTGTGTACCTTAAAGTATTAAGAGATGTATTATGTGAAATTTAGAATTTGAGTAACTGGTAGATTATGTTATTCTTTGAGTACAGTGTAGATGCTCTAAATATCAAGTGAAAATTTACACAAATAAGTAAAGAAACAAGAGTGAAAAGAAAGAGGGAAGTTTTTGTTTAAAGTTTAGTTGATTCTTATTAATATTAGGTTTAAGCTTGATATTAGCATGTCGGTCATGGTCACAAATCTGGGTATTGGGTTCGGGACGTGACAGGAATGGCGAAAATAACACGCGTTAATTGGTTTAGGAACTAAAAATTGTAAAATTAAAATGTAAGAACCAAAATGAAAAAAGTCAAAATATAAGGACTAAAAGTGCATTTACGCCTTTTTATTTTAACAAATCTTTTAATTATTCCGGCCATAGTATTGTTCATTTCAAGACTTGTCAATTGTTGGCCTCTTTTGAAAGAGGAGTACAAACAAATTTGGACAATGTACTTCCAAAAAAAATTCAATTTTTTGAAAGTTGCTCATTCCATCAGAGAATCTACGCAAAGCCAGGGTGTCTATAGGACAATACATACTCTCCATATTATTCAAGAACAAATCAAGACATTGGATTATTGACGACAATCAGGGGATTGGAATAAAACAAGAAATTGATTGGTACACGAAATTATGGGATTGAAGCAATCAATTCAAAATTCAAGTTCTCTCTCAAAAAAATCAAAATCAAAAAATCAAAATTCAAGTTGTAGTGTATGTAATTTCAATTATAAAAATAGGTTCTATTGTAATGTACCATCATCTAATTGAATGAAAAAGATGTAACCTCTAAGGTTTTGTTTCGCGGATGTAACCTTGTGACCAAATTATGTAAAATCTCATATTTTGTCTCCTCTTTTCTTTACTCATTTCACAAATTTCAACTTGAGAGGGTGGGAATAAAATCATTCCGTTTATTTTCCATCCCCTACACCTCTACATGTATGGTATTTTAGATATATTCATTTCAATGTCATCTGTATTTGTTGGCGGTATTCAAGAATCAAGTCAGATGAAAGTCGTTTAGTTGTAAGCCTAAAAAACTTTAGTTGAGAAAAGTTCATCTTGGTTTAGTGAAATGAAGCGAGTTCAAAAAATAATCAGATAGAAACCTTCTCCTAATATTTGTCGAATTTTTGGTGGAGCAAACCTGTTAAAGGAAATCCACCAACTTTGCTTTCATGGTTCACTGTAACCAATTACTCCTTGTTTTGTGTACCCTATATGCACAAAATTAAAATCTTAAAAACTCATACAAAGAAAGGAAGACAGCCACAGAGATCTTTAAGAGGTTATATCACCCAAACACAACATCACCACCTATGCTATTGGAGTGTCTTAAGAAACCAGAGAGATGTCAGAAAACCTTCAAGTAGCCTTGAAGCAACTGAGAGATCGGTTTTGCAATTGGCTAGCGACTTCTGGTGTTGCTGTGAAGACATAGGCTATAAATTAGCACTCGCAATAGTTTCAGGAAACTCAGATACAATGTTTGATTACTTGTATTGGAGGTCTTGTAACTTGTAAGTGAATGTACAGTATCGCAATTTCCTTATAGTGGATTTGATGACCTGGGCTAGGCCTTTAAGCATTTTTCCTTGTGGAGTTTTCACTTTGTAAACAATTCCTTGTCACTTGTGTGTGATTGTTCATATTGTCATTGATTTACTACGATTGCACATGTAACTTGTTGATTAATTATTTGGACTTGATATTGATTAATTAGTTTAAATTGATGGTAAGCCGTGTAGAGCCTAAACTGAATTTTCACCACACAATCAAACGCTATTTCCCTCCATATTTCCTCCACGCTCCACCCCTCTCCCTTGAACTATACAGTGAAAGTCTTCCGTCGAGAATGAGCATTCGAACTAAGGAGAGAGAGAGAGAGAGAGAGATAGTTGCAGTCAACAGTTGAGTCATAGGAAGGAACAAATACTATGTAATATGATCAGTCAAGGACCACACAGAAGAGAAGGTTCACAGACAAAAAGAACTCGTTCAAATCCGGAAATTAAGGATTGCTATCGTTGCATACTCGTAGTGGAGCGCTTGTGCGTCATACTATTCTTACATTATATTCAGCATGCCGTATCCTATTTATTGGTGGATTGAAACTAGAAAGGGAAAACAAAAAGATATTCAAAAAGAGCAAACTAAATTCACATAAGAAATGTTGATCATATTGACTATAGAGTAAAGACAATGGAAAACGAAGACGAAAATATATAAATTGGTTAATCCAAATAGATAAAATTGGAATGTAAGATCACACATTAGTGGTGCCAAAAATTTAGCAATTTGACACTACAAAAAGTTATATTATCTATTCCGTTACCTCACTTTACAAAACACACAATATCAGCGATTTTATTTTATTTTCTTGTCCTTTGTTTGATAGAATCAAACTTGGTATCTTTTGAGGCACTCATACCAAGATAACTCAACTACCATTCCACTCTCATCATGTCATGAGCCCATAGGTCTGATTACATTAATCTACGTGTATGTAAAATATATACCAAACATGACCTGCGAAGAGCCTTATGGTTTATTACATAACCTACTGTATTTTATTATGCGAATTAAACTCAAATACCTCATCCCCATAATTGTAACTATTGAAATAGATAAATAAAAATACTTTTTTGGTCCTATATTTTGGTCATGTCTTTAATTTGGTTTTCAAGTTTTTATAATTTTGTTTAGGTCTTTATGGTTTTAAACTTCTTATTCTATTAGTCACTGTCGTAAGCTAGCAGTGTAGTCCATTAATCATGCAAGCATTCTCTATAAGTGAGATGTCAACAAGGATCAAAATGACTGCAAGTGTAAAAATATAAGTTAGGACCAAAAATGAAGTTATAAAAACTTAATATAGGTACTGATAAGGATAATTTTGTAATTAATCCATGACGAAATAAAGGCGACAGATATGACAAGGTCATTAGCTTCACTCACGAGAGATGATCTTGTTGTAAAGTCTACAACTCCACTCCATACCTGACGGCTACATCTTGGCACAGTAAGCTGACGATAGTAAGCTGAAGAGGGTAAGCTGACGATAGTAAGCTGAAGAGGGTAAGCTAAAGATAGTAAGCTGACGACAATAAGCTGAAGATGGTAAGCGAACCTCCACCCATAGCCTTACTTGGTCTCCACGCATACGTGTATAAGGAGAGTTCTTGCGCTACACGCTTAGCCCTAATCAAGAAGACTCCTATAAGGAAAAGAACTTTAAGAGATATGTAAAATCCAAGAGGTTCTCTCTTAGAAGGAAATAATTTCTTGGCCAAGGCACGGATGTCAACCCCACACTACTATAAATACCCCAAAACCCTCATAAATCAAGGTACGCATAATTCATCCCAACTCTAGCACTCTAGAGTTACGAATAAGAGATTTCCGTTAACTTGACCGTCGGAGGGTATTTGCCCAGTACTACACCGGTACTCTTCTTAAGGTCTTCAGCTTTTGTGTTGTGCAGGTTCTTCATCAGGAGCACGCGAGGAACGTGTGATTTACTGACGATTTTCGACATCATCAGGTACCAAACAAGAATCCCCCCCCCCCCCCCTACACACACACACACACACACACACACACACACACACACACAATTTTAGGCAAAGGACCTTAGTCTAAAGGTCTTCATTAAGGGTTCGTTTTGTTGGAGGTGAAGCAAGGAGGAGAGAAAAGTATAGGATTGGAGATAAGTGGAGGATGGAAAATTAGTGGGATTTAAATGTTTTCTCCTTGGGTCCACCAAAAGTCTATCTTCTCAATTTAGGGAGAGGAATAGTTACAACCAACAATTGAACTATCCCTCCGCTTACATGCCAAACCAGCTAGGTTTTTTTTTTTTTTTTTTTTTTTTTTTTTTTTGCAATATTTTCTTGAGTGTCTTCTTCTTCTTTGGGAGGGGGGGGGGGTTAACTGGATGTGAAATTTTTTTTTTTCTATGCATGATTTTTCTTTTATAATAAATTTGGGTTGATTGCTTTTTTTTTTTTTTGGGTTGGTTGTTTGCCCCCTTGTTTTTTTTTTTTTTAATTGTGCTTCATTTTTAAATAAGAGCTTATGTGTAATTTTATACAAACTTATTTTTTCCATTCATCTACTTATTCACCCTCCAAAAAAACACAAATGAGAGAAACTAAAATCTTTTTCATTCTCCCACTTTTCCATCTCTCCAACCAAATGGACCCTAAATGAAGCCCCAAATTTTGGGTTAATAATTAGTTTCAACAAATAAAACAAAATATAGGTAGATTGTGCTCTTTCTTCCCCATGTCTAAGAAGGTCTTCAAAATTGTAAATAAAAATAATACAACTCAATTTGAAACCTTAAGTTGTTTCACCCAAAAAAAAAAAATTCAAAGTATGATGGGTCATCGTTGATGATTAATTTCTCCTAATGACTCAAGATTTTGATTGGCAGGTCAATCCCCCAGTCATAAATTATCAAGTTTTCCTTCACCATGTATCACCATACATAAAGTAAGGTATTTTTTTTTAATAAAAGATTTTTCAAATGTTTAAATTTTATACTTGATCTATAATCTATTATATTTGATTTTCTATAAGAAATCAATTTCAGTTTGGTTAGTAATGATTCAAAAAGTTATGTCTTGAATCCATCTTTACTTAGGTATGTTGAGGTTGAGTCGGAATTTGGTAAGGATAAATTGTAAACTCATGTTTTACATTATTCAATAAGAGATTGTCACATCAGTCTTTTATTTAAAACGCAATACATCATCTCATAGTTAATAAGATCACATCAACCTTTTCCTTAATTAAAACTTGAAATAGGATGTTTATTAAAATGTTATCATGTGTGATCAGAACTATTTATGTTTTAGTAATATGATAATGTGACATGTCCTTATTCGAGTGTGTATACCAAGGAAATTTTTTAGGTACTTCAGGAGAATAAAGAAATGGTATTCCCTCCACCCACATTTATGGTAGACCCCACCATAAATGTGAGAGAAGGGAGCACCATTCTTTGTGCTCTGAGAATATCTAAAAATTACACCAAGATGATTCTATTATTAAATGATTTTTTTTTAGAAGTTATTATTAAATGAAGTTGATAGTTCTTTTGACAAAGGAGAATTCTTAGGTTCTCCTGGGAAAATTCTAAGAATTAGTCATGGGTAAATTAGATTTTATTGTTTTATATTTCAAATCTTATTATATTCTTATTATATTATGATTTTATAGTGGTGACAGTGTTTCTTTTATTTATAAATATTTTTGTAATCATAAATTCCCACTAAAAAAGCATAAATATGGATGCCTTTTTTTTCAATTTTTTTTAATTTAAAAAAGGTGAATTATAGAAAATAAAATAAGTGAATCTTAAATATGATCTCTTGATTAATTTGTTACTCATAATATTAAAAATAAAAATTTATATAAAAATCTCACAAAAGAATAAAAATTCATAAAAAAAAGAGATAGAAGGTAATGACATAATATACAAAAAAATACTAATAAAAATAATTATAATGATATTCAAACATGTAATATAACAATAATTGTTTTAGATAGGTAGATAAATGGGAGATGAGGTTCAAACCCCAGATATAGAGCACCACAATTATTAATATAATAATTCTTGATTATATAAAAACACTTGATTATTTTTCAAATTTAGATATCAATTCTAAAATTTTGTTGTTACTTCCAATCATAAATGTTTTAGTAGATTTTTTTTTTCAAAATTAAAATTGATAAAAACTCTACTTAAGATCGATTATGTCACAAAAATATAAAGTAGATTAGACATATTATCATATATAAAGGAAATGTTAGCAAAGCCTAAATAAAAAAATAATTAATAGCATTTTTGTATCTCAAAAGGCAAGAAGAATGTGTTTTAAATAAAATGTTATAATTTAAAATTTTTAATAAATATTATTTAATTTTTAATATTTTATATCACAAGTTACACTTGGTGTAACTGGAAGGCTTGTTCCACTACTCAATATTTTTAATTGAATACGAATTTTAACAAACCAACTGTTGAATTATATTATCTTCATGCTTTCTCAATGTGTGCGAAATTCAAAATGATTAAATATTAATAGTCATGTCATCAATCAATTATTTAAATTCAAGTTTTTGTAATTTAAAATAATGCATAAAAGATGAGTTTATAGATTAAATAATAAATAACAATTGATTGACATGAATGTTGGTATGCATGTTAAGAACATATAATCCAATAGTAAAAATTTTAAAATATGAATTTAATAATAAGCTATTGGCTGGTGTAACATTGCTTGGAGTTACACCAGATGTAATTTAAACTCAACCCCCCCCCCCCCCACACACACACACATATATATATATATTAAATATTAATAGTCATGTCATTAATCAATTTTTTAAATTCAAGTTTTTGTAATTTAAAATAATGCATGAAAGATGAGTTTATGGATTGAATGGTAAATAACAATTGATTGACATGAATATTAGTATACATGTTAAGAACATATAATCCAATAGTGGAATTTTTAAAATATGAATTTAATGATAAGTTATTGGCTGGTGTAATATTACTTGGAGCTCTCTCTCTCTCTCTCTCTCTCTCTCTCTCTCTCTCTCTCTCTCTCTCTCTCTCTCTCTCTCTCTCTCTCTCTCTCTCTCTCTCTCTCTCTCTCTCTCTCTATATATATATATATATATATATATATATTATGTGGATAAACTAGAAAACAAGAATTTTCAAGAAATAAAAAACAATATTGTGAACAAACGGTTGTTCATCTAATTAAAGCATTTGCATCTAGGGTGCTAAAAACCCCTCATTTAACACCTTAAAAAGTTATTTTATCTACTTTAACTCATGATTTCACAACACATCTTACGTCCCTTCTCCTATTGTTACATCACAAACAACACTATTCATTTATTTACTCATTTCACTCTCTCTCTCTCTCTCTCTCTCTCATGTCAGCATGAGAGACCCATCCTCATAAACAGTGGTCTTGACCCATCAAATAGAGACCTATATCGCAATAGAAACCCATGTTGCAACAGAAAAACACCCATCAAGGGCGGTCTTAGCCCATTAACAAACCCATAATTACAAAAAACCAAAAACTGGCCACACACAGCCTACCGCAACCCACATTAAACTAGCCATCCAACGACCAAAAACCACGCCACAACCAATAACCCACAGTCCACTGCCAAAACCAACGTCGATATAAAAATAAAATAAAAAAATTCAAATCCAAATAACCCACAAAAATTCAAATCCTCCAACAAAACCTACAAACCACCACGAACCCACTGCCACAGTTTTGCCACAAAGATGATTAAAACTATAGATCTAGCAGCGTTTACAAAACACACAAATCTCAACAAAATCCTCAAACGATTGAGGCTGCAAAACCCATAATTAAATTCCACCGCTGCAAAGACAATTAACAGGCGGAAGGTGCCAGTGGAGAGAGAGAGAGAGAGAGAAGGAGAAGCTTGCTACGGTAAACTGTTACTAGTAAGGTTGCAAACTATTTAGGCTTAACACTCCAAATGTAACATGTGTTTTGTTTTTTGGTGTTCTAAAATAGAATTTTGATAGTTTAAGTAGTCCCAATGCTAGCCCATTCAACGCGCTTATCTGTAGTAAAAGAATTAGAACAAGACAAGTAGACAACAAACAAACGATAAGGAACACACAACCTACTTCAATTTCTTTTATGCACTAGTTGTCTAGTCTAGATTATAATTAAGTAGAATAAAGACCTGAATACAAACGAGCAAAATTTTTCTTTTATTAATTTCCCCAAGGTGCTGACTGAGTCATCTCCGTAGTGGATGCAGCTATCAGTATATAGCAAGCATGTAACAACTAAGGAAGTATCTACTTTACTCGTAGCCTTTGCACAAATCTATTCCTATTTATTACAATGGAATTACCCAAGCTCTTCATTACCCTTCTCATTATTGAAGCTCTCTTCATCTCCCAAATACAAGTCCTAGCAGCCCCCACCAACTCAAACCTCTTCAGAGAATATATAGGAGCTGAGTTCAAGAATGTCAAATTTACCGATGTACCCATTAACCCAAATGCTGAATTCCACTTCATTCTCTCCTTTGCTATAGACTATGACACCTTAAGCTCTCCCTCTCCAAACAACGGAAAATTCAACATATTCTGGGACTCTGCTAATCTTAGCCCTTCCCAAGTTTCCTCTATAAAAATTGCTCATTCGAATGTCAAGGTGGCCTTAAGCTTAGGAGGGGATAGTGTGGGGGATGGCTTCGCTTACTTCAGCCCCTCCTCAGTGGATTCATGGGTTTCTAATGCTGTTTCATCACTCACAAGGATCATAAAGCAGTATCATTTGGATGGAATTGATATTGACTATGAGCACTTCAAGGCTGATCCTGATACCTTTGCTGAGTGCATTGGAAAGCTTATAACAACTCTGAAGAGGAATAAGGTAATCTCGTTTGCTTCTATAGCTCCATTTGATAATGATCAAGTTCAGAAACAATATTTGGCCCTGTGGAGGAAATATGGACACCAAATAGACTATGTGAACTTCCAGTTTTATGCATATGATAAGGGAACCACTGTGCCTCAATTTCTTGAGTACTTCAAAACCCAAAGCTCTAATTATAATGGTGGTAAGGTGTTAGTAAGCTTTGGTACAGATGCTAGTGGTGGGTTAAAACCTGATAAAGGCTTCTTTAAAGCCTGCGAGAAACTCAAGAGTCAGCAGCAACTTCATGGTATCTTTATTTGGTCAGCGGATGACTCCAAGGCAAATGGTTTCCGCTATGAGAAAGAAGCGCAAGGACTTTTGGCAGGTCGACACTAATATTGTCATCAAATTATGTAATGAAGGTATTGCTGATGTTAGATCCCAGCTGCCTGTACTACTGAACTTTTATTTTCTAGTATATTTATAATGCATGTTTGTGTTTTGAGTGTTTGTAAGAGCACATTGTATTTCATTTTAACTTGTTTTCTACTAGTGTGAGATTATGTTTGTTGTGGCTTTTGGCATATATTAATTTGGATCCTCTGCACTATCTAGTCATCTATGGAAACTTGCAGGAAGTGGGCTTTGTTATAATCTATTGTTGAACTTTGGCAGAGAGAGAAAATTAAATATGTTTTATGGCCAGTTAAACGTATGGCTATTGACAAGAGTTATCAAATATCTTCTTATTTCCATATCAATATGTATAGAGTCCACATGTTTTACTTGTCGGGGATTCTATAGAGTCCAAATATCAAACTGGTAGGGTCAATAAGGAATGGGTTAGAAACGAATCATTTTAAACATGTTGCCAAACTTGACCATCGCATAGTCTTTTAAGGGTTGGTGTATGACCCGTATTTTTTTTTCAAATAATAATAATAATAATAATAATATGTTTTGAGTTTTTCACATGAAAACTTTATATATATATTTGAGCCATTTAGGAATCTTAAATGGAAAAATAGACCCCACATCTAGAAAAAGTGAAAAACACTTTGTTTAGGAAAAAAAAAATGTAATTTGAGGAAAAAATGGTTGGTCAACAATAACCAACGGTCAACGATTGGCCTGTGGACGGGGAGAGAGGGGGGGTGGGGGGACCGTATGAAGGTTCTATTTTTATTTTTATTTTATTTTTGTACTATGAAGTTTACTTGTAGTATTTATTGAGTATGAAACATTTCAGAAAATGTTTTTAGCTTTAAAAAGCAATAATTTAAAATTAACACTTTGCTAAACTTGTTTTCTACTTGTGATTTCTGTCGCACCAAACAGAAAATACACAATGTACATGTGGAACTAACTTCCCTTAGTTGCAATGGTATTTAGCTGTTTTTCGGTTGACCCTGAGCCTAGGCCACTTAGGTCATGGCTTAGGGCCTCCTATTAGAAAGACCCCAAATGTGGGGGTAAATAAATGGTTGTTTTTTTATTATTTTTTATCAAAAGAAATATGTGAGTGGTATTATTTTTCTTTTACGGGAAAAAATAAATAAAATAATGTTATAATCACAAATTATTTGATAATATTTTTACAAATTGTTATTGTGACCAACTTTTTAATGGTATTATTTTTCTTCTCCTCTCAAAAAGGCCAAAAAAAGAATAATACTGCAACCACAAATTATTTTATAACATTTTTATAAACTATTGGTGTGACCAGCTTCTTATTAGTTTTCATCTAGGCCTGCTATTAATATCAATTTTTTTTTCATTTACCAATTACCATTCACCACATCAATAGTTTGTAAAAAAGAATTGTAAAAAAATTTGTATCTCTAGTATTACTCCCCCCAAAAAAAAAGTGATGTTAAAGATATGAGAAATGCTACAAATACAAATTATTTTATAACATTTTTATAAACTGTTGTTGTGGCCAACTTTTTATTGGTTTTTATCTATGCCCACCACTAACATCATTTTTTTTATTTACCAATAACCACTCATCACATCAGCAGTTTGTAAAAAAAATTTATAAAAAAGTTTGTATTTCTAACATCACTCTTAAGATAATATAAATTTTACTACATAAATCTTATAAATTGATGTATGATTAATCACAAGACGTAATTCAAATACTCACTTATTATCTTATTCAAGTACCACCAATCACATTCATTGCTACATCCTTGGTAAGCTTTAGCATTTTTTTGAGAAAAAAAAAATGGATTAATAAAAATACACTCCCATTCCAAAAAAACCCAACCACCGTTAATTGAATTAGTCATATTAAAAGTAAGAATAATGTATTTTACATAGAAAATAAAATATAGAACTAAATATTATTTAAATAACAAAAAATCCAATTGAATTCATCGCCATAGGCCTCAAAATGCATTGAGCTAGCTCTAGTGGTCTCTAGTTATTTTGATGATGTGTAGTTCTTTGTGAGCTTTTCTATTCAAGAGTTGATTGGTCTTTCAAATCCATGAGAAAATGCAATGGGTAATCCAATTTTATTTGTTTTTGGACTTAGATCTCTCGGTCTAGATTTAATGAAATGACTAAAGTTTAATGGTTAGATGTCATAATGTAGAGCCATATATATATAAAGCATTTAAATCTTCCTTCCTCCACATTTTTGGCTAATTAATTAGATTGGATATTGACATAAAAAAAAAAAATTAGATTGCAGTCTCAATTAACCATCCACATTTTTACATTGAGCTTTGTATTTTGACAGTTCTGTTCCAATTTTTTAGTTTTGTGAACCACTCCACATTACTAGCATTTTAGAGCATCTACATCAGTGGGTACAAAATCATGTAAAATAGAAAAAGAGACCAGTTTTACACATTTTGCCTTAAAAATGCTCCACATCAATGCTTCTAAAAGGGTGTAAAATTGTGCAAATCCATCCACAAGCTACAGTAACCGTGTAAATATACACGGCTACTGTAGCTCGTCCATTTATTATTTTATTGATTTTTCGTTCACACATTTTTTTCTCTCCCTTCTACGTGCTCAACAAACTCAGTAACTGCTCATCTTCTTCTTTTTCCTCAGATGCACACAAACACCCACACACAAACACATCCACACAGACAAATCAACACAGAGATACACTTGCTTAAAAAAAAAATGCAGAGATACACAAACATAGATCAATGCTTGATCGGAACGATCGGTGCTTGTGGAACGATCGGTGCTTGATTGGATCGGAGCTCATGGATCGTGGATCGGAGCTCGTGGATCGTGGATCGGATTGGTGCTTGTGGATCGGAGCTAGGGAGAGTTAATCGAGAGGGAGAGTTTTTCAAGGGAGAGATGGGTATAGAGAGAGAAAGAGCAACAAACAGAAATGGGTAGAGAGAGAGAGGGCGCGTATATATATCCGGGTAGTTGAGAGAAATAATAAAAAATGTGAGGAAATTGATTATTTAATTAAAAGAGGTGATAGAAAATATGAACTGATTTGGGTGTTTTGTAAAAATGGATGTGTACAATAGAAAAAGTAGATTTTTAATGTAAAAATTGATGTGTAAAATAGAGGAACTGATGTGGTTGCTCTAATAATACAATTCAAAAGGAGAGTTAATAGGTTACAGGCTTTGTGTCTTTTCCATCCTCTCAATTTGAATTTTTTTTTGGGTCTAGTAAATATTATTGTTATTATATTCTAAAAAACTTGTTAGTTATTATAATAATTGATAGGGTACTGATTTTGCCTATCTCCAAGTCGTCCATAAAGGTCGTCTGTAACCCGTCTGGAATTGTAAACACCCTTTGGACCCTACCTGTAACTACCTCGTCCAAGCAAGAAGAGCTCCGGACGAGATAAGCACCACCAGAGAATGGGCGCTCGTCCAGAGCGCGGACAACTTCGTCTTAAAGGAGTTTGTCTGTCAGACGAGACAGCCCCTGCGTAAGTGCCAAAGTATACTCAACTAAGGAGTTCCAGGACTAGAGTATCACACTTAGGAAAATCTCCGAATATAATGTGATAATTCCTTATCCCACGCATAACTGTCAAGTATCCGTTGTGAAATAGAAGCAATAACTCCTAAACGGTTGTAGGAGTTACATTTGACCCTTGCGCCTCCTTGAATCCAGGGGGGTTTCCAATTTCGATAACCGCCTATGAAGGCACTATATAAAGACTGATTCAGACAAGGCAAAGGTATGTGAATTTGACTCCAAAAAAGTTGGAACTCCAAAAATATAGAGAGAAAAACTAACTTTGCCATCGGAGGGTTTTTGGCCGGCAGCCCCGGTCACCTTTGATTCGCTTTTCTTTTTCTTTAGGCCGCAGAGAGAGCAAGTGGTCCTTTCAAGTCCGAAGCATCCAGCCTACTGATCTTCTTTGCATCATCAATTGGCACCGTCTGTGGGAACAGTTCTTTTCGTTCGGTTATTTGTTTTGTTTTCAACGATTAGCCTTTCCCAGAAAAAAGGCTGAATGGTTCGAACAAGATCAAGGGCAACAAGCCCAGGCCACCAGGAGAGTAGGGATGCTTCTAGCAACCCCCTTCGCGATCGCAGGTCAGCGCCTGTCATACAACCACCCTCCATTCAACATATACAATCCATGGCCGCCGCTATGGCGGAACTAACACGTCAAAACCAGGAGTTGAATAGGGAGATCAACCTCAGGAGGCAGCGCCAAGATGGGCACGCGGATAGACGGGCACCGAGTCAGGAAGGTGGAGGAGAAAATGTCGAGTCCGAAGATCAAACAAGGGGTACCGCTTCAAGAAGGGTGCCGCACTTGGAAAAGGAGATGGACCAGATGAGAAAAGCCATGGATGAAATAAGGGAAAACATGAGGCGAGCGAACCCAGTGGATGATATGGTTCACCGAACGGACTCCCCCTTCACGGCTTCCATCAGCAGTCACCCCCTACCTCCAAAGTTCAAAATGCCTTCTCTGGACTCGTATGATGGAAATCGTGACCATTGCGATCATATTGCAACTTTCAAGACGACCATGCACCTACAAGGAGTCCCAGACGAAATTATGTGCAGAGCTTTTCCCACCACACTTAAGGGACCGGCACGAGTGTGATTCGGTAAGATACCCCCAAACTCGGTAGGATCCTTTGAAGAGTTGAGTAAGTTGTTTGTCAACAATTTCATTGGAGGACAGCGTCACAAGCGTTCCTCCTCCAACTTACTGACCATAGAGTAAGGGAAAAATGAGAGTTTGCGATCCTTCATCACCCGTTTTAATAGGGAGGCCCTGACAGTGGACGAGATGGATGACAAGCTATTACTGGCCGCTTTCCACAATGGGGTCAATTCTGACTTGTTCATTCATAAGCTCTACGAGCAGGAACCGCAGACCATGGCCGATCTCATCCATTCGGCCCAGAATTTTATGAACGCTGAGGACGCTATCATAGCCAAGAAGAGAAAAAGGGCAGAACGTTCAGAAGCGGGTCACCATCGTTATTCGGATCAAGGACCTCGTCCAAAGAAAGCTCGGGTAGACTAGAGGAAAGATAAGGATGGTAAGAAGGCCAGTTCCTCTGCGAGGAATCAGCAATACACGCCCCTGACTATGCCACTAGAGCAGGTTCTTATGCAGATCAAGGATGATCCGTCCTTGAAGTGGCCAGACAAAATGAAGGGAGACCCCAACAAGCGTAATAGGAGCAAGTACTGCCGTTTTCACAAGGACCATGGGCATGATACGAGCGAGTGCTTTGACTTGAAGCAGCAGATAGAAAATCTCATTAGACAGGGAAAATTGAGGAACTTCCTTGGACGAGACCAGAGAGATGAGAAAATGAAGGCCAAGGTGGAAGAATCATCACGCCCCCCACTAGGAGAGATAAGGGTAATTGTAGGAGGAAACTCGACGGTGCAGTCGTCCAAGTCAAGGAAGACATACCTGAAGGTGGTGCAGAACATCCAACTGTCTGGACGACCTCCTAGGACGAGGGAAGTAGACCAACAGGCTGTTACGTTCACGAACGAGGAGGCAGGATGACTTCACCGCCCACACGATGACGCGATAGTCATCACCCTACTCATCTCTGACAACACGACCAGGAGGGTATTGATAGACAATGGCAGCTCTGCAGACATTCTCTACTACCCCGCATTCCAACAAATGAGGTTAGGACGAGATTAGCTTCGACCAGTGAACTCGCCGTTGGTAGGATTCGAAGGAATGAAGGTGCAACCTGTGGGCACCATCACGTTGCCAGTGGTCGTTGGAACGTATCCGCAGCAGATAACCAAGGAGGTAAATTTCCTCGTTGTTGATTGTGCATCGTCATATAATGCAATTATTGGAAGGCCAACTTTGAATAGCTGGAAAGCGGTAACCTCTACCTACCACCTGTCCATCAAATTCCCAACCGAGCACGGAGTAGGCCAGGTACAAGGAGACCAACTGGCCGCCAGAGAATGCTACTTAGCTATGCTGGCCATGGACGAGCACATGCAGGCGATGAGTATAGACGGAAGAAGGGTCGTGGCTGAGCCCACTAAAGCATTAGAGGACGTCCCTTTGGACGATAACCAGCCCGAGAAGTCTACTAGAGTTGGGGCGAGCATGGAAGAGGGGGCAAAGCACGCTTTGATTCGGTTTCTGAAGAAAAACCTCGATGTCTTTGCATGGAGTCATGAGGACATGCCTGGCATTGATCCGAGCGTCATTACTCATAGCCTGAACGTGTGTCCCTATTCGAAACCAGTGCGTCAGAAGAAAAAAGTTTTCGCTCCCGAGCGAGACAATGCCATTAAGGAAGAGGTGCAGAAGTTGGTCGCCGCGAAGTTCATCCGAGAAGTTCATTATCCGGATTGGTTGGCGAACGTGGTCATGGTCAAGAAAGCTAATGGCAAGTGGCGAATGTGCGTGGACTTCACTGATCTAAACAAAGCTTGCCCCAAGGATAGCTACCCATTGCCACGCATTGACCAGTTAGTGGACTCAACGGCAGGTCACAGGATACTTAGCTTCATGGACGCTTTCTCGGGTTATAACCAGATACAGATGGATGAAGCGGATCAGGAGAAGACTTCATTCATCACGAGCCAAGGGTTGTACTACTACAAGGTAATGCCCTTCGGTTTGAAGAATGCGGGGGCGACCTACCAAAGACTAGTTAACCATATGTTCCGTCCTCAAATCGGGCGAAATGTGTAGGTTTATGTGGACGACATGCTAGTGAAGAGCCAGGACGAGGATAAACATCTGGACGACCTACAAGAGACTTTTGATACGTTGCGATGGTATAACATGAAATTGAATCCGAGCAAGTGTGCTTTCGGGGTCTCATCAGGAAAATTCTTGGGGTTTATGGTGTCGCACAGGGGAATTGAGGCGAATCCGGGTAAAATCCAGGCAATACTGAACATGTAGCCACCGAAAAATATCAAGGAAGTCCAGTCTCTTACTAGACGAGTCGCCGCCCTCAACAGGTTTGTATCGAAAGCTACTGAAAAATGTTTGCCATTCTTTAAAGTCCTTAGGAAGGCTTTTGAATGGACGGACGAGTGCCAACAGGCCTTCCAAGACTTGAAGACGTATCTCATGACGGCGCCACTGTTGAGTCCGTCTGTACCTGGGGAAGAGTTGTACTTGTAGTTGGCAGTGTCCCCACACGCAGTGAGCTCGGCGTTAGTCAGAGAAGAGGGGAGAATCTAGAAACCGGTCTATTACACAAGCCACGCGATGAGAGGGGCAGAAGGAAGATACCCGATGATGGAGAAACTAGCCTTCGCATTAATCACGGCTTCCAGGAAGCTGAGACATTATTTTCAGGCACACGTCATCAACGTCCTAACAGACCATCCCATAAAAAAGGCGATGATCAAGTTGGAAGCTGCTGGACGGCTAGTACAGTGGGCCGTTGAGCTCAGCGAATTTGATGTCAGATACCTCCCAAGGAGTACGATAAAGGCGCAGGCGTTGGTAGATTTCATCACAGAATTCACCCCTAGCCAGGACGACCTGAACAAGGACGAAGGAAATGAAATGTGGGTGGTTAATGTAGACGGATCGTCCACAATGTATGCAGGAGGGATTGGAATTGTATTGAAGTCCCCTGAGGGTGACAGGCTGGAGTACGCGGCCCGTCTGCAGTATCAAACTACCAACAACGAGGCTGAGTACGAGGCTCTACTCAAGGGATTGGAATTAGCCAAGTCCTTGGGGGCAGAGTCGTTAACAATCAGAGGAGACTCTCAACTGGTCATTAACCAAGTGAATGGGATGTGTGATGTTAAGGAAGATCGAATGAAGAAATATCTCAACAAAGTGAAACGCCTTGCACGAAAATTTTCAGCCATAAGTTTTATTCAACTTTTCAGGGAGGAGAATGCGGAAGCAGATGCCTTGGCGAAAGTCGCATCGGCAGGGGTCGTGGACGAGTTCGACAACATCCAATATATGCCGAGCATAGACATCCCTGACATACAGCAGATAGGAGGAGGAGAGAATTGGATGAGTCCGATAGTGATTTACCTCAAAGATGGAAGGCTTCTAGAAGACAAGGATGAAGCAAGAAAGTTAAGGGTCAGGTCGGCCAAGTATGTCCTCATAAATGAAGTGTTGTACAAGCGAGGTTTTTCCCAACCTTACTTGAGGTGCTTGGCTCCTGACGAGTCAAACTATGTTCTAAGGGAAGTTCACGAAGGATTGTGTGGAAATCATTTAGGAACAAGGTCGCTAGTCCATAAAATCGTCTGTGCCGGCTACTATTGGCCTACAATGCAGGCAGATGCTAAAGCTTATGTCAAGGTATGTGACCAATGCCAGCGCTATAGCAATGTGCCTAGACAGCCGTCAAAGTACCAGACCCCAATGACGGCCCCATGGCCCTTCGCACAGTGGGGACTGGATATCCTAGGCCCTTTCCCCATGGGAATCCGACAGATGAAGTTTTTGGTGATAGGAATAGATTACTTTACCAAGTGGGTAGAAGCCGAGCCTCTTGCAGTAATCACTCAGCAAAATGTGAAAAATTTTGTATGGAAGAATATCCTATGTAGGTTCGGAGTACCCAGGGTATTAGTATCTGATAACGGACGTCAATTTGACAACGCACCCTTCAGGGACTTTTGCAATCATTTTGGGATCAAGAATCACTATTCTTCACCCTCCCATCCACAGGCAAATGGACAAGCAGAAGTAGCAAACCGATCCCTGCTAAAAATCATCAAGACTCGGCTCGATGGGGCAAAAGGGATATGGCCAGACGAGCTACCAGGTGTTCTTTGGGCCTATAGGACGACTGCACGAACTTTGACAGGAGAGACCCCTTTTAAACTAGCCTATGGAAGTGAAGCTGTCATACCAACGAAGGTCCATATGGCAAGTCACCAAGTGAGGGAGTACCAAGAGAAAGACAACGGGGAACAACTTCGCCTTGACCTCGATCTTATTGAAGAGGTAAGAATGGATGCGGAGCAAAGGACGACAAGGTACAAAAATCTCATGGCCAGACAGCATGATGCCATGGTAAAACCCAGACGATTCGGTGTGGAGGACCTTGTCCTCAAAAGGGTCTCCTTGGCGACCAGGAACCCAGCTCATGGAAAACTGGGACCCAATTGGGAAGGACCCTGCAGGGTAATCAACTGCAAGAGGCAGGGGTCCTACTACCTGGAAGCCCTAGACGGGCGGAAGTTAGAGCATCCCTGGAACGTGGAACACCTGAGAAGGTACTATCAGTGATGAGCAGGGGCGAGGGAAGTCAGTGGCAAAATTACAGCTATGATTTGCGTGTTTGCTTATATTTACTTTTGCTTTTACTACTATTATGGTGTGTTATGAATAAAAGTGCACTAGTTCTTAAACTTTTGCACTACTTACAGACCAGCTTATGAAAGACGAGGCTATGTACTTAAGTATCTTAATAAGGCACTAGCTTATAAGCATGTGCCGCGTTTGTGAACAATGTTCATGTAATAATATGGTTTGGATTTCTTATGTATTTGAATTCCAGTTTCCACAATAATACCCACGGACGAGGCAAAAGCCTTAGACAAGAAAAATCTTCGGACGAAGGCAAACTCGTCCAAGATTTCCTTTAAATGAGGATAAAGCAAAGAGAAAAATGCTAAGGCATGCTCGTCCAAGCTTTCCTTAAAAAAAAAAAAGGGATAAAGCAAAGAGAAAAATGCTAAGGCATGCTTGTCCAAGCTTTCCTTTAAAAAAAAAAAAAAAAAAAAAAAAAAAAGCCAGAGCCCACTTGTCTAAGAAAGAAATTAGGCGTTAACGCATGGTATTCCAACGACGAGCATATAGCCAAGACGCATGGCATCCCAATGACGAGTATATGGTCAAGACGATTGTGAACTCGCGAAAGTACGAGTAATAATCACCTAAAGGGCAGTCAAAATGATCATCATCGTCCTAAGCGAGTCGTCCACAAGGGAATCGTGTAAACGATCACCCAACACTTGGGAACATTGCTTAAAAGGCAATTGAATAAAAAATAAAAATGCGTAAACTCGTCCATGGAACAACAATAACGATAATCGAAAATAAACATTCATTAGACATTAAAGGGTGGACGACCATCGTCCAAAAACCCTTAAGAAATAAGCCTTGAAAGGCAATTGTTTATAAACTCATCAAAAGTACTCCAGACGAGATAAGTGTACTCTTATACATTTTAAAAAAGAAGAGAGAAAGAAGAGAAGAAAACACTTGAACAAAGAAATAAAATCTTCAAATAACAAAAGCATCAGGCATCAGGGTCATCTTGAGCAGGCTTGGTCGAGGCATCGTCTTTAACATTGACGTCTTCAGAGCTGGTCTGAAGAAAAGAACTAGCAGCACCTCCAAGTTGAAGGACGATAGGGCTGAAATCAACTTCTGGAAACTTTTCTTTCGCCTCCATGCGAAAGTCTTCAAATCCCGCCGTATAGTTGGCGTCCAGAAGGTCAGTTAATTGCTTCGAAGCCTTGAATTCCTCCACAGCTTCGTCCTTAGCCCTCACAAGGGAGTTGCTTAGCTCGTCGATCTTCTTCTGAAAGTGGTCAAGACGAGAGTCTTTTTCCACTATGTCAGCCTTTAGCTCCTCGACAAGGTTCAGCAAACCCTTGGCCTCGTCCTTAGCCTCAGCAGCCGTCTCAGCCCAGCCCTTGCAATCGTCTTTGACCTCCTGGATCCTCCTCTCCAACAGCAGCCTCGTCCTGTCCAGCTCAGTAGCTTGCCTGGACGCAGCTATAAACTTGGACATAGCCTGCACAAGCAAATAAGAATTTTCGTATTAAGCAAAGTAAGCAAGCATAAAAAAAATAAAAATAAAAAAAACTAGCGACGAGAACAAATTCATATTAATTACCTTGAAAAGATCGTGGACACCTGAGTGTTCAAAATCTTTCAGGGACATGTTATAGCATGCAGCCACGTCCTCGTCAGACACTGCTTGTTGAAACCTCTCCCAAGCCAAGCCCTCGCTCTCAAGAAGGTTAGGCACAACGTCAACGGGAGGCTAGGACGAGGCAGGAACGCTGGTTTTGGACGGAAGGGGAACAGGCTCGGACGACTCCACGTCAAAGATCTGGACGGACGGGGACAGCGGGAGAGACGACCCCGGGCTTGGACGACTTCCTGTGCTTGGCTCTCCGGCTGGGGAGGTTTTCAAGATTGATGGCCTTTGACAGGCTTCTCTTGTCGCTAGCAGCAGGACGAGCCCTAGCCTCGGTGTCTTGCTTACCATGCTCGTCCGCGACCCTCTTGCCTTTATTTTCCTTCATGGTAGCCATCCCTAAAATACACAATAATAATGATAAATACAGGTGAATAAGTCAACAAATGTGTCTAAGACGATGTAAAAGAAAAAGAAAAAAAAAAAAAAAAAGAGGAAATGCAAGATGAGAACTCACGTCGATGAACTGTAATCTCGTGGGCTAAGGCTTCTAGAGAGGGCTCTGGGCCAAGTCCCCAAGTCGCAAGACGCTGGAGGGTGACCAAGGAATGGAAGTCCCTCTCTGGGTGAAGACGAGCCTTCTGAACGCGTCCCAGATAGAACTTGTTCAACGATGGCCTTCTAACACCTGCAATAAAGACGAGAAGTTTAACATAGAAGGATATGTAATAAAGGCAATGTTACGGTAGTGGTAAGCATACCTTCAGGACGAAGGTTCCCTATGTCTCCTGTATAGGGGGGAAACGAATCCCTGCTCAACTCAATAGGGCGTCCTGCCCAAAAACCGGAGACGAAGAAGAACTCCGTCTTCCAACTCCTATCTGAAGTAACCAAAGATTTTATAATCCTACAATCTTTTCTCCTAGCCGTAAACTGATAGAAGCCACGAGATTGACTAATTTCAGAGGGTTTATAGCAAAAAAGGAATTCGTCCACGGTAAGAGGACAATCCCCTTCAAAAACCTCTCTCCACAAAACTTGCATAGAAACAACTAGTCTCCATGCATTAGGATTTAGCTGACACAAACCTAAACCTAACTTAGTAAGCAACTCCCTAGCAAAAGCGTTGAGAGGTAGCCTAAGACCTCCTAGAAGATAGGCTTCATAAACCCCAATGCCAAAGTGAGGTTGGCAACACCACTCATCACGGACGGCTAATCTAGGATTTAGCTCGTCTGGAATTTGGTACCAGCTCCTAAGGGACGCTAATTTCCTCTCGTCTGTCTTGGCCGGAACCCCTACAGCACAGCTGTAAACAGTCTCAACCTCGTCCTTTTGAGTGGACGAGGGCGCACTAGAGGGGCCAGCCTTAGACCCAAATGTCATTCTCGTCCTAAGTTCCTCTTGGAAAACTTCTAAGGGAACCCCAGGAACCCCATAAATATACTCGTCTGTGGTATTACCAAAAATATATATATCAAAATGGTAAATATATATTATGACGTTACTTTTGAAATGGTACACCGGTATTACTGATAACGCCTTAAAATGTATACTTGTTATATATTTATGTGGGCGTTATTCCTTATTACTATGCTTAATTTGTATAATTAAACCATAATTTGCATTACTCCCTATTATCTATCTTTACATAATTTCTTGAATAAGATGTCATTTATATATTCTGTGTAATTTTTTACTTTTAAGAAATTATGTGAGAAAGATGAGTTTACAGGAGTTTGTTAGAGAATAGAGGCCAAACTAGAATTAAAGTGGAGTTAGAGGACCATGCTTAAATGTCTAAGGAGGTGCAGCTAGAGTGCTTAGGTCATCTACCATTTTTGAAGTTTCAAATAAGAAAGAAATTAAAGAAGTAGAATCTGAAAAGGAAAAATTAGATTTGAGCACTGATCAGTATTTTAGGCGTATCTCTCTCCTCAAAAATCCAATTGACACAAGGCCAAATGGGGTGGAACTGTCACTTAAATATCTACAACTTTCCAGTTTTGAGTTTTTCAAAATTCACAATTTTTGAAGGCCGAAATTAACTCACAAGTTTCTGTTGTAAATCTGGACGAAAATTGAAATAATAAAAGTTTTATTATCTTTGGACACTTCGACGTTAGGGTTTGGAAGGGAGGCTGTGTAGAACGAATTTTGGCAAAGAAAACCTTGTATTTTCCTTTCTCTAATAGCAGCCTAAACTCTTTGCTAGGGCTAGGGATTATGTTTCTTCTATACGCTATGACAATTCAATGTGATTCTTTCTAGAATTTTATCAACAACATATTTGATTGTTCAATTAGATTTCTTTTGATGTATTAGTTCTTTCATGCTTTCAATAAGTTCAATCATTTTTTCTTATTGTTTAGATAAATTTCTAATAGTTCAAATAGAAATCAGGTTTTAAAGTGAATGAGTTTTTCTAAAAACTTTTCTAACCGATTATTAATCTAGGTTATCATGCGTTTTTGAATTGTCTCAGTTCAACCGAATCATAAGTATTTAATTGTATAAGAACAACCAATTATGAAATATAGTATTTCTTAGGTCACAAAAAATTTCATATCAATATAGAAAAATACCCCGATACTCTGGTATTTACATTATTGATTTTTATATAATTTTTATTGTTATTCTTGTTAACAATCTCCTAGCAAAAACACTTTTTTTCTTTACCCAAATTGTTGTTTAATTGTATTGTCTTTAAATTTATATTGCTATGATCTCCTACACTTGAAAGTGAGCAAGCAACTACTAGTATTGACCGATACCAAAATATTCCGTTCTAATGAACAACTAAAACAGAATCCGAAAGAGTATTCATAACATTGGATTGCACGTTGCCAAAAACAAATAGAGCCATCCTTCTTGGATTTATTTTGTCATGCTTTTTGGGCTGGGCACTTCTGGATTTGGCACTCTAGTGTAAACTGTAAAAGCCTTGACGGCCCGACCTATGTTTGGCCTTCGGCGTTCCCTTCCCTATGCCCACACGATGTTCCAAAAAAACAAGCGTTCCTGAACGACAAGTGGCCATATGTATAGCGCTCTCTAAGAATAAACACCAGTCCACCCATTCGTACGACAAGTAATCACGGTCGTTTATTCCAAAAATAAGAGGAAAATTCTAGTACCTTATAATTGTACCCAACTCATTACTCAACACATAACCCCACCATCACATCTCTACCCCCGGAGAAAATAGCAAAATAACCCTCAGTTGCTAACTATATAGTTAGCAGGCCCGGTTTCTAAACTATATCATTTACTAGCATCTCGAGTCTCAGAGACTCGATTTTAGGCCTAAAAATCGAGTCTTTGAGACTCGGTTTTTTAGTTTGATGTGGCGTTTTTGCCAGGTGGCATCCACCTGGAAATCGAGTCTCTAAGACTCGATTTTTAAAACCGAGTATTAGAGACTCGATTCTTGCCACGTAAACGCCACTTAGATCTCGAGTATTAGAGACTCGGTTTCCTGAAATGGAAACCGAGTCTCATAAACTCGATTTGTAAGTGGGGCTTTTCCACAGCGTTGGGTCCCATCTGTCACTTCCATGTCTCTCTCTCTGGAGAGTCTGAACTCTGATCTGAAGACTTGGTCTTGAATATAACAAAAAGTATCTCTGATCTGAAGACCTGGTCTTGAATATAACAAAAAGTATCACGTGAAGTAGTGTAAATCTTCAGAAAAAATATCTTCAGTCAGAAAAAGTATCACGTGAAGTAGTGTAAATCTTCAGAAAAAATATCTTCAGTCAGAAAAAGTATCACGTGAAGTAGTGTAAATCTTCAGAAAAAATATCACGTGAAGTAGTGTATTGTCTCTGAAAGTAAGTATCACGTGAATTTTCAGGAAAAGAAAGCACGCGTGTACGTCTTCACAAAATAGGTCTCCTAGGTCTCTCAGGAATCTTAAAAAAAAAAACTGTACAGGAAAGCAAACATTGCTCTTCTCTCACACATTCAGCAAAACCATCTCATCATACAATCCTGCAAACATTGGTCCTCTCTCAACTCTCACACAAACATTGCTCCTCTCTCAACTCTCACACAAACATTGCTCCTCTCTTCACTCTCATACAATCCTAGTAGCATATTTGCACATCCTCATGTCAGGTAATGTTCTCCTCACTCTTACCTATATATATATTTACATATTTACATACATACATACATATATATATATATATATATATATATATATATATTTACATACATATATATATATATATATATATTTACATACATATTTATATTTATATAAATATATATATATATATATTTACATACATACATACATATATATATATATATATATATATTTATATTTATATTTATATTTATATTTATATTTATATTTATATTTATATTTATATTTATTTATATTTATATTTATATTTATATTTATATTTATATTTATATATATATATATATATATTTATTTTAGAAAGTGAGGAGAAAGATATATATATATATATATATATATATATTTACATACATACATACATATATATATATATATATTTATATTTATATTTATATTTATTTATATTTATATTTATATTTATATTTATATTTATTTATATTTATATTTATATTTATTTATATTTATATTTATATTTATATATATATATTTATTTTAGAAAGTGAGGAGAAAGATATATATATATATATATATATATATATATATATATATATATTTAAATACATAAATATATATATATATATATATATATATATATATTTATATTTATATTAATCTATATTAATATAAATTTATATATATATATATATCTATTTTAGAAAGTAAGGAGAAAGATATATATATATATATATTTTTTTTTTATTCATGACCTAGGAAGTCTTTTTACTAGCTTTCGGTGAATTTATCTGCTTCATTTTCTCCATAATTTGTATTAAATTTGAGTTTGTATATCACATATGGTATATTTAACTGTATATTAATGCCTTGATTTTGAAATTAGATGATATGTCTAATTTTGATTGCTCATGATCAAATTGCACTCATTCATTTGCACATCCTCATGACTTTTGTTGTTTGGTTTGATATTTTTATTTATATTTTTGTTAGAATTGAGTCGAAATTTTGTAATGGGGGTGAGTTTTGTCTTTAATTTTTTTATTTGTTTGAGTACGAAATGATAATGATTGAGTGTGTTTGTATGTGATGTGGGGTGAGAAGTTGTAATTTTTGTACTTTGAGTAGATATTCAAGGTTTTCTAATTGATGTTAAATAAAAGAGATAAAATATGTCACTAACATATTATACTTTACTCTCTAATAGGTTCACAATCTCTGAAGAATATTGATATAAATGTATACTATGGTGGACCCCTTGACAATCCTGGAGAGATTGACGGATTCCCATTTAGAGGGCCGGGTATTGAATGCTACTACATGATGATACGTCGTAAGTTGAAGACGTTGGATGATTTGAAGAGGAAAATAATGCACTCATTGAGTTTGAACCCCGCTTGGTATGACATCAAGATTATTTATCGTTACCCACAAGAAGTCCTTCATGAACGGATAAATTACGGGTATATGGAGATCAAAGAAGACAAACATGTAAAGATGATGTTTAATAGGATCCAAAAAATGCCCCAAGTAAATGCCTGCGAGTTGTACGTAAGTTCGGAGCCGCTTGTAGAAGTTGATGCGAGGTGGTGCAACAAACAACTACGGCTTTACAATTTACAGCCCTAGATGATGGATGTACTACAATGGGAGGGTATACAATGGGAGGTTATACGCTCCCATCTCAAGATCATGTTGCCAATCCTGGTGAACCCCTCCATCCTCAAGAGACACATTTAGAGGAGGAAGACGAAGACGAATATCATGCGGCGGATGATGGTGAAAATATTGATGATGTGGATGAATACGAAGAGAGGATTGAGCGAGGCGACTTTGAGAACGATATGGATGACCATGAAGTTGTTCCCAATTTTGAAGAGGAAAATATGGAGTACCATGATGAAGGTGATGCAGACCATGATATTGGCATCCGGATGATACAAATGCGACTACCGCCTACGTACCTCCCGCCGACTCATTTTACGCAAATACTTGGGAAAATATGGTTGATCCTTCACGTCTTCGCATACCATTTGTTTCAACTTGGGAAGATGGGATGCATTTTCATAAAGGGTTGACTTTTGCAAATAAAGAGGCGGTGAAGCGTGCATTGATAATATACGCAGCAAATGATAATAGAAATTTTATAATCCGGAGGTCGACCAAAACTAAATTGTGCGCTGCATGCGTTGACGACAACTGCAAGTGGTACGTTGGGGCATTCATGAAGGTTAAACTTAATGGTCTATGGATGGTCACGTCTTATGTGGGTCCACACACTTGTATACCCTTTGGCCTGCGAAGAGACGGTAAAATGATGGATTCTAATTTTGTTGCATCAGAAATTGTGGGAAAATTGCGACAAAATCACACTGCTCGTATACAAGATCTCTGGGACATCATGCATACTAAGTATAAACATGAGCTTTCTTACTATAAAGTATGGGACGCAAAACAAAAGGCAATTGCTAAGATATTTGGGGATTGGGAGGAGTCTTATCAAAGGTTGCGAAAGTTGTTGTTGGCATACTTGGATCAGGATTCGGGTACCCAGTACAATTATCACACCATACCTAGGCCATACGAGAATTCTGCGTTACTGCGCTATGTATATTGGGCATTTGCTCCATGCATTGCTGCATTCCGATATTGTAGGCCAGTGATCAGTATTGATGGGACTCATTTGTATGGTAAATACAAAGGGGTTTTGATGATTGCAATGGCAACTGATGCCAACCAAAAGGTTTTGCCTCTTGCCTTTGCTGTTGTGGATAAGGAGTCAGAGGCTAGTTGGGGGTGGTTTTTAGAGTGTCTCAGGGCTTCGATTGAGCATGTTATACCTGCCAACGGCATTTGCATTATTTCTGACCGACATAAAGGTATCAAAAACGCCATTCGACAGTGGCCTAGAGGGAGGGACGGAACAGAACAGGTATATCACCGATATTGCCTTCGACATGTTGCTAGCAACTTCAACAGACGCTTTGATGACCCGATTCTAAAGGCATTGGCCTTGAAAGCTGGATATGCGACCCATGAAGCTAAATTTGAATCCATAATGCAAATCATTAAGGAGGCCGAGATTAATTTACTGAGGGGTGTAGACCCTACTGCTCGCCATGTTGGACGCTGTATGCCATACACATATTTAACCAGTGAGGATGTGGACAAATGGACCCAGTCACATGATGGTGGAAGACGTTACGGGGCAATGACAACCAATATCTCTGAGTGCTTTAATGGGGTACTTAAAGGTGCCCGCGGTTTGCCCATTGCGGCAATGGTTGAGTTCACTTGGTCCAAACTTGTTGCATATTTCCACGATCGACATAAAAAAATTACGGAAGATCTCTCTCGAGGTAAGGTGTGGAGTGATTATGCAATGGAGATCTATAACAAAAATGCGCAGAAAACCGCAGGCCACACTGTGAGGAATTTTAATCATGAAACTGGTGTATATCAAGTGCTTACCCCGTACAACGACCATAGAGGTGGAGGGGGAAACCACAGTCATGAAGTGCACGCATTTGATAGAATATGTGGTTGCGGAAAGTGGCAAAACTTGAAGATTCCTTGTTCACATGCAATTAAAGTTCTTCAAGGTCTGCACCTCGATGCGACCAGCTATATTGACCCATGTTATAGTTTGAACAACGCCATTCACACATATTCACATCATTTTGTGGTGCCAAAGTCAGAGTCATTGTGGAGGGACGTTCGCGGACCACGGTGGGTGCCTGACCCACAGCTATTGCGAGCCAAAGGTCGTCCTGTGGCCTCAAGAATAAGGAATGAAATGGACGGGGTACGACGAGAACGGGGAAGCCGGAGGGAAGATCCGGACTTGAGGGAGATTCAACCGAGGCAGCGATGTGGAGTGTGTCATCAAGAGGGGCATAACCGTAGAAGCTGTCCCAATTCCCTTGGGGCTTCGACAAGTGGTAGTGCTACAAACTAGGCAAGTGCTCTCACTGTTTTTATATAATATGCTATGAATTTCATTTGGTTTTTGTTCTTCGCATTTGGAAACTAACGATTGTATTTCCATGTTTGTCAGGCGAGCGAAGACTCGATTAAAGTTTTGGCAATGTACGTGGGACTTGTCGTTATTTTCTGTATATGCATGTACAAGTGTTTTTTTTTTCTTTGTTGAATGTTGTTGCCGAATGTAGACTATGTTAATTTTAGTTAGTTGTTTTTTTCTATATTTTGTTTATTGTTGAATGTTGTTGTAATTGAACTATTTGTTATCCATTGTACTCGTCACATTAGTTGCGTTGTGCAGCTTTTGCCTAGCCAGTAATGAATAGTAACTGTTTGGGACCGGTTGTTTGTTTCTGATGTACCCTTTGATTGGTTGTATCTAGTTGTTTACTGCTGTAGGGGAAGGGAAAAAACTAAATCTTGTTTACTGCTGCAGTAGCTGCAACCAAAAAAAAAAAATCCCAGTGGAAATCGAGTCTTTGGAACTCGATTTCCTTTGGGCAGATTCAAACGCACTTTTTACTAATGTAAATCGAGGCTTTTAAACTCGATTCCCCGCGATATATTATTATTTTTAAAAGAACCACTAAACTAAAAATCGAGGCTTTAAAACTCGATTTGCAAAGGCGGCTTTTTAGTGTAAATCAAGGGTTTTAAACTCGGTTTTATATATGTAAATCGATTCTTTTAAACTCGATTTTTAACGGGGCCAATTCCTAGAATTTTGTTGCCATTTACCATTAGATATCTAACATTTTCGTTAGTTGTCACAGTCCAATATAACAATTTAATCTATCATTTATTTTTATTTTTTTTACTCTAGTGTTTCGCATCAACTAGCTGATGGTTTGTGGTATTCACAGGGCTCTTACACTCTCAAGATGACACTGGAGGATGGTAACAATCAACTGTTGACCTGCATTAGCTTCAAATTCAGTATCAGCTTTGGATCCTCTGCGTCTGATAGTTGAATACCTTGCTGATGTTTGCGGTGTTGCAACGTGGTGTTCATTAGAAAATGACTTGTGGCCATGAAGCTACAAGGTATCCAGTTTTCTCATCCTCATAAGCCTTGTCAGAGTCAGAATCATACTGTTCCTCCCCTGCTCCCACAATGGATGTCAAAATATATTGGTCCAAGATACGGTGAACTCTCTTATTTGTATGCTTAATAGGGACATTTCCCGGACGGAGAGGTCGGATAGTGAAGATGTCGATGGATTGGTCGAAGAATGGCCTTCTAAGAAAGACAAAGGCCATATGTTTGAGTTTATAGCATGTTATGTTGCATGTGAAAGAGCTAATGTCTCAAAAAGTGTCCCGAGTCGGATTTTAGAATACTTGACATCACAAAATAATATTCCAACTAGTGTTTCCTCTCATCACATAACTTCAACAAGAAGGGAGAAGCAGGGAACATAACAATTCTACGTTCCTCCCTTCTCCCACAATGGATGTCAAAATATATTGGTCCAAGATACAGTGAACTCTCTTATTTGTATGCTTAATAGGGACATTTCCCAGACAGAGAGGTCAGATAGTGAAGATGTCAGTGGATTGGTCGAAGAATGGCCTTCTAAGAAAGACATAGGCCATATGTTTGAGTTTATAGCATGTTATGTTGCATGTGAAAGAGCTAATGTCTCAAAAAGTGTCCTGAGTCAGATTTTAGAATACATGACATCACAAAATAATTTTCCAACTAGTGTTTCCTCTCATCACATAACTTCAACTAGTGTTTCAACTAAATGATCTAAAAAGATTTCAACCATGAATTTAAAATATGGGATAAATATTGCCACCAGTCATTTCAAATCAATTGTTGTCAAATAGGGAAGTTTATTGATATGCTAAGGTTAAAAATTGTATCTTATTTAAAATTTACAAGAAAAAGAAAAAGGAAAAAGAAAAAGAAAAAAAAAGAAACAAAAGCAGAGAGTTAAGGCGTGACGTGTAGGAAATTATTTGATTTGAGAAAAAAAGCTCGGTGGTTTAGTTGTTTCAAATGTTAGATCTGTTCAGTGGGGCTCATGGAACCTTTGGAAGTGGAATGCCAAAGGATGATCAGAGTCTTTGATGACAATGGAGATGGACGAATTGATTTCAAAGAATTTGTCAAAGAATTTAAATAATGACATTCAGTATTACTTTAGAAAAACGAGTTTTACTCACGGAATATTGAGTTTAGACCATAATTTTCACCAAGCACTTATAATTCTTGCAAACACTAATACAAGTACATCTTTTCATAACATACCAACAACGAACAATAGGATCATTTGCCCTCACGATCAACAACAGATCAGTCTGCACAAAACGTGTAGACATCAACAACAACGTTGAATGTTCGTAGGTAGAAATTTTTGGAAGTCATCATTGCTTGAATCTGAGAAGTCTGAAATGTCACTTTCATCATCTAACGCAGTAATTTCATTAATAGACTTCATGGCTCGCTCTTGCGCCTTCCCCTTTAGATGCTTCCTAGCTTTTTGGACTGCATGAAAACGGTCTAACCGCCTTTGCATTTGATTGTTCTCTTGTTCAAGGCGAGCAAGTATGTTGGCGAGCTCATCTCTAGGTAACTCGGCTGAGCGTGCCTTAGGAACTCGTAACCCGTGCCATCGACAATACACCTCCAACTCACACCTCTTCTCGTATAGGGTTGACCATGGTGGTTCTGCTACGATGAACTCCATTGCGGTGGTATCTCGTACTTAGTTTTGTAGGTTTGCCGACCATGATGTGGCCAACGCTTCCAAGACTCTCGTACGTGTATATTGGCATATTAACGAAATCTCTCTTCTTTCCAACCCATTTCCCTCCATAGTGGTCTGTGTATGTTTGTAGTTGTTGATCCGCCGGAACTTGTGATAATTCATTTGTTGAAGTAGATTGAAACTTGTTTCTACGTGTACGAGATGATGTTGAGGCGTTGCGACTCATAGCTTACTCAACCTACAAAGGTAGTGGTGTAGGACTAAGAAAAGAATTGTGGGACATTTATAACCTCATTCCACTCGTGTATTCAATAATAAAATTTAACATATTCGGGCTTGTCATGTCAATACGGTGGAAAACCACGATACAAATTTTTTGTTCAAATGTTCCCAATGTCATAGTGAGATTCTCTTATTCTCGCGTAGTTGCAGTGTATCGCTATGACTATTCAGCTGAACAAGTATTCATGTGAAGAGTATTTAGCATGCTTGTGTTTCATCCGACATGAACTTGACAAGACAATACCGAGTTGTGTTAAATGCATCATAAACTTTTCGTGGGTCTTCGCATCCTTGAAAACGGTGCATTGCAAAATGATGCAGATCTGTGTATTGACGTGAGTGTGAATGATATGACTAGATAGGGTTCAACGGTCTTGAGCTATTGAGCAGCACATGTAGCACTATGAATATCAGTGTAGCAATGGTGGACAGCTGACCCCCAAACTCGAGAATTTGTTTTAATAAATTTAGATTTTGAATAAGGGCTCTCAACCTAAACATGTTGTCTCCAATTATATATGTAAGTACACAAAGATGGATCTTCCTGACCAAAATGGAACAAAGTGGACTGAATGGACCAAATTAGACCAAATCACACCAAATCAGACCGAATGAGACCAAATTAGACCAAATCAGACCAAATCAGACCAATAAAAAGAATGTAATGAGAGTTGGCCTAGCTAGTTGGGAAATGTGCTAGAATGAGAAAGGAGCATGCAGTTCTAGTAAATCCTTTGTGGACTCTTGAGACGGAAGCAAAGGTTCACTTTTATCCTTTTCCAACTTTTTCTTCCTTCTATATGAAATTCCCTTTTGATGATGCTATTTTTGTTCTTAGAAAGGAAAAGCTAGCTGACTTTTTAAATTAATAATACAACTTTTCATTCCTATATTTATTTGGCCTAGAATGCATGTTTGAACATCACAATTGCGCTTATTAACAGCTTTGATTGCCTTACTAAAAAACTAGGAGTGTGGTCTCGTATGAATCAATGTGTCTCCTTTCGAAGACACAAAAAATGAAAGAAAATTCATGTTGGTATGATTGAGCCTCTTTTTCTTCTAGCAAAATTTGCGAAAATTATGATTTCATCTCTATGATAGTAATGTTTCTGGTCCATCATTTAATGAAAAAAAAAAAAAAAAGTTTGGGAACTTTGTTAAACTCAAAGAAAAGAAACCTGACAATTAATTAAAAAAAAATGAAAACATTATTTACTAGAAGATGGCCGAAATTAACTAGAAAGATAATTATGAGTTTCACTGAGGGAGAAAGAACTGTATTTGCATGATGTAATCAATGGACTTTCACCATTAGAGAGAGTGCGTGTCTGGGACACTTTGAATGGTGAAGAAAGAAAACAAAGATTGGAAATTGGAAGACAACAGACAAAACATAAAAGTAATTAATTGAAATTTGGAAGCTGCTAAAAAAGTACCTCTCTATCTCTTTCTCTCTCTCTCGGAGATGATGATGGGGTCAATAGGGGAATGATTTCCAAATGCGCATGTTGGAGAAGAGAGACATTTTAATTCGTGGGTGGCAAGACATTCAGATTCATATTTTTAAAAGAACCTAAACTGAAAATCGAGGCTTTGAAAAACGATTTTCAATTTAAATCGAGGCTTTCAAACTCGATTTTCAATGGAAACCTAAGTCTTGTTTACCGCTGCTGTAGCTGCAACCAACAAAAAACAAAAAAACAAAATCCCAGTAGAAATCGAGTCTTTAAAACTCGATTTCCTTTGGTAAATCGAGGCTTTTAAACTCGATTTCCTTTGGTAAATCGAGGCTTTTAAACTCGACTTTCAAAGGCGCCATTTCCGCGGAATATTATTTTTAAAAGAACCTACAGTGAAAATCGAGGCTTTGAAAAACGATTTTCAATGTAAATCGAGGCTTTTAAACTCGATTTTCAATGTAAATCCAGGCTTTTAAACTTGATTTTTAAAGGCGGCATTTCCTATATTTTTTTTAAAAAAAAACCACTAAACTAAAATCGAGGGTTTTAAACTCGATCCTAATAGGCAGAACATTTTCACTCTAAGTCGAGGCTTTTAAACTCGATTTTATATGTAAATCGGGGCTCTCAAACTAGATTTATATTTTATCTTTTTCCATTTATGCCAAACCGAATTTGAAAAAACGTACTGTAGAAATTGGACACGTGATTTTCATTTATCTTTTTGATATATTTTTAAAAAGTCACGTAATAATTTCAAAGCTCGATTATTTTTTACTATGAAAGAAAGGATATATTTAAAAATCGACAATTTGAAACTTGATTTTCACATTAAAGCAATCGAATTTCAAAGGCTCGATTTATACATTTGATAATTAATTTCAGATAAATAACAAAACTATGAAATTAATCTAAAATAGAGGGTGTTTAATTTCAAACTTCTGCACAATTACGTGTTTCAAAGACATAAATTAAATAGTTTAGTTTCTAAATTTGATAACTAATTCCAGATAAATAACAAAACTATGAAACACATCTAAACTACAACTATGAAATTTCAAACTTCTGGAATTAAATAGTATTGCAGAGATAGAAGATAAAATTTTTTTCCTCTTATACATGGCTTATCAAGACTGAGAAGTGGAGTTTTTTATATAATAAAAACCATGCATTGGAATAGGTGGCCTACGTGAAGCTGATTGAATTGGATTGAAGTTGATGCAACTGAAGAAGTTACGACATAAAATCTAAATATCTGACCATTAACATAATAACCATTACTTTAGTTTCTAGACTTTACAGTTGCAAATAGAATACCTATACATACAATGTGGTCCACTGGGGACTCTTGCAGCAATACAACAACAAGATCACAGTTTATTTTATAGGTACACCAATACATTTTATGATAGCAAAAAAAACTGTCATATCTCTTTCAAGATGCCTCAAGACAGTTAACCGCAAAATCAGCTCCATATATTGAAAGTGGTTGAAGTCTCCAACGACTATGTGTCCATAAACTGACATCATAACCCACACCGCCAGATAAAATCAATCATTGGGTAGAAATGTTGCTGATTTCGTCATTTTATGGAGGTTCATATGGCGGCCGGTTTTGAAGTTCTGGTTCAGCAGCAGCGAGATTCTCTTTAGCTTAATGATTCTTTCTTGACAAGATTCTTCTTGCTCCTCAAGTCTTCCATTTCGTTATATTTTTCCCTCGTACTTGCACACCCTATAGAAAATGTAAATGAGCTTCCAAACCTGAGAATAAATACAATCGTGTGACAAGAAACGTACAGGTACCACAGGAGATTCTTTCTTGACTAAATTTAGTAATTAACTCTTCAAAAGTTATGAGATAGAAAACTTACGTTAACATGCATTGTCCTTAATTTTGCCAGTGAAGGTAACATCAGGCAAACGCAAGCTTAATAAAAAAATATTGTGACATTAACTCCAACTTCCTGCAGATTAGAATTGAACACTGTAAATGTTCCAACATCTAACACCAGAGTCACAATAGACAAATATATTTCTCATAACAATCAAGCTAAACCTTTAGTTGTGTACCTGATAAGCATAAGCTACTATAGAGAACATAAGATGGGACTATAATGAAGGGGGTTCTCGATTTTCAAGTGTTCTTAGTAGTAATAATGGGAGCCATGAGTTGGAAACTGTTAGAGTAGGACATGGGCCAATCATGTAGGGTATTGCCTATTTGCGTGATCTACTTATAATTACAAAATATTTTCTGACAAAATGCAAGTGAAAGCAGCAAAATTATCTGTCCAACAAACGCAACCTACCAACACTGCTGACTGGATTGAACATGTAAATCATCATGAAACTAAGCAATCAAAGCAATCCCTATGGAACTGACCTTGCATTCTGAGTTTACGTGCAGACATGACATATCACTGACCTCTGACCACCAACCACATAAACAGCACAGGTTCCAGTTGATGTAGATTCATCCTTGGGTAGAAATGTACCTGATTACAATTTTCATAATTGTCTTAACTCCAATAAGAAGGTGAAGACATAACCAACGTTCAGTGCAAGTCTAAGACGAAGAGAAACTCACATTAACACCGGCTGATTTTTAATTTTTTGTCATCTCCTCTCCAAACTTCTCATTTCCAATGGAGCCAATGTAACCAATTGCACCATTACATTTGGAGCATCCACTGGGAGAGACAACAAAAAACCACTAAATTGTACGGAGAATCCTCAGGAAAATCTATTGCAGTAGAAATTTAGCTTCATTTGGAAATGAATAATTTACCTTGATTGAATGTGTCTATAGGGGGTGCAAGTACGAGGGAAAAATATAAAGAAATGGAAGACTTGAGGAAGCTAGAAGAATCTCGTCAGGAAAGAATCATTAAAGCTAAAGAGAATCTTGCCGTCACCGAACCAGAACTTGAAAACCGGCCGCCATATGAACCTCCATAAAATGACGAAATCAGCAACATTTCTACCCAATGATTGATTTTATCTGGTGGTGTGGGTTATGATGTCAGTTTATGGACACATAGTCGTTGGAGACTTCAACCACTTTCAATATATGGAGCTGATTTTGCGGTTAAGCATCTTGAGGCATCTTGAAAGAGTGCGAAACCTGCAAGCTGCCTATTTTCAATGTTTATTAGGGATGGAGGGCCAATTCAGGCTTCAAATCTGTATGTGCTATTGTCCTACAGAAATGAAGAGTGCGTACATTTTTAAATCTAACATGAACCACTAAACAAGACAATTAATCATGTTCCATTGGTCATATTAGTTAGGTAAAATTGGGCAGAAAGGCAATCAGTTGAAAACGTACATTTTTTTTTATCTATCGTAACCTCTTGTTTAATTAACAGTTCAATGCATATTTCACAATCAGATGGTAATGTGAGGATACCAAAAGAACCACTAAAGCACTCAGTTTCTTGGTACTGTAACTCCCTCCAAAATCACAGCTGATTTTCTGACTTTTTACCTCGCATGCATTTACCCACAAACAAACCCCCCATATCTACTTATAATTCAAACATGTGAAAGGCATGTACATCCCAATAAAAATTTAAACTTTGCTAATTCAATCATGAAGCTAACTTCGACTACCCTATTGAGGATTTCTGCCAACCCCTACAATCCTAGACGTCATTGTAAATCAGGCCAGAGGAAATAACGATTTTTCTGAATATATACAAAAGAACTTCATAATAAACCATTGCCATGTTGTATTTAATCATAAGTTACCATCAAAATCCCTATAAAAAATAAATAAATAATTAAACATGAATAAAAGTTGTCCCACATGACTATCTCAACCAACATGTGTCCAACAAACTATAGCCAATGCCCAATTTTTTAGCAAAAAACCTAAATTACAATGTCCTTGTTGCATAGCTTTGTGCTTTGAAGGTTCTTCCTCGCTTGTGGGAGGATTAGAGTTAGGAGGATTTTGGATTTAGGGTCAATTAATAACTAGGGAAAGGATGAGAAAGGATTTCATTTAGGTTTGCAGAAGAGATGGGAAGATACTAAGATCAAATCTACCTACAAGTTGTCAACAGTGCACCTGAATAGTAACGTGGACAGTAATGCGGATGGTAACAGATGCGCGGTACTTTTGATGGCACTTGAATGGGAGTGGTACTTTTGATGAGCAGTCCTACTACCTGGTTATCCGTGGCATTACTGCTCATTCCTTTCCTATAAATGTTAGCAGGAGCTTGAATGGGAGAGGTACTTTTGACGTGCGGTCCCACTACCAGGTTATTTGTGGCATTACAGCTCATTCCTTTCCTTCGAAGAGTATTTAGAGTGTCTGAGTTCCTAGGAGGATGTCTTTCTTTTTGTGAGAAGAAAGAGGAAATTGAAAGTGAACAGAAGGTATTTCTCATTTTCAATTAAACTTGGTACTTATCAAAAAAAAAAAAGTTAAAGAGAAAAGAAAGAGGGAATTGAAAGTGAGAATTGAACATTAAGGCCAAAGTGCCCTCAATACTCAATACACTCAATTTTTCCATTCAGCAACTCCATCTTTCTTTAAGTGCAATGACACTTCTATAGACTCTAGATCTTAGCTTTGCCCAATAGTACTAGAATTCCTACTTTGACTAACAAACAAACTCCTGAACGAATTGGACCAAAGGCCACACATCAAAGTCCATAAACTGAGTAAGACTTACCTATAAATAAATTAAAACCCTATGCCAGCAACACTGACTGATAACTAACAATTATGTAGGTTTTTTTTTTAACATAATTAGAAAAATACCCTTAACACTAGAAAAAAAAAAACCCACACCACCTTCCTAACTTCCCTGTCCCACTTCTCCTCATTGCACCACTGCCACCCCCTTCCACACCCCCCCCCCCTTCCACAAAAAAAAAAAAAAAAAAACAGAAGCTCCTCCCACCACCACCTACTAACTTTTTGTTGGTTTTAACATAGAGATTTTGTGCAACCAAATAGTAGAAAAAAAAATTTAGGATCCCAAAAAAAAATATATATATATATATATAACAATTTATTTTCCTTGAAAATATTGTGTAAAAAACATTTTCACCAGGAAAATGCTTTACTTAGTAACAAACAGAGCTACTAATGCAGTTGCTGTCGGTGGAGCCACTCAAGTTTATTATTAGTTCCAATGCGTAAAACTACTTTCACCAGGTCATCATTTTTTCATATATTTCAAGAAATTTTGTTATTGGTATCATTTTTTTTAAAATATATTTTAACAAATTAAAATTTGTAAATTCATTTCCCAACCATATTTGAGCATTGGGTAAATAACATAATCCATCTTAATCTGTCTCATACTGATGAGTGTATCTAATGCATGTGTGCATACAACAAAATCATCCAAGACAACATCCTTTTCTTCAACCTCCTGTACTAGGACAATCTACTCCTTCGGCTTGATTCATGACCATATAGCTGTCTAAAAATTATATCAAAATCCATACTTATGTATCTTATAATAATCTCTATTATAAATTATCTAGAAAAATGTATATCTAAGTAGGCCCAAGGACATATATGAAGTAACATAAACAATATTTAGAGAAAAACAAGACACCATACAATTGATTACACTACCTCAAATGCTGCCACTTGACCATCATTACAAGCCAACTCCTGCTCTGTTTCTGAAACTAACAATAGTTTTATATCTACAGCCATCTTGCTCAGATATGTGACCAATGACACAAGCTTTGAAAAATATCCATGCATTTTTCTGTACTCAGGGTACTTGTCAACAAAATACTGATTTTGTCAACTACTGATTACGTAAATTGGTCAAACTACCATTGCTGCAATAAAGGAAACTGAAGAAAGCATTAAAATATTTATCCAAAAATAAAGATAGGCTTCTTTTGAAAACCTTGTTGGCTCATAAAAGTTTAAAATCATTAAAAACTCAATTTAGTGTGACTAGCTTGTTGAACATACTACATTACACCCAAATCAATGTGAGATCAAAATGATGGTCACTATGTAACCGATCTATAGGAAAACCTATTTAACTCAACTAGGCGATGCAAGGAATGGCTGAAATTCATCTACACAGGAAAGGATTCACATCCAAATACCATGGTTGCACTGAAGTTTCGGATACACACATAGGGAATAAAGAACTTGCCCATAGTTAAAAAGGCAAAAGAATAATTGAAAAGACAAAATAAAACAAATTAGTTCAGAGCTTGCATATTCAAATGAAAGTCTACACCAAAAACTACACAAAGTGTGATTATTTATATATAGAAGTATATATATAAAAGCATGCACGGCTCGGCGAAGCCAAATGACGAGATTTTCCTTGAATAGATACCAATGCTTCTAAGCAACAAGTACATTCAAAATTCATGTAGAAAATACGGCTATGGCTCACCCTTCTACATCCGAAGTTCCACTTTCGCGTCTATCTTTTTTTCCGGGACGATGGTCTCTATCATTTCCACCGGGATGGTCGGCTCTACGTTTTCTCTCCAATTCTTTCTCCCTTTCATGCTCACGCTCCTCCATTTCAGTCAATTCCTTATGATATATTGCAAAATATAAAACCTTCGGGGCGGCATCAACATCGGACTTTGAAACACTGCCAAGAGAGATCAATTTGTGATGAGCAAGCGAGAAAAACAATGGAATTCCTCGGTTAAAGGTCAATACAAATAAGACCTCTGAACATGAATATTGAACTTAGATTCATTCCAAAATCTTAAGGAGTATAATGAACACAAATCTCATTATATTCTCATTTAATTACAAAAGACATCAAAAGAGAGATGGATCCGGGTACCTTTCTCGCTCAACTTCAATTTGGCATGAGCGAGAGAGACGTATTATGGTTTCTAAGGTTCTAGCGGTGATTGGAAGTGTTCCCCCGGTCTACACACGAATTGGTAAAGAGAAAAACTATCATTAATTGTATAATATGTTTTTCGGTGGATTAGAAAACCCGGATAGTTAATTTCGGATGTTTGTCAATGGATTACAATGCACTAACCTTTGCATTTGAACCGGTATTTCTAAGCTCTGCATATCTTTGTTGCAATCTGTTCGGATGCTGCGGACAAAAAAGTACTAGTATTAGTCGGCTATAGCCTCATTACATTAAGGCGGGAATAAAAAACTAATAATTATAATGACCTCATCGGTCGGATCGAAATTTGAATCCTATGCTTTGCATAATGAATAAATTTCTTAAGAAACTTGATGGTAAGGGTATCACGCTTCCGTCCCCTTTCTACTTTCTTTCCATGTAGCATTCGGTTATACTTGACAAAGACGAGTCGGCATCGGATTCGTCTTCTCTTCCATATCTTGAGCTCCCATCAAGTGTCGCCTCACCTACAATTTAACTCTTTAATCAAGCTCATCATAGAGACCACTAGTATTCGAGCATGAGATTAGTGTTAACACACCTCCAACTGCAGAACGGTACCGGTGCATGCGCAAAACATGCTCGAGAGATTTGACGATCAATATCGGGATCCATTTGATCCAATACTATAAATAGTAAATCAAAACGAGAAAGCGAGAGAATGCGGGAGTCCAATATTCTTCGTCGGAGTCAATGAACGATCATACCGCACAACCAAGAAACGGCATGAAATCAAGCTAAGCAATTAAAGCACCAATCACCTAGCATTTGCGGTAAGGTGCACTTGAATAACTACCATATGTACCACTTACGAGTTCCATATATGGGATTTGCGGCAGCCACCACACCGCATCGAGCATTGAGTGACGCATGAATACCGGCTTTGGCAATAGTTACGGTCTGTTGCTCCATAACTTCATGTATGGCAACACGATCTTGATCATTCATCTTGTCAAATTCATCAATACAGTACAACACCTCGATCGGCAAGAACCATCGCACCGGCTTCTAGCCTTCTTTCTCCCGATCAACGACCATGGTCAATTACCATTTCCTTGAAGAAGAAAAAATGCCACATAATGCAAAATGCTAGAGCACATGGAGATGCTTTACCTGTTTCTTGATACGAAGTAACCGCAAGTCAAACCAACACCGAGAAGAACCCCGACCTGTAGTTGATATGGCCAAGGGAGCAATATTCATAATGGCTCTTAGAAGTTGAGACTTGGCAACGAAGGATCACCAACCATCATCATATTAATGTCGCCGAAAGAAACAATTAATCGGTTTATTAACATTCAACGTTCAATTCTTATGCTAGGGCCTCAAGGAATGGTCCCGAGATACGGAAATAAGAGAATTGCATAAGAGAAAGGGTACAATAAAAAAGATGCATATAATGCCGATAGAATATTAGAGAAGAAGGTACAACTCACCCTCGCAAGTGGGTTCCATTCTTTAAGTTCTTTTCCACTCCACTAAGCATCAATAAAATTACAGCTTTCTTTATCCATGAATGCCCATATATAGAAGGTGCCGGTGAATTCCCGAGTAGGTCAAATGTATCATCTCTCTCGGCTATTTTTTTAATATTTTTTAAGTCTTCGGGACTATAGATAGGTGCATTTGCCTCTTTGTTGAGCGAGAGAAACATTGTTTGCTACAAGAACGAGTCCTACACAACAAGATCGGTAAATCAAGCTCTTTATCTCGGAAACATCATGCTATAAAAGGAACAAGGAAATAACATTAGTACACAATATCTACCTGAATACTCAAAACAAAGACCTTGACAAAATCGGTTCAAGCAAAAAAATTAGACGATCACATAGATAGATAAATCCCATGGGAGAAAACACAACACTAATAATAAGAGCACTAGCAATAACAAGAACACCACTACCAACAAAAACAAAGATGGTAATTCAACTTCAACGTTAGTGGACCAGCAAGAGCCAAAAAGAAAAAGGAAAAGCGACAAGATATATCGAAGGGAGTACTAGTGATATGGGTGTGACTATTGATATAAGAGAAATTAAAATTATTTCCAAGACTTAAAGCGATCGATTTAGTCCCTACCTAAGTTAAGCTGATGTAATTTAGCCATAATGAAGCCATAACATGTTAGTTTTTAGTTTGACCAAGTTATTTCGGGGACTAAAAGCCATCAATTTAAACTTACGGCACTAAACTCTCACTCATGAACTAAACTATAAGGGTTTTTTTTTTTTTCCAAGCGAGATTGTATACATTTATCTGGTTTTGCTTTTGCACGGATGTTCGGCTAAAACAGAAAATTTCTAAATTCATCAATAGGATTTAGCAAGTAGGATGAGATAATGTAAATGGATAAACGAAAAAGACTGAAATGCTAAAGGTGAGGTGACTCGCCTTTCCCATAATGAAATTTATAAATTAGCCTGCATTACTTTAGTACTTTAAAAATTACTAGCACGTTAAGAATACAAAGAATCTAACATATTTTCAACTGCACATGACTCAATTTTCATATGAATTGTCTCTTCCACGGGTTAAAACAATGAGTTAAGTCAAATTAGGAGTTAAAAAGTTGAGAAGACGTTAAAGCATCTAGATGATATTGGATCCAAATAAAGAGTTCGGATGCAACCATCGAATTTTCCACAAACAAAAGTTGATGAAAAGAGGTAACTTAATGAGATCCATAAGAAAAAGTGATGTAAGGGCTACCGGATATTATAGGAAATGGTAATATGCGGTTTTATGTAGGCGGAGAGAACATAAAAGCATAAAGTATAGAAAAGAAACATCATATAGCAGGTAAACATCTACCAAGCACTAGCGAGGCACTTGTCTCTATCTTCTCTCGGATTTCTGCAAACATGCGAGAGTATTTCTTCTGTAGCTCTTTCCGAGCTATTTCTTGGATCTTTCTCTAGGCTGTTCCGGATGTAGCGCCGCAATGCTCTCTACTCCTTTAAATCTTTCATTGCTATAATCCGCTCTTTCAACATCAAAGAGATTTTACGCTTTAGCCCTTCATCTATTTCTTCTAGATCCGGCTCTTCCATATCTACCCGGATGATTGATCCCTCCACATCCAATGCTCTCTTCCAGTCTTCCCCATAATATCTTTCATTGTACTAATCGATCTTCCAACACAAGAAATTCTCTGCTTAGCCTTTCAAAATCTATTTCTTCTAGATCCGGCTCTTCCATATCTACCCGGATTGATCCCTTCTTCAACAATCCCTGCTCCTTCAAAGATTTCACTAGTTCCTCTGGCGGGGCTTTCTCCAATGCGAGCAAATGCGAGAACTGAGTCCACCAAAACTTTCGACCGTCTTGACGAAATCTTTTGTGGGCTTATCCTCTTCGATTTTGCTGTTTCCATGGGAAATAAGATACCAAGCGAGTACAAGTGGCGCCAACAACCCCACAAGTTTGTAAGACAAATGAAACTACAAAACAATAATTCAAAGAAACACATAAATTAACCAACCAACGAACAGCCCTAATAAAATCTAACAAGAATATAAGAAATTAATTAATAAATATTAACATTATATATATAAAATTCAGATTCTACACGGCAATATAAGAAATTAAATAATTATAATTCGATTCTAATTCACCAACGAGAAAAAGCTCTAATTAATTAATTAATTAATCAAACTAACTAGTTAGACTCTAAGAAAGAAATTAATTAATTAAGTAAAAATTACTCAGACTCTACGCAAAATAAATAAATAATTGAGACTCCGCGCTAATTAAACAAAAATTTATTGGCGAAGAACAAAAAGAAAAGAGAGAAGAATGAAATTTTACGTTGTTATTCCAACAATCGAGAGTGAATTGTGGCCTTTAACCGCCAAAGTCAGAGTAGTTGCTTACCGTCTTCTACACCCGCATCACTGTCATTTTGGCCCCCTTCAACACTCGTTCCCATCACCTACGTCGGAAAATGTACGTTAAAACCATATTGACCTCCATAATAATATCATGAAGTAATCAATAGTAGATTGAAATGTGAAAAGAGGAATACCACTAGTTATAAAGTGTGTTGTTTCACATTTAGCTTTGAGTTACCTTTTTTGAATCTTATGTCGTCTAGTATAATAAGGAGGAGGTCTTGCATGTCCTTCGTCAGATGCCTCGGGCCCAGCATTGTGTCCATGTTTGTGCCCCCCTGTCCCACAAGGAGGTGCCTTTGATATGCGTTTCGGCCGACCTTCTGCCACTGCAGGTAACCCAACGATCTGCTCGGCTGAACATGGGGTAGGTCGATGGGCGAAGACGGGGCGAAGATGTCTTGTGGGAGGGTGGCTCTGCTGCATGTCGGGTGGAGTTGGATCAATACCCAGGTCAAAGGATGGAAAGGGTAACAGCTGAGGAAATGACCGTGGAGTAGGTGGACGAATGTCAGACCCAGGACAAGGATGTGGGGTGGGTGTCAGTATGGTGGGGCGAGGAGATGGATGTGGGGTGGGTGAAGGAATGGTGGGGGTAGGGGATGGATGTGGGGTGGATGAAGGGATGGTAGGGCTAGGGGATGGATGTGGGATGCATGGAGAAGGATCAGGGTAGGGACAACCCGAGGGCTAGCAACAGGCGGACGAGGGCGACATCCGGCCGGGGTTGTGCTCGTGCTTGGGCCCGTTGGAGTAGGTGCCTCCTCATTCGGGGCCTCAGGAATAGGAGGTTGTACACGTTCAATTGCATGCACTGCCGTTAGGACCTCAGTAATGTCCTTGTGGTCCTCTGTGCCCACTGGGTGACGCCTCAACAAACGGACGTATCCCTCAATCTGCACATGGAAAAACCACACATATTAGTAATGCAACACCAAATCAACAATGCCAATCGATAATAAAATAAATGTTGGTTTAGAATTGGTTGTGCTAGTAATAATTGCAAATTATAGAGAGACCAAGTGCTAAGCAAAAAATGTGATAGTATACTGTTATCTAAACAGTGGTTTCATGCTATTTCAATATGGTAAGATGTAGAAGACATTGAGAAGTTACCGGCGAGTCACTATAGCACCGGGCCTATCTATGAACCTCCGAGTTATCCTTTTGAACCGGTCATGGTACTCGTCTTTGTGGAGGCATATCACCAAGCACTGCTTCACAACGTCGTTGAAGGCGATTACCCCACTCATCGATATGCACAGCATGCTTTCGCGTCCAATCAACACCGACTTTCCCCCTCAAATCAATGCCATGAAGCACAGTGTCGGTGTCAACATTGCGAGGAATTTCTTGGATCATCCCAAATTGACGAACGACACGATCCGGTGTATGTTTTTCTACTAGGTGGAAACATACAAGCGGCACCGTTGCCGTCCACACGGCCCTCCCTGCAACGCACCATGGCAGAAGGTCCTCTAACTCAGCTTCATATGGCTGCCACACCACCTACAACAACCAAAAAACAAGTACACAACACGTTAGGTAGCAATGTTTATATTTCAAATCCCCTCAATCCAATATCTTGTTCCTAAACATGTAAAACAATGCATTTTCATACCTGGTCTGGCAACATTGAAGCTATTTGCTCGCGATATCTGTCCCTGAAGATGTGGGCGGGCCTATTTTTCTTGTTTGGGACCCACAACCACCTACAATCAGTTGCAATAGATCAATATCTCGATTATTTCGTACAGAGATAATTCCAATGTTATAACTACTAAGATCATCTTATAGATATTTACTTAATTAATAATAACAATAGAATAAGAAACTCGATTATAAAAAACAAAGCACATGCAAGCCACATGACAATCACAAAATTGGAGTATATTAACGTAATCATATATATTGAACCTCTATTTGAAATTTACACAATGTTGACATAAAAAATTGCTAGAAGCCTTTAAAATAAATAAATAAAAGCAAGTTACATTATTATAAGCTTAGGGAATGATCGCATAATGTAGATGACGTGCATGAGGTAAAGACTTACTTCAAGGACAATGGACCACGCACTGGAGGACCATAAGCATCCACTGGCGGACCATGCTCAACTGCGGGGCACAAATAGGGGAACCTGGCCCATGCCCAATACTGGAGTAACAGTAAGCACCCACCAATCTGACTAGTGTCTTCGCTTGCCCTGCATAGCTCTCGGTATAACCATGCAAGGCAAGCACTTCCCCAACTGTACCTTCGTGGGTTACGAAGGTCTTCCAACTGTTGCACCCACATTAGATGCACCCTATCGCCGGATTTGTCCATGAATATTGTGTCCCCCAATAGCGCTAGGATGTAGCATCGTACATACTTATGCAGCTGGTCCTCTTCAGCATTAGGCGGCAATGGATCGGCAACTTGCTCCAAAAGCCGGTTGATGAGAATCCTCTGACCAGTAAGTTGCTTATGGTTGTCTTGATTTATAGGTTGAAAGCCAAGGAAGTCCCGGCACACATCCACCCAACTTTTCTGCGTGCTCCCTGTTATAGCGTCACCATCAACAGGAAGCCCGAGAAGAACCTCCACATCCTGTAATGTGATGGTGATCTCACCATGTGGCATGTGGAAGGTGTGAGTCTCGGGCCGCCATCGCTCCACTAAGGCAGTTATCAAACCGTGGTCAATCTCTCTACCCGGGACCCAAAGGAGTCCCTCCAAACCAACTGCCTTGATGATGTTCCTGACTCGGTCGTCCACCATTGGCTCTCGATTGGAGAACTCTGAACTACGGCTACGGCGAGGTAACGGATCCCGGATCCCGCACAGATCGAACCATGGATTAATATATGGGTGGCATATGCATGTACATTGTATAAATTAAATGCATGTACATTAGTTAAATCTTTAGTTTTATGTTTTACCTGCCCATTCCAAATGGCTTCGGACCGATGCTTGAGCCGCTTTGACAACACCGACCCGTCAATGGGTCCGAGCTCTGTATAGTCAATCCGCCCAGCATTTGCAGCAGCCATACTACACAAAAATGATAAGCAGTTAGTTTGAGAAATGAACACACAATATAAATGAAATTTTGGCCATCATATAAGTTAGCATCCAATTCTGCATCCAATAAGAAATTGTTTGATTGCTATTGGGGTCTTATCAATAGGTGGAGAGACTATTCTTGGTAAGAAGTTTGATTGCTATTCTGCCAACCTACTTTCTTTACCTCATTCGGTACCATCCTTGCAGCAAATACAGTAAGGTCTTAAAGGGACCAGGAGTGTGAATTATAGTTTACCAGTAAAACAACACATGATATGAACTCCAAAACATCAAATACCAAAACGCATTAATAAGCAAGCTAAAATGAAAAACAAAACAGGAGGCAGACAACAATCAAGCATGAACTTAGACTTAAACACAATAGGTGTCAATTGTATAAATCAGACCCTCTTCCCCTCCAAACAAAAAAAAAAAATGAATCACTTCCAAAATATTCCTAATTAAACTCGAAATCCAAATCTACCCACCATTCCAAATCATGCTCAAACGCCAACCTCTCATCAGAGGTCACTAAAAACCAAAATTCTTTCAATAATTATTACCTATACAAATCCAATCACACAGTTAAACAACAACTAGAAAAAATCTCAGCAAACAATTCAAATTCAAGTCTAGTGAAGCAAAAATATCCACACCAAAAATAACCCAAAACTACCAAATCCAGAAGGAAAAAAAAAGCATGAAAATTATACCTCTAACTTGCTTCATGAACTTTAAACTACTACTTATGCTGCATTGGACACAACTGAGATATTGTATTTGATTTTACAGAAAATCATCAGACCCAGAATCTGAAAATTAATTAAAAAAGTCCATAGAATCCCATACACACTAGCCTACATCAATTCAGCATACCAACACGGCCAAAGCAAACCCAAAACCCCAAAATCCCAAACCAAACACACACAGAATCATACCCATTCTGAATCATACCCATTCTGAATCATACCCATTACTTTTAAGTAATGGGAATTGGGTTTTTCTTATTTTGGTGAGTAAAATTGATGAGATAGTGAAATTGAAGACATGGGTATTGTTTTTCTCTAGTTCAATTTCTCGGTAACCAAACAGAATAATTTCATTTTGCACAAAAAAAAAAAAAAAACAAACCTGATGGAAAATGGTGTGGAGGCAGTGGAGGCGCAGAGCAAACCGCGTAGCCTGATGGAAAATGGTGGAGACTGGTGAGTACGAAGAGGGTGAGTGAGTGAGAGTGGAGAGGGTGAGCGAGTGAGAGAGGCTGAGGTTCGGTGTGTGAGAGTGAGGAAGAGTGAGAGAGAGGGAGAGTGACAGAGAGTCTGCTATGTTAGAGAGAGAGGAGAGCTGTGTGAGAGGCGTAAAATTTGAAAAAAACCCAAATTTAAATCGAGTCTCACAAACTCGGTTTCCTATTTTCCACGTGGCACAACCACGTCAGATCCAGATGGCCACGTCACATAAATCGAGTCTCTAAGACTCGATTTCCAGGTGGACGCCACCTGGCAAAAACGCCACATCAAACAGAGAAAACCGAGCCTTAAAGACTCGATTTTTAGCCCAAAATCGAGCGTCTAAGACTCGAGATGTTAGTTTATGATATAGTTTAGAAACCGGGCCTGCTAACTATATAGTTAGCAACTGAGGGTTATTTTGCTATTTTCTCCTCTACCCCCTCATTACCTCTAGTTTTTAGCCAAATATGCATACAAATATATGTTACTATCATTGCTAAAAATAAAAATAAAAAAATAAAAAAGAAACTTCCACTTACCTTCACAAGAAAATAATTCCCTTTTCCTAGTTGCTACTATGTTAAGAGCAGACTCAAAGTCAATAGTCAACTTGTTCTCACCCACACCCAGAAACCCAAGAAGCATAATAAATTCTTCTTTTTCTCAGATTGTTTTGCATCAAAGCTAAGATGGAGCAGAACAAATAGAAGAGCTTTGAGATCTAACAATCTCTGTTTTTGGTAAAGTTGGGTATATATAGATATATATTAGTATTGTATTTGTTTCTTGGTTGGGGTAGTTTCCAAAGCTATGGCAGGAGCCCTTGTTGCAGGGGGTGTTGTGGGGGCGGCTTTTGGAGAGGTATTTGCTACTTTGCATGAAACAGTTAAGCATGTGGTGGGCCACATCATCATGTTCAAATCCATTCTTAAACGCTTAGAATCCACCCTAGATGCTATATCACCACAGGTCCAAGAGATAAGAGAATTCAGCAAAGCTCTTGATCGCCCAGAAAAGGAAACAAAAAGCTTGATCGAGGAAATGGAGAAGGGCAAGGAGCTGATTCTCAAGTGCTCCAAAATCAAGCGTTGGAGTTGGAATTACTGTTTCAAAGCCTATTCTTATTCGATAAAACTCAAGAAGTTGAACAATGCCATTGAAAAGTTCTGTCAGATTGATTTGACAGTACAGAATACAAGGACTGGGTTGGAGACTTTGACCAAGGTGAATCAGATCACAACGGCTGTGTTGGACACTGGGGCCAAGGTGGATCTTGTTTTGGAGGAAGTGACTAAGCAGAATTCGGAGTCGTGGAAGAAGAAGAAGTTTGGGACTCGGACACTGTCGTGTGCGGTTTCTAGACCCCGTGACTATTTTGTTGGGTTGGAGTTGCCTTTGAAGGAGTTGAAGAAGCGGCTGTCTAATAAAGAGGAGTCGCTTCTTCTATTGACTGCTCTTGGAGGTTGCGGGAAGACCACACTCGTCAAAATGCTTTGTTGGGATGAGGAGATTAAAGGTACTCTTTCTCACATTAATCCTCTTGCCAAGTAAAATAATTCTACTGAATACAGAGTTCATCGATACTAACATGTCTTGCTGCGATTGAGTGGTACATAATAAAACTATAGAAGTGATGACAGTGATATAACCCATTTAAAGATTTTAACGATTGTGAAAATGTACATAATAAGAGATTATTTTAGTTAAATTGTGATAGTATGTGGGTAGTTTTTGGTAAAAGTAAACAGTTAGGTAGTTTAAAAAACAAAATGCGTAGGGATGAATCCTAAAATGCACCATTGATTCATTTTTATATGTTAAACTATAACTGGAACAAATGTGAATACTTCATTCACACATTAAGATTGCAATTGATGTAAATGAATTGAATTACATTTTGTAAAGAAAAAAAAAGCATGTCTCTTGAGTTAAGATATGGTAGGCCATTGCTATATATTTTCATTCTTTTCTTTTAGTCCTTTCAATAGTCATATTAGTGGTTTTGGCATACTTCATCCTTTGGATCTACTTCCTTAAGAAGAGTAGTGATCTAGAAAACGTAAGGAGAAAAAAAAATTCTTATCTTCATGATTGGTAGAAAATTGCTTTTGCTCACTTCTTACCCTTTTCTGGATTGGGAATTCTGTTCATTTCGCTTCACCACTTTGTATGTAGATGTATAAAGTTATTAGACATGAAATGTTCCTTTCTGGCAGCTTTCTAACTGCATTGTATTTGGATAGGCATATATGGGGAAAATATATTTTTTGTCAACGTTTCACAATCTCCCAACCTGAAGGCCATGGTACAAAAACTGTTTAAGCATAATGGTGAGGAGTGTCCTGAGTTTCAAAGTGATGAAGAAGCAATTGACCAGCTAGAGCAACTGCTGAATGAAATTGGACAACAACAACCGATATTGTTGATATTGGATGATGTCTGGCCCGGATCAGAATCCCTTATTGAGAAGTTCCAGTTTAAAATTCCAGATTACAAGATTGTGGTGACTTCAAGAACTGCATTTCCAAGATTTCCGTATAGATATAACTTAAATCCATTGAATCGTGTAGATGCCATGAGTCTTTTTTGTTACTCAGCATCATTGCAAGACCGAGACGAGAGCTCATACATTCCAGAAGAATATATCGAAAAGGTACTCTGTCAATCTATTATATATATATATATATATATTCTTGTGTTGATGGGTGCATGATAGCCTATATACCTGCCAAAATCATGTTTTCATACTTGCACATACATGTAAGCTTGTTTGTTTTGTTTCCGACAAAAAAATTGTACCCAGCACTTGAGTGAAGATAGGGCAAGAAAAAAAAATGTCATATTTCTGAACAAAGTGTGGTTTAGACAACTAAAATCATGGCCAATATTACCCTTTAACCTATAGACAACAACTGATTTTATATGGTTCCTTGAATTGCAGTTTGTAAGCGGTTGTGGAGGGTTGCCAATAGCCCTTAAGGTGATTGGTGGTTCACTCCGTGGGCATCTTGCAGGTTTTTGGCTCAGTACGCTAACAAAATGGTCTGAGGGTCATTCTATGTTTGACTCTGATGCAGAGGTGCTTAATTGTCTCCGAAAAAGCCTAGAATTTTCTGCTGACAAGACCATCCTCAAAGAGTATTTCATGGACCTAGGCTCATTTCCTGAAGACCAAAGGATCTCTGCTACTGCCCTCATTGATATGTGGACAGAATTACACGAACCAAGCGAAAATGATGTCCATGCAATTGCCAATTTGCATGAACTCCACTATCGGAATTTGGCTAGTCTTGTAATGACAAGGTTTGCAAGTTTTTAATTTCTTAAGTGTGATTTTCTAGTATGATATAAATTCTTCTTGTAATCATTTCTAGTTGCTAGTTGTTATATGATATAACTCTATAAATGACCTAAGGCCCAAAATATTACGTTATGTCTTCCAGTTTGATTAACTTCTTATCACAATTGATAATATATTATTGTAGCTTCTTTGAAATGTCAGGGGCCAATGTAGAATTTTTTTATACCAATGATGCTAAAGGTGATTACTACAAATATATAGAGAGAAGTAAACTTATATCAAATCAGAAACAATAAGGGGCTCCAATTGCTCTGCCCAAGTAAAGAACAGAATTCCAAATTTTAGTAGATGGAATGCCTTTATGCCTTTTTGCTTCTTATAACCATTTGATTTCAGCTGTTATGGATGGAAACTGGTTGTGTCAAATTCCCTTGGATTTGTTATCCTATCTTTATCTTTGTTTGAATATCATGGAATTCATATTTTTCTTATGTGAGGACTGTAAGAATTTGAATCTCTTCTAAGCTTATACTTTGTGCATTCACTAGGAAAGATGCAACTGAGATCGACGACTGTTGCAACGAAGACTTTATCACACAACATGATGTTCTCAGAGACCTAGCTATCCATCTAAGCAACCAGGAGCCAGTACTACAAAGGAAAAGACTAATTGTGGACATCAGTGGAAACAAACTACCAAAGTGGTGGACGGAACAAAAGCAACAACTCATTAATGCACGCTTATTATCTATCTCAACTGGTTGGTTAATTTTCTCCCAAACAGAGATACACACAAACTTGCACACATGCTATGTAACCTAAAATTGAGTATATTTTTACACCATGTAGAATATTTTTCTTGCAGATGAATTTTTTTCATCAAGTTGGTGCAACATTCAAGCTCCCGAAGTTGAGGCTTTAGTTCTGAATTTTCAAACAAGGAATTATGCCTTACCCGAGTTTGTGGAGCAAATGGTTAAACTCAAGGTTATAGTTGTCACTAATTATGGTTTCTTTCCTGCTGAATTAAGCAATTTTCAGCTACTCAGGTCCCTCCCCAATCTAAAGAGAATTAGATTAGAGAAGGTTTCGATTCCTTCCCTATGCAATACCCTTGTGTTATTGAGGAATTTGAAGAAATTATCTTTATTTATGTGTAATATTGGTCATGCTTTTGGGAATTCAACCATACAGGTTTCAGATTCATTGCCAAATCTAATGGAGATAAACATTGACTATTGCAATGATCTAGTGGAATTGCCTGGATGGTTGTGTGAGGTTCTCCCCCTGAAAAAACTTAGGATCACCAATTGTCATAAGTTGCCTTTACTGCCCGAAAGAATTGGAAACTTAACAAATTTAGAGGTGCTAAGGCTTAGCTCTTGTACCGAATTGTCAGAGTTGCCAGGGTCAATCAGAAGCCTCCATAAGTTGAGCATTCTTGACATATCTGACTGCCTAAGCATTTGCAAGTTGCCAAAACACATTGGTGAGTTGCATAGTTTAACAAAGTTCTACATGAAAGAGTGCTTCAAGTTACGGAATCAATTGCCATCATCAATTATGGATCTCCAACAGTTGGAGCTTGTGGTATGTGATGAAGAGAGGGCCAAGTTATGGGAGCCTTTCAAGGAATTCCTCTCAAATTTAAAGGTAAAAGTGGCTAAGAAAGATATCAACTTGAATTGGCTTCCCAAATAATGATTAGTTTCTTCTTGAAAAATTTTGTAGGTTTATTATTTGAGATTGTTCTCTTCCGTTCTTTGTTCTTTTGTCCTTTTTTCTTTTGTAAAGATCATGAAATAAGTGACTTGGTACTCTCAAAAAAGGAAATGTTTTTTAGGAGTTGCAGTTGTAGATATATTATATGTACCCCTTAAAAGTTTTGGGAAATTTAATGCTGAGGGATGTAAATGCATAGTTTTCATTATGTATGGTTACGTGGAAAAAGAATTTGTAAAATTCATTTAGTAAAGCCTTTTTCTTTGGATAGGGTTGTCCACGGGTCGGGTTTGTGCCCAACCCGCAATCGACCCACCGGAGATCGGCTAGACAGGTGCTAGACCCGCAACCAACACATATTAGGGTCGGGTTTTACGGGTCGGTTTCCCGCCGAGTGAGCAGTGGTTTCGGGTAAGGCCGAAACCCGCTGGAAACCACTGAAAAAGGCGAGATCTCTCCCGATCCGGCCAAGATCCGATGAGATCTAGTCGGATTTGGCAGAGATTTCGCCAAATTCGATGTTTTTTCCCCCAAATCATGTCGAGAATTGTCGGATCTGGTGTTTTGGTACCCGAAATCTGCCAAATAGTGCTAGAAAACTTGTCGGAAGGCCTAGAATTTGTAGCGGGTCGTTCTCTCTTTGGGTTGGTCAGGTTGAACGGGTTTTGAAGAAGGGAACCCGAAACCGACCTGCTAGCGTCGGGTTTTAGAGCTCGGGACCCGTGTCCGATCGCCGGAGCAGTCAAATCGGGTTGTAGCAGGGCGGGTCGGGTACAAGTAGGTTGGGCAGGTGGGCAAGTGAGATGGACAGCCCTATCCTTGGAGAACTTGCACATACACTTTGTTAGCTCATTGTCTTCTCTTTTTCTAATTTAGGGTCCATTGATTGGGAGGATGAAAAAGAAAGAGGATAGAAAACAGAGAGTGGATGGAAAAATAGGAGGATATAAAAGTTTTTAATTTCTCTCGTTTGTGTTTGGTTAAAAGGGTGAAAAAGTAAAGGAATGGAAAACTTTTTTATTTTGTTGAAAATAAAGTTTATATAAATTTACCATCATATCCTTATTAAATAAAACAAAAAGTAACACATTATACTTTCAAAAATTATAAATTTACCATCATATCCACTAACACTCAAGATGTGTGGTCTCTTAATCAGTTTTCCAATGGAGAATATCAAAGTGTCTAACACTCACATACCCCACTTCACAATAGTGTTCTTACAATTTTCTCTCTACAGAAAATTCTGTATTTTTCTCCCATTGTATCTAACTGATTATCTAATTGGGCTGGCCTTTTGGGCCTTTCCAATTGGGCTGAAGTGTGTGGCTTGGAGTGGGACCAAAATGGACCAATAAGACACTAGCTCTAATGGGTCTTGGACTTTTCTGTCAACTCTTGACAAGTCCAAAATTACCATTAATTATATTTAATACCACTATATAAATATAATTGCACTATAAGCTTTATTAATAAATTATATCCCAAGAAAATGGAATGGAATGGAATGAAATGATCATTAGGGAATGGAAATGAATGGAATGAAATTAAGTAATCTTGATCGGATGTTTTAAAATAAAGGAATGGAAAGAAATGAAGATGAATGGAATGTAAGTAATTTTATTTGGGAGCAATATGGAGGGAATAGAATGGAATCATTTTGTGACAATATTATTATTAAACTCATATTTTAAAATAAATAGTTAAATATATAAGGGTATTTTGGGAGTTTCAATAAAAAAATCATTAAATCTAATTACATTCCCTCCCATTCTTCCCAATTTCGAGAGGAATGAAAATTTGAGGTTTTAAAGGAATAAAGAGGAATGAGTGTTCCCTCCTACCCATTCCATTCCCTCCCACTTAAACTCTCAAACAAGGGAATGTGCTTTTCATTCTCTCCATTAAAACTCTCAAATAAGGGAAGGGAATGATATTCTAAAATTATTCTTTTCATTCTTTTCCATTCCATTCCATTCCCTCCTCCCAAACGAGGCCTAAATATTTGTAGTAACACAAAGTCATGAATGTAGACTGTCACTTTGTAAATTACTACATCTTATCATTGAGTACCCAGTTTAATCTTTTAAGTTATTCATCATATATTTATGAAATCTAATTTCATAAATATATACTCTAGTAACTATTTACTAAAGTAGTTAGGTCTAACATTCTGAATAACAAACCCATTAAACTTATCTCAAGAGAATATTTTATATCTCCGTTAAGAGATTATGAATTTCATCTTGAGAATATATATTCCATTAACATTAAATGTGGTTGCCCAACATATTGAGGTTTTGACCGTAACTCTTGATCTCACTCCTGATATATCAAAGCAACTTACACCTCATGATCAAGTCCATTATTCTCTTAGGATTAAGAATTCATGCAAATATAAGTCGTGAGTTTATTATTCATTTGACAGTCGTTAGGAGAATAATAAATCTCACAGCGGTCCAGTTCAATATGTCTTCACTCTTAAAACATATCAACATATTAACTAGAAATCTTCATTTCCATGATCAAGACAAATCATCTTAGTTGATATGTTATAGTCTTCACAGATGAAATGTCCAATTTTATCATCGATTACAAACTAAAATTCTGAGTTTACAAAGAACTTGTGATTTATATCTTCTGTGACTAAATCACATATTACACATCTCATGGACTATATGATAATGTTCCAATATTCATGTTACCATTTTTTTTTAGATAATAATAAAACAACTTTATTAAACACAACATTAAGTCATACATAATAACATGCATAGTATCATACAATAGAATTTAAGGGCACACATCCTAACAAAAAGAAGTTAACACGTTAATAAAGAAAGAAAAAATCAAAGGAAAAAAAAAAAAAAGCCAACACGTTGGAGGTGAAATCCAATGTGAGCGGTATTTTGGAAGCTCATTTCATAAGCTTCCCCCACTCAGTTTTCTCCCCATTTTGGAGAGAACTTTTTGGTGGGCCTGGAGAGAAAACACCTGAACCCTGTCATTTATTTTCCTTCCTCTCCACCCAACCAAACACACTCCAAAAAAGTTTTCTTTCTCATTTTCCCTCCAAAATTTTCCATCCACTCTATTTCACATCCAAACAAACACACCCTTATTGTTACAAGAGGATCAGCAGCTTTAGAAACTTTTTTATGGTGTCACCAAGAAATTTAAATTATAAAAAATCTAATAAAAAGATAACCTGAATATATCAACCTCATAAAAAAAATGTAAATATATAAAGTATTACAATTTCTTTCTACTAACAAAGAGAAAAAGAAAAAAGAAAAGTACTGATAATAAATAAAAATGTAATTAAGAATGTTGAGATGAGAGTTATAAAGTGAGAAAATTTAAAATGATAATATAGAAGAAAAAAATGGAGATAGAGAGAGATAATATTTGCTACAACTAAAAGTTGAGGAGTCGCTAAGGAAAGAAAAATTGTTGTAACTGCAAAGCTAAAGAGAGTATAACTATTGTCGTTACCAAGAAGAACTCATGAACTGCAATATTTCTCTTGATACATTTTTTTTAAGGAAAAATGAAATTATAAATTATTTTAGAAAAATGAAATTATGAATTATTTTTATTGAATGGCTAAATGAGGTATAAATTTGAATGATGAAAAAAAAATTCTTTTTTTTTTAAATAGGCATTTTGTTGAATAATTTGTTCACTTGTTGTTGTTGTTGTTTAGTCTAGTCTTGTTTTTGTTTGGGTTATTTAGGCTAATTTTTATTGATGTTGTTTAAGCTTTTAAATTTTTTTTAAAGGGGTTAAAGGATTATGTTTGAGATGCCATAATTATTATTGGAGTAATACTACATCCATAACATTTTTATAACAAATCTTATACGAAAGCTATTATTGGTGGATATAAAAGTAATGTCAATATTAGGTCCAAATTAGAATCTTACTACTTAAATTTGTTATAAAATTATTGTAAAAATGTTATCAATGTAACATTACTCTTATTTTGTTGAACCCAAACTTTTGTGATTCTCAAGTCAAAGTAACTAACATTTTTATTAGGGTAGTTATAATATGTTAATTTAGTATATACATTTTCTGAAAGATCCTGGCTATGTGCTTTGGTGGGTCTTTGAGATCCTTTCGATGACCTATGTTGTGTTGAAAGTATATCTATATGATCCGATCGATTGCGTAAAGCCCGAGGTAGCAACGAAACCGGGGAAAGTATACAGAAAAGACAGTTCTTTTCTATTATATTAGTATTTTCTATTATATTAGTATTAATTTTAGTATTAGTTAGCAATCCCGGCTCAGTGAGTCCTTTCTTTCGTGATGAACTGTTGGCACTAGTCCTCCATTTTTTCTCTGTGGACCAAGAAGAAAGGGGACTCCGCGAGAAGGGGATTGTAATATGAGAAAAGCAAGGAGGTCAACGACTTTCAAATATACAACATGGATTCTGGCAATGCAATGCAATGTAGTTGGACTCTCATGTCAATTCGAATGAATCATCTTTTCCACGGAGGTAAATCTTTGCCTGCTCGACAAGAGGACAGCAAGTTACAAATTCTATCTCGGTAGGACATTTATTTTTATTACTATGAAATTCATAAATGAAGTAGTTAATGGTGGGATTACCATTATCCTTTTTGTAGTGTATGTATACATTTTTTTGCAAGTCAGTTGGTCATAGGACTACTCACACTTAAACGTGCCCGAGGGGGTTCCTGCGTCCTCTCGTGGGGAGGGGGGGGGGTTGGATTAAGACCCACATTGAATAATTTCTTAATATTGTCTAGTTTGGTTTTTTCTTACGTGAAAAACTATAATTTTGGTTCATTTAACTGAAATTGAAAACTTTTTGTTGAAAATATAGAAAAAAAAAAGTTAAAAGTTAGTTGAATAATACAATGAGACTCATGAATAGTACCAAAAGGCTTGGTGGTAAATTGTTATTCTAATTTAAACTTACCAATGAAATTAATTTTTTGCTCACTAATAACAACCTGTAATAACCTATTACTTATAATTTGTAATGAAAATATTGTAGACATAATATTTATCTTGTGAAAAATGTTAAGACATCTTATTGTCGTCACAATATTTTCATAACTGCTGAGGTGTCAATTCTTTACAAGTCAAAGTAAAATATAACAAAGTTATAAAGCTATTATGAAAATGTTGTGTCATTCTAGCTTTGTGTTTCTAGATTTTTTTTTTTTTTATTAGTTAATTTTTGTTGAGCCAAAATTTACTGTTTCATGTATAGTTTTCTTAGGCTGATTTTTTGTAATTTTTTTTCTTTTTGCACCATTTTAAGTAAAAACACATAGTTTTACAAACAAAAACAAAACAACAAAAACTTAGGATTAAAATACTTTTCATCCTTTATGTTTAGGGTAATTCACAATTCCTTCTTAAACTTTAAAATTAAGCAATTTCCCCCTTAATATTTTGGAAAAAGAACAAATATGTCTTATTGTTGTTCTCTTAATTAAACTCTAATGAAAGCTTATACTTCTTAAAATATTCCATTGTTTAATGTCTAAAATACTCCTCCTAAATTTTAACATCCAAAGAATTTTCTTCATATATTTCGAGTTTTAGATGATAGTAATGTTTAGAAAGTTGAAATGGTAATATAAGGAATTTTATTTCCTTGCCTTTTGTTATCTTTTTTTTCTCCTTTTTTTTTTTTGCCTAAAATGGATGTTCATTAAAAACTAATTAAGCTAAAGATTGCACCTAAACTCATGTGGAATGATAAAGAAGAAAATATGGATGAAAATATGAATGAAAACATTTTCATTGTGTATGTTTGAAGGTATTTGATGAAGAGTTTCAATTGTAGCATATAACATCATTCATTGTGAAAATTTAAATATTATGACAAGGTTTTAGCAAAACTCAGTTGCTTTTTGTTGGAAGATAATGATATTTATTATCATTCTTAGAAGTTTTTAATGAGTAGATATTGCCTATAGCAAATAGGTATCAAAATTCTTATACGAATGGGATTAACTTTTTATAACATACATTTTTTTTTTATATAGTTTCATACTTTTTTCAAATAAAAATACTATCTTAATTTTTTCACTCAAGAGGTAGCACGTGTTTTGCATGGAGTCCAAATCTTTTATCCCACTTTTCCTTCTCCACTATATACTCCACAAATAAAAATATGTCACATATCCATCTATTTTGTTAAATGCTAAATTTACGCCTTCTATTATTTCAATTACCTAAATATGATGAGTTATTTAATAGAAGGCATAAATTTAGCATTTACTAAAATAAATAGACATGTGGTATATTTTTATTTGTGGAGTCTATAGTGAAACAGAAGATTTTTTTTTATACAAAATAGAATTTCTACTCTAACCTAATCTAAGTGTATATGTGTGTAAAGCTCCCTCTTGGAGACCTGAACCCCGGCCTTGCCCGTACACCCAACAAGCATTTATACTTGTAGAGTGACCACTGCACACCAAGGGAGAGCGGTGGTGTGGAACATAAGATTTGAACTCCTTTGCATGTGCCACTCACACTAGTTAAACATAAAAGCTCTTATAAACCTGTGATACCTATAGGGCTGTAAATGAACCAAGTCGATTATGAGCAACTCGGGCTCGGCTTGATAAAAAGCTCGTTCATGTTTGTTTTTTTATAAATAAGTCAAGCTTGAGCCTTAGTTTTAGACTCGTTTAATAAACAAGCCGAGCTCAAGCAAAAAAATTTGTTCACGAACAAGCTTGTGAGCTATTAGGCTTGATACACAACAATTCAAGCATAAACTTATATATAAGCTTATATGTGTTAGTTAAATATACTCGTTACACATATCTTAATAATGACATGGCCAACATGAAACTATTATCTATATTACTTTAATTTTTTCCTTCCCTTTAAACTGATCAAGAATCACTTTAGACTATAGTTACATCTAAAAATAATTAATTAATTAAGTAGGTCACATATGATCATTTCCTATCAATCATCTAAAGTAAAGTTATGAAACAGGTTAGTATTTTCTCATTCATAATAGTTACAAACAAGCATTTTTTTAGTCTTTTACCATCTAACGTGAATGTAAAAATTGTATTTTGAACAATTTCTGAAGCTGTAAACAAGGAATGATGAATGAATGAATTTAATTATGTAAATTATTAATTTGAATAATAGCTAATCATAAGTAAGATTAGATGCATGATAAAATGAGTATACTATTTTATTTTTCTTTTTTCTTAATTTTAGAGATTTAAACATTTAATAATGTAATTTTTTTAGATCTTAAGCTTAAAAACTTGATCTGAGCTTGAGTTTGAGCTTGATATTAAGCTTGAGTTTAGCTTGAGTTTGAGCTTGATATTGAGCTTGAGTTTGAGCTTGATATTAAGCTTGAGTTTGGCTTGATTAATTAATCAAGCCAAGCCAAGTTCAAGCTTTTTGGCTTTCCCACGAGCTCAAACTCAAACACTATTTTTACGCTTGTCACAAGTTCAAGTCAAGCTCAAGTTTTATTTTTCTTGATGAGCCAAGCTTGAATATGTATTACTTGACAAAGTTCGGGTCGTTTACCACCCTAGATACCAATGGATACTTTCTGTCTTTAATAAATTAATGCTTTTTTTTTCCAATAATAAATTAATGCTTAACATGAAACTGCCTTTTGTAATTGATTTGTATCCATGTATATAGTACATCCCTAGGTTTATGAACACCGCGGTGTTCCTACGTAAAATCGATGGATATACTATGTTTAGCGTATAAAACAATTAGATGTACCCATTTTTGTTTTAAAAAAACTTGAATAGTAGTTTGCTGTGTGCACCCATTTTGCAGTTTTCCATGACTTGGAAATTTACTTTTATTCAAGGATGGCCAGCCATGACGCGCTGCTGACTGTCACAAGCCAACAAAGGAAACCGTTAATTCTTCTATTCTTTTTTATTTTTTGATAAACAAAAAAGGGGCGGGGGTGACCATATGTGGCTTACCCCCCAGGGCGTGACCTAGTAGGGGGCACCCCTCTGCTAGGGAATGTTGGATTGAGCCATAGCTACTGTGATCGGGGTGCCACAAACCTCACCCTAGCACCCCAAGAGAGCCAGCGGATGGGCGTAATGCAAGCTAGGAACCCACCCCCCACAGTAAAAAATCCTTATTATTATCATCTTCAAAATAAGTTTTCATAAAGTTTCAGACCTAAAAAAAATTTGCTTCCATAGTACAAAAAAAAAGGAACAAAAAGAGATGATCATATGAGAATATTTTTTCGGTCCGGCATCTTATTATTATTATTTTTTTAAACAATGATATTAAAAAATATATTTTCTTGGAAAAGGTCTACAAAAGCTAGAAAACACATGGGAGCGAGAAACAACACTTACATTAAGCTTTAAAAAAAAAAAAACACTCACAACTAAGAACAATTATTGGTGGGTCTTTATCAAAATAAAAATTATTGGTGGGTCTCGATGTGCAATGTTGACTTAGTTCCCGGGTTGGTTCTCACTATATATATTTTACTGTCAAAAGAACAATTATTGGTTTATATTAACTGTTCATGTAAGCTGCGCCACATATGGGGTCTGTTTGGATATAACTTATTTTGTTGAAACTGAAAACTGAAAACACTGTAGCAAAATAATTTTTAAATGTGTAAATAGTGTTGTGGGATCCATTTTTAATGAAAAAGTTGATGAAAAGTGAAATTTGTGGGACCCGTGAACAGTGCACGGGTGCACTGTTCACTGCTGAAAAGTCAAAACATGCGGCTAAAAAAAAAAAAAGCAAACGTGGATCCAAACGGATACATAGTAATAATAATAATTTTTTCTTTATTTATTTACTCTTAAAAAAAAATAGGAATACCCTCAAAAAAATTAGGAACACCCTCAAAATTTTTTTATGCCAATAAAATTAAAGAGAGATTCTACGTCTACAGCATTTTCACAACAAATCATAGGTGGTTAGTTGTTATTAGTTCAAATTTGAACCTAACACTAAGATTACTTTTTTGTGACAACAATAACAACCAGTAACAACCTACCACTTAAGATTTGTGGATTTGTTGTAAAAATGTTGTGAAAATCTTGTGGACATATCATTTCTCAAAATTAAATTTTGGTGGATTATTTGTTACATTTCGACCGGTACCAGTTTTTAGAAGAAAAAAAGAAAAATCCCTAAACTGACAAACTCGTCAACACAGCATGTTATTACCTTCGTCCCAGACGCTTTGCTAGTCTACCTCTTCTTTCTTTTTTTACTCTAGTTTTTGCTTTGTCAAGTTTTTTCTTTAGTTTGCGTTTTAGACTTTTAGCTTACTGGCTCCACCCCCGTGACAAAGCTTTGGAAATGACAAAACTCAAAAAACTGACAAAAGAGTTTGATTTCAAACTTATTTATTGAGTCTTGCCTCTTCCCAATATGATATACATGTATACTCCCTCCATCTCAATTTGTTTGTCCTGTTTGAAAAGTCAAACTTTTTAAGGAAATATCATCTATTGTCTTGTCTACCTTGTAAAAATGTATAAGTTTACAAAACTACTCTTAAATAAATTTATCAGTTTTTTTAAAAAAGAGTTATTCTTAATGAAGCAACTAAAAAACTGCCCCAATTAGATTGATTTTTTAAATATTTGTTAGTTTTCTTTTCAAATAGTTTTGAAAATAAAGTAGGGGTATAATAGGAACATTAGTAAATTAATGACTTTTATTTTTAGAAACAGGACAATATTTTGGGACATCTCAAAATGAAACAGAGGACAAACAAACTGGGACGGAGGAAGTATATTCTTATTGATGATGCCGAAAATCGTTAGTAGGTCAAACAATTCTCACGAGCTCAGGACAACACCTGCATAATACCAAGAAAGAAAAAGACCTCAAGAAAGTACCAGTGTGGTACTGGTCGAATACCCTCCGAATGTCAAGTTAGAGAGATTGTCACCACTCTAGAGTACCAGAGTTGGGGTCAATTGTGCGTACCTGTTTTTCGTGGGTTACGGCCTTTTTATAGTGACGAGGGACCGGCCTTGGTTCCTTGGAGAAGAGGAATATTTCATTGTAGAGAAGATCTTCATAAATGCGAGTGATTTAAGGGACCCTTTCCATATAAGGGTTTTATTGACTAGGGTTAAGCATGGTTCACAAGTTATTATCATTCGAAATGTTCTTGGAAATTACGTAAGCCACATCATCGCCACATGTGCTTGGTCCCGTCGACCTCAATGTCCGTCCAGGGGATTACCCGTCCGTGTCAGGCGATCCATCCTTTTAGGAACCTTTCATAAACTGGAGGTGATCTGTCCTAACACACTGTCCGTCCACTGCTTATGAGACTCGTCGTCGCATGATTTGATTCGTCATCCAATCGTTGGTTTTGCAAGTTCTGACTGTCCACTTCACCTTTACCCTCTTCAGATGCCCCCTCACTCCATAGGTCCGTCACTTGCTTCTCACAGATCCATGGAGTGACGATACGCCTCTATCCTTGAGAAGCGTGTATTGATTGACAGGCTAGTCTAAGGTCATTAATATGGTAGGGACATGTGTCGAGTTTTTAATAGTTGTTTGCTCAAACCAAAGTGTCCCTTTGTCTTCCGCGCCGTTCCCTCTCTCTCTCTCTCTTTTTCTCTCTCTCTCTCTCTCTCTCTCTCTCTCTCTCTCTCTCTCTCTATATATATATATATATGTTGGTAGTTCCTTTCATTTTCACATTTTGAAGAAATTATTGCTGATCAGAGCGCTTTTGTTCACTCTTTTCTGTTCATCGCTATGCTGATTTTGGCCTACCGTGCTTCTCAGACTCCCGTCGTTCTTTTCATTCCGTCAATTAGTGAGTATTCTTTTCCTTAACTCAAGTTTTTCTCTTTATTTATTCCGTTCGTTTGTTTGTTGTCAGTGTAGACTTAGAGTCTTAGGGTTTTTATCCGTCATTTGTAGGTTAGATGTCTAATGAGTCGTCAAGTGGTCAATCGTTTGTTGGCGATGGAGCGAGCTACGATGAGGTGTTTCCGTTAGGTCAAGCAGACCCTAGCACCTCCAGTAAGGAGAGGGAACCATCAACCAACTCACCTTCCAATACGGAGGATGAGGTGCAGGATGAGGACGGGTTAGGGTATGACTCAAATGATGACATAAACTGCATAGACCCTCCCATCCAATTCATCATAGGTCCTGATGGGTTCAGGGAATTCATCATGCTTCCCTTATGGACGGTGAATGACTTTGTCTCTACCATCAAGCCACCACACTTCAACACACTTAGGGAGAAGTACCAAATACCCGTCAACATATCTATCCATCTACCCTTCAAGTCAGAGAAGTGCTATTATAGGGGTCTTGAAGATATTGGGGTATACGAGCAGATGCTGAAAGCTGGGCTTCGCTTTTCGTTGAGTGCTCTTCACCGTCGTCTTCTCCAATATCTGGGATTGTCCGTCTCCTAGATTTCTCCGAACGCCTGGAGGGTTTTTCTGGGTGTAAAAGTCTTGTACGGAGTGATGTCAAACGGTGCGCGACAATTGACAGTGGAAGAATTTTTCCATTGTTACCGTCCTTCTGAGATTGCCCAATCTAAGGGGATGTATAGTTTTCTCCCACGGAGTCCGATACTTAGGCTAGTGTGTGAGACCCCGGACTCTAACAGGAACTGGAAGGGTCGTTACTTTTTTCTTCGTGGGGACAACTGGATAGGTTGTCTAGGTGATCATAAGTATATGTCCGTCGATACGACATAGGGTATAATGCCCTTGTATGGTATGTGTCCGTCCTTATTAGGTTTTATCCTTATATTTTTGATTGGTGGTTCTAACCATCTCTTTTTTAGCTCGCAACCATCCACCGGTTACCACTAAGCAGTTCTGTTTTCTAGAGAAAATTTTTAAGACCACTAGGCTGTCGGAGAGGACTTGGATAAAGCTCGTCACTTTGGATACCTTTCATTGGTACTATGACGGTCCAGAACCCACCATCGCTGCCCGCCGATACGACGCACGAATTCGCAAACGTAAGTCCTTAGCTTGTTGTGCTTGTATTATTATTTACCATCATTTTTACCCATCCACTTTTTGCAGAAATGGAAGATGCCAGGAGAAGGGCAGTCATCAAGCAGTCGGTTGCTGCTAAGAAAAAACAAGGTGGTGATTTTGCCCCCAAGACGTGCTCAAGTCTCCCGTTCACTAAGAGGCAACTGCCTGAGAAAATTGACCGTCATAGTAAGAAGGAGAAGGTGGTGACGGGGTTGGCTCTGGTCAAGCTTCCGGCGTGTTTAAGTTCCCCCCAAGCTTGGGTTAGGTAGAGGTAAGGGTCTAATGGTTAATCCAGACCCCGTTAAGGAGAAACCTCCCGTCCTGTTTCGAGAGGATTCCCAATATTCCCTTCAACAAATTACCTCCATTATCAAAGATGAAGACTACGAGGATCTGGGTAATCATGCTACTGAAGCGATGGGGGAGATGGCACTGTTCAACCTTACCTAGGTTTGTATCCATCATCCATCATTCCGTCGTGGTTTCATTAGCTCGTACTTATTATTTGTTTCTAGTGTAGGGGGTCCTGATGGCGAAGGGATTGATGGATCGTTGCCTCTCTCACGAGAAGACGTAGGAACGCGTCCGTGCAAGGGCAAGTGCAATGGAGGAAAAGCTGGCGAAATTGAAGGCCTGGAAGCTCCGTCATGAAGAGAAGCTAAAGCTATCCGAGCAGGTTTGTGGTGAATTGGAGAAGCAGGTAGAGTCGCTGAAAGAAGCGTTGGAGGAAAAGAATGATAGCCTCTGTCATGCAAAAGCTGATGCTATTAGAGAGTATCGGGAGTCTGACGCCCTTCTAAGTGAGTTGGGCACCTCTTTTGCTGACGACTTTGACGAATGCATCCATCAAGTCAAGGCCTCTTTTCCAGACTTCAACCTTTCTCATATCACCATTTATCCTGAGGGTCAGACTTTGACACTGAGGGGACGGACGAGCTTTTTGGTGAAGACCAAAGTGACGACGAAGCCCAAAAGGTTGGTGCGAAGGGGTCCATCGAAGGTGATGCCCGTCAACCTTTAACTCAGGAACCTAATGGCAAGGAGAAAACCGTTGTAGTCTCGGAGTAGTTTACATCTTGTTTTATATTTTTGTTTAAGTTTTAAAATGTATGGAAGGACAATATATTTAACTTGTTTCAACCATTGTCTTTGGTTGGTTCTTTTTATGTAGACATTTATCATATGTATAATGCAGGCTCATTTGTTTTTCATATGAATTTGAACGAATTTTGCCCTTCTTATACCAATCCTTATATACAGTTAACCATCCAATTTATGGTGACGTATAAATTTCATCCTTCTTAGGATGGCCGTCCAACCTTATGACTTAGTGAATATATCTCATCCTCTTAGGATGATTCGTCCAACTTTATGGACTTAGTGAAGGAATCTCTTGCTTTTTAGGATGAACCGTCCATATCATGGACTTGATGAATAAACCACCCTTCTTAGGATGATCCGTCCAATTTATGGACTTGTAAATGAATCTCACCCTTGTTAGGATGAATTGTCAAGTTTATGGACTTTGTGAATAAACCACCCTTCTTAGGATGATCTGTCCAGTTTATGGACTTGTAAATGAATCTCACCCTTGTTAGGATGAACCATCTAGTTTATGGACTTTGTGAATAAACCACCCTTCTTAGGATGATCCTTCCAGTTTATAGACTTGCAAATGAATCTCACCCTTATTAGGATGAACCGTCCAGTTTATGGATTGTTAATGATTTCATCCTCCTTGGGATAACCCGACCACATTATAGATTGAGTAAATTTCATCCTTCACGGGATTATCCGTCCATTTTATGGACTTTGTAAATAAATCTCAGCGATAATCATTCAATATGTTCTGAATAAACTTCTCTTATTATGATGGATAAGCAAGTGGAATATTGTTCACAAAAATAAGCAAATTGCCCTTTGGGCTCTAAAAGTACCGTAGAAAATAATAAAAACTAAAACTGTCTGTTGAAAAAATAAACTGAAAATGAGGAGTGCCGGCGTCCGTGCCTCTATCTACTGGTAGTATCTCTTCAAGTGTTCCGCGTCCAGGGATGTTGTAGCTTCTTTCCGTCCAACGTCTCGAGATAGTATGTGCCCTTCCTGTTCCATGACGTGATCCTGTATGGCCCTTCCTAGTTAGGTCCTAGCTTCCCGTGTGACTGGTCCTTGGTGGCGCCTCTTATCTTCCTTAAGACAAGATCTCCTTTCTCGAAGTCCTTGTGTTTAACACGGGAGTTATAGTGCCTGGCTATTAGGTTTTGATACCGCGCTTACCTCTGTTCAGCCGTCGCTCTGATTTTTTCCACTAAATCAAGCTGCAAGCGCATCGCCTCGTCATTCTTCTGCATGTCGTGGTTTGCTATCCTGTAACTAGTGAGACCTACCTCAGCTGGAATAACTGCTTCGCTGCCATACGCAAGTCGAAATGGTGTCTCTCTTGTAGGTGTCCTCGCTGTCGTTCTGTAAGCCCATAGTACACTGGGTAACTCTTCCGACTAGATACCCTTTGCCCCCTCGAGCCGAGTCTTGATGATTTTTAGCAAAGTTCGGTTTGTGACCTCAACCTGGCCATTGGCTTGTGGGTAAGCAGGAGATGAATAATGGTTCTTGATTTCGAGTTGTGAGCAGAAGTCCCTGAATTCCTCGTTATCGAATCACTTTCCGTTGTCCGAGACCAGGACCCTAGGTATTCCGTATTTGCAAACGATGTTTCTCCATACAAAACTGCGCACATTTTTCTCTGTGATGTTGGCCAAGGCTTCAACCTCTACCCACTTAGTAAAGTAGTCTATGCCGACTAGTAGAAATTTTAGCTGCCTAATCGCGAACGGGCCCATGATGTCAAGACCCCATTGAGCAAAGGGCCATAGGGCTGTCATCGGAGAGAGTTCTTCCGTCGGTTGCCATATAAGGTTGTCGAACCTCTAACATTTGTCACACTTCCTGACGTATGCTTGGGCATCCTTCTACATAGTAGGCCAGTAGTATTCGGCCCTAATCAGCTTATGGACTAAGGATCGCGACCCCATGTGATTCCCGCATACTCCTTCATGTACTTCCCTCATGACATAGTCTGCTTCTTCGGGGACGAGGCACCTCAGATAGGGGCAAGATAAATCTCTTTTGTATAAGACATCTTTAATCAATACGAATCGTGTAGCGTTTACTCTCAGCTTCCTTGCAGCTCCCTTGTCACTAGGCAACAATCCATCCTTCAAGTAGGAGATGATCGGTGTTGTCCAGTTTTCCTCAATTCCTATTTCTTGTAAGTTGACTGCGTTTATTATGGGTGAGTTCTGAACGAAGAGGAGTACCTTGCTTGAGGAAGGCATGTTATTAGCTAATGCCGCCTTGGTAAGTTAGTTAGCCTGTTCATTTTCCTCCCTTGGGATTTGAATGAACTCTATCTTCATGTTGCGCATCCTGCCCTTTACTTGTTCGAGGTATCCTTCATCCGTTCTCCTCTGCATTCATAACAACCGGTGATTAGACTAGTAACTACCTGGGAGTCGCAACGTATCATTGCATTCGTGGCTCCTGCTGCTTGCGCGAGATCTAGTCCCGCTATTGAAGCTTCGTATTCGGCCTTGTTGTTTGTTATGGGGAAGTTGAGTCCGATCATGCACTGAGCCTTATCTCCCTCGGGGCTAAGAAGTACTATATCGCCTCCTCCCGCATGTTTGACCGCTGACTCATCCGTATATATCACCGACCGGGGGTTTCCTTCTGCTTCCTACTCATCTGTTTGAGCGAATTTGGCAATGAAATCGGCAACGACTTGACCTTTGGTGGCCGTGCGTGGTCGATACTGCACGTCAAACTCACTTAGCTTGATTGCCCATAAAGCCATTCGTTCAGCTACCTCTAGACTGCTCATTACTCTCCACAATGATTTTTTTGTCAAGACGACTATAGTGTGGGCCTGGAAGTACGGTTTGAGTTTGCGTGCTATAGTAACTAATGCGAAGGCGAGCTTTTCCATAGGTGGGTACCTTTCTTCTAGTGCTTGGCTTGTAAAGTATACAGGCTCCTAGGTTCCATCCTCCTCCCTAACTAGTGCTGCACTGACAGCAGTTCAAGAAACGACCAGATAAAGGAAGAGCTCCTTTCCTGCTCTGGGCGGACTTAGCAAGGGTGGGGAAGAGAGGTATTCTTTTAGATCCTCGAATGCCTGCTGACACTCAGTTGTCCACTCAAAATCCTTCTTTAATGTACGGAAGAAGGGGAGGCACTTATCTGTTGCTCTTGAGACGAACTTGTTCAAGGCTGCAATCTTGCCATTTAAACTTTGTACCTCCTTGATGTTTCTTGGCAGTGCCAATTCAATGATAGCTCAAACCTTGTCTGGATTGACCTTAATACCCTTCTGAGTTACCATGAATCCAAGGAACTTTCCAGTCGTCACCCCGAACGTACATTTGCTAGGATTCAGTTTCATGTTATATCATCTGAGCGTCTCAAAGGTTCCTAGAGGTCGTCGAGGTGGCCATCCTCCCGTACGCTTCTTACTAGCATATCATCCACGTAAACCTCAACGTTCCTCCCAATCTGGTGTGCAAACATTCAGTTTATAAGCCTCTGATAGGTTGCACCTGCATTCTTGAGGCCAAATGGCATCACCTTATAACGAAAGAGTCCCTGGCTCGTGACGAAAGAGGTCTTCTCCTGATCAGCTTCATCCAGCTTTATTTGGTTGTACCCCGAGAATGCATCCATGAAGCTTAGCAGTTGGTGTCTTGCCGTTGAATCTACCAAGATATCAATCCTTAGTAGCGGATAGCTATCCTTGGGGCATGCTCTGTTCAAATCTGTGAATTCGGCGAACATCCTCCACTTTCCGTTGGCCTTTTTCACCATTACTACGTTGGCCAGCCAATCGGGGTAGTACACTTCCCGTATGAACCTTGCTTCCTGCAACTTGTGTACTTCTTCAGTTATGGCCTTATCCCTTTCTTGGGCAAATACTCGCTTTTTTGTCGGATGGGAGAGAAAGAGGGTGAAACATTTAACTTATGAACTATGACGGAGGGGTCGATTCCTGGCATGTCTTCATGGCTCCATGCAAAGACGTCCTGGTTATTTCTTAGAAATGACTTCAAGGCCTGACAAACCGGTAGGCTAGCAAGGGTACATATTTTTGTCGTCCGTTCGGGCGTGGCGTCATCAAGGGGTACCTCTTCAATTCCTTCTATTGGTTCTGCTATCGCCCGCCTTTCCTCTATACACATAGCTGGAAAATGGTCGTCCATTTCGAGCATAGCGATGTAGCATTCTTGTGCTGCTATCTGATCACCATGTACTTCCCCCACCCCATATTTAGTTGGAAACTTGACCATCAGGTGGTAGGTGGAAGTCACGGCCTTCCATGAATTGAGGGTAGGGCGGCCTAAAATAGCATTGTAAGCATATGAGCAATCTACTACCAGGATTGTAACATTCTTGGTGACTTGCTGGGGGTAATCACCAACTGTAACTGATAAGGTGACCGCGCCTAGTGGGTATACCCTTGTTCCTCCAAAACCAACGAGTGGCGCATTAGTTGGGATCATCTGTTCTCTCTCAAACCTCATTTCTTAAAAAGCTGGGTAGTAAAGTATTTCAGCAGAGCTACCATTATCTATCAAGACCCTGTGAGTGTTGTAATCACCAATCCGTATGCTTACGACAAGTGCGACGTCATGTGGGTGGTGGAGGCGCCGAGCGTCTTCTTTTGAGAATTAGATCACTGGGTCGTTCATGCGTGCCATCCTTGGGACCAATCCTGTTAACTGGACATTTTGGACTAGCTTGAGGTACGTTTTGCGTGCCCTTTTGGTTGAATAGGGAGCTGCTGTGCCCCTTACAATCATTCTTATGTCCCCGACGAGTAGCTTGGGGCACTCACTTTCCCTCTTGGAGTCTTGCTCTTGCGACGGGTCTCTTTTTTCTTTGCATACGAACCTTTGTAACTTCCCCTGCCTAATCAGGGCTTCTATTAGCTGCTTTAAGTTGTAACACTCAAAAGTATCATAACCATGGTTGCGATGGAAATGGCAATATTTGTCCCTGGACCTCTTGTTAGGATCACCTTTCAAGTTGCCAGGAAACGTTAGCAATCCTTTGTCCTTTATCTACATCAGTACCTGATCGATCGGAACGTTCAGGGGGTGAAATTGGCAAATCTTGCTGAGGGGGTTTGGGGGCATCTATCTTCTCGCCCATTGCTTGTCTTTAAGATTTTCCGTCCTCTTTCCTGTCTCGCATTTTCTTGTCTTTCTCTCTTTCTAGGCTTTTCTTCCCGTGCTGGTAGCGCGTCCTCCGCATACATGTATTTGGTAGCCCTGTAAAGCACATCCAACATAGTTTTTGGATCGTTCTTGTATAGAGAAAACAAAAACTTACCCTTCTGTAGTCCGTTAATGAATGCTGCTACGAGTATCTTGTCGTCTGCCTCATCACCTGAGAGTGCTTCCTTGTTGAAACGAGTGATGTAAGATCTTAGCGTCTCATCCTCTCGCTGCCTAATGTTCATCAAGCATTTTGTTGACTTTTTGTACCTGTGTTTGCCAATAAAGTGCGAGGCGAACTGGACACTTAACTCTTTGAAAGTGCTGATGGAGTTTGGTGTCAGCCTGCTAAACCACACTCTTGTAGGACCTCTCAAAGTGGTGGGAAAGGCCCTACACATGATTTCATCTGCTACACCTTGCAGATGCATGAGGGTCTTGAACGTCTCTAGGTGATCTAAGGGGTCTTTCGACCCGTCGTAGGCCTCTATCTGTGGCATATGAAACTTTGGAGGTAGAGGGAACGAAGTGACAGGTGCGGTGAAAGGCGAATTCGTCCTGTGTACCAGATCGTCAAGATCGCTTAACACCCTCCCTTTGAGAGTGTGCATCATCAAGTCCATCTGCTCTCTCATCATCTGCATATCTGTGACCAGGTTTGGTGGGGCAACATCCGTGGTTGTTGGTCTGCTCATAACATTACTGCTTTCCAGCCCTTCTTGATTCTGCCTGGTGTCATTGCGCTGGCGGCTGTTTCCTTCCTCCTCCTCCTCTTGGTCCTGAGGCTCGGCATCCTTTTGCTGCAATTGTTCCTCCAAGTCATGATTTTGCTTGGTAAGGTGTTCAACTGCCGCTGCTAGTGTCTAGATCTGTTTCTCAAGAACCGCGGTGCATGGCTTGTCTCCTTGGGCATTGTTGTTGGTTGCCATCGAACGGGTAAGCACCATGCAACCTTGTCGTCCAAGAATAGTAGCTTGACTTATCTACTCAAGCAGTCACTTCCCACAGATGGCGCCAATTGATGATGCCGAAAATTGTCAGTAGGTCACACAATTCTCACGGGCTCGCGACAACACCTACACAATACCAAGAAAGAAAAAGACCTCAAGAGAGTACCGGTGTGGTACCGGCCGAATAACCTCCGAAGATCAAGTTAAAGAGATTGTCACCACTCTAGAGTACCAGAGTTGGGGTCAATTGTGTGTACTTGTTTTTCGTGGGTTACGGCCTTTTTATAGTTGTGAAGGACCGACCTTGGTTCCTTGGAGAAGAGGAATATTTCCTTGTAGAGAAGATCTTCATAAACGCGCGTGATTAAAGGGACCCTTTCCATATAAGGGTTTTATTGACTAGGGTTAAGCGTGGTTCAGAAGTTATTATCATTTGAAATGTTCTTGGAAATTACGTAAGCCACATCATCGCCACGTGTGCTTGGTCCCGTCTTTCTCAATGTTCGTCAAGGGGATTACCCGTTCGTGTCAGGCGATCCATCCTTCTAGGAACCTTCCATAAACTAGAGGTGATCCGTCCTAACACACTGTCTGTCCACTGCTTATAAGACTCGTCGTCGCATGACTTGATTTGTCGTCCAATCGTAGGTTTTGCAAGTTTTGACTGTCCACTTCACCTTTACGTTCTTCACTTATTGTACTATTTTTTGTTGTTGTTTTTCATTATTTAATTACATATTTTTGTTTTAATATTCTAAAACAGTATTGTTATGTAATAGCTAAATGGTTTGAGTGTCAAAAAAGAAAAACTAAATGATTTGTTTTATTTGAGGTTTACTTATTTGGATCAATAGTTTTATGTTGTATAAGAAAATATAAATATATATTATTTTTAATTATTTTTTTAGAAACCCCGAAACACCCTGAAACGGTACGTCAAAATAGATTGGTATCGAAATATTTCGTTCCACTAAACAAATTGAAACAGTGTCCAAAACGGTATTCATAACATTGCTTTCAAGCAAAAAGAAAAAGTTAAAAAAAAATTGAACTAAAATCTATAAAAAAAAATTGTAACAAAGAATCAAAAGAAAAAAAAATGGTAATAGAGCAAGTGTATAATATTATACACTATTCATGCAAGTGTATACAAGAAGTACACATGATACCATATAGCTTTGTGCACATAGAATATAAATTATATAACATATAGCTTCTTTGTAAATTTGCAATCACCCTACCTGCTACATTTTCATATTTGGATAATAATTTCCATTTCCCTTTTATAAAAATTATAGAATCTTGTTTCAGCATCATTAAAATTACCAAACATTTTTTTTTTCTTCAAAAACATTTTTTATTTTATTTCAACTAACCAAACATGTTTTTTATTTCAAAAATACAAGAAAATTGTTTTTTCTTTCTATTTCTAAAAATAAGTTTTTAAAAATAGAAAACAAAAACTATTACTAAACATAACTTAAAAATTGTAGTGAGTTTCGTTTTACTTTTAATTAAGGGCCAAATGAAAAACCTCATGGTTTTGATCTTAACATTATTATGAGGTATATTTGTCATTTATGATGGTCTAGATCTTATAATGAAGTGTACTCTAGGGAGGTTGTTGTTGCAAATTGATAATTTTATGTCTTAAAGGAAAATATTATTTACTTCATGTGTACAAATTATATTTGAATAAAAGTCTGTTTGGATAAGCTGTTTTAAAAAGTACATTTTTAAAAATGAGCATTTTTAAAATATGCATTTTGAAAACACATATTTTAAAACCACGTAACAACGTTTGGCAAAACTTATGAGAACATTGAGAAGAAGTTTTTTTTTTTTGGTCAACTAAGCATATGATCTATATTTGTCTAAAATTATTGTTTGAGCATAAATTACCAAACTAGGACACAACTCTTGTCAAAGGCCTTGCAGCTGAATTGGCACTTCCCCATGTACAAAGTGCTTGGGGGTCTAGATGGGAAAGAGTTTGAGCTGCAGGGTTAGCAGCATGTTGTAATTATTTATAAAAAAAAGGACACAACTCTAACACCAAAGTACACTCATAACATAATTTTAGTCAAATTATAGTCATCCCACCACTATAGCAGTCCACCAATCTTTTTTTCTTTTTTTTGAGAATCAGCTATTCACCAATCTCAATAATAATATAACTTCCCACAAATCTGGCCCAATCATCTATTCTAAACCACAAAAACAAAATAGATTTGAAAAGTTGAAACCCAAATCACAAATAACGTAGTGAAAAACTAACGGGAGAGGGAGAAAGAAAGAGCTTGTAGCAACAACGTTCTCTAATTGTGGTGATTGAGCTTGCAGATGGTGCAATTGAGGCTCTGCCAGTGTGTCTTCTTTCTATTTCCAATATATGTTGCTACATGCGATTTGGGTACACCAAGTTTAGAAGCCTCTACCCAGTGTGTCTTAGCTACCATTGGAGCTTTACTGTGATGTTGTTTTGCAACTTGCATAGAGAACAACGAGAAGTAGCAGGTACAAGTTGTCATTAAGCAATATTTTCGTCATTAAGCAATATTTTGAGGATATTTTAGGTATTGACACCCTTCAAATTTGGATTTTGATGAGTTTTTAAAATTGCGGTTTCAAAAATGTTTGACTGCCAAAATTGACATTTTTGGAAATGCAATTGCTAAAAAATGGCAATGCCAAATGCTGGGAATTTTGCGTTTTGATTCAAAAACGTGTGTTTGCATGGTGCAAATGCTTAGCCAATCTTTCTTCTTCTTTTTCTTCTTTCTCCCTCTATCTTGGTGCTTAGCTGATCGGTGGGTTTGTGTTAGGTTTGATCGATGGGTTTGTGTTGGGTCCGATTAGTGGGTTTGTGTTGGTATGGTTGAGAGATTGAGTTGGGTTTGTTCAATTTTGTGGGTATTTTGTTAGTGATTGTATTGATTTAATTTTCAAATTAAATCTATTTTTTCTTTTGGATAATTTGGCTCGTGTATATATATGGATTTATTTGTTTTGTACAATATTCTTTTATGATTCATCTGTGTTTGATTTATGGGCTTGTATAATTTTTTTGGGTTTGTGCTCTTGTGTGTTCTTGATGGGTTTGTATGATTTTTCAGATCTAACGTGGCATTTATTTTGAGAGTAAATAGTTTATGTTTGTTATTGTGTTCTTTGTGTTTGCAATCTTGTTCTAATGTTTAAATTTGAGTTTGTGTTTTTTGTGTTTGGTTATGGGTTTGTGCTCTTATGTTCTTGCGTTGGTGTTTAAATCTGTGATTGTGTTCTTGTTCAAAATGAATTAGAGCTAAATTTATGTATTTTATTATTTTTAATTCTATTTTTTCCTTTTTTTATATTGTTAAAATTGATTAATAAATTTTTTTATATTTAGAAGCTAACATGTCATTTTTTAAACGCCCATTAAATTTTTATTTTTTATTTTTTAAGAGGGGGTGTTATGTCCATAACATTTTTACAACATTTTCACAACAAATCATAGGTGATTAGTTGTTATTGGTTTAAATTTGAACCTAACACTAAGATTACTTTTTTGCCCCAATAATAACAACCAGCCACTTAGGATTTGTTATAAAAATATTGTGGTCATGTTAGCGGTTAATGTGCCAGTAGTGCACTCAGTTTGCCATATAAGCAATTTTCGTTAGTGGACTAACGGTAAGGGCCAAAATGGAACACGTTTTTCATTTTAGGGACTAAAAGTGGTAAAATAGAAATGCAGGGACCAAAATAGAAATGACCCCAAAATGTAGAGACCAAAAGTGTATTTACACCTTGTTTTTTTATCCCTCCTAACATGGCATTAAGAATATTTCTTGTTCTTTTTTATTAATCAAAAACATGGTTTTATTATTAGGGTTTTATTAGTGTATGTGGTATGCCTTTTGGGCGTATGTTAGTAAACTATTTAATTTTTTTTTTAATGTAAAAGCATAAAAGTGATAAACTTTTTTCACAACTTTTTCAATATTTTATAAAAAATTTCTTTAAATGGATGATTAATTCATTAACCTACCTGAGAGTATCCACATTAGTGAAGTCATAAATTTAGCAATATGGCTCCGTAAAAAGTTACTTTATCTATTTTACCTTCTCATTTTACAAAACATCCTTAATTTTCAATACAATAAAATAATATATCTACTACATTAAACAATTTATTTATTTATTATTTTTTTCTTCACTATTTTCAAACACTCACGGCACCGCCCCACCACCACCACCCTGGCACCACTGCCACCACAAACACCCAGCAACCCTAAACACAAACACAACCCTAAATCAGCCACAACACAAACACAAGAATCACCTCCATAGTCCTCCATTCGATTAAACACAACACAAACACAATATATGCACGGTGGCTTTCATCGAATAGATGACTTTCCAAGCCAAGTTGAACTGGCGAACTTTTCCAGCGAGGTTAATCATTTCGTTGTAATGGTTAGGGTACTGGGCCGAAATATCGTGGGCTATGGCCCAGTTGAAGAACGATAGGGTTTGGAGGAAAGAGATGCTGTGGCGAACCCCGCCGCATTTCTTGATGATGTGGTGGATGATGGAAGGGGCGATGGGATGAATGGTGGAGATTTGAGAGGAGTTAAGGGAGAGAGTGCTTTCAGTCAGCGGTGATGGCTGACCAGTGGCCTGTTTGGATGGAGCGGGGAAGGAAGGGGAGTGGAGGGGAGTAGAGTAAAGTTGACTAAAAATAAATTAATTTTGTGCTAAATCTACTCTACTTCCCCTCTCATTCAATCCAAGAGTGAGCTTGGGTGAGGAAGATGATGAATCGGAGCTTGGGTGAGAGTGGAGAATGCTGGAACAAAGGAAAAAATAGAAAGAGAAAAAATACATATATTATTTTAATGAGAGAGATAATAAAATATATACATATTTCTTTTGAGAATCCATAAAATATATTATTTGATTTTAGCTTTTGAGTTACAGTGTACAACTATAAATAACTATATACTGTAGTTGAGTAGGTAAAAATTTTACACTGATGTAACACATTTTTTGTATATGATGGTGCTCATAATAGCTATATATCTTTATAGCACCACACTACTGGTGATCTTATGATCTTATTATTAAAAATCTGCTTCTTATAATAACTGTTATGAAATTGTTAAAGTTTTTATAAATCATTACCGTAGTCCCTCTCTCTCTCTCTCTCAAATCAAAATATTTCTCTACCTTTCTCTCCTTTTCTTTCTTTCTCTCTCTTTCTCTCTCTCTCTCTCAAATCAAAAGTCAAAATAGCAGTATATCTTGCATTGCGGGAGCAATTCGAACCAGAGATTGACCTCACAAGCTTTCTTTCTCTCTCCAAAAGCTTATCTGGTAACTATTATTAATCAATTTTTTCGCTGATTGTTTGATCATGTAGTCTGGGTAGGTTGTGTTGGATTTTGATAATAGTTGGTTTGTGTATGATGATTTATTTTGGTGGATAATTCAACTTAATATGAGTTTTAAACAAGAAGGATTTGGGTATTTCTGGGACAAGTCTCACGAATTCCATGAACACCAAAACCTAAACCTTTTGGGCACTCCACTCCTGTGTTTGACAAAATTCCCCAAAGAACACAATCTTCAAAAATATCTCTAAGATTGTCATTGAGTTCTTGTTTATCCCTCAAATATCTCAGGCATGCTCTCTAAATTTCTTTCATCCTGGAGGAGAGTTGGGGTGGGCTGTCCTGCTAAGTTTCTAATCATGGGCTGAATTTTTCTAATCATGCTCTTTGTTTAATATAGTTATGATGGGTTATTCTGTGTATTCAAGCTCCGACAATCCAATGCTCCGCTAAAAATAGAAGGGACTGGATTTTTTGATTTTCACCTTCAAGAGGTAAAGCTCTGTATAATTGGGAGAGGAGGGTTATCAATTTTTGGCAAAAATGAAAACATTTCTTTAAAAGTATAAATCTTCCTAACCAAGAAGAGTATTTATGTGAGCATCAAGCATGGGTTATAAACTTTCTAAAGCAAAGAGTAACTTATTAATTTATCCAAGAGGACTTAGCAGTATCAGTATGCAGAAAATTTTGTGGTTGGAAAAAATCTCATGAGGAAAAATTTTATAGGACCTGTAATTTTTTCTCATCCAGAATATGAGCCACCATCTCTAACACAGCCACCAGTCAATTTTTTCATGACTATTTATTGAGAGATTTGTCTGCAATAATACTGCACTATCAGTCATTTCTCAACTTAAGCTATTCATCTCTTTCAAAGATATAGTTTGTCATTGATATGTCAGGTACTCTGATTATTTGTTAATGCCAAATAAGACCTCATTGGCAGTAATACCAGTAAATTCATTGAAAAATTCTTCTGGCAGCTACTTCAATACTTTTTTTTTGCAAAAACATTTATTTACTCCTTATACCAATGGATAATGCAGTTTTTTGCATCAGTAAATTTGTTGATTGCCTTTGACAGTGCATGAGATAGCAACCGCTCACGGTGCAAACAAACTAAGGACCCCTCTTTCTCTATTATTTATTCATTCACACACACACACGCATCTTGGTTTAGGCTTTTAATTTCTTTATGGCCATCTAATTTATTTGATATTATGATTATTATCAAATGTCAATCTAATGATATGATATATGGGTACATTGTGTAGTTACGTCTCTCCAAAAGACTTGTGTACTTATAAACATATTATAATGTTGTCTTGTGCTACACAATATCACTACATTGCTTTCTATTTTGTAAAGGTCATGCCTTTTTCCCAATATTATTTCACAGATCGAAGAGTGTTGTCAAAACTGGTGGAGCTTTGTTAGATGAATTGCAAGAGAACGGGATGGATGCATTGAAGTACAAGGTTATATTATTCTTGTTGAAATGCATGAACGATGTGTAGAATCTAATCTTGTTCTTGTCTGTCTTCAGTAGTTTCTAATGAAGCACAATGATTTGAGGTTGACATTTTCTTTCTTATTGTTGTTCTTGGTGGCATTTTTAATGCACTGAGTTCTACTAACCTACAGTGGTTGGAGGACTTAATAATTTATTGAAGTTTGTGCCTTGACAATTTGGTCATTTTACTTTACATTAGGTAATTTACATATTCAGAGACCACGGTTTCATAAAACTCTATGTTTGTTCACTCTTAAATCTTAATTGCAAAATGAGAAAGATTCCGCAAAAAAAAAAAAAAAAAAAAAAGGCAAAATGAGAAAGTTATAGCATAAAAAGCTATGACAAAACTTTTGTTAATTGTTTGTGCATGTTTCAGTGTTATTGTGCTGATCAACTCAAGTTAGTTTTGTGATATAAGTTCCTATGCTCTGTTTTTTTCCCTCACTGTTCACTCCTCTAATACATTTCAATGACTTTGCAGTTTTGAGTTGGATGCATTTATTTTACCTTTGGCTATGGAGAGATGAATTTGCTTAATTACAAACATGGGTGCAAGTAAGAAACTAAAAATGGCAACCCCATTAGGGCCATTACTCCTTCAACTCTTCCTCCTCATCCTGCTCTTAATCTCAATCCACCAATCACACTCAGCCACTGCATCCACAATCCATCTCCCATTCTCCATATACCCTTACTCACTATCAGTCACTGACTTCGGAGCCACTGGCGACGGCCTCCACTACGACACAGCTGCCATCCAATCCGCCATCAAAGCCTGCCCCACCTCCCACCACACCCAATGCCACGTCACGTTCCCTCCTGGAACCTACCTCACCAGAACCTTGTTCCTCAAATCCGGTGTCGTGTTGGACATCAAAGAAAATGCAACCTTGTTGGGTGGTACAAAAATAGAGGACTACCCAAAAGAATTGCGGGAATGGTACGTGGTGGTGGCGGAGAACGCAAGTGATGTGGGGATCACTGGCGGAGGCGTGGTGGATGGACATGGTTTGGGTTTCGTGAAGAGGTTTAATGAGAGGAAGAACGTGATGGTGAGTTGGAACACCACCGGAGCTTGTTTAGGAGATGAGTGTAGACCCAGGCTTGTTGGATTTATTGACTGTAAGAATGTCAGGGTTTGGAATATCACACTCACAGAGCCTGCTTATTGGTGGTGCGTATATACTATGCTATACTCTTATTACACTCTAGCTTTTCCCCCTTTTTTTTTAATGATTTTGTTGTTGTTCAAAGTTAGCTATTCTTCTAGGATTGATAGTTTATATGTGTCGTTTGTTGGAAGAGTTGATGTTTGTTGCATTTGTATCCTTTGTCTTTTCAATATTTCTTCCACCGCCCACCTTTTTTTGTCCTTGTGTGTTTTCTTTCTGTGCAGTTTTGAGTTAATTGTATTTATTCTAAATTTTTACAATCAACTCATTAGGTAAGATTAATTTGCTATGCTTCTCTCATCGTTCAAAATTAGTGGGCTGGTTGGGTGGTTAGATGCATTAAGTCCAAACTGATATACTTTTTTTTTTTTTTGGATAGATAAGATAGAATTTCAACCTAAGAAATTGATATTTTTGTTTTATTAATCTGTAATGTCCACCAAATCAGCCTAGTAATATGCTTGATATATATTTTATTTATTTATTTATATTTAACGAGATTGTTAATTTAGATATTGATTCGGGGGATATTGCAAAATAATCTCAAATAATAGGGTTGATTGTAATTGAACAAATTTTATGGTTTAGGGTTAATATTACAAATGACCTCTCATATTTTAAGGTAACACTTTACCTATAGCTTTCCTCCATGTTATGAACGTATGCCTTCATGTAGAATTCCTTAATTAACCTGTATACATGTTACTTTAATGGTATATATATATATATATATATCAAAAATAAAATATAAATATTGATTGACAGTTGTTTATTGGTTAGTTGTGAATAAGTTCCCTTTTAAAGAATTTTTGTTACAAAATGTATAATGGGAAACTATAATAAAATTTTTTTTCTCCCTTGTAGAGATTTGTACTTACCCAAAAGAAAAAAGAAAAAATTTGATATTTCTATTAGTGTATTATTGCGATAATTATAGATATAGAAAAACCATTCCAAAACAAATGAATTGTTATTTCATTTTCATTTTCTTATAGAAATTGAACCCTTCATAACAATGCACAAGGTTAGCACTTGCAAAAAAGTATTATAATCCTCTCCAAGTAAAACAGACTCAAATCACATGAACTTGTCAACAACGTGAACGATACAACTTTGTGTGGGTCCCACTTAAATGGAATTTTTTTTTGGGGGGTGGGGGGAGGGGGGGGGGGATTCCTGCATAGGGGATGGTATATGCCAATCTTATATAGCATTTCTCTCACTGACACGTGGGACCCACATGTCAATGAGAGAGATGCTGTATAATTGGTGCGTATGAAAATTTCTCCCTACATAGACTTGTTTGGTGACACATTTCCACCATCAAGTTGCAACTGGCCAAAAGGATTGGAATGTTGGGATGGGCCATCTAGTCTGTTAGTGTAGGAAATAAAAAATTTCTACTAACTATTATTCCATAAACCAAGTTTGAGTGGCATCTGATATTCGAGTTCTAATGATTCTTGTCACAACTGGTGAAGAAAACTAGAAGTGAGAGCACAATGAGCTCCTTTGTCCAAAATAGTTGGATTGCCTATGGTTAGTTGAAAATGATCGTTTCATTTGAGATTGATCAATTTTATGGTTTAAATTAAATATTACAAATCTAACCATGTACAAATTTTCATGTTGTTTAAAATTTTTAAATGTTGTGGCAATTAATATCTTAATCATAAAATGGACTCTCATTAGGCTACCAACTCATGTACAAAATCTTTTTATCTAAGTAATAGATGGGATGTACACTTTAGGAATTTTGCAAGTTTAGAAAATAGATTACGAGAATGTTTCTATCCTCTTTACAAGAATGTTTTTATCTTCTACATTATGCACTCCCAAAAGCATCCTGATTTTGAGCAATACGAAACAATTAAGGAAAGGAAACCTTAAGGGTATAATCACCACACCAAACATATGTCCAGAATGGGTTGATTAATCGTGCAATTCAAGATTGGGAATTGGAATCTCTCTCTATGTTCTTAGATCTACTGTATTCCATTAAGGTGGGGAAGGCTGAGTAGATAAGTTATGCTAGAAGCCTGCCTTCGATTCAGAGAGGCTTTGAGGTTCAATTTTGTTATAGAGTGTTAGCTCGCATAGTTGGCGACATTTCCCATGGAAGAGTATTTGGAAACCCCTTGTCCTTAGTAAGGTGGATTTTTTCCTTCAGGTTTTGCTTTGGGGAATATCCCCACCGTGGAAAACTTGGAAAACCTGAGGAAGCATAACATTATTTTGGTGAGCTGGTGTTGTATGTGCAAGAGGGATGAGGAGACTGTAGACCGTTTAATGTTACATTGCCCTCTTGGTAGAGAATTATGGGGTTTGGTTTTTAAACTTTTTGGGGTGGAGTGGGTGATGCTTAGAAAGGTTGTCAAACTTCTAGTTTGTTGGCAAGGTAGTTTTGGGTGTCATTGAAGCTGTGATATATAGAGAGCCATTCCTCACTGTTTGATGCAGTGCATTTGGAGGGAAAGAAATGCAAAAAGCTTTGAAAGATGTGAGCATACAACTTTAGAATTTAAAGCAAATTGACCTTGCCGAGTGGATGGTAGCTGCAGGGAAGTTTTCTTTTTCAAATTTATTTTAGATCTCTTCTATAACTTTCAGCTAGAATACTTCCTGTGTACTTGGTTGATTCTTTTTTGAATAAATATTATTTACTTATCCAAAATAAAAATCTTAAGTAAACAAGTAGCGACTTGTGCTAGCATCTTGCAATGATCAGTTCCAATTTAGCTACAAATTGAGGTTTTTCTTGTTCACTGTATTTTATTGTAAATTTTGTTTTTTTTTTTTTGTGAAGACAATAGATGATCAGAATCCCATGGTTGAATTTCATCTGAAACACGATTTCGAAGTTGTAAAGAAATATGATAAAATCTAGGAAGTCCAATTTTTTGGGCTAGGTTAGGGGGGGGGGGGGGACTTGGTAAACAACCTATATAAAATTAGTAATGGATTAGAAAATTTAATCATTTAATCGAGAAGATATGATGAGATAAAGGAAAAATGTTATTACTAAGTTTGATAATTTATATTAAGAAAAGAGAGAAGAGATGATTGATATTTCAATCTAATACTTATGTTTTTATCCTTTATTTCCTTAGGGCTTAAGATGTTAATACTTAATTGTTAGGTAGTGGGACAGAGACTGGCTACTAGAGCATTGGAAATTGTTTTAAACTAGGCACTAACCTATGCAGGAAAGTTCAATGAAAAAGATTTATATTTACATTATGTAAAAAAGAACATACTTGACGCAATTAGAACTTGTTTAGAAACCTAATTTAATTAGAATTTGTTAAATTTTGGGCTGTTTTATACAAAAAGATGGTGAGTTCAAATTAGTTTAAACTAACATAGTTTAGCACTATTTGTAACTCTCTCTCTCTTACACACACACACACATATGAAATGACAATAAGGACAAGTGTGAACTTTCAAAACCTTATAGAGAAAGCTACTCTGTTGGAAGAAATTTGTTGGAGGCAGAAATCTAGAGTTCTTTGTGTTAGGGAAGGAGACAGGAATATTAAGTTTTTCCATCGTATAGTTAATTCTCATAGGAGGGTTAATTCTATTGATAGGCTAATGGTGGATGGGGTGTTGTCTTCGGACCCGGCTGCTATAGCAAACTGTATCTCTCAATTTTATAGGCAGCTTTATTTTGAGGAGGTGGCTCACAGACCTGTCGTAGATGATGTGGATTTTTCTAGCATCTCGGTGGAAGATGCAAGTTGGCTAGATAGGCCTTTTGAGGAAGAAGAGGTGTTTGAGGTGATCCATGACTTTAATGGTGATAAGGCACCTGGCCCGGATGGCTTTTCCATGGCATTCTTCCAGTCTTGTTGGGGTGTTTTGAAAACTGAAATTATGGCTGTATTTCACAATTTCCATACTCAGGCGGTGTTTGAGAAGAGTCTTAATGCTTCGTTCCGAGCCCTTATTCCTAAGAAAGTGGATGCTGTGGAGGTAAAGGATTATCGGCCTATTAGCTTAGTTGTTGGGATGTATAAGATTATTTCTAAGGTGTTGGTTAATCGGCTTCGTAGGGTGGCGCATGGACTTATTTCGGATTCACAAAATGCTTTTATGACCGTCTTGATTGCTTCTGAATGTATTGATAGTAGATTGAAGTCAGGAGTTTTGGGTGTGCTATGTAAGTTGGATATGGAGAAGGCGTATGATCATGTGAGTTGAGATTTTTTAATGTATATGCTGTAGCGTTGTGGTTTCTCAGAAAAATGGAGAAACTGGATAAGGTATTGCATTTCAACTGTAAAGTTTTCCATTCTGATCAGTGGTAGCCCAACTGATTACTTTGGAAGTTCTAGGGGGATCCTTTATCTCCATTGTTGTTTGATATTATGATGGAGGCATTAAGTCGTATGTTGGATGTGGCTACCTCCATTGGGCAATTCTCAGGCTTTTCTGTGGGTAGTACGGCTGGTCCATCAGTGATGGTGTCTCACATTTTATTTGCAGATGACACTTTGATTTTTTGTGATGCTAAACCTTCTCAGATTGCTAATTTGAGGGCGATTCTTGCTAGATTTGAGGAGGTGTCAGGGCTTTGTATTAATTTAGGGAAATCTGAGTTGGTACCTGTTGGTGGGGTACCCAATTTGGAGGCTTTGGTGGGTCTGTTGGGGTGTGGGCAGTCTTCTCTGCCCTTGAAATATTTGGGCCTTCCTTTAGGTGCAAAATTTAAGGACTTACCTGTTTGGAACCCTATTCTTGAGAGAATGGAGAGGAGATTAGCAGGTTAGAAGAGAATGTATTTATCTAAAGGGGGTAAGGTGACACTCATTAAAAGTTCATTATCGTCCTTACCTACATACTTTCTTTCCCTTCTTCCTTTACCGGGTAAGGTGGCTAAGCGTATGGAGAAATTACAGAGAGATTTTTTGTGGGATGGGATTGGTGGTGAACCTAAAATTCATTTAGTTAATTGGGCCAAGGTTTGTAGGCCTTTGCAGGATGGGGGGTTGGGTATAAGACAGTTGGGTAATTTTAATTATGCCTTACTAGGTAAATGGTTGTGGAGGTATGGGACCGAGACTGATGCTTTATGGAGGAGGGTTATAGAGGCAAAATATGGGAGCATTTGGGGTGGTTGGCGTATAAAGAAGGTGACAAGTCCTTATGGGGTCAGCTTGTGGAGATATATTAGAAGTGGTTGGTTGAACTTCTCTAAACTCCTTGTTTATGATGTGGGGGACGGTACTAGAGTGAAATTTTGGAAGCATGTGTGGTGTGGGGATTGTACTCTCCAAGAGGCCTTTCTGGAGCTTTATTGTCTTAGTAGGTCCAAGGACTCCTCAGTGGCTGAAGTTATGGGTTGGTCTGCTGGGAGGTTTCACTGGAATGTGCAATTTCGTCGTCCACCACAAGATTGGGAAGAAGAAGCCTTTGACCGGTTTATGGGGCTAGTCTATTCGTCGTTAGTTTGAGGGTTTGACCCAGATAAGGTTTGTTGAAAGTCTGCAAGGAATACAGGATTTGAGGTTAGAGGTTATTACGGTTCCTTCTTCCCTCATAATCTTGTTTCCTTTCCATGGAAAATGATATGGCAATCGAAGGCTCCTCCAAGGGTAGCCTTCTTTTCTTGGTCTGCTTCCTTAGGTAAGATCTTAACAACAGACAAACCTTCGTAAAAGACGAGTGATAGTGCTTGACTGGTGCTTTATGTGTAAGAGGTGTGGGGAGTCGGTGGATCATCTTCTACTTCATTGCACCATAGCTTGGGATTTGTGGTCTTTGGTTTTCTGCTTGTTTGGTATTCAGTGGGTTATGCCTCATACTGTTCTTGAGTTGTTTGAGGCTTGTTAAGGAAAGTTTGCGCGACATCGTCACATTGATGTTTGGAAATTAGTACTTCACTGCTTGATTTGGTGCATTTGGCGAGAAAGGAATGCTAGAAGTTTTGAGGGCTGCGAACGCTCTTTATTGGAGATTAAGTCTTTTTTCTTACACACTCTCTTTGAATGGAGTGTAGTTTTTTCTCATTTTTCTTGTTCTTCATTTTCTATTTTTCTTGACCGTTGTTCTTTTGTTTCTTGATTTGCACCCATAGTACATCTCCAATGTACTCGGCTTGGCAATTTCTTTATTATTATTAATAATATTCTTACGTTATTTATAAAAAAAAAAAACTTTTCTTGCAATAGAAAGAACACATTTCTCTTTACATAGAAATAAGTCAGTATTTCTTTTCCATTAAGAAATAGGAATTAAAGTTTTATATTTAGGCATTGCTATTAAGAGTTTGGTGGGCTCGATCATAATAGGAATTTTGGGGTTGAAATATATGCAAAATGTGATTGTGTTTGGATGCTGGAAGATACCTAATAACTTTTAGGGTGTGATTTATATGTATTGAGATTTTCCTTAGTTTGCGTTGGTGAGGGATTGTAAGTGCTTGTGGTTTACTAGGTTATTGCGTATAGTTAATATAACATATACTCACCACCTAAGCTCTGATACCATTTTGTTGTGGAGATAAACACTTTAGGGAGGCTCCTTGGGTAGTTAATATAGCATATAGAGACACACTTAACCCAAAAGACCTAAGTTCAATGGGTATGAGCTCAACTATGTTATATTAACCACTTATTCTTTTCATTATTATTCAATGTGGGACTTATCAGACGTGTATATCCAACAGAAACAATGATTGTCTTGCGCAAGGAGAGCTTCACTTGGATTAATGTGGAGATGTCACTGCAAGAAAGAAGATTACTTTAGGTGGAGATTTATGGGAAATTGCCTCAGACTCCTATTTTAACTTAGTTACTCATTACATTTTCATTTTTTTGGTCATGAAAGGAAAGTATTTTATTTGCTAAAGAAGTAATTTGGTATCACTTAACTGCCAAGAAATTAAAATTAAAGGCTTATATATAGATATTTTGTTAAGAGTTTGGTGGCTCCAAAGTCCAATCCAAGATATTCCCCCTTGTCTGGGAAGTAACTTTGTAGTTTTATTTTTATTTTTGCTCAAATGCTTTGTAGTTTTACTTAGACTAAAAGATGCATGCATTAAAATATATGCATAGTGTGAGAACATAGGCCTATGGTTGCTCCTTCTCACAGGTGACTTTGCCGTTGTGGTTCATTTCTTTCTACCATGGATCTATGATCAATATAAATTTGAGATTGAAAGATGTCTATTACAATTTGGGGTCAAAAGATACCTACAGTGACTGAATTGAGTGTGCTTTGGGTGGATCAGGATTTGAGTTATTTTGTGTTTGTGAATGATTATGAGTTGTTTGTGTTTATAAGGTTTTTGAGCGTTGTTTGTGAGGCTGGTGTTCATAATTTGTATTTTTGATAGTCAAGTTTGAATGCAATTGCCTCGGTTTTTTAGTCCGTGAGTCATTCATCTTCCTCTTCTATGTATTTGTGCTTGCAACTTGCTATTGGATTTATAAACTATGATTCATTGGTCAATTACTTTGTTTTTATATTGTATCACTCTTAATTATAGCCATGAATCTGATGAACAGCTTGCATATAGTACGGTGTGAAAACACATCAATTCATGATGTTTCGATTTATGGAAACTTCAATACACCTAACAATGACGGGATTGATATAGAGGATTCAAATAATACAGTCATTACAAGGTGTCACATTGATACTGGAGATGATGCTATATGTCCAAAGACATACACTGGCCCTCTTTATAACTTGACTGTGACAAACTGTTGGATTCGAACAAAATCTTCAGCAATCAAACTTGGTAGTGCAAGTTCATTCAATTTCAAGGGTCTAATTTTTGACAATATCACAATTGTACAGTCTCATAGAGGGCTGGGATTGCAGATACGTGATGGAGGTAACACTCATATTGCTTTTCTTGTATTATTGAGAATTTTTCTTGAATGATTGACAAATTAAGCTCCATTTCACTTTTACACTATATTTTTTTTTTTTTGAAGTTTTAAACATTCACCCTGTGTAGGAAATGTAAGCGATATTACTTTCTCAAACATAAACATAAGCACAAGATACTATGATCCTTCATGGTGGGGAAGAGCAGAGCCTATATATGTGACAACATGCCCAAGGGACTCCAGTGCAAAGGAGGGTTCAATCTCAAATGTAGTTTTTATTAACATCACTGCAAATTCTGAAAATGGTGTGTTCTTATCAGGTTCTAAACATGGGCTACTAAGCAATTTAAGATTCATAAATGTGAACCTAACTTACAGAAGATGGACAAATTATTCTGGTGGATTGATAGATTACAGACCCGGATGCCAGGGACTTGTTAATCATAGCATTGCTGGGATCATCATGGAACACATTGAAGGTTTGGAGGTTGAAAATGTTAACATGAGATGGTCTGATCAACAATTTGGACACTGGAACAATCCTCTTGATTTCAGGCCTTCAACTATAAATAATATTTCTTTGTTTAATTTTCGTTCAAGTTTGTACATAAAATGATAGTGGCATACATGAGCGTGGTTTTGAAATCATTGTTTAAAGAACCAGAATAGGGAGAAGTTCAAAGATTTTGAGGTCGAATCGAGGTTTAACCGAGGTCAAACCGTTGTGTCATTTAATTTTTTACTGGTTTTTGTACCTAAATTGTATTTATATGTATTAATTTCCTATTCCATACCAATAAAATGCATGTGGCCCAATGGTTTGGGCTTTGGAAATTCTTATTCGCCTGTTACATATTCATCTTTCCTCCTTTAGGAGGTAAGGATAATCAAAGTTTGAATCCTCCTATCTCATTATTGTGAGTGTTGAATTGTTGAAAAAAAAAAAAAAAAGAGAGAAAAAGACGTGCATCTATAGATGTATCATGGTAAGTGTGATAACTTTTCCCTTAAGTTGGGTCTTTGTTTATTTATTTATTATTATTAGGCGAAAACAATATTTTGGTCCTTATATTTTGGAGTTACAGTCAATTTAGTTCCTATATTTTGATAGAAGTCAATTTGGTCCCTGTTATTTTTAACTTGTAGTCAATTTGATCTTTAGCGTTAACTCACTAACAGAAAATGTCTACGTAGTAAACAGTTTGAATTGTTAGCATGTCTAATATTTAAATATTAAATAAAATGTTGACGTGGCAGAATTTTAGTGGCTACATCCGTGCTTAGATGGGAAGAAAAGTCCACATCAGCTTTTAAAAAGAAAATTTCTTTTCTTTACCAATTTTGTTCCCATCTTTATTTTTTCTTTTAATTTTATTACAATTTCTTTAACCATTCATCGTTTTATTGTTTTGGAAACGGGTCACCACCACGAGAGACCACGAGAGGCTATGTCCAGTTGCAACCCCTGGGTAAAATCTTTTTCTTCTAGAAATGGATTATAAAAGAACATTTCCTCTGATGACAGTATGACACACCTTTTACCAGTTCTAAACAGGAATGGGAGGATGCCTCCATTTACCATTTAGATTACTGCACTAGAATTGAACCACCTTTCCCAAAGTTGAAGCAACATTTTGAAACCCAATCTTCACTTCCTAGTAATCCCAATAATCAAAATATGCTTACAGATCAAGAAGATGGTCGCATGATCCATGTACCCCAAAATCACTACATCTAAAAAAGAATACACAACAAGAGAACCCAAAACTGAAACACATTTCAATCAAATCCATTGGGGGAATGTGCAGATTAGGCATGTGAATGGCATGAATATAGTAAGTTAGGCATAGTTTGAAACTATGTAGGAAAATAGCAACTCGAGTTTTTGAAACTCGAGATTTACATAATAAATCGAGTTTCAAAAACTCGCTTTATGCGCGCTTGGGCTTGCTGAAGTGGACAAAATGCCACCAGGATCTCGAGTTTTTAAAACTCGTTTTACTTCCGGTAGAACTCGAGTTTTATAAACTCGAGTTTTACTATATCTTTTTTTTAAAATTAAGTTTATATACGCATGGAACTCGCGTCTTAGAGACTCGAGTTTTTATGAGTAACTCGAGTCTTATAGACTCGATTTCCTCTGGGCATATTATATACACCTCAGCCCGTGGCATTAACTCTCACAGAAACTCACACCCTCAGTAACACACAGAGAAAACCTAAAACAGAGCTCTCAGCCTCACTAACTCTCTCACTCACTCACCCTCACTAACTCTCACTCACCCATAACTCTCTCACACCACTCTCACACCACTCACTCTCACAAAACCACATTCTCCACTCTCACTGCTCTTCCCTCTCAGCAAATTCATATCTAAGGTAAGGGTTTGCATAATTTGATTGTCATTGTAGTTGGGTATGTTGTCTATGGGTGTGGGTTAAAGAGTTTTACCATTTATTTTGTAGATAGTTAACATAACTTAGTTAATTTATCAATATTGTGAATTATAGAACTTTGTTTTGTTAGTGTTAATTTTTTGAGTATTTATTTGTATAGTTTTTGTTATCAAAATTTTATTCATCATTTTATTTTTATCATGATCTTACAAATTTCTTTGACTTTATTTATCATTGGTTTGGGTATGAAATGGGTAGTGAATGAATGTAATGAATGGGAATGGGTATGTAATTATCAAAATTTTATTAATCATTTCTAGGCTTTTATTTTTATCATGATTTTTCAAGTTTTTTTTGACTTTATTTATCATTGGTTGGGGTATGAAATGGGTAGTGAATGAATGTAGTGAATGGGTATGTAATCATGCTCCTCTACCCACCTAGTTCTTTCAGAACCCTTTTAGGCATTATAGGTCACCACACAATGGAGTAATAGATAATTCCGTCTCTCCATCCACTAGGATTAGAAGGTTTACGTCTTGGCCTTTAGATATTAATGGGCACTCTATAACCTGGCTTGAATATGTTCATTGGTAAGATTGCATTACTTTTTTCCCTCACTTTACGACCATGTGATTTAACTAACATAGGACTTGACTTGAACAGGTTCACAATGCCTGATATTCTTATAATCATATACCATGGTGGTCCACTTAAGAATCCCAATGCCAACAAGGGATTGCCATTTGAGGGGCCGGGTATGAAAACCTATTATGCTGAAGTTGATCGTAGGTTGAAAACCCTTGATGAATTGAAGATACTTGTCATGGAAGAGTTGGATAAGAATCCTGATGCGTACAACATGCAAATTACTTATCGTATGCCAAATGAAATCATGAAGCACCGGATTAATTACAAGTATATGCTGATAGAAAAAGACAAACATGTGAAGATCATGTTTGACAAGTTGGAGAGTATAGCTGAAGTAAGTAATATTGAGTTGTACATACGTTGGAGCCGCGTGCAGATGGCAAGAGGATATCCAACAAACAACTAGAAGCTTACAAGTTGCGCTTCCGGATGCTCAATATGAGTATTCTACACATGTAGAGGATGATGATGTTCATGCCGATGGAGATGATGATGATGATGACGACGACGACTATGTTGATGAGACTACTGCCGTTAACAATGATGATGACGATGATGATGACGACGACGACTATGTTGATGAGACTACAGTCGTTAAAAATGAAGATGACGATGAAGATGATGATGATGATGATGACGACTATGTTGATGAGAATCTTGCCATTAACGGTGAAGATTTTGCCGATAAAGATGACTATGAAGACATGATTGAGAGAGGGGACTTTCGGGACTTTGGGGACTTTGAGAGGGACATTGATGACGATGAGACATTGGACGGCGGTGAACCTGATGCGTACAATGTTATTAGTGTCCAAAACATTACAAACACAATCCCCGCCTACGCACCTCCGCGTTGTCATTCTCGCAAATACTTGGGAAAATATGGTTGATCCTTCGCATATTGAGATGCCATTTGTGTCTACTTGAGAGAGGGGATGAATTTGTGCAAAGGGTTGACTTTTGCGAGTAAAGTGGAGGTGAAGCGCGTATTAACAATTTGTGCCCTCAAGGAAAACAAAAACTTTAAGATCACTAGGTCGACGAGGAAAAATTTTTGTGCGAAATGCGTGCATGAGTCGTGCAAGTGGTATGTCTACGCGTGCTTATGAAGCCCGAGCTCCAAAATCTATGGATGGTCACCGTGTATGTGGGTCCTCACACGTGTATACCGACCGGGGTGCGAAATGATGGTAGAATGATGAGTTGTAATTTTATTGCAGAAATCCATAACAAGTTACTTCGAGGATCACACCACTCAAATTAAGCATCTCGATCTCGATAGAGGCGAAATATAATGGCCATAAGCCTTCTTACTACAAGGTATGGGATGCGAAACAAAAGGCGATTGCGCTTATGTTTGGAGATTGGGAAGAATCTTACCAAAAGCTGCAAAAGTTGCTAATGGCGTATATTGATCAGTGACCCGACTACCCAGCTTTTGCTATCGTGTCACACCCACCGATGAAGATCACACCGTATTGTTGCATTATGTGTTTTGGTCTTTTCGGTCCATGCATATCGGATTCAAATACCGCAAGCCGGTTATCGATTTGATGGGACCCATCCGTATGGTAAATATCGTGAAAGTTGTTGGTCGCAATGGCAACCAATGCTAACAACAAGGTATTCCCTCTCGCCTTTGCTGTTGTGGATTGTGAGTCAGGGTCCGAGGTTGGAGGTGGTTTTTACGATGCCTCGGAGAAACGATTGGCCAATTGATATTCGACGACGGCATTTGCATAATTTCCGACCGACATCTCGGTATCAAAAACGCCATTGCAAACTGGCCTAGAAGGGATGATGGAAAAGCAAAGGTATTTCATAGATATTGTCTTCGACATGTTGCTAGCAACTTCAACACCCATTTTCAGAACTCGACTCTAAAGTCAGCGTTGAAAGCGGGATATGCTAGTCAGGTAGTTAAATTTGCTACCATAATGGACTCCATTAAGCAGGTGGAAAGAAATTGAGGCCATTAGGAAGAAGAAGAAGGTGACGGGGAGGGATGGTAAGGAAAAGAATCAAGATTATCTTCCATACACATACCTAATGAGCGAGGATGTGGACATGTGGACCCAGTCATACGATGGTGGGAGACGTTTTGGAGCAATGACAACCAATATATCAGAGTGTTTCAATGGTGTGCTGAAAGGTGCACGGGGCCTTCCTATTGCCGCGTTGGTTGAGTTCACTTGGAGCAAACTTGTTCAATATTTCCACGACCGGCGCAAAGAATACCATTATGAGTTGTCAGAGGGTAAGAAATGGAGTGAATATGCCTTATCCACGTGGGATGGAAATAAGTGTAAATCTGAGAAACACTATCTCAAGCCATTTAGCGATGAAGAGCTGATATTTCAAGTAGTTACCCAACTCAACGTGTCTAGCGCAGGAGGGGGAAACCACAGTTACGAAGTTCGGTTACGGGAAAAAACATGCAGTTGTGGGAAATGGCAAAATATAGGGATCCCGTGTTCACATGCAATTAGAGTATGTGACTATTTACATATTGATTCGACCACGTATATTCACCCATGTTATGGTTTGAACCATGCCCTTAACACTTATGAGCATGCATTTGAGGTTCCTAAGTCACAGTCATTATGGAGGGATCCCATGGGGCCAAAGTGGTTGCCTAATCCGGCATTGTTGCGGGCCAAAGGTCGACCGGTGAAGTCACGAATAAGAAATGAGATGGATGGAGTGAGGAATAAGGATCAAGAACCGGGATGGCGGAGGGAGGACGCATTTGATAGAGAGTCAACCGAAGCGTACATGTGGACCGTGTCATGCTTCCGGCATAACCGCGTAAAATGTCCGCAGTCCCGCGGTGCTTCCACAAGCGGCCATGTTCCACACTAGGTAGGTTGGCAAAAATTTATGCATCGGTTAAATAATTGTTGTTCATTCGATGTTTACCTAATGTTTACTATCTTGTCTCCTAACGTAAATACTCTACGTTTTTCAGGCATCCTTCCATGGACGACGTTGTATTGGCTCTATGTGAACTTTTTGATTGTTGTTGAATGTACTTGTAATTCTCTATCCAATGTACCTCTATGAAGATTGTGATTTGAGTAGTATGGTTAGAATTGCAAATTAAGTGTGGTTGGACATGTTTAGAATGGTGATATATGGAGAATGACTTTTGTTGTGATTTGAGTGCATTTACATTGTAAAACAATGCCTGAAACAGAGCATTTTCTGCTGGGAAAAAAAAAATTTGCCCAGTAAAAATCGAGTTTTAGAAACTCGAGTTCCTTCTGAAAAAAAATTTTGCCCAGTGCAAATCGAGTTTTAGAAACTCGAGTTCCACTGGGCAAATTTTTTTGAAACAGGGCATGCCTTCTCTCGCCTCGCTCTCGAAACAGTAGCAGGGGAAAAAAAATTGCCATGAAAATCGAGTTTTAGAAACTCGAGTTCCACTGGCAAATTTTTTTTGAAACAGGCATGCCTTCCCTTCTCGCCGAAATGATAAATGGGAAAAAAATTGCCCAGAAAATCGAGTTTTAGAAACTCGAGTTCCACCGGGCAAATTTTTTTGAAACAGGCATGCCTTCTCGCCTTCGCCGTGAAACAGCAAGCTTGGGAAAATTGCCCAGTAAAAATCGAGTTTTAGAAACTCGAGTTCCACTGGGCAAATTTTTTTGAAACAGGGCATGCCTCTCTGCCTCTCTGCCTGAAACAGAGCAGTTGGGGAAAAAAATTGCCCAGTGGAATTCGAGTTTTAGAGACTCGAGTTCCTTAGGTATCTCGATTATTTAAATCGGTCCATTTGGTCTGATTTGGTCTAATTTGGTCTGATTTGGTCTATTTTGGTCTAATTTGGTCTTATTTGGTCTAATTTGGTCTAATTTGGTCTAACTTGGTCTGATTTGGTCTGATTTGGTCTGGTCTGATTTGGTCTGATTTGGTCTGATTTGGTCTAATTTGGTCTCATTCAGTCTGATTTGGTCTGATTTGGTCCATTCAGTCCACTTTGTTCCATTTTGGCCGGGAAGATCCATCTTTGTGTACTTACATATATAATTGGAGACAACAAGTTTAGGTTGAGAGCCCTTACTCAAAATCTACATTTATTAAAAGAAATTTTTTCGAGTTTCCTGGGTCACCGTCCACCATTGCTACACCGATATTCATAGTGCTACATGTGCTGCTCAATAGCTCGGCAACCGTTGAACCCTATCTAGTCATATCATTCACACTCACGTCAATACACGTATCTGCATCATTTTGTACAATGCACCGTTTTCAAGGATGCAGAAGACCCCGAAAAGTTTATGATGCATTTAACACAACTCGGTATTGTCTTGTCAAGTTCATGTCGATGAAACACAAGCATGCTAAATACTCTTCACATGAATACTTGCGAGTTCGAATAGTCATGGCAAGACACCGCAACTACCGCCCTGTGAATAAGAGAATCTCACTGTGACATTGGGAACATTTGAACAAAAAATTCGTGCAGTGGTTTTCCAGCCTGTATTGACATGACAAGCCTGAATATATTAAATTTTATTATTGAATATACAGTGGAATGAGGTTATAAATGTACCACAATTCTTTTCTTATTCCTACACCACTAACTTTGTAGGTTGAGTAAGCTATGAGTCGCAACGCCTCAACATCATCTCGTACACGTAGAAACAAGTTTCAATCTACTTCAACAAATGAATTATCACAAGTTCCAAAGATCAACAACTACAAACATACACAGACCACTATGGAGGGAAATGGGTTGGAAAGAAGAGAGATTTCGTAAATATGCCAATATACACGTACGAGAGTCTTGGAAGCGTTGGCCACATCATGGTCGGCAAACCAACAAAACTAAGTACAGATACTACCGCAATGGAGTTCACCGTAGCAGAACCACCATGGTCAACCCTATACGAGAAGAGGTGTGAGTTGGAGGTGTATTGTCGATGGCACGGGTTACGAGTTCCTAAGGCACGCTCAGCCGAGTTACCTAGAGATGAGTCTGCCAACATACTTGCTCGCCTTGAACAAGAGAACAATCAAATGCAAAGGCGGTTAGACCGTTTTCATGCAGTCCAAAAAGCTAGGAAGCATCTAAAGGGGAAGGCGCAAGAGCGAGCCATGAAGTCTATTAATGAAATTACTGCGTTAGATGATGAAAGTGACATTTCGTACTTCTCGATTCAAGCAATGATGACTTCCAAAAATTTCTACCTACGAACATTCAACGTTGTTGTTGATGTCTACACGTTTTGTGCAATACAAAATGTTGTTGATCGTGAGGGCAAATGATCCTATTGTACGTGCACCTTTTGCAAATCTAAAGATGAATTGTTCATTACTTTTGGCTAAGTTTATAGGAAATCACTTGCTCATTTTTTCCCTGTTGTTCGTTGTTGGTATGTTATGAAAAGATGTACTTGTATTAGTGTTTGCAAGAATTATAAGTGCTTGGTGAAAATTATGGTCTAAACTCAATATTCCGTGAGTAAAACTCGCTTTTCTAACGTAATACTGAATGTCATTATTTAAATTCTTTGGCAAATTCTTTGAAATCAATTCGTCCATCTCCATTGTCATCAAAGACTCTGATCATCCTTTGGCATTCCACTTCCAAAGGTTCCATGAGCCCCACTGAACAGATCTAACATTTGAGACAACTAAACCACCGAGCTTTTTTTCTCAAATCAAATAATTTCCTACACGTCACGCCTTAACTCTCTGCTTTTGTTTCTTTTTTTTCTTTTTCTTTTTCTTGTAAATTTTAAATAAGATACAAATTTTAACCTTAGCATATCAATAAACTTCCCTATTTGACAACAATTGATTTGAAATGACTGGTGGCAATATTTATCCCATATTTTAAATTCATGGTTGAAATCTTTTTAGATCCTTTAGTTGAAAATCCACCGAAATTATTGATTAATTATCAATTTATCTCAATTTTGTCTTCCGCAAGATTGGGATTATTAACCACAAATTGGCAATGCACCAAATGATAAAGTAGAAAAAACATCTCCAAAAGAAAAACCATTGCAGGCCTGTTAAGGCAATTTATACTATATAAGGAGTTTACAAATTATAAAAGTAAAAAATAAAATCTTTGTAACTAGTCTCTATAACCCAAACACCCCGCAGATAACTCATTGATGTCATCATGGAAATTTAACCAAATGTGAGATTATCAACCAAGAGCTTTGTGGCTAAATGACCAATATGTATTTCCCCTTTCCTTGACTGCAGCTGTAAGAACTTTTTCCCCAATAACCCCAAAGAATGTCTCCAAAAGATTTCGTCCATGACCTTGCAGGTACTTCAGGAGTTGCTACCATGAAGAAGCCATAAACAATGGTGGAAACTCGTTCCCAACATGCAAACATAATGTTTGGGTAATTGTGTGACACAGCTCTAAGTGCCTGTGACCAATAATATACGATGAATGTCAAGTTCCAAAACAAGTTATTACCAACAAAAGCAAAAATTTAAGTAACATCTTTAAGATCCTTCCACTTATCAATATGAAAATAAATTACATCCTTAAAAGCAAACAGACATGATTTTAATTCTTTTTAAAATGGTGTCCTTGTATTTGTTTGTAGAAAATACTATTACTCGCTAATTCTTGAGAATCGCAGATTCCATAACATCTCAATCGGATTGAGGAACAACAGGAGAAGAAATCATGTCAAAAATCCATAATCTAGTAACTCCTTCCCCAGGAGGTCCATTTTTTTGCAGGCTTTCCCGATGCAAAGCATTTAGTACCTATGAGAAATTGAACATTAAGTTAAGGGACAGAATATAAAAGAACTTCATACAGAAATATTGAATGAAATATACAATCAAATTGCAATTTATCATAACCCTAATAAATCATTCAAGATAAATTGATGTCCCAGGGAAGAATATTCATTCAACTTCACAATGAGAATCATTCTGAAGCCAGTGACATAAATGGTACCATGGATTGGGAAATGCCATCATCATAAATGCAACCAAACTTACACAAAAATATGGTGGTGGCTTCAGCCTTTTTAGCCAGGCATTTTATTGGTACATTCAAACATCATACAAGATGATAAAAAGCCACTCGAATTAACATGCAATTTCTAGAAAATAAAATACAATAACTACTAGATTACACCATATCAATCTTTGATGATACAATGATTTTTTTCCCTAGTATGAAAATCTTAAACACACATATTGCATGAGTCTTAGATCCCCTTCAAAAATGGGAACCCAAATTTACAATATTGCAACTGTTAGAAAGATATTACACTAGGAATTGTACTTTTTGAGACATGAAAATCAACATATTCTTCCATCATTTTCGCAGGCAAAAACAGGAATGCTTGTAGCAAAATTAAAATTGAGTAACCACCCACCCCAGTCATAGGGGGGGGGGGGTTAGTTTATTGGATAAAGAGTCAAGGTTTGAAAGTTGTAATAGAAAAACAATAAATGAAATAACCCCTGACATGAAACATAAAGACTACCTTCTAAGAGCTGCTGGTCAAATGGGGAACAAAGGCTCTTACATGCTCCCATCTCACCCTTTGTCCTTGCTTTTACTTCTATCTCCACCTCCTAAAAGAGTTGCACAAAAGATTTGATAATTATATAAAAAGCACCAAAAACCAAAGAGGGGGAAGGCTAAAGTAACGTTCTTCGCTCATGGGGAGAGAACATTCGCTCTAGTTGCATGACAAAACATAACTTACAGTATCCAAATTTGCATAATGTTGGCATAGAGCAAAATGAACAGAAAATCTAAACAAAAAACATTTCAAGTCTTATGGAAATGCAAATCTCCATCGAACAAGTTATCTTTTTCGCAAGTAATATAGTGCTCATTTGATGCAAACTCTTATTTTTTAGCATTTTGAAAATGGGATTTATTGAAGAAGCACGTAGAAAAGGTAAAGTTTAAAAGAACTTTACTTGAAAAAGAGCAGTTTGGAAACATGTTACCATACAAGCACATAATCTTACTAAAAAGAGATAGGTCAAATACACAATATGTGCATTGGCCAACTCCTAAGGACCCATTGAACATATTAAACTTATACATACTTGTCCAAAGCACAACAATAATGGAGCATTTATGAGACAAAAAAAAAAAGTATAGGGGGAAAGCCCAATACAATAGAGTAGAAAAAGATTTCACTCAATCAACAACCCAAAACAATATGCGATCTCATGATATCAATATTTTAGTAAATGAAACAACAATGAACTTGAACACACAAACAAACTAAAACACCTTAAAAGTGTATTAGTAAAATTATCAAATTCAAATCAACAACAACAAACCTTGTGATACTTTGCTTCAAATAAAACTATTTAGGAAATGCATAAACTTTAAAGAAAATTAATATCAGACCTCCTCATCACACCGAGGTGCTAAGATCATTTTCCTTTGGCCGAGTGCTTCCACAAATTCATCCCAAGTTTTTACAGTCTAATGCAAGCATCTCGTTTTTGTTTGGCATCAAAGGCTTTGTTGGATATTGTCCAGATTTTTCTTTTACTTGCTCAACCAAATGCTTGCCCCTAGGGATGTCTCGTTTTTGCTGAATTATCACGGCGAACAAAGACGTACCGTGAATAAAACCAGCATGTAACGATCCTTACAGTTGGTCAACTATAGGAACCAACGAACAGCTAAGGAATGCGAGAAAAATAGATACATACTAAAGCAATGGAAGTAAAAAATAACAGCAGAAAATCAAGAAAGACTAGCTGACCCGACTATTTGCCAAGTCTTTTGGACCAATTTCAATTCTTAGAGGAACGCCTTTCATTTCCCAATGTGAGTACTTCCAACCAGGAGAGTAATTATCTCTGTGAGTCCGCTCTTAGCACGAATACCTCGCCTCGTACAAGGAGGCCATATGTGAGAAAACAGGCATCAAAGATTGCCCGAGTATCGCATCTTTATAAGGCACAGGAATTACAATAACCCGGATGATGCTACTTTTGGTGGCAAGACTAAGCCTCCGTCGTCCCCATGAACCATCACCATAACACCAATCCGAGCACAAAAAATAAACACTACAAAAGTGACAAATCCGTAGTCGCGCACATTTATCAATAAATATTTTCTAATTCGCAAATACACCACACCAACCCACCCACCCAAGTGCTATATGTACCAGCATTAATTATAACCAAGTCAAACGTATAATAAATGCCATAAGATTACCGTCCGAGTGCTATAGGCCCATGAGTTCGCCGTACCATACCCTTCTCTCCCTTCTCATTTTCAAAGTTTATCTCAAACATTTTAGCAAAATTTTGACCCGTACAATGCGAAGTTGCACCTTGTATGCCACGACCGGATTTGGAACAAATGCCTCGACACGAGATATAACACACAAAAAAATCTGATGTTTGAACTCGCCATATATAACATAAAATGCATTATATATGTGCACAATTAATTCTCTTGTACCTCAACACTAGTTGTGTAAAGTCCACCAGCAAACTTCTCCATCTCACTCTTCTTTCCCTTTACAACAGAATAGCCAAGTACTCTTCATATATGCGTCTATACGTTCCAAAATATCTAGCACCGAAAAAAAAAATTAAAATTAAAATTAAACAGAGCACATTTGTAAACAAAGGCCAATGAGCTTTAGCTCCAATGGCATCTCCCTTTGCAAGAGCACGGCAGATAGAGGGTGAGATTGTAGGTTTAGGACCCACTGGCGCATGTGTAGTTACCAATCAAAAGAAGGGGAAAAACAAAGGTTCCCATGTTCCAATGTAGAAATGAAAGATCATAATCATTGTTCTATTGGGAAAAAAAAAAGAGGATACCGACACTTGGAGAGTGGAAACATATAATACAAATAAATCTAAGCACTTATCTCGGTCATAATATAAATAAGTTAGAAGTATGTTAATTAGGCACATCTGCACTTACAAAAGAAACCATACGTCCGCATTCTAACATTCGATGCTTATATGAGAACTCACATTAGTCCATCTTTTTCTTTAGGTGTTATCACAAAACTTTGTTAACGGCAATTCATTCGCTAGATACACCAAATTATAAGACCATAGAATACAACAAAAACATAATGGTTTATGACTTATAAAAAAAAAACATAATGGTTTATGACACTTTGGATATTAATCCAAAGACCATGGGCTTTGATTTTTCAAATGAGTATGGAGGTTAGGAACGGAGCAATATACCTTGGGATGAAAGCACATACCAAGTTTATAAAATGCTTAGTTCAATACTCAATTCAAGAAAAAGAAAGAAATACCAACAAATCTCTTGCTTGTCCACCCCCATTAATTTCTACGTATAGACCTCCAGAATCAAAAGTGGACAGACGATCAAAATTTAAGTGCCGAGTTTCATATACCTCTCGCATCGCCTCTCGCTTTTGTTGCAAAAGCAAATGTGCCCTTCCCACAAAGAAACTCACGACTCCTACAATCTGAAATCATGTCCAAAGTATTAACAAACCTGCCATCAAACTTGAAAGACAGCTATTATACATATTAGCAAACACATTGATGCCTAGCAAAAAGAGTAAATGGTTTTTTACACTAATTGTAAATTGACTCTAAACAATTTTTTTTGATAATTTGATAGTTGGGGGAGGGGGAGTTTTGAACCCTAGACATCTCCTTTGGAAATACCAAAAGGTGCCAGTCTGATCTACAAGGCTCTTGGCAAATTGACTCTAACAACTTGGGGGTGCAACACAAGAAAATCATACAAAACCTATCACAACCGATGTGAAATGCTTTGCCAAGATGACAAGTGACAGCACTCAAAGAAAAGAATGGCTTCAATAGATATAAGTCTCTGCATATGAAAATTTCCATGCTAAGAAATAAAATGTAAATCATTTCCACAAAAGATGAGCAGTAAAAAATATGCCAGGATGAAGACACAAACACTAGTGCTAAAGATACAATTACCTAGCACAATAAAGTTGAGAAACTAAAAACACAGCCACTAGTGCTAAAGATAAATTGACAAACCTTTTGAGCCAACGTGATTCTAGAGCCTCCCCAAACCTCTCGCTTCACTAGAGCTCCACTGCGACAGTCCGATGCACTTAGCTAACAAAGCAACAGATAAGACACATTTAACTTTCACTTGAAAGGCTGTTTCCATAAAGTTAAACTATACAACAAGTTATTGAATTGACTTTTAACGGTATGTTAAAATGGTTGAAATTGTTGATAGCAGTAGTGGGATATACCCCTAGCTATATCAAACAGCAACAAAGAAGACAATTCTGCTTTCGTCCGTAGCATACTTGTTGCCGAAGTTCGGTAATAAGAAGAATCAATAAGTAGATTAGAAGTGAAAGCAAAACCGCTACTTTTGCCGTCCTTGGGAATAAGGCAAAACAAACCATTTCTCATAGCACCGATGTAGTGAATAGAAACACTTCTACCGATAAACACAATAACTCCAAAATGACTAACTAAAATTTTTTGTGCTTTGCATTCATACACAACAATCAGGGGGGTAGTCAGTTATTTAGAGGGGAAACTAGAGCTTAAATTTATTGCAAGCAGGATTCAATGGCAAGCATCTTTGCCCACAGTTTCTGCAACCTACCAACACCATATAGATATTTTTTCAAGAATCTAAAGATGATGTCTGAAAATCCCAAACCAAAAACAATATTCTTTCCAAAGTGTCCTATACAATAGGCTATAAAGATCACATTAGACATTACCTCTGTAACAAACCTCTTTTTCAAGGTTCACCAATTTTGCGTTTTTTAACCCTTGTGTAATGTTTGGGCGGGGGAGGAGGCTACGGGGCATCATCCTTAGGCTCATCATCATGCTGCAAAAACATTAGATGCATACAGTCAATATTTGGTGTAATGATAAGATAAAATGAACTGCAAAATAGGCCTATACATGGTAATTAATGGTATCGTACCATAGAGCTGCCTTTGTGTCCTATTTTGTGTCCACCTGTCCCACAAGTGGGAGCTCTTCTAGCACGTTGCGGTCTACCTTGTGGGGGTGAGGGCTGATGAGGGGGATGCTCGTCCGGTACATCGCATCTGGCCGAAGAGTGTCAATCCCAACCGCAGTCCTAGAGATGAGGATGAGGTAGGTGGGTAATGATGCTCGTGTACAGGCTAGGAGTGGGGATCATTGTCATGGGTTCGACGGGGTAGGTCTATGGGCAAAGTGGGTGCAAGTAGAGCTAGTGGATGGGTTTGAGGGTGTCTCGGGGTGCATAGGAGGGGTTAACTAAGAATGAATACCGAGATCGAAACTGGGCTGTGAAGGTGGGGTGGGTGAAGGGACCTCGGGCTGAGGAGATGCATCTACCATGGGTGGAGGGACCTCAGGCTGGAGAGATGCGTGCGGGATGGGTGCAGGTATCTCAGGACTACTTACAACCCGAGCGGTTGTTGCACACCGACCACGGCCCCTAGCTGCACTTGTCCTTCGGCTTGCTGTAGCAGGCCGACCATGGCCCCTAGTTGCGCTTGTGCTTGGGCTTGCTGTAGCAGACCCACCACGGCCCCTAGCTGCAGTAGCACGGGTCGGTGTACGTACCGGTGCTGCGCTTGTGCTTGGGATTGCAATATCCGCCGATTCGCCTCATGCCCATTGTTTGCCTCTCCATTTGGTGCAGGACCACCACCAAGCCCAGCCAGATCATTTAGGACGCGTCGGACATGGTTGTGGGCTCGGCTGCCTACAGGAAGCATCTCCAACAGCACTAAATGGCTTTCAATCTGAAACCGAGAAAGAACCAGTACAATTAGATTTGAGACATTTACGTATCAATTGTAGAATGGATAATATAGTATAGTACTTATTAATCTACCCAAATACTCAACTAAGATATATCTAATTAGAACACATTACCGCTATATCTAATTTTGCGCTGTTGCGGTCGACATACTTTCGAGTGACTGGACGGTACCAGCGGTAATAGTCATGATCGCGAGGCATCTCACCAGTCTGAGGAGGTGCATGGCAAAGTCGTTGTTGTCTCGCATCCCATGTAAGGATATACGGTCCATGCTCCTCCCTCCAATTCTTCTCCACCTTCCCACGCAAGTCTATTCTATGCGCCTTTCATCGTACACAACATGGTCGGGCCGCTCTTGCGCCAACCCAAACTGACGAAGGACACGATCTGGGTGGTGTATCTCTACTATGCAAAAACACACAAGTGGCACCCTTGCCGTCCACGTATCCCTCCCTGCAACGCAAAAGTCAGGAAGGTGGCCGAAGTCTGCCTCGTATGGCTGCCACACAATCTACAATAGAAACAAAAAACAATTATCATAACATCAAGTTTATTAAAACAAAAATTAACATAACCAAACAGAATTTTTGTTTGCCATACTTGGTCCGGCTGAATTCTAACTAATTGCTCGCGATAGTGGATCAAGGCCATGCCGGATGGCCTACTCTTCGAGCTTGGCACCCGCACCCACCTACAGTTAGAAGCGAATAACATAAGATAAGATAATACCCATGTTATAGTTACTAAGAAGAGTACATTGCACACATAATATTAGAAAAATACTTACTTAAATGCAAGTGGAGCATATGGCCATGGGCCATAATCACATCCAGGTGGGGGCTCTATCCTCGGGCACAAGAATGGCAACCTTGCCCATGCCCAATACTGGACCAATGTGCACGCCCCACCAATCTGCGATGCCCCTTTCTCGCTTGCCCGACACAACTCTCTGTACAACCAGGCCAAGCAACCACTACCCCAACTATACTGTGGCGGATCACGAAGGTCATGCAGGAATGCCAAGAACATCAAATGCACCCTATCTCCCGACTTATCCATGAAAAGCTTATCCCCTAGCAGCGCTAAAATATAGCACCGAGCATACTGGTGTATCTGCATCTCCGTTGCGTCATGAGGCAGTGGCACTGCAATGGCGTGAACAAGGCGGCTGATGAGAATTCTTTGCCCCACCAAAGTTTTGTTGTCATTCGCCGGAGTAAAACCAAGCAACTCCATGCACGTATCTCGCCAATCCCCATCCACCACGTGCCGGCCCAACCAAGACCTCACCGTCTATAGGAAGTCCGAAAATGACCTCCACATCTTGTAGGGTGATTGACATCTCACCATGTGGAAGATGGAACGTATGCGTCTCCGGCCGCCATCGCTCAACTAGGGCTGAAATTAGGCAATGATCTATCTCTCTGGAAGGGGCCCTAAACAATCCTTCCAGCCTTAGCAACTTGATAATGTCAATCACCCGATTATCTTCCATCTGAATGCTTGCCATCTCCTTAGTGCGACCACGGCACGTAAGTGGGCCCGGGTCCTGCAAAATCCATAAAAATTATAGCGGTTATTACAACTACAAATTGTGTTTTGAAAGAACTTTCTAACTAAAAGTCAAAGACAACGTAAAAATTAAAGCAATTGTTAGAACTAGATATTTCACCTCGCCATTCCAAATGTCCTCTGATCGATGATATCGTTGTCGCGTCAACAATGACTCGTCAAGTGGACCAGGGTGCAAGACCTGTGGCTCGTCATCAATCCGAGGCTCCATACTGCAAACATTCGTATACTTAACCGTGAGATCATTAATAGTGTGGGGGCAAAATGTATAAAGTTGATTTGGAAGAACCATTACTATTCTCTTAAAATCAATTAATGTACATGTGGTTTGTAAAATGTATAAATGTTTTAGTAACTCAACATAATGAAGTGATTCCATGGTATATAAAAACACATATGAATATGTATAAGCAATTCTATCATGTATACGATTTGTCTCCCCCTTCCCCTCCCCCTCCCCCCCTTATGATATTTATGATTGACTAGAGCTACCACGCATTTAGATTTTCCTCAATTTTTCACATTTTTAAAATTGTGTGGAAAGGAAAAAAAGAAAAAGAAAAAAGAAATCAATATATGTTTTGGGGAGGAAAAATTTGTAATGGTTGCTTCTCATATACGAGTTTAGTGATTATCAAAATATAAATCATTATAGCTTTGCTTAATAGTGTTCTTATGTGATAAAATGGAAGAAAAAGCTTTTATAAATTGCTCATTAACTTCTCCAAAAAAGCAAAATAATGTTAGGTTTCATATAAAATAATCAAGATTCATTTTCACGTTCTAATAAAAATTATACTTTCTCCAATTTTTTATTGTTTTTTGCTTTGATGCATATCTCACTATATTATAACATATTAAAAATATCTTGCCATATATAATAAATTAAAAGTAAAATGCAATATGTTTCCTTGCAAAAAAAAAAAAAAAAAAAAAACCTTACAAAAAATCAAGATGTAGAATTCTTTACTTACATAATATATATTATATATTCCAATATAATCACATTATTTTGAGATGGGTTTAAGACTATTACTTTTAAGTCTCAACTACTATTCTCAGTTTTCACTTAACAAAAAAAAAAATTATGTCAAACTTTTTTGCGCATTGAGCCAGTTTGTGACTACTGATGTTAATATTAGGCTTATTAGCATCATTCTTCGCGGTTAGTTCCCTATTGTTTCACTTGTTAACATCGGCTCCTATTTAGTTCGGGTATTCATATGAATCTTCACACAAAGATAGAGAAAACAAGAACACAAGAATGAAGGTTTATAGTATGCTCTAGCCCATGTGTCGAGAAAAGATACAAATAAAGGTACGGCATTGTAAGTGAAGAAAAATTTCCTAGACAGCCTAAAGCTTGATCGATTCATTATCTGAAGTTACGAACTATACGATGTCAACAATAGGATTTCCTGAAACAACCTGTAAACAAATCGACAAGATAATTGGGGACGTTTGGTGGGGAATAAAGAAGACATAAGAGGATTCTACATAAAGGTTGGGATAGCATTTTCAAGCCTAAACTTGTTATGGGACTTAGACATATGGAGCACATCAACAGAACAATGATAGAAAATTTGAATGGAGCATACTGACAAAGATAGAAATGGGGTAAGGACTATAACCTTAATGTTGGAGTAGGAGTGGATGTTTTTGGAGCTCCTCGTGGATTCTTTACATACCTGGATATAAACTGCCTCAACCTTAACACGAGCCAGGCGATTAAGTGGGTGTTTGAGCTCATCTTGACAAAACCATGAAGATGGAATAGACAAAGTGTACTAGCTATTTGAATCAGTAACTACAAAAAAACATGCTGAAGATTCTGCTAACTCAAGCACTACAAGACCCCTAATTAGAGTGGAGACTTCTCAACAAGAACTGTATATCGGACTGGCCAACGCAACTATTGAGAGTGGTCCTATGCCTAAAGTAAAATGGAAGAAGTCGTGGAGACTCAAAATTCATGACAATTAAAAGTCATTGGAAAAATCCCATAACAATAAGTGATGCTAAACCTGATATTTTCAATGGAAGACCTAAACTGCATGATGTGTAATGCAGCCCAAGAGTCCATAGAGCACCTATTCTCAAAGTGCCTAGTGACTCGGAATTTGTGGTCACCCCCAACGACCTTTTAGAATTGAAGAGCTCAACTTGTCATCTATGGAGGAATGGATCCGAATAACTCCGTCATCTATGGAGGAATGGATCCAAATACACTTCAAAGCTATACAGTGACTTCTTGGATGAAAAATAGCCACGCACGTCCTAAATGATAATGAATAAAAATAACCACAAAACCAGGAAATCCCAGACAAACATCTGATTAAAAAAAAAAAAAAATCCCCTAATGTGTCCAAAAAAGAACAAAGAAAAAACCAATGTATAGAGGAGACATAAACAAAACCACAATCAGAGTCATTTACAGAGCTAATTAGCAAAAAATTAAAATAAAATCTGAACATAATAGATAATTTATATCCATCAAACACCCAACTTCGTCCACATAGCAGAGCTTAAACATATTGCCAATAAAAATACGAAAACCAATCTCATATAAATCCAACCAAAACCCAGAAAAAAATCAGCCAAATAAAACAGAAATTAACCATCAATTCCCCATATGATCAAACAAAACCACCAACATTAGACAGGAAATCAACCTTCACCAATTAAAATAAGAGAAACCCAGATCACATTTCTTCACAATTGAACACCCAAAACAAAAAAGGAACAAAATTTCAACAAAAAACCGAAAAACCCACACTCGGCGATTGAGCTCAAACACTTGGCAAAACCCGGATGGAATTATTATTAAAAAAGCTCAAAAACGTACCTGCAAACTTCCGTTGAAGGATCGCCTGAAGCCGGTTGTGAGGAAAGAGGAGACCGTTTGAGGGTGAGGGTGATTTCCGTTGAACGCCGAGGGGTTGAGGGTGACTGCTTTGTACGTTGAGGGAGAGTGTTTGAATTTTTAGTGAGAGTGTTTCAGAGAGAGCGTTTGAGAGATTGAGAGAGTGTGAGTGTTTGAGTGAGGTTGAGAGAGTGTGATTGTTTGAGCGCGGGGTTTGAAAATGGTCGTGTGGATTTCGAGTCTTATAAACTCGATTTCTACGTGGCTACACGTGGAAAGTTTGTCCACGTAATGGTATTGCCGACCACTGCAAATCGAGTTTTAAAAGCTCGATTTTTTCATAGATCTCGAGTTTATAAAACTCGAGATGCTAGTTTCCTACATTCTTTTAAACAGTGACAACTAACGAAAATGTTAGTTATCTAAGGGTAAATGGCAACAAAATCCCAAATCCATTATCCTTGTACCCATTTTGCAGATCACGCGGTGACGGCAACAGAGAATACCAGAGAGAGAAGCATCGGCCTCCCAACAACGCTCATTGCCGCCACTACCGCCACCACCACAGCCCAAGCATCCCCTCTCTTTGTCTGCTAATCTACATGGATCTCACCACCGCCGAAGCTCCTTTTTCATTTTTTTTAATCTCTCTCTCTCTCTCTCTATAAGCCCTCTTTGCCTCTCTTGACCAGCCACCATGGCTAGATTTGCACTGCCACCACCGCTAACGTCAGTGGCTTCTATCTCTTCCCCTTTCCTCAAATAAATCCTCAATTCTCACAATCAAACTTAAATCTAACCCTTTATCACTTATTCTGATTCTCTCCAAACACAAGGCTCCTGTTCTATCTCTCTCACATGGGTTTCCTAGATCTGTGATGGAGGAGATTTTTAGGTGCTACGGAGGACTTGGTTGTCAAAGATTGGTAGTGCGAACGGGTGTTTGGCTAAAACAAATTGTAATAAAATTAAAAAGAAAAAAAAATAAAGATAGGAACAAAATTGGTAAAGAAAAGAAAATTATTTTTAAAAAGGGTTCGGTCAATACTTTTTCAATTCTTGAGAAATTTTTGTCCAAAAATGGACACTTTTTGTGTGCCCTAAGGGCACACGTTAACAAAATCTTTTTTAAAAAACTGATGTTGAGTTTTTTGGCCATCTAAGCACTGATGTAGCCACTAAAATTTTGCCACTCAGCATTTTATTTAATATTTAAATATTAGACATGCCAACAATGCAAATTGTTTGCCACGTAGACATTTTTCGTTAGTGATTGAATGGTAGAGACCAAATTGACTGCAACTTGAAAATAACAAGGACCAAATTGACTGCTACTAAAATGTAAGAACTAAATTGACTGTAACTCCAAAATATAGGGATCAAAATAGTGTTTTCACCTTATTATTATTATGGGTCCGGTTAATGTATACCCTTGGGGCATACATTAACAAATCCGTTTTGAAAAATTTTTATCATGAATTGAAAAAGCTGTCAAATTTTTTTCAATTTTCGATAAATTTTTTTCCAAAAATAATATACTATTGTGTGCCCACGTTAATAAAATCCTATTATCATTACTATGTTTTTATTTTTATTGAGAAATTTGAAAGTATATGGTCATTCACTCCTTTTATGGTTTAAGTATCACCATCTTCTTCCTTGACAAAAATTACTCTTAACATGGAAAGTAACAATTAATTATGATCTAGTTGAAATTCCATCTCCAATTATTGTTGTATAGGCTCTAGGAGGAGCTTTGACACCTAATTGTCCAAAGTTAGGCAGAAGGATGTTGGCAAAGGCGTTAAACATGACGAAGGTATATGGAACTCCTTCAACCTCATCTCTGGATGCTAGCCTTGAGCTGAAAAAAGCTTGCAGTTGGCTTGACTGCATTGACATTGTGGGAGGGTAAGGTCCAAGTACGGAATAAAACTAGTGGGCCCAGTTCGAGGAGGTGGAGGGGCCTACCCATACATCATTCCTAACTCAACACAAGGATAAGCATCCGATGAGGAGACGACGAAGAGGCTGACTCCCTGAGGAGGCCGACTCCCCGAGGAGCCCGAAGAGCAAGCATTCCTCAGATTACTTCGAACAGGCCACTTGCACCAGAAGACAAAATACTGAAGAAGACGGTGAAAACGTGCAAACAAAGAAGAAAGAAAATATACAAATAAAATAGTCATCACCTCTGCATTCAATGTAATGCACCAACTCAGTTGGTCGCATTAATAGAGGAATGACTCCTGAATAGTGTCTTCACAACTTGCAACACATTTTTCCATATCCAGAAAATGCTGATAGGACAAGCATCCAAAGGAAGGTCAATAACTGTATAAGTGAAAGGCTAGGATGCAATTCAGGTGACTATATAAAGAAATGAACCCCCCTAAAACGGGGGACAAAAAAATGAAAAGAAACACATCTTGTGTAGCACTATCTTGTAGTTGAAATTTGAATATTATATGAACTAATGTTCCTCGGCCTAATCCTAGGAAGTGTTGATCTAAGAATTTGCTACTCTCTGGTACCTTATGTTCTATTTTTCCATTTACTATCTTCTAAAACCATATAAGCAAATCAAGGTTGACCTCGGAAGTCCACTCTCTAACAAATTAATTATATTGGGCCATCATACTTAAACTTTCTATTCTAGAAGGGCCTAAGTATATAGGCCACACCTACAGACGCTATCCAAATCCATTCCAAACTCTGATGGAAGAGTCATTGAAACTTGGGGCAAAACTAGGATTTTGGTTTTGGGGGAGGTGACGTGTGAACTTAAAAAAAAAAAAAAAGAATTCAGGAATAAAGATATATAGGCATTTAGACCAAATACAAAATATAAACAAAAGAAAAAGATAAAATATTTGTTTCTTAATAAATTTTAAACCAATCATTTAAATTGGACTTCCACTTCCTTTTAAATTCAGAAAATATTCTATGATTAATTTTGTACCAAATTTACAATAAATTTCTTTTCAATATCAAAGTTTTTCTTAAAGGGAAAATATCAAAGTCAAGTAGTCATTTAGAATTTCTTTTTACTACAAAGCCTAATTTTGACAATATTTATAAAGTCTTGTCTTGTAATTGTGTAAACAAGAAAAGTGAATACAAGTACAATCACTCTATGAATAAGTTAGTAGATTGCTTCTTTTTCAATTCTTACCAATCATTAAACACAATTCATAAAAAAAAATTATGATGAAAAAAAAATTGTTTCGGATCTACTATAATCTTTCATTAAATTAAAATAATAAAAAATCTAATATTGAATATATTGATTATAAAAATATTATAAAAGTAAAAAAAGAAAAAGAAAAAGAGAAAAGCACATACATACACATATAAGAGACAAATTAATTTAGAATATATATAAATGAGTGATCTTACTAAAGACCCATAGTCTCTTATTTGTCAATTTGCCCTCAATATTTTACTCATCAAGAAAATATTTTTTTTACTAAAGGATTTTAGTTGAATATAGGGTTGTAAATGAACTAAATAGTTTGGGTTAACTCAATAAAAAGGTTATTTATGTTTGTTTGTTTATAAACAAGCCAAGTTTAAGTCTTAATTTTAGGCTTGTTTAATAAACAAGTGAAGTCCAAGCAAAAAAATATGGATGGATAAAAAAAAAGCCAAATTTAGGTTGGATGATGAGTTTAGTAATATTTTTGATATAAACTTGAATAATAAACTCAAATCTTACTAAATCTTTAATTAATTAAGAGTTGAGATCACTCATCCAAACCAAATAGGTTTGTTATATGCTTAATATGGACTTGATAATATACTTGTATTGGATCTTGATCTCAAAAATTTTATTTTTGAGGTTGATATTAAGTTTGAGCTCAGCTTGACTAATGAATCAAGCAAAAACTAACTAAACTTGAAATATAAGAACACTAATAGAGTAGTGGGATTAAAGCAAAGCAAAGTTGTCGCAATATTTGTGAGAGTTCATAGTTTATAACAAATGAAACCACAGTTCCTTAATACATAGCAAACCACATCCCCCAATACATTCAAGGGTATAAATTGATGATGCAAAGAAAATCAGTAGGCTGGATGCTTCGGACTTGAAAGGACTACTGATTTTTTCTGCGGCCTGAAAAAAAGAAAAGCGAATCAAAGGCGACTGGGGTTGCCGGCCGAAAACCCTCCGATGGCAAAGTTAGTTTTTCTCTCCATGTTATGAGTTCCAACTTTTTTGGAGTAAAAATCAACCTACCTTGGCCTTGTCTGAAACAGCCCTTTTATAGTGTTCTTACAGGCGGTTATCAAGATTGGAACCTCCCCTAGATTCGAGGAGAGGTAGGAATCAAATGTAACTTGCATAACCGTTTGGGAGTTATGCTTCTGTTCCACAACGGATACCTAGCGGTTATGCGTGGGATAAGGGATTGTCGCGTCATGCTCGGAGATTTTCCTAAGTATGGTACCCTCGTCCTGGGGCTCCTTGAATGTGTACTGGTATGCGCAGGGGCTGTTTCGTCTAACAGACGAATTCTTTCAGGACGAGGTTATTAGCGATCTGGACGAGTACATCATTCTGGTGATGCTTACCTCGTCCAGAACTCTTCTTCCTTCGACGAGGTAATTCTGGGTAAGTTCCTGAGGGTGTTTACGATGGTAGCCGGGTTATGGACGACCTTTATGGACGACTTGGAGATAGGCTAAATCAGCACCCTATCATAAATGAATGACTCTTGTTTTACTTTTCTCAGGTTTTTAAGACAACCGGTCAAATACTCATTGCTTTGGTTTCCCTTGTCATTTCAATCTTCCTTTCTCTCGGCAGGAATTCTATTTCCAATATTTGACTGGAATTTATATGAAGTATAAACGTAGATTTTAGTAATGATGTATAAATTAACAACATTTAGTTTCTACATTTGTATCCATATGAAGTTAAGAAATATGTATGTATGTATTTGGTCTTTCTGTAAATTTACAACATTTAGTTTCTACATTTGTTTCCATAAATTTTATATTTTTCTCCAAATCAGTAGTTTTTTTTTTAATCCCAATTCCACAGCCTTTGCATGTGCCTTGTTTTCTAGTTACCATTATGAGTTATGACACTCATGACTCATGCAATGCAAGGGTTCATTGTGGCTTCTCTTTCGTAGGTTTATTTTTCATTCATTTAATTTTTTGGTTAAATTTAGAACCATATTTGTTAGGGAAGCGCTACACCCATAACATTTTTACAACAAATCATATGTAATAAGTTGTTACAAATTCTAATTTAAATCTATCACTAAAATTACTTTTTTGTCTGTCAGTAACAGCCATTAACAACTTGCTACTTAAAATTTATTGTGAAAGTAATGCGAATATATTGTAAGCATAACATTTCTCTATTTGTTACAATTTTCTCAACAAAAAAGATCTTTGTAATAATTTTGTAGTTAAAAAAACTAACTAGATAAATAAATTTCTATCAGTTAGACTTATCAAAACTAACCTACATTAATTGAGGGTTTTAGAGAAAGGATTCCTCAAAATCTCCAAAGAAGAGAAGATTTGATGGTTTTTTTATTTTTTATTTTAATTTTTAATTTTTATTTTTCGCTGAATGATTTGAAGTTGATTTTTAGTGCCAGAATTCAGTAAATCCATCCTTAAGTTAAGAAATATTTGCAAATATCTTTAGTCTTTTCAAATTTCATAGTTTATAGCTTTGGAATTGAGGATTCTTTCATAATTGAAATGATCTAAGTCGTTCTTTCTAAGTGCTCTCATGCTCTCGTGCATGTAGTGACAAGTAGGGTCTTGCGTTTTACTGCAAGAGGTGTGTGGCTTCCCCACGAATGAGGCCAACTTTTCTGTACCCTTCCGTTATTGTAGGGTTTGAGTGGGTTGTCTAACCAAATGGCAGACGAGCTTAAGGAACTGTGGAAGAAACTGACTGTCACCGAAGAAGAGGGTGAAGATATAGTGTTGGGGAGCAATAGTACGAGAGTAGAGAAAGAAGAAGGGAAAACTGCATAGTCATGAAGATTCTAACCCAGCGAAGTGTGAACATGGAAGCACTGAAGAAAAATATGAGAATGCTGTGGAAACCAAACAAAGGGATACATATATCAGAGACTGAAGACAACTTATTCCTTACGGAGTTCGGAGATGGTCATGAAAAAAGAAAGGTTATGGAGATGAGACCCTGGAGTTATGAAAAATAGCTAGTCCTCATGCAAGAGTTTGAAGGGAAGCTTGTCCCGAAGGAGATATCTCTGAAATGGTCTCCATTCTAGATACAAATCTATAACCTCCCCCTTAAATGCATGACTAGTGGCTCGAGCCATGAGATAGGGTCAAAGATAAGGTAGGTGATAGAAGTAGACGTGCTTGAGAATGGGGTGCAGTGGGGAATGTATCTTAGGGTGCGTGTAAGTATTGACATAACTAAGAAGTTAGTCCGGGGAAAAAAGGTTAGCATAGAGGGTGGTGAAGGCAAATGGGTGTTTTTCAAAAACGAGCGGCTTCCCAAATTTTGCTATAAATGTGGCATGCTTGACCATGGTGAAAAGGAATGCCCAGAGAAGGAACAGGGGAGGACAACGGTGGTCGAGGGAGTGTGCAGTACAGACTATGGATAAGAGGCGAACTAGGTAGACATTTTGGTAGAGAAGCCGTAAGAATGGATGATGGAGGTTGGTTGAATAATAGAAATAGGGAGGAAGGGACGAAAACGAAGCTAGGGATATCGCCAAAAAAGAGCACTAAGCTGGTGTGGAAAACAAGGGTAGGTGGAAAAACAGTGACAGGGTTTGGTCGGCAAAAAGGGAATAGTCCAATACTTGGTGGCGAGGTGCTAGAGGCCTCGGGCAAAAGCATGGAGAAGGAACATGAAAATGGCAAGGTCAAAACGTAGGTGGAAAAGCAAGGGAGCAACTTAAGCATACATAGTATAATTTCTCTGGATGAGGCTTTGATACGCGAAGACCTAGAAGAGAGGATGAAATGGGAAATAGCGATGTATGAAGGCTGAGAATTTTTTATCTAAGGAAAAAACCCCACTACAAAAGATGCTTATGAGGCTCTTGAAAACCTAGAGTGGGCTAAGGAGACCGTAGGCCCAATTGCAATGAGTTACGTCCAGAACAAGGGCTGGGTTTTAGAGGAGCTGGGCCCAAAAAGTGGGCATTGGAAGAGACTGGCAAGACAAAATAAGCAAGCAAGCCCAACAAAAGAATTAGGCCCAAGTAGGGAGAAGAGAGAAGGATCTGTATAAGTAAACTCTTCTTTAACTTATGTAGCACTGCTGAGCCCAGTGAGTGTGTAAGCGTGGAATTGCCAGGAATTGGGGTCGTCTCCGGCAATTCGATTACTCACATAGGAGGTGAAAACAAAAAACCCCATCTTGGTTTTCCTAGCCGAAACCAAGGCACAAACTAGTCGAATGAAGGGGCTCCAACAAAAATTGGAGCTCACGTAAAGGATTGTAGTTCCAAGTGACAATAAGAGTAGTAGTTTAGCCATGCTGTGGAAGGAAGGCACATAGGTAATATTTAAGAGTTGCTCCAACTCTCACATAGATGTAGAGGTGCTCGAGGAAGACGGTGGGAGCCCTTGGAGAGTTACAGGGTTCTATGGGCACCCCGATGCGAGCATGTGGCACAATTCGTGGGATTTATTGAAAGCTCTCCACACCCAAGCAAAGATGTTGTGGGTGGTTTTTGGGGACTTTAATGAGATTGTCCACCTTGATGAAAAATTAGGTTGGAGAGATAGGGATGCCAAGCAGATGAAGGTGTTTAAGGAGACACTAAGTGGATGTGAACTTATTGATTTGAGTTTTGTGGGGCAAAGATATACATGGTGAAATGGACGATTTGGGGACTAGCGTACTCTTGTTAGGCTTGATAGGATGGTGGCCAATGAAAGCTGGAGGGAAAGGTTTCTGGAAGTGATGGTCCACCATGTATCTATGATAGCATCAGACCATTGCCTCTTGGCCTTTGCCTTGAAGAGAAGCAGACCCCAAAGGAAAAGAAATAAGTGGTTCTTCTTCGAAGCAATGTGGACGAGGGAGGCAGAGTGTGAAGGTGTAATTGAAATGACCTAGGATCCTTACAAAGTGGACTCAGACCTCCCTATCCAAGATATATTGACGAGGTGCTAACAACAGATGATGAGGTGAAATCAGATCGTATTTGGAAATGTAAACAAGACTTTGAACAAGAAGCAAAACCACCTTCAACAACTGGAAGCTCTTAATTCTCTTAATGAATCGAAGGAAGAAATAAGTGTATTGAGGAAAGAGATTAATGAAGTGCTTATCAGAGAAGAGGTGATGTGGAAGCAAAGGTCGAGGGTGGAATGGCTGAAGAATGGGACATAAACACGAAGTTTTTCCATGCAACAGCTAGCCAGAGAGGGAGAAAAAACCATATTGAAGGCCTTATGGATTCGATGGGAGTGTGGCCTGAAAAGGATGGGGAAACGGAAGCAATAATTCTGGGTTATTTCATGTCCATATTTAGCTCAGATTTTCCAATTAGCTTTGATGCAAGTTTAAGGGCTATTGAAGAAAGAATTTCTCAAGAGATGAACAATGAGTTGCTGAAAGAGTTCATGCTTGAAGAGGTCTTGAGGGCTCTCAAATAGATGCACCCTACAAAATCACTGGGTTCGAATGGTATGTCTATTATATTTTACCAAAAGTATTGGGATATTGTTGGGCCATGTGTGTTAAATCGTGTTGCATGCTCTCAACTTAGGCATCATGCCTAGTCGAGCTAATGACACCTACATTTGTTTGATCCTAAAACAAAACCCCCCCTAGAAAATTACCGAGTACCGCTTGACCAACTTAAATAATATGATATACAAGATCAAATCCAAGGGGTTGGCCAATAGCCTTAAGAAGATTTTGCTAGAAGTGATCAACAAATCGCAAAGCGCATTTGTTCTTGGAAGGCTTATAGCAGACAATGTACTTGTTGCATTTGAAACGATGCGCTCCATAGATTAAAGGAGAAAAGGGAAGGAAAGGCTAATGGCCATTAAACTCGACATGAGCAAGGCGTATGATCGAGTTGAATGGCTCTATTTGGAGGCAATGATGCAAAAATGGGCTTCCAAGAGAAATGGATATCTCTGGTGATGATGTGTGTTACTACTGTGACCTACTCGGTGTTGATTAATGGGGAACCAAGGAGTGTTATTACTCCTTCTAGAGGCCTCTGCCAAGGAGACCCAATCTCCCCATACTTGTTCCTCCTGTGTGCAGAGGAGTTATCGGCAATGTTGAGGAGGACAAAAAGGGATGATAATATCAGGGGCATATTGGTTAGAAGAGGGGCATCCAGAATATCCCACCTCTTCTTTGTAGACAATAGCATTATTTTTAGCCAAGCCTCATTTGGGAATTGTGAACAAGTTGCTAAGGTGTTGTCTAAATATGTGAAGGAATTAGGGCAGAAGTTGAATAAGGAAAAAACTTCCCTCTTCTTTAGTAAGAATATGAGACAGGATATCCAAGAGTTTGTCAAGGAAACTTTTGGGGCTCAGATTGTTCAACATTATGAGAAGTATCTAGGCTTATCACCTTTGGTGGGCCGAAGTAAAAGGAAAGCTTTCAACCACATCAAGGACCAGATGGGCCGAAAAATTGTTGGCTAGAAAGGCAAGCTTTTGACCAATGCAGGCAAAGAAATATTAATAAAGGTGGTGGCTTAAGCTACCCCCACGTACACAATGAACTATTTCAAGCTCCCGGACTCTATGTGCTCGGATTTGAACTCTATGATGGGAAGTTTCTTGTGGGGGCAAAAAGCAAATGAAAGAAAACTTGCCTGGGTTTTGTGGAAAAAGCTTTGCTCCCTAGAGATCGAAGGCGGAATGGGGTTTAGGGATATTAAGGCTTTTAATATGGCTCTAGTGGCAAAACAGGGATGGAAAATCCAGTAAAATTTAGACTCATTAGTCCTCAAAGTGTTCAAAGCAAAGTATTTTGCGAAGACATCTTTTATGGAAGCTCAATTGGGGAAAAGGCCATCCTACATATGGAGGAGTATCCTGGTAGCTAGGGAAGTAATTAGGGAAGGATACAGGTGGGTGATTGGAAATGGGAGGAATGTTCATATTTGGAATGACAGATGGATCCCAATTGTGGAAACATATAAAGTAATAAGCCCAAAAGTCCCGATCAGCGGAGGAGGAGAAATGGAATCAAGTTTGCTAGATGAAGAGAGTAGAGCATGGAACACGAACCTAGTTCGGAAAACCTTTCTACCACATGAACCAGATGTGATTCTAAGTATCCCCATAAGCCCATGGCTTTGAGAGACTCTTAGGTATGGGCCAAAACCCCAAATGGAATTTTTACAGTCAACAGTGCATACAAAGGCGCATCTAAGTTGCTCAAGGAAGCTAAGGAGATGGACAGTAATCCAGGATGCTAAGACAATACCAAAATGCGAGCTCTTTGGAAATCTATTTGGGATTTAAAGTGCCCTAGAAAAATTAAGCACTTTATGTGGAGAGCTTGCAGGAACATCTTGCCTACAAAGCATTGCTTGCAATGACAAAAGGTGATTATGGATGACAAATGCAACTTGTGTGGGGGAAAGAGAGACATTAGGACACATTCTGTGGAGCTGTGAGACCACTAGGGAGATGTGGGATGTATTAAACATCAAGGTCACCAACCTAAATGCACCCATAAAAGAGTTCATTGAAGTGGTTTGGTTGCTTCGGGAAGATAGGGGATAAAGATTGGGAGGTGATAGCCATTAATACGTGGAGCTTGTGGAATAACAGGAATGCGGTAAGACACGGTGGGCAATGCAAACAGGGGAAAGTCATAGCTATGGAAGTGCAGAAGTATGTCGAAGAATTTTGTGCAACCATACCTATCAATCCCCCAAATACCACACCGCCCCTTAAGAGGTGGTCACCTTCGTCGCCTGGTTGGGTTAAAGTCAACAGGGATGGTGCTAAGTTTAATGATCAAGGAAAGATTGGTGTGGGAGTAGTTATTAGGAATGATTGAGGAGAATTGATGGGAGAAATTAGCAAGAAAATCCACTTCCCCTTGGTAGCAGTTGAGACCGAAGCAAAAGCAATGGAAAAACTAATTATGTTGGCCTGGGACCAGGGATTAAAAAACATCGTTGTGGAAGGCGACTCCTTGGCTGTTGTTCAAGCTCTAAAAGGCATAATCCCTTGTTACCTCTATCCAAACGGTTATTGAAGGTACTAGCTGGTGTTTGAAGAAGTATGATGCTTAGAGGATCTATCATTCAAGACGAAGCAGTAACACAACTGCTCACTCTATGGCCAAAGATACCATTTCAATTTCAGATTGTGTAATTTGGGTTGAGGATATTCCCCCATATTTGCTAATTAGATTCTATGTTATCTAATAGCTATGGACTCTTGTCCTGTTTAATGAAATCAAGTCTAAGTTTTTCATCAAGAAAAAGAAAAAAAAGAAATGATCTTAGTCAAATGATTGTTCTTCATATTTTAATAAATTTTGGGTTTGGGAACTAGGTTATTGATAAGACGTTAATATATTAACTTTTGGATGAATTAGTAAGAAAATTAGCCTGACATTAGAATTTCATTGAAGTAACTACATATTTGTATTCTACTTGAACGTTGAGTGGGGACCTCAGCTAGTTCATGAAAATAAATTGTAGAATTATTTTTATTATATTAAATTCACAAATCTAGGGAAGTTAGAATTCCTGACAAATCTCATTGGCTAAGTCACATGGTTAGGGAGTGTTTGGATCACCCCTACCCTAATCAAGTCCGATAAAGGCCTATTATAGTTTACTCGCCCAAAAACAAGACATAAACTCTACCTTGGGTCAAAGTTAATTTAAAACTTGTAATTCCTAAAATGTTTGAAGCATTTATAGGTGATATTTTTTTTAGGTGATATCATATGGGTATATTTAGCATTATTAGATCAAATTGTTAGGATAGTCTTACTGTATTTCTAGAAATAACATTGTTTAATTTGGTTATGAAATCCAAGTTAGATTGAAAATTCATAGATTTAGTTAGTTACTAAATTTTGAAATTAGTAAATTAATTCGCTGAAGTCTTTACTAACAAATTCTCCATTTACAATCAACCCAATCATCATTAGTGTACTAGGATTGTGTAGCTCTCCTCTTGGTAGGAGTTCTCTCTCTCTCTCTCTCTCTCTCTCTCTCTCTCTCTCTCTCTCTCTCTCTCTTGTTTTCTTAACTAGTCCCTCCCTCCTTTAGGGATTTCTCTAAGGGCTTGAATTTTTTCCTTTTCGTTTCAACACTCTCATAATAGTGGAAGAAGTGATTGATGGCTTAGGGAACATGAAGTTGATAGCAGAAGAGGAAGAAGTCATTGCAATATCGGATGAGGGTCGTCTGCATGATATTGAAAGCTGCAATTTAAGTCTGATTGGTAAATTCTTGACTTGCAAAGCTTTTAACAAGTGGGTAGCCATGAGTAAAATTTTAGACTGACTTTGATTTGAATCGAGTGTTGAAAGGTGGACCTTGGAGTTTTGATAATTAATTTCTCAAGCTCAAGAGATGGCATAAAGGGATGACTGTGAGCAATGTGAATCTAGATTGCGCTTCCCTATGGATCCAGATTTGGGGGGCTCCATTCGATATGGTCACACCTCAAATAGCAATTGAAGTCGGAAGTTTGTTGGGGATTGTGGAAGATGTTGAGAGGTGTAAAAGACAAGATACTCCGAATTACTTCATGAGGGTTCGAGTTGCTTTGTCCATATCAAAACCTCTAAGATGTGGAGGATTTATTGTGGATTTAGATGGCGAACATACATGGGTGAACTTTAAATATGAGAGATTTCCTATATTCTGCCATTTTTGTAAACAACTGGGGCATGACTTAAATCATTGTGCTTACTTTGTAGCTAAAAAAAATGGTGGGGTTGTTGATTTTCAATACAGAGATTGGCTGAGAGCATGTAGTGGCCACCAAAGATCACCACCATGAGATGGCTTTGCAAATCCAAACCACCATTTAGGGATGGCCGAGAATTAAGGAGAGGATATCTCTCACCGAGATGATCAAGCTGAAAATCATGGGATAGACACAAGAGTCCAACAGAATTGCCCCGAGGATAAAGGTGTTCAGGATGTTAATGATGTAAATTTTATCCCTAAAATCGTGGATGAAGTTGCTGATAACTCAAATTCAAACTCTACAACCTTACTAGATTCACACGGTAATGGATAGAGTGGGCCGAAACTACCTAAGCCTAAGGCTACTTGGACCAGAATCATGAGGATGGATTATGGGCTAGGAGATATTATAAGGGCAGTTAAGGGTCCATTGCTAGGAAAGAGAGGCAGTACACAACGTCAAAAAACCCATACTGGATATGGAGGAGGATATATAGAGAGCAACGAAGTGTGAGAAAGTCACTCGAATTTTTGATGATATATTGGCGGGGGTGGACCTTCACCCTTGCTAGGAGCAATGAGGCTCATAAGCTGGAATTGTCCAGGGCTTGGGAACCCTTGGACAGGTCGTAGCCTTCGCAAACTTGTAGGGAACAAGTTCCCAATATGTGTTTTCTAATAGAGTCATGGTTGGATAGGGAATGATTTGACAAACTATATAGCGAGCTACCTTTCCTGAATAGAATTATTGTCAAGAAGTTTGATTCAGGGGGAGGCTTGGCCTTAATATGGAAGAATGACAAGATGTTATAGTTGATAAATTACACAAACAACTATATACTGGTGAAAGTAAAAGAGGATGATGGGTTTGAATGGTGGTTGACATGTTTCTATGGGAGGCAAGAAGCAAATCAAAGATACAAGTCTTAGGAACTACTAGGACACCTCAAGTCTTTTGTGGGAGAACCTTGGATATGTATTGGAGATTTTATACCATACTTCAATCTGCGGAGAAACTAAGCAAACGACCCCTCCCCCCCCCCAAATGAACCATATTGATGCATTTAGAGGTGCTTTGGAGGCATGCCAGCCTGAGGATTTGGGGTTCAAGGGCTGCCAGTATACATGGAATAATAAAAGACTTGTAGACGCGAATACAAAACTTCGGTTAGATAGAGCAGTAGCTATGAGGGAATTGAGAAATAAATTTCAGCTTAACTCAGTAACCTATCTACCTCCCCATGCTTTAGATCATCTATCTATTGTTCTTCAAACAAACCAATATGGAAAGGGTAGAGTGCAGATTTGAAAAGGCTTCAAGTTTGAAGAAGCTTGGTTGTTATGGAAGGACTGTGAGGATATGGTTAAACAGGCATGGGATGGTATAGATTTGGGTGGCCATGGGTTAGAGCTCCTACATAAAAAAATACAGTTTTGTGGAGAGGAGTTGAGGACCTAGGGAAGTTCTAAGACAAGTCCGAATACTGAAGAGGTCAAGCAGCTTCAAAAGAAATTGGAGAAGTTGAATATGGAGGAGATATATGAGAAATCGAAAGCAGAATTCTTAGGGGTGAGCAAGACATTGGATGATTTATTGATGAAATAGGAGAATTATTGGGCTCAACGATCCAGAGTTTCTTGGTTGAAGTATGGAGATAAAAATAAACAATTCTTTCACTCTAAAGCATCACAATGTAGAAGGAGAAATCATATACATGGAATTAAAAATAATGATGGAATTTGGATGGAAGAGAAGGAAGATATAGCTGAAGTGGCAACTAACTATTTTGATGGTTTGTTTAATGCAAGTACATGTTCTCAAATTGATGAATGTCTTAACACAGTGCTGCATAGGGTGACCCCAAATATGCAGCAGATACTATCCAGTGAATTTATGGCTGATGAGATTAAGGGAGCGTTGTTCCAAACGGGACCAACAAAGGCACTTGGACCTGATGGTATGAATGCACTTTTTTACTAAAACTTTTGGAATGTAGTGGGTGATAGTGTTATTGTTGCTGTATTGGATTGTCTGAATTCTGGTGTTATGGTTCCTTAAATTTACCATACAAATATTGTGCTCATCCCTAGAGTAAAGTCACCTAAGAAAATGTCTGATTTCCGGCCTATTAGTTTGCGCAATGTTATTTATAAAATTATATCCAAAGTCTTGGCTAACAAGTTGAAACAGATTCCCAAATATTATCTCCTCGACTCAGAGTGCTTTTGTCCCTGGACATCTCATTACTGACAATGTTTTTGTGGCTTATGAGATTTTGCACACTATGCACTCTAGGAAGAAAGGTAAACTTGCACTGAAGCTAGACATCAGTAAGGCATATGACAGGGTAGAATAGCCATTCTTGCAGGGCATAATGACCAAGTTAGGCTTCCCAGAAATATGGATTAACTAGGTGATAGGGTATGTAACCACCCCCTCTTTCTCAATCCTAATTAATGGGAAGCCCTATGGCAACATCAAACCATCTAGAGGAATTCTCCATGGGGATCCTCTTTCACCATACTTATTCCTGTTGTGTGCAAAAGGTTTCACTTCACTATTGGCAGAGGCAGAATTGGAGGGATGCATTAAGGGACACATTAAGGTTTCATCATGATGTTTGCTGATGATTCTATTTTATTTTGCCGAGCTACCCATGGAGAGGTGGAGGTGATCAGTGAAGTCTTGCAAAAATATGCCAATGCATCAAGGTTGTGTATTTACATGGAAAAATCTTCAATGTACTTTAGCATCAACACTCAAGCTAGACAAAAAGCAGAGATTGTGTCAACGTTAGGGGTGAAGGAAGTGAAGCACTTTAAAACATACTTAGGGTTACCTACCTTAGTTTGAATGGCTAAATACCGAACTTTTTCTTTTTTGAAAGATCAAGTTTGGAAAAAATTGTAGGGATTGAAAAGCATGATGTTATCTAGGGCAGGGAAGGAAGTGATTATAAATGCTATTGCTCAATCCATTCCCACTTATACTATTGTGAGAGACCGCGCCCCCGGCCCATTTTATGGGAATGTTGGGGCCAAACCCACGTGAATGGGTCGAGTCATGTTATTGCCTCTCAAAATGGAGATTCAACTAGTTATATTTTCCCCTTTAGATTAAGGGTTTTACAATAGAGTCGCCACTTATTTAATTATTGAAAAAATAAGAAAACTAAAATTGAAAAATTCCTTATTTTATTAATTTTCAATTGAATTTACGTTGATCATAGAAAAATTACATGGCTTTGGTCCTAGATACAATCTAAGATAAAGTACATGGCTTTATTTCCTAGTTACAATCTAAAAATTGAAAATTATATGGATAAGCATTTGATTTACTAACTCTTGATCTAAGTTCGTAGGCTATGTTACAAGGTGAGAAGGTGTTAGGCATCCACCTTGCCCGGTGAAACCGGTCTTCTAGACTATGGTGGCCAACATTCATATCACATCATCCAATATGTTATCAATCAATTTGCATGTTGAATTTAAAGTGTGTGCATGTGATAAACCCTAATTCAATTTATTAAGTATTTCATTTGGATTGAAAAATAAATTCTAGTGAATGTGTGTGGATGGTGATATCCTAGATTCAAGAATTTAAAAGAATTATTAAACAAACATATTTTTCATATTTTTGATGTGGATTTAAGATTAAAACTAGTGTTATGCATGAACATGTAATGAACAAACAAGAACATGTGAAGAACACATAAGAACATTCAAACATATTCAAGGGAATTTAAATGATTACTATCATGCTTTAATCTTAAACTCTCATCATGGCAACAAAAAAAAAACAATTAAGGAAAGAAATTATACCTTTATGCAAGATTCATATAGTGGATGAGGAGACTCTTGAGGGAAGTCCTAAGGGTGGAGGAAAAGAAGAGTTAGGAGAGGAAGATTGAGTCTCACTCAATACCTTGAGTCTCAAGAAGACCAAGATATAACAAGACTACTCAACTTCCTAGAACTCAAGAGAGGAGAAGAGATGGGGTTTTTTTGTGTCTTGGAATGAAGGAGAGGGGGGGTTTATATAGTAGTGGTGGAGGAAATATGAATGGAAGGCCATTAATGAGGGTTGACAAAGAATCATGAACCTAGACCTCATTTTAGACTTGGAGGAAATCTGGAGCATTAAATGTAGAGATTGGTGGGAGTGAGGAGCAAGCCAAAATTCGATTTTCCCGTAGCTGCTGTAACAGCATGTAGAGCCAACTTCAAAAAATTATATTTGACTCAATTCTGATCGGAATTGTCTTATTCTTGTGCTCAAATTGAAGCCCCAGATGTCTAGTTTCTGGGAAAATTAACCTCATTCATAGATTCAAAAGATTTAGAGAGATATCGATGAAATAGTGAGCAGAGGTCATTTGTCAGAAAATGGTTTCATCACAATTAACATTAATAGGTCCCTAATTAATTTTCAATTAACATTAATAGACTCCAATCACTCCCATTTCAGACCTAATTAGTTCCAAATTTACCCTAATTAAAAGATAATTGCACAAATTACTCATTGAATGATTAATGTTTAACTATCTAGTTAATTAGGCGTGTGCAATCCTACCATAAAATGTAGTCCTAACCAATCGAATTATGACACATCATTGATCTCAAATTGATTATACATATAACCAATTGAAATCAATTGTTCATAATCACATATGGTCGGACTCAACTTGTGATAGTGCATCTCAGTCATTAAAACTTGTTTTGATGATAACTTTTAATTTGGTGGTCCGATTAGGGCTTATGACCAGTCAATTTGATCGTTACAACATCAAGATCATTTTGGTGAAATGAGATTAAGGATCTAATGACTAGAATCATGATGCATATTTCCAAGTCAAAATTACCCTTTTACCCTCCATGTGAGGTTAAATGTGGGTTGCAAAATGGGGTGTCAACAACTATGGGGGTGTTTTGGTGGAGTTGTATGACAAACTTAATGCATTGTGTGCTAGATTTTGGTGGGGTCAAGTTGGAAACAAAAGAATAATTCATTGGAAGAGTTGTGATAGTCTTTCTTAACCAAAAAATGAAGGGGGGATAGGGTTTCGTGATTTAAGGTTGTTTAACCTTGCCATGCTTGCTAAACAAGGGTGGAGAATGATGCATGATCATGAGTCTCTTCTTTTTAAATGCTTTAACGCGAGATTCTTCCCTTGGTGCCATTTTCTTGATTCAGTTGATTCATCTAACAGTTTGTCTGTATGGAAATCCATTATGTTAGCCATGCCAATTTTAAGAAGTGGTTGTTGTTGGAGAGTGGGGAATGGATACTTAATTATCCATCTAATAAAATCTTGCATCCAGTCAATTTGGACCTACATTGGTGGAGACGAGACATAATTATGGAAAGGTTTAACAGGGATGAGGCCGAGCTTATCTGCAGAATCCCCTGAGCCGAAGGTATGTGCCAGATTCTATTGTTTGGTTGCATAATACAAATGGAATTTATTCAGTCAGATTAGGATATCATTTAGCTAGGAAAGTGATGAGGAAAGAAAATTAGGCTGAGAGTTCGAGAAGGGCAGAGGGACAATTGATATGGACGACCTTATGGAAAATGTGAGTACCTAGCAAATTGAAGGTATTTTGTTGGAGAGCTTGCCATGAAATTCTTCCTACTCGAGTGAACCTAGCAAAAAAGAAGATTATAGAGGATGATCTCTATCATTGCTGCAAAAGGGCTGCTGAAATGGCTATTCATGCTATCTGGGATTGTGGGGCTGCTCATGATGTATGGGCAGGAAGTATTCCTATGCCATAGAAAAGCTCTAATATTTATTTTGATTTCAGGCACCTATTTGAATGCTTTCTGGACAAATTGCCTTCACTAGAACTTGAGCTTTGTCTTGTGCAAGCTTAGCTATTATGGAACCAGAGAAATGTCATGGTGCATGGAGGAAAAATGAAGGACCCAAGGTGCTTGAAAAAAAGAGCTGCTGAGTAAATTGAGGATTACAAAAATGCTCAGGAAAATCTTGCAGTAGCAGGCACAGTGTCAAGCAGAAATGTGTGGTAGCCTCCAGCGCAAGAAATGTATAAACTAAAATTTGATGCTGCAATTTTCTCGGACTTAAAATGTTCTGGATTTGGAGTAGTTATCAGGAACTCAACGAGCGAGGTGATGGCTGGAATGTCAGCCAAGGGACCACATGTATGCAGCAGTGAGGAAGCAGAAGCGTTGGCATGTCGGAAAGCTCTAGAATTCTCCATGGAAGCAGGCTTCTTTGAGCTAGTTATTGAAGGAGACTTTTAGAATGTGATGAGGACAATCTCGGCTTCAATAGCTAACAAGTCCAGGCTAGGCCATATTTATGAGGACATTAGATGCTATATGAGAAGCTTGCGTTCTGTGTTTATCAGTTGGGTGAAAATGGGAGGGAATATGGAAGCTCATTCATTAGCTAAAAATGGTAGGAATATTGTCGGTGATCTGTATTGGGTAGAAGATACACCACCACCTGCAGTGAAAGCATTTACCATGACCCTTTACATCTTAATGAATGATTGAATTGTTTTGTTCTAAAAAAAAAAGTTGTAATTTGATTACTCAAAATAAATTGATTGAGAAAATAAATCTATATATATATATATAAATATAAGCTGAATCGTAGCATTTATTGTTGCTACGCTCCAGTTAAACTACATCAATGCCATGTCATCATTTTTTTTCCTTCTTTATTTTTTATTTTTTGTTTTATTGATTGCTATGTATTGATTCTCTTCTTAAATTCAAGTGTTATTTTATCTCCAAATCTATTGGGTGTCTCTCCATTAATGCAGACTCCTAAGATGCCACTATTATATGGAATTCTTATATTCACTAATACTTTATCTCCAAATGTATCTTGTGTCTCTCCATTAACCAAAAATCTTAAGATGCTACTATCATATGGAATTCTTATAGTCACTAATAGATTGCAACCTCCTCACCTCCCCACCTCTCATTTTTTTTTTCTATAAATTTTCAATTGTTCTCTCTTTACAAATTGACTGGTATGACCTTTAATGGGATAATTTCATGAGTATTTTTTCTGTTCTTTCAGTCATGGCTCAAGTCCATCTACCAAAACCTAATCAAATGAGTGCAAGAGGCAGATAGTGACTCTAGAGCTTGCAGACAAAATTGAAGCAAATGAGATGAGAGGTGAACATTAGTAGCCCAAGTCCAAAGGGTATAAACTCGCAATGAGTTCCGCTATTTGTATTATTCTTATTCTTTTTATTTATTTATTCCCATCTCATTAATAGAAAAAAAAAATGTAGTTCAATTTTGGGATTTCATGATGAAAGAGACTGAGTTTTCATGGTCTCAAAACTATTAAAATATATATATTTTTTCTTTTTCAAAATTGATTTGAGTTGGGCATTTGATCATGTTTGTTATAAATTGTTTTATGGTTGCCTTTCTCTAGATTGTAGGAATATTACTCTCAATATGTTTGCTATAATGTATGATAATTAACCTCAATGTGATATTTTTATTTTGGTCTTTGTTTTATAGTAAGAGTGTTATTATTCATCAAAGAGAAATTGCTATTGTTCTCTTTTTCTAGTTGTCTTATATGCTGAACTAAATTTCATTTTTATCTCGGTTTTGTTTGTCAATTCCTTAACAGACGTCAATGATCAAGACTCGCAAGCACTGGAGACTTTTTAATCCATTGATGGTCATACTAATCAGTTGGTAACCATTCTTTTCTTAGAACCTTTTGAAGGAAAGAGGAATAAATTTGTTGTTTTTCTTGGGTGGTGCTTGATAACTTGCTTTTTATGGTTCAATACACATCAGTTATATTAGATTTTGAATTCCTTATGCTAATAATTTGTTGTTTATTGTTTAATTTGATTGTTTGGTGTCTTACAAATTGTGGGAAAATGGAATAGAAAAGAGAGTAGGGTTTGAATATTAAATTGTTTTGTGAATGGAACTTGGGATGTAATAGTTTAAAATTTTTAATCTTAATTTTTTAAAGGAAACTCTAATTCTTCAAAGCACATCAGCTTATGTAGACAGTTGTGTTGTGGCTAAAATTTTTGTGTTTGGGCCTTAGCTGGCCTGTTTGGTTGATGAATAACTTTGGGGATTGTTTAGCTTATGAGAAATTTTTTGGTATTTTAGGAGTGAGGAAATTCAAAGAACTAAATTATTTTTAAATTCCATTAGTACCTAGCTTTATGCTATGTGTGGATAGAAAAACTAATTGGTTCTTGATTTTTGAATACCTATCTATAATACTGTGTACATGAACAATAATTGGGTTTTTAGTTCTAGATTTTGAATTATGCTATTTTTTCAACAACTTGATTTTCTTTTTAGAATTTTCTCTTCTTGAATGTCTAGAATACTATGTACATGAGTTTTAGACAAAACTTAACAATACTATTTATTTTGGATTTTACTATTTCTTTCCTTATTAAACATAATATGATAAAATTGATGTGTTCTAATGAAGGTAGAAACAATTGCTATTTTTGGGGCATCGCAACTGATACAATCTGATAACTTCTCGTAGCCATTTGAAATTCATAACCTGGAATGCTAATAGACATCTTCTCCGAGGCAAGAACAATTGGCCGAGTTTAGCAAGTTTGCCACCAACTTTGACCATGTTATGGCAATACAGGTGACATGGGTGGAATCAATGACACATTACTATTTGACAATTTGGTCTTTGATGGAAATTGATATAAGTAAGGGTCTATTAAATTTGATCCTTTTGCTGAAGTAAGGTTTGCTTAATATGTATCTTATTTGTTTACCTTATTGTAAATAAGTTTTTGTACATGATGATTCTAACCTATAAAACTTCACTTTACTTTTTTTTTTTTTTTTTTTTTTTTTTGTGGTCTAATTCTTTTCTGTTGGCAACTAACTAGACAACACTTTTAGGAATTAAGGATTTAGCAACTGGTATGAAGGTTGCACCTCAAAATTTAGAAGAATTAAAATATGATACAATGATACAATCTCATCATGGGAAGAAAAATAGGAAATCTAATGTTGTGCTGGCTTGTCCCTTCATTATTGGGTTACAAATATCATATCTGAAAAAAAGAAAAACCCAAAATAAGATAATGATATATTTGTAGAGATAGAGAGTTGGAAAATACTTTTAGAATTAGTTCAATTTTTTAGGAGAAAACTATCTTCAATAAATTTTAGAGAATAAATTATGGATTATATCATATTATAAAATAATTATATATTCCCACGCACCGCGTGGGTTTGCGACTAGTTTATGTAAAAGGGTAGTAATTTACTAGGAAAGTTATACACCTCCACACTGCCTTGAATGCTTTTAAAAAATTATATGGAATTCAACTTTTTTTTTAATCTATTATTTTAATCATTTATTAATAAAAAAACTTAGAGTTTAAGACCATGAAATGGTCAAGAGATTGAGGGAAAGAATTTCTAATAATTATTTAAAATTTGGCACCTGCTACTCTTGACTTTTTGAGATAACGATAGAAGTATATGTTATTAACTAAGAAAATAAACAGTATTACAGGGAGTTTTTTTATCATAGACTCGTGTCCACCTACAATCTAGTTCCAAGTCTATTATATAACTCCCTACCCCACGTAGTGGTCTCAAATATATTACTAACACTAGCCGTTAGAGGAAGATAGCCAAGCTTCTTATGGTACGACTTCTAAGGTGTTCTGGGATGATGCAAGACGCTGATAGTCCTCCAGAATTCCAGTGGCGTGATCCATGATGGACCTTGGCTAGATCTGCACCTTCTCAAAGTAGTATTTGTTCCAAGCATTCCAGATTGCTCATGCTGTCGTGGCCCATCTCTCCAACTCTGTCTTTGTTAGCTTACCCTTCAACGTTTGAAATAAATGGAAGAAGTCCTACACTTGGTTGCTACATTTCTGCACCCTTCCTTTCGATATTGCCCGCACATTCCGTGCCATTGGACACAAGGCCGGCCCTAGGCTTAGGCCAATGAGGCTATTAGCTAGGGCCCCCTTACTAGAGAAGGCCCCAAATTTGAGGGCAATTTTTTTTTAAATTTTTTTATATTTAAATATTTTCAGGAGATATTAAAACATTTTAGTTTACATATTTTTTCATAATTAAGAAGGCTCAAAGAATTAAGTAATGATAGAGATAGAGACAAGACAAATTTAAATAAATAGGTCTTATAAATAAACGTGTTACTAATCACAAGTAATTCAAATAGGAAAATGTTAAAAATACTATAAATTTTACTACATAACTTTTATTGATTTAATTATTTTTATACAAGATAAAAATTCTACTCTAACTTAATCTAAGTGTATATGTGTGCGAAACTCTCTTCTAGAGACTAAAATCTCAGCCATTGCTCCCTCACACCCTACAGGAACTTATACATGTGGAGTAATCACTGCACCAAAGGTGTGTGGTGGTTTCCATAACTTTTATAATTTGATGTGGCAATGAATATGATAAGTGGATTTCAACAAACTATTGAATGCATTTTTGAATGAATATTTGTGATTGGTGATATATCTTTGTAATTCTCATGTTGTAAATTTTATAATATTTCTAGTATTTTTGTAAGCCTTATGTCATTGATCACATTCATTACTGAAGGGGATAAAAATAGGGGACGGTTATCTCCATTGAACTTGAAGGGACGGAGAGTATGAAGATGGATCGACAGCGTAGGTGACCCGACTATGACGGTTCAATTTTGCTGAGTATCCGTCATATATGAGTTAATTGCAGATTCCAGGTTGCATGTCATTTGATATGTTTCAAGTCAACTTTTGCTTTATCTCCACGCAAGCGTGCACACTTAGACTTCTTGCGACACGCGTTTGAGAAGACTCCCATATGGAAAGGAACTTGAGGAGGAAGTTGTATCCTAAAAGAAAGGCAATTCTACCCAATATAAATACCCCAGAAACCCTAGATATCAAGGTACGCACATTTGACTCAACTCTGGCATTCTAGGGTTGTAAAAAAATTCTAACTTGACCTTCGGAGGGTTTTTGGCCGGCACCACACCGGTGATCTCTTTTAAGTCTCTTTGTTTTCTCTTTGCAGGTATTGACTCGACTCGGATAGTGCTTGCAACTTACTGGTGATTTTTTCGGCATCATCAGTTGGCGCCGTCTGTGGGAAATCGAGAGCGTAGGGAGGACTATTTAGCCTTTGCTCTATTCCTAAGACAAAAAGTTGCATGGTACTCACCAGATCGATGGCGATAATCAACAACCAAGGCGAAGAACTGCGAGCTACAGCGCTAGAAAGGCAAGTCCAAACGCTTGCGGCGGCGGTTGAGCGCCTCACCAAGCAGAATCAAGATTTGGAAGAACAGCTGCGACAAAGGACCGCACACCCAAGCGCACCAGAGGAGGACCAGGAGGGTGCTAGTCTGGAAGGAAGAAACGCAGAAGGACCTGAGGGCAGCAACGCTCCAACTAGACCCGAGCAGCAAGAAACCAATCGACCATCCGTCTCAGACACTTTGCCGACTCACATAGCTGCCGAAATGCAGGAGATGAGGGAACGTATGGATGTGATGATGAACACCCTTAAAGGACGGGTATCCAGTAACCTGGACGACCTAGTCTACAGAACGGATTCGCCTTTCACAGCGCTAGTGAATTCATGCCCCCTTCCTCCAAAGTTTCGCATGCCTCATATGGAGAACTACGACGGATCTAAAGACCCATTGGATCATTGGAATCTTTCAGAACATTAATGCATCTTCAGGGTGTGCCGGATGAAATCATGTGCAGGGCTTTCCTCACCACTTTGAAAGGGCCTGCGAGAGATTGGTACAGTAGACTGACACCCAATTCCATCGGCACTTTTAAGGAATTGGGCGCACAGTTCGTATCACACTTCATCGGAAGTCACCGACATAAGAGGTCTACTGCGTGTATATTGAGTATTAAGCAAAGAGAAGACGAGACTTTAAGATCATACATAGCCCATTTTAACAAGGAAGCCCTCTCGATAGACGAGGCAGATGACAAGATACTTGTGGTAGCATTCATGAACGGGCTGCGACAGGGTAAGTTCTTGTTCTCTCTATGTAAAAATGATCCGAAAACTATGTCCGACGTGCATTACAGGGCGACGAAGTACATGAACGCCGAGGATGCCTTGATGGCCCGAGAGGACTATAAGCCAAGAAAAAGGGAAAGACAGGAAGATACGAAACCGGACAACGGACGAAAGATGGCAAGAACTAGAGACCGACGAGAAGACCGGAGATCCAAACCACCTTCGGGAAGATTTACAAGCTTCACCCCCCTCACAGTTCCAATTGACCAAGTATTAATGCAAATCAAAGATGAAGGAACCTTGACGTTCCCGGGCAAGTTGAAAGGAGATCCGAACAAGAGGCCAAGAGATAGATACTGCCGTTTTCATCGCGATCACGGCCACGATACGACGGACTATTATGACTTGAAGCAACAGATCGAAGCCCTTATCAGGCAAGGAAGGTTGCAGAGGTTCGTAAGGAAGGAGAGAGCGGATCAACCCCAGGAGCAGAATCCTAGACGGGAAAATGAGCGTCCCAGGCCACCCGTAGGAGATATACGGATGATTGTAGGGGGCGATATTTTTGCCGGGTCATCCAAAAAGGCCCGAAAAACTTACTTACGGGCGGTTCAAAGCGTCCAGTCGACAGGTTCCTTACCAAAAGGAACACGACGGAACAGCTCCCGCATCGAGTTTTCGGAAGAGGAAGCCCGGTGCCTTCACCACCCCCATGACGACGCGCTCGTGGTTAGCATACAGGCAGGGGACTTCAACATCCACTGAGTTTTGGTGGACAACGGAAGCTCAGCAGATATCCTTTATTACCCCGCGTTCCAGCAGATGGGGATTGCTAAAGAGCGCCTGATCCCGGCGTGCTCGCCCCTCGTTGGCTTTGGAGGAACCCGGATCTATCCTTTAGGATCCGTCACGTTGGCGGTGACGGTAGGAGACTACCCGCAGCAAATAATCAGGGATGTTTCCTTTCTCGTGGTTGATTGCTCCTCAGCATATAATGCCATACTCGGATGACCCACTCTAAATGCTTGGAAGGCTGTCACCTCTACCTACCATCTGATGATCAAGTTTCCAACCGAATACGGAGTTAGAGAACTGCGCGGAAATCAGGTGGCCGCGCGGGAATGTTACGTGGTCATGATGGAGATGGATGACCACATACAGGCAATGAACATCGAGGAGCAGAGAACAGTAGCAGAACCCGTGGAGGAATTGGAGGAGGTACGACTAGATGATTCAAGGCCCAATCGGACCACCAGGATCGGAACCTCAGTCGACCAAACGGTTCGACATGCGATCCTGTTGTTCCTCAAAGAAAACCAAGACGTGTTTGCATGGAGCCATGACGACATGCTGGGAATAGATCCAACAATCATAGTTCACAAATTGAATGTATCACCTTCCTTCTCTCCAGTTCGACAAAAGAAGCGTGTGTTCGCCCCCGAACGGGATCGAGCCGTGGCAGAGGAAGTGCAGAAGCTGCGAGAAGCAAACTTCATAAGGGAGGTCTACTACCCCGATTGGCTGGCCAATGTGGTAATGGTCAAGAAATCAAACGGGAAGTGGAGAATGTGTGTTGACTTCACGGATCTGAATAAAGCATGCCCTAAAGATAGTTACCCACTCCCGCGCATTAATACCTTAGTAGACTCCACTGCAGGACATGAATTGTTGAGCTTCATGGACGCCTTCTCAGGGTATAATCAAATTAAACTGGAGAAAACAGATAAAGAGAAAACATCATTTGTGACAAGCTAGGGGCTTTTTTGCTACAAGGTGATGCCGTTCGGGCTCAAGAACGCAGGAGCCACATATCAACGATTAATGAACAAAATGTTCGCGCACCAAATTGGCAGGAACGTCCAGGTTTACGTAGATGATATGCTGGTGAAAAGCGCAAAGGTGTCTGAGCACCTGAGAGACCTCCAGGAGACTTTCAACACTCTTTGGACATATAAAATGAAGCTGAATCCAAGCAAATGCGCATTCGGAGTAACCGCTTGAAAATTCCTAGGATTCATGGTGTCCCAGCGGGACATTGAAGTCAACCCAGAGAAAGTGAAGACGATTATGGAGCTATCTCCTCCGAGGACGGTGAAGGAAGTGCAAAGCCTGACAGGGAAGATAGCGGCCTTAAATAGGTTCGTGTCGAGAGCGATGGACAAGTGTCTCCCCTTCTTCAGAACACTAAGGAGATCTTTCGAGTGGACGGACGAATGCCAAAGGGCATTTGAGGAGTTGAAGGCATATCTCTCTGCCCCGCCATTGCTTAGTTCGTCCACACCGGGGGAGGAATTGTTCCTGTACCTAGCCGTCTCATCAGCAGCAGTAAGCGCAGCTCTCATCAGAGAGGAAGGGAAGGTACAAAAGCCCGTGTACTTTATCAGCCGGGCGCTAAAGGTGCGGAGGAGAGATACCCATGGATGGAGAAACTCGCTTTCGCTCTTGTTACTGCAGCTCGAAAACTCAAGCCCTATTTTCAAGCACATACCATAAAGGTCCTGACGGATCAGCCCTTGCGGAGAGCAATGAACAATCTTGAAACTGCAGGACGGATGGCTTTGTGAGCTATCGAGCTGAGTGAGTACGATATCCAATATCAGCCGCGAACGGCGGTGAAAGGACAGATACTGGCAGATTTCATTGCGGAATTCACTATACCTGAGGAGTAGGGGGCAAAAGGGACGCCCACATGGAGAATTCACACAGACGGATCTTCCAACAAGCATGCGGGAGGAATCGGGGTTATACTCCACACCCCGGAAGGAGATAAGATCGAATGCATGATCCGTCTGGAATTCACCACTACAAATAACGAAGCAGAGTATGAGGCCTTGGTGGCAGGATTGGAGCTTGCGATAGCCGCTGGGGCTAGAAAGGCGGTAGTCTATTCTGATTCTCAAATTGTAGCCAGTCAAGTTGATGGGAGCTATGATTGTAGGAATGAACGAATGAGAAGGTACCTCGGAGAAGTGAAGGGTCGAACGAGTGACCTCCAATTCACGATAGTTCAGATCTCAAGAGAAGAGAATCAAGAAGCAGATCGACTCGCAAAGGCTGCTTCGGCCGAACCTATGATCGTCCCAGAACAGGTATTGTCCTTCGCCCAACATTCATCGCTACTAGATAATGTTCGAGTGCAGGACGTAAGCACTAAAGACGATTGGATGGTTCCAATTGTGGCGTACCTCAAGGACGACAAGCTGCCCGATAGGAAAGAAGACGTAAGGAGATTGAAGGTCAAGGTTGCCCGATTCATCCTGATTAAATAAGTCCTCTACAAAAGAGGATTCTCCCGACCATATCTAAGATGCCTTGGCCGTGAGGAAGCAGACTACGTGATGAGGGAATTTCATGAAGGAATTTGTGGAAACCACTCTGGATCAAGGTCTCTGGTGCACAAGCTACTTCGAACAGGATACTACTGGCCGACAATGCAAAAGGATGCCCATATGTACATTAGAGCCTGCGATAAGTGTCAACGGTTTGGCAATCTCATTAGACGGCCAACGGAGGAACTCACATCTATGACAGCTTCATGGCCATTCGCACAATGGGGATTGGACATCATGGGTCTATTTCCAATAGCGGTAAGACAACTGAAGTTCTTGGTGGTTGGTATTGACTACTTCACCAAGTGGGTGGAAGCAGAAGCTCTTGCTACTATCACGGAGAAAAACATTCGCAACTTTGTATGGAGAAGTATTATCTGCCGATATGGGATCCCAAGAGTGCTTGTTTCAGACAATGGGAAGCAATTCGACAACGATGCATTCCGAGACTTTTGTTCTCAGTTGGGAATCAAGAACCATTACTCGTCACCTGCCCACCCACAGGCCAACGGACAGGTTGAAGTCACGAACCGGTCCTTGTTAAAGATTATCAAGACCCAGCTCGAGGGGGCAAAGGGAATATGGCCGGACGAACTACCAAGTGTACTATGGTCGTACAGGACAACGGCAAGAACGCCAACAGGAGAGACACCGTTTCGATTGACGTATGGTGCTGAGGCCCTCATACCGGCAGAAGTGGGATTAACGAGCTACCGCGTGGAAAGCTATGACGAAAGCAAGAATAATGAAGCATTGCGCCTAGAACTCGACCTTATAGATGAGGTCAGGGCAGCCGCAGCACAGAGACTGGCGCGGTACCAAGACATGATGGCAAAATACTACAACTCCAAGGTCAAGCACCGGAACTTCAAGGTGGGAGATCTGGTGTTACGAAGAGTGCTTGGCGCTACGAAGGATGCATCCCTGGGAAAGCTGGGTCCTAACTGGGAAGGCCCATACAGAATTATCTCATGGCATAGGAAAGGAACGTACTACTTGGAGATGTTAGACGGAAGGAAGTTGGGCCATCCCTGGAACATGGAGCACCTGAAGAAGTACTACCAGTAGTGCGACAGTTATAAGACAATGTCTACTGCCTTATTTTTAGTTTAATTTTAAACATTCATAAGTTTTTACTTATTTATTAGAGCCCAAGTTTTCTTTTCCATAAACAATTTGGTATGTTGAACTGATATAATGAGAGGAATTTTTATCTAGAAAATATGAAATGCATGGCGTTGAAATTCTACAAGTCCACAACATGGACGGATCATCCCAAAGGGATGAGAAACCTAGTTCACAAAGTGGACGAGTCTCAAATCCACTAGTCCACAAAGTGGACGGATCATCCAAAGGATGAAAAATCTACCACAAAGTGGACGGATCATCCGAAGGATGAAAAATTCTACGAGTCCACAGTGTGGACGAATCATCCAAAGGATGGAAATTCTACGAAGTCCACAAGGTGGACGGATCATCCAAAGGATGAAAGTTCTACTAAGTCCACAAAGTGGACGGATAACCAAAAGATGAAGGTTCTACGAGTCCACAAAGTGGACGGATCATCCAAAGGATGAAAGTTCCAGTCCACAAAGTGGACGGATCATCCAAAGATGAAGGTTCTACGAGTCCACAAAGTGGACGAATCATCCAAAGGATGGAAGTTCTATAAAGTCCACAAAGTGGACGGATCATCCAACGGATGAAAACCCTACAAGTCCACAAAGTGGACGGGTCTCGAAAAATACATCTGAAAGTAAAGTCCAAGAAAGGACGGACATATACAGTTCACAGCAGACGGGTTATCTAACCAAGATAAATATGCATATAATGTGCAACGGATGATAAGCAAGCAAATAGGCAAATAAAAGATTAAACAAGTTAAATTGTATGAATACAAACGACGGTTCAACAAGTTTGCTTACAGAGGTAAGAATTCTTAAAAAAAAAAAAAAAAAAAGCTACTGATTCTTTGGAGAAGGGTTCTCAGTCATCTGGCCGTCGTTTGGTTGACCTGGAGGAAAGGCTTCACCATCATCAGCTGGAGCAGTGACGGCAAACACTTCGTCTGTACTTTCTGAACGGACGGACTGCGCGAGTGTTTGCCCTTGAGCCTCAATTGAAATGTGGGATACGTCCAGGTCAGGATAAGACGACTTCACCTGACGGATGGCGTCGTCGAATCCGTCAGCAAAGGAGCTCCCAAGCTCTGCCAGTAGGAGGTCGGAGTCGCGGTATTCCTGGACGGCTATCTCCTTCGCATTATGGAGTTTAGCCTTTGTGTCCGTCAGTTCCTTCTCCTTGTCCTTCAAAATTCCGCGCAACTGTTCATTCTCCTTCTCCACCTCTCCTCTGACCTGCTCCGAGCATTTGAGCTTTCTGTCCATATTGATTTTGTAGGTCTTCAGCTCGTGAAGCTCATCCTCCATCGTCTTGTTCTTCTTCCTTAGACGGTCCATTGTCGTCTCGTGATTGAGACAACGGCCAAATAAGCCTTTCATCATCAGCATTGCCTAGGAATACAAACATCATTTTAATGACGGGTGAAAAAGAACTTGACGGAATTAGAGGATGGATTTAAAATTACCTATGCAATGGTGAAGAGGCCCGTCTCTCCCATCGCCTCCATCGCATGGTTACCGAGGTCCTCGTAATCATCGGCTGTCAGGATAGACAACAGCTTCTCAAGGGCATAACTTGAATCCTCCCGAAAGAGAACGGGTGGTTTCTCCCCGGTGGGTATTGGACCCTTCATCAAGCCTTTGCCCTTTCCATGCCTGACGGGCGTTTTCTCTGCCTCCAATGCCATGACGGGTTCAGGCGTGGTCTTTTGCTTCTTTGGAGGACGGTCCGTTTTTTCATGCTGAGTTCGTTTTGACGGTACAGGTGGGACCGTCCCCTTTGTTTGACTCACCTCCTGCTTTTTCTTTGCTGCCTGTTGTTTAATGAAGGCTCTCCTCTTGGCGGCGTCCATCTCTGTAAATCAAAGACGGATGAGAAAGGCAAGGTCAAAAAAAAAAAAAAACACTTAAGGAAGACGGATAGAGTTTCGACGAACTTACGTTTTTGAACTCTGTTATCGTATCGACGGGTGGCGGATGAAGGTTCGGGTCCGTCACAATACCAATGTAGAGTGTCGAGGGTGACGAGTTGAGCCCAAGTCCTCTCTTGCAGTTTCGTCTTGTTAAAAATTTTCTCCAAAAAACTCCACTACTCTAAGTCAACTTGTGGACGGTCCCAAGCTGCATTAAAAGACGGTTATACCTTAATGAACAAACCAAAGATTAACTAGACGGAAACAAAAGGAATGCATACCCGACGGAGGCATTATGCCCCATGTGGTGTCGACGGGCATGTAGGTTCTATCCCCTGGATGACACATCCATTCGTCCCCTTCCAAAAAGAAATAACGACTCTTCCAATCTCTATTCGAGTCCGGCGTATCACTGACGAGCCTCAATAATGGGCTTCTAGCCACAAAACTATACATCCCCTTCGATTTGACAATCTCTGTTGGACAGTAACAGTGGAAGAATTCTTCCACCGTCAACCTTCGGGCACCGTCAGACATTGCCCCATACAAAACTTCTACCCCAATGAACACCCTCCAGGCGTTTGAGGAGATTTGGGTGACGGACAGACCAAGGTACTGAAGAAGATGACGGTGGAGAGAACTTAAGGGAAATCTTAGCCCCGCCTTTAAGGCTTGTTCATAGATCCCAACACCGTCTACCCCCCTGTAGTAACACTTTTCGGATTTTTCGGGAAGACGTAGACGGATGTTATCTGGTATTTGATACTTGGTCCTAAGCGTGTTGAGATGGGATTCAGTCATTGACGATCTGAAATCATTTACCGTCCAAAGGGGCAGCATGACGAACTCCCTAAGACCATTTGGGCCAATAACTGACTGAACGGGGGGATCCACACCATCTAAGCTACTACTGGACGACTCTGAACTCTCCGTCTCCAGACCTCCATCTAGGGAAGAAGAGGTACTGGACGGATTCCTCTCTTCACTTAAAGTGTCAGGATCTCTTGGACCTGACGGGAACCTTTCATCGTAGCCCGCCCCTTCGCGGACAAACGACTGGTTACTTGACGCACTAGACATTACCTACATTTATGACGGTATAACCTAAGACACCGACGGATCTAAAGAAAGCGCATATATGCAAAACAATGAAATAAAAAGAAAGACGGAGAAGGTTTTGGAGTACATACCGGATTGAAATGGCTTCTAATGAGAGACGACGAATCAGTTAGCTGAACGGCAAGAATGCACGGTAGTTATGACGGTTGCGCTCTGCTCACAAATTTTTGGTAGGAAGAGAAAATGAAGGTAGAAATGTCTGGCTTTTATAGAACGAGGGGCACGGAATACGAAGCGACGCCTTGTTTTGGGGGAACAGCCAATCCACAAGGACCACATGTTTTTCTCCAGACATGCAGGCCACGTGTCCTCTGTCATGGTATACTAAGGCCGTCCCATCTCTATACATTGCTTTATGAGTCAGTCCATGAATCCGTCAGGTTTCGAAGACGGATCCAAGGACTGAAGGGGGCAACTGAAGGGGATAAAAATAGGAGACGGTCATTTCCATTGAACTTGAAGGGACGGAGAGTATGAAGACGGATCGACAGCGTAGGTGACCCGACTATGACGGTTCAATTTTGCTTAGTATCCGTCATATATGAGTTAATTGCAGATTCCAGGTTGCATGTCATTTGATATGTTTCAAGTCAACTTTTGCTTTATCTCCACGCAAGCGTGCACACTTAGACTTCTTGCGACACACGTTTGAGAAGACTCCTATATGGAAAGGAACTTGAGGAGGAAGTTGTATCCTAAAAGAAAGGCAATTCTACCCAATATAAATACCCCAGAAACCCTAGATATCAAGGTACGCACATTTGACTCAACTCTGACATTCTAGGGTTGTAAAGAAATTCTAACTTGACCTTCGGAGGGTTTTTGGCCGGCACCATACCGGTGCTCTCTTTTAGGTCTCTTTGTTTTCTCTTTGCAGGTATTGACTCGACTCGGATAGTGCTTGCAACTTACTGGTGATTTTTTCGGCATCATCAATTACAACACTAGTTTGTAGTAAAATTTGTTATAACTTTAGCATTTTCTTAAAAAAAAATCAGATTAAAAAGATAAAAAGAATGGATTTAAAAAAAATTATTATATAAAATACTAGTTAAATATTATTTAAGTGATAACATAAAGGCCCCATTTGAAAATTTTGATCGCCTTAGGCCTCCGAAACGCTTGGGCCGGCCCTGATGGGACATTCCCATAGCAAGTGTGAGGTTGATTCAGGCTGTTGACAGCAGATGTCGCATCTTGGATCCACCTTCACCCTTTGGCTGTGCAGATTCTCCTTAATGGGAAGAATGTTTGAACACGCTCTCCAAATAAAGTTCCTGACTTTCGGTGGTAGTGGGAAATTAAAGATGAACTCTGAGTTGAAGTAGTCGGAAAGATGAACTCTAATTTGAACTTGAAACTTGTTATTATATTGGTGAAAGACCGCAAGTGCCGTGAGATTTTTTTTAATGTTTTGTTTTATTTTTTTAATAACTAATTAGTACTTATCTCTCTTTTATTTTTATTTTTATTTTTTGGCTACTCTGGTAATTAGAAATTAAATGTGAATTGGGAAAATTGACTTACTAAATTGAGAGTTTTTGAATTTTACAAATTGAAATTTTAGAATTTAGATTTGTTTCCTTAAAATTATATTTTGTTTGCCTCAATAACTATTCTATTTATATTTTCTATTTAAGTGTTGCGTAAATTTGCTATGTATGTTTAGTTTTGTCCAATAAATTGATGTCACGTTATTTTTATTATGTCACATCAATAAATTATTTAAAATTTTTTAAGGCTAAAAAATGAGTTATGCTTCTATTCTATTGGACCTGGCACTTCCGGTGTAAATTCTTGACGGCCAGAACTACTGGTATACTCGGTCGTCAACCTTAAAGATTACTAAAATTAAGGAAAAAAGAAAATAAAAAGAGAAGCTTCTATAGTCAACTAGTGGCAATCGATAGTACCAACGTACTCCAGAAAATACCTTGCTTTTTCATTAGACGAATCGGACAATTCAACTGTCAAATTATTCTCAAGAAGCATTAAAAATTATTCTTTATCTAAAATTGCTTTGCATCAAAGCTAAGAACAAATAGAAGAGGTTTGATATCTAAATGGGTGTCTAGCTGCTTCTCTCTGCACTTTTTCATTTGTTTGAAAGAAAATCTAAATTCAACTAAGCAAAAACTGTTTTTTTTTTTTTTTTTGGTGTTAAAGTTGGGTATAGAACTATAGATAGATGTAATTGCTATTTTAATTCTTGCCAACCATTTGGCACAATTCAGAAAAAAAAAATTTAATTAAAAAACATATGTGTGTGTTCTGAAAACGTGCTTGCATACACACACATAAGGCCAAAAAAAAAAAAATTTAAAATAGAAATAAAAGGGTAATTTTGCTTAAATAACAGTCTTTTTTTTTTTTTTGGTTTTGTCCTTAATTCTTTTTATTAAGGAACAAATTACTTAATGATTAGTTCTGATGCCAACTTCACTCTACTCTCCTTCTCTCCCCCCTCCATCTAAATTAGTCATAAAGAAATTTAGCTACAAATACCGAATAACATAGAATACAATATTTACAAAATGTTTTATGTTACAAAGTTTCATATTTAGAATAGAGTTACAAGTTACAAATTAACTTACTATTTTTTTAAGCACTTCAACTAATCAAATTTTAAGAAGATAACTTTAAATTTTATCATAAAAAGTTGAGTTAAAGAAAAATGGGGGGAGGAGATGTTGGGTCAGGGGGGCCAACTTTGGTCCATTGCACGAATAAATAGTAGATTTAAAGAAAGGGTTTTACTATCGTGTGCCTTTAGGGCCTACATTAGTAAAACTATTTTAGGAAATTTCTTATAGAAAAATGAAAAAATAATTTACTATTTTGACAGCATTTTTAATTCTTTATAAAAACTTTATCAAAATGGATGATTAATATATGCCATACATTAACCGGACCCTTTAAAAGGGGGAGGCGTGAGACCCCTTCAGCCCCATGGTGGTTTTGTCCTTGCTCTTGATCACTCGTAAAGGAAACAAAGATCTTGATCGGACAAATGGAGAAGGCACGAAACTAGTTCTCAAGTGCTCCAAAATCAAGCGTTGGAACCTACTGTTTCAAAGCCTATTCTTATGCAAACAAACTTTCGGAGTTGAACGATGCATTGAAAAGTTCTATTAGGTTGATTTGATCATACTGAATGCAAGGACTAGAGGTCTATTTGGATACTGCTTATTACTGAAAACTGAAAATACTGTAGCAAAATAATTTTTAAATATGTGAATATTATCGTGAGACCCAATTTTAAAGTTATTTTTGTTATTGGTCTCGTGAACAGTGCACAAGATCCACTAAAAAAACGTAAGTATGTGCAAAACACGCAAAACGCGCTTCCCAAACTCACGCTAGGTTAGAGACTTTGACCAAGGTGAATCTTGTTTTGGAACACGTGATTAATTCGGACATGAAGTAGAAATATGGGATGCAATCATTGTTACGTGCGGTTCCTAGGCTCCGGGATTTTTATTGTTGGGTTTGATTTGCATTTGAAGGAGTTTAAGACGCTGCGGTTAAAGAAAGAGGTGTTGTTGCTTCTGTTTGTTGCTCCTTGGTTACAGAAAGACCACTTTGGTCGGAATGCTTTGCTAGGATCAGGAAATTAAAGGTACTTCATCTCAATTACGCAAAAATCTTTTAGATAATTCCGGAGTAGTGCTCCAGTCTAAGTTCTCACGTAAGTATGGGTCCTTTATTGAGTCTCCTGTTTTGAGTCTCACATGTGGGACCCATCTATATATATAAAAACTTATATATTTTAACAAAAGATGTTTTTATGCAGCTAGAGTTTCAATAATTTTTTTGCAACCCATTATATAGCGGTTAAAAAAACAATCCACATATACATATAATTGTGTCATTTTTAATGACTCATGTGATTTACTTAAATAATACTTGTGAACAATTTTTTTTAACTGCCACGTAGTGTGTTGCATAAAAATTCCTACAATCCTGATTGCATAAAAAACTTTGTTCTATTTTAAGTGCTAACATGACTTTTGATTAATTGGTACATAGCATTGCTCTTGTATAAGTTATTTAAAGTGCTTATGTGGATACTTTATTGTAAGAATAAATGGCTAGGAAGTATAAAAATATAGGCTAAATGCTTTTACACGCAATTTTTTAAACATCCGTCTTGAAAATTTTGACTTGAACTTATGATTTTAGTCCTTCTTTTTTCTTTTTTCTTTTTTTTTTTGCATTTGTACGAATGTGTAAAACAATGTGTATAACACAAACATTGCTCAAAAAACAATTATAGTAAATGAACCAATATGTTTACACTTTGAGCTCGGTTAAAAAATATTATTGTTTATGTTCATTTGTTTAGCAAACAAGTCAAGTTAAGCTGTGAGTTTCAGTTAACTCAACTACTAATAAAGTCTCTAATGGTTGTATACGAGATTTGAAGTTCGATCTCTGCCTATACCAAAAACTAATTGGTGTCTTGATCTGATGATAAAGAACTATTATCAGGAATAGACGCTATAGGTTTAAACTCCTTTAAAAAAAAAAAAGTCAAGTTAAGCTCGTGAACGTGAGACTATTTAATTATATATAATATTGTATTTTTATATGTAATATTGTCTAAAAAATACTTAAATATACTTGAGATTGGATTGTAAAAATTCATAAATAATTTCATTGATATCAAATTATTAATTGCAGTTTGTTGACTATATGTTATAAACTTATTGGTAGAACTCGCTCTTGAAAACTGGCTTATAAAGAGAAGGGTGCTTAAGAGCTTATATACACATATTTAAGTTTACAATTAAGTAATGTGAGACACTAAGATCATAACATAATATAAATAGTCTATTTGTAACAAAATTTCTTAAATTGGTAAAGGGGTAGGATCCTTTAAATAACAAAATGCTCAGTTGAATTTATCTCTTTAAGCCTCAAACTGTATTACGAGCTTATCCATTCAAGAGTTGATTGATCTTCAAATCCATGACAAAATGTAATGGGTACTCCAATTTTATTTATTTTGGTCTCAGACTTCTCAATCTAGTTTTAATGAAATGAATAAAGTTTGAAAGTCAGATGTCCTAATACAGAATCTTATAACTTAGTGATATTGTCTGGTTTTCTTATAAGAAAAATCAGACTTTAAATCCTCCTACCTCGAGCTCTACCTCGGGCTCTTGTAACAATTGAATTACCAAAATAAAAAGGAGCGGAAAAGTAGGGGTTTCGACTTTTAGATGTCTTATTTTTGGCTAATTAATTAAATTACATATTGACATAAAAAAAAAAAAAAAAAAAGCTTTTTGGAATGTGCTCTAGTGGACTTGGCAGTTGGCACTCCCGGTGTAAACTGTAAACCCTTGATGGCCTGACCTCGCTTTACCTTCCATATGGCCACACGAGGTTCCAAATTAAAGGGCCAAGCCTTCCTGAACGACAAGCGTCCATATATAGGTGTTCTCTTGGAATTAAACACCAGTCCACCATTCGTACGACAAGTATTTACGGTCGTTTACCCCATAAACTAAAAAGTGAAAAGAAACTTGCACGGGAACCTTTGCTTGGTAGTCATATTTGACGACTTCTTCACTGAAATTTAAAACCATATTGGGCGACTAGTTCAAAATCAACTTATTCTCACTTGGCGGAAACACAAGCAGCATAAATATTCTTCTTTTTCTTAACTTGTTTTGCATCAAAGCTGAGAGAACAAATACATATATATATATATACATAGAAGAGCTTTGAGATCCAAATCGCTGTACAACAGCTTCTTGATCGTTCCCTCTGCACTTTCATTTGTTTGAATGAAAATCTAATTCATCCAAGCAAATATTCGTGTCCATTTTTTCTTTTCTTTTTTGGCATAATTGGGTAGACAGGTCTTGTATTGTATTTGTTTCTTAATTGGGTTTCCAAAGATATGGCAGTAGCACTTGTTACAGGATCTGTTGTGGGGGGAGCTTTTGGAGAGGGATTTGCTATTTTGCATGAAACGGTTAAGAATGTTGTAGGCCAAGCCATTATGTTTAAATCCATTCTTGAAGACTTAGAATCCACGCTAGAGCGTATAACACCAGTGGTCCAAGAGATAAGACAATTAAGCCTGGCTCTTGATCGCCCAGAAAGGGAAACAAAGATCTTGACAGAACAAATGAAGAAAGGTGCGAAGCTGGTTCGCAAGTGCTCCAAAATCCAGTGTTGGAACTACTGTTTCAAATCCCATTATGCAAGCAAACTTTCGGAGTTGAACGAGGCCATTGAAAAGTTCTGTCGTGTTGATTTGATAGTACAGAGCACAAGGACTGGGTTGGAAACTCTGACCAAGGTGGATCTTATTTTGGAGAAAGTGAGTAATCAGAATTCGGACGTGAAGAGGAAATATGGGGTACGGACACTGTCGTGTGCGGTTCCTAGACCCCGGGATTTTATTGTTGGGTTACATTTTCCATTGATGGAGTTGAAGGAGATGCTTTTGAAGAAAGAGGAGCCGCTGCTTCTATTGACTGCTCTTGGAGGCTGCGGGAAGACCACTTTGATCAAAATGCTTTGTTGGGATCATGAAATTAAAGGTACCTTTCTCACGTTAAACCTGTTGGCAAGGATTGCAATAAGTCTCATAACATGTTTTACTGTGATTGGTTTTACCTAATAAAAGTGATACCCACTTTGACAGACTGGGAAAATATTGTGTTGGCATTGGTTTTTTAGAAAATATAGGTGCCCTTTTTTTTCAAAGTTATTTATTGTGGTGGGATGCGGATAATTTATTGTAGAAGTAAACGGTTAGGTATTATAAAAAATAAAACACGTTGAGAACATCACTTTGATGAATCCTAAAATGTACTGTTGCTTGAATATTAGAATATGTTTAACTATAATTGGAACAAATATAAGTACTTCATTCACTCATGAAGATTTCAATTTATGAGAGTGAAATGAACTGCATTTTGAAACAAATACATGTCTCATATGGTAAGATATGTTAGCCCAAAGCTATTTATGTTCATTATTTTGTTTTAGTACTTTCAGTAGTCATAGCAGTGCTTTTGGCATGTTTCATTCTTTGGAATTGCTGCCTTAAAAGGAGTAGTGATAAAGAAAATGTAAGGAGAAAAAACAATTCTCTCATCTTCAAAATTGGTTTAGTTTCTTAGAAAATTGCTTTTGCTCCGCTTCTTACCCTTTGCTGGGATTGGGAATTCTAACTATATTGTGCTTGTATAGGCATATATATGGACAATATATTTTTTGTCAACGTTTCAAAAACTCCCAACTTGAAGGTCATGGTGCAAAAACTATTTAGTCATAATGGTGATGAGTGCCCTGAGTTTCAAAGTGATGAAGAAGCAATCAACCAGCTGGAGCAACTGCTGAATCAAATTGGACCAAAACCTATTTTGTTGATCTTGGATGATGTCTGGCCTGGCTCAGAATCCCTTGTTGAGAAGTTCAAGTTTGATATTCCAAATTACAAGATTGTGGTGACTTCAAGAACTGCATTTCCAAGATTTAGGTTTAGATATAACTTAAATCCATTAAATCATGAAGATGCTATGAAACTTTTTTCTCACTCAGCATCATTGCAAGACGGAAGCTCTTACATCCCAGAAGAAGACATCGAAAAGGTACTTTGTCAATATATACATTTTATTTTGTGTTGGTAGATACCTGCCAAAATCATGTTTTCATACTTGCACATGCATTTAAGCTTGTTTATTTTGTTGCTGGCAAACCAACTGTCCCCAGAACTTGAGTGAAGACAAGGGAAAGAAAAAAAAAAAAAAAAAACGGCATTTTCATATTTCCGAACAAAGTGTGGTTTAGAAAACTAAAATCTTGGCCAATATTACCATTAAACTTATAGACAATAACTGATTTTATTTGGTTCCTTGAATTGCAGATAGTAAGAGGTTGTGGGGGGTTGCCAATAGCCCTTAAAGTGATTGGTGGTTCACTCTCTGGGCAACTTCCAGAGGTTTGGCACAATACACTAGCGAGATGGTCTGATGGTCATTCTATTTTTGAATCTGATACTGAGGTGTTTGCTTGTCTCCAAAAAAGCCTAGAATTTTCTACCGACAAGATCATCCTCAAAGATTATTTCATGAACCTAGGTTCATTTCCTGAAGACCAAAAGATCCCTGTTACAGCCCTCATTGATATATGCACGGAATTACATGAACCAAACAAGGATGATGTCCATGTTGTTGCCAATTTACATGAACTCAATACTCGGAATTTGGCTAGTCTTGAAATGACAAGGTTCGCATGCTTTTAATTTCCAAAGTGTGATTTTACTGTTGGATAATTCTTCATGTAGTCATTGCTAGTTGCTAAGAATCATTGCTAGTTCCCAGTTGTGATATGATATAACTCTATGCATGACCTAAGGCCCAAAATATTGAATTGTCCTGCAACTGGATTAACTTCTGATCATAATTGATTATATATTATTACAGCTTCTTTGACATGTCTGGGGCCAATGTAGGATTTTTTATACCAATGATGCTAAAGGTGATTACTACAAAAAGTTAGGAAGGAAGGAAACTTATATCAAACCAGAAATAATAAGGGGTTCCAATTACTTTGCCGAAGAATAGAGCGGAATTTCAACTTCTAGTAGTTAGAATACCTTTTAGTTGCTTATCTTATAACCATTTGATTTCACTTATTATGGATAAAAAACGGATTGTGTTAATTTCCCTTGCCTTTATTATGACATCCTTAACTTTGTTCGATTGTCTTGGGATTCATATTTTTCTTATGTTAGGAACGATAATTTTGAATCTCTTCTAAGATTATACTTTTGGCCATTCACCAGGAAAGATGCAAGCAAGGTTAACAACTATTACAATGAAGATTTCATCACACAACATGATGTTCTTAGAGACCTAGCTATCCATTTGTGCAGCCGTGAGCCAATAACAGAAAGGGAAAGACTGATTGTGGACATCAATGGAAATAATCTACCAGAGTGGTGGATGGAACAGGAGCAACAACTCATCAATGCACGCTTATTATCCATCTCAACTGGTTAGTTAATCTTCTCTCCAACAGAAACACACATAAATGCACACACGCTATGTAACCTACAAATGATATAGAGAGTGTTTTTTTACAGATGAATTGTTTTCGTCAAGTTGGTGCAACATTCAAGCACCCAAAGTTGAGGCTTTAGTTCTAAATTTTAACACAAGGAATTATACCATACCTGAGTTTGTGGAGAAAATGGTTAAACTCAAGGTTATAAATGTCACTAATTATGGGTTCTTTCCAGCTGAATTAAGCAATTTTCAACTAATCAATTCCCTCCCCAATCTAAAGAGAATTAGATTAGAGAAGGTTTCAATTCCATCCCTTTGCAGTACCCCTGTACCTTTAAGGAGTCTGAAAAAAATATCCTTGTTCATGTGTAATATTGGTCAAGCTTTTGGGAATTCTACAGTACAGGCTTCAGATTCATTGTCAAATCTAATGGAGATAAACATCGACTATTGCATTGATCTGGTAGAATTACCTGCATGGTTGTGTGAGGTTCTCCACCTAAAAAAACTCAGCATCACCAATTGTCATAAATTGTCTGAATTGCCCGATGGAATTGGAAACCTGGTGAATTTAGAAGTGCTAAGGTTTAGGTCTTGTACAGAATTATCAGAGTTGCCAGAGTCAATCAAAAGTCTTCATAAGTTACGCATTCTTGACATATCTGATTGCCTAAGCATTATCAAGTTGCCAAAATACATCGGTGAGTTGCATAATTTAGAAGAGCTACACATGAAAGAGTGCTTCAAATTGCGCCAGTTGCCACCATCAACTATGGATCTTGAGCAATTGAAGCTTGTGGTATGTGACGAAGAGAAGGCCTTGTTATGGGAGCCTTTCAAGGAATTCCTTTCCAATTTAAAGCTAATGGTGGCTAAGAAAGATATCAACTTGAATTGGCTTCCCAAATCATGATTTCTGAGATCTGTTTCTTCTTTGGAAAATTTTGTTGGCTTATTTTGGATTGTTCTCTTCAATTTTTTATTCCCTTTTTCTTTTTTCTTTTTTTCTTCTGTAAAGATCATGAAATAAGTGGCCTAGTACACCAAAAGAGGAATTTTTTAAGGAGTTGCAGTAGTAAATATAATATTTTACCCCTTAACAGTATTGGGAAATTTAATGTTTGAGGGATGCAAATGTGATTGTCTTCATTATGTTCAGTGCTTTATAAAAAAAAAGAGGAACGTATAAATTTGATAAGCTTTATTCATTTTCATCTTGCACATAGAACTTTGTTAACTCCTTTTCTTTTCTTTATTCATTTTTAGGGGAGGATTCCTCCCTCCTCTCACAAGGGATGTGGGACCCGTGAAAGGGCCCATATTCTCCATGTGAGAGGAGAAATTTTCATATGTGCTTAGTCTATGAAGCACTTATCTCACTGACCTGTGGGTTCCACACGTTAGTGAGACATGCGTTTCATAAGTTGAGAGTAGAAGATACATTTCCTTGTGAAAATAGTTTGAACTCTGTTGTAGAAGTGAATAATTTTTCAATATTACCTAATATCCTTTATAAGGAAAGCTATAAATTAAATCCTCATTCCTCCATCTTGTGTAAGAATTGAATGATTAAAAAAAAATCCAGATGTCCCATTTTTTGGCTAATTAATTTGATGGCACATTGCCAAATTGAGCCCATGCTTCTTGAAAGCTCGGATTTATGTTAAGAACACAAGAGCTGATCAGACCCTAAATTAAAATATTACGGCTCGGTTGATTTTACTCTAACTTTACTAAGTGCAGAATAGAGTAAATGCGAGCGAACAAACAATAAAACTACTCTAAGCCATATTCACCAAATAACAACAGTAAAATGAAAAGTAAAAGAGTAGGGAAGAAAGATGTAAACATAAGATAATATGACAATGTGTTATTGAAGAGGAAACTGAAGATCTCGGTGAAAAACCTCTTCATCACATTCCAAGCGGTAAATCGATCCACTAGACAATAAGTTGGGATACACGAATAGCAAAATACCCTCCAAGTCTAATCTACCCAATGCACCTAAGCCCTCTAAGCTCTTACTCCACCAAGGCTTCTCGGAACCATGTCTTGTTTAACTTTCCGGATCCTGCAATACGCCCGATTGCATCAGCCAAGTCTCACCAGCTTCTTTTGGCAAATCCCCAAAACTTCCCAAGCTCCAAAACACTCTCTATACTCTGAAAAGGTGTGAGTTGTGTTTGTGTACAAATCTCCTCTCAAGGAGAAGAGGCTACAATGATTTTTCACTAAGGATGAGTAACTCTCTCTTTAAAATATGGGTGTGTGTATTGTAGAAAACCTATCTAGGGTTTTTCTCTCTGAATGACCTCTTATACTTTTGTGAGTAATGATGGTATATATAGTGTGGGTGAAGAGTAAGAAAGTCACACTTAAAAATCCTCCAGGCAAAATGTTTCGCAAGTACTTTGCGGGAAGGCCTTACCCGCGAGACACTCATGAAATCCTCTAGGTTGGCATGACTCTTTAGCTTCCAACATGTGCTTCTCACGTGCCCTTTTCGCGGGAACCCTTCTCGCGAGCTTCTCGCGAACTAGATGCGAAATTGTACTGATTCTTTATTTCATGCTCGGTTCTTCACCAACTTAATACTAAACACAATACAATAAAATCCCACAAAATACAAAGAACAAAATTAAAGCAATTACAACACTTTTTGTCATGAAATAAAGCCAACATAAGACATAGTTGTAAATCACAACTTTACAATCTCCCCTTTGGCTATTCAGTGACAAAACACTCTATAACAGATTCTAGACTTAAATGTGAGTTTGAGAACAATGGAAAAACTCACTCACACCTAAATCTAAAACCTGTGATGAACTTGGAACATATATACCTGTAACCTGAAACACTTGCACAAAGCGCATTAAACTTTCAAGGTATATTAAGTAATAAAAGGATAAATATAATGTAACAAGTAAACATACGATCAAGTAAACATGTTGTAAAACATATGAGCAACTTGATCAGAAACAAAATAGTCATATGGAAAATACTACAATGATCATAAGCAAAACAAATGATCATCCAAACATGCAACCAATAGAGCACAATAACATAAGGATGTATGTATGTCCAACACATAAGCATGATGCCATGAGAGCAACAAAACATAGATACTAAACATAACTCAAAACATCGTAAAACAACAAGAAAATAAGCATAAAGAAAAACAAAGCAACACAAGGTTTTCTAAAAAAAATGTTTTCTCTCCTTTGGTATATGCATCTCCTCTATGGCTTTCTCCCCTACGAATGTGCCCAAGGTAGAATTTCTCCCCTTAAAATTGTACACATAAGCTATATAAAAATGACGATACACTCTAATATACTCTCTAGTATACTTCTCAGTCATGGCTACCAGACTTGGCACTCCTAGTGTAAACCATTAATTGGTGGCCATGTGAGGTTCCAAAAGGACAGCCTAGTGCACGTATATTGTTCTCTAAGTGCCCATTTGGAATGCACTTATAAGCCATTTATTGCTTATTTTTCTTACAATTTTCGAGTTCCACTTGATACCTATTTATTTTATTTAAATGTAAAAAAAAAAAAAAAAAAAAAAAAAAAAAAAAATCAACACAAAGCTAAATGTATTGTTCTTAAATGTAAACTTAAAAAAGACCATCCTTTCGTGGGACAAGAATCCACGGTCGTTACCTTTTCTGTGACAAAAAATAATCGCATACCATAAAGATTACTAAAAAGAAAAAGAAAAAGAAAAAAAAAAAAAAAGCTTACATGGTTAACAAATGAACCAACTGCAGAAAATACCTTGCTTAGTTCTGAGTCGAATCGGACTACAAGTCTTCAAATTGAAGCATTATAAATTATTCTTTATCTCAAATTGCTTTGCATCAAAGCTAAGAACAAATAGAAGAGGTTTGACATCTAAATGGGTGTCCAGCAGCTTCTTTCTGCAGTTTTTCATTTGTTCGAATGCAAATAAATTCAACCAAGCAAAAATTGGTATCTCTTTTTTTTTTTTTTTTTTTTTGGGGGGGGGGGGGGGGGGTGTTGGGTATAGATAAATCTCGTATTGTATTTGTTTCTTAATTGGGTTTCCAAAGATATGGCAGCAGCATTTGTTGCAGGGAATGTTGTGGGGGCAGCATTTGGAGAGGTACTTGCTATTTTGCATGACGCAGTTACGAATGTTGTAGGCCAAGCCATTGTATTCAAATCCAATCTTGAAGACTTAAAATCCACGCTAGATGGTGTAGCACCAGTGGTCCGAGAAATAAGAGAATTAAGCCTAGCTCTTAACCGCCCAGAAAAGGACAAAAAGGTCTTGATCGAACAAATGGACAAGGGCACGAAGCTGGTTCTCAAGTGCTCCAAAATCAAGCGTTGGAGTTGGAACTACTGTTTTAAAGCCTACTCTTATGCAGGCAAACTTAAGGAGTTGAACGATGCCATTGAAAAATTCTGCCGGGTTAATTTGATAGTACAGAACACGAGGACTGGGTTGGAGACTTTGACCAAGCTGAATCTTGTTTTGGACGTGAGGAAGAAATATGGAGTAGGATCACTGTCTTGTGCAGTGCCTAGACCCCGAGATTTTATCGTTGGGTTTGATTTGCATTTGAAGGAGTTGAAGACGATGCTGTTTAAGAAAGATGTGTCGCTGCTTCTATTGGCTGCTCCTGCAGGTTGCGGAAAGACCACATTGGTGGGAATGCTTTGTAGGGACCCGGAGATTAAAGGTACTTCATCTCAATTAAAGCTTTTGGCAAGTACAATAATCTAGGGATACACAGTTTTTTTTTTTCTTTGTTAAGTGCTAACATGTCTTATGATTGATCGGTACATAGCATTGCTCTTGTACAAGTTATTTATGGTGCTAGTATGTGGATACTTTGTAGTGAGGGTAAAGGGGTAGAAGTATAAGAATTAAGGTCGTAAATGAACTGGCCTATTTATGAATAATTTAAGCTTGGTTTGGGAAAAATTCTTGTTTATGTTAATTTGTTTAACAAACAAGCTAGGCTTAGGTCCAAATGTAGGTTTGACTATTAAATAAGTCAAGCTCAATCACCAACTCATTGATCTGATATGATCAACCCATTGACTTATATAAATTAACCCTAGGCTAATTATAGACAAACCCAATGTTAATATGTGTTCTACAAGTACATGAATCTACAATTAGTTTGGGCCACTTGGACCACAATATTCCTAACAAAATAATGTTTTCATCAACAAGCATGTAACATAAGGCTTGACTTAATTTGATTGTATATAATATCTTATTTTTATTTTTATATTTGATTTAATTGGATTGTATAAATTTGTAAATGGGTTTATATGATATCAAATTATTATTTGTAGTTTATTGATAATATAAATTGTCTATTCGTAGTAAAACTTCATAGCTTTGTGAAGGAATAAGAAATTTTAGTCATTGTTTTACTAAATATGGGAAAATCATAAGTTATCAAGTAACTCATGAACAAGCTCAAACTTGTTTGACAAGAAAATGAACTAAACTTGAACATGTAATCTTGTTTGGTGATAAGCTCAAACATGAATTGTGCTTGGAATAAAATTAAATGAACGAGTCTAAATTTTTAAATAATACACGATCCAGCTTGGTTCATTTACAACTCTATCAAAAACAATATACATTAAAGACTTCATTATCGAATCCTAAAAATGTAGTATAGCTTGTCTCTTACGGTGAGATATGGTTAGCCACTACTATTTGTTAGGTTATAAATTAACCCCAGTTAAATTAATTAATTACCCAAATTAATTAATTAGTCCAAATTATATGTAGATCTAATTAAGGCATGATTAAATTACCAAACTAAGTTAAGCGCAGTGAAAAATAAGTTTAACATGGTGATTTGATGGGGGGAAAATCTTGTAAGCAAAACCCTATCGAGTGAATTTTAGGTCACTAATCCCAAAGAATCCACTAACAAAAATAAATATTACAAGTATGAGGAATCTTACCCTATCCTGAAGTACCTACCAACAGTTGAACCTACTAATCTATAAGGAAGCTTAGTTCTGTTAGGACATATGTGATTCATGTTAGGAGCATATGTCATTATGTATTGGCTAATCCTTTGACAAAACGAACTTTACTTGTAAGTGGGTAGATCTAGGATGTGTTTAATGCTTCAAGGAACAAGGAATAAGGTTTCAAGTTCAAGTGTTAAAGCCATGCAAGTCTATCCAAGAATCAAGTAATGAAGTGCTAGCTTTTAAAGCTCGACAGCTAGTATGTATCAAGATTTAAAAAACTGTCTAAGCCCGAAGCTCGACAGCTGCTCGACAGATAAGTATCTATCGAGAATTATAAAAATTAGATTTTCAGTTCTGATTTCATTTCAATCCGTTAGTATATGTTTGGGCTTTCTTTTCTTACAACCCTAAACATATATAAGGATTATTTTAAGGGCCGTTACAGTGAGCACAATTACACAAGTGTGGAGCAAAGTGTTGTTGATGAAAATTGTGACTGGAAACCTAGTTTGCTCTAGTTCTTCATTCTTTTGACGAAGCTGCTGTGTTTGTACACCGTAGGGTTTTGTGACCAAGCAACTTCATGATCTTTATCGTGTGATGAACTGAATAACTTTGCAGCCAACATTTTTCTCAAGTTGGTGATCAAGTCACGTACTGAGATCTGTGCATTTATTGGTTAGTCGCATACTAGGAGCTATGCATTAAAATGAGAGATTGTCACTATAGAACAAGTCCAATTAGGTGTTGGGGTAAGGGTTTAACTGTAGGTTGGTATAAGGTACTGAGATTCCTTTACTTGTAACCGCTTGTTGTAATGCAAGTGGATTCTTGGGAGTGGTGACATTAAAAGCACCGGGTGGGGTTTTTGTCTTGGAGGTTTTCCCCATTCGAAAACAAATCACATTGTCAAATTTATTTTATGCTACATTTTATTTTAGTTGGTGATTTGTTTGTGCTATCACGTACATTGCATATTAAATTGATTAATTAACAAACTTGGCTAAATAATCAATTAATTCATCACAAGGGGTCAATACATTTTCAGCTGATTAGGTTTTAATCTTTGTTGTGTGATCCATTGACCCCTGTCGTCATGGATAGATGACTATCTCTTATTATACCTCCTTTATTTGATGGTGCTAATTATGCATACTGGAAAGTATGCATGAGAGCTTTCTTGCAGTCATTAGATGAGAAAGTATGGCAAGCTATGGAGATAGGCTAGACCAAGCCGAAGGAAGCACTGATTGATTGGGATGATGCTAAGATCAAGGCGGCAAACTTCAACAACAGGGCATTGAATACTTTATTCAGTGTGGAGGAGTTCAAGAAGATATTCTCCACTGAAACTGCAAAGGAAGCATGAACCATTCTTCAGAAAACCTATGAAAGAACCAAGGCTGTCAAGAATTCGAAGCTTCAAAGGCTCACTACTAGCTTCGAAGAGATTAAGATGGAGGAGGATGAGTCATTTGATGAGTTCTATACCAAGCTCAAAGGCATAATAAACTCGGCTTTTAATCTTGGGAAAACCATTCTCGAACCCAAGATTGTGAGAAAGGTGCTCAGATCTCTACCCGAGAGATTTTATGCCAAGATCACTTCTATTGAGGAATCAAAGGACATTGACAAAATTTCTTTGACAGAGATGGTTGGCAATCTGTAGACCTATGAGTTAGGTTTGACAAGAATAGAGAAATCTAGTAAGGGAAAGAGCATGGCACTAAAGGCCAAGAATAGTGATATGGATGAGTCTTCAGATGATGAAGATTCTAAAATGAAGTCCTACATCACAAGGAAATTCAAGAAATTAATGAAGAATGCCAATGCGAAGGGCTTCGACAAAAACCGTAGGCAATCTTGTTAGTCTAAGAACCAAGACAAGGGGAAGAAGGATGCTAGGGATGGCGGTCAGTACACTGTTCCCTCAAGACCTAAGTGTTTTGGGTGTCAAGGCTTCAGTCACGTGAAACAAATGTGCCCTACTTATCTCAAGTCCATTGTTGTGAAATTTTAAAATACTCGCAAGTGTACGAACCGTACCGAAGTATAGTTTGACAAGAACGAGGTCGAACCCACAAGGACTTGAATGAATGTAGGAAAATTAATTAAATCTTAACCAAATTAATCCTAATCTAGTTTAATAAAAATTGGTTGTTTTGAAAGTAAATAAACTACGCAAATAATAAAATTAAGCAAATAGTTAAACTAAGCAAAAGATATAAAACAATAAAAAGATGGATACAATCAAGGGAAATGAATTAAGGTTTTGGAATCCGTCTTGTAAGTCATATCAGCATATATTTATGATCATTAATTTTTTCCAACTACTACATGATAATCTAGAAATCAATCTTGCTATCATGGAAAATATTCTCATTAAAATCCTTATTTTAAAAATTCAAAAGCATGTTCTTCTTCGCTTCTTAAGTATAAAATCAAATCATCAATTGTATCTATAGCCAAACAAATCACAAGATATATCCAATTCTAAAAATCAAATCATAAATTGTATCCATTGACAAATAAATCACAAGCGATATCCAATTTTATAATCAAGAATTAATAAACCAAGCATTCAATTAATTAAGATAAATCCTAAATCATGAGAAAAACATGATTGAACTCATATCTAGAATCTCATCTTAGTCAATTGATATGAAGCAAGAACAATTTAAATCATTAACGAACAACTATTGTGGGAAAAATCAAATCACATAAATATTACTAATAATCTTTAACAAAGTTTCATTCTCAACCCTAATTATAAATTTAGCTACTCATAGTAATTAAAATAAAACACAAGAATAAAATACTAAACATTAAACTAGACAAATAAAATAAAACTAACTGTCATGGAAGAAAACCAAAGAAGTAGCCGCACTCTCTATGTTCAGCCCCCAGCCCTAGCACTAGCCTCCCCTTGAATTTTTCCCCAAAGAGCCTTTAAATAGGTCAAGGAATCCTATTACAAGTTGAATTACTGTTTGGGGAAAATTCCAGATTTTTAGACTTCACTTAACCGACAATTTGGGCCCATTTAACGTCAGAATTCGGACTTTTGGTAAACTAAAAAGTTGTAGCCCTTTAAGTTAACTTTTCAGCCCAACTTGAATCATCTCAATTGGATATCTAAACCGAAAGTTATGCCAAAAATACTAACTGATGTGCAGGCTGGAATCCTAATCCGAATTGAACTTGGATTTGATGCAAATTTCCTTTGATTCCCTGCTCCAATTAGACTTAAATTTAATTGGGTTGGTCTTCTTTAACTTCATCATGGCCCTTGTAAAAGTAAAGTCCATTAGCTTTCTTCTTTGCACAAATCCACTTATTTAATTCCATTCTCCTACAAAAGATAAATTCACGCAATAAGATTCAATTAAGCACAAAATTGATTATTCACCATTATTCCAAAACCAAATATAAAATGCATGAATTACCTCAAAATAAGTATGATAATGCTTTCTAACAATGATATAAATATGCAAAATTAAGCTATTATCAATGCACATCATCCATCGAGAAGAGCAAGGAACTTACTGCTACTTTGAGTGACACCAAACCTGAGGATGATTCCGAAAATGAGGATGACGGAATCCTAAATGCCTTCACCGCCACTGTCAATCCTACTAAGGGGATTGTAGAATATGTGGATGAAGAAGAAGACTTGGTGGAGTCAAAGTTTGAAAAGATGGATGAACAAGATGACATCCACACTACCTATGCAAAGTTATACAAGGTCTTCGAAAAGTATGAGAAGTTGTATAGGCTGGCCACCAAGAAGCTCAGTGATGTCGAGCTTGAACGAGAAGAAATCTCTACAAAGTTTGATGAAGCCAATTAGACTATAGGAGCACTGAGGTTTGAAAACAATTTCTTGGCTGAGAAGACCGAAGCTTAAAGTGAAGTTGTTTCAAGTCAAAGCTCAGTTGGAGACGACTTCAAGTGCAAAACTTGATGAGATGCTCAATATGCAGAAATCTGCCTCCGATAAAACCGGTTTAGGGTACAATTTCTCTTCTCCTAATATTGCTTCTTCTAATTCTACTTTTTTGCTTCTCTTACTAATAATATTGAATCTGAGAATAATGATGTCAAAACTGTGTTAGCTAGTGAGAACGTAGATAAGGGTAAATCTATCTTAGGAGCACCCCCTAAGCTTACTAAGAAAAAGAACAAAAACCTTAGGGCTAAGAAGAGTAATGCTCAAAAGTCTAAAGAGAATAAACAACATATCTGTCATCATTGTGGAGCTGTTGGACATACTCGTCCTAATTGCTATAAGTGGCTAGCCACTCAACAGAGCAATAGCATGGTCTCATCGGAAAACCTGAGTCAGTTTCCTTCCTCTCTTGCTCCTCTTAGAGATCTCCTCAAAGCCCTCATGTTCCTTTCGAACTTGAACGGGTGCAATGCTTCCCCCTCTCCGACGATTCAAGGATTTGCAAAAAGGAAAGGTTCTTCCAAGGTGTGGAGGGAAAAAAGTCTCCAAGTGATTTAGTCACTTTTCTCTCTCTCTCTCTCTCTCTCTCTCTCTCTCCCTCTCTCTCTTTGTGTGTTTGCATTACTTGTGTGTTTTGCTTTATTATTTTGAGTCAGTCTAATTTTTATGCATTGCTTTGTTTAACCTATTTTTGTTTGTGTGTTTTCAGTTTTGCTTTATTTTGTTTTTTTTTTTTTAAATTGAAAAATCAGAAAAATACAAAAATAGTGTGTGTTTGTGTACATTGGTACTTGTGTACCTTGAATGGCCAATGAAATAAAATTTTCTAAACTTTGTATCTCTTGTAACTTAGATGAGCTTTTCTATGCACAACTAAGCAAGTGAGTTTTATGGTTCGTGTTTATGATGAGTAAGATTAAGTAATCTCTTGTACTTAACACTTGTATCACTCTTTTTTATGGGAAGGAAAATCCTAAGAGAAAGGCATAAATAACTATCTCACCATTGTTGCCCGCTAATCATAAAATGACAACTGTATGCTTCGGCATAACAAAAGTGCAATGTCAAAAGCCTAACATAATTGGGTATTTTTTTTGTCTCTTTTATATGTCCATGCATGATATGCTTAAAAGAAAATATGCAAAGAAAAATTAAAGTAAAAAGAATCAAAATGCTTTAAAATACGATTGCAAGCGTGTATTCTAGGAGATGTGGGAGTTATAGGATGTACCTCGAAGGTGATAGTCCCCATCAATTAGTTATGATCGTGTGTGAGCTAAATTGATTTCCTCATATCTCAAATAGTCATAACATGTAGACACTTATGCAATCTTGCAATATTTTGCACACACAACACGCAATATTCTTTGCTATTTTTAATACATGTGCAGGTACAATGTGAATTGGCCATCACAAGGTATACTTGTGTTAGTGTATGCCTACTAAACTATCTTGACTTGTTTTTGAAAAATAAAATTGGTTAGACATGTTGTGTGTGTGTGTGTGTGTGTGTGTGTGTGTGTTTTGGATCTAAATGCATGACATTTTTCTTGATTGAGAGATGTTTTGAGAGCTAAAATCATTATTTGGATCTTTGGTTGAGTAGCATGCTTGATTGCATTTATATTTGTGTTTTTCTCTTCCTTGAAAAACTGTTTTTAAGCAATCTCGACAGCTTCTCGATACCTCTCGACAGCTAGACTATCTATCGAGCTCTTCAGCTTCCTTTTATCGCAATCTCGATAGCTTCTCGATAGCTCATTAATCCATCGAGAAAGTTTCTGTCTCTTCAATAGATGCTCGATAGCTTCTCGATCCATCGAGCCTTTTTGCTGTGGAAACCTTTGGACAGATCCTTAATTGCTATTTACTGCTTTTTAATTCTCGACACCTCTCAACATCTCTCGATCCATCGAGAATTATGAGCTTCTTTATAAAGGGTCCACACGATTCCAGCTTCATTTTTCTCGATCTCTCTCAATCTTTTCTGACCTCTAACCTTCCCAAACACCTCTCTCTCACTCTAAACTTCATTCCCAGTTGATTTTCGGCCTAGATTAAGTGTTTCTTCACTGGTAAGAGTCCTAAACCCTTCATTCTTCATGCATTTCATGCATTAGACCTAGGTTTTTGGGTTTTCTTTGAAATATTTTTGGGGTTTTTCAAAATTGATGAAGTTTTTGCAAAATTTTGGGATGGGTTTTGTATAATTGATTCTATATGATCATGCATTGCATCACATTTGCATTATAATAATGTTTCATACATTTTAGATGTGTGTTTACTTTGTTGCAAACTTGTGTGCTAGTAGGTTTGGATTGGGCTAAGCCCATGATGCTTTTAAGTTTACATGTCACATGTTCATGCATGTTTCAAGTATACGTACCTTCATTTCTTTATATCCTTCTAGTGAATTGTTTTGGTGCTCTTCTGTTTGTCTCCTTCTCTCTCCCTCTCACAGTCTGCATCAAGGCACCCAAGCTTAAATCCACTCTATCTCGGAACCCTCTTCGTTCCGGGGCATCTTCCTCTGATCCTACCCCTTCTTACCTTTGGTTCCATGATGAGAAAGCCCGTAAGGACTTCTCGAAGAACTTTTCTCAACGAGGCATTCATTCAGAACGCCAAGTCATTATATCGGACTTCTCCGATATTGACCTACCCACTGTCATTCACAGTAGGGGTTGAGAATCACTATGTGGCATCTCGGTCACTTGTCCCTTCATGATCATACGGAGTTTTACTCCAATATGCACGGTTTTGATTATTTAGTACCTCATTTTTTTACTCGCGTTCGAGGTACGCGTATTACGGTCACTCCGGATATTGTATCTGAGGTGCTTCATGTCCTAAGGGTGTTGCATCCCGACTACCCTGGTTGTGAGCATCTTAAGACTGTGTCTAAAGACGAGCTCATGTCTTCGTTCTGTCAAACTCCTTCCGATTAGGGTGATAGTCAGAACACTCGTTGCTCGGCCTTTGTTAAAGGTCTGAGATTCCTTAATATGGTGATGACTTTTGTTTTACATACTCTATCATAGAGCCTCGTGCTCGATTTTTTCTTTGCCTCCTAGAGCATCTTACTATAGACTTCCATTTTCACTTCATCCTCTCCCTCATAGATGTCTATAGGGATACAGGGGCCCATGATAAGCTCATCTTTCCTTCAGCTATCAAGAGGATTCTACGCCATTTTTCCGTCTCCTTTCATGCTTTCGATTATTTCTCTGTCATGTGTGTCATTGATACAACGACTGTCAGACGGAGTAAGGCCCAGCTTCGATCGAAGCGGCCATGGACTAAGATGACGACACTTCCAGCTTCTATAGCTCTATCCACCTCTGCTCTTTCTTCTTCTTTTGCGGGTGGTGTTACTCTTGATGCGATCATGGCGCAGTTTCAGCACATGGATGCTCGCCTTGACACTCTTAACGATAAGTTATGTTAGGTGAACACCCGTGTCGGTCGTATTGCACGACAACTGGCTCGCCTTGGTGGCTTTATTGAGTCTCCTACTCCTTCTCCAGAGACTTCTGAGGATGAGGACTAGGATGGTGGCTTTGATGGTGGTGATGATGAGGATGATGGTGCTACCTCCTCCAGCGATGATGAGATGTTTGCTTGAGTTACTTGCCCTTTGTCATTCGTGACAAAAATGGGAAGTAGTTTTGGGTATGAGAGCAGTCATGTATTTAGGGGGAGAGTTAGTACTTAGGAGATTTTTGTTAGAGGGAGTGTCTATATTTTGAGGGATGTAGCGATGACTTATGTATCTTTTTATTTTCTTTCTATTTTAGATACTTTGTTTATGTACCTTTGGTCTTGTGACCACTTTATGATAGCAAACCTTATATTCATTTTTGATGATATATATATATATATATATATATATGTGATGAGGTTGTTATTACAATTCTTTCCCTTATCTCTTCATGTGTTGTTTCTTTACTCTCTTTATGCACATGCTTCTTAAATATTTTGTATGCAATATTTTATTTCAGTTTCACACTAAGATGCCTTGATGAGTTTTGTTTAAAGAGTTTCAGAAATACAGGTTGTCAAAATCTTCCTTGCCATGAACTCTCTTTTTGCAAAGTTTTTCAAGAGTTTGTGTTAGGATAGATTTTATTGTATTCAACAAGTGAGTATGAGTTGAGTGATTTATGACTTCTCTTATATGTTCATTTGTTTGTTGTGGTTTTGTCACGAATTACCAAAGAGGGAGATTGTTAAGACATATGTGATTCATGTTACAAACATATGTTATCATGTATTGGCTAATCCTTTGACAAAACACATTTTATTTGTAATTGAGTAGATCTAGGATGTGTTTAATACTTCAAAGAACAAGGTTTCAAGTTCAAGTGTTAAAGCCATACAAGTCTGTCCAAAAATCAAGTAATGAAGTGCTGGTTTTTAAAACTTGACAGCTAGTATCTATTGAGATTTAAAAAGCTGTCTAAGCCCGAAGCTCGACAGATAAGGTATCTATCGAGAATTATGAAAATCAGCTTTTCAGTTCTGATTTCATTCCAATTTGTGAGTATATGTTTGAGTTTTCTTTTCTCACAACCTTAAACATATATAAGGATTATTTTAAGGGCCCTCACAATGAGCACAATTGCACAAGTGTGGAGCAAAGTATTGTTCATGCAAATTGTGACCAGAAACCTAGTTTGCCCTAGTTCTTCCTTCTCTTGATGAAGCTGCTATGTTTGTACACCGTAGGACTTTGTGACCAAGCAACTTCGTGATATTCATTGTGTGATGAACTGAAGAACTTTACAGCCAACATTCTTCTCAAGTTGGTGATCAAGTCACGTATTGGGATCCGCGCATCTATTGGTTACTCACGTACTGGGAGCTGTGCATTAAAAGAAGAGATTGTCAATACAGAACAAGTCCAATTGGGTATTGGGGTAAGGGTTCAACTGTAGGTTGGTATAAGGTACTGAGATTCCTTTACTTGTAACCGCTTGTTGTGATAATAGTGAATTCTCGAGAATGGTGACCTTAAAATCACCCGGTGGGATTTTTGCCTTGGAGGTTTTTCCCATTTGAAAACAAATAACCTTGTCAAATTTATTTTCCATTGCATTTTATTATAGTTGGTGATTTGTTTGTGCAGCCACGTATATTGCATATTAAATTGATTAATTAATAAATTTGACTAATTAATCAATTAATTCATCACAATGGGTCAATACATTTTTGGTCTATCAAGTTCCAATCCCCTAATTGGACTACTTATTCTAACAACCTTTTCCTTTGCACAAATTTCCTATTTTTGACTAATAGCATAGCAATCCTTTTAATTGTTGTAGTTTTGCAGAAGTCTTTAGTTCATGTTTTGATGAACTGGTTGCAGCTTGGTACAAAACCCTAGGCACACAAACGTTGCAGTAACTCTTGTTATATGTGTGTGTCTCTGGAATCCTAAAGCATGAATCCCTAGAATGACCAAGTCATCATAGGCTAAAAACAAAATTTATTGTTCATTGTTCTCGAAACTCGATAAACAGAGAGGTGTCGAGCCAAGTATCAAGACTTGCAGTTTTAGCTTTTCTTAAATAGTTTCTTGAGCAGTCTTGTATCTTGAATAATACCACTTGTTATACTTCTTGAACACATTAAAAACTAAAACTCAAATATATATATATATATATATATATATATATATATATATATATAGGGTTTTGATATCGGATTTGTCAATACATAAATATATAACTCTCAGACTATATTTTTTTTCATTCTTATGTTTTTAATCCTTACAATATACACTAATAGAGTAGTGACAAAGAAAATGTTATAAAAAAGAAAGAAAGAAAAAGCAATTCTCTTCATAATTGATATGGTTTTCTGGAAAATTTCTTTTGCTCACTTCTTACCCTTCGTTGGGATTAGGAATTTTATCCATTTGACTTGGCCATTAAATCCATAGGTCTATAATGTTATTAGACATGCCTTGTTTCTTTGCAAAATAATAATAATAATAATAATAATAATAATAATAACTAGTCGCTAACCCGTGCGATGCACGGAAAAACTATTGATAAAAAAAATCCAACAATGTGTAAATAGACATTCTGAAAAAATAAAAAAAATTGAAACTAATCCAAACAAATAATTAATCAACCAAAAATATAGCTTTCAATAAGAAAATAAAAAAATCACATGAACCTAAATAAAAAGCATTTAAGGTAAAGAATTAAGATCAATCTACTGAGACGCAAATACCAAAAACTCCAAGACTTAAAACTTCAAAACTTATAGAATTCCCAAATTTTACTTCAGAACCAAACCAAATTCAACAAATTTATATATAACATACCAAATAAAAATTTATCGTTCCCTAGGCTGGAAAACATAGGTTACATTTTTTATTTTTCTCCAAAAAAATAGAGATGCTTTATCTACCATGTACAATATAAAAAAATAATTAGTAGAAATTTCAACCTAAAAACCAAACCCAAGATTATCAACGTGAGTCCTTTTTTTTTTTTTTTTGAGTCCTATCATAATTTTTGTTTTTATATAGATTATCAATGTTTGAGTTTGAGTTTGAGTTTAAGTTGAGCTTGTTAGAGAGATAGAGTTTTACTCCTTATTAAGTTTTAATTAAATAAAAATAATTTTATTTTAAAAAATAATAATAATGATGAGTTTGAGTTTAAGTTAGACTTATTAGAGAAATAGAGTTTCACTCCTGATTAAGTTTGGACTAAAGATAATAATTTTATTTAAATAAAATGCTAACTTTATTTAAATGTTGTGCTGACATGAAAAATTGTGAGAGCTTCAGAAGTTTTGGTTAATAATAACCAGTGCAATGCATGGAAGAGTCAAACAAAAGTTGTAAATTTTCACTTATAAAAGTTACAACTTAAGAGGAAAAATAAAATACTAAGACCAAAAGTGAAACTCTAACACCAATAATGTTATATAGTCTCAACCTGCAGAAGAATAAAATAACATATATTGTTAGGGAGCGAAGACAAATAAATGTACCAAATATTGAGTAAAGATTGCGTTATTCATCTGGCTTAAATAGTAGAACTATTTTTAAAAAATTCCTTTGGATACTTTTAAGCCAATAAACAAAACAAACCCTCATCACACACACAAATGGGAGAAATTTAGAAAGAATAGATGTTGAAATATATGAATGTAAAAAAGAAGAAGAGGTACCAATTGAAAGGCAAAAAAGAGCATTAATTAAATTCAAATTCAAATCTATAAAGATGTAGTTCATGCCTCTTAGCCGACCTTTTCTTTACATACCACCAATAAAAAAAATAAAAGAAAGTTATAAATCAAAGTTTACAATTGTTTTATGCGTTAGTTTTTATTATTATAAATTATTATAGTTTCTTGATTACACCTAGCATCATTGTATATGAACGCTAAAATACAAATATATTTGTAATAGATTAATTGTGAAATATGACTGATATTCCATAGCAAAAGTGATTCTCATTAGGATTTGAATCATGAAAAACAAATAAACTAACAAAAAAAAAAATATTCAAAAGATTTTCTTTACTTTTCAAATTAGTGCTGAAGGGAAAAATAAAACTACAGCTCTCCAATCTTTAATCTCTCTATATATTAGTATTATATATATACCTACCAGTCCTTCATTGAGGCATTACCTTAAAAAAAATCATCAACATTGCTAATCAATGCAATAAACTCCAATATGCAAGAGAGCAGGGAAAACTGATTTTTTTTAAAAAAAAATTCTGCCCAGACGCCTTTCATAATTCATACCCAACAAAAGCTAACACATATTAAAAAAAAAAAAAAACAAAAGGGTGGAAAATTTTTATTACCTTCAGCCTTGTAGTAAGGTTGCTCTCTAAGAAGCTTGGCTCACTCCATAATGGTTTGCAATCACCTACAAATAAAAAAATCTCAAATTAAATTGCTGAAACTTTTGTAGCTTATCCGGTTTAGGGTTTTGTTTTCTCTTTCTAATCGTAGGACTATAAGTCAAATAAAAAGAGGCTGTGTTAGGTTTAGGGTTAGTGCCATGGAGGAATAATTCAAATTAATTATTTTATAGAGTCTAAAATGAAGTAGGAAAGACAACTTGAAACCTGAAATAATAAATATATAAGATATAAAACCTAAAATAAAAAGAAAAAGAAAATAATGGCGATGTGAAAAATTGTGAGAGCTTTAAAGGCTTCGATTTTATATATATATATATATATATATATATATATAGATAATAATGTTATTAGACATGAATTGTGCCTTAGTGGCAGCTTTCTAACTACCTTGTGTTTGGAAAGGCAAATTTGTGGACAACATATTTTTTGTCAACGTTTCAAAAAATCCCAACCTGAAGGTCATTGTTCAATAACTATTTAGCCATAAGAGTGATGAGCGGCTTGAGTTTCTAAGTGATGAAGATGCAATCAACCAGCTGGAACACTTGTTGAATCAGATTGGACCAACTCCTATATTGTTGATCTTGGATGATGTCTGGCCTGGATCAGAATCCCTTATTGAGAAGTTCAAATTTGATATTCCAGATTACAAGATTATGGTGACTTCAAGAACTGCATTTCCAAGATTTAAGTCTAACTTAGAGCCATTAGATCATGAAGATGCAATGAGTCTTTTTCATCACCACTCAGCATACTTGCAAGATGAAAGCTCCTACATTCCAGAAGAATATATTGAAAAAATATTTTGTCGAGATATATATATATATATATATATATATATATATGATAAGGATAATTTTGTAGTTAAACCATGACAAGGAAAAAAGGCAACAAACCCAATGATCCCGTCGGCAGCGCTTACCACAAGTGACTGCATCATGAAGTTTACAGCTTCATGAAGGCTGACGACCCTAACAAAGGGACGACGCTATAAGCTGACGACCCTAACAAAGGAACAACGCTACAAGCTGACGACCCTAATAAAGGGACGACGCACTAGGTTGACAAGAACAACCTGAAGAGGTAAGCGAACCTTCATCTAAAGCCTTACTTGATCTCCACGCATATGTGTATAAGGAGAGTTCTTGCACCACACTAACCCTAATCAAGAAGACTCCTATAAGGAAAGGAACTCTAGGAGATTTACAAAATCCAAGAGGTTCTTTCTTGGAAGGAAAGGACTTCTTGGCCAAGGCACGGATGTCAACCCTACACTACTATAAATACCCCAAAACTCTCGTAAATCAAGGTACGCATAATTCATCTCAGCTCTAGCACTCTAGAGTTGTGAACAAAAGATTTCTCTAACTTGACCGTTGGAGGGTATTTGGCCGGTACCACATCGGTACAATGGGAATTATGGCACTGAGGGAAAGGACGAAGCATCATGCATGAAAATAGTTGAAGTCTTGAAGGAAGTGTGACGGCAAAAGGAAAACACACCAAAACAAAAGTGGATCCCACAATTTTTTTTTTTTTTTTGCATATATCTTTTTGTACATATCTTACTTTAATCATCTCTTCCTTGGAACCATTCTTCATCAATGTCTGCATCTGGATCATGGTTATGGTAATAAGGATCATCAAAGTCAAAAGGACTGGGCATTTCCCAATGGTGTTGATGGGGCCATTGTTGTCGGCAAACATCTGGATCTGCTGGCACAATGTCTGGAAGGATTTCTTGATTGAGGGATTCTGCCATTGTGAGTGAATAGTGACAGGATATCCAAAATACGTCCGTGTGTCTGTGAATAGTTCCGTCGGCATTTGTTACCCAATGTAAATCTGGAGGGTGGACAATTCCTTCTGCTTGAACATTATTTTTGGAGTTCAGCTTAGCTACTAGACATGCTGAATTGATTTTGTGACCAAACTGGGGGTGATCTGTTTTGTGATACTTGAACCATTGACCATCATGAGCATCATTTTTCAAAATTTCATGCCAAAATTTGTTAAAATATTTATTTTCATGAGGAAAAGTATATGAGTAGAATCGTGGCTCAAAATGAATGCACAAGTAGTACTCATTGAGTAAGTACCACATGTAAAGGTAATGCGCAACATTCCAATATGTTATCCAAAATGCAAATGGGGTTTTCCATGGTTGTTCAATATCTAGGAAAATGGTAAGGAAATGGCTTTGGTGTTGTTTAAGGTAATCATGGAGGACTCGAATGATTCTTTTAGATCTAGCTTGGAGGATCAGGGTTTTTATTTGGTCTTTTATGTCTAGGGGAAGGGTTTCTATCATGTTCATGATACCATCAGAGGATGAAGTAGAAAGATTAGAGGATGAAGAAGGGCCTGAAGATGAGGATGGATCTGTTATTGGGTATACACATAAGGGTGAAAGAATTATTGTGGTATGAAGGACTGGAGGCTTTCTAGAAAGGTAATCAGTGATAAGGTTATCTGTACATTTGATGTGTTTGACTTGGAAGGACTATTGTGAAAACCAATTTGACCATCTGAGTAACTGGGAATGGGGGAGCATTTTTCTTTTGAACTGGAGCATTTTTGGGAAAGAAGACATATCCATTTCTACAAGAAAATTGTGACCAAGGAGGTGAAACTGGAACTTTTCAATGCCATGTTTAACTGCCAGAATTTCTTTGAAAGTGGAATGATAATGGAATTCTGAAGGCTTGAATGCACCGCTTTTGTATCCACAAATGTTTCTCTTACCATCAATTTCTTCAAAGAGAGCTGCTGCCCAATACTCATCACTTGCATCTGTTTGTAGAATTCTTTTTCCAATTCCTAGAATCTGCAAAGGAGGAAGCTTTTCTGCCAATTTTTTCAATTGTTGAACTACTTCTGTATTAACTGAATTCCATGCTGGAGGAGATTTTTTCAACAACTTGGACAAACAATCTCTGTGCCTGGAAATTTTTGGAATGAAATCTAACATGTAGTTAACAATTCCAAGAAACTGCTGGATCTGTTTGGTGCTGGTGAGTGTATCTGAAAATTCACTGAGAGAGACCGCTATATGAGGCTGCAAAGTGTATTTTCCATCTGAAATGTTTACTCCCAAGAAATCATTAGAGAATACTCCTATGACCATCTTCTTTTCTGAAAGCATTATCCCCTGAGCTTTTACTAAATTGTAGAATTCTGTAAGCAATTTTTCATGGGATTCTGCATCTTTTGAGAATAGGAGGATATCATCTACATAGATCAATGCATTTGACAACAGTGGTTGAAACAGAGTTACCATTGCTTTTTGAAATTGGGATGAAGCATTTTTGAGGCCGAAAGGCATTACCGTCTATTGATAATGGTGGTCTGGAATGCAAAATACTATCTTGTATCTTTCTTCTTGATGGATTCCTAATTGCCAAAATCCTGCTTTGAGATCAAACTTTGAAAATACTTTGGCATTGGAAAGATGCTGGAAGAGAGCACTTTTGTTTGGCAGTGGAAACTTGTCATCAGCAAGGAAATGATTAAGATCTTGGTAATTGATTACCAATCTAAGCTTTCCTCGAACTTGTTCTGCATGCTTGTTAACATAGAAGGCTTCACATGCCCATGGAGAAGTTGTGGGTTCAATGAGGTTTTCTGAAAGAAGGGTAGCTAACTCTTGCTTAGCTAGGGACAAGTGTTTTGGGTTCATACATCTATGACTAGTTTTTGTAGGGTTAACATCTTCATTCTTTTTGAAGGGGAGGGTTATGAAAAAGGCTGGGTTTTTCCACAGAGGATTTGGGTTTTTGAGGAGGAATTCTGAGTGGGTGGCTGCACAACATTCATTGATAATCTAGGCTTTTAAGGAGTCAAAAGGGTTTATTGAGAACAAATGTGGTATCTGGGTCCATGTGAGAAGGTGTTGTTTATGCAAGAGGCCTTTTGAGGACCATCTAAGGCTGGGTATCTGGTGAAGGAGGTCAAATCCTATGAGGAGGCCTCTGCCTGTGAGGGGGGATCCAAGAACTTGGTGTTTAATAGTAAGGGTTGGAAAAATTCTAATGTGAATGGGTTTGCTTTTCTAGGTGATCAGGAATGTTTCTCCATTGGCTGCTCTGAACATCTGATGATGGGGTAACCAAAAATCTTCTGGTAAAATCTTAGGATGAAGGATTGTTGCTGCTGCTCCTGTATCAAACAAAGCTATTACTGGGATGGGTCTGGAATAGGTATCAAGGAGGATGTGAACTTGGGCTATTAGTGTGGGGCCAATTATTGGGGCTATAAGAGGCTGAGATGTGTATATGGTTTGGATTTCTGGGTCTGAATCATCTGTAATGTTTGACTCTGACTCATCTTCTGAGGTTGAATAAGCCATGACTACCAAGGCTTGGGGAGAATAATCGTCATCAAGGGAAAAGAGTGATTCAACATCTGAAAATGGAGTATCATCTGCATGAATCTGGGCTTGCTCTAAAAGCTTTGCTGCTTTTTCTCTTTTTGGACAATTTTTTGCAAAATGACCAGGCTTTCTACATACAAAACAGACTTTTAAAGTTTCGCCTTTGAACTGCTTTCTTCTGAGAAACTTCCATTTCTTTTTTCTGAAAAACTTCTTCTTTGGATGAGAATGTTTCTTCTTCCAAGAGTACTTCTTGTAATGATCTCTTCTTTTTGTTGGACAAGCACAAGTTTTGTCATAACACTTGATCTGCAAATCTTTCCTTTTGCAATTGTCTTTAAGCTTGCTGTGGATCTTGTCAATCTCTGAAAGAAACTTTCTTTGATTGCAAAGTTTTTCCAAAGCAATAAGGACTTGCTGATAAATCTCACCTAAAGAGGCTTGCTGCAAAGTGATTTTTTGAAGATTCATCATACGAAGAGTCTCATCACCAAGTGGTTCTGGGAATGAGTTCAAGAAAGTGTGCTTGGAATTCACATCATCCATGCCATTAAAGGCGTAGTATCTGCTGAACATTCTGTCAAAATGTTTTTCCAAATCTTTTCTTTCAAAAGAACAACATTTCATCAGTAGGAATTCATCTCTGGCTACTTCAGTGTAATGAGCTAATGAACCAAGAAATTCATTATGGAGGATCGTGAAAAAATCCTCGAGTGTGTTACTTTGGGCTGCTTGTCTTTGCCTGTAGTCTCCAAGGTTAATCCACCATTGTCTCAGTCTACCTGTGAGTCTTGCTACAAATTTGGCAATAATCTGGGCAACTGTATTGTTTGGGGCTTGAAGTTCTGCTGTACACCATGAATACATGTTGAAAATCTCATCATGCCATTTTGAAGGAGGACTGTTATCAAGGGTAAACAAGTGCTTTGAATCTATAGTTGATGAGTAGGTTAATCTTGTGTGGTGATCAGGGATGAAAAATGGTGTAGGAAATATTGGTGGTGGAGGTGGAGGTTGTTTAGGGCGAAGGACATCATCTTCTTCTTCTACTTTTGGCTCAGTCATGAAGATTCATCTAGGTTAAGGCCAGACAAGTCTAAATCTGTGTCATCAATGACCGGAAGAACAAAGGGTTCTGTTGGTTCTTGAAGAGTTAAAGTTCTGAGAAATGATGATATCGGGTTTGGAGGATCAGAATTTATGGCCAACATGTTCATATCTGGGGGTCTGGAGGAAGCACCAATAGTTGGATCTGGTGGTTGGTATAAGGGTTCTTTGTCTTTTTTGATGGGAGGAGATTCCTTTTGTGGTTTGGTTTGAGGTTCTAGTTGGGGTGGTGGTGTTGGGTTTGTTGTGCTAGAAAAAATTTTACATGGTTTGAAAGGATTTTGAGCTGGATGTGTCATGTTTAGTGGTTGGAGGTTTTGGTATGAGGAAACTGGGGAAAATGGTGAGGGTACAGGTATGGACAGATCTTTATACAATGATTGACAAGGTTGGTATGGCATGTAGACTTGCATTGGAAGTACTTGGGTAGCTGCCTTTTGTGAGTTTTCCAAAGACTGGAGTTGCATCAACAACTGTTTTTCTTTTTCTTTTTGCCCGATGAGTGGAAAGGAGACAGACAAATCTTTTACTATGGAGGCAATTGTTTCCAATTCTTATTCAACTGACTGTATTTTCTTCTTCAAATCTTCAATGAGAGAATTTGAGGATGAGAAGGTATGACTTACTGCTTCAGTCAACTTTTGTTGATTATCAAGAATCTTCGAAAGGACTTGGTTTTGTGCAACAGCATTTTCTGCCTACCAATTGAGAGCTGCTTCAGCTGAGGAAACTTTTTTTTTGGTTCCATCTGGATTGGTTCCAACAGGGTTTTTGATTTTCCAAACATGTTTAACATTGGCTTGTGGGTGGTCAAAACTTTCTAAAGGAGGAAAATGTTGTGAGTATGAGGGTGATGCATGGTCAAACATATAACAAGGTAAGGGCTTTTGTGTGTGGGTTTGACTGGGAGGCTTGGGTTGACATTTTTGTATTTGGGAAAGGACTTTTTGGTAATATGGGATTAAAGGTGGTTTCTGGTTTTGTTGGTTTGGATGATGACTTTCTTTGCATGGGGAAAAGGATGGAGGTTTTTGTTTTCTGGGATAAAGGACATAGTAGTCAAACTTTCCTGAAGGTTCTCCAAGGAGGTCAACTTCTGGGTCTCCTGCTTCATGTCTTTCTTTAAGAAGCTGCTGTGAAGACTTTTTCTTTCTTTTTTTCTGATCTTTTTCAAATACTTCTTCTTCTCGACATTCTGCACAATCACAAACATTCCACCATATGTGTCCAGTGGATGATTTTCCTTCATAGACAGGTTTTCCATCTTCTCGAAATGCTTTGATCTGAAGACCATCAAGACCTTCATATGAAACTGGTTGGATCATAGCCGTAGGAAAGACTGTGACTTCTTCTTTTCTGGTGTGGCTGTCATAAACCTAACTTCAACATCACCATTCTGGTTTCTGATGAAGAAAGGAGTGTTGGACTGGATTGGCTGAGATGCCTGATGGAGAGTCTCATATTTTGTGATCCATGACTCTGGAAAGAGTTTTTTCATCTGATCTTTGTTCAACTGTCTTGGAACAAATGTGCACATAGGTGTCATGCCTGGATCAACTTGGATTAAAAGAGCATCATTGGACTGGGCTATCTCTGGAATAGCTATGTCAAAAGCATGGTTTTGGAGTCTATAGGCAAGCTGATAGTGAAGTGTAGCTGCAAAAGTATCATGCACTTGAGAAGCTCCTGCAATCTGGACTTGGACTTTAAGAGCATCACAAAGGTGAGGATCTTTGAGAAACATGTTGAAATTGGGGAAAAGGGTGACAAAGACTGTTCCCGCATTGAGTGTGGTTTGGACAGTTCTTATAACTGCATTGTGGTATTCCAAAAATCTAGAATCAAGAAGAGCAATTCCAGAAGCTATAGGGAGTCCTTTTCTGCCATGAAAAGTGAGTGCGAGTCTTACTGCACCAAAATGGAGGTGAGTATAACCTTGTCTTTGCCATGGAATGACAAACTCTCTGGGAAGGGCATATGATTGACCAAATTCAATCTATATGTTTTTTTTATGGGTACATAAGAGCTTATATACCTGCTTAATTCATGTTTTCATAATTGCACATTATCATGTTTTCATACCCATAACATCACAACATGAGTGAAAGTAAGGGACATAAAAGCAATTGTCATACAAACCACAATTTCATATATCTGAACAAAGTATGGTTTAGGCAAAAGTCTTGGCCAATATTACCCTTGTAACCTATAGAAAATAGCTGATTTTATCTGATTCCTTGAATTGCAGATAGTAAAAAGCTGTGGGGGGTTTCCAATAGCTCTTGAAGTGATTGGTGGTTTATTCCGTGGGCGGCCTGCTGAGTTTTGGCGCAGTACAGTAATGAAATGGTCTGATGATCATTCTATTTTTTACTCTGATACTGAGGTGCTGCTTGCTTGTCTCCAAAAAAGCCTAGAATTTTCTACTGACAAGGTCATCATCAAAGAGTATTTCATGGATCTAGCTTCATTTCCCGAAGACCTAACGATCCCTGCTACTGCCCTCATTGATATGTGGATAGAATTATATGAACCAAACAAGGATGATGTCCATGCTATTGTCAATTTGCATGTACTCACAACTCGAAATTTGGTTAGTCGTGTAATGACAAGGTGTGCTGGCTTTTAATTTCTGAAGTGTGATTTTCTTGGTAGGATAATTTCTTTATTTACTCATTGCTAGTTGCAAGTTGTTAGTTGTAATATGATATAACTATATATATGACTCATGGACAGATATATTTCATTGTCTTACGATAATATATTAACTTCTAATCACAATTGATAATATAGAATTTTACTTCTTTGACATGTTGAGGACAAATGTCTGATTTTTAATACCAATAATGTTAAAGGTGATAACTACAAAGAGCTAGAAAGAAGGACTTATATGAAACCCAAAGCAATAAGGGGTTACAGCTACTCTGCCTAAGAAAAGAGGGGGATTTTAAGTTTTGAACTTTTAGTAGTCTCTTATTTTTTGCTGCTTGTCTTATAACCATTTTATTTCATTTATGCTAAATAGAAACTGATTGTGTCAATTTCCCTTGACTTTGTTATCATATCCTTAACTTTGTTCGATTGTCATATATTACATATTTTTTCTTATGTGTGGATTGAAGAATTTGAATCTCTTTTGAGCTTATACTTTTGGCCATTAACCAGGAAAAATGCAAGTGAGGTTGACAATTATTACAATGAAGACTTTGTCAAACAACATAATCTTCTTAGAGACCTAACTATCCATTTGAGCAGCCGGGATTCAATATTAGAAAGGAAAAGACTGATTGTGGACATAAGTGGAAACAATCTGCCATAGTGGAGGATGGAACAAAAGCAACAACTCATAAATGCACGATTATTATCTATATCAACTGGTTGGTTCATTTTCTCCCTAACAAAGACACACACACACATGCTCACTTGTTGTATAACCTAAAAAAGAGTATCATGTCACACCATAACATGTTTTGCAGATCAATTATTTTCGTCGAGTTGGTGCAACATTAAAGCACCCGATGTTGAGGCTTTAGTTCTGAATTTTCAAACAAGGAGTTACACCTTACCTGAGTTTGTGGCGAAAATGGTTAGACTCAAGGTTATAATTGTCACAAATTATGGTTTCTTTCATGCTAAATTAAATAATTTCCAATTACTCAAGTCCCTCCCCAATCTAAAGAGAATTAAATTAGAAAAGATTTCAATTCCGTCCTTTTGCAACACCCCTATACCGTTGAGGAGTTTGAAAAAATTATCCTTATTTATTGGTAATATTGGTCAAGCTTTTGGGAATTCTACTATACAAGTTTCAGATTCATTGCCAAATCTCATGGAGATAAACATTGACTATTGCAATGATCTGTTAGAATTGCCCGCATGGTTGCGTGAGGTTCTCCACCTAAGAAAACTCAACATCAGCAATTGTCATAAGTTGTCTGCATTGCCTGAAGGAATTGGAGAGTTGGTGAATCTAGAAGTACTGAGGCTTAGATCTTGTACCAAGTTATTAGAGTTGCCAGAGTCAATTAGAAGTCTTCATAAGTTAAGCCTTCTTGACATGTCTAATTGCCTAGGCATTATCAAGTTGCCAAAACAAATTGGTGATTTGCATAATTTAAAAGAGCTACACATGATAGGGTGCTTGAGATTGCATAATCAGTTACCACTATCAACAATGGAACTCAAGCAATTGAAGCTTGTGGTATGTGACGAAGAGAGGGCAAAGTTATGGGAGCCTATCAAGGAATTCCTCTCCAATCTAAAAGTATTGGTAGTTAAGGAAGATATCAACTTGAATTGGCTTCCCAATTCATGAATTCGATCTGATAATTGTTTCTTCTTGGAAAATTTTGTAGATTTTATTATCTTAGATTTTTCTCTTCTACTCTTTGTTCCTTTTTCATTTTTCTTCAGTAAATATCACGAAATAAGTGGCTTAGTACACTAGACAAAGGAATATATTTTGCAGAGTTGCAATTGCAGATATGATGATTTATCCCTAAAAAGTATTGGGAAGTTTAATGCTAAAGGATGTGAATGTGATTGTGATTGTTTTCATTATGTATGGTGATATGGAAAAAGAACTTGTAAAATCTATTCAATGATTGTTTTTCATTCTCCCCCTGCGCATACAACTTTGTTAGCTCATTTCTTTTGTTTTCCTTTTATGGCAAATTGATAATACACTTAAATAGAGTTGAGATTGGACTGTGTAAATAAATTTATAAAATAATAGATTATTTTTTGTAATGTATTGATAATAAATAGTCCATTTCATAGCGTGTGTGTCTATATATATATACACACACACACTAGTATTATGTCCGTGCGATGCATGACTTAATTAAAAGTTATATATGTTGAAATTATATTATAATATGTGATTAATTTGTGAGTCACACAATAAAAAAAAATTAATTTTGCAATATGTATACATACGTATATTGAGTCACTTTGTGCATACATGGTGTGTAGTATATAAATTTTACATATTAAAATATAAAATTATGATATATAATCAAAATATTTAATTTATTTTAAATTTCTTGAAACATTTAATAGAATTTGAGGTGAGTGAAATATTAAAATTTGAGATTAAATCACATCATTATGATTAAAATAATAGTGAGAAACCTATCAAGGTTTAATAGAATTAATTTAATTAAAAAAATAACATATTTCTATCATTCTTACCACTTCTTCCATATTGGAAAGTTGCTCTTAAAATATTATACCCATGCGATGCATGGCTTAATTAAGAATCATGTGTAAACTAAAGAAAAAAAGAATATATTTTTTAATTTGATTAAAATTAAATAATAAACATATTTAAGTGGTAAACTCAATTTAATAATTAAGAATTATAAAGAACCCAAATTACTAAAATTTTTAAAAATAAAAAAAAAACAAACAAACAAACAAAAGTAGTGAGATTTACATAAGAATTGAATTTGTGTATTTGAAAGCAAGGGAGGAGGCACCAAATTTCTACCTATCAAAACAAATTGTGTAAATATAAACTTCAAGAAATTTTCTTGAGAAAAACTAAGAGGTAAGACCTTCGCAATAAGATTGCATCGATAATTGAAAAATAGTTTCATTAGCATTGAGATGTGATGAGAATTAAAAAGTACTTTTTGCGAGGTCCTAGGCTAGTTTTGTGAACACCAATCTATATTATGAGTAAATGATGCATTTGGAATATAATAGATTATAATTTCAAGGTGCTTAAATCTTCAATGGATCACCACCGCACACCCTTGGTGTGGTGGTCACTCCACAAGTGTAAATGCTTGTGGGCTGTGGGGAAAAAGAGTCGGGTTTCAAGTCTCCAGGAGGGAGTTTTACACACATATACACAGTACACTTAGATTAGTGTAGAGTAGAAATTCTATCTTGTAAAAAAAAAAAAAAAAAAAACTTCAATGGATTGTGCTAGATCTTGACCAATATCATTTTTTAACCCTGCACCTTCAATAAATTTCATTTTAGCAATTATTTTCATATCCAATTCCAGTGTATATTTCAATTGACCCAAACTTGCTAAGCCTACTACACCTTAATTTTTACAATTTTTATCCCTCTTGAGAATCCTTTGTTGTGATTATATCTCAATAGGTTATGGTTGATAAAGATCTAATTAATCAAGTTCCAACAATTCAAAATTATAGTAAATAATAATTTTCAAAATTTTAATAACATGAATACTTCCATTTTTTTCTCCTTAGAAAATTTAGGCTAAAAAATAAAGAATACATACTAGGAGTAATGAGGATTGATCATACTTACCAATTATGGAATAAAAATCGTAATATATATTACTTATTTTAACCGTCCTTGAGTCGTACGTAAAATCTTTTTTTTTTTTTTTTGAAACCTTATGTAAAATCAAAAAGGATATAGACGTTTTAATCTCAAGAAGTTAATATGGTAAAAAATAAAAATAAAAGGTGATATGGAAAAAAAAGAAAAGAAATAAGGAGTCTGTGATGTTAGATTAGAATATATATATATATATATATATATATATATAATCCTAAACTTTTTGAAGAAGTTGACATGAAAAAAAAAAGAGTCCATAAAATTAAAAAGGATATAGAACTTCTCATCTCAAGAAGTTGATATGAAAAAAAAAAAAAAAAAAAAAAAAAAAAAGAGGAGTCCATAACGTTAAATTAGAACAGATATAGCGGAGTCCATGATATTTAATTTTATATATATATATATATATATATATATATATATATATATATATATCCTAAACTTCTTGAAGAAGTTGACATGAAAAAAAAAAAATAGTCCATAAAATCAAAAAGGATATAGAACTTCCCATTTGTAGAAGTTGATGTGGAAAAAGAAGAACAAGAAGTTGATACCAAAAAGAAAGGAGTCCATAACGTTAAATTAGAAAAGATATTGAAGAAGTTGACATGAAAAAAATAAATAAAAAAGAGCGTAAAATCAAAAAGGATATAGAACTTCTCATCTCAAGAAGTTAACATGGTAAAAAAAAAGAGTCCATGACGTTAAATTAGAAAAGATATAGCTTGTTAATTTAGTTTTTTCTATTCAATAGGTATCTTAGGTATAGTAGCTGTATGTCATCAAATAATTGAAACCATAACTATATGAATCAAATAAAACTTAATAAATTTAGGTTAAACAAAAGACAAAAAATACACAAAACCTATTCAAATTTGATGAAAGAAATGCTAAAGGTCTCGTAGCTGAATTGACACCTCCTTATGTACAAAATGCTTGAGGGTCTAAGGGGGAAAGTGGTTCGAGCTGCAGGATTAGTAGTATGTTGTAATTATTTCTATAAAAAAAATTGATGAAAGAAATTAGAGTAAACAAATATATAAAAAATTAGTGTAAACAAATACATACTTGTAAGGTTGTAGGTAGAAGAAAATAAGAATAGAAGAAATAAAAATCATATAGTAGATATTTATTATGAATTATTTGATATCTATACACTCTACATTGAAGAAGTTGATATAAACAAAAAGTCTAATGCCAGTCTAATTTGTGGAAGTATGAATTATAAGAAAAGAAGATAAGAACAAAATATTCTATCTATTTTTTTGCTAATAATAATGCTAAAATTTTTAAGTTGATTTGAACGTGTGTGTGTGTGTATATATATATATATATATATATTATGTTTTTTTATCGTATATATGATTTTAACGTTTTTTTTTTCGATTACCATATAATTTCTATTTTTTTAATTTAAAAAATATTAATAAAATTGCTGTTTTTGGACGTGTAGTGATATAATTTGTGTTAAAAAAAAAAAGAACAATAAAAACAATTATAATTTTGTGTCTATCCATCAGGTGTTTTAAAAAAATAAAAAATAAAATTAAAGGTTGATATTAGTAGTTGTATATGTGTACTATGATTTTTTTTTAAAAAAAAAAAAAATTAATGTTGATATGATCAATTAGTATGAAACCAAAATTCTCCTAGAATTTTAGAACTCATAAATCATAAGTGAAGTAGATCTCCTATTGTTAATTAAATAAATCACTTAGAAATTATAGATAAATTAATAATAAAAGGATTAAATGAAGAATTTGGATTTGGATTGTATTCAAATTGAATTTTTTATCAACTTAACAATTATAGGATAAGAAGATAAGAACAAAAAAAAATTATATATATATATATATATATATATTAAAGAATCTAATAAAATCTATTCAATTTGGTGAAGTTACGTGGCACAACCATGGCTTCTAAGCCCAACTTTTATTATATAGTATATGATATATATATATATATATATATATATATATATATATATATATATATATATATATATATATATCAAGGAAGTCAATACCGTACCGGAGACTGTACCGGTTTGGCCACCGGTACGATATATTTCGGGTACCGGTCAATACCGGTGTACCGTTTCGGGTTTACCGCTATTTTATATATATAACTAACAATAAATGTGAATTTCAGGATTACCTACTTAAAAAATATATTCATATATTAATAGTATATATTAATTACATGTTTATAAATTTAATTATTTGATAATAACCCATATAAATTCTTACAAATGTAAATTTCATACCTATTTCAATCTGCCACAGCCCATTTTTTATTAAAAAACTTAGAGTCTAATACCGTAAAAAAAAATGTTACAAGTTTTAAAAAGAAAAAGAAAAAGTGAAGTGGGGTGGAAAAAGTTGTTGGTAAAACTGAAAAATAAATTAATCCATTTGGTTTTTGATTGATGGGCATGGGTGATAAAACCAAAGACAGTTGCTTTTTTCAATTTTTACAAGTTCCAACGTTTCTCTTTTTCAAATATTCACGAGTTCCAACAAATTTTTCTGCTCAATGCACAGTATTGACTGACTTATCAAGTCTTACTCCATCAACATTATTTATTTTCATTTCACTTGTTTTCATCTCTCTCTCTCTCTCTCTCTCTGTGGTGTTCAGCAGCTTCAGCTCTGCGTAGCAACCCATTAAGCACCATCTTTGCCAACGTGAAGCTCATATAATGATGGCTTAAGGAGGAAAAAGAGACAAGGAAGGCTGTATTCGACGCGAGGAGGAGAGAGATAGTCACTGTATTGGCGTTTTTGGGTCATTTGGTGTAATTTCGATTCCGGCCCGGTAATCAATATCCGGCCAAAATCCGGTATGTATCGCGGTATGGCCGAAACAACGCCAGTATAGCCGGTATTTAAACCGGCACGAAATTACTATGTTTCGGTACCGGTTTAGCCATCGGAACGGAAAATTTTGGCCGTACCGGCCGGTACGGTACAAAATTATCTACACTGATATATATATATATATATATATATTATTTTTAATGATACAAAGTGGGTATATTTAATTTATATACATTCTATTGGTTTATAGATTCATGTTGGCAAAGAGTGAACAAAAGTGTCTTGTTTTAGTGCTTTTTGAGTGTTTAAGTGTTGTCAACATTGCTACCTAGGTGCTCTTTTATTGTGGAAAACTATGCTACTCGACATTGCTCGACACTTGTTCACCCGATTGAGAAGGCCTAATCTCAACAGGTCAAGTTGTATCTCGACAAATCGAAACTCGGGATTACTGAAATGTAAATTCAGCCCGTTAGTACATTAACTGATTTTGATTTCGCATAAACAAGTCAAAGGTATCTAAGCAAACCCTAATACACTTCCAAAAGACTTTTGGAGCTACTCTCATATATATATATATATAAAGGTTCTGTGCCTCTTGCATTCAAAAGCATCTACAAGTGATCAAGCAAAACACAATTTGAATCGATGATGTTGAAGTTGCTACAATACCAATCATCAAAAGAGCTGGATCTGAATCTTCAAGTGGATACTTGGAGTTTTAGACTAGAGGTTCATGTTGTAACATCTCCATAACTAATGAAGTCCATAGACTCGAAGCTGCATTTGGTAACACTAGTAAGTTTTACTAGGAATAGAGTAATTTGATTATTGTAATTCCTCTAATTAGTTAGTGAATTTGTTTACCTTAGATTAATTGGTTAAATCCCTCCAATACTTTTCAGGGGTCAATATTAATACCACCTAGGATGATGGCCTTAATTTTTTTTTTTTTTAAAGTAACTAATCAATTAAAAATCCTTTTGATAGAATCCTTCAGAATTTGCATCTCTACATATCTGAGTGGTCAGTACCATCACCAATTCACAATCCATAGACTAGAGCAACATCATATATAAAACTAAGAATATTATTATTAGTCCATTTGATTTTGTTTTTCAAAACCATAGAGGAGAGGAATGCTTTTTTTTTTTTTTTTGGAAATACAAAATGGGAAGGTTCTCATTCTGCCACCCTAACATTAGAACCCCTCCCCCTCCTCCCTTAAAAGACATCTAAATTGGGTTCATTAATTACTTCCCCCTCCCTCCCCTCTCATCTCCCTCCATCCAAACATACCGTAAAAGAAAATTTGAATAATTTAACTCTTTTCTTAAATTCATGAGGAACTATGGAAAAGGCAATTATAGAAAGTTAATGAGCTAATACAAGTTTGGGTTGGGTAAAGACATCGTGTATTTTTTTTTTTTTAACAAAAAATAGATGTCATGTAATTAAAAATAGGTTATCTTAGTGCTCCATTAGCTACACAAAAAGATTTAATGGAATTAAATGAAAAGACCAATAGAGCTCTTTTTTTTTTTTTTTAAGGACTACAATCATTCGTTTGAAACATTAGAAATTACAAACAAGTTACGAGACCAATAGCGTACTTTGACTTTTACTATATTTTTGGTAGGGGTAATTAAAACTTAGGCATAGTATCATAGATGAAATCTATTAGGTTCTCCAATTAAATTCCAACATATAGTTGCATTAAATTTAAGGGAAAGGATCCTCTCCAATTCCCTCCCATTTTTTTGGCTAGATGTGCTACATGCGGTATTTATTTGGTTTTTGAATGCTAGATGATTTACATCTAAACAAAATAAAAATTGGAAGGAATTGAAGCATTCAATGGGAGGTGATCTTATCCCCTAAATTTAATTGTCTTTTGAAAAAGAAAAAAATTGCTCATGCTTTATTTGCCCATACAACATTTTGTTTGAATTTAATTAAAAACTTAATATATTGCACTTGAGTAATTGCACTAAGTTTTTCCCTTTTGACAACGAGTCCTGTATGGGCTGTATAGAGTCCAACTTCACCTTCATAAAGCCTCGTTTATACTGTTGTTTTCCCTCACTTCATTTTGAACTATTGGGCTTATGATCATTATTCTTGATGTTACGGCCTGTCCAGTTCACTTCATTTTCTTGACCCATCACCATTAACTTGTCTTCATCCTTATCAGCCTGTCCAGTTCACTTCATTTTCTTGAGCCATCACCATTAACTTGTCTTCATCCTTGTCATTCCCTTGAACCAAACAAAATGTAAGTCTAAAATAAATAAATAAATAAATAAAAATGAGGATTCGAACAATAGAACTAATAAGACAAAGAGAGATGGTGGTAGTGGCAGTCAACAGTTGAGTCATAGGAAGGGACAAAAAGTATTAGTATCTAATATGATCAGTCAGAGACGATTGAAAGACGCATTCTTTGAAAAACCAGATACTTAGGGGTGTTTGGTTTTTAAACAACATCACACGTATTTTTATACATTTTTTTCCCCACATGTATTTTCACAAATATTTTCAAATAATAATTTTCAGTTTTTAAACACATGTGCTAAATGGGCCTTAATTTTGTAGTATTACTAGGACCAAATAAAAGAGTTTTGTTCACGGGACTAAAGAATCCGGAAATCAAGGATTGCGATTACTGGCGTCCACCGATGAGGCAAGTTGTATATATTTAGTAAGTATGTATGACGCTTGCATAATCGTTCCTAAGAACAATGGAAAAGAAGACCAATATATTCAAATTGGTAAACCCAAATAGAAAAATTGGAATGTAAGTAAATTCTTATCTTTTGTGTTTGATGGAATCAAACTTGGTATTATTTATGGCACTCATACCAACATAACTCGACTATCATTCCATTCCACCCACCCCTATCACTATGTCATGAGCGCATAGGTTTGATTACATTAACATGCGTGTATGTGAAACATATGTCAAGCCAAGAGCCTAATAGTAAATGGCATAATCTACTCTCTTTCATGAAGAGGATCAAGGTTAGAATTCACTATCCTTTATTATTATATCTATCAAATGATATATATATCCAACTTAATTGAAAGTTTGGAACCTTAAGTTGTTTCACAATTTTAAAAAAAAATAAAATAAAAAATAAGAAACAAGAAACAAAAATCAAAGAATGATAAATCATCATTGACAATAAATTACTTTTAATGACCTGAGGTCTTAATTTTTCTAAGCTAGTCTCCCACTTTGCAAATTATCAAGTTTGCCTTCACCATGTAACAGCTTATCGAAAGTAAGGTAAGACATTTTTTTTTTTTTAAATAATGATTTTTAAGAATTTTTTGGGTTAAATTTTATACTTGAACTATGATATTTGATTTTCTATAAGAAATTAGTCTTGGTTTGCTTAGTATGAATTCAATAAGCTATGTCTTGAATCCATCTTTACTTGGGTATGTTTAGGTTATTGGATGATTCTATGTAGTGTTATCAACGGGTTGGGTGGGTCGGGTTTGTGCCTAACCTGCAATCGAGCCGTTCAAGATCAAGTGGGCAGTTTCCCAACCTGCAACTGACCCGTGTACAACAACGGGTGCATCAGCTTGGGTTGCCGGCGGGTGGTTGTCGATTTCGGGTGAAACTGAAAATCACCAGAATTCGCCGAAATGCGACAAGATCTCGCCAAATTCGGCAAGATCCTGCAAGATCCTTCCAAGATTCAGTCTAAACTCGTTGGATCCGGTGAGATTTTCGCCAAAGTCATGTGGAGAAATCACTAGTTCGACCAGATTTGGGGTATATCATGCTGGAAATCACTCGATTAGTTGAAAATGTGGCCGAAAATCTGGAAAAAATGGCCGAAGTTGATGGTCTTTGGACGAGTTGAATTTCACGGGTTTTGGAAGAGGAGATCTGAAACCAACCTTCTGGTGTCGGACTTTTGACGTCAAGACTTAAGTCCAAAAGGCGAATCAGGTGGTTCTAGGTCGGGTTTGGGCGGGTGGGCGAGTAAGTTGGACAACCTTAATTCTATGATTAAGTGAAGCTGATAATGCTTTTGATAAATTAGATTTATTGTTTTATATTATAAAATTTATTATATTCTTATCATATTATAATTTTTATATTGTAGACTGTATTTCTTTCATTTATAAACATTTTTTAACTATAAATGTCTACTAAAATATATCAATATAGATATGCCTTTTTTGTTTTATGTTTTTGTAAAGATGAAGAATAAAAAAAATATATATTTGAATCTTAAATAGGACCACTTGCTTAATTTGTTACTCCTAATAAAAAATAACAGAAAATAATTATAATGAAAAACATGACATAAAAATAATGAATAAGAAATTCATAAAAAAGAGATAGAAGGTAATAAATAATAAAACAGGAAGATACTAATAAAATACTTATAATTGTATTCAAACATGTAATATATATATATGTATTAAGATAGGTAAATAAATAGGACAGCCGGGGGAGATTAAATTCGAACGGCAAACAAAAGGCACTGCAAATATATATAATATAATAATTATTGATTATATAAAAATACTAGACTATTTTCAAAATTCATATATCAATTACAAAATTTTATTGTCACTACTTATCATAAATGTTTTTAGTAGAAAGAAAATTTTTAAAATTAAAATTGATAAAACCCTAGATAAAATCAATCATGTCACTGAAAGAAAGTAGATTATCCATATGATCATATATATAAAGGAAATGCTGGCAAAGCCTAAAAAAAAATAAAAAAATTGATAAGTAGTTTTGTATCTAAAATACGGGTAATTCTTAAATACTCCAGGAGTAATGCTCCCTCCTTTCACATGAGGGGTGGGCCCCACACGTGGGTCCTACCATGGAGCCCACCCCTTATGTGAGAGGAGGGAGCATTGCTCCCGGAGCACCTAAGTTTTTTTCCTAAAATGCTAGCAAAGCCACACACAAAAAAATGAAACAAAAACAAAAAATTCTTGATATTATGTGGATAAACTTGAAAACAAGGAAGTTCACGAAATTTGAAACAATAATGCGAACCGTTCAACCAATTAGTCTAGACTCTAACCAAAAGAGCTGTCAAGCCATTTATCTTTTAGTAAAAGACAAAACAGAACAAGACATGTAGCAAAGAAACGAAAGGAAAACGTAACCTACTTCAATTGTTTTATGCACTACAACACTAGTCATATAATTAAGAAGAAGAATAAACTGCCGCACACTTTTGGTATAATGATTACTCTACAAGTATAAGTGCTTGTAGTGTGTGAAAATAAAGGTTGGATTCAAATCTTCATGAGTTTCACACACACACACATATGTATATATATATATATAGATTAAACTAAAGTAGAATTTTTATCTTATAAAAAAAATAATTAAAAAAAAAAGAAGAAGGATAAAGTCCTCAATACAAACGAGTAAAATTTTTCCTTTATTAATTTCCTCAAGGTGACCTCCATAGTGGGTGTAGTTATCAGTATATAATAAGCATGTAATAACTAAGGAAGTATCCATTTCACTCGTAGCCTTTGCCCAAATCTACTCCTATTTGTTACAATGGAATTGTCCAAGCTTTTCAGTACCCTTCTCATTATTGAAGCTCTCTTCATCTCCCAAACACAAGGTCTAGCAGCCCCCACCAACTCAAACCTCTTCAGAGAATATATAGGAGCTGAGTTCAAAAATGTCAAATTTACTGATGTTCCTATTAATCCAAATGTTAAATTCCACTTCATTCTCTCTTTTGTCATAGACTATGACCCCTCAGGTAATCTCTCTCCTACCAATGGAAAATTCGACATCTTCTGGGACTCTAATAATCTTAGTCCCTCCCTTGTTTCTTCTATCAAGAATGCCCATCCAAATGTCAAGGTAGCCTTAAGCTTGGGAGGAGATACTGTACGGGGTGTCCCTGCTAGTTTCAGCCCATCCACAGTGGATTCATGGGTTCTAATGCTGTTTCGTCACTCACAAGGATCATAAAGCTGTATCAATTGGATGGAATTGATATTGACTATGAGCACTTCAAGGCTGATCCTAATACCTTTGCTGAGTGCATTGGGAAGCTTATAACAACTCTGAAGAGGAATAAGGTAATCTCGTTTGCTTCTATAGCTCCATTTGATAATGATCAAGTTCAGAAACAGTATTTGGCCCTGTGGAGGAAAGATGGGCACCAAATAGACTATGTCAACTTCCAGTTTTATGCATATGATAAGGGAACCACTGTGCCTCAATTTCTTAACTACTTCAAAACCCAGAGCTCTAATTATAATGGTGGTAAGGTTTTAGTAAGCTTTAGTACTGATGCTAGTAGTGGTGGGTTAAAACCTGAGAATGGCTTCTTTACTGCGTGCGGTAAACTCAAGAGTCAGAAGCAACTTCATGGTGACTTCTTTGGTCAGCTGATGACTCCAAGGCTAATCGTTTCCGCTATGAAAAGGAAGCTCAGAGAATTTTGCCAGGTCGCCTCTAGTATTATCATCAAATTATTTAGTGAATAGGTATTGAAAATTAATTAGATCCCAGCTGCATGAACTACTTAACTGTTATTGTCTTGTATTTCCATATTTCATATTTGTGCTTTGTGTGTTTGTAATAGTACATTGTACTTTTAAGTTGTTTTCTCCTAGTTTAAGATTATCTTGTGGCTTTTGGCATATATTTGGATTCTCTGCACTATCTATTCCACTGTTCCACATCTAGCTAGTCATCTATGGAAACTTGCAGGAAGCTGGGTTTTTTGTTCTTATCTATTGTTGAACTTTAGCTGAGAGGGAAATCAGAGATGTGTCTTTTATGGCCAATTAATTGTACAGTTTTTACTTGTTTGTCCAGAGTTATCAAATATATTCTTATTTTCTATATCAATATACTATACTTTTGATTTAATTTTGCTTAATTCCTTTCCCAACAGCTCTGTCTTGTACTTGAAAAGGATGCTTATAATTGTTAAATTTTACTTTAATATAGTTTCTACCATCCGTGGCGGGAATTTGAGTTTGTGTCTTTCACCTAGACGTGACTATAATCAAGAAAGCATGGGTGCAGCAATCTAGTTGCGGCACCCATGTCCAATTCTTGGGCACGCAGCTGCATGTGCATTCCTATTTCCCACGAATTTTTTTTTTAAAAGGGCAACAAACAAACTGACCTGCATATTCACTTTCAAGAAATGAGTAGTGCTATCACTTGTGATCAAAGAAGGTTCTTCAAAGCTCAAAGATTGCATCTGGAGAGTATTCAAAATGGGTGAAGCGAGATGACTATTAGTGGGGTAGGTGGTGGGACATTGGAATGTGCATTGTGCCGTCATGTGGGGTAGGGGTAGGTGGTGGAACTTAATATCCCATTATATTTATTTATTTACAAGAATACCTGAATTCGATTTTATTTTTCTCAATTACCAATCTAATTACTTTATGATTTTCTTTAATCTCACTTTATTTAAGATTCAAAAAAATAAATTAAATTCATTATTTTTGTAAAGTTTTAAACCCCTTAAACATAAGTTGTTTAACTTAGTTATTTAGCCAAGTGAATACTTAGATAAATTAATTAGATCTAGGTTAACACATATAAATCATATCATGTGAATAATGTGGAAATATAAAAAACACAACGATATGGTAACCCAAGAAAACTTAACCGATAAAAAACCTGGGGAGGATTTAACCTAGTTATCCTCAAGGTAAAAAACAGATCCACTAAGAAAGAATTGAAGTTTGTACAATAAGACTTAGACTACTAACATCCTATTGCTACCTCGGGTAGAAAACTTGCTACTTCGGGTAGAAAACTTACTACCACGACCACATGACAGCTCCTAGTTTACGGACTACTTCTTTCCTTGATCTGCTGCAACCACAAGTTCTCCTACTTGTGACTTTAAGACTCCACTCAAAGGTTTCAGATCTTCTTTAAGTTCTTTAAGCAGCGACTGAAGTGATCATCAAGCTCTTGATACTTATTTGGTCAGCAGATGACTCCAAGGCTGATGGTTTCCCCTATGAGAAGCCATAGCAAGCACTTTTGGCAGCTGACCACTAGTTTTATCATCATATTATAATTTGTTTAAAACAAATGTATGACTTATGTAGGAATTAGATTCAAGTGGAATATTGTACTACTGTACTTTTGTCGTTTAGTATATACATTATACATATTTCATGTTTCAATATAATGTTGCATGTTTGAAAGAGTACTCGGAAAAATAATAATAAAAAGACAAATTTATATTTTATATATTATTAAAAACTAAAGCGTAGCATTTATTGTTGATACGCTCCTTTTAAGCCACATAAGCGAGAAATTATTAAGTCTACTAAGAGGACAACTAACGTGGTCCTCCCTGACCTTTCAATTAATAAAATGCTATTATTTATGCAAATGTGGCATCATTAGATAATTTTAATTTTTTATTATTTGGACTGATTAGGAAACTCACACATACATTTGTATAGATAACATCATCTTATTAGTTAGGGAGGACCACATTAGCAGTCCTCCCGGTATAAATAATAATTTCTCCACATCAGCAACCACATCATTCATCTATTTTTTATATATTTTTTTTCTCTTTTTAAACTTTTCTTCCCCCTATTTTCCTAATTTCCAAAAAAAAACTCTTCTTCTCCCTATTAATTCACATACCTATTGTTACACTTCTTCCAACCTTTTCCTTTCCTATTTACCTCTTTATTTCCCCACCACTTTACCGTTATACTTCCTTCCTCTTTTTTATATTTTGACTCTTTTTCTGTACATTTTATTTTGTATAAATTTGATATTGTTTTCCCATTCAATCCATATTTTTCCCACAAAACTATGAGTACTCTCTCTCTCTCTCTCTCTCTCTCTCTCTCTCTCTCTCTCTCTCTCTCTCTCTCTCTCCCTCTCTGAATTTTTGTTCTTTCTTATAACTCTAATTAAGGTTGATTGTTTTTTTTTTTTAATATTTGTTTTGGTATTGTGTTTTTTTTTTAATATCACATCAAAAAGTCTTCTCTTTCCCTTTGACGCCTTTGGATTTTGTACCAGGCAAAGTGTCTAACACCAACAATTGAAAGTCTTATTGGTGTTCTATGTGAAACTGCTACAAATCAACTACAACAATCAAAAGGGTTGTTGTGGAGTTAGTCATGGATAGAGAGATTCGTGCCAAGGAGAAATATACCACTAGATCAAGTCCAATTGAGGACAGATAGGGAGATTTATGCAAAGGAGAACTATACTGCTAAATCAAGTCCAATTGAGCATAGGAACTAAAACTTGTATAGCTCAGTAGATTCTACTGTAGGCACTTCGAGATAGACCTGTAGGGTAAAATTCCTTGTACATGTAACCGTTTTTTCTTGTTAGTGGATTCTTCAAGAGTGGTGACCTGAAATTCACTTGGTGGGATTTTGTCTACGAAATGTTTTCCCATCGTGATCAAATAGTCATGTGAAACTTATTTTCCACTGCACTCTAATTTAAATTGGTGATTTGATTGTGTCTTTATCTGATTTGCATGTAATTTGACTAATTAATCAACTTAGGTAATTGAATTAACCAACTAGGACCAACCTATAACCCAATATCCCAAATAGTTGTGTTTATTGCACATATTCATTTTATAAACACCCCAAAAAGTAATTAAAGATTTCCAAGTCATGATTTCCACGTGACTTCAAGTCACAATTTCAATTATTTTTTTGTGTGTAAAACAATTTGTATGCAACAAATTTAACCCATTCTGAAAATAGATATATGGTTGTGTCAGTTGGAAAAATGGTTTTTTGCAACTTTCAAGCGTTCTGGTCACTTGTCCAAATCCATTAAGGTGTGAGTGAGATATTGACCCTTAAAGGGTTTCTTGAACATGGTTTAAAGTGGTCAAATCAACGAGTCCCACATAGAAAATGAATTAAATTTTGGATGGGTTTATATATAAGTTAGCTATTGGGTGGGGCCTCAAGTGGCACCGCACTTTAGTAGAAGGTAAAGTACCTACTGAACTTCCACCACACACCTGCACACCCTGTTCTCACTGAGTAGAGGCAAGTCTATTTGGGTTGGTATGGCCGCATGGGTGCTGGTGCATGTGTGTGGGTGGATCAAGTTCATCCAGTATATTAACACACCATAATTGAGCAATATGTTTGTTTGCTATTATATCCTTTCCGAATTGGTGCTAGTGTGTTTATAAATAGGAGCCCCTCATTTCATTTCATTCAAACTTTTGGCATTTATGCATAGAGCCCCTCATTACAAAATTTGGAACATCAGAACTATAAGTTGTTGTACTAGGAACTTCTTCCCCATTAGCCCTCTTAGCATTTTTTATTATGCCCATTAAGGTTTCAAAAATGACAAAAACCAAAAACTCATCCAAGTGAATGAAGTAGATGTTAAAGAGTCAAAAATTACTTATTCCTCAATCTATTAGTGAACTATGAGAAAACACCAAGGTTCTCAAACCCAAACCGGCCAGTCAGATCAATTTAACCATGAACCGATCATGAAACCAGTTTTTTATGTGTGAGAACCAACTACTTAAAGAATTTGAATGAACCTATTGAACTGTGGTTCGACTTGGAAAATCGTGTGAACCATGAGCCAATTCAACCGGATAAAACAATTGACTTTATTTTAAAAAAATGAGAATTGGGTTCTATGGGGTGTAGAACCTGAGATCTCGTCCTCATCAATTATTATATTTATTTTCTACTTACATGATTTATAATTTCTCAACTTATTATATCACTTCTCTCTCAATTTATTAGATATTTACTAAATTTGTTTTCTTTGCTTAATTTACTTGTGATTTAAGAATAATTCATTTGCATGGGAATTTACTAAAATAATTAGAAGTGATTTTTTTTTTAATTTACCCTAAATGATTACTACTTGAAGGATAATTATACTAGTTTATTTATGTTGTGATATTTTCCATTAACCTTATAATATCATGAAAATGTATTTGAAAGTCTATTTCAATTTTTTTTTAGATATTTTTAATCAATTTTGCTAATATTTAAAAATTAAGAATATACATTTATTTGTATTTTAATTAATTACTAAATTAATTATGACATCATAAAAATTTAACCTCGGTCTGACCTTAAAAAGCTTGAACCACTTTGCGTGGGCCTTTTTTTGCAAATGTTGGACTGGGTCGCCTGCTACTACACTAGACCCAAAGATTTCTGGATCGGGGAGTTGGGACCGGTCCAAGAGCAACCCTCCTTGGTCCGGCCTGTGCGTAAACGATGCCCTTGTTAATCAGGCTTTGATCACATGCCCATGGCAAGCAGAACTATTACATTAACTACAGCAGGCAGATACAATAAAGACAATAATGGAAATTCCTTTACGATTCAGACAAAAGTGAATAATGGGCTTTGATAAGGAATGTCCGTTTTATGAAACAACAACAAAAGAGTAGGTATTGAATGAACAACAATAAGCTTATTACAAGAAATAAATGTCAGTTTGCCGTATCAAGTTACGTTGCCATGTCAAGAAGGAGGATCACCTCTTCAACGCGATTAACCTCTCTGAAGGAGAAATTAACTGCTTTGAAGGGGCGGGCCTGAATGACTTTGTGTTTGGTGAGGTCTTTCTCTGTTACCATAGAACATGGGTTGGAGAAGGAGAGGGAGATCGACCCATTTGGTGCATGCCTACCACTCTGTTCTCTCTGTCTTCCTTTACTCCTCTCTCTATTCCTTAGTTCTTTCCTTTCTTTCTCTTCGTTTTTACCCTTCTTTCTATTTTTTCTAATTCTTTCTTTCTTTTCCCTTGGTTTTTATTCTTACTGTCTTTTTTTTTTTTTAATTATAGCGATTATCCTCCCAGAGATTCCTCCTCCCACCGTGCACAGCAAGGGCTCCTTATATAATGCCTGTCGTGCTTAACTTTTACCATTTTAGCCCTTAACCGTTTTTGTCTGGTGCGGGTGTCCTTGCCAGCTATTACTGACTGATCAGTCACCCAACCAGCGCCACTTACCTGCGTTGACCGCGCCATTCCACCTCACCAGACAAAGAATGCTCTTTTGTTTGCTTGCTTGCTTGCCGTGGCATTCTTACCTGCCACGGTGTAAATACTCTCTTTCTCTCCGTCGCTCATGGCATGCACCTAGTGGCTCCAACTCAGCTTTGCCTCTTTTGGGTGGTATGTCATTTCAGCAAGACATTGCCTCCAAAAGAGTTTGAGCAAGAAACACGAAAATGAGTTTTTCCCCCTCCCCACCGCCAGACCATGCCCTCTTACCTCTGACCCATGACCTCATCACTTCCTGTATTGGCTGGGTACAGGCTGGTGGTGTCTGGGCCTTGCGCCCGCCTTACCTTAATGCTTGTCCAAATTCTGCCCGCTGCTCATGTGTTTGCCGCGGTCTGAAGATCCACGTGCCCAGTTTGCCGTTCATCTTTGACTTCTTATGGCGTGGGCGGCTTTCCCTAACTTCTCATTTATGGCTTGCTTCTTTAGGAGCTAGGCCTTTACCCGATCGTGGGCTTTTTGTGCTTTATTCTCAGCCTTGTTATTTGCTTCCTACCACATCATTCTGTTATGCCTGCCATAAAGTTTGCTTGACCCAGAGTTGCTAGGCCTCTTTAGGCTTTTTTGTCCATTCCTTCTCAGAAGACCTAATAAACTCATTGGGCCCTTTACTACTTGCGAGCTCCCTCGTCCCGCTTACTTTTCTTTGGGCATCCTTGGCCTGTTTACTTTCTTGGAGCATCATCGGCCCTTTCCATTTCTATACTTCCCATGGGTTTTTACTAACTCATTGAGCTTCCTTGACCCAACTGCTTCATACTTCATCTTTAGGGCTCATGGATTCTCCATTGCCCCTTACTCTCTTTACTTACATTGCTTTGAGCCTGCTGTGACAACCGTGGCTCATTCTCACTTTTCTACATCCATACTGCCCATGGGTTTGCTATTTCTTTCTTCCGGGCCTTCTTAGGCTCATTTGCTTCTTCATGGTCCATTTGTTTACTTTATGGACCCATTGTCCATTATTTCTGCCACTTGGACTTAATTGTATTTTCATCCCACTCTCTTTTGCCTATGTCTTTGGGCTTTTCCTCTTGCTGGGCTTCTAAAAAAAATGAGCATCTACACACTTCACTTTCGGTTCTTTGAGCAATTCGGATTTGAAAACCTTGAAAAACACCAACTATTATTATAGCTCAATATAATCAAAACCAACATCACTATAACTATCCTCTTAAGAATTTTTTATTATATTTTCAAAAGAAAACAAACAAAAACTTTAGAGGCAAAAAGTAAATTTTTTTTATAGTTTAGGGATGATAAATTAACCTTTGAAATTGAAATTAATAAGTGTGGAATTTTCAATAATTTAGATATGTAAAAAAAAAATTGAGACGAAAAACAAAATTCATACAAAATTTATGATGAAAAACAATATCTTATCCTTTGCTCTTTTTGAATACATATTTATGTTTTTTTTTTTTTAATAACAGTCCTGAAAAGGAAAGATTAAAGTCACAAAAGGGTACTTGGACTTATTCCATCGGAATCCACCACAGGGTCAAAGGCCCAGCGTTGGATGAGGTGATGGACAGGGGCCCAAGATCAAGGAAAATGGGCCGACGAATTCAAAATCTTAGCCCGCGTACCTGTTCCTCGCCAAATGAATCTTTCAATTTCACTAATATACTAAACAAAACAGAGTAATCACTAATCAGCCGCAATCTTTTAGCAGAAAATTAGACATACCGGGAGTTTATTCTTCCCACCATTCATTGAAATACTTTATCCAAATGATTCTCAAAAAAATAAAAAGGTTTAACCAAATAAAAAAGTATTGAGTTTTTTTTTCTCTGAAAAAAAGAAATGAAGTTGTTAACCAAATAAACTCTTAAGATTTGTTTCTTTCATGTTGCAGCGAATTCTATACTCTTTCGCAAACACATTGGTCTTAGATAAAGTTATCCGACGCACCCATAAATTCCGATTTTGAATTCCAGTCCATTCTTTGCCTTTGAAATTGATTACACAAATAACAATAACTCATCAACCACCAATAGAAATTCAACTCTTATGGGCAACCAATCATGTTAACCCTATGGAAATTTCCTTAATCAAAGATAGACACTCAAATGTTATGGTAGCCGTCAGCTTGGATGTTGATGGTTTGGGTAATGAGAAAGCCTTATTTTTTACCATAGACTCTTGGGTTCAGAAAGCCATTTCTTCACTAACCATTATGATCAAAGAATAAAACTACAATGGAATTGATATTGACTGTGAGCACTTCAACGCAGATGCTTACACTTTCAGAAAGCATCGGACTGCTCATAATTAATCTTGAAAAGAGTGTATTAGTTGCTTCAATTGCTCCCTTTAATGATAGGCCATTATATCACCAATAATGTTGGGGATATCATAACAATCTGTATCATCTTTTTTTGGTATCTATTAATAGGGTATGCATCCAGCCCATCAATACAATTCAACTCAATGCTTCGAGTTTGTTTTTGTGTGTTGTTCAGGTCGATAGCTTTTTCAAGTCGTCTAACCCAATCCCACCTACCACATATATAAGTTTATTTTATTGCACTTATTTTAATATTTTAGTTTGATTTATTTTGATATTTTGATAATTAGATTTAATTAGTTTGGAAATAAGACTTGTAATGATTTATTTTAAAAAGTAATTAAATAGTTTATGAAAGTCCAATTATTAACATGACATGATACATGTAAAGCCTAACCCAACTTGGCCCATATGAGCTGAGTTTGATTCTACACATGTGATGGGTTGGGTTGGAAATTTCTCAACCCAACATACATAAGTTGAATTGAAAAAACGCTCCAACCTAACCCAAACTGACTCATGCATATGCTAACTTATTAAAATGTGTCAGTTGAGTTACACAATTCTCCGGCAAAATATTAACATTTCATTGACAATGAAAATTTTCTTTTTTATCTCACACGACAATTATTGTGTCTCAATTTCTAAGCTATTTTTACTAACAAGCTTTAATTATAAAGGGGGTCAGATTATGTCTAGTTTTATTAGTGATAGTGAGCAAGCTTTGGGCCCCAATGATGGATGTTTTTTAGGCCTGCGATGAATTGATAGGCCTACAAAGGTTTGGGCAACTTTTGTATAGGGCGCTGATGAATCCTCTAAACGTGGAGAAAGCATCTCTTGCGTAGGTCTCCTGAAATCAGCACATACCTTTTCCCTAAATGTGAGATTTTATATTATTTTCTTTATTTTTAACATGAGTTTCATTTTTTCGTGAATGAAACTTTAAGCATGAGTTCTTCGGTCTCAAGAAATGTTTTTTTTTTTCTTTGGCAATATATTTCCACTAAAATGTCAAGGGAAAAAAAAAAAGATGATGAAAGAATTAGCAATAAAAATTATGTAAATTAAAAAAATAAAAATAAAAATAAAAATAAAACCTTTTGTTAGAACATATATGAATCATGTTAGGAACATATGTCATTTAGAATTGGCTAACCTTACGATAAAACGCACTTTACTTATAATTGGGTAGATCTAGGATGTGTTTAATACTTCAAGGAATAAGAGTTCAAGTCCGACTATTGAAGCCATGCAAATCTGTGCAAGAAACAAGTGAAGAAATGTTGGATTTTAAAATTCGACAGTTAGCTCGATAAATAGCATCTATCAAGATTTAAAAGGGATTTTCAGTCTGATGCTCAACAACTACTCGATAGATAATCTATTTAGCGAGATTTACGAAAATTAGTTTTTCAGATCTGATTTCACACATATCCATGTGTATGTGATTAAACTTTCTTTTTTCACAACTCTAAACATATATAAGGATTATTTAAGGACTGTCAAAGGTTGCGCAAGTGTGAGGCAAAGGTTTTGTTCATGCAAATTGTAACTGGAGACAGAATTTGCCCTAATTCATTTTTCTCTTAAAGAAGTTGCTGCGTTTGAACATCGTAGGGTTTTGTAACCAAGGAGCTTCGTGATCTTTATCGTGTTGATAAACTGATGAACTTTGCAACTAACATCTTTCTCAAGTTGGTGGGTTAGTCACGTACTTGGATTTGTGCAAAGGAGTAAGCCACGTACTGAGATCCGCGCATCGATTGGTTAGTCACGTACTGGGAGTCGTGCATTTAAAATGAGAAATTATCACTACAGAACAAATCCAATTGTGTATTGAGGTAAGAATTTAACTGTAGGTTGGTATAAGGTATTGAGATTTCTTTACTTGTAACCACTTATTGTGATAATAGTGGATTCTCGGGAGTAGTAACATTAAATTCACCCAGTGGAGTTTTACCTCGGTGGTTTTCCCCCATCGTAAACAAATTACCGTGTCAACTTTATTTTCCGCTGTATTTAACTTAGTTGGTGGTCTGTTTGTGCTACCACGCTATTGCATATAATTGAATCCAATTAATTTACCTGGCTTAATTAATTGATTTAATTTATTACAAAGAGTCAATATATTCTTGGCCTATCACCTTCATTTGTGCATCATGCCTCTCTAGTCTGAATGATATTAAATTGTTAACAAGTATTAACAATCATTCTTATTTGAAAACAAAAAAAATTAACAATAATTCATACCAATAACATCAATAAAATTGAATAACTTGGGTCTGTCCAAACAAGTGATTATAGGGTCCCATATAAATAAATAAGAAATGCATTTGGAGTCTTAGACTGTGTTTATTTCGTGCTTTTTCGATGAAATGATTTTTCGTTTTTTTCCTGTCTTTTCATCTGGTTCAACTGAAACCTAGGATCCTGTCTTCCAACACCTCTTAAAAACATTATTGGCCTTCGTTTATGGATCTATATGGACCATAGGCACTATCAATCAATGGACAAGACCTTAAGAAGACCCTACTTAATAAAAAGATTAAGAGAATGAATATAGCAAGCTAATAAAGCACAAGTGCTAGTACGAATATTCTTTTTTCCTCCTGCTGCTAAGGTCAAAATCTCACTTATCAAATATATATATATATATATATATATATATATATATATATATATATTGGAATAAAAAAAAACTTTAAAAAAAAAAAAAAGGACTATTAGTTTGGTGAAAACAAAGAACAAAGAGAAACTAAAATATAGTTGTTTACGTACTTACGGTAATGGATCAAGTATTGAATTGGTTTGCGAATGTGGTGGATTATTTTTCTAAACTATTTTCCTCCTATTTTTCTCTTTTTTGATTAAGATAATTAAAAAGAATTAAGTTTGCTTGGAACCTAAACATCTTTATTTTACTATATATTTTATAAGTACATGTGAATTTATACATTAACTAATTTTTGTTATGGGAATTCAATAAATTTCATTCAATAAAATTAAGACAATACATCAATGGACATAGTATGTTTTAAAAATCATGGATTTTCTTCTATCTAAGTTACATAATTTTCAATACTCATCGCATATTTAGCTAACAAATATGCAATGTTGTTGCCTTGACGACCCACATGAGAAGTGTCATTGTCTAAGGGAACGTTTGGTAGAGGAGTTTGAGTTGAATTGTTTGTAATTTTTTAAAATACATGTGAATAAAAAAGTGTGTAGAAATATGTTTAAGGTTGTTTAAAATTTGGTAGAGTGAGTTTGAACCACTCTACCAACCAGACCCTAAAGCATTGAACTAAGCTGGTTACACCCTATATTATTGCTGCAATAGAAGTGAGAGGAGGAGGCATCCCAGATCCCTATCATTATTTATATCAAACCTAATCAAAATGCTAAACACATAATAATAGAGATTTTTTTTTTTTTTTCCAAATCTTCTTCTGAATTCCTAATGGGATTATGCACCATGAGGATATTTTGATTATATTTTCTATAAACTTCTCTTGCAAACTAAGTAGTTATTAAAAAAAATAAAAATAAAAATGTAATTTCTGTATTTTTCTTTTACGTCGCTATTATCGATAAATATATTCTGCTAAAACCTTTTCAAGTTTCAACAAAACGCAATGCAAGAGTTGACACCATTATTATGTCTGATTACCAAAATTTAAGAGTCACAGTATCCACCCCCATTGAAGAAAAAAGTGAACATAAGAAAATGATACCCACCCAAAACCTTTAGCACAAAATATAATCATGTTAGAAGCCAAATATTTCTTCCCCCCAATATTTAATATACAGTAAGAATCATATTGCAGACCCTACCCACCGACCCTTGAAGATGCTTGATCGCTCTGCTACGACAGTTTTATAAGATGACAAAATTTTCTAAGCTCTATCTTTCTGCGTCCACAGTTAATTAACAAGAAATCATTTTCCACTTTAGGTTTGGTACTTTGTTAAAAAAATCACTCGAATTGGAACCGGAAATATAAACAATTCTTCCTGAAGATGGAAAGTGATTGCAAGACATCATTAAGCACAAATGAATGCCTACAAGATTTCGTTGCAGAAGCTAGGAAATGCCTAAAGAGAATGACTTTAGTCAAAATTTGATCCTTTTTATTCTATTGTCAAGTTCTTTTCTTTATCAAATTTGACAAGGTTGCTTAGTCACTCCTACTCCCCCTATAGTCATTTGATGGATTCTTGAAAAGAATTTGGACTCAATTCTTGCATATATTAAAAAGAAATTCATTGAGACCTTAGCTTAATAATAAAAATCAATTATTAAGGAACATATATCATAAATTTTAAATCCTATCATATCTATAAATAAATAAAAAATGAAGAAAAAAAAAATTGTTCATACAAGTGCTATCTTCTTTCTCTTGAGGCATCTCCCCTAGTCACTTTCTTCTTCTTTTTTTTATATAAGAAAATTTTACTTTAATCTAATATAAGTGTATATGTGTGTAAAGTTCACTTCTAAAAACTTGAACTTCAATCCTTTCCTCTCATACGGTCATACTTCACAATAATTTTTTTACTTGCAGAATAATTATCATGCCAAGGGTGTGTGATGCTCACTTTCCTAATTTTTAAATTTTCATTACTAAATCAACCATTAATACTCTAATAACGCTTGTAATGGCAAATTAATTAGGAAGCCATACAACTCCCAACTCTTAATAACTCAGTTACAAAGCCCAAATTCCTACAAATGGTAACCTCTTTTAAAGTTTGTTTTCTTTCTTTTCTTTTTTGCGGAGGCAGAATGTGTAACACAAAACATTAATTGAGGTTCCCTAAATGACACATACTCTTTAATTGATTTGAAGCGGAGACCACCCAAGATGAATTATAGCCATGAAGACTCTCAGCTCAACTCTCACCATAGCAATTGTTATGTCATTGCTATTGGCCACTCGGGAATCTAGTATGGCTGCCACTTCGGTTGTAAGCAATCAACAACATAAGGCACAGGACTCAGTTTATGTCAGTTGCAGTGGCAATTGGGCCTATGAAGTTTCGAAACATATACCCCCAGGCAGTAAGATTTCAATCCCGCTGCCACCCATTACTAAAGGCACTGTTGGAATATTAGGAACAACAGGCACTAATTGGCCACCAGTAGTTTACTGCGTGGCAAAATACAATGAGGTATCCCGGCACTGGCTATTCCTGTACTCATCATTAGCGTCCAAGATAACCAATTATGCAAGAACAAGTGCTTTGTAAAAGTTACAGATGAAGGCTTTTTCAAAAGGAATGAGAAGAAGCAATGGGAGTACATTGCCTATAAGATATTTCAACCCTAGTTTGTGCTGCCTTTTTCAAATGAAAGTATCACAAAGGCTTGTTTTCTTAGAGAATAAACAAGATTATTGTGAATCAAAAGTTGAGTAAGTAACTCAAGCCTTATGTTTTTTTTCTTTAGTTTCTTTTTTCTGAGAGAATAAACAAGATTAATTATTGTGGATCACAAGGCCTAAACCTTGCAACCAACAAGTCATTGATCATTAAAATCAAAAGTAAATATAGAGGTTTTAATTAGTCAGTAGATCCTGATGTTTCAAATAGAGTCATTCAGAGTTCAAATTTTCCTTTTTTAACTATCGAATTAATATATATATATATATATATATATATATTATAATGTGCAGCGACGCGTAGCTGCAATTGTGCTTGTAATCCAAGCACGACCTGCCTGCCACCGTCCTTTTCATGGAGAAATGCTAGAGCACGTTCGTCAAAATTCCACAATGGCGTCCAGTCCATGATTAGATGGTAGAAACCTAACCCAACTCTCAGTGAGGTAAACTTGAGTTGACCCTTAACTTCTATATTCAAGGCCAAACAATCCGTTGTCTTCATCCCAAAAGCTTATTACTTGGAGACATAAAGTTCCTTCTTTTCTCCTTTACGTGAAAAGAGACACATGAAAAGGACCATAATGCTTGTTATGCCTTATCTTAAAGGGCCTTTGCCACATATTTCTGTCATTACTTGTCAACTTCCCACCAAAATCTTGAGTAGGGGTAAACCGAATGTAGTTGAAGTGACCAGTTAGGCAAAAAGCAGCAGTTGGAAAACTAAGATGTAATTTTTGTCTCAAAATTACAATTCTTAAATATTCTATGAGTTTCCTTTATTCCATTTTACTTTTTAGAGTTTGCGTATCCTTGACTCTTAGATCTTATCATGATATGCGTAATAATCATTTTTGTTCACCCCCTCTACAATCAGAAAAGTAAGCGCATTCTGTTTTATGGCAATACCCGTGGCAATAAGGGCATTGATCAGTTTACATGAAACTATTCATGTAATAGGCAAAAATGTGGCTAGTATTTGCCACTTTAGAAGAAAGTATACAATTCTTTTAACTAGAATGCATGTTGAGGTCTAAAATATTACAAATATCAAGAACCAAAGCAAATGGACCCTCAAAAATAAGGGAGGCTCAATCCGTGTGTCAAGGCCCATTTAAAATTGGCAAAAGGAAGCCCAAGTCCATAAATGGGTAAGCCTTGGGCCTTAGAGAAGAAAACAAAAAAGTAAAGGGAGTTTGGCCCAGCCCTCTATAAAAAGGAGCTCCTAGGGAGCTCATGGAGAAGAAAGGAACTGGACCAGGATACTTTGGAATTGCCAAAACAAAAGAAGTGATCATCGGGAAGTGCAGGAAAGAATCAGCTGAGACAGCTCAAGAAGGCATGCCCATAGGCGCAAGGAACGAAGAAAGTCATGTCTCATCAACCACCCACAACAAAAAAGTTTTGGAAACAGATGATGACTTAGGAATCAACACCTAATGAAGGGAGTCTAGTACCTAGAGAAAAGCAAGAACGTGAACCATGAAGGAAGGTAGTTAGGGATCTTTCAACATAACAGTAAGGAATCTACCTATTTGAAGAAAAATGACCAATGGTGAGGCAGCCAAAAATGGGCTCTGAAAAGTCTCTTTAGAAACTTTGGAAAAAGGAATAGAATTCAGCCTCATCAGGAACTCCCAAAAGAGGAAGGTCAACTGGGGACTTTTTGGAGGTAACCTCAAAAGAAGAATGCAATGAGAAAATAAGGAAATGACTAGCCACCATTGTTGCTGACACAACGTTGGTTCTGATACCCAGAGCAACAAAAGGAGGGAATCAATGGCATACCAAAAATCCTAGGAAGGTATTATAAAAGAAGGATTAAGTCATTAGCAAAAGACATTCAGCAACTATTAATCAAAACAAAAAAGAGTATTAAAGAGACTCATTAAGCTTCAGAAAAATAGAGAGAAAAGAAAGGCATTGTAAAGGATCCTGTAATGAGTACTTGAAGATACACTTAGATTCAAGGGGATTCAAGGGGATTCAAATCTCACAAGTCTTGGATGCCTATAAAGAGCTATCCAAGTCTATGACTTTCGAACTTATTTGAACCTCGTGGCATATCCTAGTGAGAAATAGGGTCCAATGTACTGAGAACTTAATATATTGACAAATCACTCTATTTTCTGAAGATCCCTGAAGTTCTTAGTTGCATTTTCATAATAATTCTTTACTGTTCCTCAACCATTTATTTACAATATGTATATGTTTGCATGTATAAATGTATATGTGTTGTAAGACCCATGTTTTGTGTACAAATTGGTTCGTAATCAACCCAATATAGCTGCAGTAAACCAAGCCCAGTCCACCAACCAATAAACACTGTTATCATGGGAGGCCCAGAATCCTTATCATCATTTGGGTCTAGGTACTGTCCAAAACAGGAACCCATAATGTACACTTTACATGCGTGAATAGTGTAATAAAAAAAATTCTAGCAGTTAATTATGCTCAATTGCTCATCATTCAAATGTGAGCATAGTTTGAGTCTTGGCTAAATTGTAGTTATTATTCCAAAGGATATAACTATTATGATCCTAGTGTCCCACATGACTTAATTAAGTGTAAACTTAATCATATATATATATATATATATATATATATATATATATATATATATATATATATATATAAGCTCTTGGGCACCCTCCCCTTACAAGCTAGTTTTCAATAGTAAGTTCTACCCATGAGTTTTTATCATTGGTATCAAAGTTATCCACCATGTTGAATAGTCAGACATAACTTGTTAAGTATGGGATTAAATAAGTTGCAGTTTTGTGGTCGAATCTCGGAGAGGGCGACCTAAAGGCTAGATTAAAATGTCTTACTAAGTCATTGAATAATTGATAGGCGAGTGGAGCCACCAAAAAAGAGAACATACTACCATCAAGTTTGTGTCAATAGAGTGAGCCACCGTGGACATCGGCTGCAGAATGTGGTGGTATGCTATGATCCTAGTGTCCTACATGGTTTAAGTGTAAGCATAACCATATGTATAAGCTATTGGGAATCCTCTTATTGCAAGCCAGTTTGCAAGGGTAAATTCTACCCATAGATTTGTATCACACTGCTCCTCTTACCCAATCTTAGGGCAAAAAGAAGAAGAAGAAGAAGAAGAGTGAGCAGAAGAGCATCATTTCTTTTGTTCCTTCCATGATTGTTAGGACACAAGGGTAACTAGCCTTTTATATATTGTCCTTTTTCCTAGTTGAATTAGGAGTTTAGTTTTTCTTTTCTTTTTTTCCTTTTCTAGTTGAATTTGGATTTTACTTGTTTTTCTTTTCTTAATTATGTTATTTTTCTTTTCTCTAGTAGAAGTAGGACTTTTAATAACTCTTTTTTCTTAAAGGACTAGGAGATAAGATCTTCCTATATTACTGTTTAGAAGGAGGTGGTGATTCTTAAATTTTTATTTATAAATAAATAAATAACTTCTTTTGAGGGGTTTTCTATATTCCCTTGCTTGCTAGCCTAGTGTTCTTGTATCTTATAATATCAAATTTAGATTTTTGTACCTTGTCAAAGTAAGGAACCATGGCATGTCTATTTAGAATAGATTCCATTTTGAGAGAGTTTAAAAATCACTATCTTGTTGGAAGGTTCCATTTCTTTAGATAGACTCTAGTTTTTCCCCTTTTCGAATGGTAAATATTTCTCAAACATGGCTTGTGAAATAAACCCACGTTTGAGTTATATTGTGGTAGAGTCAAACATGGGATGCAATTTGGATTTAGGAAATTTACTCTCCATTGAATAGCTAAATCTAAGGGGAATATGAAGGTCACTCTATCCTGCCCAAATTTACTACTTATGTAAAGTCATTTACACTAAAAATATAACCAATTACTAATGTAAGTTCATTTTTTTGGCGAGCAGTGGCAGACCCATTAAGGAGCCAAGGGGTTTTATAAATATCGTAGTTTAAAAAATCGAATTGGGGCAAAAACCATTTTTACCTCCGATTCCCAGTTCAATCTGATTTTTTACCGGTGAAAAAATTTATCAGTTTTGAGAGTTTTTACCAGACCAGACTGGTACCCAATTCCTGGTTGAACGGGTCAGATGACCAGTTTGGTCCGATTTTTAAAACCAAGATAAATAAATATATATATATATATATATATATATATATAGAGAGAGAGAGAGAGAGAGAGAGAGAGAGAGAGAGGTATGTATAAAGAGTTTTTAGCATTTAGAACACAAGCTCTTCAAATTATCTCCATAAAAAAAAAAAATTAAAAATTATAATGGTACATAACCCACAATCTTATTCCAATTAGTAACTTTCTAGCCAATTAAAATGTTAAAGTAAAATAATACAAAACTAAAGTGTCTTAATTCTCTCCTGATCAACCAAAAAAAATAAAAAGACAATTTTCTTTTATACTGTGTCATGCTTAGCCTAGACTAAGATAGGATAGTTTTTTTTTTTTCCATACTTAGCTTTTGCAAGTTGTGATCATTAGCTGAACCATTTCTCTCATCTTTTATGTCACGATATCGCTCTTCAATATCAGGCCATAGAAACAATATGTATGTTTCTTCCCAATTGCTCTCTTTCTTTTTCCCTGATGTTTTAAATGTCTGTATCTCTAAATTTAAAATTGATTTCGAAATATGCTATATTAATCCTAACAAGTATTTAGAACCCTAAAGAAAGCTCAATATAGTCTAAATGTATATGACTTAACCAGTTTCCACACAAACTAACTACACTACACAAGACATGGCAATATAGTAGAGCAAAGGAAATAAAGGGAAAGCGAGCAAACCACACTAAACACCAAGACATGTTTAGGAAGTGGAAAACCTGAGCCCCAGGCATTAAAGCCTCTACCTTGACCACCCTTCGAAAATCTCCACTAAACAAGATAGTTGCAGTACCTTAGGACACTAAAAACCCTCCAAGCCCAAATGCCTACATGTACTTGAGCCCTCTAAGCTCTATCTAGCAACCAACTCCTCCAAGTCCCTTCTCTTTCTACCTTACTAGAGACCCTCCGTTGAAGCACCAATGGTAACACCACCAATGAAGATTGGATTTGAATATGGCTTCTCAAGTTTCCATAGCCTTTCTCTCACTCACAAGGTCTATGTTTATGGGTGAGAAGGTGTTTACAATATTTCAATCAATACAATGAAGGAGATGGAAAAGAGAGGTTGGATTGGTTTTTCTCAAAGCAAAATGGCTCTCTCTCTTCATACACTATGATAGGCTTCTCTTAGATTTCTCTTCTATGTTTTCTAGTGTTTATATATTTCTTATCTAACACATTTACCACGCCTCACAGCTATTTGTGTGTGTGCGTGTGCGCGCGCGCTGGCAAACATACATTGGACATGTGCTAATTAGAATGTAGAGCACCAACTAAAGATGTTGTCACCCCCTAAGGTCACATGGGGGTCATGAGATGCACGTCTGCATCCTCACAACCTATGTAGGTCACCTCCTAGTCACCTCTAGGTCACGAGATCTATGGTTGATACAGCTTTCCAAGGTTGAGGGAGAGACTCAGGTACATCTACCCAAAATTATATTAAAGCCTAAGAAAAATACATCAAACATAAAATGCAATACAAAAAAATTTTGTCACTAAATAAAGCCAACAATAAAATATTTCTCAGATTTTCTTTGGTTTAAGGAAAAATTTATAATTCTTAATTCTCATTCATATATGATTTTATTCAAATAATGTAATATTTTCAACATATTAAGCTAAAATAATGATTTATAAAATCTCATCTTATTAAATCATACTAATATTACCAGAAACTAGGATTTTATTATTAATCCTTATTGTAATTTAACTTTTAAAATTTAGGCAATTTTAGACCTATTCATTATATTACTTAAAGAAAATATGTTGACAATTTAAAAGGTAATACATCTTTGAATTCTACTACTTAAAATTCAATTCCTAAAGAGTGCCCTAGGAATTTCCATCGACAATTTTTTTTTTCCAGATAATTTGATTGTCTCTATTGAAAGCGAAATGGTGAGAACTTTAGTCCAAATTTGACACTTTATTAGTTTAGTTCTCTAAAAGAGCTTAGACTACAGATTTAATTGAGCATATTTAGTCTTTGTGGCTTTTTATCCTTTTATGCTTACATAGTGTAAGTGCACAATTGCACCTGGACCCAAAGACAACTACGGGCTCAGGCCCAATGAGCCTTAGACAATAAAATTTGTAGAGCGTGGGCTTGAAACCTAGATTAGAAGTGCTGAGAACTTGATAACGGGTTAAGAGTTACAAACACATGTAAATAACAAAAGATAATTGTAAATAGGCCTCCTCGGACGTAAGCCGAGGACTACTTCTGTATTATTTCTATTTCTTACTTAAAAGTTACAATTCTTAGTTTCTTTCTTTGTTGCCGATCCCCCTTCTCTCTGGCCTCCACCCCCCTTAAATACTTCCTTTCCTGATACTTTTTGGACAGTGACTAGAAGTTTTAGCCCTACTGTTCAAGGGTCACTTCCCCATCAATGCGGCCAGGGAGGTAGGTGCAGAGCCTTTAATGCGGAGGTGGCAGCCTTTGCCTTTGATATTTTCTTTAACACTGGTGCATCTAAAAGATTCAAGGTGTCCCCTTTTAACCATTAGTCTTTCTAGAGTCGTGCCTTGACCTTCATAATGAAGTCATGAGTTCTCTTGGATCTGTCCGAGGAGAAGCTCGCCCTCGGCTGTACCCTCGGATCCTCGGCGTATGGGCCAATTCGTAGAGTTTAATTCTGGAGCAGGTCGGCCCTCCATGCTACAGTCCAAAGGACCATATGCCCATTTGGGTCCTTTTACTCCCCACACATAGTATCTTCATGATAAATGATCATAGATAAGTGGGAAAAAAAAAAAGATCTAAAATTATCAAGTTTGATAAACCCTTTTTGTTAATATGTATTTTGCATATTGAACTATGTTTATATTTTTATATACAACTATATATAAATTGAGCATAATGCATAAAATAATTTACTTTTATGTAAGTAAGAGCAAAAGGTTGATTTAATGTATGAATAAATAAATTAGAACAAATAAACTCACTTGTTGGATGAGCAAAATAAAATAATAAAAACTTGTCAAGGCTAGTGTTTTTGACATTATATCCTTAAAACAAATTTCACCCCTCACGATAATGTTTTGAGTTTGTTGAATGTTTATCTCCTAAAATACAATGATCAACCACACACAAAGAAACACAACAATATTCGTGCACAATGTACTCTCTCTCTCAAATAAGGATGAAAAAGGGAAGGAAAAAAAGGTATATGGATTGAAATAAGGATCCCTATTTATGCACACACCCACAAGTTCAGCATAGGTGCAAAACAAACATACAAAAAATAAAATTAATAAAATGATTTAATATTTAATGAATTGGGCCCAAGCCGCACAAACTTGCACCCACATCCAATCCAACTAGGCCCAATTTGGGTGGATGGTACCCATGTGTGTGGTAGAAGACCTATTAGGTAGGTGATGCAAGGAAATATGATGGGTTGTTATATAAATTAGAACTAGATGAAATGAGAGTTGCTGAGAACAAATCGATAGGTAGTTAGGCACCTCTACAAGAACACTAAGTTCTTCAATAAAAGCTCTCAAAGGCTTATTTTCATTCATATACAAAAACTGATTTACATTCAATAAGAGCTCACATTCTACTACTTATACTAGTTGTTTGGAATTGCGGCCGTTAGATGGTTGACAATTGTCTAAATCCTATCTGTTAATACTTAAGAAATCATCTAACTAACTAACTAATTTGTTACAAGAGGATGAGGATATAGCTATTCGAAATTTCCCTGCATCAAGACTCTCCCTCTTAAGAAGTACTTGACCTCAACTACTCTTAGTTGCCACAAGATTTGTGTGAATTTCTAGCGTTCTAGGATGATGCAATTGCCTTGTATAATGAATTTGTTGTTGTTGGCAACACACCAAAGGTTTCTGCTTCTACACAGCAAAGTGCCATACAACTGAAACTCCAATGTAGATGTAATTGTATTAGGAGGACTCCCTTTCTTGAAAGCAAACTTGTCCTCAAGTATGGTTGACCCTCCAATTTTAAAGTCTTCTTCATTTGGACCATTGGTTTGGGACTTTCTTTCCCCTCTTTTGATTGCAATGAGTAGTGAAACACTAAATTGTTCAAACTATGTGTGTCGCACCTTCCTCCCAAGATGGCTTGCCTTTCGTAGTTACATGATTGTATGTCTACTTCATCACAAAGAATTGAATAACAACATTTTGAAACTCTAATTTCATCTCCTTTATTTAAGCAAGATAGTTTATGTTGATGCTTCAATTCTTGCTTGTTTGAAATCTATTATGACTTCATATTCTCATAACTACCTTTCTCAATCAACAAGTCACAAATTCTTCCTTCAATGCAAAAATTAATTGGAAAAAGTTTACATTTATGGTATTTTTCTTCCTCCATTTCTTTCTTTGGAACTTGCAAGGCTTTTGTTGCTAATGATAAATCATTTTCGATCTCAACAATAACATCTACTTCTTCCATAAATTGATAAGAAACAAGTTCAGCCACATATTTCATGCTATCACTTATTTCTTTCCGTTCTTCACCAATCTATTCTTCATTGTGTTAAGTTATGGTTTTTCACAAAACATTTATATTGGCTTTACGCCATTAAAAAAAGTATTGTAATTTCATTAATTTATTTTCTTATATTTTTTGGAATTTAATTGTAATGGGTTTAGTATTAAGTTGGTGAAGATTGCTCAAGACAGTTGATCTTGCGATTGGCTCGGGACTTAGCACCCATGAAGAAGTTCAAGAGTCAGTTCATCTCGCGAGTATCTCACGACTTGGCCAACTTGCGAGATGACCTGATAGTTGGGATTTTAAGTGTGACTCTTATACTCTTCACTCATACTATATATGTCCTCATTATCCACAAAATTGTAAGGAAGCTATTTAAAAGAAAACCCTATAAAGGTTTCTACAACACCCATCTTTTACAGAGAACTACTCATCCTCAATAGAGAAATCATTGTAGTCTCTTCTCCTTCCCCTCTCCCATTGTCATACTTTGAGAGGAGATTTATATCCAAACACAACACACACCCATTCAAAGTGTAGAAAGTGTTTTGAAACTTGGGAAGCATTGGATCTTTTCCAAAATAATCCGGTGAGGCTTGGCGGTGCAATCGGGTAGTATTGCAGGATCTAGGAAGCTAGTGAATACAAGACTCCAAGAAGTCCATTAGTAGCTACACCTTGAAGGGCTCAAGTACTTTGGGTAGATTAGGCTTAAAAGGTATTTTTGGTATCCTTGTACTTTAACTTATTCACTAGTGAATCATTTTGGCTTGGAGGGTCACGGAGAGGTTTTTACACCAAGTTCTTTGGTTTTCCTCTTCGATAACACATCTCGGTGTTATCTCGTTGTTTGCATCTCTCTTCCCTTACTCTTCAAGCTTTACATTTATTATTTATTGTATTTTCCTATGCTTTAGAGAGTAGTTATACACTTACTCTTATTCCGCACTTAATTAAGTAGGGTAAAAGCAATCTAACCATAAGTTTTAATTTGGGGGTCTAAACAAGTAATAGTGTTTTGCACTATTTGAACTTTAACAATGTAATTATCAAAAGTAGGCCGCCCCATTTCTTGATTTTCTAACTTGTCAACCAACAAATCTTGATCTTCTAACGCTTCTACCAGCAAGTCTTGATCTTCTAACTTTTCAACCTGAAAATTTGATCTTCTACCTCATCAACCACCAAGGTTTCACCATATGACAAAACAGGTCGGTTCTTAGCTGGTACCTTGGAAGCCTAACTTGATTAGCAACATTTGATACATTTTCGACCTTCTTATTAAAGTTAGATGTTGCATCACCGCTTCAACTAGAATTGAAAGGAGCTAATTGTGCCCCCTTAACTTGTTGATTCTCAATCAACACAGCCTTATTGAAAGCTTCTAAAATATTCCAACCATTGTGTAGGAAATGAACATCTTGGATTTGCAATTTGCTGTAAAGGGTGTGGCTGTATTTGTAAGCCAAGAATTGCTCTCTAAGCTTTTGTTTCATCTTCTCCCAAGTATGAATCTTGGTTTTTCCTTTCCTTACTCTTTCAATCTTCATCTTATCCCACCAAGATCTTGTCTTGCCTCTCAAATTGGATGCTAACAATTTAACTTTCATAATAAATAACAATCTCCTCAACTTGGTTAAGCCAATCCACAAACTCTTCATGATCCAAGCTGCCATCAATTTTCAAGGTATTAAATCTTAAATCGTGATTCCTAATTCTAGTTTGGCATCTTTGGTTGAACCATTGCAAGATTGTGGTTATGCCACTCTTGTTTTTGCTTATGAATATAAACAAAGAACTGCTCATAACCCCCCCCCCCCAATTTGAAGTTGCACTTCCAGCAACATCATGCTAATTGTGTTATTGTTTCCTATCTCTTCTCAATTGTTTAGTCATGGCTTGAAATTGCCTCCTCGACAATTCCACTTCAGCTTCTAAGTCATTTTGAACCCTTCAACCCCTTGGTCTGTTGGCTGCAATATATTCTTCTTCTGTTGCACAAATAGCATGCTTGTTGCCCTTATCCTTCCTTATCTTCTTAATCACCATGGTTTTTTGCTACTACAAACTAATTGCTAGCACAAAAGAAGGTTGTGGTTTTGGTAAGAAAGGTTTTCTAGAATCAAAATTAACAATCAAGATTGAATCTTAAGGGGTTCTTGGAAATGAAATGAAGAAAAAAAAAATGCAAAGGAACTTGAATCCTAAGGATCTCATGCTCGAATACCAAACTGATGTAGGGAAACATGATAGGTTATAATATGAATTAGAACTAGATGGAATGAGAGTTGCTAAGAACAAATTGATAGGTGGTTAGGCACCTCTACAAGAAAACAAAGTTCTTAAGTAAAAACTCTCAAATGCTTATTTTCATTCACATACAAAAACTTAACTAGAAAGAGCTTACATTCTACGACTTATACTAGTTGTTTGATATTGGCAGCCTATAGGTGGTTGACAAATGTCTAAATTATATCGACTAATGCTTAAGAAATCGTCCAACTAACTAACTAATTAGTTATAAAAGGACTAAGATATAACTACTTGAAATTTCCCTACATCAATTGTGATGCCCCAATTTGATTGATTGTGTGATGTGTGTGAGTGTGTGATGTGTGTGAGTGTGTGAGTGTGTGATGAACCCCACATCAGGTATTTACTGGGTTAAACTGGGCTTTATTAACAATTGCAAGGAGCTTCAATTGTGACTAGTCCTTTTGAGGTATAGCGCAGACATGGCTAGCGCTTTTCCTTAGGTCATTACATATGGTATCAGAGCCGGTCCGAAGATCCCGTATGAGCTCAGAGACACTATTTCACAAAGTGGGCCCTAATGAGGACGTTAGAGATTTAAGTGAGGGAAATTGTGATGCCCCAATTTGATTGATTATGTGATGTGTATGGGTATGTGAAGAGTCCCACATCGGGTATTTACTGGGTTGAACTGGGTTTTATTAACAATTGTAATGAGTCTCAATTGTGACTAATCCTTTTAAGGTATAGCGCAGATGTGGCTATCGCTTTTCCTTGGGTCATTACATCAATAGGTCGTCCCACTTCCAAAAAATAGGGTGCCGCATAGGACCCCACCTAATGTTTCAATACACGGGTATATATTGTATAACGTTATAAACCCACAAATATCTCTTTCCTTTTTTATATGGGATTCAAGCATGTCACCACTTTAAAGTTTAAACCATATTCAAGGAGGCATTTTAGGTGTTAATTTTCATTTAGTCATTAATGATTTCGGTAAAGTAATTAAATGATGTTAATCTTCTCACGAGAGGTGCTACGCCCACAACATTTTTAAAACATTTTCACAACAAATCATAGGTGATTAGTTGTTATTGATTCAAATTTGAATCTAACACTAAGATTACTTTTTTGCCCCAACAATAACAATCAGTAACAACCTACCACTTAGGATTTGTTGTAAAAATGTTGTGAAAAAATTGTTAACATATTATTTCTCATCTTCTCACAAATGATAAAATGTTCCAACTTGGATCCACCTCAACGGACTCATGGATATTACTATTACCATTATTTTGGTTAATAGAGAGTCACCCAAACACTTAAATCAATTTTAATTTGATCCTTAAAGATAAATTTACAGCTCGGTCCCTTCAGCTCAGACTTGAGGCTGGTAACACAATAACCAAAAGGTCAGAGAATCAATCATTCTAGTTGGGCAACTGTTTTGCTTGTTGACCCCATTTGACAAATCCACAAGCCTATATAGGCTGTTTGGTCACAGCCGATCTTTTGTTTTATATATTGGCACAAGTTCACTTTTTCAACTAGAAGAAACCCCACCTTCATCTTTTCCATGTTCCACAAGAAAGAGGGCATCATTGCCTAGAGGATATATAGGCATGCATTATTACTCGTAGCCTAAGATAAGTTGCATACTCAAGATGCCTTTCTTTTCTATAGAAATACAAAGGAAAAAGAAACAGGAAAACTAAAAGGTAGTTAGCTAGAGCTGATTAAACAAGTGGGAACTCCGGTTTTAAACGAGTGGGTTCTCAATAACCACTCAACCGGGTGGGTTGGGTAGGATTCAGGTCGGTCTAAATATTTTCAGCCAAAAACAGCATAAATTTAAATAGGTTCATATTTTTAAAACTTATATCCTACTATATGGTAATTTGTGTTCACTTGTCAAATTTGTATCATGTCAACTTATAAGTATCTGATTATATGTGTCAACACTAACCTAACATGTTTATTGAACAAATCAAGATTTCTCAATCCTAACACAATCTATTTATTAAAATGATCAGTCGTCTATTTATTAGATTTTATTAAAATGAAAAAAAATTATGAAAAAACAAACAAATAAAAATATATTTAATATAAAATTCAAAACTAACGAATAACTGCATCACAAATAATCATTTAAAATTAAAGCATATCTCAATATTACAAATAATCACACATTATATCAAAGAAAGTAAACCACAGTAACTAATAAGTTTATATACCTAGGGCTTGAAGGGTATATTAGTAAAATGGCATTTAATTAAATGAGTCAAATGGGTCCCATAAGTTGAATACTAACCAAATTCGTTTATTAAATGAGTTAGTCATGTCAATCCGAATATGGTACGATTTCATTAAGCCTTAACTCATAACTTGCTAATTTCATATCGTGTCATGTCGAATTCGCAGATCGTATCCAATTTTGCCACCTTTATACCCTACCATTCACGAGTTCGAGTCAACCCGTAACCCAATATAAACTCTCTCTCTCTCTCTCTCTCTCTCTCTCTCTCTCTCTCTCTCTCTCAATATTATTGATTATTAAAATAGAAAATATTAAGTATCCAATATCCTAAGAACACTTAAGTTTACCTTTATATAATCAAAATGATTGTTTTTAACATAAGGATAAATTTTGGTTTCAAAATTATTTGGAGCTATTTTTTTAATCCATTACGTAGTAATCTATAAGACAATTCTTGTGTATTATTTAAACAAGTCATTTGACTCCTGACAATAATAATCTTTTTTCCATAAATAAAGCCTAAAACATGCACAATAATAAGAAAATAACTCTGGATTCTCAACCAAAAAAAAAAATAACTCAAAATAATAATATACTTGGAACTTATTAAAAACAAAAATTTTAATATATAACAACTTTAATTAATTACAATTAGAATTATAAAACGCTCAAATTCACAATAAAAAAAGGAAGAAATTGAGCAAGTTGAGGGAGCTAAAGGAAGATCAATGGCACGGAAATTAGGTGAATTGGGAAGAATAACAGTTGAAATCATGACATGGTGAAGGAAAGGATGGCGTGAGAGCTTGGGAATTAAGTGAAATCGGAGGGAGTAGAAATACAAAATCGTTCAAGATTTATGTTTTTCTTCGAGAAAAATTATGGAAAGTTCTAAAGTTCTTCATGGTTCATCGAGTTAACCCGATCTATATTCTGCATAATTATATTGTTATAATAAAAAAATTAAAATTATTTTTACGTACCCCTTTGTTTCTTTCGGGTTTGAACTAGTAAATAGGATGAAGTTCTGTTTTTTGTCAGGTCGTCAAGGTTTTTGGGGTCTACTTTGGATGGAAATTTGAGAGTACATGGAAAATAAATGGATAAAAATAACTTGAAAAAAAAAATACACACCCATATAATTGTTCTATGCTATCCTTATAATACATGCCTATGTAAGCCCTTGGATAAAATAAAATTAAAAAAAAAAAATTATCAGGAATCAGAAAATTTGTAAATTATTATCCACTGTGGTGTAAGCAAGGATGGAGACATTAATTGACCGGGGGCAATGGCCCCCCTAATTTTTTTTTTTTAATATATAAGTATATATATATATATATGCATTAATTTTAACAATTTTGTTCTATAAAATTACATTTTGTCCCTTTAACAATATCATTGATTCTTTTTAGAGTAACGTTACAGTTACAAATTTATCTACAATATTTTTATAAACTGTTGAGGTATAAATTCTTATTAGTTCGCATCTGGGTCTATTACTTACATCACTTTTTTATTTACCAATAATCACTCACTATATCAGCAATATACCTCTAACACTTTCCTCATTTTAAAGGTCATTAAAAAAAAAATTATAGATCTAAAATCTAAAACAACATATACTAGCCCAAAAACATTTGTACAACAACAAAAATCACCAATAGCAAAACTAAAAAAAATTAGTCTAATTAACCAATTTTACTCAAACAAACAACTAGCCCTTTAAAAAGTTTCAAACAGAATAATTTTGTCTTTACCTAGCAAATGCACACATTAAAAAAAATAAAATAAAAAAATCTTTGCGGCTAAGAAGCCACCGAACTAGAGGTCAGAGTCGCCCCCTTAACTTAAAATCCTGGCTCCATCCTCAGGTGTAAGGAGATAACATCTATATTATTTTTTTTTTTTTATTTACCTACTCCCTCCCATTTTTCAGCTCTTCTATTTCTCTCAAGTTTCTACATTTTCTTTCTCTCAAGGATTGCCTCAAACACGTATCTATTTTCTATACACCATTTAAAAGTAGCATTATGAATACAATTCGATTATTACACGTACCATATGTAAGAAGTAATTATTATAGCATAAGGCACGTCAAGTGTGCCACTGCAACAGAATACATCAAGTTGGTAGATCCGCACTGTAACATTGCATTGATAGTACTGGCAGAAACAAAATTGAACAAGTGCGTCAATGAGTGATTGAGTTTGTGGAAATCATTGTTCTTGAAATACAGGTACAAAATTTTGTTCCCTATTGGTTCATATTGGCTACGACCTAGTTATTGACCAACCGAAGAACGAAACGTCTAGTACACCCAGTTAGTTACTTTGTGCACCAATATGTATGCATAAAAGTCTTCAGAGCAATCGATTGGATGAATGAGGTTTTTCAAATATAGATACCCCTTTTTGAAGTGATATAGTTGATTCCTCTGGGCCTACTAAAAGAAGATGCTATTTAGGTCCCCTCTTCCATGGCGATTCATACAAGTTATCAAGTTTCAGACCATTTTCAAAGCTTCTATCATCGTTTTTTTTTCTTTTTCTTTTTTGGGATACTGCAGCGTGAAAGATTTGAGTCAAGCATCAATCACTTAGATTTTCACCATAATTTCGATTGGCATTTTTGCAAACTCAAAGTCTGACCTACTATGGCAAAAAAAAAAGGGGGTTCTAGGCTCTACAACTCTCTACGTGTTGTTAATAGAATAAAGAATAAGAGGGTCTATAATTAGAGTTAACCTAGATGGAAAATGTTTTCCCTGATGGGATATTCGTGTTCTTGCATGCAAATTAAGAATTAGTCAGTAGCAAAAGACTAAAATAGCAATGTTTTTTTAGGCTTTGACAAGTAAGAAGTATTCCATTTGAAATTTGGAACACTGTTTCAAGATTTTTGTTAAAACTTCAAACTACAGTACATGGAACAAAATTACTAACTTTCTTTTTTTCGATGAAAAAACTGGTACTCTCTCTTTTTCTTTTTCTTTTTTTGAATAATTTCCTGGCCTTATTTTATTATTAAACCACTAAAGCCAAGAACCAGAGCTGAGACTGAAACAAATTTCCCTAGTCAAATGGGTTGTACCTAGGCTCATGAGTCACAACTCACAACTCACGAATCGAAGTCCAAACAATAAGAAATTCCGATTCTGTGAGGGATTATGCTTCATTATGGAAGCTTTGAAAGCGACAAGAAGTTTGTCTCTAGAAAAAACGCTACGCTTTTTGGACATAAATTCATTATAAATTACTGTATAGTGGTTCAAAAAGTCTTATTTCAATGTTTTAGACATCCGAATTAGCAACTAATTATCATTTCATTGTAATGATGATGACATTTTTGTCATAAGACCTTAACTGTAATCTTCTCAAATAATGGGGGGTTTTATTTATTCTAAAGATCATTATTATGATTATAATTATGTTTATTGATCATTAGACCCTAACCCTAATCGTCCCTAACCTATTACATATCGCCAAACTCATATTTATATAATACCACTGTGCAAACATGGTTGACCTAAATCCTTAGGGCAGGGACGGAGCCACTGTTAAACTAAGTGGGGAAATGGCCCCTCTAATTTTTTTAAAAATATATATTATTAATATTATATATATGTACTAATTTTAGTTATTTTATTTTATAAAATTACATTTTTCTTCCCTTAAATTGATTCTTTTAAAAGTAATGTTATACTCACAAACTTTATTATAATATTTTTATAAACTATTTTTATAGAAAATTCTTATTGGTTTGTATATGGACCCACCACTTATATCATTTTTTTACTTAACAATAACCACTTATTACATCAGTAATTTATTAAAAAAAGTTTGTAACTCTAGCATTTTCCTCATTTTTAGTGACCATAAAAAAAATTATAGATCTACAATCTGAAACAAAATATACAAACCTAAAAAAAATTGGCTCAACAACAAAAATTACCAATGGTAAAACTAAAAAAAAAAAAAAAAAAAAAAAGCTCCATCACCAATTTTATCCAAAATAAACAACTCTACCCTTTAAAAAAATTCTAAACAAAATTAATTTTGTTCTTACACAAAAAAAAAAATTAAAAATAAAAACCTTAGCGGTTAAGTAGTAGCAAATTCAGAGGTTAAAACCACGGCACACAACCAACAGTAAAGCTACCCCTCCTAACTCAAAGTTCTAGCTTCGTCCCCACCTTAAGGGGTGCATTTGGTTCGCTTAATATTATATCACATTGTAATGTTACATTTATGGAATCTCATTAAAGGATTGTAACATTACAATATTTGGTTCATTAGTTACATTCTTATCACATTACAAGAATGTAATGAGATCCACAAAACAACTAAGAAAAATTCTCACTTTCCTGCACTTTCTCACCAACCAAATACTTACATTTACAAAAATAGCCATAGTTTCTCACTTTCTTGCATTTTCTTACCAACCAAATTATAATGTGCAAGAAAGATACAGATTGAAGAGACAACATCGAAGGCCTCAATGGCTGCTTAATCTCTAGTGGATTCTAATCGGACCGAGCAACTTTCCTGCACTTTTCTGTTTTAGATATCTCTGAATATTTTCATCTTAGGTTCTGATCTAGATAGAGAGAATAGGTTAGCAAAGAGAGAGATAGATATATTAGGGTTTGAATCGGATATGAGAGAAAGAAGGAAGGGTTGGTATTAAGGCCACCGCCTTAATGGCGATGGCTAGCTATGTAGGGCAGCGAATGATGCTGATAGCATAAGGAATTTCGGACATGATTTCTAATCTAAAGCCATGGAATCTGATATGGAGAGAGAGAGAGAGAGAGAGAGAGAGAGAGAGAGAGAGAGAGAGAGAGAGAGAGAGAGAGAGAGAGAGAGAGAGAGAGAGAGAGAGGGCTAGGGTTTGAACTTTGAATCTATTGAGAGAAAGAAGGTCTAAGGTTTGATAATATATTCAGGACAATTTTGTAATTAAAATGTATTGGACGCGTCAATTTTGTCAATTGAATAAATTATATCATTCCCATAAACACATAATGTAAGATTACCACAATTTAAGAAGGTAATAAATTTACCATAATTTGGGGGTAATGTGAAATATTTTGAAATCTTAGATAACCATATTTTTGTGCAATTAAAAAAAAGAATCAAACATCGTACTGTTCACATTATAGAAATATGAGATTAATGTGATTAACATCACGGTGAACCAAATGCCCCCTGATAGCATGGTTATTTTGATTATTTAAACTAATATTGGAGAGGGGTATGAGTTTTTGGGCAATGTGGGACTCAGGAAAATTCAGATTTTCTAAAGAAAAAATGTGAGGTACAAGGTTAGACTGAGTGGGGAATAAGATGGGCTGATAAAAGGAAGAATCTAGAAGGTTCTAATCCAAGTGCCGATCTGCACTTGGTCCAAATCCTTCCCAAATTGTTTCCTTTTTGGTTCGCTTCCTTCTAATTTCAATTGTGATCTGATTTCCTCTGAATTTTGACTTTTTTATGATTTTCTTGGTCCTTTAGCTCAACAAATTAATTCCAAATATATAAAATTAAACAATTATTACCATTTTTTCATAGAATCATTAAATGTTTTGTCTCCAAATTGAATCGAGCACGTGCAACCTTACCATAAAATACATTCTCAACCAATAGCATTATGACACATCATTTAATTTAAGTTGGATTAAAAGAGGCCAATTAGAATTAGGAGTTCATAATCAGGTATGGTAATGATCTAAATCATGCAAGTGCACTTTACCATTAATACTTGTTTCTTTGATATCTTTCAATATGGTTGTCCAATTAAGACTCATGAACTATCTTTTTGATTGTTATGACTTCAGGATTTAGAGCATCCACAACAGTGGAGTTAAAAATTTAGCTTTTTAGCTCCACCAAAAGTTACTTTATCTATTTTACCTATACATATCTACATACATGTTGCAGTAGTGGATCTATTTTAGCTTTCAACACAATAAAATAATATAAAAATTACAATAAAATAATATATCTCACAACTCAAAAAACATTCACAGCACCAACCACAACGACCTCTACCATTAGCCACAGCCACAACCACACCCATAACCACCACCACTATTACCACCACCACCAGTCCACAACAGGAAAAAAAAAAAAAAAAAAACCACCAATCGAAATCTCCAATCTTTTTCCTCAACCCAGACCAAACAAAATCACCAATCACAAACAAAATAAAAAATCACCAATCATAGAGCTGGGCTTCGGTGAGGAGGACAATGTCGGCATGGGTCTGATCGGCGGAAGAGAAATGGGTTTGAGGCGGATGGGTCTGGTCAGCGGAAAACCAAAGCAATGGTCTAATCAGCATTGGGTGAGCGTTGAGATGGAGAACTGGGCGGAGGCGTGGGTCTGATCGGCGGAAAACCAAAGCAATGGTCTGATCGGCGTTGGGTGAGCGTTGAGATGGAGGACTGGGCAGAGGCGTGGGTCTGATCAGCGGATTGGCCTGATCGGCGGAAAACCAAAGCAATGGATCGGCGACTTGGGGCTTGGGTCAGCTTGGGCCGGTGACATTGAGGCCGGCAAAGGCGTGGGTCGAAGACTTTGAGATAGAGAGGTGAGAGTGACTGAGAGAGAGAGAGAGGCACGGAGTGACTAAGAGAGAGAGATCATAGAACCATTTTTATTTTTTTAATCGGGCCGGGAGTAAAATAATATATTTTTTGTTTAGCTCTCATGAACAGTGCACATCTATCTATAAATGTGCACTGTTCATTAGAGCTAAAAAAAATAGATTTAGCTCCACTGCTGGAACATGCTTTTTGGTGTTTGAGGAGCTAAAAAATACCAATATACCACCACTGCTGTGAGTGCTCTTAAATCACATAATGCAATTAGAAATCATGTAGTCAGAATTACAATTCTTCTTTGTGATGTGATACACAATGGAATGCATGGTACAATGCAATTGAGGTTAAATGAGTGTCTACACCTTTTTAGGGGTTGTTCGAAACCCTCAGCTAACTTCATTGGTTTTGAAAATTTTTATGCCGACCACTGCTGTTAACTTCATTGGAAGCTGTCTTTATTCGATTGGCACTGCTCAGCAAGGTTGATTCTGGTTGATGCTTAAGCTGCCTTATTTATGCTTATTTAAAGTTTAATCAATTGCAAGTGCAAAAATTAACAGTTAAATTAACATTCATTCCATATTTAAGAATGTCATTATACTTCTTTTTTTTTCAATTTTTATAAAGGGAGGGATGTTCGATATTTTAGTATATGTGAAAATGAGATCTACTCACAATGATCAAAACGTCACATGTATTAGTCCATAATCTTGAGGTTAAGCTCAACTGATCTGAAACTTTATTGTATTTTCAATCAATATGTTTAGTGTTCAAATTTCTCTTCTCCCAATTATCAAATCATAAAAAATAAAATAAAAGTTTCAGGCCATAATCTTAAGTTTGAGCTGCTTCTAATATTGCTCTAGGAATTATCTTTATCTCATCTATCACTTCTTAGGTCTTCCTTGAAAAGGAAAGAGATGGGTTGGTAAACCCCTTAGACTTTTGTCTTCTTAATTAATATAGTTATGCAGTAAATTTAAAAAATAAATAATAAATAAATTAAATAAATAAAAGAAGTTTCTAAATAAGAGTAGAAAAATATATATGAATAGGAAACAAGATTTGGGTGAGGTCAACTGTAAACTACTACCAAGTAAATTATACATCTTGACTAGAATATTTGGTGTACATAACATGCGGTGTATGGAAATGTTAAAAGCGCTTTTGACTCGAGACATGATAGGAATATGTATTACTAATAGAAGTCTAGAAAGATTATCTATCAAAAATCTAATTTTGCTAATTTGACAAATCATTTTGCTCATAAACTTTCAAAGCTATCATGTTGAAAGCGTTTCTATTCTTTATTTTCCATAATTAAAAAAAAATCATTTTCTATTAATGAAACTTCAATCTATTAAACAAAAGCAAGGAGATAGGTACTCAATCATCTCTATCATCATTAAGATGCAAGTTTTCATAAATATATCATATAAAATCTGAACTAAAAAGTTTAAATTGAAGTCAATTCTTAAATAAAAACTTTTGAATTGTATCAATCATGATCAAATGTCTTTTTTTTATTAAAAAAATGTTAAACCCTCCTTTCATAACTTGCAAAATATTGAAAAATTATCTTAAGCATTCAACCTTCACAACATGTGGACTTCACATGTGAGATCTAAGAGATTATGAACATTATAAACTCTCCACGAGATACGCAATCATAATACCCCGAAAAAATATATTATTCCATCTTATAATGCATGTGTATTTTGTAGAATGTGAGGTCTACATGTGAGAGAATGGTTACATACATTACATAATCACTCTCTAAGATGCCCTTTGAGAAAATATAACCAAAATTATAATAAAATAAAACAAATCTATCTTGCAGCATTAGCATCTGTCTCTTCAAAACACTTTTTTAACCAAATAATAACGCCATAATCAAGATTTTTTTTTTTTTTAAAAGTCTTATATTCGGCTCTCGAATATTATTTAATTTTTTTTGCAAATCACCATAGCATATATGTAGAAAAACTTTTCTTCTTTTCTTTAAAAAAAATTAATTTTTTTTATACAATTCGATAATTGGGGATGAAAGATCTAAACCTTGAATGACATTATTGAAAACATTAAAATGTGTCAATTGAGTTATTTTGAGCAATTATTAAAAAATATTTTAATTGCATGCATAGAGAAAACAAACAATATAATGCAAGAAAAAAAAATCTAAAACCACATCTTTTTGTGCCATAATTTTAATGTTGTAGATTGTAAATAGTAAATCAATATAAAAGTACCAGCCAACCTATTACAGTTTGCCTCATAAAATTGTTGTGAAAAAATGAGTAGTAAATAACTAGCCTCTGAGCACGCGTTCACGCACGTGCCCAGAGGCTCTTCTATTTTTTAAGTAAGGATTAATTTAGAGCTTTTAATCTAATTTGAAATTACTATATTTTTTAATCACAAAAAAAAAAAAAAAAACCTAAGGGTGTTGTGAGTATAATGTGAATATGTTGTGCACTCTCATATCCCTTTCTTCAAATTTTCTTTTTTTATTTTAACTTCTTTTATAGGCGATGTTATGAAAATGTTGTAAATATAATATTTCTAAAAAAAAAAAGTAAGGGAATGAATGTAGGGTTTTAACTTTTTAATGTGGGTGTCAAAAAAAAAGAAATATTTTTGGCCAATTAAAAAAATAAAGAAAAAGAAAAGTTTAAAAGTTAACTTTGCTTCTGAATAAATAGGTTAGTGGGAAACTGGTCTTATTTTATAGGCAATGTTTTAGTGTGAGTTAAAAATAAAGATGTATTTTTACTTTATTGTCCTTTAGTTTTGTCTTTACTTAAATCTAGAAAAATAAGGTTATTTTGGAACAAAAAAAAATTCAGTCCAAACAAGGAAAACCTCTTAAATAGTAGTATAGATAACAACGCTTAAATCAAAGACCAGTGTGCGATGAGGATTGGATTAATAAAATTTACAAAAAAAAAAAAATTATTTGTTTAAAATTTTAACTAAATTTAATCCAGGTTTCACCTCTATTTTCTAGAAGATGCAACAATAGAGAGAGTAGTGTGACAGTCTTAAATTCTAATTAAAAAAAAAAAAAAAAAACAAAAAACAACAACAACAATAAAAATTCATTAAAAAAAAAAAAAAAAGGCCAGTTGAACTGAACATGTGGCTCGTGGTTAGGCCAACGTCTATTCTGAGTTGAGGGATGATCTCAGGTCAACGCATTCTCAAACTCTCAAGCTATTGACGTCATCTTCCACGTCAGACTCCAGCTCCTCTCTCTCTCTAAAAAAATGGAATAAGTACTCGCACTCCTCAACTTAAGTCTCTTCACTCATCAAGCTTCTTCCAAAAAAAAAATACTCCATCAAATTCCAAAACCCCTTAAAAAAAAAAAAACCTCCCTCCATTTTCTCTCACTCCACGCGCCATGTACACTCACCCAAACACCGCATTCACACGCGCTGCCGATTTTCTCGGCCATCCCGCCACGTCACCCGACAACCTCACACCACTCGACCTCTCAACGTTAACTCTACCGTTACCGTTACCGTTACCGTTGCTTCCACCCAATTTACTCGACCAACTCACCTCCCCAACCTCCGAGTTCGACTCGGTTGTGAACTCGCCCGAAATTGGAAATAATAATAGCAGTAACTGCAGTGGCTGCAGTAGCTACGGCTCGACGAACTCGCTCGCGAGTCACCAGACTCAGAGGCCCACCTTTTTTCAGCGAAGCGTGAGCAGCAACTCGTTCCAGAAGAGCGGGTTTCGCCAACTCGTTTCGTCTTCGACTCACGAGTTTGTCGACTCGGAGTCTGGTCCGGTCAGAAGGGTCTTCAGTACTGGGGATTTGCAGGTACATGTATTACTAAAATGCCCACTTTGTTTTTCACGTAATGACATGTTCTTCAATCAGGGACCCCAGGCCTCTGTAGTAAGAGAATGTTCTTCAATCAGAGACCCAAGGCTCGTTTAGTAAGAGATTTACGTTGTTGTTTTATGCAAATGGTAAAAAAATATATAAAAATATGTGAAATATTGTTTACCCGACCGTACCAAACACCTCTACCGAGCTACATGCAAAATTATTGTACCATTAAAACAATCCGTTTGATTTTTTTTCCTTTTACCTATTTTTTAAATTTCTTTGAAGGAAAATTGGTTCAAAGTACTAGATGATAATTAAAATGATTATATTATTACTTTTTTAATTACGTGGATGACCTGTTTAAAATACACGTGGATAACCATCTACTAATAAAGTAGTATTTGCTATTATGGTTATGTGATTTGATATATGCAGCTTGTGATTGAGCTATTTTAGTTTGGTCTAATTTTGTTTGTTTAATTATGTGGCTGCAGAGAATTAATATGATGCAACATAGTCATCGATCGGAGAGCCCATTGTCCAATGAGAATAGTATCATCATTGAAAGTATGAGCAGAGCGTGCAGATATAGTCCTGAGGAGAAAAAGGAGAGGATTGAGAGATATAGGAGCAAGAGAACCCAAAGAAATTTCAACAAGAAGATTAAGGTTTTATTATCATGTTTATTTGTTAATGGGTTAACAATTTAACATTTTTTTTTTTTTAAATTGCATTTGAGAAAATTACCTAACACAATAATTATTGCGATGAATCAAAAAATGTCCTTAAATTTTTTTTTATTAGAAAAATGCCATAAATATTAAGATGAAGTAGGGTGGTAGATTCAATTCTTATTAGTTAATTAATAGTGACCGAAAAAAATATTACAAGTTACTCAATGTACGGTACTCGTGTAAAAGTAAGCAGTGAGGGCAAAAAAAGCATTGATGTATGATACTTGCAAAATCATGGCTCATTTAGATTTATTTTTTTTCACTTTCACTCATGGTTGCACTATTATATGATACGTCTTGTCACATATAGCTTTTGCTACACGTTCCTATACGTATCATAACTCATAAATAGTGATATTGGTTCGGACATCACTATAAGGCCGTCCATCAACAGTAGAATTTCTAATCATCTCTCTAGGATAAGGAAATGATCATTTCTCTAAGTTTTTATTCCATCTTTAAAAAACCTTAGAATATTCTTCTTCTTCTTTTTGATAACTAGAGGGGGGCAAAGTATTAACAAATATAGAAATTTATCAATTTAAGAAGGTTACATGGGAAATATGAGTAATTGAAGAGGGGACATCCATATGTTATCTGAAAATTTTAACTAAATCTAAGGATAAATTTTGAATTATTGGAAAGCTTAAGGGGTCATAGTTTCGCGGTTGCTAGTAGAGTTGACACACAACTTTTACAGTCTAATTAGTGTCTGTTTGATATAATTTATTTTTTAACTTTTGGAAAATGCGGTCGTTTTAAAAAAATTGCGTTAAAAATAAAAAGTATCTTTAGAAAAAGTGCAGTTTGAAATGTGTTACCAGACAGGCACTTACTATTTGCAGAACAATTATGTGCATTAGCTTCTCTATGCACTGGGTCTTTTTGTTTCATATGACACAAACTAAAGTAAAGGTCATGGAATTAAGGACTGTGACGGCTGTCACACAATGAGAGACAGCATATGTAAAATAACAGTTATGGTCAAATTGTTTTGAGATTAATACATGAAGTGATGAGTCACTTCTGATAAAGCAATTAATCCATTACCGAAACCTCCATAATATCTTGACCTTTCTGTCATACTATCATGTCTATGTAAGAATTTTAATTCACCTACAGTTTGCAATCAAACATGGTACTTGTAATTTAAATGAATAAACTTTATTACCACTACTACTCAATTTCACTATGCTTTCTGGATTGTGACTAGGTTAATTATTACAGGCATTATTCTTAACACTCTTTTTAAATACAGTATGCTTGTAGGAAGACCTTGGCAGACAGTCGGCCACGCATCAGAGGAAGGTTTGCAAGGAACGACGAAATTGAGAAGAATCCTCAAGTTCAATGGAGCCATATAGGCGGCGAGGGCGAGGAGGATGAAGACGATGAAGATAATTGGATCAATTTTATTGACACATTCTCAGCAGCAAACATGGTTCCTTAACTAATCATGAGAATTTCTATATGTTGGACGTGTTTGTGTCCTAGTGTGCATTTTATGTATGGTCGTTTGCTAGTATGATGCATTTGAAGTGTTATTTAGCTTCAATAGGTGATGTAGATATAGTTTGATTGCATTATTATTATTATTCTTCAATATGGTTTCAACTTTCAAGGCTTAATGGACAGTCAATCTCCAACTGCCTGAAATATTTAGAACGCAGGCAGTTTTGAATCTTCTAGAATATATTTTAGTCAATCATCTCAATATATGTGGAAGTTGATTTGGGGTTTTAGATAAAATTTGCACATGCTTTATTTTAGTGCATAAAAGATAAATAAACTGATAAGTTGAAAAGAATCAAGATAAAGACGTTGCCGTTGACAAAATAATAGAAAAGAAGCACAATGGTAAGATGGATGCAATGTTTCTGAAGTGGGGTATATATTTGCGCTTTGACATTTTTCTTCCTTAAGATTCACCTAGCTGGAAGGCAACTAATTATAGGATGGAATAGACTACTGTGTTTAAATCCTACACACAGAGCATTGGCAATGTGAATTGAAGCATAATTAGCGTATTAACAATAGCACAAATTTTGATACTGGCACAGGCCTAGCATATATGCCTCCCTAGTAAAGTGTGCCTAAGGGATACTCGGATTAGTCAAAAACGTGAAATCATATTCCCTCTCAAATCAAACATATATTTAGTAGTACACGACAGTTTTTCATTCCTTTAAAAGACATAGATACACCTTTCACCTTTCAAGTGCTAAAACAAGAGTAAATTGCTAAGATACATGGATTCATTTCCAAACTGTGGAGTATAAAAATGGGAAAAAATGAGCAGTCATATTATACTCAGAATACATGAATTGTAAAGGAGCAGACATATTATCATATTGAAACTTGATTATCACGAGCAAAGCTTTGAGATTTTCCCTCCAAAAGTGACATCATATACAGGGCATGCATTAGGAAGGGAGCTAGCTATTCCCCTCTTCCCTCCTCTTTTTATAGCTCTTTTAGCTATTCAATTTCTCAGTCTAAAATTACTAAATCTATAGCCTCTCCTATCCAAGAAACAATTGATCATTCAATTTGATGAATAATCAGTAGAAACTTAAATTAATGTGAGAAAATACATAAAAATTAAAATTGGAATTCTACTTTATTTTTAGTTCTTATAGTGATTCCTGAAACTGAGTTGTAGCTAGAAATTACTTTTAGAGTGGACCAATAAAAAATGTCACTATAAGGTATGACAATAATGGATATAATTATTTTTATTGATGTTGTAAATATAACAACAAATAAGTTTATAGTGATTAATAAGAAAGGTCTTTACGGTGCATGGTAATGACAGATATAATGATTCTCCCTTTAATAAAATTAATAACAAATAAATTATAAAACAAATAATATGTTGGTTGCAATAAAGATGCGCAAATATGAAAAAGAGAGAATATATAAGGCATTGATATCTAACATCAACAAAATCTAGCTTCTTCTCAAAAAAAATAAAATCTAGCTAGTTAAAGTTTTCATTGAAATGGTGTATCCTCTAAGATGTCTCACAGTTCTTCAAGGCCTACCCAAGATTTCAGGCTTTTTGTGTTGAGTGCTAATGAAACATTCAACTGATTGGCAAAGTTTCAAGGAAAAGTCACCCATATCGAACCACTTCCCGTCAATCTCGTTTTCCTTCTCGCGAAGTATATGGCCTTGCACTTCAATCCTTTTTTTGCCTTTTAAATTTTCTTTCTTTTCTTTGGTCTCTTTTTATTTCTTCATGAATTTATTCTTAATTATTAACATATATATAGACAATCTTGTATTATAAATTGTGAAGATCTTAAACAAATAATTTAGTCAATTTGTGCCAATCATATTGAAATTGTTTTGGCAGCATGTAAACAGACAGAATTTGCTGGGTATGCACTAGAATGAAGAAAGACGAGCTAGCAATTCAATTAATAAACCCTCTTCCCTCCCCTTTTTGAAGCTTTTTTAAAATCTTTTTGTTGGATATGCAAATTCTTTATGTAAAATATACTATAATTTTTAATTTCTCTTTTTCAAGAATCATTTCGTCACTTAAGTTGCTAGCTAATGGGTTGGAACTTATAATAATGTGAGGGGAAAAAAAAAAAAATATATATATATATATATATAGAAAAAAAATTGGCATTTATATTTAAATTCAACTTTCTCTTAGGCAAAAGACAGTGATTCTTGAGCCTAGGGTGTGGCTAGGAATTACTTTTAGAGTGGTCCAATATAAATAAATAAATAAAGGTCTTTGTGGCGCATGGTAATAGATTCTAAATATTTTTTTTAATGATTATAAAAGTGAAACCAATAATAATTAATGAGTGATTTTAAAATCACCAAATGAAAGATCCTTATGAGGTATGTTTAGAATACAATTTCAGGATTATGGTAAAATCAGTAACAACAAGTAATTATAAAGTAATGACATTAAGTTGTTGTCAACAAAGACATACATTCTCCCAAAAAAAAAAAAAGACAAAGCCATACATAAATATGACACAATCAGTCAAACAAAAAACGAAGGATTCATATTTGGCGTCAACTAAAGCCCATTTGGTTGATTAGGAGAGATGGAAAAGGGGAGGAGGAAATTAGGGGGAATTCTAAATAGGGCCCTTATTTGGTTGAGGGGGTGATTTTGGTATGCTCAAGTGTTTTCTCTCCTAGACCACCATTTTGGGGTGTTTTTTTTTTTTCTTCCCAAATTGGGGGGAAAAAAGGGGGAGAAAGAGGGGGCTTAAATGGGAATTTACCCATCCACCCTTCTCCTCCCTTCACTTAGTTCCCTTTCTTTTATCTTTTTTTTTTTTTCCTGTTTCAATGTCAACATTTAGTTTTTTTTTCTTAAATTATGTAGGACAAAATTTACAATTTAATCTTTGTAATTCATTAATTTTGGTATTTTTATGTAATTTCCGTTATTATAGGTTTATGGTATTTATTTCTTTATTTTTAGGTGTTTTTAATGGTTTTTAGGTCAAATTTGGTTCCTATTATGTTTAGGTATTAATTATATTTTTTTTGGAATATATTTTCTTATTTGTCAAGTTTCACTAAGCCTTTAAATATGTCTCTAAGTTTATAAAAGATTTTTTAAGAATTATTCAATATATCAATATATAAAGTTTAGACTTTTGTCTCTCTATTTTCTAATGGATTTCAGATTATCTCTCCTTGCAGATTCAAGGAATATTCGTGGATTCAAGATTCGCTATCAGAATCTAACATTTTAGTTTATGTTTCATCAAAGAGAGAATCATGTGTGGTTTCTTGTCCCTTCCACATCCCACATCACTAAACATTAAGTTTTTTTTTTCCTTATAAACTTTTTTTTTTTTTTTTTTGTAATAGGAGTATAGGAGTAAATTTATATAAACATCATTTTCTATCTTCTAATTTTTCTTTTCAACCAAATAAAAAAAAATTACCCTTCTACTTTTCTAACACCCAACCAAACACATATGAGAAATTTTTCCTATCCCCACTTTACCATCCCCACAATTTTCTCTCCCGCCAACCAATTGCAAAATCTAAATCTAGTGAAAATTATCCTTGAAGTGTAACCCCTAAGAAGTCTCACAGTTCTTGACGGCCTAACTACTATAAATGATCTTTATTGTGTCAAGAGAACTTACAATGAAACAGCCAACTAAGCCACAAAGGTTTCAAAGAAGAGTCCTTGCCCTATATACATGAACTTATAAATCATGTCCTGTCAATCTCCCTTTTCTTGACATTATTTTTTATTTATATTTTTTACATTTATAATATGATATGAACTTATGTTATCCGCTCCTTTATTAAAACTATTTGTGACCATCAAGACGTCAAGTTAAGACACTGTTTTTTTACCGTTCACGGTGTAAGGTTTTAGATAATTACATTGTTACTATATAATAAAGTGTGTAATGCATATGACCCTAGCAGGGTATATATAGGTATGGGTACCGGAACAATAAGGCAATACAGCAAATTCTGAAAATTTAAAATATGACACAAAGGAAACGTATATTAATTAATTATTAAATATATTTTTTCTTTTTCTTTTTATTTATTATATGTTTTCAAGAATTTTTTTTCATATATTGGTAAACATATATCTGTTTACAAGCAATAATGGACAATAAAGTAAATTATTGACTATTAAATGATGTCTAGACTACGGTTAATTTAAATAAAATAAAATAAAAAGAGTCTAACCCATCAAAATACTAATGGGACCATCATTTCTTAATAACAAAATCTTATAATCTCTAAAAAATTAAAAAATATTAACCAAATAATTAAAGTTAAAAATTAATAAAATAATTCCTAAAAAAATATTATTATTTTTTGGCGGAACACATTTAGGACACATATGCAACTATTTCCAAGGCATGTCCCATGTCCAATACATGCTCAACACAAACACGCAGTTTATTACGCCGAGTCCATACTTCATAGAGCACAATTAAGGTTAAGTATAGACGGACTTTACACTACAATTTGGTCACTTGGGTCACTTCATAATAAACCACAACACACACACAAACACAATTTCTGATAAACTTTTTCTAAAATTGATTTACTATTATGTGCCCTTAGGGCACACATTATTAAAATCATATATATATATATATATATATATATATATACTTTTGCTGAAAATCCAAAGACGCAGGTGTGCGGAGTTATAAATTTTAAGATGGCCTAGCAGCACTGGCCACGCGTGGTGGGAATCCCTAAAGGTGGGTAAGACGGCCAATCCATGTTGGCCATGTTGATTACTGTTGGTCTGCGGTGTGTTACCCACTAAGTTTAAAGAGATGACCTTTTTTATTTCAGAAAATGCTAGCTATATAATAGTCTCTTTTTCACCCAAAAAATTATATATATAAGAATCTAAAGGCTACCTCCTCCATCACATTAGGGAGCTTTCTTCTTCTTTTTCACTTTTATAATTTGTAAATCTCCCATTTGGAATTATCCATTTTTGAAAAAGCTATTGATTGATAGGCTCTCATGAATCATGATCAAGAGCTTTCTTTATCTTTCTTTTTCCGCACGTCTGCATGTCTGGGTTTGTTATATTATTGTCGAAAGTAATGGTAAGAATATTAATTTAAATGCATAAGCATTACGATCTACTTGTCAACTTAGAAAGTAGAAACACAAAACAAAAAAGTACACAAAAGCTTTAGTTACAACTTACAATGTTTTTTTTTTTTTTTTGAAGGGGTTACAACTTACAATGTTATTGTTACAACACCAACCATATTCATTGCTTAGTCAATTTTTTTAAATTATAATAGATTTGATATAACTTTGATATTTTTAAAATTAAAATATCTATTGTGCCGACATTTAGAGCATGGTATAAGCAATGTAGAGTTGAACATAAGGTCATTAATGAATAATGATCGCTCATATTGATACGGTACGCAAGTATGACCTTGAGAACTTTTTTGAAGAAACTATATTTTACCACCTTAAATTATATTCTAAATTATACTTTGCACCATAAATTTTCAGAAAGCACAATTCGCTCCCTAAATTATAACTCATACTATACTTTGCACATTGCCATCAATTTTGACGTTATCTTGGATAGCATCACGTAAAAAGCTCAATTGCTCCTCTTCTCAATCTCTTAAAATAAAAGAGAAATTATATTTTACTATCCTAAACTATACTTTCAATTATAATTTTCTCCTTAAACTTTGGTTTTCCATCCAAGATAACAACAAAATTAACAACAGGTACAAATTGTAAGATGGGTTATAGTTTAGTGTGCTAACCATGCATTCTGAAATTTTATGAGGCAAAGTGTAATTTAGGGTATAGTTTAAAGTGATAAAATGCCATTATCCCAAGTTTTTGCTCTATCTATGAGAGTTGCAATAGTCTGCCATGATAACATGGACAGGATTTGTGATGGGACTATTAATCTTTAGGAAAATAAAATTCAAAGAAGGCCTTTGAGAATTGAGGTTTCCATAAAATGTGCCTAACAAGTGGCTGCATTGAGGATCATGCAATTTTGAGAAGGGATCGATGAATCAAATCAATTATATGTTTGAACTATGATTAATTTTGGGATCTAAAATGGTAATGCTTGTAGAGTTGTAATTCAATTTGGGATCTAATCCTGAATTTCTCATATTAGTTGACTGCATGGTATAACCTGGTCCTTGAAATAGTAATATTCGAGAAACTATGCACATTTTTCTTGTTGAGGAAATTATAAATATAGATCTATTCTAGTCACCAAGCCTAATAGGTCACCTTCTCACGTTTCAAAAGACTTCTTTTTTTTTTATGGGATTCAAAAGACTTATTAATTGGTTCTATTAGTACTTATTTTTTAAAATTATATTTGCTTTTAAGACTCGACTATATATAATGAGAAGGTCTTAGTAGGTAGATTACTAGCATGAAATGAAAAGAAAAAGCATTGGGGAATACACTTCAAAGAGCTAGAAAATCATTGATCCTCTTTCCTTCTTGATAAGAAGTTTGGCTTTTGCAACCTTAAAAAAAATAAAAAATAAATAAAATAAATAAAAAAATTTAAAAGGAAATTATGTAATATCTCCTTATAACCGATAATTTGGTCACTCATTTTAAAGAGTTTCTAGTTCAATATAGCTATAAAATACTGAGAATTAGTATATAAGTCTAACTTCTCCCTTGGCTAATGGTTATAGGTTTTTAAGCTACAAATTTAGGAATGGATTTTAAGATTGTCAGTGAGAGGTTTTTATAGTACATGGTAATTGATAAGCACTTACATCTATGCTTGTATAATAATAATAAAAATATCATATTTTAGACAATCAAACTCAAAATTCACCCACATTTTAGTACATGTAAATTTGTATAAAAATACATGATTGCTATAGTAATTATGTATGTAACTTTACACTAATACTATTTATTAAGAGAGTAGATTGTAGTTATGTGTAAAAAAAGATTAAAATTTAAAAAAAATTAAGATATTTTAATATTTTAATATAATATGATATTAAAAAAAAAGATAATCTATTATATGTTGATTTCAAAAGTAAATATAAAAAACAATAAAATAAAATAAAAATAAGTTTTTATGCTAAAATAAATATTAGATATAAAAAATTTCACGAGGTAATGCAAATGCCAAGTATATGGAAATAATGGATAAGAATAATAGGGATTTCCGATGATAGTAGAGTAGAAACTACATTTAATTAAGATAACAAGTAACAACACTAAAATGTTGTGGCAACAAAGGAGTGAGAACATGAAATGGGCTATGATTGAAGAAGCTGATAATTAAACAAGTGTCACCAATAGAGATTGCAACAGTTATTTGGAATATGACCATATCATGATTATAGAATAAAACATTTCTTCTTTTTATTTTTTCTAAAAAATTACAAGTAGAAAACGACCTAACTTTCTCTTTCACTTTTTTTTTTTTTTTTTGTCTTGACTTTTTATAATACACACAAAACTATTCAATTATGATAAAATGACGAAGATTCTCCCAGTCCCAGGAGAACTGTCCATTTGAGACATCAATGCGGGGAACATCCTAATTGTCGAGCTCAATTTTTAGGGTGAATCTATTAAAAACTTAAAACAGGTCCTTAATCACATCGTAGTGACTAGTGATGATTACAATAATTTTCAGTTATTCCCATTGTAGATTTTTCATATTAAAATTTTAATATATGAAGAAAATTGGGTTTCATTGATTACTAAACACTCACTCATTAAAGTGAATATTTTTTAATTATTATACTCCAAATTGTTTAAATTGCAAACTTTATACCTTGTCTTTAAGATGCATATTAATATAACTACATTAACATATTTTTCTCATAAAAAAATGAAGGAAAAAAAAATATTTCACAAATCACTTAATAACCCCTTTATCAACGTCTACCTATTTTTCACTAGATCTAATTATATTTATATATAAGTGGTTTTTGCTGGATCTACTTATATATAAGTGTTATTTTATATTTTTACATCTTTTTTTCGCTGTTAAATGAGATATTTAAGGCTTATTTGATAAGAGATTTTTAATAATGTTATTTTGTGAAAATACGTGTAAGTAAAAAAAAATGTGTGAAAATACGTGTAATGTTGTTTAAACACTAAAAATTTTTGTTTAAACAACAATAACAAACACTCTTAACTTGAATAGCTTGCTATTTAAAATTCTCTCTCATTACAAAATAATAATGATAACGCGTTGTTTGATGGTTTTCAACGCAAGATGAGCAAATATTATAACAAAACTGAGCCGAAGTCATCCCTGTCAAAAGTGTCCATTGATGACTTGCTCAAAGCTAGATATTACTTTTATGAGTAAATCTATCTACACAATTTATTCTATAAAACTTTTATAATTTGTTAAAGAAGCATGTTGTGATCGGTGGGAACCATCACTTTTTCATCCACTAATCACAGTAATCACCTCTAGATGAAATAAATGATTATATCACATAATGTATACAAACAATTTAAACTTTTAAGCGATTCTTATAATATATTTTTCACAATAATTCTAATGTGAAAGGGAATTGGGCTTCACTTATCACTGACATTCACTCATAGAAGTGTATGTATTTTTTATTATCCTCAATACTAATTTAATTATTAATCCCAGCAACAACATCTTTTTCATAGAAAATGTGAAGATGGAGAAAAAAAAAAAGTTGGTTTCACTTTCACAAATCACTCAAAGCAATACTTGTATTAAAAGTATATTGAAACGAAACAATGGTAGAAGACAGCAAGACATGAGTTGTTTGTCAAAGCCAAGCTACAACTCAAGCCACATAGCCATATTAACATTTTAGAATCAAAAAGTCTATAGACACCAAAAATTTTATAAAAAAATTATGCACACTCCCTTTTATCTTTGTATGGTAAGGTGAATGGCAACTCCAGTTGAGTGTATGAAATTCATGGTGCAATTTTCAGTGCTGGTAAACTTATTCTTGTAGGATAGAAACATTCAAAAAAGTTTTCTGTTCTTTTAACCTTATAGATACGGTCATGATTATGTTCAAATACAGTAGGACAACTTTTGGGGTCCATTGCTTATAAGTTGATGATCTAAATTCTAAGAGCTCTTACTGCGGCTGGTTAAACCGCTCAGGTTTTCTTTCTTCTTTTCATACAATTAAGTTGTCCAAATGCTACTTAACCTACCGTCTAAAAGTTTAAAACCTTCATCTCTTCTTTTTTGGAAAATGGACCAAATATCATTATTAAGCTATAAAGGCTGTCACCCACTAAATTCATAGATGACCTTTCATTAATTTTGAGATATGATAAACAAAGATTAAATTAAAACCCAAAGTTGCAGGACTCAATTTCTTTTTCCTTTTTTCATTATAAATTCCATCTAGAAATTAATACGATATTTCCTTTGTCTTTCTTATTTTATGTATCTAAAGAATTTCTTCATTTCATTTTTAAAAAATAACTATGTAATGTTGATATCGAATAAAATTTAGGTACAATTTCTTATATATTATATCTTAAATTCTCCAATTAATCAAAAAAAATTAAATACCAGGGAATTGTGGTTCTCAAAACTCATCAATCATTAATCATTGAGAAATGGTTATATATTATATCTTAAATTCTCCAATCAATTAAAAAAAAATTAAATACAAAGGAGATTGTGGTCCAAAAACTCATCAATCATCAGTCACTGGCAAATCGCAATTTTATGCACTTCTAGGTTAGCTGTATTTATATTTCTAACTTAATAAAACAAGGCAACATTGTCAAGAGCCATATTATTCAACTGTTGACACCTCATATCACCAACTGAGATATTTAAGATTCATATCCCTCACTCCAATTATTAAATAAATAAAATAAAATACAACCTCGCGCAAAATTGAACACCATAACATAAGCCACATCCTAATCCTATGCAATCCCTATTAATTTGGAGTCGGCATGCTTAATAATAATGATGTAGGTGGTTGATCAAGCAAAAAAGACAAGATAAGCCGCATGATACCTTTACAACACCATTATACACAGTGTTCACTTTAGATTAGACAAAGAAATGCAGAAGCACATGAGGAGCAATATCTTCTTAAGAAATTATATAATATCATATATAAAACTGCGATAGAAAAGTGAGTCCTAGATCCTGGTACTAGATTCCCTTTTAGCTCCTTTATACCATTTTAGCTTCCAATAGAATAGAGGAAAGGGAGCAAAAGAAAGGTTGCGTAACGAATATTGCCAGGGTTTCCCTAACACATCTCCCCCCACCCCCCTTCCTTTTTCTTTTTTTCTTCGTCCCTTCTCTTAGTTGGGCGTTAAAAAATACTAGTTTTGACCCCTTAATATATTAAGGGAGGATTAAATTATTTAAGTCAATTAACCAATTATGCATTCAATATGGCCATAAATAAATTTTCACACATATGTATATCACTATAAGAGAAGCGATTACAAATAACAATGAAACAAAGGACACAATATATAGTAACGAGGTCAAAAACCAATAAAGTACTCCAAAAACAAAACGTTATAGGATACCCTCACCCCAGGTTGGAATTGACTAATATAATTGAAGTAACAATCTAAGATAAACACTTATCCCTAGACTCTACTCGGTAGATGATTTATTGACCTAACCCCAAAATCATCTCCAGCACCTATGGAATCTTCTATTTTAAATATCCTTCACGATCAATTCAACTCACCAATTCCAAAAACTAACTTGAAGATTTCAAATCCACGAGCTATTGGGAATAGGCCATGTGGCTTCAACCTTCTTGATTACCAAATAGCAATACCAGATTAAGATTGATCTTTTGAACTCAGTTGTTAGTGAAAACTAGGTTTAGGTTTTCTTTATTTGATATGCACAGCAAATCTCTGTAAACATTTGAATAAGGCATCCTTAATAATCCATTTTATATGTTTGCACATAGTGCACGACTTTCAAGTCAATAGCCAACTTGTTTAATACATGTCAGATTTAAGATTACCGTATACCAATCGGAGAGCCATTGTTATGAAAGTGTCGAGAATCTTGTTTCAATCGAGTGAGCATAAATTGTGTTTAGTTTTAGTTGGAGAAATCCATGACAATGTAAGTGCCATATGAGTTCATAATTCATTATTTAAGTTCAAGATCATGTGTACAAGAATTAACTCTAAAGAAAGAAAATATGTCATTTTGATTGTTGTTTGACTGAGGTTCAATCAATCAAAAATCATGGAGTTAGATTTGTTGATGTATTTTAAATGAAGTCATGGGTTTTTTTTTAACCTTATTGAAGTCTTCTATATAAAGGAATATTATGTTCAACTTCCTTTAGGTTGGAAAAGTAGAAAACTCTAAGCGATTTGGAGAAAAAATCTTAGTCTCCATCATGTGTACCCGTGAATTTAAAAGGGGATTTTCTTTTCAGGTTGTTTCTTGTTGGAGAGATCAAATATTGAAGCCACAAAGCCATCATTCCAACATTGTTGTGGAGTAAATCTTCAAGAGATTCTTGGAGTCAATTGAAGGTTCTAATTGTGAAGTACAGATGCGCCATCTGTGAAGGTGTCCATATAAGGAAGAGTTTAGAAGTTCTAGAGCTATTAATATATAATATTAAATATGGTAAAGTTCATTTTCTCTCTTGACCTCTAATTGTATAGCAACATAGCCCATAGGCCAAATGGGCCCCTAACTTGACAACAAATTTTAGGGTAGAGAAAGAGATACCATTTGACATCAAGACAAAAATAATTGCTTTTTAAGTTTCAAAAGAGATGGGTTCCAATTCGTTCAATGTAAAAATCCATTGTCGTTAATTAAGAAACCTAGGTTCCAATCTCACCTAAAAAATTATATAAAGGTACAATTATCATAGAAAGAATGCCATAATAAAATCATATCTATCAAAAACAAATGGAGGAAATTTTCATATAATACAAAAATAGCCTAAACTTTGGAGATAATGAAAAATACAAAACAAGAGCAAAATTGTAAAGAGAAGGATTCTAGAAGGACTTCTCCAATTTTGATCATTTTTTAATTACATTGCCTGAGTTTTCAATTGTTAGTTCAACCTCCTATGCTATAGGTTTGATTTAATCGCACCCTTTTTATCCATGTCTTTATCAAATTGGTAATAAAAGTGTCACATCACGATATTCACGTCATTCATATGGCTTACTAGTCGATGGGCACATGACAAATTGTACAACACACACTTCTACCATTATCTTTATAATAATTTTATTTCTTAAGTATTTTTTTTTTTAAAGCATAAAATAGTAAAATACAGTAGAAAAAAATCTCTAAATTATTCAAGACCAATAAAACAATGAAGTATTTTCTTTTTCTTTCTCAAGTCAAGGGTCATGTATTCATTTATTTACAACTCAAAACGGTATAATGGATGAAAGAAGTGTGATTAAACCAATTATTAAACATAGGTGGTGTGACTAAAATAATTGAAAATTGAAGGGATACAATTAGGCAAAGGTCAAAGTCCTAGAGATAGAGAGATGTCATGTTAACGGGGTACCCTTAGAGCAAATTGTTAATAAATCATTTTAATAAACCATTTTTATGAGATATATAAATAAGGTCAAAAAAATTAATTGTTTTTCTCTTTTCCCATTAAAAATTTTTAAATTTTTTCTTAAACCAATGCCCTTAAAACATCCATTAACACTTTCCTTCATACATTTTACCCTAAAAAGAAAAGGAAGAACTATGCTCTAAAGTTTATTCATTTCTTTCCCCATGTAGCCATGCCTCCTCAAGAACCATGTATAGTACAAGTCAATTACAATTACAGGCAACGGAATTATTGCGCCAATTCACTGGCAAAGTCAGTATTTCTTAAATCATCTGGGCCTACAGACGCATTCTCATTTGCCGGATGGTCTAAAGGAGCCTCAGTTCCAAGATGTCTTTTGGATTCAACGATTAATAATGCCCACTTCTGTATCTGTATAACTAATGGCCTTTGGCCCATTCTCATTTTTTATAATTCAAGAGTTCAAGAAGGGAGGATTTGAAGTTTTGAATGTATTGTTGCAAACACTAAAAGTACGTTTGGTACACTAAATGAAGATTACAATAGAAATAGTAATTTTTATTACTGGAATAAAATGTGTTGTAAAAGAATAACTAAATCCATTCATAAGTTTTGTTGTGAATTGTAACATTAGAATAAAATTTGAGATATATTTAAGAAAATATCTTACCTATGCAATTATATTTCCCAAAAAAGTAATTTTTTTTAAATTTGAGAAAGTGATGAATTATTTTTTGATGATTTTTTATTTTCATAATTACTATGTACATATGAGAAGTTTATTTATTTGAAAATATACTAATTTTAGAAATTATTACATTTACTAAAAAATAGTTATTACAACCCTTTTAAAGATGAATAATTTTTCATTTTGAATAATATTTATTCATACGAAATAGATATTCATGATAATAAAAACATAATCAAATTGCTGAATATCTAAATTATAAAAATAATTATTATATTACAGTCAACCAAACATACCCTAAAAAGTATCCACTAGTAAAATTATAGTACTGTTGATTTTAGCCCGATCTTTTTAAGCATGGGAAAAGGAGGGGAGATGGGATGCTAAAAATATGTTGCATTTGATTGTTGTGACTGCAAGTACATGAATTGACTTATTTCAGCGCGCGAGCGTGCACACACACACACACACAAAAAAAAAATGCATGAATTGACAAAGGGTCTGTTTGGGATCCGCTTATTTTGCTAAAATTAAAAATTTTTTGCTGAAAATACTGTAGATAAAAATAAAAGTTAGCTTATTTTTTGCTAAAAGTAAAATTTTATTTTACTATTCAGCTTATTTTTACTACTATTCATGAGCTCACTGCACTTTTTGATACTATTCCTAAGTCTCAGTGTACTATTTCAGCTAACTTTTACATTTATCTACAGTACTTTCAACAACAAAAAATTTAATTTCAGCAAAATAAGCCTATCACAAACAAACCCTTTAGCAAGTTAATAAATTTGATTTTTTTTTAATGAACATGGAGGTAGAACAGACAACCGCATTGTTTGTTATTGTTGTAGTACAAATGCCACATAAATTATATATAAATTATTGTCAAGTGCCTTGTGTCTCAAGGGAACGCCCAATATCCCCCATGGAGAGAAATTAGATTTGAATCCCCCTCCACCAATTGTAATTAAAAAAAAAAAAAAGCATAAATCATTGTAAAACTTTCTCCTTTTTCAGGAGAATTAATCCTTACCCAGACCAACTTTGACCACATCCAAAAAAATGGCATATTTAGGAGAAACTTCAGGACTTTCATCTGCTTTCTAATCATTCGCAAAATATATTCTCGTGTCAAATTTTGGATCAGTAAAAGATTGTTGGCAAAAGTTGCCAACGTTCAGCAAGAATGGTTAGCAATGTGGCTAGAAAACGTTGGCACCAAACAACACAACTATTTTACATATGGCGATCATTAGAGGGAAAGAAAATCAGTTCACAGTTACAGCATCTTAACCCCACTTTTTATTTTTCTTAGTTCTTTTCTTGAAAGTTACACGATTCAACAAACGCTTGAAAAAAAAAAAAAAAGTTCGATGAGATGTCCTTTTTAGTCTTGATTTCCCTGCATTAAGTATGGTTCATGAGTAAATCATTGGTATGGCTAAATTTGCAACCAAACTATCTTTCAAACTCCTCTTATATCTTTTGATTGGATTTGAATTTTAAAAATTTAACTGTTGAATTTCATGTTTTTTATATTTTTAACACATATGTCAAATTTTGTCCAAATCAAATATTATTTACTATTCGATCAATCAACTTATTTTTAATGTGTAGTTTTATATCATAAAAACTTGAATTTTAAACATTTGATTGATGACATAGTTACTGATATTTAATCTTCTTGAAAATTTGCAAGTATGGAGGATATGATAAGAATATATAATCCAACAATTAGATTTTCAAAATTCATATCCAATAAAAATATATCGGCCGAGTTTGAAAAATTTCTCTCTAAACTAGTTTGTAGATAAACATTTTTCAGTTCACAAAGAGAGAGAGAGAGAGAGAGAGGGCTAGACTGAGCATTTAAAATACAATCATAAAAAAATCCTGATAATAAGTATCAATCAAACAACCAAGGACCATGACAGACTACAAAACTCGGAGCAAACAAGTTTAAAGAAACCTAAATCCTATAGAAACAAGACCAAGACAGCTGACAATAAAATCACAATTTCATGCCCAAAAAAAAAAACTGGAAGCTGTGCAAACAGGTCTGTCATTCAGAAGAAATTAGATCTACCTATGACTTAATAAGCCTAATCTAAGCTTCAGAAATTGTGATTGTAAGAGCAGCAATGATGGCCTATCTTCAATAAAATTCTTTCACAGTTGTCACAATATACAAGAAATTTTCACAAAAGAAAACCAAGTGAAACACCAAAGAAGGATTAGGACAGCCTACACGAAACTGGCTCACAAAATCATCAGAGTCAAAAGCTATTCTAGCAGATTAGTAAATCTCCCAAATACTAGATGCATGTGTAACTAAAACAACCTACATTTAAGCTTCTAAAGTTTTGTTTGGTATGTTTAAATATGTTTTGTGACTAAAACTAGGAAGATCAGGATGGACTAAATCTAAGAACAGCCATGCTTAAAAATGTTTGGAATACACAAAATTATCACAATGCAAAACTAAGTATAAATATGGGTGGTATGAAACCAATACTAAACACTAATTAGAGGTGTTACCTGATATAGATTGACTGCAGGTTGGATTATGAACCCTAGTATCAGCCTCTCCATCCCTTTGCTCCATTGTGAGCTCTGTTGACTAACGATTTGCAACTGAAAAATCATCTATAATAGTCATCTCAATATGAGAGTCTGGAGTTGGAAGGCAATCAGCAAGTATAGCTGCATCATTGCCAGCATCCCTAAATTTTTCTCTCTTTGAAAAATGCTCTGGTAAAGGTAGATCATTCAAGGCCAAACATGTATTTTGTTCATTTGTCATATCTACCTCCATTGAAACTCCAACCATTGCAATACCTAGTACTTCATCAGAACTTTTCATACTCTCAGATTCTTCATTTGGAGGAGCAGGAAGACCAATATCCTTAGACAGTGTCAAAAGTTCTCTTTTAGCATTAGTATCGCAAGCAACATCTAACTCCAAGTCCCGAGTTGATGCCTGAAAAATTACATTTTCATTTGGCAAATCATGCTTTTCTGCTACATTCAAGGCAAGAATCAGAGACCCATTTGGATTCTCCTTTTCTACTTTGGAGGTGGTTGTAGGAGTTATAATTTCCTCAAAGTTAGTCAAAGCTCTTGCAGTATCATTTGGTGAGTATAAGTTCTGAGAATTTTCACAGCCAGAGGCTTGATGTATCAATGGAGTATCAAAGACAAAAGTTTGATCTGATTTTGGAAGATCAAAACTGTCACACTGTTCAGGGAGTCCACTAGCTGCAGCAGGTACCTCAGCAAATTCAGCAGCAGATAAAGAGATTTTTCCATTATCTGGACGTTGGAGCAGAGCCTCAGTTTAAGATATCAAAGCCTTGACTTGAAAACCATGTGATGTCATGCTATCAATAACCGAAGCAAAATCAATGGTTTTCACGGTTTTTGATACATTCTGGAGGCAGAAAAGGACTTCACCATGTCATCTAATAGCAAATCACCTTTGCCACTAGAGATGGGATCCCATTTAAACCAGTCACCAGCCAAAGGTTTGTTGGAATCTAATTGGGCACCTGATGGTATTGCTTCAACTCTGATTGCATCCTTGTAAAATTGTTTTTTCCTCAAAGAATTGGCTATAAGAGTCCTGCAAAGTGCAAACAGTGAGCAAAAGATTTTCCGACATATATAAACATCAGCTTAGCATCTCTAAATGCTGTGAGGTTTCAAAAAGTGTGCATACTGTTAGGAATCTGGTGGTTCCTAACGGAGATGGATAAGAATTATAGGGAAATTGAAGGGAATTGTAGAGAAATTGACTTAATTCGAAGTAATCACCCTCCATAAAGAAATATTAAGAGAGAGAGAGAAAGAGAAAATGCACTAAGCAATGAACTAGTTTATTCTTCATTGATATCTAATGTTGAATTACAATTATGTAATTATAGGAGACTAATTCTAATCTCATTGGTTCACATAGCTCAAGATAATTGGCTAGTTAATTCAACATGTGCTTTATAAATTAAACCATGTGTTCAATAAGCTACGTGTGCTCAAATCCTAACTAGCTCATCATAATCTCAACTAACTACCTAACTAAAGGGATTACAACAACTATTTTATATTCCTAACATTTTCCCCACAAGGTGTTGTTGTGAAATGACACCTTCATGAGGGAAAACCGGCCACTAACCCAATACTCGAAAGCATCATGAACATTGAACACACCAACTACTTCCAAGCACCATGTCACAGCCCATAACTTGAGCAAGTAGATCCCATCATTAACTAGATCAACAAATAAGCACCAAGAAATCTTTATGTCGTGGCCTTTCTTTCTATAAAATTCCAAGTCACAAACCATAAAACTTCCAAACAAATGACCACACATGCAACTCATGTGGGTAAGGAGACGATTGTTCACAAACTACAAATAATGCAATAAATGGATCCAACTAATCACATTCCCCAGAAGCTATTATTGAGGATAAAGAGAGTTTCTTGAGAGCAATTTCATATCTTCACAACCTTTAAGATTTCAACTCACACCCAAGTCCTTATAAATATTATGATCAGCTCGATTATGGCACCCATCATTTATCCCACCACAACCACCAAAAAAAGAATCATCTAGTTCAAATTCAATTGCATTGCCACCAATTTTAGTGGCTGTTAATTTCATGCTTTCATTCTTGATTACATGAGCAGCTAGGAAGCATAGGTGCAGCTCCAAGGCTGCCACACCCGCACCCGACACGCACGAATGTGTCGTGTAGTGGTTGATGCCATTGCACGCACATCCTTGGCATGTCCTTTTTTTCTGTTTGAGGATTCGCACCGATTTGGGCCAAATCAGGCCTTAACCAGCTTTGAATCAAACCGAAATTCTAGTAAAAAAATAAAAATAAAAATAAAAACTTTATGCAAAACTCACCATTTTGAAGCAACTTTATATAAAAATTATTAAAATAATTAACGTAAAATATAAAAATAAATAAATAAAAACCCTAATCCCTTTCAAACAACAGAGCTCTCTGCCTCTCTTGTTCTCTCACTCTCCGTCCCCTCTTTCACTCTCTAACCCACAACCACTCACTCAGAATCTCTCCTTTGCCTCACTGCCCAAGCTCACTCTTCATCTCTCGGCCCCAATCTCTCCATCTCTCAGTCTCAAGCTCACTAACCCAAGTCTCAAGCTCATGCAGGTATTTTGCTTTCATTCTCACCCTCCATTATACACTCACTTGCTCTATTGCTCATTCTATATCTGTCCCTCAATCTGTATCTATCATCTGATTTTATAATTTTTTATATAAGCTGTAATGTTAAGACTTGATTTCTTATTTAGTTATAATATATTTGTAAAATTATTTGTAGGTTAACAACTCAAATTGAAATTATTGAATTTTCAATGGATGAAACCACTAGCACGAAACCTTCATCAAATGAAGGTCCTCTCTGAAAGTATGTAACTAAATTGGAAGAACCTGCTGGTTCTACTTCTAAATCAGGTGGAAACACACATTTTAAGTGCAACTATTGTGATGGAACTTTTGTGGGATCCTATTCTAGGGTTAAGGCTCATTTATTAAAAATTAATTGTAATGGTATTAGGGCATGTATGAAAGTGACATTGGGTCATAGATTGGAAATGCAGAGAGTGCATGATCAGATTGAGAATGATAAGTTAGAGCGTGAACGCAGAAGTCGAATTCCTTTACCCCCACCTCTCCATGGGCCTATTCCTTCATTCCAGGGACAGGGAGTGATAGTACAAATGCAGTGGGTGATGGTAAGAGGAGGAAGGTGATTGCAAATTCTCCTTTGGAGAGAGCATTCCAAAATAGTGCTAGAGCTTAATTGGATGGTAGAATTGTTAGGATGTTTTATATTGGTGGGCTTCCGTTTCACTTTGCAAGGACCCAAATTATCATAATTCCTATGCATATGTCGCTACCCATAACATTTCGGGTTATGTTCCTCCTAGATACAATGTCTTGAGAACAACACTTTTGCAAAAAGAAAGAGCTAATGTTGAAAAACTTAAAACCAAATAAAGACTCTTGGCTTGCAAATGGTGTTAAGTATAGTTTCTGATGGATGGTCAGATCCACAAAGGAGGCTTCTTTTTAATATTATGGCTGCATGAGATAGGGGTCCAGTGTTTATAAAGGCAATTGATGGGTCAAGTGAGTACAAAGACAAACATTTTAATGCTGAGTTGTTGAAGGATGCTATAAAAGAGATTGGATATAAAAAAGTTGTCAAAGTCATCACTAATAATGCTAATGTGATAAAGACTGCTGGAACTCTTATTGAAGGTGAGTATCCCAAAATATTTTGGACACCATGTGTTGTCCACACTTTCAATCTAGCTTTGAAAAATATTTGTGTAGCAGAAAACACTGAAAAGAATGAAGTTACATATGAGGAATTTTGTTGGATTACATGTATTGTTGATGATACATCCTTCATACATTTTTTATCATGAACCATTCAATGAGGTTGGCAATGTTTAATGAATTTGTCCGTTAAAATTACTCCAATTTGCTAATACTAGATTAGCTTCGGTTATTATTTTGCTCAAAAGGTTGAAGTTAGTAAAAAGATGCATTCAAGCCATGGCTATTAGTGACCAATTAGCTTCTTATAGGGAGGATCATTATTGGTGAGATGTTGATTATATCATTGAATTTACAACACCTATTTATGATATTACGAGAAGCTGACACAGATAAACCTTGTCTTCATCTTGTGTATGAAATATGGGATTTAATGATAGAGAAGGTGAAGGCAGTAATATATCGGCATGAAGGCTTGGAAACAGATGAGTATAACTCATTTTTTAATGTTGTGTATGATATACTCATTGATCAATGAACTAAAAATTGTACACCACTACATTGCTTGGCTCGTTCCTTAAATCCTAAGTTAGTACTTTTATTTTCTACTTTCCTTAGTTCCCCCATCTAGTATAACACACGTTTCATCATCCGTATTTGTTTTTTTTATTTTAACTAGGTATTACTCCATTGAATGGCTTTCGAAGAATCCAAATCAGGTTCAGGTGCGGATTCTGGAATGTGGAATGCAAAAGCCCACTGGTATAAAACATCCTAGCAATTCTACCGTCCAATTCATTTACTAAAGGACAGGTACGAATTCAGGTTCAGGTGTGGGTGCGGTGCAGTGACTCGGTAATTTTTGAAAAAATAAGGTACGGGTGCAGCGAGATAAGTTTATTAAAAATTATTAAAAATATTTTTATTTATATTTTCTATATATTGCTAAGCATACTTTTTCATGTAATTGTAAATATATACCAATTTAAGAACAACAGTAGATAATAATTAAAACATGATGTTCATAAATTAGAATACAACCCACAAATTCGAAACTAAAACATTTCATGATGTTCAGAAATTAGAATACAACCCACAAGCTTGAAACTAAAACAAAATAAAAGATAAGTGTTCAAGACAATCAAATACAACCGTCATCATCATTTTCAAGATCAATAGCTTCACTTGAACTCCACTTTCACTAGTAGTAACACTAGTGCTAGCATTCCCAATAACCATGGCCTCCAACTCTAGCTCATCAAGTGTAAGGGTAGCATTCTCAAGAATTTCAGCTCCTCCATGTATGTCACTCTCATTCCAAAAGTCTCCTGCAATATCCCACATCTTTGTTGCTGCATTTACGTACTCCTCTGGGCGCCTTGACAAGAGTTGAAGATTAGAATACATATATTCCGAATCTTCAATACGTGCAGAAGCCATTTTGTTTCTTTTTAAGGAATGAATGAATTTGTATGTGCTCTAATTCCTCTCAGCATAAGGATGAACAAAATTGTCCAAGAAGTTTAAAGGCAAGAGTTTGAAGCGTTGGTAATGAAAAGCCATGGTATTGCCACCAAACCAAAGATTGTAAGAGCCACCTATCTGTCAAGGCATCTGGTGAAGGAAACCTCCCTCTTGAAAATGTAGCAAACTCAACTTTCACCATCCTTAATTCATTCTCATCTTCAAAGTATCGCTCCAAACTCTTGCTCCTTTCTACAAAAATTTCATGATCCTAATGTGGAGGGAGGCAATTTGAATTCTCCGAAAGCCATTCAATAGAATAATACTTAGTTACAAATTTATAAAAAAATAATAATAATAAAAAATAACAAAATAATAACAAAAAAAAATTGTGGATCATCTCCTCCTCCATTGTCCTGTAGTTCACTCACTGTGGGTATATATGTTTCAGATCTTTGCGATCCAATGGGTCATGCCAGGCTCTCTGGTAAGCTTGGTGTATTGTTGGACCTATTGGCTGGGAAAATTTAATTCAAACATATGGAATATGGTTCCTGACTGTTTGATGTGGATTGTTTGGACGGAAAGAAATCGGCGCTCTTTTGAGGATACTGAGAAATCCTTGGTTCAATTACAAGCTCTATGCCAAAAGACTTTATTTGATTGGTCTAGGTGTTGGGGCTTCTCGAATTGTTCTACTATCTTGGAGTTTATCTTGCTTCTCGAATTGCCAGACTGGAAGCAAGTGTTACTTGTCAGCATCCTAATCCTTCAATGCTTTAGAACTCGAGGTCGAGTTTTCTCCAACCAGAGGAGAATGATGCAGGAGATGCAAGAAAATTATTATTTAATATTATTTATGTTTGCAAGTCATTTGTATTTTTATGTTTTAGGTTCTATTAGTTTATTGGGCTATTAGTATTTTAATTTGGAAGCAGGGTTATTTCTGTAATAAGGCAATTATGGTTTCCTAGCCAATTAGAACTAGGGTTTAGCAATCCTTTATAAGCAACTTATTGTACTCCTTGAGGAGTTAGTTGATATTTTGATAAATAAAAACAACGGCCGTTTAGTCTTTCTTTGATCTGGTGCTGACTCCAGGTCTACCCTAGGTGCTGACTCCTAGTGGTTTTCACGTTTGGTGCTGACTCCAAGCAAGGCCTAAGTGCTGACTCTTAGGTCATATCCATTTATTTTTTGTTGTTTCAATTTTTGTCCTGGTTGTCCTGCGTCATTACTTCTTCTCTTAGTATTACACTTTAAGTTTTTCCTTGTAGGTTGATACTGATTGTTTGTGTGTTGCATTTCCTTGTGTTCACCATCATGAACACCTTGTATTTGCTTTCTTTAGTTTTACAGTTTGTTTAATAATACTCTTATTACCTATCAAAAAAATTTATAATAATAAAAAAATAAAAAACAGATAATGAAATGTGTGTTTTACTAGAAGAGGGAACTAAGGAAAATAGAAAATGAAAGTACTTACTTAGGATTTAAGAAATGAGTCAAGCAATGTAGCGGTGTACAATTTTCAATCCATCGACCAATGAGTATATCATACACCACATTAAAAAATGAGTTGTACTCATCTGTTTCCAAGCCTTCATGCCGATATATTACTGCATTTACATTCTCTATTATTGAATCCCACATTTCATACACAAGATGAAGACAAAGTTTATCTATGTCAACTTCTCGTAATATCATAAATAGGTGCTGTGAATTCAATGATATAATCAATAACATCCCACCAATCCCTATAAGAAGCCCATTGGTCACTAATAGCTATGGCTCGAAAGCATCTTTTTATCAACTTCAACCTTTTGAGCATAACAATAACCGAAGCAAATCTATTATCAGCAACTTGGAGCAATTTTAATGGACAAAATTCATTAAACATTGCCAACCTCATTGAATGGTTCATAATAAAAAAACGTATAAATGATGCATCATCAGCAATACGTGTAATCCAACTAAATTCCTCATATGTGACTTCATTTTTTTCAGTGTTTTCTGCTACACAAATATTCTTCAAAGCTAGATTGAAAGTATGGACAACACATGAAGTCCAAAATATTCTGGGATACTCACCTTCAATAAGAGCTTCAGCAGCTTTCATCACATTAGCATTATTAGTGATGACTTGGACAACTTTTTCATATCCAACCTCTTTTATAGTATCTTTTAACAACCCAGCAATAAAATGTTTGTCTTTACACTCACTTGACCTATCAATTGCCTTTATAAACACTGGACCCCTATCTAATGCAGCCATAATATTAATAAGAGGCCTCATTTGTGGATCTAACCATCCATCAGAAACTATACTTACACCATTTGCAAGCCAAGAGTCTTTAATTGGTTTTAAAAGTCTTTCAACATTAGCTCTTTCTTTTTGCAAAAGTGTTGTCCTCAAGACATTGTATCTAGGAGGAACATAACCCGGAATGTTATGGGTAGCAACATATGCGTAGGAATTACGATAATTTGGGTTCCTTGCAAAGTGAAACAAAAGCCCACCGATATAAAACATCCTAACAATTCTACCATCCAATTCAGCTCTAGCACTATTCTGGAATGCTCTCTCCAAAGGAGAATTCGCAATCATCTTCCTCCTCTTACCATCAGCCATTGCATCTGTACTACCACTCCCTTCCTGTCCCTGGAATGAAGGAATAGGCCCATGAAGAGGTGGGGGTAAGGGAATTCTACTTCTGCGTTCTCGCTCTAACTTATCATTCTCAACCTGATCATGCACTCTCTACATTTCCAATCTATGGCCTAGTGTCACTTTCATACATGCCCTAATACCTTTACAACTAATTTTTAATAAATGAGCCTTAACCCTAAAATAGGATCCCACAAAAGTTCCATCACAATACTTAAAATGTGTGTTTCCACCTAATTTAGAAGTAGAACCAACAGGTTTTTCCAATTTAGTTACATACTTCTAGAGAGGACCTTCATCTGATGAAGGTTCTGTGCTAGTAGCTTCATCCATTGAAAATTAAATCATTTCAATTTAAGTTGTTAACCTACAAATAATTTTACAAATATATAATAACTAAATAAGAAATCAAGTAATCAACTCAAGTCTCAATATTACAGCTTATATAAAAAATTATTAAAAAATTATAAAAATCAGATAATAGATATAGATTGAGGGACAAATATAGAATGAGCAATAGAGCAAGTGAGAGTATAATAAAGGGTGAGAATGAAAGCAAAATACTTGAGTAAGCTTGGGACTTGGGTCAGTGAGCTTGAGACTGAGATTGAGATTGAGATTGAAAGATAGAGAGATTGAGACCAAGAGATGAAGAGTGAGCTTGGGCAATGAGGCAAATGAGAGATTTGAGTGAGTGGTTGTGGGTTAGAGAGTGAGAGAGGGGAAATGGAGAATGAGAGAACGAGAGAGGCAGAGAGCTCTATCGTTTGAGAGGGATTAGGGTTTTTTTGTTTAAAGTTTCTTCAAAACGGTGAGTTTTGCATAATTTTTTTTTTTTACTAGAATTTCGGCCGGATTCAAAGCCAGTTTCAGCCTTATTCAGCCCGTTTCAGCCAATACAGTCTGATTTGGCCCAAATCGGCGCGAATCAACCTGGTTTGGTGCGAATCCACACACACACACACACACACACACACACACACACAAAAAGACATGCCACGGATGCGCATGCAGCGGCGTCAACCGCCGCACAGCGCGTCCATGTGTGTAGGTGCAGCGGCCCTGGAGCCACACCCATGCTTCCTTCGCCGAAGGGGCAGCACTTTAGAAAATGAGATTTTTTAAAATAATTTGCAGATTCATCAATAACTTAGATACAACAATAACTCAACACAATGTTTATTAATACATTTAGATCATAAAAATTCACCCACAAGACTTAGCACCTATAAATTATGAAGAATTCCCTAACATGATTAATTTACAGAGCATTGTCTTTTGAGACTTGCAATATTTGCTACAAAAATTAAAAGTCTATCAAAATCCAGACATGTCTCAACCACATATAACAGGCAAGATAAAGCCTCAAGCTACTACATATGGCCCGTGGTTCAAAATCCTACCCCTCTGCTTACTATAAGCTTGGCACAAAATGCTACATGGCAAATTTGATGTGGGAACTCCATTCCAACTTCCAAGTAACCATGATTATTGACCAAACCTTAAGCCTCAAGTTTCTAAATATGGCCCTACCAATATTTCAAGAGCAAGTTTGAGTTTTTCTTGTTTCCCTGGTTCCATCTTTAGCTGCTTGTTCTGGGCTATATGTGCTATACTGTATATATATCTTTAATTTTTCTTTGATAATGAAACCATCTTATTCATCCAAAAAAGAAAAATGATCTGATAGACCAAAATGTGGCCAAGTGAAATTCAACTTTGGTGAGGAGACTATGCACCTCAGATCAGGGGGCTACTTAAATTCTTATTTCTTAGTTTAACCATTTCTTTATTTTTTTTCTGATTAGTTCTTAGTTTACCTATTTCTAAGATTGGAACTCCTGATCGATTAATTTGCGCCACACTCGAAGTGAAGAAAGCATATGGAATGGAGCAAGTAACAGTATTTGATTGAAATCTTTTTACGTATCAAAAAAAAAAAAAAACACACGCGCAGATGAGATATGCAAAATATACCATCAAATTATCTATAGAGAAATTTAAAATTTTGCAATTCTGACCTTAGCATTGGATATCATTTGCCTCCATGTTTGGACATCGGCGATAAGATCTGAATACATAATCTCAAAATAAACTCCACGCTGCAAATCGAAAAGCCACATATATCCATCAACATTCCAAAAATTTCTTATCAACAAAGCCAATAAAATGAAAACCATTGAAGAAACAAACCTCAATAGCAGCTTTAACCTTAGTCTGCTTCAATCGAAAAGGCAACCTCTCTGAGAAATCAATCGCAATTATATCTATCTACGTCGTTCATCAACAATATCAATGTTAAAACCTCAAAAAAAAAAAAACCACGAACCTCGGATTTGTCACAGGCATCGTCTAACGCGTTCTGGTCCAAAGGCTTGACGGCGACCAAGTCGTAGGTTTTCAAGATAGGGTTGCCAGAGTTGAGTGCGAGAGCTTGAGAGTGGTTTTCGACGCAGACAGTGAGACGCGTGGAACATTGAGGAGGTCGCGGTGGAGATTGACAGAGGAGGAGGGAGATGGAGCAACGGTCGTTATCGGACATCACGCCTTTGATCGGACCGTTGTAGGCGATGCCGATGTAGCCTAGCTCCATGGCTTTTTATCACGTCCTTGATGCGAGTTGTTTTCACTGGCGTCTTATCGGAAGGTGAGGATTCAAGGTATGATATGTTCAGGTCGAAGAAACCATGGCTACGGAAAGGCCACAGAGATGGAAAGGGGTCTAGGGGTTTATGAGGTATTTGTTATGACAGAATTTTATTATCATTTATTTTTGAATTATGAAATAAACAGTGAAAAAATGCACAATTCACTTTGAGTCTACAGGTAGGAATTCCGGGGTGTATTACGGTTTTTCACTGGGGTGGATCGAAGCAATTGCAGCAAAGAATTTTTTTTTGAGAAGCCACCCCAAGAAGAGGGGGGAGGGAAATTTTCATTACTGTAAATCAGAAAAGTACAGAGACTCAACATCAGAGGGACTTCCTTCATCCATACATGAAAATGGGAGAACTTACGTGCTAATCTAGCTAGCCTATGAGCTACTTTATTCCCATGTCTACGGTTCTGTTTGGATAGAACTTATCGTTAAAAATTAAAAATTGAAAACTGAAAATACTGTAGCAAAATAATTTTAAAATGTGTGAATAGTACCGCGGGACCCATTTTTAATGAAAAAGTGGCTGAAAAGTGAAATTTGTGGGTCCGTGAACAGTGCACGAATGCACTGTTCACGGAAGACTTGGTCAACATCTGCGGCTGGAAAAAAAAAAAAGGCTTGAAACGCAAAACGCAAAACGCAAAACGCAGCCCCCTTTTCAGTTGAATCCAAACACATTCTACGTGTATGAGAAAAGGAAATACACTTGAAAGCGGAAGAGATGGCTTTGATATCTATGATGATGTGCCCGAAGCTTGAAGACTCCCTACTGCCACTGGCGAGTGCTCTGAAGATGGATTTTGAGTCTCCTTCCAAAATTAACTAATCTAGACTTAGTTCTTGTGCAAAACCAATGGCACTGTGCGCTGCCAACACTTCCACCGTCTCTACTGATGTAGGTAGTGGAATAAATTGTGTAAGGCAGCCATTACAAGACCTTTGTCGTTTCGAATGATGCAACCCAAACCCGCTAAGTTTCTTTCCTTAAATGTTGCCCCATCGAAGTTGACTTTCACCCAGCTTGCTGGTGGAGGAGACCATCTGACGAAGGAAGGAGCTTTTGGGATAGGCGGAAGCGATGACGATGCTCTCTAGAATTCCAACAGGTTGTCTACTACCATGGAATTTATCTTCCACAGTGGGGCTGAGCTATCCCCCACTCTAAGATGATTTTTGCAAGCCCAAATGAGCAATACAGTCATGGCAAACAACTCGACGAGGTTGCTGTGCGACTGGCATATCTGGATGACTTCCACAAGTGTATTGCAATTTTTGGAGAGTTTAATCAACCAAGCAAATTTAGAGTCTCAAACTAGTTCTAAGACACTGCAAGACCATAAGGCATGAAAGGAGGTTTCGCTCATGCATTTACACCCAAGATAGAGGTCATCATTAAGCACTCTTTGCTTCAACAGGTTGGCTTTTGAAGGGAGAGAACCTGTCCCAGCTCTCCATAACAGGGTTTTGACTCTATTGGGAACCCAAAGGCCCCAAATGCCCTCCCAAATTCTCTTGTTGGGTGATAAGTCAGAAGGAGAAGGAGATTCTTTCAGCTCTGCCTCCATAAGAAGTCTGTAAGCCGATCTGACAAAGTAATTGCCATCGTGGGAGAGGGGCCAGAACATCTTATCCTCACACTCTCTAAGGCTAAGAGGGATGGACTTAATAGCAGTAGCCTCGTGGGGAAGGAAGGTATTGTCAATTGCTTCCTGTAGCCAACAGCAATGATCTTTATCGATAAGGACAGAAACTTGAGCATCGTCGCCTAGAAAATCTCTTGGCGACACCACTTTCTTGTTGAATGGATCCGGGAGCCAAGAGTCATGATAGATCCGAATCAAGGCGTCATTACCCACCCTCCATTGCACCCCTTTGCTGATCACGTCTCTCCCTTTTAATATGCTCTTCCAGGCAAAAGAGCCATTACCCTCCTTAGCATCAAAATTGGAGCCATGTGGGAAGAATTTTTCCTTGAAGAATCTGTGAAAAAGAGAGGACTGATTGTCTACAAGCCGCAAGACCTGTTTTGCAAGCATGGCGTCGTTGAATTTCCAAAGCTCTTTGAACCCCATTCCACCTAAGCTTTTTGGCTGGCATAAGGATTTCCACTTAGTCCAGTGGATTTTTCTCTGATTACCCCTTTGACCCCACCAAATATTCCTTATCAAGGCCTCAATTTCATAGCAAAGAATGAGTGGGAGCTTGAAGCAACTCATGGCAAAGGTAGGTATCGCCTGGATCACTACTTTGAGAAGAACTTCCCGCCCTGCTTGAGAGAGAAGTTGTTCTTTCCAACCTTGAAGCTTTGCCGCTACTCTTTCCTTGATATATAGCAAGCTTCCCTTCTTCTTTCTCCCTACTAGGGATGGGAGGCCAAGGTATCTTTCGTATTGCTTAATCTCTTGCACTCCTAGAGATGTTTTAATTTGATCCAAGATGTTGGGAGGTGTAGATTTGTTGAAGAAAAGGTCAGTCTTACTTCGATTCAGCTGCTGACCGGAGGCCTTCTCATAGCAGTCCAGAAGTTCCTGAATTTTCTGGCATTCACGAAGGGAGGCTCTGCAGAAGACCAGACTATCATCCGTGAAGAAGAGGTGAGTCAACCTAGGGCCACTTTTGCATATTGAGACTCCCCGGATTTGCCTAGACTCTGCTGCCCTCTGTAACAGAAAGTGGAGACCCTCAGGGCATAGGAGAAATAAGTAAGGCGACAAAGGGTCCCCTTGACGTAAGCCTCTAGAGGGATGGATCGTTTGAGTGGGCTCGCCATTAATAAGGACTGAATAAGTGACAGATGAAATGCATTCCATGATTAGATTGACCCACTTGGTATTAAAACCCATTTTCTTCATGATATTCTCAAGGTATACCCACTTTACCTAGTCGTAGGCCTTGCTCATGTCCAATTTCAGTGCCATGAATCCTGACTTACCCTTTTGGTGGTGTTTCATGTAATGCAGAGTTTCAAAGGCCATGAGTATGTTGTCTATTATAACCCTACCAGCTTGGAAAGCACTCTGATTCTCAGATATCACAAAAGGAAGAATAGGTTTCAGTCTATTAGCTAGGACTTTTGAGACAATTTTGTATACAACATTACATAGGCTGATCGGCCTAAAATCAGAAATAAGTTCTGGCGATTTAGCCTTAGGGATCAAGGTGATATTGGTACAATTAATTTCGCTAGGAATTTTACAATTATTCAGACACTCAAGAATTGCAGAGCAGATATCTTCACCAATCAAAGACCAAAAAGACTAATAAAATAAAGGAGGCATACCGTCGGGGCACAGGGCTATGATGGGTTTCGTCTCTTTAACAGCAGCTTCCACTTCTTCCTTGAGAAAAGGCCTGAGGAGTTGGGCGTTTATCTCCTCTGTGACAGAAGGCTGCACTACCTCCATGATTTCAGAAAATTGTGAGGGTTGGGAAGAAGTGAACAAAGAGCAATAATAATCCCTAGCTATGTCTTTGATCAAGCTGTCCTCCGTACACCAAGAGTTGGCAGAGTCTCTAAGACCCGAGATTCTATTTCTTCAAGATCTATGGGATGCCTTACTATGGAAGAAGCTTGTGTTTCAATAGCCATACTTAAGGAAAAGAGCCCTGGACCATTGTTGCCACATCAGGCTCTCTTTATCAAGGAGATCATTAAGCTCCGCCCTTAAGACTTTAACCACCTCGTAATCAACTTTTCCTTTAGCGGCATTTACCTCAGCCTTGGAGAGCAGTTTGCCTTTAGATTCAAGTTGTTTTTTAATACTACCAAAGGATTGGTGGCTCCAATCCAAGATTTTTCTCCACAGACTCTAATTTTGGTGGCAATCTGGACCATAGTAGCAGACCTTAATGTTGGACCCCAAACGTTACTGACAGTGATCCTACAACCTTCCTCACGCAGCCACATTTGCTCAAATTTAAAGGGGCGGTCAGGACGAGGAATAATACCTTCTAGTTTAATCAATATGGCTTTGTGGTCCGAGGAGTGAGTGCGGAGATGTTGTACCTTGGTGCCGGGGTAAAGGGAGAACCATGCATTATCAGCCACCACCCTGTCTAACCTCTTGAGGACCAAACCGCCAGCTTGTTTGCCTTTCCAGGTGAATTTTTCTCCCACATAACCGAGGTCCATAAGCCCGCATTCGTCTAGAGCATCTCTGAACTCCTTCATCATCCCCTTAAGTCTAGGACCGAGACCAAGCTTCTCATGGGACCAGAGATTTTAATTAAAATCCCCGGCGCACATCCACGGTAGAGGGGAGCGACGAAGGAGATTGCGTAGAAGAGACCAAGTCTCATGTTTTCTGGACTTGTCAGCAAAACCATAGATACCCGTGAACCTTCATTGTGAGTTTGGAACTTCACCCACGGTGGCATCAATATAGTTGGGAGATGAGGACACCACTTTTACCTTAATTGACTTCTTCCAAAACAGAGTCAAAGAACTTGTTTTACTAGCACTAGGACAAATCCAACAATGGTCGAATTTCAGCTCATCACACAACCGTCACAGCCTAGCTTTTCCTGCCCAAGTCTCGGCCAAAAATAGGGCAAAGGGATCTTTTGCTCGAGTGACTACCTTGAGCTCTCGGGTTGTGCGCAGGTTCCCAAGCCCGCGCACATTCTAGACAAGCCAACTCATCTCTTTCGGCGGGGCTGAAGATTAGCCTCCGCTGCTAGTAGGGAGTTCTCATTTTGAGGAGCGCCAACACGAGCGCTGCGCTTTGGAGGAATGGAGGAATCTAATTGATCAAGGGGGGAGCGTTTGCCTAGGGATGTTTCTGAGTTAAGGTTATCCATAAGATAGGCGGGCCTCTGTAGTCTCACCCATTTGCCTTCAAGTGGAGTTTTGGTATTACTGAGGTCCAGGTCCAAATTCGTGAGATTGCGAAGAGGAGTGGGCTTTGTGGGCTGAGAAGTGGGAAGTTCACAAGTTGGGCCGAGTGGGTGAGCTGGGAGTGGTAAGTTGGTCTGCTCTGTCACGGGCAGGGAGATTTTGGGGCCCAAGGGAGCTGACTCCATCCTATCGAAACAGTGAATTTGGCTGTCAATGTCTTGGATAACTCTTTCAAAGTCACATAGGTTCGGATATTTCAGTGGGGAATCCTCCTTGGACCTCACAAAATTTTCTTGGGGAGCAGAAACCACTTCCTTGGCGACTTCAGTCCCCTGCTTTCCAGTACTCTCTTTGGCTGTCCTCAGGGGATGGGTCGTCGTTTCAGGGGAGGGCTAGTGCTCCCTCGCAAGTGGGGTGGGATGTTATGGTTTGTTAAAATGGGGGGAAAAGCCCTGCTTCTTCTTTGCAATGAAACCTGGCACCGAGATAGTTTTTTTCCTTGAGGAGATAAAGGGGGTGCTCGGAGCCAAGACCCAAATTGTTGGTCTTCCGGCTTGAGGCTTCCTTCACTATCAATCCAAATTTCGCAATCTCTATCATCGTGCATGAGACACCCGCACCAATAACAGAGGTTGGGGAGGCGTTCGTACTTGAAGGAGACCCAATGTGCCTTCCCATCCTCCAGAGTTATGCGTCTACCTCAACATAGCGGCTTAGATATGTCGACCTGCACTCTGACCCTTAAGAAGCTACCACCATCACAATCAGTAGCTTCGCAAGGTTGAAGGATCGTACCTATCGACTCACAGATTTGCTCTGCAATCTCTTTTCTCCTAAACCGAATCGGGATGTCATATACCTGAACCCAGAAGGCTACCTGAGTAAGGTCTGATGCACTAATTGAGTTTTCCTTGTCATAGCGGGATAGGACCATGATATGCACCAGTAACAGAGGTTGGGGAGGCGTTCGTACTTGAAGGAGACCCAATGTGCCTTCCCATCCTCCAGAGTTATGCGTCTACCTCAACATAGCGGCTTAGATATGTCGACCTGCACTCTGACCCTTAAGAAGCTACCACCATCACAATCAGTAGCTTCGCAAGGTTGAAGGATCGTACCTATCGACTCACAGATTTGCTCTGCAATCTCTTTTCTCCTAAACCGAATCGGGATGTCATATACCTGGACCCAGAAGGCTACCTGAGTAAGGTCTGATGCACTAATTGAGTTTTCCTTGTCATAGCGGGATAGGACCATGATATGTTTGTCAAAGCTCCATGGCTCCGATTAGAGGATGCGGTCCACGTCTGTATTGTTGTCAAAAGAAAAAAGGGAAACATGATCCCCTATATTCTTGACTTTGAAACCCGCCTTGGATCTCCACAGAGGAATGAAGGTGGTGGCAATGGTTTCTAGGTTTAATGGGCGTTTTGTAAGGAATCTAGCCACGATAGTAAATTCATTAACAACTTGCTCGCTTTTCAGGCATAGACCGAGTCCCTCTCTCTTCGACAGAGACAGAGAACTCCAGTGTTTTGTTAGGTCCTCCATGCCTTAGGTAAAAGACCAATTCGTTCACCAACACCGCGTTTCCCCGGCCCCAGGAAAAAAACCCCCACTAGCCTTGCAATAACACTATTATTGCAAGGGATAGACTCTCCTTCCTAGGAAGGGACCTCAATACCACGGCTTGGAAAAGGTTTCTAGAGAGAAAAACTTCTCCAACGGGCAACCTTCTTCTTTCTATTTATGCAACACCAATTGGTTTTTTTGTGCAAGCAGAGATCAAACATTATATAACTTATTCAACTACAAGAGATTTCACCAATTAAATTAATTAAAACTCATATTTTTATATTTTATATGAAAATTATATCAAAACTTTTATAAAATAATTTATTAACAAATGTCTCAAGGGCACTAAAACCCATAATATATAATTGATGTGAGTTCCTTCCACGTAATTAAGTAATGTACCCATATTCACAATAGTATATAAACAAGATTCATAATATCAAAGGAAAAAACATGTAAATCAATGGACAAAACCATACATCATTATTCATAAAAGGAAAATCATGCGTATACTTGTATTCACAAAAAGCTAAGCAAAGCATATATACTCATTAATTTATCATGGGATCTCATCATTGATTTAAACAACCAAACAAAGCAAGAAAATGCTAAACAAAGACTCCAACAATCCTTCAAGCATATACACGGTAAACATTCCGATTTGCACATTGTTGAGATTCAAAATGTAATAAGAAGTCAGGCCTTTAAAAAATGGGAGAGGCCCAGCTCATGAAGATAGGGAAAAAGGAAGAAAGGCTTGGTCCTTAGAAATGAAAAAAGGAGGAGCCCAGCCCATAGAGAGAAAAGAATAAGTTTCGGGCCTTAAAAAGAAAGGAAGCATGGGTCAGAGACTTGAGCAAGAGGTGACATCCAAGAAAGCCCATAAAGGAAGCTGACAGGAGCTGGGCTAGAGTGGCACAAGATCTGCCAGCTCTAGAGAAGGATCCCCGAAGAAAGACTAGTATAAGGGATCCCAGACGTGGACAACTTAGAATGGCATGCTCATGATAAAAGGTGGGCGTAGAAAACGAAGGGTGTCCCTTCAAAATTAGATGCCCACAACCAAGGAAAGAATGATGGGGACAATTGGTGATTTAGGGACTAGAACTGATGAAGAAACCTAGGACCTTAAGCAAATAAGAGAAGGCGAGCCAAGAAGAAAGGTGGTTAGGAACCTTTCCGGCTACACTATCATCAAGAAGGGATCCGCCCTGTTTTGAGAAAAGAAACAAGTCTTGATATGTCAACATCAAAGCCTCAGAGCTTTGAGATGTCCTTTTTAAGGCCTTGGGGAAAGAATAAGAAATCTTGATATTGGAGAAGCATTTGGACTTACTCAAAATGGATCTCCCATAAGAGGAAGTCAACAAGGGAGCTTTAGATTTTCAAAACCTAGAAAAATGAAACAAGAATAAAAAGGGTAAGGGACCAGCCACCAAAGCTTTCAGAAAGAACATTAGTTCTATTACCCAACACACAAAAGAGAATGATGGTTGGTATTAAGAAGCTCTAAAGACACCAATCCCGAATCAATTGGAATTTTGAGCAAAAAGTATTGTCAAAACAGCAAGCAGGTGCAGAAGATAACACAAGTTCAGCATCATCTTCTAGTTCCTTTCAAATTTCAAATGGGATCAACACCAAATTTGTTCCAGCTTATCTAATAGGCTTATCTCCTCCCTTAGTTTCAGAAGAAAGCTAACAACTTAGTTTCAAAAGAAAGCTAACAACTTAGATTTAAAGCTAAGTCATCCCTTCCCCTATAAATAGAGAAGACGTCTTCCATTTTCAACACCCCAATTCCCTCTGGAGAACTAGTGAGAATGCAGAAAAGAAAAACTGTTGTGCAACCATTGTTCTTACTTTGGTTATAGTTTAGTACTTCCTTACTTTCTCCCTAGCCCTTTAAGTGATCACTCCCCCCCCCCCCCCCTTTAATTTATTCTCTACGTTGGTAAGTAATTAATTATGTTGTTTATATTTATGCACTAGTTTATTATTCCTTATTTGTTCTATTTTTGCACTTGTTCATGCTGTCTTCTTTATCTTTCATGTGTTAAATTTCTGCACTAGTTTATTATTCCTTATATTTCTTGCTCTCTCTCTCTCTCTCTCTCTCTCTCTCTCTCTCTTTTAGAAAATATTAAGATTCATTATAATTTATCTCAAATTGCTGAATTGCTTTCCTTTATATTCTCATAAAATATATGTAGATTTTGATTAAGCTTTCTTTTTATTAATTGGTTTCTTTCTTTTCAATCTTGTTTATATAATGTATCATATTAATAAACTATATGTACTGTCACATGTATATAAACTATATGAACTGTCATATTAATAAACTATATGTATCATATACGATAAACTATATGTACTGCATTGGCTTGAGTTTATGATCTCATTATTTTTTTATTCGGCTTTTAGTTTGATATTCATTCTTAAATGTTAAGTTTGCTTAAACTATTGGTTTGTTATCCTATGGCTGAGTTTCATTTTCAGCCAACATGCTTAAACTTTTGTTTGCTATCACATGCTTGATTTTCATTTCCTTCTAAAATGTTTAAAGTTTTGTTTTCTGTCACATGCTTGATTTCCTATTTTCCTCCAACGTGCTCAGATGTTAGTTCTTCTTCACATGCTAAATACTCGAATTCCTTTTGTATGCCAATTCTTGATCTTTCCTCTATATGTTGAAATTATTCTCATAACATATGCTATTTTCAACAAATGTACACAATGAATTGGTTTCTTGTAATACAATACGTTTTCACATGAAATTAATGTAATAACATTCCCTAATCCTATGACACATGACATTCAAATTTTCTAAAATTTCGGTGATATACTTTTGGATGAACATGTCTAAATATCTCCTTGATGTTCCTTTTACATGCTTAGGTGAACACTTCTAGGCTAAAACGCAACTTTCACTTAAATGCTTAGATGAACATGTCTAGATAGTTGTTTTACTCTTTTTTTAAAATGCTTAGGAAAACATGTCTAAATATTATGATTTTCTCTATAATACTTAGATGAACATGTCTAAGTGATTTTTCTTTGCTTTTTTTTTTTTTTATATATTATTAATAATTGCTTGGATGATCAATATGCTTAAATGTATTTTTTTTCTTTGCAATGTGTGGATAACAAATAACATGACAATTTTTTGTTTTCCTTCACATGCGCGGATGAACACTTCTAAGTTATTATTTACTTTTTATAACATAATTGGATGAACATATCTAATTGTCTGATCTACTAAACATGCTTGGATGAACATGTCTAAACTAGGAATTCTTTGTTTTACATTAACTTCTTGGATGAACATGTCATTACTTTCATGCTTTCTTTACATTTACATTGTTACCTAACAAGTTTCACTTTTTTGTTTCTCTTTACATTAAATTCCCCATCAAATGTTTGTTTACAATTATTACAAATTAACATGTTTATATGATATATTATTTGCATTTGTTTGACATGACATGATATTGGCCACCTTAACCTAGGAGACCGGCAGTTTTACTAGGCGAGATGGGTGTTTAATCCCTTCCCATCTTGTAAAATTAGCCTCCGAATCAAGATTAAGGGTTCTAGACTAGGCTCTTGTATATGCAATTTTGCATTTTTTTAGAATGTAATTAGGAAACAAAGCAATGTAATTTACTTTATTAGATTGTATCTAGGACCAAAAAAGCATTGTAAATTTTGTTACAAAATTGATGTAAATTGTCATATATATATTAATACAACAAAAGAATTTTTTTATAAAGAAGGTTTTCTTATTTTTCCATTTAAATTAAATAAGTAGCGACTCCATGTACAACCCTCAATCTAGGGAGGAGTACATTTTACAATGAATTCGACATTTTGAGCATCACGATCCTACCTGTTTGCGCGGGTTAGGCTCAATTTAAGAAAAAATTGGCAGGCTAGGGTCGTGGTCGCTCACAATGTGCAATGGCTGAATATAAGAGGTGCGTCCAGCTATTTCGCCCGTACTTAGTTCGAGTGAATATGATATGCCCACTCTTTCCAGCATATTATACCCCATCCTTAGTCCAAGCAAAAGGTCCTAGGCACAATCTTAGTTTGGGCAAATTTTGTTATTTCCACTTTTCAGCATCTTCTAGCACTTTCCTACCCAAAATTTGGTCCAATTTTTTCAATCTCAGGGTACCAACTTTGTGCACTCTTTTGGAGGCCTTAACGAACTATGTTATTAGTGTTGTTTAAAGCAACCGCATTAGCTCATGCAAACTTTCTGTCTATTTTGCACAAAAAACGACTTTTTCTATTTTACACACTCATTTTTACAAAACACTCACATCAGTCTATCTATTCTACACATCTATTCAATAAAATATTCATTCTTTTACAATTTTTTATTATTTCCTCACTCACTACCCCTCTCTCTCACATACCCAACACTACCAAAAAATATTAAAATATTAAATGCACGAGCTACAATAACCGTGCATATATACACGGTTACTATAGCACTCGTGCATTTATGCACAATTTTACACCCATTGATGTGAGTGTTTTTTTGCTCAAAATGTGTAAAATGGATTACTTTTTGTATTTTGCAAGATTTTGCATAAACTGATGCAGTTGCTCTTATGTTTTTAGAAAGCTCTCACAACTTTTCCAATGGTTCTAGCCTTGCATCATTTGAAGCTTTGTGCAGAATATTATGGGCCGTTGAAGTGGGCTGTTCCATCATCCCTAATTCTCTACTTCAAAAAAAATACCAATTTTACAGCCCCATTCTTCACGAGCTGTAAGAAATACAAGCACAAAGAGGACACCCAACACCAGTTTTGTTGGGTTTTGAAAATTAAAATATGACTTTCAAGCATGTATCCAAATCAAATAAAGTGCAATTTAAGGGAAAAATAACGCAAGTTTTAATGAAGTAATGCACATTTCCCTAAAAAATTCAATAAAACAATTTCCATATTCCCAAAACACTCGCTCAATTCAAGCATGATTCATGTTAAAAAACAGTCAATTTGAAGGGAATTTTATGAACCTTAGTTTAACCATCAAATTGACAATATCCCTTAATTTAAAGCTCAGGTTTTTATCAAAATTTAAAGCCGAACAAAATAGAGTATCGACAATATCGAATTCTATTCCATCATTAGATGTCATCTTACTGGAGCTCAACTGCTATAATTTTCCCAAAGGGAAGTTAATCTTTGCAAAAACATCATCAGAAAGCTTCTGACAAGCTAGCTAACTGCAACATGATAATTATACGTGTAATCTTACAATTCATGTTGGTTTCGTTAAGGGACTAGGATTTGCTGGTTTGAAATGAGAAACTGAACCTTATGGTCCAGTTAGTCCTACAAGCTATTTTCCCGTATTTTTTAACTTGAGATATCTTTTGCTATACAAAGAGATATTTTGAAATAGGGGCTCAGGCTCTGATCTTGCTTTTGGACTCTGCAACTTGCAAACATAGCTAGACAATGAGGGATGTACAATTCTTCATACTAGGAGGTGGATTTCTAAATTCTCATAGGTCCCCCTAAGTTTATTTCACGGAAATAACGAATGAACAAACTTTCAATATGCATATAACAATTATGAAAATAAAAAATTATAAAAAAACAACCAATCTTTCTTTCAAATTAAAAAAAAAGGAAATATAATTATATGAATAAGATATTTCATAAAATATATCTTAAGTTTGTTTTTATTTTTTTACAAGATATAAATTCTATTATAACCTAATCCAAGTGTATATGTGTGTGAAACTCTCTCCTAGAGACTTGAACCATTTCCCTTACCCCCTACATCCCATAAAGCACTTATACTTACAGAGTGACCATCGCACCAATGGTGCACAGTGGTAAGTTTGATTAAAATTTAAAATGCTTTCATTCTATTCTTTTCAAAGTTTTATTATTGTGTTGTCACCAAATAAATGAATAGCAAAATGTGTTACATTACAGTATCTTGTATTCCCTATAATACCTACTCCTATGTAATTACCGTTACAGTCTACCAAACATGCACTTCTTCAATTCTTCAATTTTTTCTTCAACTAAAAGTACTTTTTTTTTCCTCTATTACTTCTTCAGTTTTTTCAGGGTTTTTTTTTCCCCTTTCACATTCGGTTTTTTTTTTTAATAATTTTTTTCCTCATTTGTTTTGGGTTCTTGTGCTCATCTTTTTTCTTTTTTAAAAGGTGTCCATCTATATACATTTTTTTTAAAACAAATATAATGTGTAATTTTTTTGTCTAATAGGGGTATGAGAGTTAATTTACACATACTCTGTTTTCTATCCTCCCATTTTTTCTACTCAATCAAACAAAATAGTTTTCTATTTCTTCACTTTTCCATTCATCCAACCAAACACACATGAGGGAAAACTACATTTTTTCTATGTTTCCACTTTTCCACCCCTTCAACCAAATGAACCCTAATCGACATTTCAAAATATGAATTATTTATTTTTCTCCAAGTTACATTTTCATCTATTTGCTGACAACACAATTATATAACCTTGAAGACAATGGAATGAAAGAATTTTAAATCAAATTTAAGATATATTTTAGAAAATATCTTATTCATATAATTATATTTCCTAAAAAATAATTTTTTTTTTAAATTTGAAAGAGAGATTAGTCATTTTTTTTATGATTTTTATTTTCATAATTGTTATGTGCAGATGGAAAGTTTGTTTATTTGAAAATATATTAATTTTAGAAATTAATACACTTATTAAGGAATAGTTATTACAACCATTTTAAAGATGAATAGTTATTCCTCATTTTAAAGAATAGTTTTTTTTTTTTTTTTAAGAATCTAGACCCAGGGGCCAAGTATTATTTCTGTAAGTGCACAATTGCACCTGGACCCAAGAATAGTTATGGGCTCAGACCCAATGAGCCTTAAACAATAAGAATTTGTAGAGTGTGGGCTTGAAACCCAGGTTAGAAGTGTATGAGGATGAAATGACAAACTAAAGATTCCAAGTACTTAGAGACAAAAAGGAGTAATGTAAATAGACCTCCTCGGACGTAAGCCGAAAGCTGTTCTTATATTATATCTCTCTCTTTTTCCTTCTTCTTTTTAGGTTACAAAAAGTTCCGTCTTGTTTCTGTTCCCGGTCCCTCCTTAAATACTCCTCTTTTTAGTACTTTATCCACGTGTTGCCCCCCAATTCCTCCCTTAGCCTAGATATTTCTTTTCTTAGTGCCTTTGAACAGTAACTAGAAGTTTCCCTTCCACTGTTTAAGTGTCACTTCCTCATTAATGCGGCCAGGGTGGTAGGTGCAGGGTCTTTAATGTGGAGGTAGCAGCCTTTACCTTTGATATTCTTCCAACATCGGCGCTTCTAGGACATTCAAGGGTTCTCTCCCTTTAACCGTTGGTCTTGACCGTATCATTCCCTAATCTTTACCATGAAGTCTCAGGTTCTTTGATGTCGGTCCAGGGGAAAACCATCCTCGCCGGATCCTAGGATCCTCGGCGTATAGGCCGACCCATAGCACCAACAATCTCTAACCCCTGTGGTCAGGTCGGCCTTCTTTAACAAGGCCCAAAACGCCCACATTCCCAACACGATCCATTTGCCCCACACAATAGCCACGAAACACTCTAATTTACGACATCCGAGCAGAAAAATAGGGTTTTGATCCGACGAGAACCTGATCTACACACTTTATAAGTGACTACACGTGTGGAAATCGTTTCGCGTCCCGAAGATGACACTTGGCGGTTTCATTTTCGAAAACGCGCGCATTTATTACCGTAAGTTACTCTTTGTCTCCCACGCTCAACGGTGAGATGGGCATCCAACGGTTCTCCTCACTCCACGAAATTTTAGGCGGGACGGACATAATTTTCGAGGCCGCCTTTTCGCACGTCGTGACGCTTCGGGAACCTGCGCCTTCATTTAAGTCATCGTGGATCAATCCCATCAAAACAACAACAATCATTCTTCACCGGCGGAAAAACGTGGGAACCCGTACCTTCAACCTTGTAAGTTCTTGCTCTCTCTAGTCTTGACCTTTTCTCCTCGGATACGGTCCTCGGCTACCAATACAATCACTCTCCCTTTTAAAGTTTAGTCTATCGTCTCTCCGTAATGGGAAGATTCAAGTGTCTAGTTGATACCGCCGCCGGGATGGAAGGCTTTAGAGCCAAATACCATATTCCCGGCGACGTAGGGTTAGAATACCGCCGCAATGCCGTGGCTGGTTCTAGGAAAGAGGGAGAGGTTATCATTCCTATGATAGCCTTCATAGAGGGTGGGATGACCCTACCAATGAAACCCGTAATGAGGGAGTATCTTCGCAACCACCGGTTGTGCCCCGACCAATGCCTTCCAAATGTTTTTAGAGTTTTAGGTAGTGTAGATGCTCTAAACGAGCGATGAGTTTAAACCTCACATGGCACGATGTCGTGTTCCTATATGAGTCCCACAAACTCTCTAAGGTAGGCTATTATATGAAATCTCGGTCTAGCACCGTTAGGCTAATCTCCGTCCGCCCAAATCAAACAAAGGCATGAAGGACGACTACCTGATCGTGTCCGGAACCGGCACGACGGCCTCCATCGCCCCGGTTCGGTGGGGGGATCCAGTGCGACACCATAGGATTAATCTCCCCACAACACAACTTCTCCTAACACACACACGAAATGCGTATTTGTATTTACTTAAATTCGTTAAATATTTGTGTGAATCGACCAGGTTTGTTTGTTTGATGTCTTTTTTGCAGATAAGCAACACGTGCGTCCTCGTCTAAGTCACCGTAACGTTGCCGATCTAAACCGAGTACTTCGCTCCGAGGTATTCGTTAGTGCGGACCTACAACTCCGGGCTGCTCATCTCATTCTAGGATACACCCCCTTTCCAAAGACTTTCGGGAGATAGAGGACGCCATTATTGCCGGCGACCGAAGACGGAAGAGGATAAACGTAGCTCGGCCCCATTTTTTGGACGACCGTGACCTCCCGGACGCTCCCGACACTATTTTGTACAACCGGCCGATAGCAGCGGTCCCCTCGCCATACACTCACAAACAACTGTCGTTCCGAAGAGGAGGTGTCTTCTTCACACACTCTTGACGACGAGATAGACCAATTCCATCTTGAAGACACCGAGAGACCTCGCGGAAACCGTTCGTGGTACTTTCCGACGAGGAGGAAGAAGCCACCGAGGCCTCCGGAATCGCGGGGTTTGTAGTTGCCCTTCCCGAGGACGAATCCGTAGAAGGCATGGGACGAATGGAGGGTCTTCTCACTAATAGGGCTGCCAAAGTTGCAGAAGAAGAAAACGGGGACGTCCCAAGTTCCCCCAGCCTTACCTCCTCCTCCTCCTCTAGCCGAGCCAAAACTACCACCGAGGATCCCAAGAAGAAGAGGAAGGGAGATAATGAGGGGACGATTACTAAAGACCCCAAGAAACCACGCCAACAACTCCCACCGGCCCGGCGAGAAGCCGGACAAAGGCAAGGGTAGAGCCCGTTCGCGAACTTGGGGAAATCGTGATGAGGCCGTAGTGCACCGAGCACCGGCCACTTGGTCCCCCGATCTAAGGCCGGACGGCGCTCCTATCTCCCGTCGGTCCGGTATAAGGGCGGTTCAACAAGGCCACGCCCACCACCTGGCCGAGGTCCTAGAACGCCCTCTTCGCCGCCCAAGGACATGGAGACCTTGGAAAAGATGGGCCAACCACAACTATTCCTCTCTCTAAAAAGAGACTTAGCACTGGTAAGTGTTTCTCCTTTTAACAATATTTATAAGTAAATTAGTTTTTGTTATTCCTAACTCCATCATGCTTTTTTACAGGCTATTCAGGAGGTCTTTGTAGCTGAAAAGTTTATTGAAGACGCTCGGAAAGTAGCCAGGGCTGAGCTCGAAATTAGGGTGGAGACCGAGAAGTCCTTGGGTACAGCCCTTGCTGAGAACGAAAAGCTGACCTCGGAGGTAGCAGAGCTGAGGAGAGAGAAGAATGGGGTCGAGTCAAACTTGAAGACAATGAAGACCCAGATAGAAGGACAGCGCAAGCTCCTTCATGCAAGAGATGAAGAGCTCTCCCAAGCTCAAAAGGAGTGCTCGGATCTGAAGAAGCAGTTGGCGCTGATGAAAGAAGAAGCCAGTTCCTTCCAACTCTCTCTTCAAGCTGCGAAGCAGGCAAGTTTTGATGAAGGGGTAGCCACTACCGAGGAGCAGCTGACAGAGGAGTTCGCGGCTTTATGCCGCGAATACTGTCAAAAAGTATGGGGGGAAGCTTTAAACGTAGCAGGAGTTCCCCAGTCTTCGGATTTGAGGAAGTCCGAGATCGTTTGGCTTCCCCTAGAAATACGAGATTGAAGAGGCTCCTCTACTCCTACCCCCGAGACAACTCTTCCGTCCTACCTCCGATGGTCCCACAAAGAAATTCTGATCCTACGAACCTTCGGTTCCAATAAAGAAAAGGAAGGAGGGGTGGATGCAGAGGGACTTGAACCAGATAGTGGAACCCAACGTCCTTCCACCAAAGACAGCGGATAAAGGAAAGCAGGTTATGACTCCTTTTGAGCTGGAGTTGAGAAAGACCGAGGGCACTAGTACTTCTCAGCAAGATCCTCCTCCAACAGCTTAGGACTTAGCTTAGGGCTTCTTTTTTTCCATTTTTTTTTTGTTTTTGAATTATATATTGTAATGTATATTCACCTTGATTAATGAAGAACAATTTCGTTTGCTTTTCACTTGGATTGTGTCTGCTTTTTCTTTATTCTTTATGTACTTATTACAAAAGTTTTCCCATTAAGTCATATCGAAGTTTCTCGTAGCATAAAAATCTAACTCCAAGGATTGCATAGTCATAACTTTCACATAATCATGCGTATATTATTAAAGATTTAATACAAGGTGACATGGTTAATTCCTTTGAATAATACCTCGATTAAAAAAGGAAAGAGGACTTCATATAACAATTAAGCCCTTATAATGCATAACACTGTTTTTAGTAGGTTGTAAGATCCGAGTTAATAAACAGTAAGGTATTAACATCCAGGCATAATCGAAGTTAAGTATAATCAAAGTCATAGTCCGAAGATAAATCTTAAGCAATCTTTCGTTTAATTCTTCAAAATTGTAACTGTAAATGGTAAGACATCAATTTCCTCAAGGTTTGTGGTCCGAGGACTACACTTAACCAAGTTTCTGTTTGATTCTCAAAAATTGTAACTTCAAATGTTAATTTTCCCAAAGTAGGAGGTCCGAAGACCCGGCATAACTAAGGTTCTGTTTAACAAATGACAAGACATCAATTTCCACAAGGTTTGTGGTCCGAGGACTACACTTAACCAAGTTTCTGTTTGATTCTCAAAAATTGTAACTTCAAATGTTAATTTTCCCAAAGTAGGAGGTCCGAAGACCCGGCATAACTAAGGTTCTGTTTAACAAATGACAAGACATCAATTTCCACAAGGTTTGTGGTCCGAGGACTACACTTAACCAAGTTTCAGATTGATTCTCAAAAATTGTAACTTCAAATGTTAATTTTCCCAAAGTAGGAGGTCCGAAGACCCGGCATAACTAAGGTTCTGTTTAACAAATGACAAGACATCAATTTCCACAAGGTTTGTGGTCCGAGGACTACACTTAACCAATTTTCGGTTTGATTCTCAAAAATTGTAACTTCAAATGTTAATTTTCCCAAAGTAGGAGGTCCGAAGACCCGGCATAACTAAGGTTCTGTTTAACAAATGACAAGACATCAATTTCCACAAGGTTTGTGGTCCGAGGACTACACTTAACCAAGTTTCTGTTTGATTCTCAAAAATTGTAACTTCAAATGTTAATTTTCCCAAAGTAGGAGGTCCGAAGACCCGGCATAACTAAGGTTCTGTTTAACAAATGACAAGACATCAATTTCCACAAGGTTTGTGGTCCGAGGACTACACTTAACCAAGTTTCTGTTTGATTCTCAAAAATTGTAACTTCAAATGTTAATTTTCCCAAAGTAGGAGGTCCGAAGACCCGGCATAACTAAGGTTCTGTTTAACAAATGACAAGACATCAATTTCCACAAGGTTTGTGGTCCGAGGACTACACTTAACCAAGTTTCTGTTTGATTCTCAAAAATTGTAACTTCAAATGTTAATTTTCCCAAAGTAGGAGGTCCGAAGACCCGGCATAACTAAGGTTCTGTTTAACAAATGACAAGACATCAATTTCCACAAGGTTTGTGGTCCGAGGACTACACTTAACCAAGTTTCTGTTTGATTCTCAATAATTGTAACTCCAAATATAAGAGCTAGCCATAACTTTAAAATATTAATTGACAAAAGCTTATTTGATTAATAATAATACCTTCTAAGGTTATTTACATTCCATGGACGTGGTACAACTCGTTCATCTAGGTCAGCTAGCCTATACGACCCTATGCCTGCTATTGAAACAATGCGATAGGGGCCTTCCCAGTTAGGTCCTAGTTTACCCCATGCTGGGTTCTTAGAAGTGCCTACAACTTTCCTTAATACAAGATCACCAGGTGCAAGTGGCCTTAGCTTCACGTGGGCATCATATCCTCGTTTTAGCTTTTGCTGATAATAAGCCAATTGGACCATAGCTGCCTCACGCCGTTCCTCAAGTAAATCAAGATCTTTCTCCAAAAGTCCCTGGTTATTCTCGGGGCTAAAAGAACTTGTCTTTAGAGTAGGAAAACCAGATTCTAGTGGTATCACCGCCTCGGCTCCATAAGTCATAGAAAATGGTGTCTCTCCAGTGGACCTGCGTGGTGTGGTCCGATATGTCCACAGAACATGAGGGAGCTCTTCTACCCATCTGCCTTTCGCATCATCCAACCTCTTCTTGAGCCCATTGACTATGACTTTGTTAACGGCCTCGGCCTGCCCATTCCCTCGAGGATAAGCTGGGGTAGAATATCTATTTATGATACCCATGTCACCACAATATTGCCTAAAGGCGTTGCTGTCAAATTGAACGCCGTTGTCTGAGACAAGAGTGTGCGGTATACCAAATCTAGTAACAATGTTTTTCCATATAAATTTCTTGGAATCAACATCTCGGATATTGGCTAATGGCTCAGCTTCAACCCACTTAGTGAAATAGTCTGTTCCCACGAGCAACCATCTTTTGTTGCCAGCAGCTCTCGGAAATGGCCCGACAATGTCCAGGCCCCATTGTGCGAAAGGCCAAGGGCTAGACAGAGGGTTAAGAACCCCTCCAGGTTGGTGGATATTAGGAGCGAACCTCTGACATTGATCACACTTTCTGGCATAGTCCTGAGCCTCCCTCTGCATATTGGGCCACCAATAACCCTGAGTAAGGGCTCTATGAGCTAAGGACCTTCCCCCAGTGTGACTCCCACAAATTCCTTCATGCAATTCCTCCAGTAATGATTCTGTTGATTCAGGGTGTACACACAACAAATACGGTCTGAAAAGGATCGTATGTATAGCTTACGGTCCTCGGACAACCGTAAACGCGGCGCCTTTCGACGTACCTTTCTCGCTTCAACTTTGTCTTCGGGAAGGATGTCATTTTTGAGAAAAGATATGATCGAATCCATCCAACTAGGACCAGCCTTATTAGATGGACGCGAGGTGCGTTAGCGGCTATAAGAGAAGGTTCTACCAAATCCTCAACGAGAATAACCCTTGGTAGACCTTGAGCCGAGGATGTTGCCAACGTAGCCAAAGAATCCGCATGAGTATTTCCACTCCTAGAGACATGAACTAAGGCAAAGGAGTCGAATTCGGCCTGGCGACGCTTGACCCGGGCCAAATATTCCCGCATTCGAATCTCAGCCTCCATGGTCCCCATGACTTGGCCGACCACTAATTGAGAGTCCGAGAACACATGGATTTCCTTGCCACCCATCTTATGTACCATTCGCATGCCTACCAAGATCGCTTCATACTCGGCCTCATTATTAGTAGCCGAGAAAGCCAATCTCAAAGATTTTTCAAAGACAATTCCTTCGGGGACATTAGAACAAGTCCAACGCCGGACTCCTTTATGATTAGCAGCCCCATCCACATAAACTTTCCAAGCCGAGGGCGATACGGCTGTGATCACACCAACTGATTTTTCACCCATGTGCGCTACCTTTGAAGTTTCTTCTAACAATGGCTCAGCAAACTCTGCCACCAAATCAGCGAGGACCTGACCTTTCACCGAGGTGCGAGGCTTGTACTTAACATCAAAGGCTCCCAAAATGGTTCCCCATTTTGCCACTCTGCCAGAATAATCAGCACTACGCAACACAGCCTTGAGCGGCAACTCGGCTTCATTCAAGGACTTACTAACATAGTAGATCGGCCTCTGCACTCCATCTTCATTCCTTATAAGGACTAGACTCACCGCATGAATAGCCACGGCAAGATAAGCGAATAAAACCTCGTCCACCTCAGGGCGAGATAAAATGGGTGGCCGAGATAGATATTGCTTAAGCTGTTGGAAAGCTGACTCACAATCCTCGGTCCCGCGAAACCCTTTCCACTTGTTCAACAACCGAAAGAAAGGACGGCACCGGTCGGCGACCGAGAAATAAATCTGTTCAACGCAAAGAATCATTCCGGTCAATTTCGAATCTCCTTTGGGTTCCGAGGCGGCCGCAAATTTTGAATAGCCCTAACTCCGCACCGGGTTCACCTCTATGCCCCTATGAGTGATCATATATCCTAAGAACTTTCCGGATCCCACTCCAAAGAACACTTTGGAGGCGTTAAGGCGCAACTTATACTTCCTCGGCATTTGGAAGGTGTCGGCCAAATCGTGATGTGCGAAGGTACCGTCTTACTCTTTACCACCATGTCATCCACGTATACTTCTATGGTTTTCCCCCATTGCTGTTCAAACATTCGGGTCATCATTCTTTGATAAGTAGCCCCGGCATTTTTTAACCCAAATGGCATGACTTTATAATGATAGTTCCCCCGTTGGAGTAATGAAAGCAAACTTTTCACCGATCCTCTAATGCCAAGGGATTTGGTGGTAACACCAAAGGCGTCCAGAAACTCATCCGAGGATGTCCGACGAGTAGCATCTACCAGGTTGATCAATCCGTGGCATTGGGAATGAATCTTTAGGACAGCCTTGTTCGAATCAAGAAAGTCTACACATACTCTCCACTTGCCGTTCTTCTTCTTAACGACAACAAGTATGAGCCAACCATTCGTGTAGAAAACTTCTTTGATAGCCCCGCCCTTTGAGTTTAAGAACCTCTTCCTTCACGGCCTCGAATGTTCTCGGGAAGATCGCCGAGGTGGCCGCCTCCTCGAACAATGGCCGGATTGACGTTTAGATGATGACAAATAAAGTTCGGATCCACACTCAGAGCCTCATGGGGTCCCATGCAAAGACATCTAGATTATCCTTCGTAAATTTCAACAACTCCATCTTTTCTTGGTGTGGCAATCGTATGCCAACTTGAAAGAACCTCTCTCGGATCGTCGGTTATTACAAACTTCTCTAACTCCTCGCAAACCCTCATCTTGTCATCGCTCCGGGTGCCTCCGTGTTTAATTGCTATGACTCCGGATGGGCAAGGTTGATAACTCGACTTCGGCCCGACGAATCTTGCAACGGAGATGCATTGCACCGGCCACTACCCGACCGCCGAGGATTTCCTCAACATGTTCCCGAGGGGAATTTAACCTTAACGTGCAAGGTAGAGGAAACGGCTCCCTGTGGCGTGCGGCCATGGCCCGCGAGGATGGCTGTATATGGAGAGTACGCGTCAACCACAATGAAATCTACTTCAACCGTTTCGTGCCGGATTGAACGGGTAAACGGATCTGTCCTTTTGGCACAACGCGCTCTCCCTTCAAAGCTAATAAGAGGTGAGTCATAAGGAGTTAAATCTTCCAACTCCAACCTTAACCCCTTAAATAGATCGTGGGTACATGATATCCGCACCGCTGCCCGATCTATCATTACCCTCTTCACATCATAATTACCTATTCGGGTAACCACAAGAGCATCGTCATGGGCCGGATAGTCCCTACTTTATCCTCCTCGGAGAAACCCAAGACAGTAAAGTGCTCTTTAATCTCTTCGGCCCGCTACCCACATCCTCGACTGCCTCGCGAATGGGAAACCGCCATAACCCTAGTAGGACCCGAGCCTTCCCACTGTGCGGCGAAGATAACATTAATCGTCCCCAATGCCGGCCGAGATAAACTATTCCGCCGGTTGTTTGAACCAACTTGGCGACCGACTTGCCCGGGCCGACACAAGTGCCGCTTTAACTTTCCCTCACTCGACGAGCCGCTCTAGATGGTTCCACGGGGTTCGACGGTTCTCGCAGTGTGGCCCACATCCCGATGGTACCGACGTAAAAGGTTTTGATTTCTTCTCGCAGGTCACCCCATTTGCCGGCCACCCGAAGAAGGGCTCTTTACGAACTTTTTCTAATAAGCGATGCACTTTGGTTCTCGGAACACGCATTTACGGCTGGTGCCGCCGAGCCGGATTGTCCGAAGTAATCCCTCCTCGGCTTGTTGTTGTGATATTCGTCCGACCCGAAATCCCTTCTCTCCCGGCGGGATAACCTTCTCCTTTCCTTTTCCCCTCGTTGGTCTTCCTCTACCCTTTTATATTCATCAATACGATCCATAAGACGACGTACGCGCGGACGGGCTTTTTCGTCAAAGACTTTCTAGGTCGTGATCGGCAGGGAGGCCTACCTTAAAGGTATTTAGCGCCACCTCATCAAAGTCGCCGTCTATTTCATTAAACATCTCCCAATATCTGTCGGAGTATGCTTTCAGTGTCTCCCCTTCCTTCATGACCATGGATAGCAATGAGTCCAGTGGCCGAGGGACTCTGCTACAAGTAATGAACCGAGAAGCAAACGCCCTAGTTAGTTCCCCAAACGAGCCTACAGACCCCGACTTGAGACCGTTGAACCATCTCATAGCCACGAGGTCCCAAGTGGAGGGGAAGACTTTACACATCAAAGTCTCGTTATGAGAGTGCACGCCATCCTTTGGTTGAAGTGACTCACGTGCTCCACGGATCGATCCGGCCATTATAGATGGTAAACGTGGGGCTGGGTGAACCTCCTGGGGAGCCTCCCCCTCTCAATCCTTCGTGAAAACGGAGATTTAGAGAGTTGGTGCAACGCCCTACTCATGGTATCGTTGCCTAAACCCCTAGGACGAAGCTTCTTACGTCTGCGGATTGGCTGGTCGTTCTCCTCACCAGAGGATGTTGCACTGGTGGGGGAATATGACCTTGAACCGTAGCCATGTCCCCCATCCTTCTCTGAGGAAGAACTAGATGAGGACGGGGAAACCTTACGTTTAGCACGGCGTAACTTCCTCTTCAAACGATTGATTTCCTTCTGCATGGATTTAGAGCCCTCATCGTGGGTAGTGCTACCCCCTCCATGAGTATGGCTAGCCCCTGGATATTCTGTATGGACGCTTCCCTCACGATCCCTACGTTGTTCAAGACGTTCGAAATGATCTTCAGGTTGTGACCCTTGTGACTCTGCATGATGAGAGCCTAAGCCTGCCATAATATCCCTACTACTTCTAGACTAGATCCCCACAGACGGCGCCAATTGTAAGTGCACAATTGCACCTGGACCCAAGAATAGTTATGGGCTCAGACCCAATGAGCCTTAAACAATAAGAATTTGTAGAGTGTGGGCTTGAAACCCAGGTTAGAAGTGTATGAGGATGAAATGACAAACTAAAGATTCCAAGTACTTAGAGACAAAAAGGAGTAATGTAAATAGACCTCCTCGGACGTAAGCCGAAAGCTGTTCTTATATTATATCTCTCTCTTTTTCCTTCTTCTTTTTAGGTTACAAAAAGTTCCGTCTTGTTTCTGTTCCCGGTCCCTCCTTAAATACTCCTCTTTTTAGTACTTTATCCACGTGTTGCCCCCCAATTCCTCCCTTAGCCTAGATATTTCTTTTCTTAGTGCCTTTGAACAGTAACTAGAAGTTTCCCTTCCACTGTTTAAGTGTCACTTCCTCATTAATGCGGCCAGGGTGGTAGGTGCAGGGTCTTTAATGTGGAGGTAGCAGCCTTTACCTTTGATATTCTTCCAACATCGGCGCTTCTAGGACATTCAAGGGTTCTCTCCCTTTAACCGTTGGTCTTGACCGTATCATTCCCTAATCTTTACCATGAAGTCTCAGGTTCTTTGATGTCAGTCCGAGGGGAAAACCATCCTCGGCTGGATCCTAGGATCCTCGGCGTATAGGCCGACCCATAGCACCAACAATCTCTAACCCCAGGGTCAGGTCGGCCTTCTTTAACAAGGCCCAAAAGGCCCACATTCCCACCAGGATCCTTTTGCCCCAGACAATTTCAAAAAGAAGAAATTACAAAGCATCGTGATAGACCAAAAATGTTTTGACCCCTTGTGATGAATTAACCAATTAATTAGCCAAGTGAATTAATTAGGTTCAATTACATGCAATGAGCATGGTAGCACAAAAAAATCACAAAATAACTAAATATGTAGCGAAAATTAAATAACACGGTGATTTGTTTACAAATGGGGAAAACCTATACGGCAAAAACCCCACCGGGTGATTTTAAGGTCACCACTCCCGAGAATCCATTATTATCAAAACAAGGGGTTACACGTAAATTAATCTCAATACCTTATACCAACCTACAGTTGAACCCTTACCCCAATACCCAATTAGATTTGTTCTGTAGTGGCAATCTCTCATTGTATTGCACAACTCCCAATACGTGACTAACCAATAAATGAGTGGATCCCAATACGTGACTAACCAATAGATGAGTGGATCCCAATACGTGACTTGATCATCAACTTGAGAAGGATATTGGCTGCAAGGTCTTCAGTTCATCACACGATGAAGATCACGAAGTTGCTTGGTCACAAAACCCTATGGTGTACAAACACAGCAGCTGCTTCAAGATGAACTAGGGCAATTAGGTTTCCGGCCACACTTGTGGAATTATGCTCTTGGCTGTGCAACTTATGATGACCCTTAAAATAATCCTTATATATGTTTAGGGTTGTGAGAAAAGAAAGCCCAAACACATACTCACGGATTGGATGAAAAACAGCTCTGAAAAACTAAGTTTCATAAACCTTGACAGATACCCTAGCTGTTGAGCAGTTGTCGAGCCTCAGGTTGAACAGCTCTTTTAAACCTCGATTGATACTAGCTGTCAAGCTTTAATGAACATCACTTCTTCACTTGATTCTTGGACATACTTGCATGGCTTTAACATTTAAACTTGAAACCTTATTTCTTGAAGTATTAAACATATCCTAGATCTACTTAATTACAAGTAAAGTGCATTTTGTCAAAGGATTAGCCAATACAAAAAATGTTGACATATGTTCCTAACATCAAATCACATATGTCCTAACACATCCCTCATAACAAGTGGGTCTAGATTGTCAGGGATAGAACCTAGCCAAACTTGTAGCTCTTTGCCTGACTTAGAACGTCTAGCAAGAAAATGAGCAACTGAGTTGCTTACACGCTTAACATGGGTAAACATACAGGCCCGAAATTCATAAGCTAAAACAAGAGAGCCTTGTAAAACATGTCCATACTCGGGTTGATGCACCTCTCTAGCCAGCAGAGCTTTGATAATTTGCTCTGCATCTCCTTCGAACATAGTATCTAGTAAATTCAGCTCCTTTGCAAAGATCAAAGCCCTTTTGCATGCTAGAGCTTCAACTATTGCTGCTGAAGTTGGAATTGGAATCTGCTCAACTAAAGCACGAACCACCCTTCCATAGGAATCACGAATTACCACACCTAAACCCGTTGCATCCATCTCAAAGAAAGCGCCATCAAAATTGATTTTGAAATGATTGGGAATGGGAGGAATCCATCGGGGAGCTCTAATAACAGCTGTTGTAAGTTGTCTATCGCCCTTCTGTGCGGTTTTAAAATCCAGCAAATACAATTCAGCTTTGGCTCAAATTTGGTGGTACTCAACAACAGATTCACCCATATGTGCTGCATTTCTTCTGCCCCAAATTAACCACATGATCACAGCCAATAAATCAATATCCAACCTATCCTTTCTCATGGACAAAATTGCCAAAAGATCAGCAAAGAGAAGAAACTTCTACTCAATGCACTTCATCAGCTCCACATCAGCTTCCCAAATCACAAACAACCGTCTACAACTCCACAAAGCATGGATCGTGTCTCCACCATTAGACTTACAATATGGACAGTAGGTTGATGTCACCACTTTTCTATGCCACAGGTTATGCAGGGTAGGTAAGGCTTCATTTGCCACCCTCCACATCAAGTGCTTAACCTTATGTGGTACCTGTAGGTTCCATATGCCCTTCCAGATTTGTTTATTACCTCCACCTGATGAACTACTTGACAACAAATTCCTCTCCTACCCTACAAGTAAATGGTAAGCTGATCGTGTTGTAAATTCCCCATGACTTGAAGGCAACCACACTTGCTTGTCCAACAAACTCTGCCAACTCAAGGGAATGCTTTTTATCAACTTAGCTTCATGAGGCAGAAAATTTTGGTCAATCAAACCAATTCTCCATGTATGTGATTCCTGATCCATAATATCACAAACCCTTGTATCCAAGGCCAGACCAATGACTAGAGATAGGACTCTAGCACTTGAAACTTGGGGCAGCCACCTGTCACCTCGAATCTGGATAGATTCGCCATTTCCAACTCTCCAAAACCTTCCTTATTCGATAACATGTTTAGCTTTTATGATACTCCTCCATGCATAAGACCCTTTATTCAAGTTCTCACACTCCATGATAGAACAATTTGGGAAAAACTTTGCCTTGAAAACTTTATGGAATAGACTTTCTTCATTATTAGCTAGGCTCCAAATTTGCTTAGCCAAAAGCGAATCATCAAACTTCCCTAGTTCTCTAAATCCCATTCCTCCCTCACATTTAGGCCAACACATTTTCTCCCAACCAACCCAATGTATTTTCCTTTACTCACCTCTATATCCCCACCAGAACTTCCTAATGAGAGTCTCAATATCATTGATAAGCCCTTTTGGAAATTTGAAACATGACATGGTATAAGTGGGAATTGCTTGAATTGCCTTGACAAGGGTTTCACGACCCGCTTGTGATAACAACTTTTCCTTCCAGCCCTTCAATCTTTTCCATATTCTCTCCTTTATAAGGCCAAAAGACTTCTTCTTTGCTCTTCCAACCAGGGAAGGCAAACCGAGGTAATGCTCATATCTTTGGGCCGAGATACCCAAGAAAGTAGCGATAGCATTCTGAGTACGTTGTTAAGTGTTAGAGCTGAGGAAAATGTTCTTCTTCCTTCTATTAATGGACTGACCTGAAGCTTGTTCATAATGGTAGAGGAGAGATTGAATCTTCACACACTCGGAGACTGTAGCTCTACAAAAGACCACACTATCATCGGCAAACAACAAGTGAGATACTTTAGGACCAGCCGGGCACAAGGACGCTCCCCTAATTTCTCCACCACTCTCAACTTGTTTGAATAAAGCATTTAGACCTTCTATCACCAATAAAAACAAATAAGGCGATAGTAGATCACCCTGTCGCAATCCTCTAGTTAGGGTTATCAACCCATAGGGTTGACCATTAAGCATAACCGAGTATGTAACAGACCTGATACACAGATATCAGATTTATCCACCTTCGGCTAAACCCTATCTTCTCCATGATCCTCTCTAAGTAAACCCATTCAACGCGATCATATGCCTTGCTCATATGAAGTTTCAAGGCCACGTAACCCATCTTTCCTATTCTTCTTTCTTTTAGGTAATGCAGTGTCTATTAAAGAATAGTTATTCATAAGAAATGACTATTCCTTGTAATAAAAATGTAATCAAACTACTGAATAGCTAAACTATAGGAATAACTATTATATAGCAATGTCTATTACAACCTACCAAACATACCCAAAGTCCTTAAACTTTAAATTTTTTGTCAAGTTGATCATTTTACATATAAAACAGTCATTAAGAGCATTAGCATTGGGCAGTGTAAACATCCCTCAGTTGCTATTTTACCTTAAACACAATGATCAACTTGACAAGAATGTTAAAGTTTAAGAATTAAAATGATAACAAATAAATTTTAAGGACTAAAATGATAATTCATCCAAACTTAAACCATGCAATTTTGATTTTTTTTTGTTGGAAAAATTATATTTTAAACCTTATAGTTTAGGGTATAACAAATGTACCCTTATACTTTTAAAAGTAAAAAATTGAATTTAAACCCCATATTTCAAAGTTGACAAATTATTTCCTAAAAATTTAAAATGTAACAATTTTTTTTTTTAAAAATGATCCATTTAAATGAAACTATATTGTTATTTTTGAAAGAGTTTGAAACTGTTTTCTCAAAAAAAGAAAAAAAGAAAAGAAGAAGAAGAAGAGAGTTTGAAACTATAGAATTTAATTTGTCACCCAATATAGTCCATAGGGTTTAAAAATATAATTTATCTTATTTTTTAAACTTATACTAATATTATTTTGAATAGATGTAGGATACTCAAATAAAAAAAAAAACATTTTCTAAAAAAAATCAAATAATAGAAAAGAAAAAGAGAGGCTGCATCTAGTAAAATATACAAACATTTCGGAAATATAGGGCCGTTTGATAATTTTATTCTAATAACATTATTTATATTTTTAAAAAATATATATAAGTAAAAAAATATATAAAAATATGCATAATATTATTTAAAAATTAAAAATACGGATTTTAACACATGTAGGCCATAAACAGGATACAGGACCAATAGGGCGCCAACTCCTCCGCGCACCTATTTTCCGCTCCGAAAATCAAAATCAAACCCCAACTTTCCCCGAAAAACACAAAATTGCGCCCAACTTAAGTTAAAACCCACCACAGACGCACCCAAGTCATCGATCCGCACTACATTTCAAAATCCCATCTCAACCGTCAATACAAACTATCAACGGTCTAAATCTTCAAAAAAAAACAATAACCGGATCCATCCCCATTTCCCTTTTCCCACTCCCTCCTATAAATCCCCACCAAAACCTACACCCTATCTCATTCGTTCATTCATTCACTCATTTAACTCACCAGATTCCCAATTCAGGTAAAAATCCAATTCCAAGCCCCTCTTTCTCTTTCTCTCTCTCTCTCTCTCTCTAATTCTCTAATCTTAATTAATTTCTTTCTTTCTTTGTTTTGGGGTTTCAGATTTTTTAGAATTCAAGTCTTGGAAAATGTCTGGGCGTGGAAAGGGAGGCAAGGGTTTGGGAAAAGGAGGAGCGAAACGGCATCGTAAGGTGCTTCGCGATAACATCCAGGGAATCACCAAGCCCGCGATTCGCCGATTGGCTCGCAGGGGTGGAGTGAAGCGTATCAGCGGTCTGATCTACGAGGAGACACGTGGCGTCCTCAAGATCTTCTTGGAGAACGTGATTCGCGACGCCGTGACCTACACTGAGCACGCTAGGAGGAAGACCGTGACGGCCATGGACGTCGTCTATGCCTTGAAGAGGCAAGGAAGGACTCTCTACGGGTTTGGGGGTTAGGGGTTTTGTGTTTTGTGTTTGGTATGGGACTTTGGGAAACAAGTCTTGCTGTCAAGAAAGTCCGATGGTGGTTGGTGTTTTTTTTGTTTTGTAATTAGGGGGTGGTTCTACTTCAAATATGTGGGTTTTTAGGGTTTGGTTTTAGGTTTAGTTTTAGTTCTACTTGTTTGTGAATCAAACTCTGAATTGCAAGCTATGAAGATTTAATGCAAACTAGTTTTTGTTAAATTGAAGTATGAATGGCTACAATGGATTACCTGCTTGTCTTTGCTTTATGTATTATATTCATCAATCTTGAATTTTCCGTCTGTGACTCTATTATGTAAACAAAGGATATGTAAGTTCTAAATCAAGCAAAAAGTAAGTCCATTAGAAAAAGGGAAAGATTAGCATTATACTATGAAAACGCCTTTAGATGAGAGAACTAGCTCTCCAGGTTCAGAAGCACTATTAAGAGCTAGGGAAATTTGCTTGGCATTAAGCAAAGTTTATCTGCTGAAGATGTCCTTAAAAAAAAAAAAAGGGAAAGATAAGCATTATACTACGAATCTTCGATTTCAAATTTTGAAATCTCAGATTTGGGTGCTCTCACTTAATGGTTGCACCTCGAAGCTTTTCCTAAAATTGCATCATGGGCTAACCAAAACGCCTTTAGATGTGAGTAATCAACTGCAGTAGCTCTCTGGGTTTAGAGGCGCTATTAAGAGCTTGGGAAATTTGCTTGGCGTTAAGCACAGTTTATCTGCTTAAGATGTCCTTAAGTTTTAAAGGCCATTCGCATCTAATTTGTTCAGAAATTAGATGGAAGAATTCTTTTTCAAATCAAATGCCCTCTATTTTTCTATTAAAAATACTCCTAATAAATTCCAGTTGCATAATCTATAAGCTCCTTCCACCGAAGTGAAGTTGAAGTTGAACCTGGTGAGACAGTTCTGGGATTGGGATGTTGCAACTGCATTGGAGAATGATGACGCTGCTGCTACTGTGACAACAGTCATTTTTGTTTTTGTTTTTGAGAACAGTGTCAATTAATTCTATAGTTCTTGCAGACTTTGCAGTGGAGGACAGATGGCGATGCTACTGGATGATGATGATGGTAGAGTATTATTGCGGTAATGACAATAACTACAATCCACACTTGCAGTGCTTGGTTTAGACGAGAAAAAACTTGTTTTAAAAGTGATGAGCAGAATGCAGGTTTAAAAATTAAAAGCGTAATTTTGTGCACAGTGCAGACTTATTTTGAAGAGCTGGATGGGAATGCTCTTCAACTAATTGGAAAAGCCTCAGGCGTGGTATGTATTGTCCATTATGGTCCAACACATTTAATTTTGTAGAACAGGCTAAATATGAAGCGACCATTTGAACGATGAATAAAATTTCTCCCTAAAACAGGCACCAGAGCAATTTAAGCATTAAGGTGAGATTAAATTATTGTCTTAAGAAAATTCTACTTTAAAGAAACTAAATATAATTCCATCAAAAGGATCTCAATTAATAAATCTTCTAAACTGAGTCCAAACCCTCTCCATTCATTCTAAAACGCTGTGGGACGAAGGATTGGAGTCCCAACATAATTACGACACTTTGTAAAGTCTATTCTATTTTAGTTCCTCACTTGGGCGCTTACTCAGCTTTTTGCTTGGAAGATTTGCTCCCACTAGAAGCCCGCAGTCCACTTGTACATCTCCCGACAAACTTCAGCATCTCATCAATTAGAATCACTGGAAGAGAAACAGCCAACACCAGAAGCCATTCGTTCAGGCTGAGAGGAACAATGCCAAACACTTGAGCAAGGAATGGCACGTAAAGGATCAAGAAGTGAAGGCCAAATGAGATAGACATGGCCAGAAGGAGCCATGGGTTGACCCATGGAGGCATGGTCAGTAGACTCCCATCCTCAGAGAGGGCATTAAGGGAATTGAACATCTCTATGGCAACCAATACGGAGAGGGAGAGAGTTGAAGCTTTGATTTTGCCAGATCGGAAGTAGTCACATGGATCGTCAAACTTGAACTGCAGCCCCCCGGCTGTGAAGGGTGACACTGAAAATCCCTCCCAAGAAGAGCACTGATCCCAGTTAGAAAGTTGAGAGTAGGAGACAAGAGAATGACCATCTCTGCTCAGGTCAATGCCCAAAAATGAGCTATGCGTGTACCATATGATAAATACACCAACTGTTGCAATCCCAACATAGAGCCCAATCACCTGTACCAAGTTAGTAATGCAATTATCCATTAAAGTTATTCCATATTAAATCCTATTCAGAATAAGATTAGGTATAGAAGTCATTTAAAATATTTGGGTCTGTGTTGGAAAAAGTGCACATGATTTAAATACCAGATAGCGGAATAAAATCCAAGCACTGATCAATGAGTCATCACTTCTTCTTGGGGGCTTCTTCATTATATCTTTGTCTTGAGGATTGAATCCCAAAGCTGTTGCTGGGGGTCCATCAGTCACAAGATTGACCCAGAGAAGTTGAACAGGAATCATGCCTTCCGGAATGCCCAAGGCAGCTGTCAGAAATATAGAGACAACCTCACCAATATTTGAGGAAATCATGTACCTACAATTATGTTTTGGGAGGGAAGACAAAACAATAACGTGTTTCAGAAATGAGTTCCATAAAAAACAATAGTGAACAAATTCAATCCAAGTTGGACCCAACTTTAGTATAGTGCATGAAAACTTAATTCAAAACACTGACAATCCCTGCATATATAATGCAGACAATGCAACAACTCTGACAACATTAAGAACTCGTGTCCATAACTCTTTTCTAATAACAGAGATGAATCCATCCACTATATTCATATGGAAATGAATACTCAAGAGGTAACAATTAGTGTTTTTTTCCCCCCATGATAATAACACATCAGAGTGAAGGCAACTGCCAGAGTTCAAAATTTTAAAGTATCAATCCCCTTCCCCAGTGTGCGTGAAACAATGTTAAATCAATTAAGATATCTGTCAGCTAGGATAGCTATGTGCTTTGTCTCTAATGACTCTGATCACTTTACAACAGCTCCTTCCCCAATATAAACATGCATAAAATAAAAGATATTTTACCTACACAACTTCTGGGAATAAGCCACTAGAGACAATTAAGATATCTGTCAGCTAGGATAGCTATGTGCTTTGTCTCTAATGGCTCTGATCACTTTACAACAGCTCCTTCCCCAATATAAACATGCATAAAATAAAAGATATTTTACCTACACAACTTCTAGGCCTAAGCCATTAGAGACAAGAAGATATGTAGTAAGGTATTGACATAAAAAAATGTTCATCACCAAGTTCAGCAGTCATTTACTGAGGATTTTATTTTATTTATTGGTTAGTCACAAATGCACCCAGTGGGTCTTGAATCCATATCCTCACCCTCCATCCAATTATTATGATTGAATACAGTGCTAGTTGAGCTATATAACTCATTGGCCAGTTATTTACTGAGTATCAAGCCTGATATATTCCCCTCCCCCCCAAAAAAAAGGCTGTTATATTTGTTAACTTGCTTAAATGGAGAACCAAACCTTATAAAGGCCTTCATATTGTTGTAAATAGATCTGCCTTCACCTACCGCAGCAACTATAGTGCTAAAATTATCATCTGCTAACACCATGTCAGAGGCCTCTTTTGCAACCTACAAGAAAAGCAATGCAGGAGTGAGCCAAAAAACATAAGAATAAATATGTGAAAAGAACGGGTAGTTGAATATATTAAGAAAATAATGCAACTTTGAGAATTTCAAAAGCAGACAAGCTCAAAGATGTAAAATCTTCAACTAAGATAGTATCAGCAATGACTGCCGACATATAATTATTAAACCTTAATATGAGGGCGAGTTGCTTGACATTGCTTAGTCACGCGCAAAGGAGAGAAATTAATGCACAAGTGAGTAATGGTGATTTGGTTTTAAGTCAAGGGAACGAAAAAAGATAGAGGAAGACCTAAAATAACACCAGTGCAAGTAGTAAAAAAGTATATGTTAATTAATGAGGTAACAAAGAGTATGATTTTGGACAGGATAGAATGACACAGAAGAATACATGTGGTCGGCTCCAATTTGTATGTTGAGGATTCATAGCCAACCTAAAGTTCAGGACTAAGACTTTGTTGCCAAATAAATGATCACAAACATTTCAGATGACAGAATAAAATTTGTTACTAAACCTATGATGTACAAGCACATAGGAAGTGACCGAGTCTTCACCACGAGCCTAAGGCATGAATATAAGTAGGTTTTAATACTGAATAGCCATGCACAAGGCCATGTACATGCATACACTTGCCGTAATGAGCCAATTAAATAGATGAACAAACAAATACCAGTACCTAACAATACAGTTTGCCAAGTATAGCCATTTATAAACACATACTGTGGGATTTTATCTTGAAAACATCTAACACATTGACTTCAAGGTAAACAAAGGGAAGAGGAAACATAAGTACCTCAGTCCCAGCAATACCCATTGCAATCCCAATATCAGCCAATTTCAAAGCAGGTGCATCATTCACTCCATCCCCAGTCATTGCAACCACTTCACCATCTTCTTTGAGCAATTTCACTATGTCCTGTTTATGCCTTGGTTCAGCCCTAGAGAACAGAAGTCCTCCACTTTGTCTTAGGTAACGTTTCTTATCAGCAACCTCCATAAAATCTTTTCCTGTTAAGCTTCTTGAACTAATATCTTCATGAGATCCAAAAACACCTATTTCACGGCAAATAGCTTCAGCTGTATTCTTGTTGTCTCCTGTAATAACCATAACACGGATTCCAGCAGCTCGGCAGTCCTCAATTGCTTGACGAACCTCTTTCCGAGGAGGATCCTTTCACAATAGAAATCCAATTGGGGAGTTAGTAAGAATCTTTGAACTTGTTATTAGCAAAAATGAATAGAAAAGAAAGAGACAACTTAAATATCATACAACCAAACATAGACATAGGGACAACTCACCCTTAACCCAGCCATGCCCGCAAAAATGAGATTACTCTCAATTGAAGAATAACTGGATGGATTGAGTAACAGTTGATGTGCTGGATGCTCTTCATCACCATTGTATGTTGCAAACTCCGAAAGGTCATCTTTGTATGCAAAACCCAGACAACGCAATGCACTTGTTGACATTTCATTAAGGCTTTTTAAGATAAGATCCCTTGAATGTTGGTTCAATTTAACAATAGAGCCATCAAGCAACTGCATAAATGAGCTTCTTTCCAAAACATTTTCCACTGCACCCTGACAATGAGCAGTGTTCAATGATGTTAAAAATAGCCAACAAAAGAAAGCAGAAGAATAGGAGAAATATGACAGCACTGATAAAAGATACATCTGAAACTTAAATTACTGATTTTTATAGTACCAGGTCAGAAGAAAGAAAAAGATAAATTCATAAAACACCAGAATAACTTCTTGTTTTTTTAAAGCAAGCAATCAAAGCTTTATTAATGAAGGAGAGCACAAGTGCAAGAACTTCTAAAGATTTACGCACATAAGTTTAAGTGTACCAAGAAATCAACTCAAGAAAACCCTCCCACCATAGTGCAACATTCAAAAAAGATGCAAAAAGTTAGAACTAATCTTAATGACTGATCTCTTTTTTTTTTATATAAGTAAATCTCAATGACCGATCTCTCCATGCCTTCGGATGTTGAATTGTTCTTCTTGCACCAAACAATCCGCATGATGCTATTGCTATACTTCACATATAACACTTTCAAACATAAGTACATGTCTAACACCCCCTGTAGCATTAACCAGTACACCCCAAAAGCAGCCAAAAAAATAATGGGACCAACAATCATGAGAACTGAGCAATGAAGTAATAGATGGTCCATGGATTCAGCACTTACATTGAACATAAAACACAATTTTTTGGTTGAGGGCCCAGGATGCCATTCCTTTTATGTCTTTTGTTGATTTTTTTTTTCTCTTTCTTTATGATTTGTATTCTTTGAATTAGGATTGCACACATCCTGTGTCATCCCAATTTCCTTCTTAAATAAGGTTTTTTACTTATTAAAAAAAAAAACATATAACAAATTTACCAGTGGTTAATTCCTCTCCATAAGATTGTCTATAATATCTTCCCAATGCATCTATCCATACAGAAAAATCCATCTTTCTTAGGCACTGTATTACTCCATATACATTCCCAAGTAAAATGACAAATGAACTACCTCTTAAACCCTACAGTCCAGAAATAAGATTGCCAGAAATAAGATTGAAAACTAAACTTACCAATTCTATTTGAAAACCATTTCGTTCAATCAGTACTTCCGGCAAAAAGTAATATAACGTCCATTAGAAATCCAACTTTCTTAGGCACTGTACAGTTGACTTTTCTACTACATATACATTTCCAAAGAAAATGAATGCTGATAGCACCTCTAAACACTAATAAAAAATATTGAAAACTTTTCCAAGAGCCATGTAGCTCAACTTGCACTTTCTAGTGTTTCCAACAGAGACGTCCATGGCTCAAATTCCCCCTCCCCCAACTATCAATTATTTTAATTCGATCAAAAACTAACCTTACCCACGCTATTTGGAAGCCATCTCATATGCTCAGTACTTCCAGCAAAAGGTAGTATAATAAGTCCATTAGTGATCTAATCTCTCCAACTCCCAGTTGTAATAATTACAAATATATCTCAAATTCCTTTAATGAGGTTCATCCTCCCCTTTAAAATTCACCAGAGAAGGCACTGAAGCATCTTTGTCCCCTACAATCGAATACAAATTTAATTACATATATCCTTTAAAGCTGGATATCATTGTAACCTTTGTGTGTTCTTTTCTCCACTTCTCTCTCTCTGGGGTCCCTAAACACCGTAAATCTCTCTTTCCTTTCTTACAATCCCAAGTCAAGCCCTTCCTCTATTCAAACCCTTAAAACTCATGTACTTTCTCAATAAAATAGATTAAACCCTATCCATTTTTGAACTGTGACCCTTTCTTCTACAACTCTAATCCCAGACCCACAAATCCTGCTAAAGTTAAACCCATCACAAGCACTAAGTAAACTCTCCAATTAGTCCTATGCCATTACTAACTTGCATTAGCATCAACTCCAGAAATGATTTTCATACAAACAAGTGAAGACATAACAGCAAGTGCAGACAATTCTCAAGTTTAAAACAAAGCATTAGTCGTTAGCTGAGTTAGATGTGATTGAATTTAGATTTTTTTTTAATTTTAATAAATAACGTAAGAATATTATTAATAATAAAAAGATTGCCAATCCGAGTACATTGGGATGTACTATGGGGGCACAAATCAGGAAACAAAAGAACAACGGTCAAGAAAAATAGAAAAGGAAGAACAAGAAAATTGAGAAAAAACCACACTCCATTCGAAGAGAGTGGGTAAGAAAAAAGACTTAATCTCCAGCAAAGAACGTTCACAACCCTCAAAACTTCTAGCACTCCTTTCACGCCAAATGCACCAAATCAAGCAATGAGGCACTAATTTCCAAACATCAATGTGACGATGTCGCGCAAACTTTCCTTGCCAAGCCTCAAACAACTCAAGAACCATATGAGGCATAACCCACTGAATACCAAACAAGCAAAAGACCAATGACCACAACTCCCAAGCTATGGAGCAATGAAGTAGAAGATGATCCACCGACTCTCCACACCTCTTACACATATAGCACCAATCAAGCACTATCACTCGTCTTTTACGAAGATTATCTGTTGTTAAGATCTTACCTAAGGAAGCAAACCAAGAAAAGAAAGCCACCCTTGGAGGAACCTTCAATTGCCATATCATTCTCCATGGAAAGGAAACAGGAGTAGGAGGGTAGAAGGAGCTATAATAACCTCTAACCTCAAAGCCTCTATTCCTTGCAGGCTTCCAACAAACCTTATCTAGGCCAAACCCCAAATTTAGATTTGTAATCTGTCACTGATTAAAAATTTTAAGACATCCAATTGATAGGATATGTATTTATATACACACACACACACATTTTTAAAAAAGCCAAGTAAATAAAGCCACCACAAACTTTTTGTGCAATATTACCTCTCTTCTAGAAAATTCTTAATTTATTTAGTTGACCATTATTGAATATTCATATGATTTTTAAGGTATAGAACGACATAGTGGAAAGAAGAAAATATTTGACAACATTTATTTATAAAAAAATGAATCATATTAATTCACTCTGTTGCTTTCTCAGTTTTTTGAAATTTAAGGCTGCAACAGATGAAATCACAATTGAAGTATAATATTCTTTAGCTGCTAGGGCCGGAGCCATGTGGCACATTTCCATAATCAACCTTGCAAAAAGGCCATAGAGCCAATTACAAACTAAATGGGGAAAAACTTCAAATACAACCAAACCTTTGAAGGGACATAGGGAATATACCTTTACTAGCAATGTTTTCTTCCCTGAGCGGGAATTCACAATAACACTCATGGACTTACGATCACGGTCAAACTCTAGAGTTGCAATCCGATGCTCCATTTGCTTCCACAATTGAGAACAACCTTCCATGAAGAAACAGATTAAAGAAGCATGTTACCAACCAATAAGAGAAATGAGACAATAAATAATTCATAAATCCGGTACATACGTAGTTCATTTGTATGACTTGAAGATGAACCAGAATCAGAGCTTTCAGGATGTCCCATTTTCTCAGCCAGCACCTGAAAAGACAAAGAAACTGCATAAATAAGGAATCCATATCACCTAAACATTCTTCAGAAACTTCAGATAGGCACTGCCTATGTTGGGTGCACTGTAATTTTGAGAAGTGCAATTGTGGTGTGTGATATAGATGACAAACAAAAAGAATAACTAGAGCATGCAGTGCAGTCAACCTAAATAAAGGTGCTCGTGTTGTGCAAAAGAATTGAATTCTAACAAATATATTTTAACTAGTATTATACAGGTTTGGAGCAGCAAAAAAGATTGGATATTACTATCTGGTTTTTGCCCTTGCTTCATGTAAGCTCTATGCCTTATTGAGCTTATTAAATATTCCACTCCATAAAACATAGAAGTCCCTATTTTCTGATAAAATGTAAAAAAAAAAAGTAATTAAAGTTCTCATTTTACCTTCAATGCTGCCTCAGTGGGTATTCCAATCGAAACATAATGATTTCCAGATCGTTCAACACCTGCATCATTGCATAGAGCAGCAATCTTTGCAATCATTTGAAGGTTTGCATCCATTCTACCAATCGGCCAACCCCGTATTTTTCCATCACAAGGATCATAAGTGGTTCCCTCAACATCAAATGGTCGGAGTGAATCAGCACTAGAACCCATAGCCACAAGCTTCGCTGCTGCCATCTGATTGGTAGTCAAAGTGCCAGTTTTATCCGAACAAATCACAGTTGTACAACCTAAAGTCTCAACACTAGGCAACTTCCTCACAAGTGCATTCTTTTGAGCCATCTTTCGTGTTCCTAGTGCCAAGCATGTCGTGATAACTGCTGGCAAACCTTCCGGGATAGCAGCAACAGCCAATGCCACAGCAATCTCGAAGTAATATGTACACTTCTCAAATGAGAACTTAAAATTTCTCGGCCAGCCATCAACATATTCCCAAGTGAGAAAGTACTTCACGTTGATAAGCCAAACCAAGATACAAACCACTCCAATTATGGCTGTTAGAGCCTCCCCAAACTCATTCAACTTCTTCTTCAATGGCGTATCTTCCTCACTCTCTGATGCTTCTTGAATCTGCGAATGCACCTTCCCTATCTCCGTATCCATACCTATCTGAGTAACCAAGCAAATACAATTCCCATTCACCACAGTCGTCCCAGCAAAAACCATACATTTCTTCCCTTGAATATCTGAATCCTCCGCAACAGCCTTGACAGTCTTGCTCACTGCTTCACTCTCTCCTGTCAACGACCCCTGCTCAACCCTAAACGTCGAGCTAACCAAGCTCAAAACCCGCATATCCGCTGGCACCTTATCACCAATCCTCAACTCCACTATATCACCCGGGACAAGTTCCTTCGCGGGTAACTTAGAAACCTGTTTTCCATCCCTTAACACCATGGCATGCTCCGATTGAATCTCTTTCAAAGCTTCCAACGCCTTCTCCGCATTGGTTTCTTGCCAAATTCCCACTATGGCATTCACAATCAATATCAAGAATATCACAAGTGGCTCCACAAACGCCGTAATCTCCATCTCCCCACCTTCATCACCATCATACCAAGCCAACACAAACGATACAACAGCCGCAGCTAACAGAATTCTCACTAGAGTATCATTTAACTGATCCAATATCAATTTAAAAATCGATGTACCTTCGTGATGTTCCAATTCATTATATCCATAGATCTGTCGCCGCTTCTCAACCTCTTCCTTCGACAACCCAAACTCGCGGTTCACTTGGAACTTCTCCTCACATTCACCAACATCTTTAGCCCACGCAGGGAATATTTCTCGGTTCGAAGATCTCTTATCAAAGCTGTCCTTTTTCCCATAGTTTTGCGCTCCTTTTCCCATAGTCACTCTCTCTCACTCAGGAAAACGAAGAATAATTCGAAAATTTTTCGACTTTCACCTGAAAATTTTTCCAAATCAGAGCAGAGAATATCACTATCTCAATATGAACTACCAAAAAATTAAAAACTATCTCATTATGAAAATTCCAAAGGCATGAAAACATTTAAACCCTAACTTTCGACTAGATCACTAGGAAAAAACTCAAATACAAAATACAAAAAAAAAAAACTGGATCTTACTTTTTTATTATGATTGTTCAGACTTTTAAAAACCTCAAGTTACAAACATATATATATTGCGCAATCAAATCATATAGAGTGTGCAAAATCCTTAAAAATGAATTTTCTCGGCAACCAAACAGAGCAAAGAAAATCCGAGAAACTAGAAAATGAACAAATCGGAATAATGAAGTTAGCGTTTGCATAAAAAGAAACCAAAAAAAAACAAAAATCATAATTACCAGATCCAGAGAGCTCAGCTAGACTTTTACTTTTTTACTTATTTATTTTGTTTTTATTCTTCTTCTTCGAAGCTCGGAGTTTCACTCTGTGAGAGAGAGAAAGAGGGAGAGCGAATCCAAGAAGTCAAAAATCTCTACCTTGCTCTCCTTTGCTTTTGAAGAAACAAAGGTCTATTAAGCGTACAGCGAGAGCGATTCAAGTGCGTGCTTGAGTGTTTCACGGAAGCTACCGGTTCACAAGTGTTATGCCCAATCGCGTTTCGCCACGTTGGTAAATTGACGTCAGAGTTATCTCTGGGTCCCACACCAAATTTATGATATGTCTACCATATTTCTACAACAAATCCTAAGTGACAGGTAATTACATGTTGTTATTATTGGGAAAAAAGTAATCTTCGTGTTCGATTCTAATTTGAACTAACAACAACTAACCATATGTAATTTATTGTAAAAATATTATAAAAATATTGTGTAGGTAACATTTCTCGATTGATCAGCCTCCGGATGTAATTTGGTTTTGAACGAAAACTAAATGCCTTTTTAATCCGATGGTGCACATGTTGTGTGAACTATATGATGAACGGTGGATCGTGCGTCGACTTGGAATCCACATACGGAATATCCTCTTTATGGAAAGGATATAATTGGGATTAAGTTTAAAGCACCATATCGAAATTCCCAACTTGCCATAAACATAATAATAAAATATAATATAATTTAATTTAATCTCTCCAACCTCGTGTATCGTGATTAGAAATCCTTGACAAAAAGGACTATGTAACTGTACTCTGCATATTGTTTGTTTTTTTTTTTGGAGGAAAAAAAAATTAATATGTATGGGTATCAATTGACTGAACTTGTTTAAAAAGATTTGTCTAGGATCGAATCCAGTTTTAAAAAATTGAAGTTCGTTGGTGCTTTGAAATTCGTAGAAATAATTGGTAAAGTACTAAGTTTGAATTGCGTAGGTACTTAAAATAAGTGGTCTGTTAATCCAATAATAAAAAACTCTCTCTTTGAAAAAAAAAATACTCATAATTTCATATAAAATGGACATCACTATTCATAGTTTTATCTTTGTTACAATACCAACGAGCAGTGCGAGAAACACACGTTTTTACACCAAAATCTACATTTTACTTATGTGTCGTCCCTCAAAAAAAAAAAAAAAACTTATGTGTCAATTTATAATTGAATTTTAACATTTTTCTGAATTTATTACATGTAAATTCAATCAACAATGGACACATAACAGAATGTGAATTTAGGTGTAGAAAATGGTAAATTATGGAGAGTAGATAACCACTCTCACATAAATTCACTAATATAGAACTACTTTTTATAAAGCTACCAAACAAATTGTGTCTGCCTTTGTGTGTTTGGAATCTGCTTATTTTACTAAAAACTGAAAATATTAAGAAAATAATTTATAATTACTATTCATAAATAAAAATATTATCCATTTATTTATTTGTATTGTTCATATCTCATGAATAATGCAAGAGGGACTAGTCTAAAAAAACACAAAACGTTGCGGTCAAAATGCAATCCAAACGTATTACTGTACTTATTATCCCCACCAGTAGGTGGATTGTACTGTTGTGGGCAGTGGACACCACCAATGCATGGACAACTTAGAGCCCATGATATGATATGAGTAGAAGTGCAATACCTTTCTTCTATAGCACATAAATGGACGATTGATGCTTTTTTTTGTGACATATAAAAACAAAACAATGGCTGATTTTTTTTTAAGAACACGCATATTGACAAATAATTTTGGCTTTCTTTATTAGTTTGGCAAACAATATTTGATGAACCTGAACTATACGACAACTTTTTTTTTTTTTTGGTGAAACAAGAAGTATTATTCAATTTATATTAGTTAGATGGCATACGTTCTTCTTTTAAACAAATAAAAATAAAGATTAGAGGCATAAGTCCTTTTTAAAAAAAATAAAAGATTAGAGGCATAAGTGATTAAGTTCTAAGTTTAGGTACTACACAAAGGAAGGAGCATCTCTAAAATGACATGAAAAGAAATATTCCAATTGTGTGGCTCCGAATTAAAGGTGCTTCAATTAAAATAATGGTACATGAACCGCATGATAGCTTCACCTCAATATTTGTGAGACATTTTATAGCATAAAAGCAAAGAAGTCAATACCGTACCGGAGGCTGTACCGGTTTGGCATGAAAAGAAATATTCCAATTGTGTGGCTCCGAATTAAAGGTGCTTCAATTAAAATAATGGTACATGAACCGCATGATAGCTTCACCTCAATATTTGTGAGACATTTTATAGCATAAAAGCAAAGAAGTCAATACCGTATCGGCCAGACTGTTTGGCGCCGTACGATATATTTCGGATACGGTCAATCTGTCTGCGTTTCGGGTTCTGCATTATTTTATATATATATATATATATATACACACACACACCAAAATCTCTAGAACCATGCTTATAAGTATATAATATTTCACTTATATTATAGTAAATATAAAAGTTTATTATAAAACATTATCTCAATTCAGAACAAATTATTCATAGTTTTAGACTTTAGTATCAATTAAAAGGAAAAAAAAAAACACAATATAAAAAATAGAAAGCTTGTTGTTCATTGCATACTAAGAAAACAAATAATACTAATAAGTTACTATTATGCCCTTACAAAAATTCAAAAATTACAAAACTAAAAAAAAAAATGCTTTTTTTTGTACCGGCCGGTATGCCCGGTATTGCCCGAAATTGGCTGGTATGGCCGGTACGGCCGGTATTTTTTCCGGTACAAAATAAAAGCGTACCGGTACCGGTGCACTAGTCGGTACGGTATGTACCGGCCGGTACGGCCGGTACCGGTACGGTATCGGTAACATTGCATAAAAGGATGGCATGTACTATAGTCTATAGTCTATATGCATGCTTCGTATTTAGTCTAATATGTTTTACATATGTTGTCTAAGATGGTTGTAGCGGTAAGTAAACTGCTCCTTCCATGCTTGCTTAAACAACTTTCCCACCATTGACAAGTTTTTCCGTATTAGTTTCTTGCAATCTTATACTCTGTTTTTGTGGTTAGGGGGATGGAAAATTTGGGAAAGTAAAAAAAGTGAAATAATAGAAAATATTTGTATTTTCTATAATATGTGTTTGATAAGCATGATAGAAAAGTTGAAGGATAAAGAGTAAATTATTATTACGTTTTTATTATAAAAAGCTAAAGGATGAAAAGATAAGAGTAAGTAATTTTGTGATTTTATTCTCATTGCCATTTTATCTCTTATTTTCTCCCCAATTTGAAGAGGAAAAAAAATTGTGGACTCGGGAGGAAAACTTCATTTACATAATTTTTTTTCCTTTCATTTTTCACTCTGACCAGTATAGTGGAAAATCATATTTTCCTCTTCCTCTTTGTTCCCCCATTTTCCATCATTTCCCTTTTCATTCCAACCAAACATAAGCTAAAGCAATTGTAAAAATTATGGATAATTCAAAAATAGTTATATTCGGATTAAAACAACTATGAGCTATATATATTTATAAGATCAGACAAAATTGGCTCTAACCAGCTCAAACTCTAAGGAAAGGAAGAAAAAAAAAGTATGGATTAAGGAGTTTCTTACTCATACAAAAATGAACCCAAAACAAGGCTTGTAAAATGTGTTGAGTATGGGTTCAACCTATTTACCCAATGGGTTAAAAGTTAAAAAACGGTTTTACTATAAATTTTATAATTTTATAAAGAGTTAATTAGCAAAAATTCATTTTTCGTGAATATTTTAGGACAAGAAATATTATATCCATAAAATTTTTACAACACGTTCACAAAAAAATCTTAAGTGGCAGGTTGTTACTAAATGTTATGGCTAAGCAAAAAAGTATATGTGGATTCAAATTAAAACTAATAATAATTTATCACATACGATTTATTTTAAGAATGTTGTAGACATATTACTTTTCTTTTAGGACTATCTTTATATTGTAGTCGTAATTATTAGAGTTAATTGAATGGTAGTAGATTGTATTAATTTTATGATAAACAACTTTCTTTGTTTTAATAATTTGATAGTTGGAGAATAGGAAAATTTAAATTTTGGACGTCTCTGCTCGAAACATCAAAATGTATCAATTGAATATTAAGTTTTTTTCCTTGTATAATTTTTTTTTTGTACAATCATAAGACATATACAAGAACTATACAAACCCTAAAATATTTTTGTAGTGTGACCAATTTTGATTGTAGATACATATTCTATAAGATTTGTTAATTTTTATCCAATAAGTGATGATCACATTAATTATTAATTGAATGTATTCTAAGTTTGTAGTAAATATACCTTATATATAAAAAAAGAGTTCATTTATCTTGCAATACAAAGTACAACTACCATACACATAAAAGAATAATGCTAGAGATACAAATTTTTTTACAAATTGTTGATGTGATAATTGATTATTGGTAATAAAAAATTATTTAATGGTGGACCTAAATAAAATCCAATAAAAAGCTGACCCTTATCAATACTTTTTTTTTTTTAGAAACACACACACATATAGGAGAAGGGGAATGAGATAAGAGAATATATAGAGCACGGAAACATGAAAATAATATATAGAGCTTTTTAAATAGGCTTATAATATATTACATAATCAAAGTACCATTACAAAAGGGCTTAATATTTGTAGTAGTAGTCTGAGGTTATAAGGATTTGAACTTTAACACACACAACCAATGTGGGATAAACATCCCTAATTTTTTGAAGAAACAATAATACTTATTAGAACATAGAAATACGAAAGAAGTATATAGAGTTTTTTTAAACAAGCTTATAATATATTACATAAACCACATATTTATTAGGATATTTGATATTTATTAATTTTTATGTAACTAATCAATCCATTAATCTATTTTTCATGTTTATTAAGCAAGAAAAACAAAAGAGGATTAGTGGGTTAATTGAATTCATGCCAACCCATCAATTCACGGGTATAATAACCTGTCTAAATCAAGTAATTTGACTCCAACTCAATTACTATTCGTACTTGCGGAATAGTTGTGTTACTTGTGTAAGAAGTCTATGTATTATGGCCTATGAATTATAGCCAAATAAAATTCAATTTGGAAACAATTTATTTAGTTAAATTTGAATTTTTTTTTACTGAAAGTACAGTAAATAAAGCTATGAAACAACTAAAATAATAGTGGAACTCATGGATATTGTCAAAAAGTGTAATGATACTCATAAATAATAATAAATATAAGCTAAATAGTACAAAAAAACTAAATTTTTTAAGCCAATGCCAAACAGAAGAATTCAACTTCTTTCATCCAAATTGTGATTATTCTTTTTACGTATGGTCAAATCTTTCTATTTCCTCATTTGGTGGCATTGTTGACAAAACATCCTTGTCTTTGTAATGCTTTGAATGTTTTTTACTTTTTTCCTTTAGCATTCCTAATTTCCTATTCAAGCCCCAAAAAAGACCCACCCCCCCCCCCCAAAAAAAAAAACTCTGTTAAAAAAGAAAGGAAAATTATTTTAACTCCTCCACGATTCAAAGCATGACCTGATGACCGTTTTGTTTTCTTTCTGTTGATACATGGCTTGACTTTGATGCCCCCATTGAAGTGGTTAATTTCTTTGACTGACTTCAAATAGTATTAGGAATTTAGGACCCAACTATCCTAATTTGTGTGGAATTAAAATACTAGTAGGACCAACTTTTAGATGGCTTTTACTGTTGGATTTGCACACCAGACTTCTTGAGTTATTGTGATATGATAGTTGTGAGGAAGATAGAGCTATTTCAGTGTATTCCAGATTTGGGTTTTATAGGAGTTCTATGCCATTTTTGTAATTTTCGGTTTAGTAGTGAAATTTTCTCGTAGACTTCACTTGAATCACGTAAATACATTATAATTGAATACGCCCACAGGCCACGGCAAACTGGTATCAATCATCAAACTCATATTAGAGTATTGTGTTATTTGTTTGGATTTTGGGTTTTTTAGTTTTGCTTTTGGGTTCTTAGTTCAAGTAGTAGATGATGGTCTATTTGGATGTATAGTTATCTCATATCTGTTTATTTCGGTGATGACAACAAACATTTTATTAGTAATGAAATTTGAGATAGAAAAAATTGTTGGGAAAAATGATTTTAATTTTATGGGATGGAAAAAAAGTGTGCTTTCTTCTGGGGGAGAAACTTTTAGATTTTGAATTTTCAAAACATATTTTTCCACCAAAATGATGGAAAAACCGAAAAAGTATCTTTTGACTTTTGTATTTTGTAAGGAAAATTAATATGTAAAGTAAATTAGGTTTATTAGTTCAAAGAGGAATTTTTTTTTTCTAATTCAAGTTTTAATAAAACCTATGTGTCAACTATTGCTCTATATTTAATTTTTGGAGAATTCCATACTAGGCTTAACTTATATGGTTTTACCCATCATGGCCACTGGTACTAGCTCGGTTGCTCCAACTCTAAACACTATCACTTTCTTTTTTCTGCATATGAATTTTTCTATCAATAAGTTAAGGAATTAAGGATATTGTTGGAGCATCTTAATATTAGTTAATTAAAATGGACTTATATTACAACATAAATGTAAGGATATGAGAGTTTTTTTTTTTGATGGGAAACAAATGACTTTATTTAGCAACATGACAAAACATTACATCCTGGGACACCAGGTTCTCAATACAACTCGATGTTTCTTCTCCATATGAGAGTTAATATGGAAGATAAGAAGTTAGTAAAATGTTTAATCTCAAATTGAAAATGAAAAAGACTATTTTATTTTTTTTAATTGTAATGATTAATGAGCTAATATGTATTGATTCAGATATTGGGCTTAATACATGCACAAGGGATAGAAGGTGTTCTTTCTAGTGGAATTTGGGCTTGAACACTTTGTGCAGTCCAACACATACCAATTTAGTTTAAGTGATTGGTCATAATTAATGAGAATTGTGTTAATGGCGGACTTATATAAAAATAATGTTTAAATCAAAACTTACCACCATAAAAAGGTATGAAACAAATTGTGAAAAATATTTTGTTATTGGCATTGCTTTTTCTTTTTCTTTTTTTCTATATAAAAAAATTATCAAAAACCAGCTTGTTTGGAGTCTACCTTTAATTGATTGCTTATCAAGGACAAATAAATAAAATTAAAATATAATGGCAAATTTACGCAAAAACTACCAAATTAAGAAAAACACTCAACAATGATGTGAAGACTTCCTAAATCAAATAATAATAATGTGAAGAAATAATTTTTTTTTTTATTAGAATGAAGAAATAATTATCATTTCGTAAGATGCTCAAGAAAACAGATGTTCAACATTCAGGCTCTTTGGTAGGTATAGAATATTGATATAGAATAGACGTTGAAATTGTGATTATTTTAAAATAAATTGCTAATCTAAGAGAGAAATCATTGAAACACTTTGTCTGGAGTATGACTTTGGGGTCCTACGCATTCATACAACATTTCCATAAAAAATAAAATCATTTTGCGTCTCCAAACGTTTTTTTTTTGGGTTAAAAATTTCCAAAAAGTTAGTTTATTTATATTAGACACTCATTTTAACCCTATACCCTACATCTAATACTTTATTTTCTTACCACTCTATTTAAATATTTATTTTTAATTTTATCCATTGAACAGTAATAGATTTTTTTAGGGGTGAAATTTGAGAATAAAATATTGGTATTTTTTTAGGAAGTGAAGCTTATTGTACTAAGATATTTTTTTTTTTGATACAAGATAAAAATTATATTCTAGTTTAATCTAAATGTATATATGTGTGAAGCTCCCTCCTGGAATTCTGAATCCCAACTCTTGTTCCCCACACCCTACAAGCACCTTATCCTATAAGCACTTATACTTGTAGAGTAACCATCATACTAAAGATGCACAGTAAAAAGTAAAAGATTTTTGGATGTAGGGTTACTTTTAAGCTTTTAGTAATACAAAATGGGGCAAAATAGATAAAAATTATTTAAAACAAAAAAAAACTCAAAAGTAAAACCTCGGATGGAAATGCTCCTAAATCTTGACATTGCTTAGGAGTCGTTTGTTAATGTTATTCTAGTAACGTTTGTATTTTTTTTGAAATACGTGTAAGTAAAAAAATGTATAAAAATACATATAATGTTGTTTAAAAACTAAAAACATGTTGTTAAACTATTATTCCAAACGGCCCATTTAGAAAGACTAGAAATGTTTCTCAACTGATCGTACTTGTACTCACTTTTTGCAGTTATGTGTCAAATTATACATTGTTTTCTTTTGAGGTGACGATATTTTGGTCAATTTGCTTAGACGGATGTACAACTCCCAAGCAATCACCATAAAGAAACTAATTTCTTTAATTCATAGTACTATGAATTACTAGTTGCTAACCCGTGCGATGCACAAAAAAACTATTGGTTATGAAGGTTTAACGTTCTCAATTATTTAATAAATGTACGAAAGACAAATTTAAAAAACAAATTATTCAATATTTCTAATTAATCAAGATGAACCACAACAATAGCAAATATGTTAACCCATCCAACAACAAAAATACAACTCATAAGCATAAATTATATCCAAACACAAACAAACAGAAAAAAAAAGTCTCATATTAATACAAAGATAGAAGCAAAACAAAAGGCTAAATGTAAATTAAAATTATAAACCATTAATAGTGGTCGTTGTAAACCACAAATCGTATACACAGCTATTTAAAATCACTACTATCAAGAGAACTATCAAAAAAGATAATTATAAAACATTAATATTGGTCGTTGTAAACCACAAAACATATACACAACTATTTAAAATCACTACTATCAAGAGAACTATCAAAAGAGATACCACCATTAATAAAATGAACAATCAATACTTTATATAAAATAATATAAATAATAAAATAAACAATCAACACTAAATATAAAATAAATAATGCAAGCGCATGAAGTTAACACTTGATGGACGTGGTAGAGGCATATAAACCAAGGAAGTTAATACCGTACCGGAGGCTGTACCGGTTTGGCCACCGGTACGATATATTTCGGATACCGGTCAATACCAGTATACCGTTTCACGTTTATCGCTATTTTGTATATACACACACACACACATACACACACCAAAATCTCTAGAACCATGTTTATAAGCATATAATATTTCACTTATATTATAGTAAATATAAAAGTTTATCATAAAATATTACCTCAATTCAGAACAAATTATTCATAGTTTTAGACTTTAGTATAAATTAAAAGGAAAAAAAAAACACAATATAAAAAATAGAAAGCTTAGTTGTTCATTGCATACTAAGAAAACAAATAATACTAATAAGTTAATGTAAATAAGTTACCATTATGGCCTTACAAAATTCAAAAATTACAAAACTTAAAAAAAAAATAAAAAAAAGCTTTTTTCTGTACCGGCCGGTACATCCAGTACCGGCCGGTACGTGGCCAGTACGGCCGGTACGCGGCCAGTACGGCCGGTATATTTTTCGGTACAAAATAAAAGTGTACCGGTACCGGTGCCGGTGCACTGGCCGGTACGGTATGTACCGGCCGGTACCGGTACGGTATCGGTAACCTTGATATAAACTTGAATTTGAAAGCTTTACAGGCTTGGTCAGGCAAAGGCACACAAAACAAAATAAGGTTGAGAAGACAAAAGAACGGAAGGAAAAGAAACAAAGCAAAAAGAAAGGAGCTTGAGCAAAAAAGAAAGAAAGGAGTCTTGGCGAACACGATGAAGAAGATGGAGGTGACAGCAGCTATCTGGTATCGACTGGTATCGACTTCCGTTTTTCTCTATGGGTTTTTTTGTGTGGATAATATTTAAATGATCTGAGTTTTGGGGGAAGGAGATTGTAGCGTGAGAATGTCAAAAGAATAATTCAGATATTAAAATATTGAGGTTTGTATTGCTTTTATAGTGTTTATGATTAACCTCACAAAGTTGGAGATAAATTATCAATGTTTGACTTTGAGTTTAAATTGGACTTATTAGAGCAAACATATCAGCTCATGTAAAAATTTCCTCTATTTTACACAAAAAACCTCATTTTAAAATTTTACACATTCATTTTTACAAATTACCCACATCAGTTCATCTATCCTACTCCCTCTATTAATTAAATAATAATTTCCTCACTTTTTTTATTAATTCTCTCAACTACCTACGCGCCTCTTCATTTCTTCTCTTCTTCAGTTCTGATTAATTTCTCTCTCTCTCTCTCTCTCTCTCTCTCTCTCTCTCTTCATTTCTCTCTCTCTCTCACTCTCTCTCTACCCAGATCAACGCTCCGAGCTTCATTTCTTCTCTTCATTTCTCTCTCTCTCTCTCACTCTCTCTCTACCCAGATCAACGCTCCGAGCTCCGATCCAGTGCTCCGAGCACGATTTGAGCTCCGATACAGTGCTCCGAGCACGATCCGAGCTCCGATCCAGTGCTCCGAGCACGATCCAGTCGCTTCGAGCACGATCCGAGCTCCGATCCAGTCGCTTCGAGCACGATCCGATCTCTGATCCACTCCGATCCAGTTGCTCCGAGCACCAATTCGAGTTCTGATCCACTCCGATCCAAGCTCCGACCGCTCCGATCAAGCGCCGATCTGTATTTGTGTATCTATGTTTTTTTTTTTTTTGAGCAAGTGTCTGTGTTGAGTTTTAGTTGGGTTGGTTGAGAACGGAAATGAGAGAGAAAAAAAAGGAGCGAACAGAAATGATAAAATAATGGTATAAACGAGCTACAGTAACCGTGTAAATTTACACGTTACTGTAGCTCGAGATGGGTTTACAAAATTTTAGACATTTTTAAACCCACTGATGTGAGTGTTTTTTTGTTCAAAATGTGTAAAATTGGTAGTTATGTTTATTTTAGAAACTTTTACATCCACTGATGTGGATGCTCTTAGAGAGACAAAATTTAACTCTTTATTAATAAATATTATTAATTATAATATTTATTTAAATAATGTTGACGTGGAAAATTGTGGAAAGGTCAAAGGCTTGGGTTTTATATTTATAATAATATATAGATAAAGCAAAAACAAACTATGAATTAATTATTAAAAATTTGTGGAAAAGAAATGAAATAAATCAATATAAAAAAATAAATAATTTTTATAAAAAAATCAATATCAAAATAATTAGTCAGAATTTAAAATTTAAAATTAACGATCATAATACATGCATATATTGAGCTTCTTGATGTAGGGATAATATATAGTGTGTGAGTTTTATTATATAAAAAAATACAAAATATTGTAAGTGCACAATTGTACCCGGACCTAAAAGCAGGTGATGGGCTCAGGCCCAACGAGCCTTATACAATGAAATTTGTAGAGTATGGATTTGAAACCTAGGTTTGGGATGTTAGAAGTTCAATTAACAGGCTAGAATGCCACAATCTATGCAAATGATAAACAAGTATGACAAGGAGACCTCCTCGGACGTAAGCCGAGAACGATTTGTATAAATATTCTCTTTCTATGCCAAAGTTTACAATTCTTAGTTCTTTTTAGCTAAGGAGTCGCGCCCCTCTCTCTTTCCTCTCTCATCTCTTTATATACTTCTTATTCTTCACTGGTTCATCCACATGTCATACAAATCTTCCCCTTAGATACTTGTCCCATCCACCACCTTCTTGAAGTCTTCAACTAATAGCCGAAAGGCTGAATTTTACTGTTCAGATGTCATTTTTCCATTAATGCGGGCAGGGAGGTAGATGCAGGGAGGTAGATGCAGGGCCTTTAATGTGGTGGTAGCAGCTTTTTCCTCAGATATTTCTCACACGTTCTTGCTTCTAAAGGGTGCTTGGATCACCCTTTTACCCATTAGTTTCTCCAGAATCCTGCCTCTAACCCATTTAGCAAGTCCTAGGGTCATTGCCGGGCCTGTCCAAGGAGGCACTCCTCCTCGGACAACTCCTCGGACCCCTATAGTGCGGCCTAACTTGTGGGCCTAGAGGCCTTGATCAAAACAAATTGGTACCAGCCAATCAGGCTCAAAACCCAAACGTTTATTCAAGAACTTTTACCCCCACAATAGCCCCTCAAAACTTTATTTTTCCCCTCCTATCCGAGGAGAGAAATAGAGTTTTGAACCGAACAGCACACCTTCCACACACTTTGTAAGCCGCCACACGTGTAGGGATCCTTTCGTTCCCTGAAAATGCCTCTGACACTTCGACACCCGGAACGCGCGCATTTATAACCGCAAGTTACATCCTGTTCCCCACATTCAACGGTGGGATACGCATCCAACGACCCAGATTGGCTCTGAAAATTTGAGCGGGAGAATTTTAGTTTCGAGGCCGCCTCCCGCACTTCAAAACGTCTAGGAACCCGTATCTTCATTCATTCTTTCAGAAATCAATCGCATCTAAGTGTCAATCATTACCTGTTTTCTCTAGAAGCTCGTGAAGAATCGCATAACCAACTCCCGTAAGTTTTCACTTTTCTTTATTCATTCCTTCTCGGCCACCATTTAAACCCCTTTCCTTATTTTAACTTTCATTTTTACTTCCACCAAATGGGTAGATTTAAGTGTTTAGTAGATACCGACGCTGGTATGGAGGGTTTTAGGGCCAAATACCAAATTCCTGATGACGTAGGCTTAAGATACTGCTCAGTAGAAGCCGTAGGTAATGCCAGGAGAGAGGGAGAAGTCCTCATTCCCATGATCGCCTTCATAGAAGGTGGGATGACCCTCCCCATGAAAAACGTGACCAGTGAATACCTTCGCAACCATAGGTTATGCCTAGACCAATGCACACCAAACATGTTTAGAGTCTTAGGTTATGTCGATGCTCTGAACGAGCAAATGGGTCTGAACCTCACATGGCACGACGTTGTCTATATGTACGAGTGCCATAAATTTAAAAATGTAGGATATTACATTAAATCCAGGTCTAGCATCGTTAGGCTAATTTCCTGCCTCCCCAAATCCAACAAAGGCATGAAAGACGACTACCTCATCGCCTCAGGAAACTGGTCTGACGGTCCTCACTGCCCAGTTGAATGGGGAGAGCCAGGTGTGACTCCTTAGGAGTTAGATTTCCTAACCCATGATTCAATCCCGTTGCCTCTACTGCTTTTAATATTATTGCACATTATTGCTTTTTACCTTGATGTTTATCACTAGTCTGACCATGCTCGTCTTTTCAGATGTTTCTTCTCACAGATAAACAACACGTCCGCCCGCTTCTCAGTCTTTGCAACGTCGCCGACTTGAACCATGTCCTTCGCTCCGAAGTCTTCGTTAGTGAAGACCTACAAGTGAGAGCTGCCCACCTGATATTAGGATACGACCCTATATCAGTGGACTTCCAAGAGATTGACAACGCGATCATCGCGGGAGACAAACGACGTAGAAGAATAGACGTGGCACGACCCAACTTCCTTTCCAACCACGAACTCCCAGACGATCCCTCCATCATCCTGTACACTCGCCCTATCGCAACGATTCCTCTCTCGGCCCATTCCCAGACAACCGCAGTCCGAGAAGAGCAAGCGTCCTCGCAACAATCGTTGGACGATGAGATAAACCAATTTCAACTCATGGAAGCCGAGAGACCCCAAGAGGAGCAGCTCGTCATCCTCTCGGACGAGGAACGCACGCCCGCTGAAACTTCTGGCATACAAGGTCTGGTGATTGCACAGCCTGATTCCAGCTCCGAAGAAGAAGATATGGACGTTTTACGGCAGCTGATGCATAAGAGGGGCGCGAGAGTCTCTAAAAAGGGAACTGGTAGGTCGCAGGTCCCTATGTCCTTGCCACCACCCCCTCCTCCCTCCGATCCTAAGCCTCCCGTTCCGGAGCCTAAGAAGAAGAGGAAGAGTGAGGCCGAGGAGGCATATGCGGAGAGGCAGAAGAAGCTGAAGCAATAACAACAACAACAACAACAACAACCACAACAACAAAGACCTAGCGAAGGCAAGGGACGTGCCTCCTCAGTAGAAAGCGGAGAGAACAAGGACCTTGCCGAGGTACGCCGTGCACCGGCTAACTAGTCTCCCGAGCTTAAGCTAGACGGGGCACCAATCTCCTGCCAGTCTAGTATTAGGGCGTTTCAACAAGGTCATGCTCTCTACTTGGCCGACACCTTGGAACGTCTCCTTCTTCTGCCTAAGGACATGGACGCCCTGGACAAGATGAACCAGCCGCATCTGTTCCTTTCGCTAAAAAGGGACTTGGCCCTAGTGAGTATTTAAATCTTATCCTTACCTGAAATATTCTTATGTACTTGAAACTCGCGTTACTAATAATGCAATCATTTTGATATTTCACCACAGGCCATCCAGGAGGTCTTTGCTGCTGAAGAGTGGGTGGAAGATTCTTGGAAGAAGGCTGGACTTGAACTGGAGTTTAGGCAGGAGACCGAGAAGTCCTTAGGCCAAGCTCTTGCACAGAACGAGAAACTGACCACACAGTTGGCAGAGCTAAAGAGGGAAAAGGACGGTGTCGAGGCCAGCTTGAAGACAATGAGGACCCAGGTGGAGGGGCAACGCAAGCTTCTTCATCAAAAGGACGAAGACTTATCCAAAACTCAACAGGAAAACTCCGACCTGAAGAAGGAGCTTGCTAGGATGAAGGACGAGGCTCGTACCTTCAAGGACTCCATGGAGGTCGTGAAGAAGGTTGCTTACAAGGAAGGGGTAGTGGCGACAAAAAACCAACTAACTGAGGAGTTCGCCGAGTTGTTTCGAGAGTACTGCCAACAGGTGTGGGAGGAAGCCTTAAATGTGACAAGGATTCCCTCAACTTCCGAGTTGAGGAAGCCCGAAAACATCTGGCTTCCCCAAGACATCCAGGTGATAGAAGAACTTCCTCCTGTCGCACCTGCCTCTGAGACAGCACCTTGCACTCTCCCTCCCATGATTCCAGAGCCCATTCCAACTCCTACAAAACCTAAGAGTTCCAACAAAGAGAAGGAACAGAGTGATGGTGTCGAAAAGACTACGAGTCAAAGTGCCGAGCCCAATATCCCTCCACCAGTGGCAACAGATAAGGGAAAACAAGCCCAGTCCTCATTTGAAATAAAGCTGAAACATATAGAGGCTGCTAGCACTTCCGAGCAGAACCCCCCTTCAAAGGCTTAAGGTCTAGGCTAATTAGGACTTCTCTTTTTGTTATGTAACAAATTTTTTTAAATTTTTTGCTTTGAATGTACATTAACCGAAATTAATGAAAAACTATTAGGTTTGGTTTTCATTTGACTTCCAACTTTTAGTATAAAAATACCCATCAGCACAAAAATGAATGAATGGAACAACTAACTCCACTTCCAATATTTCAATTTGTCATAACTTTAAACAGAAGCATACATACTAAGCTTATACTTTGCAAATCATGCCTCAAGAACATGACATACGTGACACAGTAACACACAATCAAAAACTTAACTTAGAATTCAAGTTGGGGCATAAAGTAGTCCAAGTGTTTCATCAACACTTCAACACTAATGTGATATGGTTTTTGCTAATGTTCTCAAAGTAGAGGATTCAAGGACCCGACATAACCAAACTTCATTTCTACAACAAGTTGGATGTCAATTTTTACAAGGCACGTGGTACTTAGAAATTGTAACTTGAAATGTTAATTTTTCCAAAGTAGAAGGTCTGTGGACCTGACATAACTAAGGTTCTGTTTAACAAATGATAAGATATCAATTTCCACAAGGTATGTGGTCCGAGGACTATGCATGACCAAGTTTCTATTTGACACTTGATAAGATATCAATTTTCACAAGGCATGTGGTCTGAGGACCATGCATGTCCAAGTTTCTGTTTGACACTTAGATATAGTAACTTGAAATGTTAATTTCCCCAAAGTAAAAGGTCTGCGGACCCGACATAATTAAGATTCTGTTTAACAAATGATATATCAATTTTCACAAGGTATGTGGTCCGAGGACCATGCATGACCAAGTTTTTGTTTGACACTTGATAAGATATCAATTTTCACAAGGCATGTGGTTCGAGGACCATGCATGTCCAAGTTTCTGTTTGACACTTAGATATAATAACTTGAAATGTTAATTTCCCCAAAGTAGAAGGTTTGTGAACCCGACATAACTAAGGTTTTGTTTAATAAATGATAAGATGTCAATTTCCACAAGGTATGTGGTTCGAGGACCATGCATGACCAAGTTTCTGTTTGACACTTGATAAGATATCAATTTTCACAAGGCATGTGGTCCGAGGACTATGCATGACCAATTTTGTTTGACACTTGATAAGATATCAATTTCCACAAGGCATGTGGTCCGAGGACCATGCATGTCCAAGTTTCTGTTTGACACTTAGAAATTTGTGAGAGATAAACCCAAGTACATATTGATAATTTGAACAACGAACGATAAAAGTACATTTTATTAATAATAATACCTTCGTAGGTTGTTTACATTCCAAGGACATTGTACAATTTTTTCATCTAGATCAGCTAACCGATATGATCCTATGCCTGCTACAGAGATGATCCGATAGGGTCCTTCCCAATTTGGTGCTAGCTTTTCCCATGCTGGGTTTTTGGCAGTACCCACGACTTTCCTCAACACCAAATCCCCAGGCGCTAGTAGCCTTAGCTTCACATGAGCATCATATCCTCGTTTAAGCTTTTGCTGATAATAAGCCATTTGGATCATGGCGGCCTCTCGCCGCTCCACAACCAGATCCAAGCTTTTTTCAAGGAGGCCATCGTTATTTTCCGGGCTAAAAGAACTCATCCTTAGCGTGGGGAAACTAGATTCTAAAGGTATCACCGCCTCGGTCCCATAGGTCATGGAGAAGGGTGTTTCTCCAGTGGATCTGCGTGGCGTAGTCCGATACGTCCATAAAACATGTAGTAGCTCCTCTACCCATCTACCCTTCGCGTCATCCAGCCTCTTCTTAAGTCCACTGACTATGACTTTGTTAACGGCCTCGGCCTGCCCATTTTCCTGAGGATAAGCTGGGGTGGAGTATCTATTTGTGATGCCCATGTCGCTGCAATATTTTCGGAAAGCTTTACTATCAAATTGGACGTCATTATCTGAAATAAGTGTGTGAGGTACCCCAAATCTAGTGATAATATTCTTCTAGATAAACTTCTTGGAGTCGATATCCCTAATATTTGATAAGGGCTCAACTTCGATCCATTTGGTGAAATAATCAGTTCCCACGAGTAGCCATCTTTTGTTTCCCACAGCCCTCAGAAAAGGCCCAACTATATCCAGTCCCCATTGAGCGAATGGCCAAGGACGGGACAAAGGATTAAGGACACCCCCAGGTTGATGAATGTTGGGAGTGAACCTTTGGCATTGGTCACACTTTCTTGCATAGTCTTGAGCTTCCCTCTGCATATTGGGCCACCAATATCCCTGAGTCAGAGCCCTATGGGCTAAGGACCTTCCCCCAGTATGGCTTCCGCAAATTCCCTCATGTAATTGTTCCAAAAGTGCCTCCGTCGCCTCAGGATGTACACATAGCAAGTATGGTCCGAAAAATGAGCGTTTATACAATTTCTGATCCTCGGACAACCAGAAACAAGGCGCCTTTCGACAAATCTTATCTGCTTCAGAGTTGTCCTCAGGAAGAATATCGTTTTTTAGAAAAGAGACCACAGGGTCTATCTAGCTAGGTCCAGGCCTTATCAGATGGATACGGACGACACTTGCAGTGGTCAGAGTTGGTTTTAGCAAGTCTTCGACGAGGATAATCCTAGGCAAACATTGAGCCGAGGATGTCGCCAAAGTGGCCAACGAGTCCGCATGTGTGTTTCCACTTCTAGAAACGTGAGAAAGGATAAAAGAATCAAACTCGGATTGTAAACACTTGACCTGGGTCAGGTACTCTTGCATTCTTGGATCCCTCGCCTCCATGGTCCCCGTCACCTGGCCCACAACTAACTGAGAATCCGAGAACATATGAACTTCCTTTCCCCCCATTCTTCGTACCATATTCATACCAATCAAGACCGCTTCCTACTCGGCCTCGTTATTAGTGGCCGAGAACGCTAATCTCAATGATTTTTCAAAGACAATCCCCTCAAGGGATACCAAAACAAGTCCGACACCAGACCCCCTCTGGTTGGCTGCCCTATCAACGGACACTTTCCAAATCGGAGGTCCTTTGTCCGTGATCATGCCAACTGATTTTTCATCCATGTGTGATTCCTTCGCAGTTTCTTCTAACGATGGTTCAGCGAACTCTGCCACCAAATCCGCGAGAACCTGGCCCTTCACCGAGGTATGTGGCATGTATTTGATATCAAAAGCTCCCAAAATAGTTCCCCACTTAGCTACCCTTCTCGAGTAGTCAGCATTTCGTAACACTGACTTGAGAGGCAGTTGGATCAAAACCACAACGGTGTGGGACTGGAAATAGTGAGGAAGCTTTCGCGTGGCATGGAATACAGCCAGAAGTGCCTTCTCTAAAGGCAAATAACGCACATCAGCTTCATTCAAGGATTTGCTGACATAATAGACCGGTCTTTGTACCCCGCCGTCCTTCCTTACAAGAACCAGGCTAACTGCATGGATGGCTACGGCTAGGTATGCGAACAGGATTTCATCAACCTCCGGCCGAGACATAATGGGCGGCCGAAAAAGATATTCCTTAAGTTGCTGGAAAGCTAAAGCACACTCCTCAGACCATTGGAATCCTTTCCATTTATTTAACAGTTGGAAAAAAGGTCTGCACCTGTCAGTTGACCGAGTGATAAATCTGCTGAGAGCAGCGGTCATCTCGGTCAACTTTTGAACTTCCTTTGGATTCCGAGGTGGTTGCAAGCCCTGAATGGCTCTGACCTGTGCCGGATTCACCTCTATTCCTCTATGAGTCACCATGTAACCTAGGAACTTTCCGGAACCTACCCCAAAAGAATACTTTGAGGCGCTAAGGCGCAGCTTGTACTTCCTAAGTATTTGAAAGGTGTCGTCCAGATCTTTCACATGCGTAGGTACTGCCTTACTCTTCACTACCATATCATCCACATATACCTCAATGGTATTTCCAAGTTATGATTCAAACATTCTGGTCATCATCCTTTGGTAAGTAGCCCCGGCATTTTTCAATTCAAACGGCATCACTTTATAGTGATAGTTCCCTATTGGAGTAATGAAAGCAGTCTTCTCTTGATCACCCAACGCCAATGGTATTTGGTGATAACCCTAGAAAGCATCTAAAAAGCTCATCCGAGAATGCCCGACCGTAGCATCCACAAGCTGATCGATGCGTGGCATCGGGAACGAGTCATTCAGGCAGGTTTTGTTTAGGTCAGTGAAGTCCACACACACTCTCCACTTTCCGTTCTCCTTTTTCACTACAACAGTGTGCGCCAACCACTCTGGGTAGAAAACTTCCTTAATAGCACCAGCCCTTTTGAGCTTAAGCACATCTTCTTTGACAGTCTCGGAATGTTCTTTGGAGGAACACTAAGGTGGTTGCCTCCTAGGAACAACGGCAGGGTTGACGTTCAAATGATGGCAAATGAAGCTTAGGTCGACCCCCGGAGCCTCATAGGGATCCCAGGCTAAGACGTTGATATTCTCTTTCAAAAACTTCACCAATTCCATCTTCTTTTAGTGTGGTAACCGTATCCCAACTTGAAAGAACCTTTCGGGGTCATCGGCTATAAGAAACCTCTCCAAATCTTCACACATGGCCTCCTCTACTGTCACTGCATCTGGCGCATCCAGAGTTGTTAATTGCTATAAGTCCTTCACAGCCGAGGCCGAGGACTCTGAATTAGCCTGATGTAGTACTGCAGCCGATATGCATTGCCTGGCCACTGATTGGCTGCCAAGAATTTCTTCGATGAATCCCCCTGAAGGGAATTTTACTTTAACACGCAAAGTCGAAGAGACAGCACCCAAAGCGTGCAGCCAAGGCCTGGCAAGGACGGCCGTGTATGGGGAATATGCGTCAACCACAATAAAATCTACCTCGACCGTTTTCGAGCCAGACTGTACAGGTAATCGAATCTATCCCTTTGGTATAACAGTCTTCCCTTCAAAACTTATTAATGGTGAGTCATAAGGAGTGAGATCCTCCAGTTTTAACTTAAGCCCCTTGAATAAGTCAGGGTACATAATATCTGCACCGCTGCCGTGATCGATCATCACCCTTTTAACGTTGTAATTCCTTATCCTCAACGTGACCACCAGGGCGTCATCATGGGGTTGAATAGTCCCAACCTTATCCTCATCAGAGAATCCCAAGACATGCGCACTCCCTCTGATCCTTTTTGGCTTTGAGCCTGACTCCTCGACCTGGGAGTGTGGCACTGCCATCACCCTGGTAGGACAGGAGCCGGTCCTGCCAGGTGCAGCAAAAATGACGTTAATCGTCCCCAAGGGCGGTCGAGATGAGCTGTTCATCTGATTATTTGAACCTGACTGACTGTCTTGCCTGTTTGGTTGGTATAAGTGCTGCTTCAATTTTCCCTCGTTAACAAACTGCTCTAGATGGTTTTAGAGGGTCCTACAATTCTTAGTGGTATGACCCACATCCTGATGATATTGACAAAAGAGGTTCTGATTCCGCTTCGTGGGGTCCTTGGCCATCTTACTGGGCCACTTGAAGTAGAGCTCCTTACGGACTTCCTCCAGTAGTTGGTGCACTGGTTTTCAGAATAAAGTGTTAACTGCTTGAGGAGTGGCTGGACCAGACTGCCCAGAGTAATCTCTCCTCGGCTTATTGTTATGGTACTTGTCCGACCTGAAATCCCTTCTCTCCTGCGAGATAACCTTCGCCTTACCCTTACCCTGCTGTTGATCTTCCTCAACCCTTTTGTACTCGTCAATGCGGTCTATGAGGCGACGTACACTCCGTACGGGCTTTTTGGTCAAGGATTTCCTTAAATCATGATCAGTGGGAAGGCCCACTTTAAAAGTATTAATCGCCACTTTGTCAAAATCTTCATCTATCTCATTGAACATCTCCCAATACCTGTCGAAGTATGCTTTCAATGTCTCACCCTCCCTCATGGCCATAGATAATAGCGAGTCCAATGGCCGAGGAACTCTGCTGCATGTAATGAACCGAGACGCGAATGCCCTAGTAAGTTCCATGAACGAATCGACAGGCCCCAACTTTAGTCCATTAAACCATCTCATAGCGACAGGTCCCAGACTAGAAAGAAAGACTTTACACATCAAGGTTTCGTTCTGAGAATGCACCGCCATCCTTTGATTAAAGTGGCTCACATGTTCCACCGGGTCTGTCCGGCCATTATAAATGGTGAAGGTGGGCTGGGTGAACCGTCTAGGGAGCCTTCCCTTCTCAATCCTGCGTGAGAAGGGCGATTTAGAGAGTTGGTGTAATGCTCGGCTCATAGCATCGTTCCCCAAGCCCCTGGAGGGAAGCTTCCTATGCTTACGACCTGGTAGGTCATCCCCTTCGCAAGAGAGGGTTTCGCTAGGGGGAGTCCTAGACCTTGAACTGTAACTGCTTCCTCGGGATTCCCCTGAAGAAGGATTGGATGGGGGTGAAACCCTCCTTCGTCTGACACGGCGTAGCTTTTTCTTGAGGTGGTCAATCTCCCTCTGCATGGCCCTAGCATCATCCTCATGGGTGGCACTGCTTCCACCACGCGTATGACTCGCGCCAGGATATACAGTATGAACACTTCCCTCTCGATCCCTTTGGCGCTCAAGGCGCTCAAAAATATCTTCAGGCTGGGATCCCTGAGATTCTGCATGATGCGAACCTAAGCCTGCCATGATGTTCCAATTCCTTCAACGCTAGATTTCCCACAGACGGCGCCAATTGTAAGTGCACAATTGTACCCGGACCCAAAAGCAAGTGATGGGCTCAGGCCCAACGAGCCTTATACAATGAAATTTGTAGAGTATGGATTTAAAACCTAGGTTTGGGGTGTTGGAAGTTCAATTAACAGGCTAGAATGCCACAATCTATGCAAATGATAAACAAGTATGATAAGGAGACCTCCTCGGACGTAAGCCGAGAACGATTTGTATAAATATTCTCTTTCTATGCCAAAATTTACAATTCTTAGTTCTTTTTAGCTAAGGAGTCGCGCCCCTCTCTCTTTCCTCTCTCATCTCCTTATATACTTCTTCTTCTTCACTGGTTCCTCCACGTGTCATACAAATCTTCCCCTTAGATACTTGTCTCATCCACCACCTTCTTGAAGTCTTCAACTAATAGCAGGAAGGCTGAATTCTACTATTCAAAGGTCATTTCTCCATTAATGCGGCCAGGGAGGTAGATGCAGGACCTTTAATGTGGTGGTAGCAGCTTTTTCCTCAGATATTTCTCACACGTTCTTGCTTCTAAAGGGTGCTTGGATCACCCTTTTACCCATTCGTTTCTCCAGAATCCTGCCTCTAACCCATTTAGCAAGTCCCAAGGTCATTGCCGGGCCTGTCCGAGGAGGCACTCCTCCTCGGACAACTCCTTGGACCCCTACAGTGCGGACTGACTTGTGGGCCTAGAGGCCCTGATCAAAACAAATTGGTACCAGCCAATCAGGCCCAAAGTCCAAACGTTTATTCAAGAGCTTTTACCCCCCACAATAGCCCCTCAAAACTTTATTTTTCCCCTCCCATCCGAGGAGAGAAATAGAGTTTTGAACCGAACAGCACACCTTCCACACACTTTGTAAGCCGCCACACGTGTAGGGGTCCTTTCGTTCCCTGAAAACGCCTCTGACTAACGAGATTTGAGCAAAAAAAACCAAATCGTTGTCGAATTTTAGCAAAACTCATGAGATCTGAGCAAAAAAACCAAATTGTCGCTGGATTTGAGCAAAACCCATCATATTTTCCCTGGATCTGAGCTGTATTTGAGCAAAACCCACTAGATTGTAGCTGGATCTGAGCGTAAACGACGAGATCTCGCCAAATCTGGTGGAGATTTCATGGATCTAGTTGAGATCTCGCCAAATATAAAAATCTTGCCGGAAAATGCTATGTATCTCGGTCGGTTCGGGTTTTTTTCGAGATTTGGGGAGAAGATTCGAGACCAAACCAACTAGATCGGATTCTAGAGAAAAAGACCTGCCGCCAACCGCTAGAGTAGTCGGGTCGGCTGGCGGTCAGACCGGGTCCAATCGGGTTTACCGGGTGGGTCGGGCCATCGGTTGAGTTGGACACCCCTATACGTATTAGCCTTGAAGTAAACTTCCAAGTATACTTGTGAAGGAGGGGTTAGGGATATAGCGTAGTAGACTTCTAAAGTATATATGAACAAAGCAACAATAGTTTGGACTCTAAAGAATGTGTGTGTGTGTGTGTGTGATGACCAATTAGTTCTCATGATATTATATAGAGATTACGGCTAAAGGGGAAAAAACAATTAATGATGTGGAAGATAAGTCGCTTCTATGTTGTATTAATATCATTATATAATAAAGTACAAAAATCAACTAAGCATTTAATATATGTGTGTGTGGGGGGGGGGGGGGTCAAAAACACCAAAAAAGAGAACAATGATGAATGTTCTTGAACTATACAACTAATTTTTAAGAGATGGGAAAAAAATTCATATTGGGAAGCTTGGGCAGTAAATTAAAAGATAGAAATAGACCTAAACAAGATTTTATATATGAAGGAATAAGATTCCTGAGATGTACAAGGAAGATTTAAAGAGAAAAATCAGGAAGAAAATCTCTCTTTGCTCTCTTTAGTTCTAACTTAAACTTTCTCTCTTCTTTTTCTGAACCCCTTCCCTGTTGCCCTCCTTCTCCTTTTATAGCCATTTTCTCTTCTCCTCTAGCTATCTGGCTCCTAGTTGGGTTTGATGGATATTTGTCTTATCAAGATTCTACTATGTCATTTCTTGATCATGATGGAAGACTTTTGAGGTGTTTTCACTATTTAGGCCAGTCATTCAGCATTCGATGTGGCTTACATTAGGTAAGAGGTCTCATTAATGCGAAGGTGACTGTTTCATTAGGTTATTCATTTTATTCGTCACGTCTTTTAGGAGAAAGGTGAATGGAGAATGGTCATATCAGAGGTATTTTTATGATCTCAGGAAGAAGGTTTAAGGGGATTACCTTGTTTATGATCTTCGGGAGGGTTACCATCTTGGATTTTGTTCAAGTTATTTGGCTTGAATGACTATGAAATATATTAAAATTAAATTATGATAAACCACCTATTAATTAGGATAGTTGATATTTATTAATTTTTATGTTACAAATCAATCCATTAATTTATTTTAAATGTTTATTAAGGGAGGAAGACAAGAGAGGATTAGTGGGTTAATTGAATTCATGTGGACCCATCAACTCATGGGTATAAAAATAATGACCTCTCAAAATCAAGTAATTTTACTCCAACTCAATTACGATTCGTACTTGCCGTATAGGTTATTATTATTATTATATATATATTTTTTAAGGAACTACTTGTGGTATAGTTGTGTTACTTGTGTAACAAGTCTATGAATTATGGTCTATGAATCATGGTCAAATAAGAGGTCACCATCTTTCATCCAAATTGTGTATATTCTTCGTGTATGGTCAAATCTTTCTATTTCCTCATTTGATGGCATTGTTGACAAAACATCCTTGACTTTGTAATGCTATCGAAAATCCCTATCGCACTAAGAAAACACACTTTTTTTTCCACGCCATAAAATTAGAATCATTCTTCCCATCAATTTTTTCTATCTCAAATTACATTACTAATAAAATGTTTGTTGTCATCACCGAAATAAACAGATATGAGATAACTACACATCCAAATAGACCATCATCTACTACTTGAACTAAGAACCCAAAACCAAAACTAAAATACCCAAAATCCAAACAAATACCCCAACTCTAATATGAGTTCGTTGAGGTAGCATAAACTTTGATACCAGTTCGCTGTGGCCTGTGAGCGTATTCAATTATAATGTATTTACATGATTCAAGTGAAGTCTACTAGAAAATTTCACTACTAAACCGAAAATTACAAAAATGGCATAGAACTCCTATAAAACCCAAATCTGGAATACACTAAAATAGCTCTATCTTCCTCACAACTAGCATATCACAATAAGTCTGGTGTGCGAATCCAATACTAAAAGCCATCTAAAAGTTGGTCCTACTAGTATTCTAATTCCACACAAATTAGGATAGTTGGGTCCTAAATTCCTAATATATTTGAAGTCAGTCAAAGAGATAAACCACTTCAATGGGGGCATCAAAGTCAAGCCATGCATCAACAGAAGGAAAACAAAACGATCATCGGGTCATGCATTGAACTGTGGAAAAGAGTTAAAATAATTTTCCTTTCTTTTTTTAAAAGATTTTTTTCGGTCTTTTTTGGGGCTTGAATAGGAATGTGAAAGGAAAAAAAGTAAAAAAAAAAAGAAAGCGAAAATGCACTTTTGGTCCCTACATTTTGGGCAAATTCGCATTTTGGTCCCTAAATTGATTTCGTTCCTATTGTCGTCCCTATTTTTAAAAAATCGTTTCTATTGTAGTCCCTACCATTATCCAAGTAACGGAATCCTATTACGTGGCAGACGGAGTGACTTGGTTGTTGACATGGTGCTGACGTGGCACTGGCGTGGCATTAAAATATTATTAAAAAAAATTATTTTACATTTTTCAAAGCCACATCAGCATTTTAATTTTTTTCTTTCATATTATTATTATTATTGGCCTTAAATCTAATATTATTATTTTTACTTTCATTAAACCTGTTCTTCATGTTCTTCCCAAATTCAAGAAATAAACCCAGCAACAAATCCAATCTCTGGCAAACCCAAATCCAAATCCAGCAACCAAATCAAATCTCCATCAAATCCAGAAAAACAAGAAATAAAACCCAAAATTAAGAGCAAACCCAGAACAAGACCAAACCCAGAACAAATGCAAATCCAGAACAGTGTAGTGAACCCAAAACTGTTCTATAGAAAAGAAGATGAAAACTTGCCCAAAATAATCAAACCCATGAACCCAGAAAAATCATCAACAACCCGAAAAATCAAACCCATGAACCCAGAAAAATCATCAACAACCCGAAACCAAAAAAATCAACAGTCAAACCCACCGATCAGTCAACAAAACCACGCCCACAAAGTCACCAAACTCACTACCACCATCGTTGATAAAAAAAGAGAGAGGAAGAGGGATTCGGGTTTAGAGAGAGAAAAGAAGTCGGAGATTGACAAAGAAAGAAGCAAAAGAACGATACAAACACAAACAAGCAAAATTCGAAGATTGCATGCCGTGCCCATGTTGCTGATCTCCTCTGCCTCTTCTTCTTCTTTTTTCTTAGGCCAATCTCCTTATCTAATTCTTCTGGGCCGATCTTCTTCCCTCTTCTTTTTTTCTCAGCCGTGGTTTGGGATTTTTTCAACCAACCCAATCTGAGAGCAAGTCGTCTCAGATCGAGAGAGATAGAGACTAAGAGAGGCAAATGCCACACAAACACACAAACTAATTTGGGTTTTTTAGCACTATAAATACGCATCTCTGGTTGATGTCGTTTGGGATATTTATTAATTTATTTTTGTTTTGATTTTACTTTTTTTGGTTTATCTTAAAAGAAAGAAGAAAATGAAATAGATACAAACACAAACACAAACACAAAAACGCCAACATAGAGCGTAAATAGTGTTAATTTAGTGTTTGTTTCTAAAAAAGTTCAAGAAAAATTGTAATAATTGCTCTAAAAATTTTTTTCTCAATCTTTAAAACTGTAAAGTTTTTGTTTTTGTTTTTGAATTTTTTCAGTTTAAATTGAAAATTTTTTTTATCATGCTGACGTAAATGTCAAATAATTTTTTCAATAATATTTTAATATCATGTCAGTGCCACTTCAGCACCATATCAGCAACCAGGTCACTCCGTCTGCCACGTAATAGGGTTCCGTTACTTGAATGACGGCAAAGACTAAAATAGAAACAATTTTTTAAAAATAGGGACGACAATAGGAACGAAATCAATTTAGGGATCAAAATGCGAATTGACCCAAAATGTAGGGACCAAAAGTGCATTTTCGCCAAAAAAATAAAATAAAATATCACATATTTCTAGGGGAGAAACTTTTAACTTTTGAATTTTCAAACCATATTTTTCCACTAAAATGATGGAAAAACCGAAAAAGTATCTTTAGACTTTTGTATTTTGTAAGGAAAATTAATATGTAAAGTAAATTAGGTTTATTAGTTTAAAGAGGATTTGTTTTTTCTAATTCAAGTTTTAATAAAACTTATGTGTCAACTATGTGCTCTATATTTAATTTTTGGAGAATTCCATACTAGGCTTAACTTATATGGTTTTACCCATCATGGCCACAGGTACTAGCTGGGTTGCTCCAATTCTAAACACCATCACTCTCTTTTTTCTGTATAGGAATTTTTCTATATATAAATTAGGGAATTAGGGATACGAATTTAATTTAAGTGATTGGTGCATAATGAGAATTGGGTTAGTGGCAGACTCGTATAAAAATAATGTTTTAATAAAAACTCACCACCATAAAAAGATGTTAAACAAATTGCGAAAAATATTTTGTTATTGGCATTGCTTTTTCTATTACCGCAGTTGCTTACATAGCCTTTTCTCCGGAGTAAGTCCAGCGCCGCTAATCTTTTCACAACTTTGTCACAATTTTGCCACAATTTTACTACGTGGTGATTTGTGAGTGGAGAAATTATAGATCTATATAGACTTATTATTTTATTTCCACCACTCTTGAGTCTCTATGTAACAAATTTGTGGCAAAATTGTGAAAAACTTTGTGATATTAAACTTATTCTTTTCTCAATCCAAAAAAAATTATCGAAAACCAGCTTGTTTGGAGTCTACCTTTAATTGATTGCTTATCAAGGACAAATAAATAAAATTAAAATATAATGGAAAATTTACGCAAAAACTACCAAATTAAGAAAAACACTCAACAATGATGTGAAGACATCCTAAATAAAATAATAATAATGTGAAGAAAAACTTATCATTTCATAAGATGCTCAAGAAAACAGATGTTCAACATTCAGGCTCTTTGATAGGTATAGAATATTTTTATTTATTTATTAATAATAGGTATAGAAGATTGATATAGAATAGACGTCGAAATTATGAATATTTTAAAATAAATTGCTAATATAAGAGAAGAAATCATTGAAACACTTTGTCCGGATACTTTGGGATCTTACGTATTCATACAAACTTAGAACATTTCCACCTAAAAAATAAAACATAAATATCAAATGCATTTTGAATCTCCAAACGTTTTTTTTTTGGGGTTAAAAACCTTCAAAAAGTTATTTTATCTATATTACACAATCATTTTAACCATATACCATACATCTATTTAAATATTTCTTTTTATCTATTAAATAGTAATAGATTTTTTGGGAAGAAATTTGAGATTAAAATAATAGGGGTGAAATAAAATAATGGTATTTGTTTGGGTAGTAAAGCTTATTGTAGTAAGATCTATTTTTAGATCTATTGAAAAGTAACAGATTTTCGGATGTAGAGTTACTTTTAAGCTTTTGGTAATACAATATGAGGCAAAATTCTTGCTGTAGGGACCCAATTTGCACCTAAGCCCAAAAGAGGAAGGGGATAGGCCCAAAGAGCCCAATACAATAAATTTGTAAAGAGTGAATTTGAAATCTAGGTTCTAATGAGTTTGTACATCAATTGTGGTAGGCCAAGATGACTATAGAATAAAGATGAAGCAGTTTTATATAAGGAAAATTGTCATCGGACTCAATCTGAGAAGGTTGGTTCTTCTATATAACTAACAGCTTACAAATATTGTTCTTCAGTTTACAATGTTTTTCTCTCCTTCTTCTCCGATCCTTCATCCTGAAGGTCTCCTCCCTTTTTTATACCATCCTTCCTCCTCTCTCTACCCTCCACGTATGAATCAGATTGTTGGTTTGAATATTTGTCCCATCAGCACCTTCCTGAAGCCTTTGGAAATAGCTGTAAGGCTGAACACTGCTGCTTAGGCATCACTTCCTCATTAATGCGGCCAGAGAGTTAGCTGCAGAGCATTCAATGCGGTGATAGCAACTTTCTCTTAGATATTTCATAGTCTTTTCTTGTCCCGTGCTCTCACAATGTATATTCTTACCTACAGGATATCCTAGAACGTTGCTGTTGGGTGGCAGATCACACCTTCCGACCTCAGCTTTGCTCAGCCGAGGAAGTATTCCTCCTCGGACCACCTTCTTGGATGATCATGATTAGACTTTACCTCTTTACTTACCAACACGGATTCTTAGGAAGATATTTCTCGTCCTCGAACTACTTAATGTCCTCAAATTGGGCCTTTGACCCAATATATACATAGATATGTACTTCTAGACCTATCACCCCCACAATAGCCCCTCGAGATTCTTCTTTCTGGCTCCTCGGGAAGAAAGGAGGATTTCGATGTCATTATAATTACTCCGTGCTCGTCATACATCATCTCTGACTGCGCAGGTGTCTTTTTAACTACTCAAGACACGCTCCTGATGCTTTGGCATACGAAACGCGCCTTCATTAAATTTTTACGGCTCCATGTTCCCCACATTCTACGACGTGATGCGAATCCAATGGCTGAGGATTTAGTTGGAACCCGGGCGGGAATTTTCCCACTTGTAACTCTCCTTTGATATAAATACTGTCCAAATTAACTATTCATCTCACTTTAGCACTCATACATTGAACCTACAAACTTGCCCAATCTACTCGTGCCCTCACAATTACCAAGAGGTAGTCCGAGGAGAGTTTTCTTTTTTCGTGTAAGTTTTCATAAATCTTTTTGTTTTATTATTCTTTTTCTTTTTTCATCTACTTTTCTTTTCTCTATGTCTTTTTCTCCTCGGGTCTTCTTCCTTCTCTTTATCTTCTTAGTACCTTTAAACCTCTCTTAGGAATGGGTAGATTCACCTGTTTGGTAGACTCCAAGAAGGGAATAGAGAGTTTTAAAGCTCTATATAGGATCCCGTCAGAAGTCCCCATTAAATATTGTAAGGAAGGGGAATGCCAAGAGAAAAGGCAAGAGGGAGAAGTAATAATCCCGATGATTACCTTCATAGAGGGAGGGGTGAGAATCCCCATGGGCATGGTCATTAGGGATTATCTTAGGGCTTATAAATTAGCTCCCACCCAGTGTGCCCCAAATATGTTTAGAATTTTTGGTTGCGTAGACGCCCTTAATGAGAAAATGGCTTTAGGGCTTACCCACCATGATGTCAACTGAATCTATAACCTTCATCACCTAAAAGGGCAGAGATACTACCTAAAGTCTAGGTTTCCCGAGGTTAGGCTCATCCAATGCCTCCCCGATTCTAACAAATGCCTAAACAAGGACTTTTTAATCGTATCAAGGAAGTGACACGATGGCCTCCCCTGCCCGACGAGAGAGGGGCAACTAGGTGGGACTCTAGGTCTAGGTTGATTATTTCAAAATCATCCCCTTTTCTTTTTCTTTTATGCGTGTCTATACATAAGTGTTCCTTTGATTTGCGTTGTTTTTTGTTGATGATGTTTTTTGTTTCTTTTGATGGTTTTGCAGATAAACATGCTGCTATTCCAAACTTCAATTTTGTCAACCAGCAGAGTTTAGACGAGATATTAAAGGCCGAAGTGTTCGTCCATAGTGACGGTCAGCTCAGAGCAGCGCACTTAATTCTCGGCTACACCCCTATATCCAAGAGCTTCTAGGCGCCGAAATGCGTTATAAAAGCCAAGGACCCTCATCTACATCGGATAAGCGTTGCCGTTCCAGGTTTTCTTATCCCCGATTCTATCCCAGAAGGCACTCTCACCACCAATCCTATCCCAGAAGGCATTCCAAAAGTAGCCCTTCCACTCCAATACGCAATCGTTGAAGCTACCTCTTCCTAACCTATCATCAAAGAAGAGGAGGAAATAGTTGACGTCTCGAACTTTGAAGATGATTTTGAGGTTTTCAACCTACCATCCTCTCCAGGAAGTCCAACCGGTGACCTTAGCCTCATACCCCCAGCATAAGCAAGCCACCCACAAGGAGAACTTGCCATCTCAGAAGCGATACCAATCCAATGCAAAACTAGACAAAGCCTCCAAGATCTAATGGAGTCCCAAGTGGGAGGTCAGGAGCTGGAAAAGGCCACCTAGCCCAAACTTCCAACCCTACCACCCACCCAAACCAATCGCCCTGATCTGGTTGACCACAAAAGAAAAAGGGATCAACCCAAGGGTAAGGAGGTGGTAGAGGAAGGGAAGAGCCATCCTTCTAAAGAGGCCAAGCCCCAAAAGGGAACCAAATAGGCCCGGACAACCCAAACGGCCTTGGAGAAGAGGGCTGATTTTCAGGTTCTAGTGCCTACTTTGGTTTGGTCTCCGGCCATGATCCTAGATGGAGCTGCCATAACTGCCGATGATTCCATTAGAGAATTTCAGCAGGGAAGAGCTGCATATGTGGCCGACGCACTGGAGCAAGCTCTACTATTACCCGAAGACATGACTGAGTTAAGGCAGATGAGGAAACATGAGGTTTTTCTTACACTACAGAGGGAGCTTGCCTTGGTGAGACTACTATTTAACTCTTCTTTATTTTTTGTTTTGTACTGTTTGTTTTGTTTTGTTTTTTTATTTTTTATTTTATTTTTTATACTTGCTACATTTCAGAAATTATTTATATATGTATTTTCTCATACCTAACTTCTCTGATCTGAGCATGTTTCACTGTTTCTTTTTATTACTGGGAAATGACCGTCCAAGCTGCTCATAGACCTGAGGAAATAGTCATCAGCATGCACAGAACAATGAAGGACGAGGAGGCCAGACGTGTTGTCGCCGTGAAGACATTTGAGGTGGTAGAGAAAAAGCTGCATGAAGTCACAGCCAAACTAAACTTGGCCGAATGTGAGAAAAAGAGTGTCAAGGCCGCTCTGGCGGTGACAGAGAGGCAGGCGGAGGCCCAGCGCCAGCAGCTCCGATAGACCGAGGATGACTTTACGGTGGCAAAAGAACAAATAAAGACCCTCACAAAGAGTTTGGGGGAGGCTGAAAAGGCCAAGGCGAAAGCTGAGAAAGCCAAGGAAGAAGTTGAAAAGGCTAAGGAGGAGGCCGAGAAGGCCAGGGACCAGGCCGAGCAAAATGGGTATGAAGCAGGGGTGGCTGAGATTGAGGATACCCTTAGAATGGAGGTCTCGGAGGTATGCAGAAATTATTGCTTCCAGGTGTGGAATGAGGCGCTCAACCAAGCGGGGGTTGAAGCCTCTTTTGCCCTCTAGAGAGCAGAAAGTGTTTACTACCCTTCTGTCATCTGAGCTTCTAGCTCATCTGTCCTTAAAGCTGTTGTTACCTCCCAAAGAGTAGATGCTGGTAAGGATAGCCCAGTCAAAGCCCTTCCTTCTTTTGGCAATCCATCCGTGGAAGCCGAGCAACCTGAGGCCACTATGAAAGCAATTGACACAATTAAGGAGGTGGCCTATGATGCTGCTCAGCCTCCAATTGCCCTCAAGGAGCTTGCTAAGGAGAAAGAGTCTTCCCAACCCATGGAGATTGTCTTGGCAACCTTTCCTATTCCCCCTAAGGAGGACGTGAAGGGCAAAGGACTTGCTTCTTCTACCACAGCCTTAACCAGCCTTCAAATACTTCCAAGGACAAGCTTGTAATAAAGATGAAGCCTTGATTTGTCCTTGTCTTCTCCTTCTTTCTTTCCCTTTTTTTTAACTGTAATGTAGTCTGATCTTTTGTAAGTAAATTTCATTTTCCTAAGGCTTAGATCAATGAAAATTACAAGTTTTTTTTTCATGATTATGATAATGGTCAGAGCAACTAGACATAACTTAGGTTCTGTTTAACACTTAGAAAAATGATAAAAAATATCAATTTACCCAAGGTATGTGGTTCGAGGAACCAGGTATGACCAAAGTTCTGTTTGATACTTTAATAAGATAACCTGAAGTATTATTTTACCCAAAGTAGATGATCCGAGGAACTAGACATAACTAAGGTTCTATTTAACACTTAGAAAAATGATGAAAAATATCAATTTATCCAAGGTATGTGGTAAGAGGAATCAAGCATGACTAAGGTTTCGTTTGATACTTTATAAGATGACCTGAAGTATTAATTTACCCAAAGTAGATGGTCCGAGGAACCAAACATAACTAAGGTTCTGTTTAACACTTAGAAAAATGATGAAAAATATCAGTTTATCCAAGGTATGTGGTAAGAGGAATCAAGCATGACTAAGGTTTCGTTTGATACTTTATAAGATGACCTAAAGTATTAATTTACCCAAAGTAGATGGTCCGAGGAACCAGGCATGACCAAGGTTCTGTTTGATACTTAAATATAATGAGAAATGTAACGCATAAAGTAATAAGTGATATACAACATAAAAGACCTTCATTAATAATAATATCTTCGCAAGTTATTTACATTCCAGGAGCGTGGTATAACATTTTCTTCTAGATCTTCAAGATAATATGTCCCTATCCCAGCTACCGAGGTGATGCAATATGACCCTTCCTAGTTGGGCCATAATTTTTCCCATGTTGGGTTCTTTGTAGCACTTAAAACTTACTTAATACCAAATCCCCTGGCGCCAATGGCCATAATTAGGGATGACAATTTAGATCCAACCCGCGGATACCCGGCCCGGCCTGACCCTAATGGGCCAGATTTTACCCGGCCCGATAAAGAATAGGGTCGGGTATGGGTTTTAAAAAAAAAAACCCCGAAGCGGGTTCGGGTCGGGTCCGAGTTTTATCAAAAAACCCAGAACCCGACTCGGAACCCGGCCCGGAAATAACCTAGTTAGGGGAAATTACAAAACCCCCCTCTTATATATATATATATCATTAATTCATTGAAACCCTAAGCCAGTAGTCACTACTCACTAAGACACTAACCCAGCCGCCTCTCCTTCCATTTTCATGCCTCTGCAATCAGCCCTTCACGCCCCTCTTCAGCCCTCACGCCTCAGGCTCTCAGCCACGCCTCAGCCATTGTATTGTAAGTTTTTTTATTTTTTATTTGTCTCTCTCCTTCTCTGCAATATATTTTGTTTGGGTGCTGAGAAAATAATGGATAAAGTAAAATATATATATATCTATATATATATATATATATATATATATATATATATATTCTTTTTGTAACTTGCTGCAGTTTTCTTAGAAAAATGGCACTTTCTTTATTTCTTTTGTCTGGATGATGAGAAAATGATTAACGAATGAAATACCTGGTATTTTTTTTTTTTCAATTTAGAAATTATTGCATGAATATTGGTTGTTAATCTTTATATATGAAGAGAGTTTCTTCAATGTATAGGTTAGCTAATACAGAGGGAGATTTGAATGTTGGGTGAAGTTGATTTTTAGGCATGGGGAAGAGAAAGTGAAAAGGGTTAAAAGTTTTAGGTGGGTGAAGCTGGAAATCTCTAGATTCTTGGGTGGTAGTTTTTTTTGGCAGTGTCAAAAGACCTAAATTCACGTTTTCCAGGAATTTGGTGAACTTGTCTTTTTGAAACCCAGGTTTTATTTCAACTTTGAAAATGGAAAAATTCCAATCTAATGCTTTAAAGACATGTTTTAGGAGTTCTGGACTCATCATGGTTTGGCTTCTTCATCAATAGACTTTGTGTATTTCCTCATTATTGCTGCATTGATTTATCCGGGATATTTCGTATTTTCGTTAAATTGAAAAACTAAAAATTCAACCATTTTGTGCTAATGGAAGAAATTGTTTATTGTTTTTGTGTTTGTTGGGAATGCAAAGCCTAAAATGGAGATGACAGACACAAACAAATCTGGTTCTTCCTCGCCAAGCGGATGGGAGTTGTGTCACAGTTGTGGAGGATTAAACATTTTGTAATAATTTAGTAGCTCTTTTAATTTCTTAGACTTGTTGGATTAATTTGTTGGATTGTAATTATTTTAAGCCTTTTGTAATTTCTTAGTCTTTTTAATTTGTTGGTTTGTGGAGGATAAGACATTTTGTAATTTCTTAGATTTGTGGGATTTATTTTGTAGCTTTTTAAGTGATTTATTGATTTAAAATCTTAGTTATGATTTATTAATGTATAATTAACATGTGATTTATTGATTTATGATTAACCTGTAATTTGGTTTGATTTGGCTGCCATATAATGTGGCCTAAATGCCAAATTTTGGCATTTGGGCCACGTAAAATGGCTTGAATGGGTTTGAATATAGGAAAAAAATATTAATGGGTTTCAAAATTATTTTTTTTTGGTTGGGCCAAATTTGGGCCCAAGAAGATAAACGGGGTCCACGGAGCTTGGCGGGGCAGGTCTGGGCCCCGGAAAAAAAAAACTTGATTAATAATCGGGCCGAATTTGGGTCTCAGGTATTGGCCCACAGGTCGGGTCCGGGTATGCAAAAACCCGGCCCGAACCTAACCCGTTGCCATTCCTAGCCATTACTTCACGTTTGAGTCATAGCCTTGTTTGGGCTTATGCTGATAATATGCCAACTGAACCATGGCGTTTTCTCATCGTTCTTCAACCAAATCCAAGCTCCTTTCTAACAATCCATCATTATTGCTCGGAGTGAAAGAACTTGTCTTCAGTGTTGGGAATCCGGTCTCAAGAGGAATTACAGCCTCGGTCCCGTAAGTCATTGAAAATGGTGTCTCCCCTGTGGACCTACGAGGTGTAGTCCGATAGGCCCAAAGGACATGTGGCAATTCCTCCATCCATTTTTCCATTGCATCATCCAACCTCTTCTTAAGTCCATTCACTATTACTTTATTGACAGCCTTTGCCTGTCCGTTCTCCTGTGGATAAGTTAGGGTGGAATATCTATTCGTAATACCCAGATCACAACAATGTTTTTCCAAACGAACCTCTTCGCATCCAGGTTCCTGATATTTGACAGTGATTTAGCTTCAACCCACTTGGTGAAATAATCTGTGTCAACTAACAGCCATTTCCTATTCCCTGTTGCCTTAGGGAAGGGTCCTATAATATCCAAGTCCCATTGAGTAAAAGGCCAGGGGCTGGACAGAGGATTTAGGACGCCCACTGGTTGATGAATATTTAGAGTAAACCTTTGGCATTGATCACACTTCTTTACATACTCATGCGTTTCCTTCTGCATGCTCGACCATCAGTATCCTTGGGTAAAGGCCCTATGAGATAAGGATCTGCCTCCCGTTTGGCTTCCATAAATCCTTTCATGTAGCTCTTTTAGGAGCAATTCCACTGCCTTAGGGTGTACACATAGCAGATACGGTCCAGAAAAAGAACGTTTGTACAGCTTTTGGTCCTCGGATAGCCAAAATCGAGGAGCTTTTCTACATATCTTGTTCGCTTCGGACTTCTCCTCAGGCAAGATATCTTCCTTAAGGAATAGCACTATAGAGTCCATCCAATTAGGTCCCGACATGATCTGATGAACCTGGACCATGTCTCCTTTCATCTCAGTAGGCTTGCACAAGTCTTCAACAAGGATAACTCGAGGTAAACTCTACGCCGAGGACGTTGCAAGGGTGGCTAGAGAATCAACATGGGTATTTCTGCTTCTAGGGATTTAATCTAAGGCGAAAGACTCAAACTCTCCTGATTCAAGTATTCTTGCATTCTCGGATCTTTGGTCTCCAACTCTCCTTCCACTTGGCCAACAACTAATCTTGAGTCTGAAAACATCTCCACTGTTTTTCCTCCCATCTTCTGGACCATAGTCATCCCAACCAACAGGGCCATATACTCAGCTTCATTATTTGTGGCCGAGAAATTTAACCTTAAGGATTTTTCAATAACGATCATCTCTTGAGAAACTATAACTAGCCCTACTCTTGATCCTCTTTGATTTGTCTCACCATCAATATACACCTTCCAGGATGTAGGCCCTTGCAGAGAGACCATGCCAACTAATTTTCCATCTATGTTCTGCTTGTTCAGCTAATTCGGCCACTAAGTCTGCAAGAACTTGACCCTTAACAGAGGTACGAGGCATGTACTTAATATCAAAGGCCCCTAAGATTGTACCCCATTTGGCAATCCTTCTAGTGTAATCAGCACTCCGAAGTAATGATTTGAGCAGAAGTTGGGTTAAGACAACAACTGTATGAGATTGGAAGTAGTTGGGAAATTTACGCGTAACGTGCACCACTACTAAAATGGCATTTTCCAATGGTATTTAACAGATCTCTACCTCATGCAACGACTTGCTCACGTAGTAAACTGGCCTCTACACACCATTGTCAACTCGTACTAGCACCAAACTAACGGCATAGGAAGCCACAGCGATATAAGCAAACAAAACCTCATCCTCCTCGGGCTTAGACATAGTAGGTGGCCGAGAAAGATATTCCTTAAGCTGCTAAAAGGCTAAAGCACACTCCTCAGTCCATTCAAATTCCTTCCACTTATTCAACAACTGGAAGAAAGGCCTGTATCTGTCTGCGGACTGAGAGATGAATCGGTTCAAGGCAGCAGTCATTCCAGTTAAATTCTGAACTTCTTTAGGATTCCGAGGTGGCTATAAATTGTTAATTGCCTTAACCTGATTAGGATTGACCTCAATTCCATGATGAGTGACCATATAACCTAGAAATCTACTTGATCCCACACCAAAGGAACATTTGGAAGCATTAAGGCGCAATTTGTGTTTTCTTAGTATCTTAAAGATATTCCTGAGGTCTCCCACATGCTCAGACACCATCTTACTCTTCACTACCATGTCATCTACATAAACCTCAATATTTTTACCTAGTTATGATTCAAACATCCTGGTCATCAACCTTTGATAGGTAGCCCCTGCATTCTTTAACTCAAAGGGCATCACTTTGTAGTGATAATTTCCTGTAGGGGTGACAAAGGCAGTTTTCTCCTGATCGTCCAAGGCTAAGGGTATTTAATGATATCCTTGGAAGGCATCTAGAAAACTCATCTGAGGATGCCCAATAGTGGCATCTACCAATTGATCTATATGAGGATTTAGAAATGGGTCTTTGGGACAAGCTTTGTTCAAATCTGTCTACACATACTCGCCATTGGTCATTCTTCTTTTTCACTATTACTGTATTAGCCAACCATTCAAGATAAAATACCTCCTTGATAGCCCCTCCTTGGTTGAGCTTGATCACCTCCTCCTTGACAGCCTCAGAATGCTCTTTAGATGATCGCGAAGGTGGTTGCTTCATTGATATGACAGTTGGGCTGACATTCAAATGATGACAAACGAAGCTCGGATCCACCCTCGGGGCCTCATAAGCATTCCAAGCAAACGCGTCAATGTTTTCCCTAAGAAACATCATCAACTCGTCCTTCTCCTGAGAAGGCAGTTGAGCTCCGACCTGAAAGTACTTCTTCTTATCATTACTTATGATTACCTTTTCTGACCCTTCACACTCTACCTCCTCCATTGGATCCTCGGATAACACTGGCTCCTTTGATTGCTACAAACTTCGCTCATTTGACGCCGAGGACTCTCCCTCAGCTTGACATCTAATTGCGGCCACTAAGCACTGCCTTAACCATAGACTGGCTCTCTATCAGCTCTTCAACCTAGTCACCAGATGGATATTTCATCTTTAAATACAAGGTAGAGGAAACAGCCCCCATGGCATGAAGCTAAGGTCTTGCCACTATGGCCGTGTAGGGAGAATACGCATCCACCATTATGAAGTTGACCTCCACCACCTCTGACCTAGTTTGCACTGGCAATTTGATTTGCCCTATTGGTATAACTACCTTTCCTTCAAAACCTACCAAGGGTAAATCGTAACTAGTCAAATCCACAGGTTTCAACCCCAACCCCCTATACAAGTCAGGGTACATAATCCCCGCCCCACTACCTTGATCAACTAATACTTGCCTCACATCATATCCCTCTATCCTGAGGGTAACCACCAATGCATCATCATGTGGCTGCAAGGTACCAGCCTTATCCTTATCAGAGAAACTCAGCGCTGGTCAGACCTCCATCTTACTTCTCTTAGACTCAAGGTAGGAAACCCTCACAGGTGGTTGGGCTACGAATAGTACCATAGAGTGGTGAGAACCAACTCTTCCCAGGGCAGCAAGAATAACATTGATTGTACCCAAAGGGGGGTTTTGAAAAAAGCATCCCTTTGAGATCTTGACCTTGCTTGGCCTCCCTGCCTATTGGGATGATAAAGGAATTGCTTTAACTTGCCACTTCGGACTAGCTGCTCCAGGTGACTCTATAGTGTTTGACAATCCTCCGTAGTATGTCCTCGCTCTTGGTGGTACTGACAATGAAGGCTTTAGTTGCACCTTGTGGGATCTCCTCCCATTTTATTTGGCCATTGAAAAAAAGGTTCATTCTTGATTTTTTCTAAGATTTAATGCATTGGTTCTTGAAACAACACATTAACTGCTTGTGGTGCAGAAGCAACCCCAGACTACCTAGGAAAATCCCTCTGAGGACGATTACTATTGTACTTATCCGACCTGAAGTCTCCCCTATCCTAAGAGACCACCTTTGCTTTGTCTTTACCTAACTGCTGGTCCTCCTTAACCCACTTATACTTGTCAATGCGGTCCATGAGTTGACGTACATTACTAATTGGTTTCCCTGTTAACAATTTCTTTAGACCATGCTCGGTAGGTAGGCCGACCTTGAAAGTCCTTATGGCCACATTATCAAAATCCCCATCAATCTCATTGAACATCTCCCAGTACTTGTCCGAGTATATTTTTAAGGTCTCCCCTTCTTGCATAGTCATAAACAACAGGGAATCCAAGGGCCAAAGAACCCTACTGCACGTAATAAAGCGAGATCCAAATGCCCAGGTAAGTTTCTTAAAGGAATCAATTAGTCTGCCCCCAAGCCGTCAAACCACCTCATTGCCACAGGTCCTAAACTAGATGGGAAAACTTTGCACATCAAAGCCTCATTCTTAGAGTGCACAGCCATCCTCTGGTTGAAGTGACTCACATGCTCCACAGGATCTGTTCGACCATTGTACATGGTAAATGTTGGCTGAGTGAATCGCCGAGGAAGTCTTCCTCCTTCAATTCTACGTGTGAAGGGTGATTTAGAAATCTGGTTCAACGCTCTACTCATAGCGTCATTTCCCAGGTCTCTGCAAGATGAATTCCTATTCCTGCGACCATGAGGGTTGTCCTCTTCACACGAGAATAATTCACTAGGGGGAGTTCTTGACCTGGGCCTATAACTGCTATCCCCACCATCATCAGAAGAAGGGTCAGAAATGGAAGGAGTTTACTTCCGTCGTTCGTGACGCAACTTCCTCTTCAAACGATCAATCTCCAACTGCATGGCCCTGACACTATCCTCATGAGAGACATGGCTTCCCCCCCCCCCCGAGACTGGCTCGTACCAGTATGGGTGAGGTGTACACTCCTCTCCCAGTCCCTTCTTTGTTCAAGATTAAAGGAATGGTCTTGACATTGGGACCCCATAGACTCTACCTGGTGTGGAGCTGAACCTACCATAGCTGGACATTAAACTCACTAAAACACAAGGATTTTCCACATACGGCGCCAATTGTAGGGACCCAATTTGCACCTAAGCCTAAAAGATGAAGAGAATAGGCGCAAAGAGCCCAATACAATGAATTTGTAGAGAGTGGGTTTGAAATTTAGGTTCTAATGAATTTGTACATCAATTGTGGTGGGCCAAGATGACCAAAGAATAAAGATGAAGCAGTTTTACAAATATTGTTCTTCAGTCTACAGTGTTTTTCTCTCCTTCTCCGATCCTTCATCTTGAAGGTCTCCTCCCCCTTTTATGCCATCCTTCCTCCTTTCTCTACCCTCCACGTATGGATCAGATTGTTGGTTTAGATACTTGTCCCATCAGCACCTTCCTGAAACCTTTGGAAATAGCTGTAAGGCTGAATACTGCTGCTCAGGCATCATATTCTCATTATAGCATATATACATATATACTAATATATTTTAAAAAAAATTTAGGGGGGGCCATTGCCCCCCTTGTCCATTAATGCCTCCGTCCCTGCTTCCTCCTCTCTCTTCCTTCCACGTATGGATCAGATTGTTGGTTTGGATACTTGTCCCATCAGCACCTTCCTGAAGCCTTTGGAAATAGCTGTAAGGCTGAACACTACTGCTCAGGCATCACATCCTTATTAATACGGACAGAGAGTTAGCTGCAGAGCATTCAATGCGGTGGTAGCAGCTTTCTCTTAGATAATTCATAACCTTTCCTTGTCCTGTGCTCTCACGATGTATATCCTTACCTACAGGATATCCTAGAACGTTGTTGTTGGGTGGCAGACCGCACCTTCCGACCTTAGCTTTGCTCAGCCGAGGGAGTATTCCTCCTCGGACCACCTTCTTGGATGATCATGATCAGACTTTAATTCTTTACTTACCAACACGAATTCTTAGGAAAATATTTCCCGTCCTCGGACTACTTAATGTCCTCAGATTGGGCCTCTGACCCAATATATACATAGATATGTACTCCTAGACCTATCACCCCCACACTTGCATTAGAGCATTCACATCCGAAGTTGTAAAACTTTGGATATGCTAAATTTTAGCATTAACTCACCAAAATGATGTGCTGGGCTTGTAAATCTAAAAATTTTACAATTTTGCTATAGTTTGCTCTTACTTATAGAAATTACTATAGACTATTGTATCTTATTTTTTAATCACTTTTATTCTCTCTCTCCTCTGTTTTCTCTTTCTCTGGTATGATGGTCTCCTTTTGTTTCTTAACTCACTCTTTCCTCATATCTGATTTCTCGTCTCCCCCTCTCTCACTCTCTGACTCGCTCTTGTCTCTCTCATTCTTTCGGCTCCGTTGTTGACCGAAGCATGCTGCAACGAAGGCGTGAGCTTGACTTTAGAGACAAGCAGCCACTGGATGATCGAGAAAGCAATTCCGATGATGCCAAGATCTCCTTCAGTCCTTAGCTTAGATCTCCTTCAATCCTTACTCCCTTATGGCAGTCGTGGTGTTTTTCTAGGTGATTTTTTGGGGCAAGATCAGTGTGGGTATAGTGGCTTGTGGCGGCATGTTCGTGAGTTTGCTAATCGGATTTGGTCGTGGGTGGTGAAGGGTTTGCTTGCTAATCGGTTTTGGTGATGGGTTTTGGCCGTGAAGGTGCTAATGGTCATGGTTTGGTTGAGTTAATTTGGATGTGGGTGGTGTTTGTGTTGTTGATGGTGGGGATTGTGGTTGTGGCTGATGGGTTGTGGTGGTGGCTTTTTATTTTTATTTTTTGGTGGTGTGGGTGTGGTTGAGGTTGTGACTGATATGGTGGTGGTGGTGATGGGTGATTAATAGTGGTGGAGGTGGGGGTTGCCTTATTAGTTGTGGGGGGTGGGTTTCTCTGTATTTACTATTCGTGGTGGTGGAGGGTTTCTATGGTGGTGGGGATGGGTGATTGATGGTGGTGGTGGTGGTTGATGTGGGTTTGTGGTGCTGTGGTGGTGGCAGTGGCGATAGTGTGGTTCTGGTGTGCTGGTGGAAATGTAGTGTTGTGTTTGTTTGGTTGTTTTTTTAATGGAATGTTGTGTTGTTGTACAGTGGCATGGTTTTGGCATGGTGGCTGCGCTGTGGTGTTGGCATGGTGGTGGTATTGTTGTGGTTGTTGGTTACTTTAAGGAAGAGAGAGAAATAGTAAAAAAGAGAATATTTAAATAAAATGGCAAAAAAAAAAGTTTAGGATGTTGGGTGTGTTGTAAAATAATATGGTATAATAGATAAAGTAGCTTTTGAGATGATAAAATGACATAATTTGTAGAAACCGAATGTGAATGCACACTATCCAACCATTCTGCGACTAGGAGGAAGGTTTCAATGCCCATTTTTCATTAATCGATAATAAAAAATAAAATAAAAAAACCTTAAAGTAAAACCTTGGATGGAAATGCTCATAGATCTTGGCATTTGCTTAAGTTACAAAACTAGAAATGTTTCTCAACTGATCGTACGTGCTCTAACTTTTTGCAGTTACATGTCAAATTATACATAGTTTTCTTTTGAGGTGGCGATCTTTTGGTCAATTTGTTTATACGTTTGTACAATTAAACGCAATCACCATAAAGAAACTATGAATTAATTTTTTTTTTAAATTGTGTAATGTAGGGATAGTATGTAGTGTGTGAGTTTTATTATACTAAAAAATACAAAATATGGTCGAATGATTAATTAATCAACAATAGATATTAAATTTAATTTTAGATTTTTAGATTTTTTTTTTTGTAATAAAATTTTAGTTGGAGTAAAATTTTAAACTTTCTAAAATTTAGATAGTAGAGTTTTACCTAAATTAAACTATCCTAACGATTAGAAAGAAAAATAGAATTTTGACTGGAGTGGAATTTTTAATTTCTTGAAACACAACTAATAGATTTTTTAGCTAAATTAAAATATCATAACAATTACTAAAAATAAGTCAAAAGCTTTGTAGTTTAGTAGCATTGCTTGCTCTCCTTTATGGAGAGAATCAAGGTTCAAATCCCATCCTCTATTGTATCATCAAATCATTAACAAAAATTTTGTGAATTGTAACTAATTTGAATTAACTTTGTATCCTAATCGTGCTTGGACTTTAATATAATATGTGTATATATATATATGATGATAATGTAACCATTTTGAGCAACAATAGTTTTTAGGATTCAATTTTTATTATATAGTATATGTAGATACTCAACTTCACACCTATAATTTAACATTGAGAGATGACCAAATAACCCCTCTAGGTACCCAAAAATCATGGTTACATTTTAGGCATTAAGTCATTCATCACATTTCATGAAAATGATCTTAAGATTCTAACGATTACAACGATGTGTTTGGTTTCCAAATCGGAAGGTCGGATCAAAAGATATCGCAAGATCAAGTTTTAACCATCTGCATACATTCATTTGGGTGGAACTAATCACACGAAATTAATTGAAATTAATTTTTATTGGTTGATAAATAAAATTAATTCAATAAATTCTGTTATTGGTAGAATATTTTTATTAAACAATGATTGGTTGCATGGGAATAAAAGAAATAAATTCATAATATTAGATTTGAATTGAAAATTCATAATTGGGCTTTTAGGGTAATTATCTCTAAAATAATTATTTTAAAGGTTTAATTATCAACTTAGGATGAGTTTTATCAGGAATATAAGTCCAAGACATGTCTAAATACAATTCCCAACTTTGAAAACACTAAAAAGAGTCCAAAATGCATAAGAAAACGAAAATTGGACGAGTCTATCAGGATTGCCGATTGGCACTTCAACAGTGCCGATTGGCACTAAGTCCAGAACATAATTTCATTTTTCTTTTTCAGTTTTAAACTCATTGAATCCAATTTTTTTTAGGATAAATCTAGCCCAACTCATGTCTGCTGACTTCCAAAGCAACCTTAGCTCATTTTTTAAGTAGATACCACCTCTATAAATAGACGAGACCATCCAAAATTCAGCACCCCTCTCCTGTTAATGTAAAAAAACTCTAGAAGTTTTACTTTTGGATTTTCTTTTTTGTTAAGTGACAATTCTTTAGATCTCAAAGAAATCCATTTTCTCTAATTTCTAAAGTAATTCCTCCTTGTAAGACTCATTCATGCAGGTATATTTTTATATTGTTTTGCACAAACATGTATTTCTTTCTTCTATCTTTTATATAATCTTGTTGATGATTTGTTCATTGCATACTTTCTTTTTCAGATCTAAATTGACATGATTAGTCTAGGATTTTATTTGTTAATCAATTAACATGCATAGATCTAGGGTTAAATTATCGTTTGAAATCTTAGATCTACAAGAAATTTCATGCATAAATACACTCTTTTATTTTTCCATACAAATTTAGATCTGTTTTTTTTTTTTTTTTTTTGGGTGCATAAACATTTCTTTTATTTTATATACTTTTATTTTATATAAAAACCAGATCTGCATTTTTATTGAAAAATATTTCGTTCCTATCTCTAAAAAACCAGATCTGTATTTTCATTGAAAAAATCATTCATTCCTATCTCTAAAAAATATATCTGTATTTTCATTGAAAAAATCATTCTTTCCTATCATATAAAAACCAAATCTGTATTTTCACTGAAAAAATCATTATTTCTTATCTCTAAAAAACCAGATCTATATTTTCATTAAAACTCATTCTTTCATATCATTGAAAACCAAATCTGTATTTTCTTTGAATAATTCATTCTTTCTCATCATGAAAAATCATATCTAAAATTTTAATCATGAACTTCATTAAACTTTTTGGTTTGCATTAAATAAGGTTACAGATCTAGGATTTTAGAATAATGTTTTAACTCTAGATCTAGACATTAACATGACATTTTTTGTATCTCTTTAATATTTTGGATACAGGTACTTAGTTGATTATTTAGAGTCTAGAAAACCGAGCTATGTTCGAGCAAGATGGGTGTCTAACACCTTCCCATCCTGTAACCTAGTCCTCGAGTCTAGATCATAGGTTTGTAGATAGTGTTTTATCTTTCATTTCTTGATAGATTGTAACTAGGAAACAAAGCCTTGTACTCTTTTTACTAGATTGTAAACTAGGAAACAAAGCTCTGTATAGTTCTTTTGATTAATTTGTAATCATTCAAATTAATGAGAATTCATATTATTTAGGTACTCTTTTATATAGTTTTCTTATTTTTCATAAAAAATAAATGGCGACTCCCCAAAACCCCTAAAAAGAGGTTCCGATACCTCCTTCTTTTTGGGGTTTTGTGAAGTAGCTATTAGAATTGTGTGGTTATATGATTAAATTTTTCATATCCCAATAGTTTAAACTTTTTGGATAATTGGTAATTAAACATGGTATCATAGCATGAGATCCTGAGTTTGATCTTTGTCTCCTCCACTCTACCTCCCATTTAAATTCCCACGCGTTGGGCCTCACCTATTAAAAGGTAGTTTTGGCCCACAAGTGAGGGGGAGTGTTAGAAGTATTGGTTAAATGGTTAAATTTACCATATCCTAACAGCTTAAACTTTTTGGACAATCGGTAATTTAGCATGGTATCAGAGTGTTGAGGTACAAAAAGTCATGACATCAAGGCCCAAAGTAGCACAGTAAATGCACCCTATGGAAAGTAATAATAAAATGGTCAAAGCTCCCCGCAACAGGGAAGGGAGTAAGCCCAAGTCCATTAAATAGGATTTTAAGCCCAAGACCATTAAAAAGGATTTTAAGCCCAAAATTCATGGAGGCATAGGCCTTAAGGCCTATCAAACGAAAAGGAAAAAAAAGGGCCCAACTTATCAAGATTAGAAAACCAAAAGAGCCCAGCAGTAAGTATTAAGCCGGGATACCCAGAGGCCGTCAGGGGCACGGGGTTCTCAGGATATGCAAAACAGCTGAGAATGAGATTAAGACAGCTCAAGAGGAGTACCAAGAAACACGGGAAACGAAGAGCAAAAGCATCCTTCCCAATCACTAGATGATGTAGAAGGGGACCAGAAGGATTGAAAAGTAAAAACTCATGAACAAGGAGTCTGGTACCTCGGGGAACCCAGGAAGAAGAACTATGAAGGGAAGTGGCCAGGGGGACTTTCAACCTGGCAAGGATAGAATCGGCCCACTTAGGAAAAATGACAAAAAGAAATTGAAGGTCAGCAAAGGAAGATAGAGAAGCCTTGGAGGAAGAGAAATTGAAGGTCAACTCCCCTGAAGACACCTTAGAATGGAAGGTCAGCAAGGGAATTTTGGAGAAAAGGCACCAAAAGAAGAAAATTATGAGAAATAAGGAATGGGCTAGCCACCAAAGTTGTTGGCACACTACGGGCTCTGTTACCCAGGGGAGCAAAGAGAGGGAACCAGTGGTACCCCAGAACCCTAAGGTGACGCTATAAAAAGAGGAAGCAGCAACAGTGAAGGGCATTTAGCAATAATGAATTAGAATAGAATCATTGAGAAAACTCTGTTAAAACACTCAAAGAAAGTAGTAAGGAGAAAGAAATATTGCCCGGTGTACCAAGGCAGCCACTATAGAACATACTCAAATTCATAAGGGTTCAAACTTTGCAAGTCTTAAAGGCTGAGAGGGCCATCTAAGTCTGTAATTTTTGAGTTCATTTGGACCTTGTAACATGTCTTCGTGAGCACTTTGTGGTTCCTCAATTAAAAGCAACAAAATATTCCTCATTGATTTAAGGATCTTTAACTTTCTGTGTTCTTCTTTAAGTATTGTTCCTTATTGTTTTGCTTGCTATTCAATATATATATATATACAACCCTGCTTGTTAGAATATATGTATTGTAGGATCTCCGCTCTGTGCACCACTTGGTTTCATAAAACAGCCCTTTTTAGTTTCAGTGAACCAAGCTCAGTTCCTTAACACAATAGCAAGCCCCAGGGTCCTTGCTTCTATTGCGGGCCTGGACATTTCGTCGAAAAAGGACCTTCACATAGAGCATGAGATTCTGAGTTCGATCATTGTCTCATCCACTCTATCTTCCATTTAAATTCCCACGTATTAGGCATCATCTATTAAAAGGTAGTTCCAATCCACACGTGAGGGGAAGTGTTAGAAGTATGTGGTTAAATGATTAAATCTATCATATCTCAATAGTTTAAAGCTTTTGGGACAATCAGTAATTAAACATGATATCAAAGCATGAGATCCTTAGTTTGATCCTTGTCTCATTTACTCTACCTCCCATTGTTAAATGATTAAATTTACTATATCCCAATAGTTTAAGTTTTTGGGATAATCGGTAATTAAACAACCGTCACTTATTTTATATTAAAAATAAGAAAACTATTAAAAAATACATAATATATGAATAATATTAATTCTCATTAATTTAAATGATTACAATTTGATAAAAAGGAACTATACATAGCTTTGGTCCTAATTTACAATCTACGTAAAAAGACTACAATTTTTTTTCTTCCTAGTTACAATCTATCTATAAAAGAAAGATAAAACACTATCTATGAACCTAGGATCTAGACTTGAGGGCTAGGTTACAGGATGAGAATGTGTTAGGCATCCATACTGCTCAAACAAAGTTTGGTCTTCAAGACTCTAAACAACCAACCAAGTACCTATATGCAAGAGATTAATGAGATGCAAAAAAATGCCATGTTAATTTTCCTAGATCTTGGGTTAAAATACTATTCTAAAATCCTAGATCTGCATTCTTATTTAATGCAAACAAAAAGTTTAATGAGAATCATGATTAGAAAATTAAGATCTGATTTGTATGATGAAAGTTGTGAATTTTATATAAAAAATAAAGTTCTGGTTTTATGATATAAAAGAAAGAGAAGAAAAAGAATGAATCTTATGTAAAAAATATTTCAAATATGTTTTTGTAGAGATGTTAAAAAAGATATAATAATGCATGAAATTTCAAATATTTTTTTGTAGATATGTAAAAATATGGATTTATGCATGAAATTTCAGATTTGTTTTTGGAGAGATGTAAAAATATGGATTTATTCATGAAATTTCAGATTTGTTTTTGAGAGATGTAAAAAGATGTATTTGTATGAAGAATATCAGATCTATTTTTGTAAAGATATGAAAAGATGTATTTATGCATGAAATTTCTTGTAGATCTACAGTTTCAAATAATGATTTAACCTTAGATCTATACATGTTAATTAACAGCAAACAAAATCCTAAGCCTATCATGTGAATTAAGATTTGGAAAAGAAAGCATGCAATGAACAAGCCATAGATATGATTATGTAAAGAATGGAATAAAGAAACACATGTTATACAAAACTTTAAACAATACTAAACTATACATGCATGAATTAATCTGACAAAAGGGAATTGCTTTAGAAATCAGAGAGAATGGATCTCTCTGAGATCTAAAAAATTGTCGCTTAACAAAAAAAGAAAGTCGTGAAGAAAAATTTCAAGAGTTTCTTTAATGTTAAAGGGAAGAGGGGTGCTGAATCTTGGGTGGTCTCATCTATTTATAGAGATGTTAGTTGCTTAAAAAGTAAGCAAAAAACATATGAAGAGAATCCTTTAAAAAAAGAGATTTGGATAAGGGTTAAGCTAATTTTTCAAATTTGAAAACATTTCTGTATTTTGACCATATCTCTCTACTAAAAATTTGGATTAAACTGAAATTGTGACAGCTGAAGGAAAATTAGATTCCCTACAACTTTGCTAGAAATAGCTAGTCCAAATCTCATGCCAAAAGTGCACTTGAACTTGAATCTAAAACTGCTACTTGATTAGCACGTTTTTCAAGTGTTTTCCAAGTCTAAAACAGTATTCGGACAAATTTTAAGTTATTTTCATGATAAAACTTTTCCCAAGTTGATAATTAAGCTTTTAAATATAATTACCCTAAACACCTTATTATCAGTCCAAATTTAATATTGATGGGGAACTAACTCCAACATCGTCCATGGAGGTCATCAAGGGCAAGACCAAGAAAGCAAAGGTTGTAAGAACCTCGTCCATAAAAAGCTTGTCCCTGCTGGAAGGTGCTTGGACGAGCTTTGCGTGGTCAGGTTTTACAAAACCACACCGTGCCGTCTAAAGGAACCATAAACCTCGTCCATGAGAAGGTCGTCCGTAAAGGAACGACCTCCCTTAGAAGCGAGATATGCTCATCCAGAGGACTTCCGGAAGGGGACCTCTAGACGAGCCCTTGACACTTGGGAAAATTCCTGAGTATGTACAACAACTCCATATTACACGCATAACTTCCAGTGACCGTTACATGAGAAAAATGTAACTCCTAAACAGTTGAGGAAGTTATCCCTGAACCCTAACACCTCCTCAAATCCAGGGGAGGTTACAAGTCTAATAACTGTTCTTAGGACACTATATAAACGCTTATTCAGACAAAACAAAGGTACGTTTTTACACATCCTAAAAAGTTGAAACTCCAAAATTTGAGAGAGAAAAACTAACTTTGCCATCGGAGGGTTCTTGGCTGACGACCTCGGTCACCTTTGATTGCTTTTCTTCCTTTTTCAGGCCATCAAGACAACCAGTAGTCCATTCAAGTCCAAAGCATCCAGCCTACTGATTTTTTTCGCATCATCAAATATTATCAGCTTATTACTTTTTTTCTAATGCAGCAAATCACACTTTAATAAGAATATTCAACCAATCATAGAAATTCATTTAATTAATTTTAATTGTTAACCAATCAAATTAACTTCAATTAATCATGTGTGATCAATTTTACCCAAATGAATGCATGCAGACTATTAAAACTTGATCTTGTGATATTTTTGGATCTAAGTGTCCGATTTGGGAACCGAATGTATCGTTGTAATCATTAGAATCTCAAGATCATTTTCATGATATGTGATGAATGACTTAATGACTAAAATGCAACTATGATTTTTGGGGTACATAGAATGGTCATTTTTTCATCTTCCAATGTTAAATTATGGGTGTGAAATTGAGTGTCTACAGTATATGATATGATAAGTTGCTTCTAGTATGATATGTTATCTAATTTATATCTATATATAATATAAAACCGAAACGTTTTATTTTTTGTTGACCGATTCTTATTGCACCACATGGTTACATAAATTAATACCACATATACATTTAAAAATATCGAACAGTTGTGACTTTTCATTTCTCAATAGGTACATTTTCAGTCAACAAGCACATTTTCATTCAATAGACACATTTTTTGTCAACAAACACATTTTTGGTCAATAGACACCTTTTGTTATATCCAATATGAATGGTTATGACCTTTCAATAGATATCTTTTAATAGACACATTTCATTCAATAGGCACATTTTTCGGTCAATAGACACATTTTTTGTCAATAAGCACAGTGTCAGCCAATAGGCACCTTTTGGTATATCCAATACGAAGGGTCATAACTTTTTAATAGACACCTTTTGGTAGGCACTTTTTTCGGCCAATAGGCACTTTTTTGCATACATATTACAATCTATTTTTTTTTTATATAGAAAATATTACAATCTATCTTATAGATATCTATATATACAACACAAACTAACTAATAAAACTTTACTTTCTTCTGCCTAACTAATAACATTTTGTGCAATTTCTAGCTATACCATTTTTTTTTTAATTTCATGCATTTTTGCTTACCACTCCAACTCAAAAATAATGATTTTTTTTTCTTGAAACTCATTCAGTAGCTATTCTCGTGCATCGCAATAAACACCTTCTGGCACTGTCAGCCAATAGGCACCTTTTGGTATATCCAATATGAAAGGTCATGACCTTTCAATAGACACCTTTTAGTAGACACTTTTTTGGCCAATAGGCACATTTTTGGTCAAGCGGCACATTTTCACTCAATACACATATTTTCAGCCAATATGCACTTTTTGGCATATATATTATAACCTATCTTATATATACCTATATATACAACTCAAACTAACTAATAAAACATTACGTTCTTCTGCCTAACTAATAAAGCTTTGTGCAATTTCTTGCTATACCATTTTTTTTTTTTAATTTCATACATTTTTGCTTACTACTCCAACTCAAAAAGAATGACTTTTTTTTTTTCTTGAAACTCATTTGGTAGCTATTCTCGTGCATCGCACGAGTTAGCGACAAGTATAACTATATAATAAAGTAAAAAAATCAACTAAGCATTTAATATATTTAGAGAGTGTGTGTGTGTGTGTGTATATATATATATAATTTTAATGTATTTTTCAACAAGATAATGTAACAAGTGATTGAAGGTGAAATTTTTTAATAATTAATATTATCCTTCATTTACTTAGGGGAAAAAAGTATTTATTTTTTCCAAGAAATTTGCAAGCTTGTAATTCAATTAACACCTCATGATATTTATAATAGAGACATTCAATGTTTAAATCCTCCCACCCCCAATTATCAATGTATCAAAAAATAGTTTTTATTCTCTCATATTATTATGACTAGCTTATGACTCTTGTATATGCAGGGGTGCAATACATACATACATACTTGTGTGTGTAAGAGCATTCACATTCGGGGATGTAATAAAATTATCTATTTTACACCCTTAAAATCTACTTTATCTATTTTACCATCCCATTTTACAATTCAACCAACATTTTGATTTTGATTTTTACATACAACTCCTTAAAATAATATAAACTACACCATTAAATGATATAAACAACTCACTTCTCTCTCTTCTCTCCCATCTCTATTCCTCTCTCTCTCCATCAAACCAACACAGCTTGCAATCACCACCACTGCTAGTAACCACTTACCACCAAAACTCAGCACAACTGCCAAAAGCCAGCCATCAACACCACCAATATTGAAACACCACCAAACCAGAAAACAAAAAACCACCACGGAACCACCCAAGTAAACCAACCACCGAATCACAACAACCCACAAACCACCAGCCACCACCACCACAACATCGTCGCACCAAAAACCCAAAAAAATCAACAACAAAACTTCCAACCACCACTGCCAAACACTTTAGGATCCATATCCACCTCCACATCACACCCACCACCGCCAATCACCTACCACCACTAATTAACCACCACCATCAATCATGCCCTCCGTCAATCGGCCACCATCTCCATAAACCACGACCCAAACCCACTAGTATCCTACATGATCTCCACGATCGAAACCCACCAATCTCTATAACAAACGTTGTTCTCCACCATGACCCAAGGCCCAAACCTACTAGTCTCCACAGCAAACGCCATTCTCCACCATGACCTACAACCCAAGATGGCAAGACCCATAACCTTGACCCAAACTGTGAGAGACGAAACCCTTGAATCTTCAATCTAGGGAAAGAGCAATAGGGTGAAGAGAAAAAAGGTAGAGGGATAAAGTATTAAAGATGGGTTGAGCAGCATGGGGAGAGAAAGATATTTGCAACTGGGAGAGAAAGAGGGAGAAGGAGTGAGTGGGAGAGAGAGAATGATGGAGATGTGTGATTGAAGAGAGAGAAAGAGGATATATTTTTAATAAAATAATATATTTCGTTTTACATTCACAGCTACAATAGGTTGTATATTTGAGAATTTATTGTTCACTGTAGCTAAAAAAATATAGCAATACATATCCGAGTAAACATGATTTTAGGCATGTTGGTTGGTAAAATAGCAATTGGGCGGCTGTGGACTCAAGGTGGGAGTTGCCACCTAGTTTTTGCAATGGCCTAGGAACCATATATATAGCATCCTCTAAAGGAATGACCTGTTGATCTTACTACCAGAGATATAAATTTGGAGTTAAGGTACGGTCTTGGAAAGTTAGGCATCCAAAACCGCCCAACCCTAAAGTCGGCTTCCTATCATTATGTCTTATGTCTTAACCCTATTAAAGGCACACTCAAAACTTGTATCTAACACACACACACACACACACACACACTAACATGCATCTAAACAAAAAACATGGCATTAATCATCCCAAAAGACCTAATCTTACATCTATCATGCTTATCAAAAAAAAGCTACCATACATTTAATCACACATAACGTATCATAGATCCTAACATTCATTTAATCATGGCATAACATATCATCATCAAACAAGGCAGCAACAAAGACAAGGCAACAAAAGGGCATAGTAATCCAGCATGGGTTATAACATACATTCCAACCTCTTAGACATAAAATCACACATCAAACAAGCATATTGCATCATTAAAATGCATGTTCATACCAACGTATGATTTACCTCACTTACCTTGCAGCAACTCAACACTTATGGCATTATGCGTATGCATGTGAATGCATGTTCATGGCATCAAAACAGAGGAAACACAAGATAAACCCTAATTTCGACATGTGAAGGCAAACAAGCAAACCAACATGTGAAATAGAGGCTTTGAAAGCATAAAAAATAAAAAATAAAAAATAAAAAAAAGAGGCTATACAGAAACATACATATGAAAGCAGAACCAAAAACAAATAAATAAAAAATAGAATTTTTGGGCAAGTTCATGCGCACGCATGAACTTCCCTGCGTGCGCATAATCAAGCCTGCATGCATAGACAAGATTATGCATACGCAGGTTTCTGCCTAGAAACCCTAAAAACACAGCCAAGCTTTAAAACACTAAATCTAACACTCTAACATGCTTTTTAAACATACAAAAACATAAACCTAAGCTAGATAAACATATTAGAATATATTATAACAAGAAAATAAAGCAAACAGAAAGATTAAAGCATAAAAAAGAAAAATAAAAGGAAAAGAAAAATTTAGACTAATACCTCAAAGAAAAGCTCTCCAAGATTGATTTTTAACCGTTCCCCTTAGTCAAATCTATTTACAATTTAATAAAAAAGTGATTCGTAATCTTAAACTCAAAGATCAAGGCCAGAAAAGGCCCTAATCAAAAGAAAATTGGCTTAAGGATGTTTTGTGAAAAACTTCATCTTTGATTCACTATTTCTAGTGAATCTTAGTATTTTCCCATAGGATTTCTGTTTGTTATGAAAATATATCATTTAAGACTACTCATAATGTGAAAATATGGGCTTAGAATGACTCCCAAATGATGTGAAATTCGTTCCAAACCTCAACATTAATACAGAAAACTTGCATTGTTTAGTTTCTAGAACTCGCTATTCGTGTGCAAGATCGAGCCTACGTACGCATGCAGAAAGTTACGTGTGCATGTCGATTCTTACGTGCGCATGTCGATTCTTACATGCGCATAACGAGGGTTTCCTTGGCCTTACTTTTCCAAAAATATATTTATTTGCTCATTAAGAGTTATTTTTTCATTTTAACATTTCTCAAGTCAATTTAACATCTGATTGGGCCCTAAACCAACCTTGGGTCTTAAAATTCAGTATCATTGAGGGATGGGGGCTTGAGTCTTAAGGGGTACAAAATGTGGAGTCTATAGGAGCTATCTAGTAGGTGTGTGTGTGTGTATATATATATATATATATATAATTGTGTGTCAATTATATTTACATGCAAATTCATGTAACAAAACTTAGAAAATACAAAAAGACTCAATCCAAATTATTATTATTATTATAAAATTTTTGGATTGAGTCTTTTTGTATTTTCTAAGTTTTGTTACATGAATTTGCATGTAAATATAACAGACACACAATTAGAGCAGGAAAATTACACTTTACTATTCTAAACTATTCGTCATGTTACTCTTTGCATCTTAAAACTATGACATTTGTTACACTTTACACCCTAACGTTAAGTTTTTTGTTAACTTGGATGGAAGTTCAAAGTTTATATATATATAATTTGGATTGAGTCTTTTTGTACTTTCAAAGTTTTGTTACATGAATTTGCATGTAAATATAACTGACACACAATTAGAGCGTGAAAATTATACTTTACTACTCTAAACTATACCTCATGTTATACTTTGCACCTTAAAACTATGACTCTTATTACACTTTGCACTTTGACGTTAAGGTTTCTGTTAACTTAGATGGCATTTTTTTTTCAAAATGACATTGATTTTCAGACAATTTTGTTAGTTAGCATGTTTTCAAAACTATTTAGGAAATTAACATCTCGAGTGAAATGAACTCAATTATGGTGTGCTAACTCGATTTCAACATTGGTTAGCAGTTGACATCATAGAACCCAAGTCTAATGGACTCGAGTTCTGCCATATAAAAATCGAGTCCTATGGACTCGATTTCGTTTAAATTTCATAATTCAACTTTAGTTCTTACCTTCAACAAACTCCAGCAAAACTCAACTCCAGCAAAACCTTCCTCACAGGTCTGATCTGATCCAAGCAACTCCAGCAAAACCCAGGTCTGATCCTATCCAAGCAAAACTCAAATGAGCTTTGGTGGGGAACGAGACAAAGTGAGAGAGAACCATTGATCCGATCCAATCAACTCTAGCAAAACCTTCCTTACAATTCCGATCCGATCCGAGCAACTCCTGCAAAACCCAGGTCCGATCCGAACAACTCCAGCAAAACCCAGGTCTGATAAGATCTGAGCAAAACCTAGGTGAGCTTTGGTGGGGAATGAGAGATATGGAATAAGACAAAGTGATAAGCTTCGGCCTTCAAGGCTAGCAGCAAAAGAAGGTTCAATTTAAACGAAATCGAGTTCATTGCACTCAATTTAGCACACCAAAATTGAGTTTAATGCAATTGAGATGCTAGTTTCCTAAATAGTTTTGAAACCGTGTTAACTAACAAAATTGGTTGAAAATCAGTGCTATTTTGAAAAATAAATCCACTCAGATGGAAGTTCAAAGTTTAGGGTACTAAGTGTAATTAGAAGTATAATTTAAGGTGGTAAAGTATAATTTTTCTTTTACTTTTAAAGGATTGAGAAGATGGGCAATTAGGCATTTTCACGTGGTTTCATATTTTTCCCTCTAAGTTAACAACAAACTTAATGTCAAGATACAAAGTGTAACAATGATCATAGTTTAGGGTGCAAAATGTGCATTCGAAAAATGTATGGTGTAAAGTGTAATCGGAAGTATAATTTAGGGTAATAAAGTGTAATTTCTCCCAATTAGAGCATAATTGGAAGGACAATTAGGCTGAAATTTGAATGCTTTTAAAATCTAAAGATACTTTTTTTTTTTTTTTGAGAATGAAATCTAAAGATACTTAGTGTCAAATAATAGGGCAATTAGAAGGAGGATTGACATAAAATTAGAGTGCAACTAGAATATAATTTGGATTCTTGATTGGGATTTTTCTTTAGTATATTATGTGTGATATGATATCAAATAACTTTATATTTGTTTATTTAAAATCATACATATTAAATACGATAATAAGGTTTAATTTCAAATTATAGATGTTTAATTTCAAATGGTAAACATGGAACAAAAAAAATATTGATTTGATTATTTAATTGCTGTATACAATGACACATCGCAACAATAAACATGTTTGAAGTTTAATCAAGTTGACTGTTGACGTATTTTGTACAAATATAATATGAAAATTGTTTACATATTTTATAAGTGTCATTATAATAATAAACATGTACTATTAAGAATTGCTTTTGTATGGTAAATTAGAATTTTATTTAGTAACACAGATTCTTATCCCCCCAAAAAAAAAAAAAAAAAAAAAAATTCTGAAACATTATCAGGTCATTTGGGTTACACTTCATATGTACACCCACAAATCGTACAGTCTACTCAAAATCATGTCAAATCACATGATTAAGAAGAAAATTAATTTGTCTTAGAGACTTCAAATGTACACACCCTGAACATCATTCCAAATCATTACGTTCATATCACATATATATTAAGTTATTAACACTCCCAAATGCATAAAAAACCATACTATTGTCCCTCACAAAACTCCCACACTCTGCTCTATTTCTATAAACAAAAGCAAAGCCATCACTGCTAACCCTTGCTTGGAGCCAATGGCCTCGGTTTGCATATCAAACTGCATCGAAGACAGCCGTGTACCAGTCCGACCAACCTACACCAACCTCTACAAATGGCCAGAATCCGACGCCGAGTTCGTGAGGGCCGTAAGCTCTAATGGGCACCGTGCTGCCGGGGCGCGTCCGCACCCTACAGTGGTGGACAGCATTTCATGCAGGCAAATGTTCTTGAGGAGCTACACTTTCTCTAGGAAAGAGAGTGTCCCCGAAAAGACCAAGAAGTGTTTGGAGAAAGTAAAGCTGAGAATGGCCTCCGGAAATAAAAGCAATAAGGCAAAGAGTACTACTATTGATGAGAAGAAAAAGCCTGGCCGTGGAGTGTTCATGAAGGCTAAGGAGGGTTCATGCAATGCCTTGTTCTCCTTCTTCCGGCGCTTGCTATTTTGCACTGCCAAGGTTGATGTGGTTGATGATATTTGATTCTATGTTTTTGGTAAATTATATTTGATCCACACACTTGATTTCATTTTCATTGTCCACAAACTATTGGTTTGCCCGATTGATACCCTAATTTGAGAGAATTGTATCAATTTAAATTAAGTGTAAAATAAGACAAAAATGATTGGTTATTATATATATGCCCAATTTTTGTCTTATTGAATACTTTATTTGAATGACAGAAGGCATATTGATAAAAGTCTTTTAATTGGGGTGTTACTCGAACAAATATATAGTTTGGTAACATTGTAAATGGAGCGAAAGTTTGAGTGGAAAAATATAATTTTTTTTTTAATTATAAGGAATTTTTATATTTTTATTTATTTTTGTGTAATGTTTAATTTTCTCTATTGGAAGTTGAGTATGAGGTTGGGGATCGAAATCACTGCCACTATGTTTACAGAGAAGAAAACAGAGCCTTCTTTTTATATAAATTTTATTGAGATATATATCTAAAGAACTTGTAGACTTGTCGTTATAGTTCTGTCAGTATTTTTGGTTGGCAGTAAATTTGAGACCTATCTCCATTGTCACAAATTCATAATAATTATTAAAATTTTGTTTCTAGCCAGGGAGAAAAAAATAAGAAAGAAAGAGGATTAATGGAGATGATGTGATGTGCAGTTATATTTCATTGTTATTTTGTCAGAAGCTTTGGGATGTACTCACTTTTTGTTAAATGCCCCGATTAATTGTTCCAGAGAGAGGACTGAACACGTTAGTACTTAGTAACAATAAGCGGTTAGGATTTTCAGTTATAGAGAATATTTATATGTGCACAGTACAGTATGGCCAAGTCCAAGTGCTTTTCTGCACCAAACAAAAGACGATAAATTGGTTAAGAAAAAAAAGAAGAAGAAGAGAAGTATTGGTCATTTCTAGTATTACTGATAGTTTTATGATTTTATCTAGCTGTGGCCATGAAACTCATTAATAATGGACGTGCGGTTCATTCATGTACAAAGTGACAAATTCAAAGAAGAAATTAAACTCCAATATGTGCAACTTCTTGTTTTTTTTGGGAGAATCAGTTTAGCATGGTTTTATTCATCACCTAAAACCTCATGTACAATAATATTTTCGAATGTCAAAGAGGAGTAAATTATATTTAGACTCATAAAGAAAATGATATCCCTATTTTTTAAGGCATGTGCTAAGACATTATCTTGTTTATTTATATGGGAGAAAGAATAGTTCTAAAGAAAACCAATTTTAGATTTAATGTGCAACTACACAACTTTTTTTCCTCTCTATTTTTTAAGGAATAATTTCTGGCTTAAGCCAAAAGCAATGAATGTTAACAAAATAATAACAAACTCAAATTTGGTTCTAAAAAAACAAGAGTGATTTTTCTATACATTACACATTAAACAACTATCGATGGAATATTTATTTACTTTGTTGGCTCCATAATCTCACTGAGAGGTAGAGATTAGTGGTGGTTGAATTGGTCTAGTCCTAGCTAGATTCATTCATGGTGGGTGGTCCTAGTGGGTATAAAAGTTAGGGATAGTATGAGGTGGCTTCAATTATCGCTTACATATGCCTTCCCCTTTCATTATATATATCAACAATTATCCAGATAGCGATGACCATAGAATGAGAATCACCCATATATTGGGATGAAAAATAATTAATATATGAGAAGTAATCCAAACACAAAAAAGCAAAAGATATGGGACCCAAAATCACAAAATCATAGTCATACTTATAGTTTGTGCATATTATGGAACTTACAAACCAAGTTTTGTTGGGTTCATCGATCGACTGTGAAATATTTAAACTTTTTCTGGGTTTGTTTTCTATTTTGTATTTGGTTGCGGTGGCAGTGGCACCATGCCAACTACATAATTTGCACTTCACGCAACTAATGATTTCTTATGATTATAAGATACCATCAATCATAATCTTCTTTAGCATTAGTATTTTGAGGATTTGTTGTTGTTGGACGCTTTAAGTTTTGCATAAATTATGTATAGTTATTTAATTCAAGATATTGGAGAGATGACAGGTAACAATGTATAATTTTTAGTTTTTACTGAACAAAGAATTGATAGTGATATCTTCCAATTTCTTTTTTTTTTATTGCCAATGGGCATGCAATGGAATTGGACCGTTTGAGGTATATAGCGTTGTTCTTGATAATTCTTTCTCTTTTTTTGAGGTCCACATACATATTTAATTATCATTGACCTTATACTAATTACTAAAAATGATAAAGGAAAAAGTAGGTGCCCTTTGTGGTATAAATATAATGCTTCGGTTGTTTATTTTATTTTATTTTATTTGATAAGGTGTTGTTTCTGTATTTTATATAGTGCTTCTTCTTTTTTTAGAGAGAGTTTCAACCTATGGCGTCCACTCCTAATGATAACTCTTTATCATCAGATCAAGACACCAATCAGTTTTTGGTGTAAGCAGGGATTGAATCTCAAATCTCTTATTCAACCGTTAGAAACTTTACTAATTAAGCTAGGTAGAACCCATTTTATATAGTGCTTCTGTTGTTCTTGTTTGCTTTTTCTTGTTTGTTAGTATAATGATTAATGATAATAACTAAATAAAGCAAACGGATTCTTCAACTTATCTTATTGTCAATGGACAATGGATGTGTCCTTACTTTTATCCCCGCCTCTTTCTATCTGTTAAGGGACGTATACGGTATACTATGAATAATAAATGGATAAAAGGATTTTTAATATAAATAAATAAATAAAATAAAATAGTTTTTTTATGGTTTGAACTTTCAAATACATAAATTGAGGATAAAGATCAAAGTTACAGATGGTGTTTAGTGTTAGTGTTACGCCTGTAACACCAATTAATAATAAATTTTTTTATTAACGGATCAACATCTTAACAACCCCCCCCCCCCCTCCCCCCAAAAAAAAAACTATTATAGGGATATTTATCTATACTCCTTACTAGTAATATTTAAGAGGCTTTCAAGCCGTGGATTATCAGCCTTGAATATCCCAAAAGATTATAGGTAGGGGTGTTCATGATACCGTGTGATTTTGGGTCATTTTTAGCACCACACTTAGTCGTGCAGTTTAGCTAAAATCATAATCGCACCATACCTCATTTTTGGGGTAATGCGCGGTGCGGTGTATAAAATGTGGTATGAATGATTTGAAGCCGGCATTTTTTTTTCTTGGGCTTTTCCTGCTTAATTTAAAACTGATTTTTTCCCTTTGTTTTAGACCAAATTTTAAACTATTGAACTAGTTTTTCTTTATTTTGGCATTCTTAGTCAACGCTTGCTAGATTGGTTTGGGCCAACCCAAAGCTTTGTTTTCAAAAACTATAATACACTTGGTATATAACAAAAATTGAACATATATCACTATCTCAACTCATAATCATGGTTTTAAAAATCGAACTGGGGGCAAAACTGAATTTGCCTATAGTTCTCAATTTTGACTAGTTTTTTACTCAGTTTTGGGCATTTTTATTGGGCAGAACTGGTATCTGATTCTCAATTGAACAAGTCGGACTAGCCAATCCAGTTTAGTTTTTAAAATCATGCTCATAATACACTTGCTATATAAAAATTCAACATATATCACCATACAATTTAACATATATTAGTAACATCACTGTCTCATATTCTCAGGCATACATCAAACATTTAAATAAAGTCAAGTAGTTTGAACAAGGTACAGTGGCAAGCAACTTAAATGTTTTAACAGTCAAAATCTAATGCCAAAACAAAAACTCTAATAAACACAAAAATATATGATTGAGCTTTTCACGCCTATGTTCCTCTTCTTACACGTGCGTGCACACACACACTCAATCAAAAAATTATCAAGCAAAACATAATGACCAAAAAAGAAAGGGGAGTTGGTGTGAGATTTAAAAGATATGAACCTGAGAGGAGTGGTTTAATGCTCAATGGAGGAGAAATGAAGGCCCAAATCGGTGCTCAACGATGATGTGGTGGCAGAGTCTGAACGAACGACCCTGAGGGTTGAGGCATCGAGAAAAAGTGAGAGAGCGATACGCTTTTTCTTAAAGAAGCTAATACAATGAGTTAGGTGGCTAGCTGCTAGGGTATTAAACTGTTAATAATGTGTATTTGATGTTATAATAGTTTAATACCCTAACAACTAGCCACTGGGGTTATTAAACTTTTTTTATTTATTTATGAAAACTAGGGTTATTAAACTATTAATAATATTAAAATATATATATATATATATATATATTAATATATAGAGAGGATGTGGTTTTCTTATTATAAAAACCGCAAACTGCATTGCACCATGCAATGCAGTGCACTGTTATTTGTGGTGTGGTGCGGTTATGTCATTTTATAGGTGGTTTTGGTGTAGTTTGGTAAACACCCCTAACATCCCTACTCACTTATAGATTTTCAATTAAGAGGGAAAATTCGTAAAATAAAAGCAATTTAAACAAAACACACCCATTTTATTTTGAACAGAAAAATCTCTAGGATTCCAACATCACCACAGATTTTCAGTGCACAAAAAAAAATAAAAATGAATGGAAAACTATGATACTAAACCCAGCATACATACATACATATATACATACATACATACATACATATATATCGTACGTGCAAAACACGTGTGATGAGGCTGGTATCTCTTAAAAACTATAATGTAATTGCAAAGTAATCACGTCTTTAAGAAGAACAAGAAGAAGAAACTATGATTTTGAACATTTTATTTTTAATGGGATATATCTTAAAGTGAAAAAAAATAAATGTAATCCAATCATCTAAGTAGACTTGATAAACTTTGGATCCATTCCTCAAAAAAAAAAAAACCTCTAAATCCACTCACAAATAATAAAATGGTATATACGACATTATTTAGTACTATCAAGTGCAGTGGGCCAGTGGTAGCTTCAGGATTTTTTAAGAGGTTTAATAAGAAACATTAACTATATAAAATCTTTTTAAAAAATACAAAACAAAAACAAAGCAAATACATGAAGTTTAAAAACTGCATTTTATGAGATTTCATATTTTGAAATCGTAGCTTCGTTATCAATTTTGTGAGCTACATCTTTTCCAATGTAAACAATCAAACTATCATTCATTCATTGGTCTCCCATTTGGTTGATTTATTTCAAATTTGTTAAGATTTAAATGCTTTTTTTTTTATAGATTTTAAGATCAACAAATTTCTATTTTTGTTGTTGGGCTTGCTTTTTTTTCCCATTAGACTTGAGATCAAATTGGTTTGTTGTTGGGCCTTTTCCTATGTTTAAGAAAGCCAAGATGTTAAAATGATCATATTGAAGCTTATTTCAGCTGAGATTTAAAAAAATAATAATAATAAGGTCAGGATGTTCAAAATTTTATTTTAGGGAGTTAAAAAAAAAAAAAAAAAAGAACTCTTGGACCGGATGTTGTGTCAATCAAGTGTAACTTAAGCCTAAGTTGAAACTCTCTAAAAAAAAAAACCTATCTTTAGTGTGACTTGAGCCTAATACGTAAATTAATAGATTCTCAAAAAAAAAAAAAACGTAAATTAATAATTAAAAGTATAGACATGTAACAACCACTACGTTTTAATAGCTTTTTTTCTTATTGCTAAATAGGAAATATTTCATTAAGCAAAAGAAACAAGAACATCTCTCAACCAAGCCGCTTTGATAGATGACAAAGAGAAGAATTATTACAACAAGAAAATATTTTGATGGGTGCTTATCGATTGGTGGGTAACAAAGTTTGCTAGAGTATGAGCAACCAAACTTGCTTCTTCTTCTTTTTTTGGTTTTTACCCAAAGAAAAGAACAATTAAAAAAAAAAAAAAAAACTAATCAATTTTGCATCATTACAAAGAGATTGTGGATCTCCATTTGAAGCGTCGACACAAATTTTTGCATCCGCCGCAATTGTTCCATCGTAGCCAAATCTAGGGCCCGAACTCCAGAGCAAGGCTGCAAGTGCAACCTTAGCAATTAATGGCTCCCTAATTAGGGCTTCCCTTGTCCAACCCCTCGTGACCAAACCTATAATTTTGCAAATAACCTTTCAAGAATCAAGACCAAACTTTTATTTTTGTTTCTTGTTCTTTGAAAACCTAGTGGGCTTCTAAAAACATACAGGCTTCACTTTTTTACTACCAAATGCCAACTTGCTCACACAGCCTTCACCACTGTTTGGTCCAGCAGGCCCATTTAACTGACCTCTCTGAGATTGTTCTATAGAAAATTGGGCAAGCCCATCTAGATTGGTTTGTGCTCTTCATCAGCCACATCCAGTGGCATTACAAACAATCCCAAGTTCAGATGACAGAAAGGAAATACTTGTTTTACCTTATCTTGAAGCTCCAGGCCCTGCATGGCATAAATGCTTTTTTTTTTATTGCTGTTTTTTCTTTTTCTTTTTCTTTTTTATAGGGGAAAAAATCCTTAGACTTATAAACAGGCTAAACAGCTAATCCAACTTTTTGAAGTGATTCAATTTCTTCAAATTAATTTGGAGGAAAATTAAAAGAAAATAGATATGTATAGTCTTTTGGCTAAAGCAGGGAATAGTTGTAGTTTCTTTTGTACAGGTTTTTTGGAAATTTAGATTTCTTCCAAAAAGCTTATTTAAACTTGTATTTGTGTAATAAAAATGGATAGAATGAGTGTGAGAAGTAAAAGATTAAATTTTAATTATTTATTTATATTTAAACTAATGGCCACGGGAATCTTATAGTGTCAAAGTATATGCTATGTTTTAAAAAAATTATATTCTCTAACTAAATAATTATTTATTTGTCCCAAAAAAACTAAATAATTATTTATTAGAAAAAAAACCGCAATCAAGGCAATGAAAATAGATATATTAAATATTATATTTATTACTAGTCTAAAGTTCAAAAGAAAATAGATATGTATAGTATATATATTTCCATATATTAATGACACACAACTGATCCAAGTTTGGTAGGAAATAGATATTTTTATCGAAAATACGTCGTAAAAGGTGTATAATGTCCAGAGGAAAATGGTCCCTCCAAAAATACTCAGCCCTTCAGAGGACTGCTTTACGGGCACATGTATTGCTGCCCTATTTGCACATTATTTGATACATTTTTTACAGTAAACCTACCATACCATGGGTGTAAGATTGAGGGTTATTCTATCAATTTTTACAAGATAAAAATAAAAAGATTCACTAATATATAAGATCGATGAATCTTATTATTTTATTAAGGTTTAATATTATATATTTGGTATTTGTTAAGAGCCTTGTAGCTACTAGAGGAAGGGGGCAAAGACCCTCCTAGTTTTGAAAAAACACTTCCTCCTTGTAATTTCTATAAAAAATATATACTAGCTTTTACGCATTGGCCCCCTTAAGAAGATAGTTTGGCTTTATTATTGCTTATAGCTCAATTGGTTGACACTTTTTGATGTTTTTAGTAGAGACATCTATCATTCAAATCATTTATTCCCCATTGTAACTATTAAATTATCAACAACAACAACATCAACAAAAAATTAGGTAATCAATTTTACCCCATGTTTCAAAATGGTTCCTAACTTAGATTAATCCTTAACCTTTTAAATGCGTATCAAAATGGCTCTACTGTCAACTTGCTGATACAAAAATATGACGTATCAAATGAAACTACTAAATTCAAGCAAAAGTATTGACATAGAGCATAGGTGACAGCTGAAGATTGTAGGAATTGTTGATGTCAAAAAGATTCCTAACGTGCTCTATAATAGCAGTTGATGTTGTCTTTTTTTTTTATTTAAAAAAACTATCGTCTAGGCTCTACGTTAGTATCAGTACTTGGTTTAGCGTTTGTGTATGTCTTATGTTTAATTACACCGCTTATTAAATAGAAGTCGTAGACCAAATGTTTAATTAGCTTATTAAATAAAAGTCGTAGACCAAATGTTTAATTACACCGCTTATTAAATACTCTATTTAGAGTAAAAAAGAGAGTATATTAGAGCAAAAAAGAAAGAAAAATCATTTTTGTAAAAAAAAAAAAAAATTAGAAAGAGAATTTTTTTTTTTAGAAAGATAATTACAACATGTTTGTTTTTAGACCTCCATACACTTTGTGCATAGAGATATACCAATTCAGCTACAGCAGAGAGAGGATATTTAAATACATTAAAGGTAGAACCAAGGCATCTATGCTAATTGGCTGATCCATGTGACATTTATTTTTGCAGAGTTTCTTTCTGTTTTATATTCACTCTCATGACTCATTCATAGTGGCCTGCAGGCTCGTTACTTAGTGCGTTAGTGGGTGGCATGTTGTTCGTCATATCTGTCATGAAGTTAGGTAAGTTGTAATACTAAAGTCTAAACTACGGCCCTCACATAAATTCATTGAACAATGAAATTTAGACCAAAAAGTAATTCACGTTGTTCTGTTCTGTTCTGTTCTTCGAAAACAAAAATTGCAACTTTGCCAAAAGCACACACACATATAATGCAATTGAAATAATTTTGCAAAAGACGATTTTGGGTCGTATATAACTATTGGAGAAGTCCTAGACTCATTGAATGATTGAGTTGATATCACAGAGGAACAGAAGCTTTGTCACCATATTCATGAGTCCATAAAACTCCATCACAACGTGACATCATAAATGTAAACTAAGGGACCATAATTTATGGCACCCCCAACTGCCCCGTGACAATATTTGAGCTCATTATTATCCAAGATGCAACCAATTAAATACAAGATCAGAGGGAAAAAAATATAGTAGTAATTGGCACAGATGTACTAGCCAAATAATCCAAAGGTTAGAAAATAAAAATTTAGCAGTTAGCACCACAGCTAGAATGACAGTAAATAGTAGGATCATACTAAAAAAATACACTCACAACAAATACTACAAGCCAAAGCAAATAATGAATGTAATCTTTAACATGTTGCTGCATGTATGAGTTGGGAATCTATAAAATACAAAGAAAGAAACACACTACAATGACAACTTTCAGATACTAAATCCTTGTAAACTGCTAAAACTCACTAGAACAACCAGCCTTTCTGTACTAAAGAGAACTCACAAATCAAATTTCACGCAGTTTGATTACAGAACTCTGCCAAGGACACCTCTACAAATAGTCAAATACTTCAAGTGCTGTAGAATAGGAGCAGAGTTTCTCTTCAAATTTTAAAGTAGCCAATCAAACAAGCCACATATTGTACAGGCCACAGGGGGATGCTAAAATCATTTTATCAGAAAAAAATAAACATATCTTGACAAGCCGGGGTCTCATTTTTTGGATAACAGAACCAAGATAACGTCCTATCTAGTGGAATATGGTGAACAATATGGTAAAAAAGGCACAGAAGTCTTATTAGAAAGTAGCTGAAACCGTAGAAGAGTATACGATCTCCAACCAATCACCTACCCTCAGACTTCACCAGCTGTGAGAACACCCTACTCATGGAAACACCTGAGAGATCATCCACGGCTGACACTTCAAACTGCGTAGCAGAAATACTAGTATTGCTGTCACCGAAATTGTTCACTTGCGGGGAGAGTTCACCAATCAAATTAGTACTGTTTTCTTCAGGATCACCATCAATAACTGCTTCTTGAAGTTGAAGAGCATATTCGAGATTCCATAAGACATCTCCCATAGAGGGCCTGTCAACACCAAAGTCGGCCAAGCATTTCTCAGCAGTCTCTCCAAACTTCCTCAGAGAATCTGGTCTAATTTTTCCCACAAGACTGGAATCTATTATTTGGTCCAACTGCCCTCTCTTCTGCCATTTCATTGCCCATTCAGCTAAGTTCACCATTTCTCTTGGAAGGGATGGATCAATAACAGGTCTTGCACAAAGAACTTCAAACAAAACCACACCAAATGAATACACGTCTGACTTTTCCGTCAGTTGTTGCCGCCTGAAATATTCAGGATCAAGATACCCAAAACTTCCTTTCACTGCTGTACTCACATGAGTCTGATCAATTTCAGGCCCTGTCTTCGAGAGCCCAAAATCAGCTACCTTGGCCATGAGATTCTCGTCAAGCAATATGTTAGCAGACTTTACGTCACGATGAATAACTGCTTTTGCATACCCTGTGTGAAGGTAATGAAGTCCTCTAGCTGATCCAATGCATATCTCAAGCCTCTCCTTCCAACTCATGCTTGGAAGACCTGAGCCATAAAGATGACTTTTGAGGGTCCCATTCTCCATATATTCATATATCAAGATCATCTCATTCTTTTCATCACAATATCCAATTAGTGAAACAAGATGGCGATGGCGGAACTGAGACAGCATCTCGATTTCAGTTTGAAACTCTGCAAGTCCCTGTTGGGATCGAGGATTTCCCCTCTTTACAGCCACTTTTGTACCATCACTTAAAACTCCCTTGTACACTTTCCCAAATCCACCAATCCCAATGACCCAACTCTCATCAAAATTGTTTGTGGCCTCTTGAACTGCCACAAAAGGAATGCGATAGCCAATGTTAGAGATGGCACTAAGAGTCGTTCCATTAGAATATTTGCTTACCATGGATTGAGAATTTCCTCCATTTGTTGATAATGGAATCCATGTCTTAGAGAGTCTTTGACGAGCTAGTCTTCTTCTCTTTCTGAACAACATAAAGAGAATTCCAGCCAACACTAATGCAATGAAGGCCCCAATTATTGTACCCACCATCACACTTACATTTTTCTTTGAACTTGAATTAATCACAGCATCTGCTGCACTGAGACTGCCCTTAGAATTGTTCAGTTTCATGATCTCCAGCCCATTTAGGATGGCATTGGGGAAAGCACCTTTTAAAGTATATGGACCAACACTTATACGAAGCTTATTGCTAACAGTTGTCTCCGTAACATAATCCATATAATATGCAGCAGCCAATACGTTATTCAATAAAGCACTCAGATCAAGACCCTGAACAACAATCCAGGGGTCAATGTAAACACTGAAGTAGAGCTGGTTAAGACTATCACTCACTATATCACAAAAGTGAAAACGGACAAGGTACTCAAATCCTATATCCACATTGAACTCCCAGCTCACATTGAAATTGCTGTTAGGATCATTTGTTGAGTTCATCACCGTGGCAGTTCCATAGACAGTCTGTGGAGCTGTATCCTGTGTTGCTCCGCCTGGAACATACGTAACAGCTGCAATATTTGAGGCATTCTTGGCAGCGTTTGGCTGTACTAAAAATTTTTGATCAGGAATCCAAGTTCTCCAAAGTGTATCATTATTAGGTGTGACTATTGGCCCACCCATGTTCACCCTCCAAACTGTCTCAAGTGCCATAGGCAACAACCCTTGGAACTTTCCTGCTGGACTAATGGCATCATCGATAATGAGCGCATCAGGGACTGAAACCACTTCTATGGCATTTAGGAAGGCGGTTGAATTGGCAGAAGGGGTAAAGGTGATTACAAGGTCATTTGATATCACATTTAGAGAAAATTCTTTAACAACAGCACTGCTTGTCACACTGAAATTGCTCAGAAGGACATGGTCTTGAGTTGAGACAGCAAAATTTGCCACACTCATATTGTAACTTTTATATACGAATGGATAGAAATAGAGGCGGATCCAGTGCCTCCCACTCTGGTGGATTGAAAAGGTGTATTTTGAGGATCCAGTAAAGACTCTGGCTGTCTGATACAGTGGGGAATCTGAGAAGGGTGTGATGGATGTCAAATTGGATTTGGCAATAACATCTTGAGGGGTTGAAAGCATATTTGAAGCCAAGTTATCAGCAATGAATACACGGGTATCCACTGAAGTATTTGTGGATGATCCACAGTCTATAAGGTAATTGTCTACTGGATTAAATCCACTAGACAAGCTTGACAAGAACAAAAATGATACAACCCAGGTAAACAATTCAGCTTTTCTAAAACCCATCATCACTAAAGACTGGAAATTTATTGAAGAACAAAGAGATAGATGGGGTTTTCTTAAGATGAGCTGGAAATGAAATCTGGGGCTCTTATACAGGAAGAGCAACACAAGAACTCACAAATACTACTGAAATAAAAAAACCCATGAAACAAACTGAATAAGAAAGAGCAAAGTTGGCACCTTTAGGATCATGTGGCCTTCAAGACGCGTAATCCCAGTGCAGAAAGCAAATTTGAGAGTACCCTTTTGGAGGTTCTGAAGGGATTTCAATGCAAAGAAGAGGAACAGACAAATATTATGCGCAAATCTTGCAGAACACCAGGCACCAGCTGGTTTCAATTTGATGACAGCTTTAGATATTGACGGCCCTTGGGTAGCTAGACTCATAAAACACTTCTAAGTATGTGATTGAAACAAATAACAGACAGAAAGAGAGACTAAAACAGAGTCAAAGAGGTATTGGCACAAGATTCAATATTATAAAGAAAGCCGGCTAATTAGAGGGCTGACCTCGTTTTGTTTGTGAAACCATGAATAGAAGTATGAAATTCATTTCTCTTTGGTAAGAAAAAAAGAAGATAAAAGGGTCATTAACAAAAACAAAGAAGAAGTGAAGAGGTAATTGGTAACTTACAGCAGAGAGAGGTTAATGGAGAGAGTCTTATTGTTGATTTTAATGCTAGCGGGCAAGAGAACGTAACAGTCAGCTAGTTGGGTTTACTGATGGAGTAAGTAATGCTACATTCACACACACACAATTGATAACATTTTTCAAACCTTTATTGAATTTGATTCTCTATTAACGTTAATTTTTTACTTATTATTAACAATTTATCGCATCATCAACGAGTGACAATTTTTTCTTTATTTGTATAGACTCTCTCTTACTGATGTTCTTGTCTGGGTGTTGTGAGTTAAAAAGGTTAAGAGCATTACCAACTATATCATAAAAAGCTTAGAGACCTACTTTAATCAGTGTTACTTCAACTACAGGAAAAAATAAATAATTTTTTTTTATATGGAAAACACATCAGTCTGAAACACTTACATATAGAATTTTTAGTGATTTTAATATTTTTATTTTAGCATCCCATTTTCGTACATATAATATTTGTTCACAAGTATAGGAACATTTATATAAAACAGTGGCAGCTCCAACAATATTTTTTGAGGGATTCAATTAAATTGAAAATGTTAAGAATGACTTCTTTCTAAATAATATTTTCCTATTTCATCTTGATCATTAGGATAATAAACTAGATCTTTTCTCATAAGTCGTAACCATAATTCGAAGGAAATATTTTCAAGTTAACACGAGTTCTCTTAAAGGATAAATCTTAGATACAATACGAATCTCATGAAAACATGTGATTTCCTTATAAAAAAAATTGTTCATAGTATTAGCAAGAGAATAAAGGATAAATTATATGTTCATTGGCATATTACTTTCATAGTATAATGAAAATATTAATTATTGTATCTAAGATAAAATCTTGGAAATCCTTATTACAATAAGATAAATGATATGTCCACAAAATTTTCATAATATTTTTACAATAAATCCTAAATGGCAGGTTGTTACTGGTTGTTATTGTTGGGGAAAAAAGTAATCTTAGTATTAGGTTTAAATTTGAATCAACAACAACTAACCATCTATGATTTGTTGTGAAAATGTTATGGACGTAGCACATTTTTTTATAATAAAGTTATTAATTATTTTTGTTAAGTGAACTTTAATTATTATTACTTAGAATACTTTAATTTATTAGTTTTTGTCTTTACTTTTTCCAATTTTTTTTATTTAACAATTCAAATCAACTTTGAAAACTTATTGGCATTTCTAATTTATTATGAAGAATTTTTGTTATGTCTTTTACATTACTCTATGAAAAATTCAATACAACAATACAATCATTAAAAAAATAATAAAATATTTTCTTCACCCCCATTATCCCACACCTTACCTCCACTATCTCACCCTTAATTGCTTTAAGTATTTATACTTTACTGCTCACTTAATTGTACTTTTTTTAGATATAAGATCAACAAATTACTAATTTTTGTTGTTAGACTTGCTTTTTCTTTTTTTCTTTTTCTTTTTTCTAGATCAAATTGGTTTGTTGTTGAGTTTTCTTTTTTTCTTTTCATTTAAAAATGTCAAGATAAATGTTGGTCTTGAATTGGTCTGGAGATTCTTTTAGGGAGTTCAAATTTTTATTTATGGTGGTTATATCCACAAAAAAAACAATTAAAGTATTATATATATATATGTCCCAGGATCATTGAACCTACTCAAGTCAATGTGGTGCTGCCATTGATATAAAACCTTTATTTTTTGTATGTAGATTACAGAAAAGATGATGTTTATGTACTATGAATTAAATAATTGAAAGTTCTTTAAATTATTATCAATTTTACTAAAAATAAAACTTACAAACAGACACAATAATATATGTAGATGAACAAAGTTTGGATGTAAACTTAATTGTAAAACTAATGGTTACAACTTCACTTAATTAATATTTTTTATTGGATGTGAAATTTGACAAATCTACCACTAGATAAAATTTTCTTCTTATATCCTCCACGCTTGTAAAATTTACAGAAAATCTAAGATTAATAGTTATATTATCAATCCAATATTTAAATTTTAAATTTTTGTAATATAGAATTACAAAAAAAAAAGTTTATGGATCAAATAGTAAATAACATCTAATTAGTACGAAATTTAACATGGATGTTAAAAAAAATTTTAAAAAAATACAATTTAACAGTTAAATTTTTAAAATACATAATCATATTAATTTTTTTAGTGGGAAACTGAAAATTGTAACCACTAACTACAACCAAATTTGTACAATCTTAAGTCAAATAACCTAATAAATTTATATATTTCAATTATTTTTTTGTGATTTCTAATTAATTTGTAATAAAATTTATAATTATTCAAACATCACTTCTGGGTACTTGTCAATAAAAAGTAAAGACCTAGCCCGGCGAAAGACGTTGAAAACTTTAAATATAATAATATGGTGAGTAGAGTTGATATATTTGACAACATATATTTGAATAAAATACATGAAACAGCTGTTTCAAGCTTGTCAATCTCGGTTGATTGTTCATATTAGATAGATATTGAAGTACACAAAATAAAAATAAACAGAAGTATTTTTATATTATTATATGAAAATAAACAAAAGTTTGATATTATTTATACTTACAAAAGAATGAAACCAATCACTATATATTGAGAGCTTAACCTACGTGGATCAAACTTACGAGTAAGACAAAGGAAGGCAATTAAAGAACGTGAATTGTCTACGTATTTTCGGTGACACTTTCTTTATCTTTTCTAAATCGCTTTCGTCATGTTTCATGTACATTCGATCACAATGCCTCTTCACATGTGGAGCAAAAAAAAAGAAAAAAAAAACTCTTTACATCTGCAGTAGGTGCATAAACGAGTCAACTCAAGCTTATCAACAAATTATATTACATTTTTCTCAACCAAAAATAAAAAATACTTATATTACATATTCAAGTTATGTTCATTTTTATGTTAAACAAGTTCAAATTTTTTATGAAATTCTTTATTAACTTAATTATTTTAACTATATATTGTAACACCATGACTAAAATTTCTCAACTCTCTACATGTTTATGCTAATAATTAATAACTAAATTATAGTTAATATTATATTATATGAGTTAATTAGATATGATAGTTTTGATTTATGTACGTACTTTTAAAATTTTACTCACCAACCAAATATTGTTAAAATTATATACCATTTACATTAACGATAAATTGTACATAATATTTAATATTTTATGGACTTGGTTACAAATATACATAATGCAATATCAAGCGTATATAAATATATTTGTATGCTTGTATACATAGAAACTGTAGGGACATTGGGTCCAGTAATTTATAAAGGGTGACCCAAGAATATCTTTTGGGCTAAAAGCCCAATTCGAGGACATCAAATGATCTAAGGTGTGTGAATGTACCTCATAAAGAAAATACTAGGTAAAAAAGCGATAGTGTCTGAATAAATATGTCTGAGGAAAACTGTGTCCTTGGATAATGAAGCCGAGGTAATAGAAGGGAAGGTTTAATATCCCTAGGCTATGTTATAGAAATTCCAATGGTTTCGGGAAGACACAGTACACGTGGAGGATAATAAAAAGAGTGGTGGAATATCTAAGATAAAGCTGCTACCACCGCCCCCGCATTAAAGACTCTGCAACTGATATGCAGGCTGCATTAATGGAGAAATGAGACCTAAGCATGAGGTTTGAAACTTGGCCCCTGTCTCCAGAAAACTTCAAGGAAAATGGATTGGACAAGTATCTAAGCCAGCGTTATAACCATGAGGTGGAAGATGAGAAGGGGAGAAGGAGGAAGTATAAATGAGAGAAGGGACCTTCAGAAAAGGAGAGGCTTTTTTTGGGGAGAAAAGAAAGAATCGTATATAATAAATCTGACTGTCCACAATTGTAATCTATCTTGAAAAGTAGTATTATAAACTATCTACGGATTGTGTCCGATGAGAAATTTTCATTCATATTCTTATAAACAACTCTCTATTTGTGCCATTGGACCCAAAGCCCATTTTTCTTTGTTGTTTAAATCACCTTTAGAATCGAGATTTCAAGCCCACTCTCTACAAATTTATTGTAAAAATGCCTTTCAAGCCCTTTCCCTTCTGATTGTGGGTCAGGAGCTCGAATTGTGTCCTTACAGAAACATATAATATTATATATACTTAAATTGAATCTTATACTAGTAAGTTTGTTTGCTAACACATTGTTTTGTTTTAGCTTAGCTCATTTAGTGGTTGAGTCCAAATTTGGGCTTGAATTTGACTTGTTTGCTAAATAAACAAACATAAACAAGGTTTTACCCAAGTCTAAACTATTTGGAAACATTTGGTTCATTTACAACTCTGTAGGGAACTAACCTTATCTCAAGATAGGTCAACTTAACTTCAATCTCCTCTCAAAAGCCAAATTTTATACAAATGCACACATAATAACTAGAAACTTGTATAGTGCATGAGAAAGTTCCAAATGATCTAATAATCTCCGTGTTTTATTTATATTAAAATCTGAAATTTGATAAAATGATAATCACTCATAGGCATTTATTATGTTAGAATATTTATATGGAATTATCCATTCTACTATTTTTTTTTTTAAACTATGATATGATGTTATTCTTATGGAGGTTGTAATTATATAAGTGGTGTGATTTGAAGGTAGTGGGTGTGCTATAACTCAAACAATATAATAAAACATTCACACAAGAAAACAATATTTAGGCAAAAATTCAAAACTGACCCTCTAACTTTCAGCATTTTTCATTTCAATCCTCTAATTTTCAGTTTTGTTATTTCAGTCTTCTAGCTTTCAATTGTTGTCAATTTGGTACTCCGTTAAACCCTAATTATGTCCTGCCATTAATTGAGTCAAAACGACGTCATTTTGGCTTTTAATATATATATATATATATATTTCTGAATTAAAAGAATATTAAAAAAAAAACATTTAGGCATCGTTCCCCTTACATGAAATCAAAACCAAGGATGAATCCAGCTCCGGTCATGAGCAGAACAAGGTGTCGTTCCCCTTAGCAGAACAATGAATTGCTCATGGCTCCAACTCCGACCATGAGCCCCCTTACCTTAGGGCGCTCATCAGTGACGAATCCCAATAGAACACCATACAATTAAGAAGCTTCAAACCAGGCGAGAGCGTTGTCACCGGCAATGAACCAATGCGAAACACATTTCAATCCAAAATTTGTTGTGGTGGGTGACGAGGGCAACAAGGGAGACAACCTTAGCAACCAGAACAAGAGTTGAGACAAGAATTGCTGCTCTTTGTTAAGAATAGTGGCTGCGAAGTAGGCGATGGGAGTGGAAGGGAGGGATTGGTCTTTGAGAGTTTGAGAGATGTCGCCTATGACTGCGTAGAGGTGTTGGTGATCTTCTTTCAAGGACTTGCCGAAGCGAGAGAGGATCCAATTACAAAGGTCTTCATTGTAGTTGGTGATGGTGAGTGATTCTAGAAACATTGTGGGTTCCCCTAAATGTTTTCTTCTTCTTTTTTTTCTTTTTTTGAATATAAGTTTTGTTTTTAATTTTCTTTTAATTCTGAAATTTATTTAAAAGGTGGTTTTTGGAACAATGGTGGAGGATAAAGAGAGAGAGACAGAGACAGAGACAGAGAGTCTGACCAGAAAAGAAACATAAATCACACAAACTAAAAAAGAAAGAAAAACTAGAAACAGAGCACCTCACGTACCTCTTGTTAGTGTTCACCTTGGGTGTTTTTTTTTTCCTATGGAGGTGGTGGAGCCGTGGAGGAGAGAGAGAGAGAGAGAAACGTAAATGAGAGAGAGTCAAAAGTCAAAGGTTTAGAAAATAATAAATAAGAGTAATTAATTAGACTCTAATCAGAATATTTGTAAAAATTATAGTCTTTTTTTTAACCGTTGGATCTACTTAAATCCAATGGTTTAAAAAATGTGTAACACCAGGTGTAACTTGAACCTATCTCATATATATATATATATATATATGAAAAAAATGGTGGATTCATTTAAGAACCAGTAAAAAATTGTCAACTAATTGCTATGAAAAATATTGTAATTTTTTTTTAATCCATAGTGTGGGGGCCTGAGGACCAAGGATGAAGACCAAGGAACGAAGGAGATCTTAGTTAGGATGAGGGCCGAGGACGTGAGGACATGGTTGCATGGAGAAGTACGAAGGGACTGGTGATATATGGCAGAGAGAGTGAAAATATCGGGTTTGAGGGTAGATAGCCTGTGAACTCTGCATTGAATGCTCTGTACCTAGTTTCCTAGCCGCATTAAATGAGGAATAACAGCTTTATCAACTGTATTGATGTGGAGTTGACCTGAACAATGCAAATCACAGCTAGGTAGCTTCTTTCCACCACCTTTTACAAGCAATCGTACAAGTGTCAACAAAAGAAAATGATTAAGTGGGAGATGAATGGTTGACATGACAAGAGTAAGGAGTATAAATAGGGATGAAAAGGGCTAGGAGAGGGCATGATGAACACGGCTCTGAGAATAGAGAGAATATTGATATTTGAATGTAAAGGATTCCTCCTCAGGAAAACTTAAGAACGAGTGTTTCCTATTCCTTGTTACTTTGAGTGGAATCCTTGGGATGTAGTCGTCCTTTGTTGTTTTGTTCTCTCTCAACAAATTTTTTGTTTTAGGCCTTGAATTATTGGATTCATAAATGAGCTTTAGTTCCGTGTGTGTTTTTTGGCCCTTACACATAGTATTACTCTAAGGCCTTGTTTGAGAGGAGGGAATGGAATGGAAATGAATAAAAAGAATAATTTTGAAATATTATTCCATTCCCTTGTTTGGGAGTTTTAATGAATGGAATAGAAAGCTCATTCCCTTATTTGGAAGTTTAAGTGGAAGGGAATGGAATGGGTAGGAGGAAACACTCATTCCTCTCTATTCCCTTAAAATCTCAAATTTTCATTTCTCCTGAAATTGGGAAGAATAGGAGGGAATAAAATTAAATTTAATGAATTTTTTACTAAAACTCTCAAAATACCCCTATATAGTCAATCTTTTATTTTAAAATAGGGGTCTAATATAATATTGTCATAAAATGATTCCATTCTATTCTCTCCATGTTACTCCCAAACAAGATTACTTACATTCTATTCATTTATTTTAAAACATTCAATCAAGGTTACTTACCATTCAATTCCATTATTTTCCCTTACTTAAATACATTCAATTCAATTCCATTCATTTCCATTACCTTATGATCATTCCATTCTATTTCATTCCCTTATGATCATTCCATTCTATTTCATTCCCTTATGAACTCCCAAACAAAACCTAACTATAAACATATATATTTGGAGCCAAATTTTCTAGAAAAACTATTTCTTGTATATTGGAATATAGTCAAACTTTTTTCCTTTGTCTATTTCTTATATACTAAAACATTTGTGTTTTTAATTAATCCTATCTTTATCAGGAATATCCAACAGTGGAAAAGTATAAATTGTCCTTTCGAGTCGAAATGGGACCTCTCGATGTAAAATTGCACTTATGTCAAACTTTATACATTTTACCAGGACAGACGACCCCATTGCTTGGGAACAAATCAATGTGAACAAATAGAATAAAAATGCAAGTCAAGCATGTGTATAAAGAAGTATGCAAAAAGTAGAAGATTACACACTTTGCCACAATTTATATAAATATAAACTTGATTACACCACTAATTCATGGGCCTACCATTGATATTTAGTAAAAAAAATCAAATTTTCACTTGTCACATGCTTAAGTCGGGGCAAAGTGTGTGGTTTTAGACAACTTTTTTATTAAAGTATCACTCTAATACGCACATTCTAGTTCTTTTATGGACATAATTGCCCACATATTTTGACCCAATTTACACATTTGTTAAAGTGTAATTGGAATATATCGTTTACACATAAGTTCTGTTGAAGCAGAATATCGTCAGTTGAGGAAGGTTCGTCCAGATGAATTCCAGCCGGCGGGAGTCCGCCCAAACGATCACTGTGTCACTCCTGCGGATAAGACAAGTTTCTTTACTCGGTCACCGGTGTGGTGCCTGCCACAACACCTCCGATGCCAAAGTTAGCTCAAAAAAGAAAATAGAGTTTTTCTTTAGGAATTTATTTGTTCTTTATGCAATTGTGTACCTTGTGTGGATGGTGCTTCTCCTTTATATATTTCTCTTTGGTGTCTAGCCGTTACGGCATTAATTCCAGGTTTAATGGTGCTCCTGGCCGAGTAATGGTTCTTTAATATGCCTCCAACGGTCTACCCAGCTGGTGTCGTAACCGCTTGAGGCATTACTGCTGTCATTGAACCATTTTGGTGCCCTCGTCAGTGACGTGGGATTTTTCTCTCGTCAGTATCATTGTACTCGTCAGTGAGCCATTATCGTCATTCCCATCAGATGCCCCCGGATCATGTGGTCGTCATGACGCGTCATGTCGTCCACAGGATCGAGTATGTCGTCCACAGAATGCGAATCGCTCGAATACGTTGTCCTCAGAATGCGAATCGTTTGAGTTGCAGATGGGGTTTCGTGCTGTAATAAAGGCGTAGTGGTGGCGCCTTTCTGATTGTTGCCACGTGTTGCTCACTGGTGGGTGCAGTTTTGTGCGACCCTTGGGTTTCCCGCTAAGTTGCGGTTTTTTTTTTTTTTGTTTAAAAACTCCCACTTTTCTTCTTCTTTTTGTTTCTTATCTTCTAAAACTTCCTGTTTGTGCCCCTTCCTATTCCTTCAATTTTCTCTGTGAATTAGTGCGCATTCTCCATCTCTCCAAAGTTGGTGCAAGGCAGGGTTCTCTAGCTTGAGGTATGTTCTTTCCTTTTCCTTTCGTTCTTCTTTTTCTTCTTCCCCTTTTCTTAATAATGAGATTCTGATGCCCCCCTTTTTCCTTCTTTCCTTTTTTTTTTTTTTTTAGCTTCTTTGGTCTTTCCATGATAGATAGTTCTGAGGTTTGGGTTGTTTGTCCTTCGATTTCTTTCCTATTTGCGCGCTTAGGAGGGTTTGTAGGGGTTTCCCCAAATTTTAAGGGTTTTATCTCAGAGGGTAACGGTTTGGGAGTGGTGGTGGCCGATTTGTTGCCATTACTTCGTCTATCCGTCAATTGGTTGGGGAATTTGTTAAGGGAGTGGGAAAGGATGTCTGAGGTGAGGACGAGTGAACTTGAGGCACCGGCTGTCATCTAGTGACGATCCGGTGGGGGGAGATACGCCGTCTCTTCCTTCGGGAGGTCGGGGCTTTCCACGCCATAGAGAGGTATGTGGTTTGGATTCGAGGTTTTAGGTAGATTTAGGGAAAGATTTCGAGTTCCGGAGCGGGTTAGGGTTCGTTTGCCCGGCCAAGGAGGATCGGGCTTGTCATTCTTTCCACAGGGAGGTCTGTTTTTATGAGTCTTCTTTTATCTGCGGGTTGAGGCTCCCGGTTCATCCCTTTTTCATGGAGTTGTTAGATCGTTACGGCATTGCTCGGGGCAACTTATGCCTAACTCTGGAGGATCTTGGTCGTGTATGGGAATATGGCCGGCATTACGGACGAGGGGAGAGCTTAGGGTGGACGAGCTCACCTATTTGTACCGTCTAAAGGAATGCAAGAGTTCGGGTATTATGAGTTAGTCCCGTGGGAAAAGAGGACCCGGATCGTCCGAAATTTACCCTCGTCTTTCGAGTCTTGGAAATCCGGTTCTTTTGTGTCGGGGGACGATTTTGAAACCCCTGCAGGAGGGGTTTGGGGTGAACTCCGAGGCTATCTCGTCGGTGGAGGACCCCGAGCTTAGGTGCGTCATTACTTATTCCCGTCACCCGAGCTTCGTTGAACTTGATTTTCTCCAAATTATTTTTTTTTTTTAACTACACTGTTAATTGTTTTGCGCAGTAAAAAGGCGCCACTAAGCTCGAAGCGGATATAAGGAACGAGTGGAGAAGGCGATTGAGTACGCGCAGACAATTGTGGATTGGGACGACCTTGTAGACCCGCGCACTCTCGCATTCTATTGTCTCGGCCCCGAACCTTCTGCTTTCGTCTTGCGTAACCTCCGGATTGAAGGCAAAAAAAGTAATTTGCGCCTTGTGTATTTCCTTCTCATGAATGTTCCTTTCATATATATATTTTTTTTTATACGTTCCTTTTTCGCAGAGATGACGACCAAATTTAACAAAGGCATGTATGACAAGATGAGAGCAAAAAAGGACGAACCTTTATCCCACCTTGGGAGAAAGGTGGTCCGCATTACCGGGACGGGCCCTCCCGTTACTCCTGCAGCTTCTATTACGCATCTCGTCTCCGGGACTGACACGACGAGGTCAGCCTCTCCTGCCGCCTCTATCGAGGGAAATCCCCACTCCGCTTCTAAGAAGCGGCGGAGCTTCGAACAAGGGGAAGGAGAAGGTTGACTCTCGTTCGTCGTCAATGCGGGACGACGAGAGACTTGCGTGGACGAGCTCGTGAGGTGGTGACGGCGGACGACTTGAGGATCTTCTCGGGCTCATCGGCGAAGGATCTTGTGGGTCGTCGGTTGCACAAGCTTGTCCGAGTGTAATGCCCTTGTGTTATTTTTGTTTCACATGCCCGTTCACTTATTCCTTCTCCCTTTTTTTTTTTTTTTTTTTTGACCCCCTATGTGTTCTACGAGGTGTTGGGGAAAGTATTCATCTTTCCTGCGAGTATTTAGCTCGAGAGGCCAAGGTCGAGTCGGCTTTATCGCGAGATATCGGTCTTGGAGATGGACAACTCAAAGCTCGAAGGAGCTTATAGTCGCCATGGGTGAAGTTAATGTTGCCAAGGAAGAGGCCGGGAAGATTCGGGACGACCTTAGAAGCCGAGCGGCAGTTGGTTCTAGAGAAGGACGAACAACTAGCTTCGCTTGGGAGAGGTGAAAGGGGTTCTTTAACGAGGGCAATAGAGGGCTTCCGGCGAAGAGTACAACTCTGTCCTCTTTCGTGGTACTCGGGGATTCGAGGATTCTTTGCGAAGATACCTAATCAAACACCTCTGCAGTAGACTTGGCGATGCTAGATATGGAGGAGGTAGATAGAGAGATGGCTGGCGAGGCTGCGGCAATGCTCCCCGATGCCGATTACCCAGTGAAGTCCCTCCTGCTGATGAAAGGGAGGACGAGTGAAAACTTTTTATAATTTCTGCTTGTGTCGTTTTTTTTTTTTTTTTTTTTTTTTTTTTTTTTGGTGTGCCCTTTGTATTTTGGGCTTTAACTTGGGAACAATTTTACTTATATTTTGAGACTATTATTTTTGCTTTAAAGTAATTGCTCATTTGCTCTTTGTAGCTACTTGTTTTGTTTTACTTGGAATATACATCTCTCTATCTCGTCAGTAATGCACACCTGTCATTACTTAGATTTTTAGGAGACATTTTTTGTGTCTCGTCAGTAACGTATATCCGTCGGTACAAGATCCCATTACTTAGAGATTTTTTTTTGTTGGAGACATTCATTGTGCCTCGTCAGTAATATACATCCGTCGGTGCAAGATCCCATTACTTAGATTTTTTGGAGACATTCTTTGTGTCTCGTCAGTAATATACATCCGTCGGTGCGGAATTTTATTACTTAGATTTTTTTGGAGACATTCTTTGTGTCTCGTCAGTAATATACATCCGTCGGTGCGGAATTTTATTACTTAGATTTTTTGGAGACATTCTTTGTGTCTCGTCAGTAATATACATCCGTCGGTGCGGAATTTTATTACTTAGATTTTTTTGGAGACATTCTTTGTGTCTCGTCAGTAATATACATCCGTCGGTGCGGAATTTTATTACTTAGATTTTTTGGAGACATTCTTTGTGTCTCGTCAGTAATATACATCCGTCGGTGCGGAATTTTATTACTTAGATTTTTTTTTGGAGACATTCTTTGTGTCTCGTCAGTAATGTGGACTGCATTAGCACGATGGTAGGCAATGCTTTTATTAATTTCGGAAAAATGAATACATTCGCTTGTCACACCTTTTCATGGTACTTCTTTAAATGTTCAATGTTCCATGGTCGAGGAAGTGCTTTCCGTCCATGGTTTCCGAGTGATAGGCCCCCTTGGAGTAATGAGTGACTCGGTAAGGTCCTTCCCATGGGGCCGAGCTTTCCTTGGGTGGAGTTTACGAGTTCTTGTCGTCACCTTCCGCAAGACGAGATCACCAACGTGGAGTCGTCGAGTCTCACTCTTTTATTGTAGTACTCGGTCATTTTCTTCGAGTGCTGCTATCTGTTCGAAGCTCTGTCTCTTACCTCGTCCGGGGCGGTCCGGATTTACTCGTAATTGTTGGTCATTGCTTTCATCGTGAAATGCTTCTCGTACGATGCTTGGTTACTCCCACCTCGACGGGATTCTTGCTTCGGTGCGTATGTAAGCTGAATGGGGTTTCGCCCGTTGGAGTTCTTGCGGTGGTTCGTAGGCCCACGGCACGTTGGGTACTTCTTTCGGCCGGGCACCTTTAGCCTCGTCCAGCTTGGTTTTGATCATACGGAGCAATGTCGATTTGTTACTTCGTCGCCCGTTCGCCCTGTGGATGCCCGGGGGATGAGCGATTTTTGATGCCGAGGCGGTAAGTCTCGAAGCCTTGGTTATCAAAGCTGTCGTCCGTTGTCCGTGACGATCGTCCGTGGTATTCCGAACTGCGAGATGATATTTTTCCACACGAAGCTACGAACTCGTGCTTCGGTGATGGATGCCGTTGCCTCGGCCTCCACCCATTTTGTAAAGTAATCAATTGCGACGATGAGGAATCTTACCATCCTTTCCCCGGGGTAACGGTCGACGATGTCGATTCCCCCGTTGTGCGAATGGCCACGGGGATGATATGGTCGTCAACTTCTCACGTGGGAGTCGCTGGATGTTTCCAAATCTCGACACTTGTCGCAATTTTTGACGAGTTGCGCTGCGTCCGTTTGGATGGTTGGCCGAAGTAACTTTGTTCGGATGACTTTGCTCGCCGGGGATGCAGGGCCGGCGTGGTTCCCACACACGCCTTCGTGTATCTCTTCTAAGATGTACACAGCTTCGTCCACGTCGACACACTTCAAGTATGGTAGGGAAAAACCTCTTTTGTATAATCGGTCATTTAGAATGGTGAACTGGTTGCTCTTTGCTTGACCTTCCCTGGCGTCTTTGGGGTCTGGGGGAGGTGCCGTCTTGGAGGAAGGATATGATTGGCGCCATCCGGTTGTTCATTCCCGGACGCAAATATCGAGATTTCCTCGATCTTTGGGGCGTTCTTGTATCTCCATGGTCGGCTCCGTGGATGCGGGGTTCATCCTCTCGACGATGCTATTTTCACAATCTCGTCTGCTTCCATATTACGGCCTCTCGGGATCTGCATGAACTCCGGTTTGTCGAACTCCCGGGCCCGTGCTTTGCTATCTTGAGGTATTTACGCATTCTTTCCTCCTTTGCTTCGTACTCCTCCTTGATACGTGCTACCACTAGCTTCGAGTCACATTGGACGACCGGGTTTTTGCTCAGGATTGCCTTCCTATTCTCGGCCACATCGGTATTCCTTCATACTCGGCTTCGTTATTGGTGGGCAGGAACTTGAGTCGAACTCCATACTTGAGTTTTTCTCCGTCGGGAGTTGTTATAACGATCCACTACTCCTCCCCTTCTACGGTGATGATCCGTCGATGCTGGATCGTCCATCGCTCTGCGGCATCTTCGCAATTGTCGTCGTCTTTAGGTGTGAACTCGGCAATGAAATGCACTAACGCTTGGGCTTTGATGGCAGTTGCAGGAAGGTACTCAATATCAAGCTTGGCTAAGTTCCACGCCGAACCATTCTCCCGTGCCTCTGGCTTGTTCATGGACTTCACGATCGGTTGGTCCGTCATTACCAATATTGGGTGTGCTTCGAAGTACGGTCGCGGCTTCCAGTGAGGCTACTATCAAGGCGAATGCAATTTTTTCAATTACGGGGTATTTGGCTTGCCCCTGGAAGGCTTGGCTTATGTAATAAGCGCGGTTGTTTTTGTCGTCTCCACGATCGAGGGGCCGCGGCGGCTGGTCCCGTCTTTGCCCGGATATGAAGTAGAGGCTTTCCCCTTCTTTTGACGGACTTAGTAGAGGTGGATTACTTAGGTAGCGTTTGAGCTCTTGAAACGCGGCTTCACATTCATCGGTCCGAGGGCGAAAGCTTGTTTCAACGTCTTGAAAAAGACGAGCATTTGTCCGTTGCTTTGGAGACGAACCTATTTAATGCGGCGATCCTCCTGTGAGCTTGGACATCTTTGACGGACTTCGGTGACGTCATGTCTAGTATTGCTCGCACCTTCTCGGATTGGCCTCTATCCCTCTTTGAGACACCATGAATCCCAAGAATTTACACGATGTTACCCCAAAAACACACTTGCTAGGGTTCAACTTCATCGATATCTCCGAGGGTATTGAATGTTTCTTCCAAGTCGTCCGAATGTGCCGATTCTTTTTGCTCTTGACGAGCATATCGTCCACATATACCTCCATGTTTACCTTGGAATTTGCTTGCTGAACATTTTGTTTACTAACCTCGAGTACGTTGCTCCTGCGTTCTTTAGTCCAAAGGCATTACCTTGTAGCCGGTAGAGCCCTTGGCTCGTGATGAAGGCGGTTTTTTCTTGATCTTCCTCAGCCATCTTTATTTGGTTGTATCCTGAAAAGGCATCCATAAACGTCAGGATTTTATGTCCGGCCGTGGAATCCACCCCGGTTGGTCTATCCTTGGCAAGGGGAAACTATCCTTTGGGCATGCCTTGTTTAGGTCCGTGAAATCTACGCACATTCTCCATTTTCCATTCGCTTTCTTTACCGGCACGACGTTGGCAAGCCATTCGGGATAATACACTTCCACGATGAAGTGCTGCAACAATTTGTTAACTTCGTCGTTGATCGCACAGCTTCGTTCGGGGCAAAGACGCGGCGCCTCTGTTGGACGGGTTTCTTTTCGGGATCTACGCTTAATCGTGCTGAATCACTTGTCGTGATATGCGGGCATATCCTCATGACTCCACGCGAAGACGTCCTGTTTTCCACGAGGAATTGAATGAGCTTCATTCTCATTTCGGGGCTTAGTCTTTGTCCCCATCCTCGTCACCTTCACGATTTCCCCCTCCACGACTTCAACGGCTTCCAAAGCCTCCGTTTTGTCTTCTTTCTCCTTCTGCTATCGTCCATGTGTGGTTCTCATTTGTGGCCACGACGGCTACAGTAACATTCCCTAGCCGGGATTTGATCTCCTTTAGCTTCGCCAACCCCGTCCTCGGTTGGGAATTTCACCTTCAAGCAATATGTGGACGTGACCGCCTTCCATACGGTGAGCGTAGGTCTACCAATGATTACATTGTACGCCGGCCGGGCGATCTACTACCGAGAAAATCCGGTGACGTGTTCTCTTCTTTGCGGGTACGTCCACTATCGTGACTTTTAGTGTTACTATACCCACAGGGTATACTTTGTCCCGGCGAAGCTAACGAGGGGAGAGTCGAAGGGGCGCGACCTGCAGGATCAAGTTTCATTCTTGGAAGGTGGCGGGTACATAATGTCTAGAAGCTTGCCATTATCTATAAGTATCCTCTTCGTGTTGAATCCCTCGATCGTGAGTGTTATAACCGGGGGTCATTGTGTGGTTACTTTACTCCTCGTGCATCTTCTTCGTTGAAAGATATGTCACGATACGTTCGTCTACGCTTGAATGGGGGTAGCATATGGACGCTATTCACTGTCTCTGTCGTGCTTTCTTGAGGGACTTGCATGACCCTCTGCGATGGTGGCCCTCCCTGCAATCGTGTGTATTTCTCCAATCACGTTTTGCGATGGCGAGGAGTCTTGGCCCCATTCTTTGTCGAAGGCTCTCGGCGGCCACTTACCCTCGTCTTTGAACACTTTGGGTTCTCCGCCTTCTTGACATACTTTTGCAATTTTCCTTTTTGTATCAACTCTTCCTATCGTCCTCTCGGTCTCGGCAATCCTCCGTATAATGGCCGTGATCCTTATGGAATCGAGCGATATTTGTTCTTGTCCGTACGTTAGGGGATGAATGTAAGGGCTTTGGCCATGAAGGTAATGTTGATCACTGGATGCGTGTCAAAATTTTATCAATAGGCATAATCGGAGGGGTAAATTTTACCGTTCGTGGCGTCTTTTCTTCCTTTCGTTTGTCTACGTCACTTCCCCGACGGTTTGGGCGCTCCTCTTTTGCCCCTACGTTCGTCTTCGTGCCTTCCCTCTTTTTTTTTTGATACGCCCTCGTCCATAATGGCTGCTAGTGCGTCCTCGGCATTCATATATTTTTGCGCTTTTGGGAGCATTTACGCCATCGTTCGGGGCGGATTCTTTTGCCAATGAGACAACGAATTCTCGAGACCTAAGCCGGCTTTGAATGTCGTCGAGTGTACTTTGTCGTACTGCATCGTCCACTTCCAAGGTCTCTCGAGTGAAACGCTTCACGTACGAGCGCAAGGTCTCTCTTTCACCTTGCTTAATAGTGAGCGAGGTGGTCCGCGGGTCTCTTGGGACGTTGTCCCCAGACAAAATGACGCGAAGGCGTTAGCTCGAAGTTGTCAATAGATGAGGTGGGTAGCCTCGTGAACCATTCCACACTTCGGCCACCTTTTAGTGTGGTAGGGAACGAACGACACATTATCTCGTCGGGGGGCATTGAAGACCCAACGTCGTCTTGAAGGTATTAAGGTGGTCTTGGGGGTCCTTGAGTCCGTCGAAGGGTTCGAGTTGAGGTAACCGAAACTTTGGTGGCCTTGGCCGTTCCAAAGCTGCCATGGTAAAGGGTGAATCCGTTGCCGGACCATTTTATCTAAAGCTTCCCGATCCGTCTTCTCCTTGATGGCATTTTTCAGCTCGTTCATCTCCTTTCTCATCTCTGGAGGAGATCGAATCTTGTTCCTCGGAGTGATGGTCCTTCGTCGATCGGTTCTCCCATGGCTATCTCCTTCGTCTTCTTGGGACTTTCTCGATCGGTTCTCTTCTGTGAAGCCTTTGCTTTATTTCTTCGTTAAATGCGGTGAGCTCTTCCACGGTGGCCACGAGTACGAATCTGGCGAGCCAAAGCTGCTGGATCTTGGTTGGACTCCATCTGGATGTTGAAGTTGGTAGGAGCTGGCTTTCGGATCGTAATGCGAGAACGTCGTCCCCACGAGACGGCGCCAAGCGGTAGACGAGAATATCGTCGAGTTGAGGAAGGTTCGTCCCGAGATGAATTCCAGCCGGCGGGAGTCCGCCCAAACGATCCTTGTGTCACTCTGCAACGGATAAGACAAGTTTCTTTACTCGGTCAGGTGTGGTGCACCGCACAACACCTCCGATGCCAAAGTTAGCTCAAAAAAGAAAATAGAGTTTTTCTTTAGGAATTTATTTGTTCTTTATGCAATTGTGTACCTTGTGTGGATGGTGCTTCTCCTTTATATATTTCTCTTTGGTGTCTAGCCGTTACGGCATTAATTCCAGGTTTAATGGTGCTCCTGGCCGAGTAATGGTTCTTTAATATGCCTCCAACGGTCTACCCAGCTGGTGTCGTAACCGCTTGAGGCATTACTGCTGTCATTGAACCATTTTGGTGCCCTCGTCAGTGACGTGGGATTTTTCTCTCGTCAGTATCATTGTACTCGTCAGTGAGCCATTATCGTCATTCCCATCAAGTTTGTTACTGGTACTTGGTAAAAAGTATTACTAGTCAAATAAAACTGATGGGAAAAAGTTAAAACTAGGAAATCATTTTAGAAATCTTTTATGAATTTTTTTTTTAATTTTTTATATTTCCTATAAAAATAATATCAAATTTTTTTTAAAATTATCCATTAACAAATGCCCTAAGGGCAATGATTAAATGGACTCAATATAATCTATTTATGATAATTTCTAATTAAAAATAAAAGATCTACCATATAAGACCAATAGATGGTGAAGATATTGTTATTATTAGAACTTCTAATTAACTATGTTTGGATGGAGTGAGCTTTGACTAATGGCGCTGTCATTTTTGGCAGGTTAGAAAAGAACAGGAAAAGGAAAGACAAAAAGAAAAAGGAAAGCAAAGGAGTTTGCGTGTGGGGCAGTTGGTATCTAGACCTATAAAATTTGATAGCCGTAATTAGCGGCACTCTTTACTTCGAAATTGGAAACCTAACCAATTCTTTAATCGTAAGAACATGCAATAGAAAGAAAATTTATGGTAGATCTATGACATTCGGTCATCTACGTGGCACGCGTTAACAAGCACATAAATTTTCTTTTGGGAGGGGGAGACAATTTCCAACAACAATCACAACGAAATTTTTTGAGAGAAAGGTAAGTAATTTTTATTTAATGAACAAAATTCAAATGAATACCTAAAATACATCATCTAAATCACTAAGTAACTCTCCTACTCAAACATCAGAATTAACGGATGAAATTACTCGTCTAGCAAAGACATGGGCAAGCTTGTTTTCCCCTCTCTTTACATGCTGGAAAATAGATCTATGTACTATAATAGAGACAACGAATTTCCTCAATGACGTACGTGACCAAACAAAGTCAGGTTTGCTTCCTGGTTGTTTATGGCCTGGATAATCCGAAGGCTATCTCCTTCAAAAACAACCTGGAATAGGCTTAGCTCTTGGGCAAAGTAACTGCATGATTGCACGCCAGAGCTTCAGCAAGGTCCGCTGAGTGAGGTAGTTGTATCCTTTGACTTACAGCAACTATAATATTAACTAGGGGTGTTCGCGTTGTAGTGCGGTTCAGCTTTGGACTGTTTTTAGTATTACACTTTGTGGTGCGGTTTAGCCAAAATTATAACCGCACTGCACCTTATTTTTGCAGTCACATGTGCAGTGCTGTGCAGTTTAGAATTTAGCCAAAACTCTTAACCACATCGCACCTCATTTTTTACAGTCATATGTGCGATGCAGTATTTAAGATACGGTTTGAAACTGATATATTTTTCAAATTTTGGCCTTTTCTTTCTTATCCCAAAACTGATTTTTCCTTTTGTTTTGGGCCAAGTTTTAAACTATAGAGCTAGTTTTTTTTTTTTTTTTGCTAACTTTCTTAATAACACTTACTAGGGTTATTAAACTATTAATAATATATTTAATATTAAAAAAATTAATATATAGAGAAGATGCAGTTTAGCCAATATCATAACTGCAACACATCTCTTTTTTGCGGTCACATGTGTAGTGCTATGCGGTTTAGAGTTAAGCCAAAATCCTAATTGCATTGCACTTCATTTTTTGCAGTCACATGTGCAATGTGGTATTTAGGATATGGTTTGAACGGTTTGAAACCCGTATATTTTTCAAATTTTGGACTTTTCTTTCCTATCCCAAAACTGATTTTTCCTTTTATTTTGGGCCAAGTTTTAAACTAATGAACTTTTTTTTTTTTGGTTGGCTTTTCTAATCAATACTTGCCAGGGTTATTAAACTATTAATATTATATTTAATATTAAAAAATAAATATATTAATATATAGAAAGGATGCAGTATGGTGCAGCTTGTACAATTTTTTTATTATAAAACCGTAAATTGCACTGTTACTTGCGGTGCGGTATGGTTATGCCATTTTACGGGCAATTTTTGCGGTTTGTGCTGTTTGGTTAACACTCCTAATATTACCAGTGAAATAGCAAACCACAACTCTTATACCTGCTATCCCAATACTGTCAAAGAAGGCAACATCAAAGTTAGCTTTGAACAAACCATCTTGTGGAGGGCTCCAACGAATCGGGTCTAATTGCATAGAAACTTGAGGAGGCTTCTAAATTTTAAATTCTCTCCACACCAAAATCGCTTGATATCTTGGCATGATGATAAAGAACAATTATCATAAAATGAATGTCATAAATAAATTTATATGATATATGTAATAAATATTAAATCATAATTTTTTTTGGACTGATTATGCATCTTTAACAAATTAATTAGGGTAGGATCCACCACATAAATCATTTTATTATTCTGTAATGTGGCGTTTGGTACGGGGTAATGTTTTAGGATTCTCAAGAATGTTTAAAGATTCCCATGTTTGGTTGCAAATCACGCTAAGGAATCAGATGCCAGGGGAATCTGGATTCCCTCTCAGTGGGAATGTGGATTCCCTTTAAAACAGGTGGGAATCCAGATTCTCAAGCTTAAAGGAAACTGTATTTTTTATAGATTGACAATTTTAACTCTTTTTCATTATCATTTAATCAATTAAGATAAAATATAAAACAAATTATTATGGATTAAACTCTTTTAAAATTATTATTAAGAATAAAAGCATTTGAGAATTTAAATAGTTATTTTTATATTATACCTGTCATTTTGAAATGTTAGACTATAATTTTAATGAATTTTTCATAATTAATTGTTTATATTTGGTTTTTCATTATTTATTTAAAGGAATATTTTTTTTTAAGGACTTGGTAGTTCACATTCAAATCTAAGGATAGAATATGAAAAATAAATAATTCATTTAAGATTCATGAGAATAAACCAAACATTAGCATCTCACATTCCTAGGAATCTTAAGATATTCCCAATGAAACCAAACATAGGAATAGCTACATTCTTAGGAATGTGATTCCTAGGAATCACATTCCTAGGAATTTAGATGCCAAGAGTAATGTAGATTCTCACGTACCAAACGCCACATAAAAGTAAAAGATTAGAGAACTGAAATTATGGAATTAAAGCCCATATTCATAAACTTTTAATTTGACAAGTACTAATAATTTGGTAAACGTTATTTATACTATTTATAAAATGATTTTTTTTTTTGGACTGAATTTATTTGTGGTTTAAAACTACCCATAAACCTTACATTTAACAGAGTAAAAAACTTGAAAATAATCTGGTAAAAATATATCTTTAACTCTACTTAAAGTACCTACAAAATAGAACACTTTTCTACTAATCTATATTTTCAAAAAAAACTTATTCAAAAAAAATTAACAAAAAAGAAAAATGATGACACAGAACCAAAAAAAAGGGTCTTATCACACCCACAAATCATGTTATGAGGTTTTTTTTTTTTTATATTTTTTTTTTTTCAAGATAGAATTTTACTATAAAATAATCTAAGTGTATATGTGTGTGAAACTTCTTCTTGAAGGTTTGAACATCAGCTCTTATCCCTATATTTCACAAATACTTATCCTTCTAGAATAATTATCGTACCAAGAACATCTAGTAGTGTGACGAAGTTAGTACTATATATGACGTAGCAATTTTTGGTCTTCCTACCATTCAATGGCTTTGTTTAGCGTCAGCTGTATGATCTTTTATAATACAGCTGTCACATTGCTTAAATATCTCTGCACACCTTCTCTTGAATCCGACTAGTCTATGCACTAAATTTTAGTAAATGATTGTTATAAGTGTCATTGTCTTCGTGAAAGAAGACATTTCTCATTCCTTGGTGCTGAATCATCTGCTTCACCTTCCGTAATAATTCAAAAAAGTTGGGGAGTACAATTTTTGGAGAAATTATTAGAGAATGCGTACTCGTTTATTTCACATGAATAATGAGTTTCACTATAAATTTAATTAGTGGGACTTAACATTTATGTTAGAAGAGGAAGTACACGTTTATGGTACTCCAGAAGTGCACAATAATTTTTCTAATTTTTGTAACAACGAGCCGTTAACAATAACTTCTTCTTCTTCTTTTTCTTTTTTAATGATAGATTTATATGATAGTAATTGTCCACCATTTACCACTTTATTATGTTCTAGTCATAAATAAATAAAAAATAATTAAAAAAAACCTTATATTAGTTAATTTAGTTTAGGTTCTTTTTTTAGAAGAATATTAGTTTAGGTTCTAAAATCCAAAATTAAATTTCCCCAAACAAAAGCATGTTTAAGCACAAAACAAACCAAACCAATATTAATTATCTATAAAATAACAGGGGAAATGCTTTTTTTTTTTTTTAATATAAGTATCCAAAACTTTTTGAGCACTTAATTATTCTCTTTGATACGTATAGTCTCATCATCCCACACACACCAAATAATTATAAAAAATAATCAATTGAAGGTGACATCAATATGCTAAACCCACGACCACATAGATCTCATAAGGTCTTAAGAATTATTAGACCAACTCTTTGAGGTTTAGTTACCTCTATTTATTTATAATTTGATGTTTTAATGGGGGAAGAGAAATGCAAATCTTAAATGTTTCTGTAAGAAACACAAATAGGTGTTACATTACATTTACCATTGCTTCTCTTCCGTAGTTTGGTGCAGAAAATTAGTTGCAATCACATTTGATTGAACAACGCAAATACATTAAATACTTCTTGCCATATCTCCTGTTCTACAAAGTTTGGACAATCAAAAAGCTGAAAGTTGCATAAAAAATTAGGATAATACCTATGCCCCCATGTTCTTTTCAAAAGTACCCGTTAGATATATTATGGCCCAATAGTCCAAACCAATGGTAGGGTCATTTACTTATAGAACAAGCATATTAATTTTAGGTTAGTCAAATATTCTATAGAATGTAAACCCTACATTGGCTTCATTGTAACACAATTGCTTAATTTAATATATAGCCATCAAGAACTTTCTCACTATAGACGTAGGCCGTTAGGCCAAACCAAGTAAATCTTTATGTGTTCTCTCTTTCATGCTTCTACTTATCATTCATTCATCACACAACAATTTTCATAGTAATAACTTGATTTTTTTTTATACAACAATAGTTGGGGGTAGGGAATTTAAACTCTAGATGTCTCCGATAAAAACACCTAAAGATATTAAATAAGTTACAAGACTCTCGGTTAATTACTTAAAATAAATGTTTCAATTGTGTTAATGCTTAGCTATTATATTGGTGCAATAAAATGGATTTGGATTTTTTTTTTTCAATTTTGTTTTTAGTGTAAGTAGTAGGGACTGAACCCCCAAAATTAACCCTACGTAAGATAAGAGGTGGCTTGCCTATATACCTCCCTCATCACATAAAAGGTCTCATATGATGGTGGACTTTATATTAGATTTATCCTTATGTGAGAAGGAAATTGGTGCATTGAATAATTTTACCCGATTGTCAACAAGTTAACATGTATAGGCATTAATTAACAATTTAAAATAAATCAAACCAAACTCTCTTGAAATTTTACGATATAACACTTTCTTCCAAACATTTCATGAAATGATACTCCCCTCGAGACTTGCACAAATGTAACTCTTAAGTTTTGACCCACCCAGATTTATATTGGTTTATACATACATCAAAGAGGAGTATCATTTATCCGTAAATAGGAGTAGCAAACTAAAACCTTGTGTATATTCATTAAATTTTGAAAATATGATACGCTATCTTGAAATTATTATTATTATTATTATTATGCACGTATCAATATTATAAGTTAGCCACTCAAAGAAGTATCAATATTATAAGTTATTATTATTATTATGCACGTATCAATATTATAAGTAGTTAGCCACTCAAAGAAGTATCAATATTATAAGTTAGCCCCTCAAAGAAAAATTCCTACCCTGGTGTTTGTAGTTGTTGATGAAAACAATCATAAGAAACTTTATATATATATATATATATATATATATATATATATGTATATATATATGTATGTATGTATGTATGTATGTATGCATGTATAAAAGAAAAAAGAAAAAGTGATCTCCAAATTTTTAGTGTTTATGTTGACTCTATGTATGATTGATCATAAGGCCTAAGTTGAAAGTTTCACGTTTGGATCTAGTACAACTTGCTACTGATTTTAACCAATTTTAACTTAATCAAGTGATTACTTAGGACCCGTTTGGATGGAGGGAGAAAGGAGGGGGAGTTGAATAGAGTTGGGTGAAGATAGACTAATTTTGGGCTAAATCCATTCTACTCTACTCCCCTTCTCTCTCCTTCAATCCAAACGGACCATTAACTAAAATGCAGTGTGCAAGTATCATGGGTAAACATAGAAGTAAATAAACCTCTATGCATAGACACAAAGATAAGATGTATTTATAGGAGAAACTCAAAACGAACAGAAACTCTCAAGAGCCTAGCCTAATCAACGAAATTTACAATGAAAATAGTTGTAATAAATAACAACTTACAAAACCTCTAGTTATGCAATGTTCATGTACACAAGTCTCTAAATCCTAGTAGCAACAGATTGCACCAAATGTTTCACTTCACAGTCTCTAAACGCAAGTCGAGATGCTAACTACTAAGTCGATCTCTTGAGCACTCCAAAGCCACTTAAATATTTGAATCAAGGTTTTTATGGTTTCTAGCACTCCAAGAACACTCAAGGTTGCACTTAGGGCTCGTTTGGATTGAGGGTGGACGGAGGAGGAATTAAGATGAGCAAAGTAGAGTTAATTGAAAATAGGTTAATTTTAGGCCAATTTTACTTTATTCTACTTCTCCTCAATCCAAACTATTTTGGTGAAAATCTTCTCTTAACAAGGATATGGTCAATGAGAGAGAGGAGATTTTCACAAAATTGAGAGTACAAATTAAGGGTTGGATGATTGCTCACAAAATAGAGAACTAATATGGAACTCTTTTGGGTAGCTCGCTTGACTGAGGTTACTAGTGGGTGCTAGACTAACTTCTATGGTATTCCATCCTAGTGACCTCATTTGTCATCTAGCATGACACATCAAATCCCGCTCGACTGAGTTCTCACAATAGTACTTTGAACTTCTTCTTTAAGCTTTTCAAACTTAATTACTCCATTGACTACCACTCAAAGAACAAATACATGAAAATTATTTCGATTACATTTACAAATTTGGCACAAAATTTATCAGACTCAACACTAAAATGACCACAACAATAGTTAAGCCCTTAGGGACAGATTGATTGATTGTCACAGGTTTTTTTTTAATAAACTCGAAGTAATGATAATAAGAAATCACTTACGAAAGCCGAAATGTCCTCTTTTTTTTTTTGTGGTGGGTGGTATGTGCCCGTCAGTTGTTGAATTTAGTCTTCTACGTGTTCGGATAAAAAATTAAAAACCTTCTACGTGCATGACATACGTTTAATTTGGCTAGCAAAGTAACAATCAAGCAAAATATTTTATTGCAAGTCGGCATATAAGTATAATTATAAAAGTTGAGAGAGAGTGTTTACCAAAAAAAAGTTGAGAGAGATGTTAATCAACGGAGATAGGATTCCAAAACAATCCACATCGATAAGGTTGTTTAAGGGTAAGCCTTTCGCGGCAATAAATGCAACAAATTACACTAAGCCAAACAACTCCATCAGTCCATCAACGTTCCACTTTTTTTTTTTTTTTGATAAACCAGAAAGATACATCAACGTTCCACTTGTTATCAAATCCTGTTTTCATCTTTCACATCATGATTGACATTTGGCAAAATATTAGCCATGAAAACGAAATCAAATTCTAATCACCCAAACCAAAGGAAAGTCACGATAGACAAAGTGATCCACAAATGTTTCCGAGGAGCCCATATGTGAGGTAAGGTTGCAATCAGTTTGAATTTTGGGGGTATGAAAAGATAGACATGTTCCACTTGCATATAAAATTTCTTTGTTTTTTATTTTTTATTTTTTTATTTTTTTGAGAGTGGGTTTAGACTTAAGTCTGTTTCGTATCAGTTAATGGGCCTGAGCTGATTTTTTTTTTTAAATGAAAACGGATTAAAGTACACTTATACGTATTTAATTTTTTTTTTTTAAATTATACATAGGACAAAGAATTTGGATGTATTTTAAGCTCAGCTAGTATTTGACTTGAGTGTGGTCAAGAGTAAGATTTTGCTCCAGTGGTTCAGTGTATTGGAGTCCATATGATTCAAACAAATAACAAAAATCAGGTATGTGTGTGTCAGCTTTAATACATTGGAGCATGGAAATAAACCGATTGAAATCAGGTACAATACTTATACAATAATAATTAATAGTTGAGATTAAAAGTTGAAAAAGTAACTTTTAATCTCAACCATCAAATAAAATATATTAAAGGAAAGTTAAAAAATTAAAGTTTAAAAGTTTAAAATGTAAAAAAAAACAAATTGTGAGAAAAAATGGGTGAATTGTATACATTGCACCTGATAGAGTATTGAACCTTATCTTGAACGGAATTTCGGATACACTTAGGGCGTGGAAAATACCAAAACAAACCTAAACCATAGCATGTCGCCCATGTACAGCTAGGCCCTTGGGCAATAAATGTGTGTCTATAATGGGCCTCATCGGCACATGTAATGAGTCCAATAAATGAATATTGGGCCCAAGAGATTTCCGTTGAGCTGTGCGCGTTCCTAGGACTTTCGAGTGGGCAACTAGGGGTGATTTAAATCTACATTTAAGTCTATTCCTCGACAAATAATATAACACACTAACACCTTGAATATGGGACTTAAGCTTGAAATATGGCCTGCATGGGTTTCATACCGTGGCAATTCTTTTTTTTTTTTTTGAGAATCAAGAACTTGAATATTATTAATGAAGGCCGTTAAGATTAGCCTGTAGTACATGAGAGATATCTGATAGTACATCTTCTATCCAAACTTAGAATTGTGAATAAGAAACCGCTCGTCTTGCTAACAAATGAGCTATATTATTACATTGCTTACGAACATGTGTATACTCTATGATGAAAAATGCAAGGCAAGGTACTGAACGTCCTATGCAATGTGGCCAAAATTTGCTAAACTGTGTTTGTTTTTTGAGTGCTGTAAGGATGATCTTTGAGTCACCTTCAAGGATTACTCTTCCAAACCCCATTTCTAATGCTCGTTCAAGACCCCTACGTGCAACTAGGGGTGATTTAAATCTACATTTAAGTCCATTCCTCGACAAATAATATAACACACTAACACCTTGAATATGGGACTTAAGCTTGAAATATGGCCTGCATGGGTTTCATACCGTGGCAATTCTTTTTTTTTTTTTTGAGAATCAAGAACTTGAATATTATTAATGAAGGCCGTTAAGATTAGCCTGTAGTACATGAGAGATATCTGATAGTACATCTTCTATCCAAACTTAGAATTGTGAATAAGAAACCGCTCGTCTTGCTAACAAATGAGCTATATTATTACATTGCTTACGAACATGTGTATACTCTATGATGAAAAATGCAAGGCAAGGTACTGAACGTCCTATGCAATGTGGCCAAAATTTGCTAAACTGTGTTTGTTTTTTGAGTGCTGTAAGGATGATCTTTGAGTCACCTTCAAGGATTACTCTTCCAAACCCCATTTCTAATGCTAGTTCAAGACCCCTACGTGCAACTAGGGGTGATTTAAATCTACATTTAAGTCCATTCCTCGACAAATAATATAACACACTAACACCTTGAATATGGGACTTAAGCTTGAAATATGGCCTGCATGGGTTTCATACCGTGGCAATTCTTTTTTTTTTTTTTTGAGAATCAAGAACTTGAATATTATTAATGAAGGCCGTTAAGATTAGTCTGTAGTACATGAGAGATATCTGATAGTACATCTTCTATCCAAACTTAGAATTGTGAATAAGAAACCGCTCGTCTTGCTAACAAATGAGCTATATTATTACATTGCTTACGAACATGTGTATACTCTATCGATGAAAAATGCAAGGCAAGGTACTGAACGTCCTATGCAATGTGGCCAAAATTTGCTAAACTGTGTTTGTTTTTGAGTGCTGTAAGGATGATCTTTGAGTCACCTTCAAGGATTACTCTTCCAAACCCCATTTCTAATGCTAGTTCAAGACCCCTACGTGCCGCTAGAGCTTCCACTTCCACTGCATAAAAAGGCAAGGGAATGCGCTAAGAAAGAGATACCATTACCTGTCCACATTCGTTCCTAATAATTACCCCTATGCCAGCACAATTTTCTGCTTGAAACAGGGCACCATCAAAATTTATTTTGTACTGGAGTTTTCCTGGTGGTTGCCACTTTGAAGTCGGATGATGTCTCGATGGTGTACTCGTTAACGTGTTGTGCATTTGGAACTCACGCAGCTTGTCTCGGGCTTGTGTAAGTGGAAATATCCTTAAAAATAATGCTAACATAAAGACACGTCACTAATTCCATTTAAAAAACATAATAACTTTTAAGAAAATATGGAATAATTGCTTATTTGATTGAGTCATAAACTTCTTAATTATGGAAGTAGATTTTAGCGTTTGTAAATAGTCGTGAAACAATCATATCAACTCAAAACAATTTGAAGCTTTAAACAATAACTTTTTTTTTTGTTGATACAAAGCTTTAAACAATATATTTTCTTATATTTAAATATTAATTAAAGAATATATATTTACTTATATCTTTAAAAATGTTTTATTTAAAATATCGAGAGCGTGATATGGCAAAAATAAAATACATGTATTTATTTTAAACGTGAATCTTGGGATTGAGTCAAACAGAAAAACATCGGGTTTCTAGGCACTTCTCTAAACTAGAAAAGTTAATGAGTTTGAGATTTTTTTTTATTTTTTGCTATAAAAATATGAAATTGTACTATATGAAACCAAGAAATAGGAGACTTTCTTTCACCATGAAGGTTTTAGGCAATCTGTCAAAACGGTCTAATGCTAAAACCAACGGCGGAAAGAAGCTCTATAATTTATAGTATAATTTGTTTAATAACAAAGATTGGCTATAAATTTATTTTAATAAATGGATTCAATTAACAAATACTCTTAGGGCATCCGTTAATAAACATTTTAATACGCAAAAAAAAGATGTGTGTCATAAAAGTGATTTTTAATTAATTAGGCGTAATTACCATTCTCTATTTTTATCACCTCGTCTCTCAAACTATTGGAGTCCAAAATCACTTTCTTCATTGTAAAAATCTTTTCTCACAAATCTACCCTCTCTCTCTCTCTCTCTCTCTCCCTTCCACGCACGCATTTTGACTTCAAAAGAAAATTCTCTTCATAGATGTTATTACCAAAAGCCTTGTATCTCAACTAGTATCTCTTGGTTTTTCAACAAAGATGTCTAAGGTTCAAATCTCCCCTTTTAATCTAATGAATTTATCAAAATAAAAAGAAAAAAAACACACACACACACACACACATATATATATATTGACCTACGTTCTTTATCTCAATGAATTAAATTGTTAACACCATGACAGAGACATGATCCTCATGTGGGAGAGCATGTCAAGCAATGTGGCGCATTTTTTGAAATTATCTTTTTTTGAGCTTCCACGTCAATAAACTTTGTATTTAAATCAAAGTATTCGTTCATTAAATTAATCAATAAACTAAATGTATATATTAATTATCTATAGTTGTGTATTCATTATTTATATTAAATGAATTAATATGATTATAAGGTCACAATTCGTACCTAAACCCAAGATTAAGATTGGGATAGGTCCAAAAAGCCCAATACAATGAATTTGTAAAGAGTGGGCTTTAAACCTAGGCTCTAGTAATTCTAAATAACAACGATAATGGGCTAGATCACAACATCATACACATGGAGTAGTTTATATAACAATAATCATTCTCGGACTCGAGCCGAGAACACTGGATCTTATATTTCACTTTTCTCAAGTATAGATTACAACTATTGATCTTTCATTTCACAGTGTTGTCTTCTCCCTTTGTTCCGATCCCCCTTTTTCCAGGGCCTCTCTCCTTCTTATACTCCCACCTCCTTTCCATTATCGCTCTCCACGTGTAGCTCTAGGTAGTTCCCCTGGATACTTGTTCCATCCACACCTTCCTATGGCTTTTAGGTAATAGTTGTAAGGTTGACAGATCACTGTTTAGATATCACTTCCTCATTAATGCGGCCAAAGTCTTAGGTACAGAGCATTCAATGCGGTGGTAGTAGCTTTCTTCAAGATATTTCTCATCCGTTCTTCCTTACTTTTCCCTTGGGAAACATATCTTTATCTACAAGACCTTCCAAGACATCATTATAGTCAACATAACATACCCTCTGATCTTCAATTCATCTAGCCGAGGAGATATCCCTTCTCGGACTACTTCTGCAAACTCATTACACAATAATCTACTCACAGGCGCTTAAGCTGGACATCCTTACTACCATCAATCTGTCCTTGGACAAGCAAGTATCCTCAGATCAAGCCCATGGCCCAAAAGTACGCCTTGGGCCTTTTATCCTCACAATGATTATTTTTATAAATTCTATATAAATCTTTTATATTTTGAATAATAATAATAATTGATTTTTTTTAGGAATGATAATAATTGATGTAGAAAATGACTTTCTTCCTCATATTTAGATGTTTTAACACTTGACAGTAATTGGCACAAAAGTTATCAAAATTAAATATTTGTGAATTCAATAAAATTAATTTTAACCATTTAGATTTCCCAGTTCATTTTAGTGACATATAATAAATAAATATATGTTATATATATAGTTATATATGATACCAACACTGTAGTATTTATTCCCTAAAAAAAACATTGTAGTATTTATTATATGTAATTAAAAATTAATAATAGGACAAATATATTTATTTTGTTATATTAATTATCTTGAGATCTCTCAAAAAAAATTATTTTGAGTGGTGCATTAATTATTTAAGTATAATGAAATTTTGATGTCATTTTTTCAAAGATTTGTATGAGAAACAATTAATTTCAAGTACAATATTTTTGCTCAAATTTAACTTTTGCAACAAAAGAAAAATAAATAAATTTAATAACACACAATCAATAATGTAAAAGATAATTAAAGTATATTTGCATTTTTATTTTATCATAAAGACATTTGTTTTCATGAGTAGGCATTAAACATGTCTATCTATTTAGTCACTATATCATATAATTTTCAAATTGGCAAATACATATAATATGATAAAATCACTAACTATTAGTGTTTTTCTATTTTGTCTATAAAATAGAATACTAAAAATTACAATTTTTACAAGGAAAATTATTATTGTTATTTTTTTGATAAATCAAAAATTAGGGTGGGGTATTGAAGCTTAGGTATCTTGATTGAAAACACTAGAAAGTGCAAATTAGTTGAGCTACATGGCTTTGGTAAAAATTATTGAAATATTGGAGGGAACTAATATAAAGTTGGTGATATATATGTGAAAAAAACGCAAAGTCTTTCTGACTTTCTTATAATGTTAGACATTATAATTGTACTAGTCATTAACCCATGCTGTGCACGAAATAATTAAATAAAAATTACAGATATTTCTTTTGCTTGAAGTTAAATAAGTAATTTTATTCAAAATATAAGTTTACACAATTTTTTCAATAAATAACGATCTTTATTTGACACTAAAAATACATTTGTATAAAAAAATCTACATGTTTGGTAGTTTTGAATATATATGCTTGAAAATGCTTTCAGATTGTTGGATGAACATAACAGTATTTTGAATTCACTCAATAGAGACTCACCATAATTTTATGCATAATAGATATTGATAGTGAACTAAAAATTTGACCATCTCTAGTTTGTCCATAGTGTCATCCAGGGCTAAAGATGTTAACCCAGCATAAGAAGGTCGTCCATCGTCAAGAGGTCGTCCGTGGGTGTGAAGGTAGTCCATTAGAGAAGCACCTGATGGACGACCCCTCAACACTTAGAAAATTTTCAGAATAAGTTTATATCCAAAAGTTTATAATCCGGACCGCGTTCTATTATTACAAGTTATGAGCAAAATCCTCACTCATCGCTCTAACTTTCCACTAAGTTATTAATTTCTAATAGCAGTTGTAGAAAATAAGTCTGAGTCTTCTAACTTCTATAGCAGTTAAGGAAGTTAAGTCTGAACCTTCTAACTTCCATCCACATGGAGGAAGTTACTAAACAAGTAACCGCTCCAAAGCTCATTATAAAAGGACTCATCCATACCAAATGAAGGTAAGTTTCCACCACTCCTAAAAGTTGGGATTCTTGAGTTCTTGAAAAAAAAAATGACTTAAAAATCGAAGGGTTCTTGGCCGGTTCAACCCTGTCACCTTTGATCTTGTACTTCTTTCTTTTTCAGGCCTTCAAGAAAACCTCAAGTCCATTGAAACTCAGAGCATTCAGCATACTGATTTTATGTGCATCATCAATTGGTGCCGTCTGTGGGAAGTTAAATTTGTATTTTGCAATTTATCTTCCTTAGACAAAAGGTTGTATGGTCCAGATAAGATCAATGACCACTAGTCCAGGCCATCAGGAGAGTGGAAACGCTTCCAGCCATCCTAATTGCGCTCACCAATCAATACTAGTCATGCAACCACCTTCCGTCCAACAAATGTAGTCTATGGCAACCGCCATGGCAGAGTTAACCCGTCAGAATCAAGAGTTGACTCGGGAGATAACCAAAGAAGGCAGTGTCATGAACGGTGTATAGAAGGATAAGCTTAGAGTCAAGAAATTAGAGAAGGAGAAAACATAGAGCACGAGAATCAATCAAGGGGTAATGCTTCACGTAGAGTCCCACACTTGGAGAAAGAGATGGATCAAATGAGGAAAGTCATAGACGAGATGAGGGAGAATATGAGAAGAACAAATCCTATAGATGACTTGGTTCATCAAACTAATTCTCCCTTCATAGCTTCCATCCAAAGTCATCCCTTGCCTTCCAAGTTCAAGATGCCTTCCTTGGACTCGTATGATGGAACGCGCAACTCGTGTGACCACATTGCAACCTTCAAGACCACAATGCACCTTCAAGGAGTTCCAGACGAAATCATGTGTAGGTGTGAGAGACCTCGAAAAAAAGCGTCTCTCAAAAAAGAGATTTAGGTAACTTTTAGGGCATTTCTCTTTTTGGGTAAATGATGTGGAGTCGCCACTTATTTTTTATGTACAAAAAATAAGAAAAACTAATATACAAATACATGACTGAATTGCTTCATTTCATTAATTGAATAATAAAATATATAATTAAAAATTTTGAAAATTACATGGCTTTGGGTCCTAGTTACAAACTACCAAATATACATGGCCTTTTGTCCTAGTTAAAATCTACCAAAAATAAAAATAAAGATAAAACTAGATCTACTTAACAAAAAATCTAAATCCGGAGGCTAGGTTACGGAATAGAAAGGTGTTAGGGACCCATTCCGCCCAAACAGAGTCTAGTCTTCTAAATTCTTGTGACCAATGTACCAATTTATGCATGTCATGAATGATATGTTGAACATGTGAAATAAACTAAACAACACAAATTTATTTAAAAATGAAATTTCTTCTTTTAAAAAAAAATTAGATTTGTTTTGATGATTAGAAAAAAAAAAAGATTTTGGTTTGTGTATAAAATAAAATCAGATTTGTTTTGTATGTGTAAAAAAAAAGTGGTTTTTGGAGATAAAAATTCAGATCATTTTGTGATGATAAAAAAAATGGGTTTTAATGGCAGAAAAATCAGATCTGCTTTTTAGAACTTAAGAAAATGGTTTTTTTATTTGTAAAAGATCAGATCTGCTTTTGAGAACTTAAAAAAATGGTTTTTAATGACAAAAAAATCATATCTATTTTTTATATGTTTTTTTAAAAAAAGAATGGAAAAGGTTTTTAAGAAGAGAGTTTCACTTAAAATATGAATTTATGCAATCATGAATAAAAAACAAACACAAACATAGAAGTACATGATCTCGTTCTTTATTTCAACAATTTGCATGTATTAAAAAATCGGATTTGTATCTTAAGAAAGATACAAATCAGTTTTGATTTGAGATTAAAAAAAAAAATGGAAAAGGTTTTTAAAGAAGAGAGTTTCACTCAAAATATGAATTTATGCAATCATGAATAAAAAACAAACACAAACATAGTAGTACATGATCTCTTTCTTTATTTTCAACAATTTGCATGTATTAAAAATCAGATTTGTATCTTAAGAAAGATACAAATCAGTTTTGATTTGAGAAAAATTCAAATCTACATAAAAAAAAAATACAGATCTATTTTTATATTGAGAAAAACTCATATCTATATCTAGAAAAGATGCATATCTGCTTTTACATTGAAAAAAATTCAGATCTACATCTAGAAAAGATGCAGATCTGTTTTTATATTAAGAAAAATTCAAATCTACATTTAGAAAAGATGCAGATCTGTTTTATTTTAATAAAAAAAAATTATTTACATGCAAATTATTGACATTCAAGAAATATATTATAACAATCACATAAAAAAAACAACAATCAACAATTCATATTATGACTATTTGAAAAAGAAAGAGATATAACATGCATCATCACATCATAAGAAAAAGGGTTAAGAAATAACCTCTTGCATGAGCACTCTTTATTCTTGAGAGGATGTTTTAGGGTTCAAAGAAATTTGTTCAATTCTCTTTGAAATCTAAAAATCCTAATTTAAGCAGCAACACTCAGAGAGGGGATCATAAAATATGGGTGATTTGAGAGCCTAAAATGTATGCCTCTCAGAGCGTAGAAAAAAAGTGTTGAATTATGAAGTTTAGCCTCTATTTATAGAGGTCAGAGGACTCTAAAAAATAGGTACGGACAATTAGGGTTTGAATCCGGATGCATCCTTTTGGGAAAAAGGTCGAAAAGGGTGTGCCTTATTATCACCCGAAGGCCATTAGGCCAAAGCCCAACAAAGGAAAATTCAGCCCTTTTAGAAGTGCTGAATTGGCCTTTGGACTCCGAACACTCTTTTGTGTTCGGGTGCCATTTGGACTCCTCTTTTAAGGTTTTTTGGCCGATCCTTGTATCTAGATGTGTTTTCATCCTCCGTCCATGATTTTTTTTATCTCTTTTCTAGATAATTCAGGTTTTTTAAGAACAATTGTCTTGTGGATAAATCCCTTAAAATAAATCCTGATAAAGTTCGGATTATTCACAATTTCATTGTTATCTAATCATCTATTTTATTCCTATGCATGCAACTCTATTTTAAACACTAATTATCAATCAATCACAAAATTATTTAATTAATTTTAATTATTTGACCAATCAGAATTAATTCAAACTAATCATGTGTGGTCGACTTTACCTAGATATCATGCATGTTGACCGTGCAAACTTGATCATGTGATATCTTTCGATCCGATGGTCCGATTTGAAAACCGAAAACACTGTTGTGACCGTTAGAATCTCAAGATCATTTTTATGATATGTTATGAGTGACATGATGCATGTAATGCAAAGACATAATGATGTATGTAATGTAAGAACAAATTGATGCATGTGATGCAATTATGATTTTTGGGGTACACGGATAGTCATTCGAGTCATTCGAATCATTCTCCTTGATTAAATCATGGGTGCAAACTTAAGTGTCTACAGTAGGGCCTTCCCAACCACCCTTAAGAGGCCAGCACTAGTGTGGTTCAGTAAAATACCTCTGAATAATGTTGGTTCTTTTAAGGAGTTGAGTAAGTTCTTCGTTAACAGTTTTATCGGAGAACAAAGGCATAAGCGCTCCTCATCCAGCCTACTAACCAAAGAGTAAGGAAATAATGAGAGCTTGAGATCCTTCATTACTCGCTTTAACAGGGAAGACTTGACGGTAGATGAGATGGATGATAAGTTGCTATTGGCAGCCATCCTCAATGGGGTCAGTTCGGATTTATTTATCCACAAGCTCTATGATCAAGAGCCACAAACCATGGCTGAACTCGTCCATTCAGCCCAGAGCTTCATGAATGCAGAGAATGCAATCATTGCCAAGAAGAGGAAGAGAGCAAAGTGAATGGAAGCAGACCCCTCACTCCATCTTGAACAAGGGACTCGTCTAAAGAAGGCTCGAATGGGGGAAAAGAAGGATAGAAACAACAAGAAGGCAAGTTCATTCTCAGGAAGGGGTCAGCATTACATGTTTTTTAATATTCCACTTGATCAAGTGCTTATGTAAATCAATGACGACCCATCTTTGAAGTGGCCAAAGAAGATGAAGGGAGATCCTAACAAGCACAACAAGAATAAGTATTGCCGCTTCCACAGAGTTCATGGGCATGACACGGACGAGTGTTATGACTTAAAACAACAGATAGAGAATCTTTTCAGGCAAGGAAAGTTGAGGAATTTTCTTGGACGAGATTACAAAGACGAGAAGTTGAAAGGAAAGGTAGGGGAGCCATCACAGCCCCCACTTAGAAAAATAAGAGTTATTGTAGGAGGAACTTCAACAAGGCAATCTTCCAAGTCAAGGAAGACATACCTGAAGGTAGTGCAGAACGTCAAACACTCTGGACGAGTTCCAAGAACGAAAGGGGCAGACGAGCAGGCCATTACTTTCACAAACAAAGATCCCGGAAGGGTCCATCACCCACACTACAATACAATCATCATTACTTTGCTCATTGAAGATTACACGACTAAAAGAGTGTCGGTAGATAATGGGAGATCAGCAGATATCCTATATTACCCCGCCTTCCAGCAAATAAGGCTTGGACGAGATCAACTTCGTCCAGTGAATTCACCCTTCGTTGGATTTGGAGGAATGAAGGTACAAGTAGTGGGTACTATTACTCTACCTGTCGTGGTAAGGGCACATCCACAACAATAGCTAAAGTAGTCAACTTCCTCGTCGTAGATTGTTCGTCTTCCTACAATACTATCATTGGACGATCAACTCTAAACAATTGGAAGGCAGTATCATCTACCTACCACTTATCTGTCAAGTTTCCAACAGATTATGGAATAGGGCAAGTATAAGGAGATCAGTTAGCTGCTAGAGAGTGCTACTTAGCCATGTTGGCTATGGACGAGCATGTACAGACGATGAACATAGAGGAGAGAAGGGTTACTGTAAAGCCCACTAAAGTACTGGAAGATGTTCCTTTGGACAAGGATAACCCTGAAAAGCTTACCAGAATTTGAACAAGTACAGAGGAAAAGACGAAGCAAGACCTCATCCAATTCCTAAGGAAGAGTATTTGTGTGTTCGTGTGGAGTCATGAAAACATGCTAGGGATCGATCCAAGCGTCAGTACTCATCGTTTGAATGTGTATCCATCTTCCAAGCCTGTTCGTCAGAAGAAAAGAGTCTTCGCTCCTAAGAGATAAGGCTATCAAAGAAGAGGTCCAGAAGTTAACCACAACAGAATTTATTCTGGAAGTCTATTACCCGGATTGGTTAGTTAATGTGGTGATGGTCAAGAAGGCTAATGGCAAATGGAGGATGTGTGTAGACTTCACTGATTTGAACAAGGCTTGCCCCAAGGATAGTTATCCATTGTCACTCATTGACCAATTGGTGGATTCAACAGCAGGTTATCAATTACTCAGCTTCATGGACGCCTTCTCAAGTTATAACCAGATAAGGATGGACGAGGCAGATCAAAAGAAGACATTTTATTTTGTTACAAAGTGATGCCCTTTGGTTTGAAGAATGCGGGAGCAACTTATCAGAGATTAGTCAATCACATGTTTCGTTCACAGATAGGATGGAATGTAGAAATTTATGTGGACAATATGTTGGTGAAAAGCTTGGTCGAGAAGAAACATCTGGACGACCTACAGGAGACCTTTGACACACTTTGACGATACAATATGAAACTAAATCCAAGTAAGTGTGCCTTCGAGATTTCGTTAGGAAAGTTTTTAGGATTCATGGTTTTACAAAGAGGAATTAAAGCGAATCTTGATAAAATCCAAGCTATACTAAATATGGAACAACCAAAGAATGTCAAGGAAGTCCAGTCCTTCACTGGATGAGTTACAGCTCTAAACATGTATGTTTCAAAAGCTACAGATAAGTGTTTGCCTTTTTTTCAAAGTTCTTAGGAAGACATTTGAATGGATAGATGAGTGCCAGAAGGCGTTCCAAGATCTTAAGGTATATCTCACTATAGCTCCCCTACTAAGTCTGTCCATTCCAGGTGAGGAGTTGTATTTGTACTTAGCAGTGTCTCCATATGCAATAAGTTCAGCATTAATCAGGAAAAAATGGAAAGTATAAAAGCCTGTGTATTATACAAGCCGAACACTAAGGGGAGTCGAAGGACGATATCCAATGATTGAAAAGTTAGCCTTTGCACTTATAATAGCTTCCAGGAAACTAAGGCATTACTTCCAGACACATGTCATCAACATCATGACGGATCATCCGCTTAAGAAGGTGATGAACAAGTTGGAAGCCGTAGGTTGATTGATCCAATGGGCTATAGAACTAAGTGAGTTTGATATCAGGTATCAGCCTAGGAATGCAATAAAAGCTCAAGCTCTGGCAGATTTTATTGCGAAATTCACTCCAAGTCATGATGATCTAGACGGAGTGGAAGAGACTAAGACATGGGTCGTCCATGTAGATGGGTCGTCTACACTGTATGCAGGAGGAAGAGAAGTTGTATTGCAATCCCAGAAGGAGATAAGTTAAAGTATACAGCTCGTCTGTAGTACCAAACAACTAACAATGAAGTTGAATATGAAGCCCTCCTCAAAGGGCTGAAATTGGTTAAGTCCTTAGGGGCAGAGTCAGTGGTCGTCCAAGAAGACTCTCAATTGATCATTGGCCAAGTGAATGGAACATGTGAAGCAAAAGAAGTACGCATGAAGAAGTACCTCAGTAGAGTGAAGCGTCTTATTAGAAAATTCAAGGAAGCCACTTTCTTTCAAATCCCAAGGGAGGAAAACATGGAAGCAGACGCCTTAGTAAAGGCAGCATCTGCAGATGGATGGGTGGATGAGCCTGACGAAGTCCAATATATAATAGCTTATTTAAGGGATGGAAGGCTTCTAGAGGAGAAAGACGAAGCCAGAAAGTTAAGGATTAGATTAGCCGAGTATGTCCTTATAGACGAGATGCTGTACAAAAAAGGCTTCTCTTAGCCTTACTTGTGATGTTTAGCTCCTAACAAAGTAAATTACGTATTGAGAGAAGTTCATGAAGAAGCATGTGGAAACCATTCAGGAGCAAGAGCACTCGTCCACAAGGTCGTCCGTGCAGGTTATTATTGACCGACGATTCAAGCAGATGTTAAGGCTTATGTAAAGGTGTATGATCAATGTCAACACTTCAGCAACGTCCCTAGAAAACCGTCGGAGTACCTCACCCTGATGATGGCCCCATGACCTTTTACACAATGAGGATTGGATATTTTGGGTCCCTTTCTAATTGGAACCAAGCAGATGAAGTTTTTGGTGGTAGAGATTGATTACTTCACTTAGTGGGTGGAAGCTGAACCCTTAGCAAAAAGCACACAGCAAAATGTCAAAAGCTTCATCTGGAAGAGCATTATATGCAGGTTTAGGGTACCTAGACTACTAGTGTCAGACAATGGACGACAATTTGATAACACACCTTTTAGAGAATTCTAGGAACAACTGAGAATCAAGAATTATTATTTCTCACCCTCCCACCCACAAGAAAATGGACAAGCAAAAGTAGTAAATCAATCCTTGTTGAAGATCATCAAGACTCGGCTTGAGGCGGCAAAGGGAGTATGGTCAGAAGAGCTATCGGGTATTCTATGGGCTTACAGGTTGACTGTGAGGACCCCCACAAGGGAAACTCCCTTCAAACTAGCCTATGATAGTGAAGCTGTCATACCCATGATTTTGAAACTCGGACCATTCATTGAACCACAAAAGGGAGAGGTTCAAGATTTTTAAGGTCGAACCGAGGTTGAACCAGGGTCGAACTGAGGTTGAACCGGGGTCGAACCGTGATGACGTCACAATTAATTTAATAATTATTTAAATATAAATAAATTTATTAAATTTATAAATATTGCTAATATTTACTAAAAATATCCTAAAAATTGAAACAAAATACATAAAATAGTACATTATAAGGTTAATAAAAAATAGTACAACATAAATAAGCATAAAAAGAAATTTTTATAATAATCCTTTAAGAGAAATCATTTCAATTAACTAAAAACGACTTTTAAAATAAATTCATAAATTCCATAGGTATTATTCTTAAATAAAAAGTTAATTTAGTAATACTTAATAGGGGTAATTACACATAACTCACCTGTGGTTTTGGCAAAAATCGCTTTACCTTTTGCCTACCAGTGGTTTGAAAAGTATCACTTAACCCATCTGTGGTATGTTCTGTTTGTTTTTCGTAACTCACCTCTGTTAAAATCAGGGATAAATAGATATTTTTGCTCAAATTTTATGTCTCTCTCCTCCCAAAACAAAAAATAAAGCAAAAATGCAAGAGAAACAAGATCAAAAAGTGATATTTGTCTCTCTCTCCATTCACACAAATTTTAAACATGAAGAACATACCCAAAAAAAATAAAAAGCCTAAGCCCCGTTACCCCCCCTCAACCCTTTGGCTAACTCCATCACAAACAGAAAATGAAAAAGAACCAATACAAATTAGAATAGACCAATAATTTCTAGCTTAAGTTTTATCTCTAAAAGTCCAATGTCCCACATTGCAAGACAATCTAAAAAACACATTCTCCCAATTAATCTCTAATTTATGTTCTTCTCTCACTCCCATTTTAAACATGAAGAACATACCCAAAAAAAATAAAAAGCCTAAGCCCCATTGCCCCCCTTAACCCTTTGGCTAACTCCATCACAAACAAAAAATGAAAAACAACCAATACAACTTAGAATAGACCAATAATTTCCAGCTTAAGTTTTAGCTCTAAAAGTCCAATGTCCCACATTGCAAGACAATCTAAAAAACACCTTCTCCTAATTAATCTCTAATTTATGTTCTTCTCTCACTCTCATTTTCTCAAAACCCAAACAAGTCACAAACTTTATGTCTTTCTCCTCCCAAAACAAAAAATAGCACAAAAATGCAAGAGAAACAAGATCAAAAGGGAGGGTTTTGGGAAAATTAATATTTGGTGGTTTCATTGGCTCCCACCTCTGCGAAAAGCTCAAGGCGGAGACGCCGCACAATGTGTTGGCTCTCGATGTCTACAGTGACAAGATCATCACAATAATATATTTTTTTTATTATTAAGTTTTTTATTTTCTGAACTAGTATTCAGAGTGAACAACCAAGCAAAGCAAAAACCCCCAATCCCTAACCCGCAGATTCTTCATCCATTCATAGCTTGCACAAATACCCACATACCCACAAACCCATTTCTCTCTCTTTCTTTGATTTTCGAGCACCACCGCTCAGTAAGTAGGGAAAATACAGACTCTGAAGCCATGAAAAGAGAGCTTGACCCTTCATCAAAATCATAATCTCCAACCCTTGCCTGACTTGTCCGTGACTGGCAGCTCAAGTATTATAAAAGCCATGATGTGTTGGGAAAAGGAAGTACAACAAGATGGTGGGATGGACGAGCTCTTAGCTGTGTTGGGTTACCAAGTTCGAGCTTCAGACATGGCTGAGGTTGCCCAGAAGCTCGAATTGCTCGAGGATTTGATGGGCAATGCTCGAGGTGACGGCCTCTCTCATCTCGCTACTAAGACTGTCCATTACAACCCTTCTGATCTCTCGACCTGGCTCCAAAGCATGCTCACAGAGCTTAACCCACTCGATCCATTGGTCCCTCCTCACCACCAATCCCCACCCACTACTCTCGAAGATTCCTTCTTGGGTGAGTCATCAAATATCACCTCAACCGATTTCACCACCAGCAAAGTAACAATAATAATAATCAGATTCAGAATACTCCTACCCAAGTTTTCGACGAATCCTCATCTTCTGATTACGATCTCAAAGCTATTCCAGGTAAAGCTTTGTACAGTCAACCCCAAATTCAAACCCAAAACCAAATCGAATCTCCATCCTCTAGAGAACACAAGCGTTTAAAACCCCTTTTTGATCTTGTTTTTCTTGCATTTTTGTGCTATTTTTTGTTTTGGGAGGAGAAGGACATAAAATTTGAGCAAAAATACCTATTTATCCTTGATTTTAACAGAGGTGTGTTATGGAAAACAAACGAAACATACCATAAGTGGGTTAAGTAATACTATTTAAACTATGGATAGGCAAAGTGATTTTCGTCCAAACCATAGGTGGATTATGTGTAATTACCCCTATTTAATATGTTGAGAAAGATGACATAGAAGTTTAGAAACTATAAATCATGTAACTTTAATATAAATTTAATAATATTGCATATTAGCTCCCAAGAAGAGCACTTGGTCTGTTGGTCATGGCTTCAGTCTTGCTTACAAGCTGTGAGAGCTCAGGTTCGGATCCTGGCAATCGCATTTTTCATTAATTTTCCCCTATTCCATGACCGGTTGAACTGGCCTATGATCGCCTGGTTTTTTCGATTGAACCCCGGTTCGTCCAGTTCTCTCAGAAGTCATGTATACCCAATTCTCTAGGCTTAAAAAACTGAATTTCAGTCTGGCTCTCGGTTTTCTCAGTAGGACAGCTCGGTCTAGTCCGGGTTTCAAAACAGTGATCATACCTGCAAAAGTGCACATGGCTAACCACAGGGTGATGAGGTATCAAGACGAGGAGAATGAAGAACAACTTTGTCTTAACCTCGATCTTATAGACAAGGTAAGGATAGATGTAGAGCAGAGGACAACAAGATACAAAAATCTTATAGCTAGATAACATCATGCAATGGTAAAACCCTAGCGCTTCAACATTGGGGACCTTGTCCTAAAAAGGGTCTCATTGGCAACCAAGAACCCGACCCATGGAAAGCTGGAACCTAATTGGGAAGGACCCTACAGGGTTATCAATTGCAAAAGGCAAGGACCATACTACTTGAAAGTCCTAGATGGACGAAAGCTAGAGCACCCCTGGAATGTTGAGCATCTAAGGAGATACTATCAATGAAGGGTCAGCCTGGACAAGCATCATCATGGAAAAAGTTGAAGCTATGCGTTACTTTCTTCATATTTATTTGTGTTTATTGCTAGTACTATGTCTAATGTTTTAATTCCCTAAACGTGCATTAGTTTCTAACTTTTGCGTTGTCTATGGACAAATTTGTGATGGACGAAGTCATGTACTTAGTCTGTCTGTTTGTGTAGAAATATTTTTAATTCCCAAAAGGCACTAGCTTCTAAGCATGTGCCATGCTTGTGGACGATGTTTATATTGTGTATATATAGTTTGGATTCCCAATGTATATAAGGTTGTGTGAATTCCTAATTTACATGTTGCTTTCACTCAAACTAATCCACAAGAAGGCTAAAGGCCTAAGATAAGTAAAATTTCTAGACACAAGGATGTAACGTCTATAAGCTTTCCTTAAAATAAGGATGAAGCAAAGAAAAAGAAACCTAAGGTATATTCGTCTAAATCACTGGACGAGGTAAAACCTAAGGTATATTTGTCTAATCAATGGACGAGGTAAAACGTGCACGTAAAAAATGTTCAAAATCCATAGATTAATTTGATCAACCAAACAGTCCAATCTTTGGACGAGTAAATGCTGGAAACGTTTTACCCAAAGACGAATAAAGGACCATCCAGCCTATGGACGAAAGATAATGCAAGCTATAAGTCAAATTTATGGACGAATAAAGCTAGCAAAAGAAATACCTTTCATAAATGAGTTATACTTAGAAAACATAAAGAATGGTGAAGGTGTTGAGCATGAAAAATTTATCCTAACTTGGATGATGTAAGCAAAGGAAATTCGTTCATGCAAACAGGACGATATAAAATGTCTTCATAAGTGGACGAGCCACACTTCAAACCATAGAAATAACATGGACGATGTAAACAAGGGAAATTCGCTCATACATAAAGCACACAACATGTTCAAACACCAAAATGAGAAATGAAAATAGAAGTAGACATCCATTCATAAAATTTAAAGAATGGTAGATGACTACCATCCAAAAACCCTTAAGTTATTCATAGCCAATGAAGGCAATTGTATTTGTTCATTGTCCATAAACTTAGACAAGGGAATTGTACTTAAATAAATTTTAAGATAAAGCCCAAAACAATGGGCATCCTCAACAAACGAAAATAAATAAATTTTCTAAAAAAGAAATAAATTACTAGGATAAACCACTGGGGGCATCACCCTCAAACTTTGTGTCGTCCTTGTTGGAATTAGTGGCGTCCTTGGCAAGCTCTGTTGAGGCGTTTTCCATAATGTTGACATCCTCAGAGCTCATTGGAAGTAGGGAACTCTTTGTGGTAGTGGAGATTTTGAAGGAGTTAAAATTCATCTTAGGGTAAGTCTCCTAAGCATCAGCACGGAAGTCCTCATAGCCAGCAACAAAGTAACGATCTAGACGAGTGGTAAAATCATCTGACTTCATGAAGGCTGCAATGGTTTCCTCCTTAGCCTTCTTCAGAGACAAGGTAAGCTCTTGGACTTTCGCCTCAAGATGACTTATACGAGACCCCTTCTGAACACAGTCTGCCTTGAGCTCTTCCACCTCATTCTTTAGTTTTATCTCAACTGCCAGAAGACGAGTAACCTCCTCAGTTTGCTTAATTACTTTCCCCTTCTTCAAGAGGATCTCGTTAGACAGCTCCTTATTCTTCTCCTTGGCAGCCTTAGCCTTGTCACAAAGCTCCTTAGCCTAAGTGGACGCAGTGTAAAATTTTGACATGGCCTGAAAATAGATGGACGAGGGAGAGTTAGAAATTTTCCTAAAAAATTCATAAAAAATGAAATAGATAATGAAAAGCTACTTACCTTGAAAAGGTCATGGATGGCAAAACGCTAAAAGTCCTTCACTGACATATTGTAGCAAGCATTTACTTCATTCTCAGACGAGCCCTTTGAACGACCTCCAAGCATAACATTTGTCCAACACCAAGTTAAGAGGACGCTTGCTTGACTCTGAAGGATGAGTCCTATGAGTTTTGGCTAGAGGAGGAGGAAGATTTTCAGGCTGGATGGATGGAATGGTCTGGACAGGTACCACGTTCACTGCCGAGTCGTCCATGTCTACTATCATAGGAGGGAATTTTGGAACCTTAGGAAGGAAGAGTTTTGTTAGACTTTTACATCTTGGAGCCTTGATAACTTAGAAGGTCACCAAGATCCACAGAATTGGATATGCCCTTCCTCTTCCCAGCCTGGATGACAGTTTTTTGGATGACCAAATGAGTCGTATCGTCTTGAACCTGGACGTCCTCTTCACCCTCAATATCACTGGTAATGACCTTCTTGTTTTCTTTCATGGTGGCCAACCCTATGGTGAAGATGACAAAATTAGTAGTATAAAAAAAAAAAAAAAACAATGGATGATACTTACTTCGATGAGTGGTTTTCTCGTGAACAAGATTTTCAGCAGTAGGCTCAGGACCAAGTCCCCAAGCAGCTAGACAACTAAGGATCACTATGCTGTGGAAGGACCTCTCAAGGAAGGCACGAACTTTGTCAATATGCTCTAAATGAAAATTGTCCAAGCGTGGACAAGTAACAACTGCACCAATAGAAGAGAAGTTTAGATGAGGAAAAGTTAGATAAAATAAATAAAATAAAAAGGAAGAAAGACATAACTTCAGGATGAAGATGACCTAAGGGGCTAGTAAAAGGAGGGAAGGGGGCACTATTTACATCAACTGGGTCCCCAGCCCAATTTCCAAAAATAAAAAAGAATTCTTTTTTTCAAAGCCTATCAGAAGAACTACAGCCCTTAATCAGACTAAATTGGGGGCCCCTAGACAAGAACTGGTAAAAACCAATAGACTGTTTAATCTCTGAGGGCTTATAGCAATAAAGAAACTCGTCAACTGTGATTGAACGATTCCCCTCAAGCGCATCATGACATAATACTTGCATGGCTACTATCGTCCTCCTTCCATTAAGATTGAGCTAGTTTGGTCCAATACCCAACCTATGGAGAAGACCTCAACAAAAAGAGTTTAAAGGAAACCTAAGACCTGCTAGGAGATAAGAGGTATAAACACCTAAACCAAAAGAAGGAGAATGACACCATTCCCCCTCTTCAGGTAGACGAGGTCTAAACTCACAAGGAATATGACATCTACCTACAAGGGTATTTAATTTACTTGCGTCCAAAATAGACGCCACCTCAAGGGCACAACTATAGCTTACATTTTTTTTCCTCCTCTTCGTCTTAAGAAGGACTACGAGACTTTCTGGACGAGCTAGCCTCAGCCCCAGAAGCCATCCTTCGTTGCATCTCCTGGAAATCCTTTAAGGGAAAACCAGGGACCTTAGACCAATAATGCTCATCTAAGGAACTACTATCACTACTACTACTTGTACTACCCTCACTACTCTCATAACTACTACCATCACTTCCAGGGGACACGTCCTGGTACTCGTCTATCTCTCTTTCTAGACTACTACTAGACGCAGACATAATTGGAATAATGAATAAGACGAAAACCTAAGGATGAAGGGAAGGAAGTACCTAACGAGACTAGAAGATGAGGACTAGACGAGGCTCTTAGATGAGATGGAAGAAAAGAAATTATCTGAAAAGTGAAGGGTAAGAGAGAGAAAGCACATATTTATAGGGCCCAAAGGTGGGGTCAACGAAGCGAGGCAGACCAACCAGAAGCTAACACATGGCATTTTTCCCGAAAAGATGAATCGATGCGACAAGTCAACCAATGAGATTATGACACGTGGCACAATCTGGAACAATAAAATTCAACTAGGGTAAAAGACGACATGTGGTGCAACTATTGACCATTAAAATGTTGACGCGTGTTAAAAAACTGAAAAATTTTACTATAGTCTTCTGGATGACCCTTGGACAAAGGGCTCAACTGATAGTGAACTAAAAATCTAACTATCTCCAATTCATCCATAATGTTGTCCAGGGCTAAAAATGTTAACCCAGCATAAAAAGGTTGTCCATCATCAGGAGGTCGTCCGTGGGTATGAAGGTCGTCCATCAAGGAAGCACCTGATGGACGACCCCTCAACACTTAGAAAATTTTTAGAATAAGTTTATATCCAAAAGCTTATAATCTGGACCACGTTCTACTAGTACAAGTTATGAGCAAAATCCTCACTCATCGCTCGAACTTCCCACTAAGTTCTTAACTTCTAATAGTAGTTGTAGTAGATAAGTCTGAGTTTTCTATCTTCTATAGCAGTTAAGGACGTTAAGTCTGAACCTTCTAACTTCCATCCACGTGGAGGAAGTTATTAAACAAGTAACCACTCCAAAACTTACTATAAAAGGACTCATCCATACCAAATGAAGGTAAGGTTCCGCCATTCCTAAATGTTGGGATTCTTGAGTTCTTGAAAGAAAAACTAACTTAAGCATCGGAGGATTCTTGGCCGGTTCAACCCAGTCACCTTTGATCTTGTACTTCTCTCTTTTTTAGGCTTTCTAGACAACCTCAAGTCCATTGAAGCTCGAAGCATTCATCCTACTAATTTTCTGTGCATCATCGGATATATATTGCAATTTGTCCACAAATGATAGCATTCAAGTAAACGGAAAAAAAAAATTTGCAACACTTTAAAATCTTCAAACCAATAAATTTGTTCTTCGTGATCTCATATTTTCTACTCCTAAGATACAATTAATGCTCTGAGATCCAATTAAACTGTATTTAAGCTTAACAGATATTGGCCCATTGTAATAATGACTAAAAGCTTTAACTAAAGTTGCCTTAATGCACACTTATTCTCTTAATATCTATTTGTCAAGCTTTGCTTATAGTCATTTCTCATTTTCTATGTTTTTCTTGTGCATAATTTGTTTACAAAATGCATGCAATCCGACCTTGGTGGAGAAGCACAAGATGCTAATTTGTTTACAAAATGCATGCAGTCCAACCTTAGTGTCAAGAAAACTATGTATTAGGTCTGATATCACTCAATGAAAAAAACTATCTTATTGTGAAATGTAGACAGTATTTAAGATAGATATTCAGGACTCACAAATCAAACAACTTTCCTAACCACAACAATTAGCTTAAAATGACAAACTAATGAAATTTAATCATTCAATTAGCTAATTCTATCTATTAATTCTTTGAATTTCCCACCTCAAACGCCAAACAATTTCCTGAAAACCAAACAGTCCCCAAATTTTCTCACCATCCAATGAGCTAACTAATCTCTAAAAGATAACTATTTTCTTCCCTTTCCATTATATTTATCTAAAATCATACTATTGTTCTAGCCACAACACAACACATATACTTTAAATAATTAGAGTTTCATTCAAAAAGTTAAAAATAAGATTTAAACTGTTACAAAAGTATTGTTTTTATTCGTATTTCTCTCCCTCACGCCATAAGTTTGATACAACAAATAAATTTGAAATTTGAAATCTTTTTTTTTTCCTTCCATTATTCAACAATTTCTCATAACCCAACTGTCCAATTAAGCCATAAACAACAAAATTTTAAACACCATCCAAAAAAAAAAAACAAATTATTCTTCTTTCCTCATATTTTTTGGTAAGCTTATATACATTGGAAACATTGGGTCCTTTTAATCAAAATTTACAAAATTATATTTCCCATTACACTTGCCATTAGTTTAAAAGTTTCAATATTATATACTTTAAAATTTTATTAACTACAAAGTGGGACTCTTCACCTTTAGCACAATATTTATGAAAAAAGATATTCATAAAGTATGAGAGAGTTTTGCAAAAAATAAAGTAAAAATTGTAAGAGAGAAGATTATCAATATGATTAATCAAAACATTTGACATAATGAGGATAAGCAAGCTATAAAAGAGATTATTCATAACTTATAAAAGAGAAATCAGTCAAAGTAATATATATTACAAATCACAATCAACTCAATGAGTAAGAACACTTGTGAAGTTCTTTGTTTTGGTGTATTGAGTTAAAATTTTAGTGACGATGCGACATGGTCACAAACAAAACCTTTTCTTATCAAACACTAAATAGATAATAACAATCTAAAAATAAAACTTATTATCTCAATCAAATTTAACAAAATGTTGCAACGATTAAAAACAAAAATTAGCTATCAAATTGCAACCATATTCTCTATCCATTAAATCCTATGCAAATTTAAAATTTCAACAGCAATGCAATAGATCAAAGCAAATTTGGCAGTTCTAAGCAAAGAAGTCAATACCGTACCAGAGGCTGTACCGGTTTGGCCACCGGTACGATATATTTCGGATACCGGTTAATACTGGTGTACCGTTTCGGGTTTACCACTATTTTAAATATATATATATATATATATATATATATATATATATATATATATATATATATAGACACACACACACACACACCAAAATCTCTAGAACCATGTTTATAAACATATAATATTTCACTTATATTATAGTAAATATAAAAGTTTATTATAAAACATTACCTCAATTCAGAACAAATTATTCATAGTTTTAGATTTTAGTATCAAATAAAAGAAAAAAAAAACACACAATATAAAATATAGAAAGCTTAGTTGTTCATTGCATACTAAGAAAACAAATAATACTAAGAAATTAATATAAATAAGTTACGATTATGCCTTTACAAAAATTCAAAAATTACAAAACTAAAAAATTTAAATAAAAAAAAAGTTTTTTTCTGTACCGGCCGGTACGCCCGGTATTGCCCGAAATTGGCCGGTACGTGGCCGGTATGGCCGGTATTTTTTTCGGTACAATATAGAAGTATACCGGTACCGGTGCATTGACCGGTACGGTATGTATCGGCCGGTATGGCCGGTACCGGTACGGTATCGGCCACACTGGTTCTAAGTCATGTAATATGATCTCTTACCCACTATAAAAATAAAAATAGCAAGATGAAAATCTAAATTAGGTTTACATTGAATCAAAAATCTTGGATTTGAAATAGAGTCAATTGGACCATTACGAACATTCTTATGTACAAATCATAAATTTTTCTCTACATTACAATTTTTAGTACAATGAATTTGCCTCTGTGGAGACACATTTCAAACCTCTAGGTAGACCATTTTTTCTACATATCAATAGTAATAAAAACATATTATCGAATACATTCACAAACTTCAATAACATGACATATCTTACAAACCCTAATGTTTATATCTTTGTACTTTATGTTGATTCCTAATTTCCTATCTGTCCTTAGTATGATATCAAAAGAAGCCAATTTGATGTAAGACTATAAAATAAAAAAATTTGGATATCCTATTGCACATCTATCAATAATTTGAATTTTATCTTGTCTTTAATATTTATCTATGAACTTTTGCCTAATTTTGTAACTACAAACCTCAAATATGCAATTCAATCTAATTTCCAAGAGAAGATCATTCTTGGGGAATCTAATAGTTCTAAATCAAAGCTTACAATTCTAAAAGGAATAGGTCAAGAGCATAAAAACACTCTGCATATAGGTGTAATGTATGCCTTTTGATTTCTCAAGAGTAATGCTATAAGAACTATAAATGCATATATCAGTAGTCATATCACTTTACATAAATCAAAACACTATAATTTGATTTCACTTCTCTAACCCAATGCAATTCACCAAAGGCCACAAAAATACTTTTATGAAAATAGCTTAGATACCCAAAAGTCCACAACCTACTAATATAAAGTCATGTCATAGGACCTAAAGTTCTAGGTTATGCATAGTAAACATACATATTGTGGTTAAACTCACGTACTCTTTTGAATTAACCCCTCCTGAGTCCTTAAGGAAACAAATTTGTTTCTGAATCAAACATAATATTCTTTCATTTCTCACATATTTTGAACTTAGACATCATGTTATTCCATAATTAAACTGCAATCCAAATAAACATGATTCCCAATTCCCATCAAACACCAACTACTAGGCAAAAGTTTTGTAGCTTGAAGATTTGTTTCCAATTATCTAGTATCTTGAATAAATTGTAAATTAGTTGGATGAATTTGTTTAAATTTGTCATTGTGGCCTAGGGAACTAGTCTCAGATTAGAGAAGGTGGATGTCTAATACCTTTTTAATCTAGAACTTGGCCTCGAACGTAATCTAAGGGATGTAGATTAGGTTCTTTTTCTTTTTTTTTCCGGATGTAATGTCATTTTTATGGTCTTTTGGTGCAACTAGGAAACAAAACAAAAGATGTACTTTATTTTTACTAGATTTTGACTGAAGCCATGTATTTTTTTTTTTTTTTTTTTTTAATTTCAAACGTTTAATGTAATTCATTTACCCTTAGAGTTTTTTTCGCTTCTATAATTAAATTAAGTAGCCATTCCAATGTAAGGCCCTTAGGATAGTAAATAACATAGATAGTTGAATCTCCACCTTGAGATTTCAAATTTGCCATCAAGTGTTTTTATTCTATTATTAAAAAGTATTCTAATCCTCTTGGATCATGGTTCTCGCACATGATAATCTATTAAAAGGTCCAATATAGCCACGCAACAAAGAAAAATATTAAGATTAGTTTAGGCATATGAATGTCGAGCCAGTGTCTAGAACCCACAATGATCGAGGCTCAACAACAACAATAATAATATCATTTTTTTTCTTAAAGACTCCCTCCCATTTTGAATTCCTTTCCAACCAAAATCAAAACGATGAAATCATTGGAGGGTATTTGAGATATAATCGATGGATTTGTCTAAGTTCGATGAATGAGATTAGGGACTTGTCTTTCTCCAAACTTGACTGATGACTTGTGCTTCTAGAGAATGAGATTGATTTGGGCTTACACTACTAGACATTACCGCCCTTAAGTTGTTTTGTTCATTGTCTTAAGCAAAAGATTAGGGGGGAAAAACCATATTTGATTAGTAGATTCTTGAACAAGTTAGTAGACCGAACAATTTAATTGCGGTTTGAAGGCTATGGTTGTTTTTCTACTTATTTTGGGTTTTAAAAACTAAATTGGTGGGTAATTCTTGGTAAAGTTATTCCAATCAACAAGTTCAATTGTTAAAACCATGACTTAAAGCAACTGTTATTTGTTGTAAAGAGTAGGTATAATATTAGTAATCTACAAAGAGAATAAATTTAAGATCTAAGATTTTTGTTATTTGAAAAAAAAAAAATTAAGATGCTTTTGTATTTTATAAATATAAAAGAAAAGGAGAAGCACTTCGTGCTACATTATTTTATTTTGATATACAAAAATGGTATGATTTATGGGATTAGGTTTCCAAACCAATGAGCCCATCACCATGTATTGTGTGGGGATTAGTGCTACATTATTTAAAGTATTATTTCCCAAAATAAGAGCATTCACATCCATGAAATATAAAATGAAAAAAAGTGGCCAATCTTGCACATTTAATTCCAAATTCTCCCACATAAGTTAGCTAAACTTGTGCAAATATACACTATTATGTACTAATTTTGTAGTCTCTTTTCCTCACATGCGTCTCTTCCCCAATTCCCCCCCCCCCCTCTCTCTCTCTCTCTCTCTCTCTCTCTCTCTATATATATATATATATATATATTTAAACACGACAACATTTCTGCAAATCACCTACCACCGCCCAACTACCATCACCACAACTTATTACAACACTCTCTCCATTTAAACAAGACAACATTTTTGCAAATCACTTACCACCACCTAACTTCCATCACCACAAAATCAACCTAAACCCACCAACAGAAAGCCCAAAATCAAACCTTTAACAAACAACTCAACAATGGAAAACCCAAAATCAAACCTTCAACAAAAAACTCATCGACCCATACCCAAATCCAAATCGTCGTTGTTGCCATATGCTTTGACTGATCATTTCAAAGAGGAGAATTGGTGTTTCGATGTCGTTGACTTTGTATGAGAGATAGCTTAAAGGAGAGAGAAAATTTGAGGGACCTGAGCAAAAGAGAGAGCTGAGTACTATATATAGTATAAGAGAATTCCCCTTTTTCAACTGGACTTTTATGTGGTTCAAAAATACCATCATTAATTAAGGGTGATTTCATTTAGAAATAAGGTCATAAACGTCGAATAACAAATTTCATTTTGAATTAATAAAGAGATTTCCTAAAAAAAAATTACAATTATCGCTTATCTTTAAAGTTTATCATTTTTATTTGTTTGAAAAATAAAATATATATTTCTAAATTATCGTAGATACAAACTAATAACCTTTACTTAAAAAATAGAAGAGCCTATGAGTGTGAGTGCGTGCTCAGAGATTAGTAGTAATAATAAAAAATTATTATTATTATTTTTTGAAAAACTATTTTAAATAAAATAAAGTATAAAATAGATAATATGACGTGAGTGGTTTTGAAAAGTGGTTATTTAAAATAGAAAAAAGTAGTTTCTTACACTTAAATAGATTTTTAGATGAATTGATGCAACTGCTTTAAGAGATAAAATCAAATTTAAAATAGGCATAATCAATATTTTTATTTAGAGAAATATTATGTCCACAATATTTTTACAATAAATTATAAGTGGCAGGTTGTTATTGGTAGAAAAAAAAAAGTAATTTTTATAATAAATTTAAATTAAAACCAATAACAATTTACTACATATAATTTATTGTAAAAATATTGTAAAAATATTATTAATGTCGTTAAAAAAAAAAAAAAAGATTTTCAATCATTTTTTAAAACAAGTGAAAGAAAGAAAACATCCCTCCTATCCACATCATCAAAAGGTCACATGTATATAAATGGTTTCAACAAGGCTCCGCCGCATACAAACTATACCAATTTTTCATTAATATTTTTGCTTTATTCTAATTATCGTGAAATAAAAGCCATTATTTATTTCTCCGTGTTTCTTTTCTTTTTTCTTTCTTTTTCCCTTCTCTCGATTTAGGGCGCACGCACATTTAAAAAAAAAAAAAAAACCCAAACTCGCTCTTTGACTCCGAATCAAAACCCTTCCTTTCCCCCTCTGTGTCTCTCTCTTTCGCTGATCTACTTCTCAGGTACTCTCTCTATCTCTCTCTGTGCGCGACCGAGTTGATTCGGACTCGTCCCGAGTTCGATCTCGAATCGCTACGAGTTCATGTGTTCGGTTCAGATCCTCTTTTCTATGTCGCTCTTAAACTGTTTCTTATCGTTTCTTTTATCAATCTCGATCGCGAAATTAGGGTTTCTCGATGAGGTTTTGATTTTTTGAGTTTTAAATTTATGTTTTAGTGTAGGAATAGTAAGTTTTTTTTTTTTTTTTTTTGCATTTAATTTCTGTTTGGGGACTTAGAAATTTTGTGGCAGGAAAACAGTGTGGAAATTGTGAAATACGCGTTTTAGTGCTGGATTAGTATTTTTAGGGGAAATGGAAAGCTTATTTTAACTAAGTCAAACAGTCTGAGAAGATGAGAAATCTGCACTTTGGATTCGTAGTTTCTCTTATATCTTTCATTTTTCACAGTAACCAAACGGAAAAGTAATATTTTGTTTTTCTTTTTGGTGATTTAACCTCAGTTATGTGGTCTTGCATGTTGCATAATAACACTAGGTAGGTACATTGCATTGAATTGTTATTAAGGTATGGAAAAGATTATGGTTAGCTAATTTTAGCTTTATAGTACGAGTAGAATATCCTCAGAAGTTTTGGGATTAAGGTTTGGTTGTTGTAGTATCTCCAATTGCGTATTATTTATTTTTTGATGCATAATACAATTTTATTTTGTGTCTGTGAGGAAATGTTCTGACATTTAAACTAATTCAGAGCTCTATTCTTAGGTGGTTCTGTTATTGTCAATGGAGTTGTTTTATGTAGTGTGATAGTAATATGGTTGGGTCGGTCTGATTTTTACACCTGAAGTTGTACTAATCTCTAGGTTTCTTTCAAATCAGTTACCTGTTCATGTGTCAAAGTGTGGTTGTTGAAAGTTGAAATATTATTTATGTTCACAAAATAAAGTACGAAAACCCCGGATTTTATTTTTAAGCACTGTTGATGCTAGACAGTAGTTTTATTTAGAAAGCCTGGCATAAACCTCAATGTGATTCTAGGTTTTAAAACTTCAGAGAAGCATAAGGTTTTTGTCATGGGATTTTTTTTTTTTTGTGTGTAGTTTTTGTGTAGTAATCATAAGTATTTTGACGAGTGTATAGTGCTTGCAACATTCGTGGTTTGTTCATTTGTTTCTACTGGTTGTTTGCTGCAGATTTTCTTTCAGTATTTGGAGTTTTCTCTTACAAACATGTTGTTCTTTTCAGGCTATAAGTTGAGTATCACAGAGCAAAACTATTCATTGTCCACCAATCTTTTCACTCTTTAGACTAGGCGTGGTGTTTCTCAACAAGGAATGACTTTTTGATGCTCAAGCAATGTCGGGGTTACTTAATGTATTGTCTCTTATCTACGTGAATTCTTCTTTCTGTGGACTGTGAGCTTTGGCCACCTCTGCCTGTCTTGGTTATTTTGTCTGTTGTCTTATACCTACAGATTTATTCTATATTGCTACAGTTTTGGAGCATTTACTTGCTGAATGTTAAGTTTTGGTCTGTAAGAAACATGCAGTTTTTTGTTGTAGTTCTTTTAATCATTGTAAAAGGTCATACCCAATGCACAAAGCTCCCACTTTTGTGGCTTCTGGGAGAGGTGAATCATTGTAATTAGATTTGTGGTGCATATTTTATGTGGCTTTTTTTAGCATAGTTGCATTATGGAGTATATGATGTCAGTAGAAATTGGAGATAAACAAGTGATGTATTTGGAATTTTAGGATCATACTGAAGGGTTAGGCATCTAGTTTTATAATGGAATTATCTGAAAGGAAGGTAGCATTTGTACGCTGATTTTACAGTCCCATAGTCTAGGTTACTTTCTTGGACATTCTAATATTTAAGGATAAATTAGTATTTATAGACCTCTACTTCTGTTAAAGGTGACATTTCTTATGCATTTTGGATGCATTACTTGCAATCAATGTTTTCTTGTCTTCTTTATTTATTTGTGCATGTGTGTGTGTAATATGTGATTCAAATTCACTTGGTTTATCTGTTTATTGTGAAATGTACTGTGCTTTCTCGTTGCAGTCTTCTCTCAACAGTTCGGCTTCAAACCTTCCAGATAGTACTGGGCGATCTTTTGCTACATCTTTCTCTGGTCAGTCTGGTGCTGCCTCCCCCGTTTTTCATCACACTGGTGGGTAGATATTGCTGTAGTTTCACTCATGTGTTCTTCAGAATTAATGAAATTCCAAGTATTTTTTTGGCAGGAACCATTCAGGGGCTGCACAATATTCATGGGAGCTTTAACGTTCCCAACATGCCTGGTGCACTAACATCAAGAAACTCAGCAATAAATAATGTTCCTTCTGGTGGGGTTCAACAGCCTACTGGCAGCCTTTCTAGTGGGCGATTTGCGTCAAATAATCTTCCTGTCGCTCTCTCTCAGGTGCTTGTATTGTCTATGCCATATGCCATTGCTAAAAATGGTTCGAGATAATTGATTGTAGTTTGATTGAGATTTCTCTTTCCTCTTATTTATCTCTGTGTGTGTGTGTGTTATTATACTTGCACGTGGTCATAGTTCTGGACCATCTCCTCAATCTTTTCTTTGTTCAAAAACTGTTTTGCAGTTATCTCATGGCAGTTCCCATGGACATTCAGGAGTCACAAATAGAGGAGGTATTAGTGTTGTAGGAAACCCTGGATTTAGTAATAGCACAAATGGAGTTGGCGGTTCTATTCCTGGAATTCTCCCAACCTCTGCTGCAATTGGTAACCGGAATGCTGTTCCAGGATTGGGAGTATCCCCAATTTTGGGAAATGCGGGTCCTCGGATTACAAGTTCTATGGGAAACATGGTTGGTGGAGGCAACATTGGGAGGAGTATAACCTCCGGTGGAGGACTATCTGTTCCTGGTCTTACTTCTCGGCTAACTTTGGGTGGAAATAGTGGATCCGGAAGTTTGAATGTGCAAGGACAAAATCGATTGATGAGTGGTGCACTTCCACAAGGTATATTAACGTGAGCTGGTGATTTTACTTGTATGGAAGCAGCTTAAGAGAAAGATGATTTACTCTAGAACTTCTGGAAGTATCTTCTTCTGCATGCATCTGTAAATACTTAGTTGTTGCTTCACTTGTAGATAATATTGCACTAATGTTCTTATTATATGCTTTGTGCTAGTATCTCTATAGTGAGATGTGTTTTGTGTTTCTTATATGCATGTGCTTATTTTGGCTCAATTCTTCTGAATTGCTGTGTGGTTTGAACAGCTGTTCATCATATTTGTACTTTATCCTTTTTAACTTTATGAATATATAATAAATAATTATGTTTTGATATGTTTAATGAGCTATAATTCTATATGGAGATGACATTTTCTGGATTCAGGTTCTCCGCAGGTAATTTCTATGCTAGGAAATTCCTATCCCACTGGTGGAGTTACACTTTCTCAAGGCCATGTCCAAGCAGTAAATAATTTAAGCTCTATGGGAATGTTAAATGATGTGAACTCTAATGACAGCTCTCCTTTTGACATCAACGACTTCCCTCAGTTGACAAGTCGTCCTAGTTCCGCTGGAGGGCCCCAAGGACAACTGGGTAAACAAAGGAAAATCTTGCAATTGTGCTTGTTGTATGTTTCGTATATCCACTTTGTCAATTTTAAGATATGCCATAAATAAATAAAAATTACAGGTTCACTACGAAAGCAAGGGCTTGGTGTTAGTCCTATTGTTCAACAAAACCAAGAGTTTAGCATTCAAAATGAAGATTTTCCAGCTTTACCAGGATTTAAAGGTGCTGTATATTCTTTTGACCTGGCCTATAAATATTGGCTTTTCTTCTTCCGTAAAGCATTCTTTGTGTTTTTTTAAAACCCTGCTTCCTTGCCAATATTACTTGCCATGCATGGAAGATAATACCTTAGAACTAGGTTTATGTTTCGACTGCTACTTAAGATTTACGTTGTTAACTGGCAAGGGGGGCAAATCTCAGTGGGAGAGCAGCCAATAATGCTAATGCAAAAGCTTATTTATTGCACGTTGTACTTTGTGAGAATAAGGGTTTTAGGGCTTTTTCTTTCCTGGTATCTTAGGATTGACATGATGACATTAAAGTATGATGTCTCAAATATTAGATGGATTAAAAAAAAAATAATAATGGCCGCTTGAGTTTGTATTAAATTCATTATGTTTTTGCTTGGTTATGAATTTCCTATTGATAGGGATGTCTTGATGAGGTCATTTTCTTACACTGTTTGGGAGTTTTTTAAAGAATGGAATGGGATGGATTAAAGTAGATTGTATAGAAATGGAATGGAATATGGTGTATTTTTTTTTTTCTGCTTTGTTTGGGACTTTATAATAGAATGAATGGAAAGAAAGGAAAGGAAAGAAATCTATAATTTAGGAAGGAAATCTATAATTTTAGTAGTGCGCCTTTCACCTTTTATTTGTCTTTATAAAAAAAAATAGGGAAAAAATTTATTTTGTGTTCATTATATTATAGAAAGGAATGAGAGTTCCTCCCAAAAATGGGAGGAATGCTTTGGAAGGATGGAGTGATTTCCATCCCTTAAAGATCCTTTTTATTCCATTCCTTTCCATATATTTCCTTCATTCCAAAGAAGCTGTTACTACGACATATAATATAAATAATTGATGGTTTGAAATGCTCCATAATTGAGATGGTCCTTTCTATCATTAACGATTTCCAAGGATCCAATTTCCCAACTATAGTGCAGTTTTGTTTATGTATTGATGAATTATAGCCAAATGTAAAAGAAAAAAAAAAAAAAAAAGCAAAAAGAAAGAAAGAAAGAAAAGAAAATAAAAGAAAGAGACATAGGTGGTGTGAAATTTTGCATAGGGTTTCTGTGATGCAAGGTTTGTTTGTTTTGTTTTTGTTTTTTTCTTTTCGTAAGTGTATTGACAATGAAACGTGACATCTTGTTACGAGGGTGCTATTATAGTCCTGAATATCTATGCATCAGCTTTCTCCACCCCTCACACTGTACCTATACTTTTTGATATTGGCCACCTCGAAAATAGGGATCTTGGGTGTGAAAATTCATCTATCTTTGTTATTAATTATTTATAAATAAAAAATCCATCTACATTTGTTGGATCAAGCATCTTTAATTTTATGTATGGCTAAGGAGAATTGAAAATTACTTATGTTTTGCATCACTCAAGATTTTGTCTTGGAATATGCATATTGTTACCGTTGGATCAACTTCTTTGCTGTGTTTTGATGATTCTTTGCAATTGGATGTAAAAGATCTTTGTACATGCTGAACTGATATAATAACTTATGTTCTATATTTTGCCAATTAGAGCTGAAGTGGAACTTCCTCATCTCATAGTAATGGGATGGAGGAGGTCATGGGTTCATGACCCACAGGGTTCCTGTGTAACTTACCAATTAAAAAAGAAAAAGAAAAAACTGCATACTACATTAGGACGTTTCCCTTCTCACCTTTGGGTGCAGATGGATGATATATGTTCTTATCACTCAAGTACACTTATAGCTTGGAAGTATGGCTTGTTCTTGTAATAAAGTTTGGTTGGTTGTTTTAGCATTTGTTGTTGACTGTGTCATTAGATCTTATGCAGGTGGTAATGCAGATTATGCGATGGATATGCACCAGAAAGAACAACTTCATGACAATACTGTTTCGATGATGCAATCACAGCACTTTCCTGTGAGTCCTATATTGTATAAATTGAAGAATGTGTGTGATTGATAATCTACAATGGGGTGGCACTCCATCAAAATTGATAGCATTTTAATTAGTTCTGTAAACAAATTTTGCCACTTAATAGATTAATGGCTTCTTGTCATGAGTTTCATAAATGAAAAAATGAAAAGTTTGATTCCACCATTTCACATGAAAATGGGTGTTCTTATCAGTAATGTTGGGGTGGCAAACAACCATTGGGTATTCCTAGTTGATGCTATATGCTGTGTATCAGGGTTTTCACTAATTCTTCCAATTGTCAATGTGCAGATGGGTAGGTCTGCTGGATTTAACTTAGGTGGAACGTACTCATCCCATCGTCCTCAGCAGCAACAGCAACAACAACATGCTCCATCAGTCAGTAGTAGTGGTGTCTCTTTTTCACCTTTAAACAATCAGGACCTTCTCCATTTACATGGCTCAGATATGTTCCCATCTTCACATTCAACGTATCACTCCCAGGTATTCTAATTTGTTGCTGTAATTTGTCTGTTTCTAGTAATAGGGGATCTTCGAGGCTGCGGAAATTAATCCCCCCCCCCCCTCCCCTTCTATAATTTAATTTGGAATCACCATGGTGTACATTTGATGTGCATTGTTGACATTGTTTTGTTTTCTGAAATTATGAGCGTTGGACTATATAAATGCTGTGTTGGTCAACATAGGACTAATTTGTAGGCATTTATCTCCTGCATCAATATATGAAAAGTATACCTAACATCGTAAATTTTTTTTTCCTTCAGACCAGTGGGCCTCCTGGCATTGGACTAAGACCTCTAAATTCGCCAAATACAGTATCTGGTATGGGATCATATGATCAGCTCATCCAGCAGTATCAACAACACCAGAGCCAGTCTCAATTTCGTCTGCAACAAATGTCAACTGTCAATCAGTCATTTAGGGATCAGGGCATTAAATCTGCGCAGGCCCAGGCTGCACAATCTACTCCAGATCCATTTGGTTTGCTTGGCTTGTTAAGTGTAATAAGGATGAGTGATCCCGATCTGACATCCCTTGCTCTTGGAATTGACCTGACAACCCTTGGGTTAAATTTGAATTCACCAGAAAATCTTCACAAAACTTTTGGTTCTCCATGGTCTGATGAGCCGGCTAAAGGTGATCCAGAGTTTACTGTGCCACAATGTTATTATGCCAAACAACCACCTCCTCTACATGTGAGCTGCGCTGATCATTTTCCTTTAGATATTGAGAAAGCTAATGTATTTTTCCTGCTCTAATCTCTTTTGGATGGTTGCAGCAAGGTTACTTTTCAAAGTTTAATTTGGAAACATTATTCTACATATTTTACAGGTTCTTTTCTTTACTGCATCTCTGTTGCTCCCTTGTCTGACTCGTAAGATATTAAATTTAATGCAATCATTGTCCTCTTTTGCAGCATGCCAAAAGATGAAGCCCAATTATATGCTGCTAATGAACTGTAAGTTCTCTCAGGATGTGTGTGTACAATGTAAGGCATAACATTATGAAAGTGAAGCCAGGCTATTAGAAAAATTCCTGAATCATATTATCTTTTGTGAGAACCAGGATTATCCCTCTAATATGGTTGAATATTTATTTTTTAAAATGTTTTATTTTAAATAGAAATTCTCTGTAGTCTGTATCAAATTTGATTTGAAGAAAGAATAATGGTTCTATCCTATGAATGTTAAAAAAATATTCGTGAAATCTCATCTACTAGTAAGTTTCTAGTCCAACAAAGATAAAAAAGGACAACATATGGGATGGTTGGAGTTGTGATTTGAATTAGTTATTATATATCTAATTTTGCCCCAAGAGGGTGCTGCTTCCTTGCTGTGTGTGAATTTGTATTTAGTGCAGATTTGGCCACAATTAAATCCACAAATTATAAAGTTGAGTCTGACAATACCTTTTGTTTGTCTAATTTTTCTTTGGCACTGGAAAGGCCTGTGCTCGTGAGAGTGCACTGCAGATGGCGGAAGTCCATCACTTTAGATGGTCCTATTTTTTTGGTTAAAATTCTATATACTGACCCGCTGAAAGAATTCCAGAGAAATTGCTTTTAAAGAAAATCTTCTTTGTTAAAAACTCTTTTCTATTCTCTTCATGTTCACAAGATTGCCAATACATGTGTATTAGAATTCCAGAGAAATTTATATCCTTTTATTATGTGTGTGTGTGTGTATATATATTCAAGTATTTATATATAAATATTTGTACAAATATGAAGTTCCAGCTCTTCAAAGATATTTAATTTTGTTGCTTTCACTCCCACTAACGAACATGCACCTGCTGTGTGACTTGTATTTTAGCTTATGCAATATTTACTAACAAGGTATGGAAGCTTGTTTTGCTAAAAGCATTGTGAAACCTGTTGGCAGTTACGCAAAAGGCTGGTTTTATCACAAAGAGCACCGATTATGGTTCATAAGAGCCCCCAACATGGAGCCGCTTGCTAAGACAAACACTCATGAGAGAGGATCTTATCACTGTTTTGATCCAAACACATTTGAAATGATCCGCAAGGTTTGGACCAATGACACCCATTTCCTTAAATTGTTTTCTATATAATTATAAGTTTGAGCAATTTTTTATTAATTCTACTGTGTCCAACATATAATTTTGGTTGCAGGATAATTTCATTGTCCAGTATGAGATGATGGAAAAGAGACCGTTGCTACCTCAACATTAACAGATATTGTACTCACAATGTAAAGTTTCAGTTTGGATCCTATTAGAAACCAAGTTAGCAACATTGCTTTATTGACAGCCTTGTATCTGGCAATTTTAAGCAATTTATCAATCTTGTTGTAGTGATCTTTAGTCGTATCTTTTATTTTTCCCTTTACATAATCAATTTTTAGTCTTTACACACATTTGCTTTATTGACAGCCTTGTCCCCCTTCAATTTTGGATGTTTTCAAAGTTATCCATTGGTCTTGGAAGTTCTTAACACTACCCCTTCAAATAATTGATTCGAACCCTTTTGGCCAAAAATGGTTGTAGTGTGTGAGTTATGGTGCTTACGTTACTGTAATTTCAGTGGAAGAAATTGTGTACTCGGTTACCCGAGTCTTCTTCATTTAATCTTGATCGTAACAAGTCGAGATAGCAACGGAAGAACTCGGAACTTGGGAGACCAGGTGCAAGACAGCAGGGGTCTGGCATGTATCATTATGATGAAGTTTGACGTGTGTGCGACAGTATCGGTTACATGAAAAAAATTATGGTTCTATTAAAGAAATGTGTTGAGGCTTAAGAGGATTCACGTTGTGTTCTCTGAAATAGGTTCTTATTTACCCTCTAAAATGACCGATATCGTAACTTAAGTTTATTTATTTATTTTAAATCTCCCGCATTTTTTGTTGATAAGCATTTGATTGTGCATCACTATTTAAAAATTTACGACTCTATATTTTTGTCTAAAATACATAAGCTTTGTAGCTCTTGTAAACTCCTCTGCTCCCATTTTTTTTAATTCATCTCTCTCAAGTTGTGACATGGGTGAGTGGAGTCGCAGTAGGTGTGGGTGGTTTTGCGGATGTTGATCTTGTTGCAGGTGGTGTTGCAAAACAGACACCTCGACCCCTGATTTCCGTCTTGAGAAAAGACAAGTTCAATGCCCATTAGCTTCAGTCTCAAGACAGCTATTAGAGGCAGCATCACAAATTTCAAATGATGAAGATAATACCATGATAGAATCTTCCCCCACACCAAATTTTAGGACTCATCCTGAACTATTCCAAGATTCTCAGGATCCCTAAGATTTGAATGACAACATAGGCTATAGACGTTCATAGATAGAAGATCCACAGACTAAAATCAAGAAAGAAAGGACAGACATTATTTCACTAATAGACAGAATCTTTGCTATTCATTAGAGACGGACAGAATGAAGATACACAGCCAAGGACAGAATGAAAATAAATAGCTAATGACTCTTATGATTGCAAGAAGAAAGATAGGAATGAAGCACCTATGGCAAGGCCTGCTTAATAAAACAAATGTGTCACTATTTATGAAAATTTTAAACTATTCATTGAAAAGTATCCTCCAATTCCTCTCTTTCCCTCTTGAAACCAAGAAAGCCCTTCTCCCTTTAATATTTCCCCTCTACAGAATTTGTATTATAACTTGTTAATCTTGTATCTATAAAGAAGGATGATGTTCATCTATTTGTTTCAATAAAGGCATTTAATACAGATTTCCTTTTAAATAAGAATTTATTGTTTTAAATTATTTTTACATCTTTTGCTTAATTTATGCTTTCATTCTCTATTATTATATCTATATTACTATAATTATACTTTATATTCTAGAGTTCAACTTTGGTAAGGATGAGGTGTAAAGCCCATGTTTTATACCATCCAATGAGAGATTGTCATATAAGCATTTTACTTTAAATTTAATACATCCTACCACACTTAATAACATTTCAATAAACTTTTAATTTTGTTGGTTTTATATATGGGTAGGGTGGTGGCATTACAGTGGCTATTTTTGTGTGTGTCTGTGTGGGGTGGTTGGGGATAATGTGGTTTAAATGCAGCTCCTAATTCTAGAGGGGTTTGATTTTCTCTCTATGTGTATCATCTAGCTTTTATGGCCTCGTATAGGCCTATCCACGGGTCGGACTGGTTCAGGTTTAGGCCTGAACCAAACTTGATCCGATTGGGTTGGGTGATTGGATCTTAGACCCGTATTCGACCGAATAGTCAGGTCGGAGTTGTTGGTTAGGCGGGTTTGGGCCATAGATTGAGCCAATTTTTGGACTTCTATAAAATTTATTTTAGTTCAATTTTTTTCAGCCTTTTTAGCCCAAATTAAGGAGTTTGACAGTTTTATAAATTACTTGAATGTCATTTTTTTGAATTTTCCATGTAAAACAGTTTGGACCTCGCTTTTACTTTTATTTTGGAAAAAAAAAGGGCCTTCAAGATAAACTTAAATTAAGGCAATTACTTTACTTATAAATCTATTGGGCCTTCAAGACATAAACATCTTGGACAAAATACCTCACCACAAGACACAAAATAAGCCTATTTTTACCACGTCTGCTAAGCATCCACACATTTAACATCCAGGACAAAATACCTCACCACAACACAAAATAAACATCCTCACATTAACCACAAAATAAACACAGCAAGATATATTGTAAAACCTGGACAAAATAGTACAATACAACTAAGAACACTCAAAATCCTATTTTTACCACTTGTGACTTGTTAAATAGCCACACATTGACTACCACAAAATAGAATGTATAACCTTGACAAAATAGCAAAACACAACACACAAACATGCCTATTTTGACCACCTGTGATTTGTTAAACATCCACACAATACAAGCACCTGGCAATAAGCTAGTAGCTCAATGCAAGTCATATATATTCAAGAGAAACCTAGAGGCATAAAAGCCAATCTTAGCATCTATGTTAAACCTGCCAATCACACAACAAGTATTATTTCCAACAAAAATAAGTCAACCATAGCAAGCATAAGCAACAAATTTATACTGCAATATTTCTATATATATATATATATATATATATATATATATAAATGGATATATACTAAGTAAGCCATATAGGCAAAGAAGACAATTAGATTATTGCAAGTTTTTAAGGCAGTAAACCACAAGTCAGTAAGCTTGCTAGCTATACAATGTTCCCAGCAATATAATTAATTACAATTATGAAATACCACAAATATTTCCAAAAAATAGTTTTTCCAAAGCATTGCATGACAAATACCCTAGCTAATAAGTCTTTAACTCATAGAAAAGAAAACCTATTGACTAAGATTTCTTTTCTATAAGCATTAAGGGTAGTGTTGTTAGAAAGCAATGTGGTCCGAAATTTTCCCAAAAAGCTGCCTCCTTTACAAAATAAATGATTCCTCCAACGACGAAAAAATATTTAACAACTAATACATTAGTACCAAATACAAGACCAACTAGAAATACAGCAAGTTTATAATAGTAAGGGGCCAAAGGCAGTAACATACCAAGTCAATTATCAATCTTCAATATTAATTAAAGGTCGTTTGCACCCAATATTGAGCTGGTACTTGTTGATGCACTTGATGATGATTGTTGATTTAAAACTAGAAAAGAAAATGAAATAAATACAATAGATTAAATTTTGTTTGAATACATAAGACATTCAATAAGAATTAATAGACAATAAGCTTCAGAATTTAAACATATTACCTAAATCATTAAATTCCTCCTCCAATGCCTCAACCTCATAACTTGATTAACGATGAGAAATCAGAACTGTGGCTTGAAGCCAATTATGTGCACATACAAGGTTTTGGACCATTAGAGGAGTGAGAGAACTTCGAAATTGATCAACAATGCGGCATTCGGTGCTAAATACTGACTCAGATACAACAATAGAAACTGGTACAGCCAGCACATCCTTAGCCACTTTGGACAACAGTTGGTACCTACTAGAATTCCACCACCCTAACATCTCAAAATTCACATCTTTTCTACCATTACAATTTTCAGTTAAATACTTTTCAACCTCATTACTACAACCTACAGATTGCCCAGCTTCCAAGAAAAGCTTATATCGAGAGTGAACCATCACATATGGATCACTAGCATCACCTTTCATTTGTGTCCTCTCACTCCCACTTTGTTTTTGCACATTTCGGGAATGAACAAAACAATGAAAATTATACAACTTTATCAAAAGATCTTTCACCTTATCAACCATCACATTCTCCACTGCATTCCTATAAATTTTAGAAAAAAGAAAACTTTAAAAATCTCAATTTTTTTTTGTGGATCAAGAACCACAATTGCATACAAAAGATGATAATTTTATCACTTTCCCCCCAATACTTCTCAAATTTAGTTTGCATGTTTGTGGCTGTGTTTTTCAAGAGAGTATTTTGGGATTTAACTATATGAGAAATACTCGCCTGAATAACAAAGATCTCATCAAAGAAGGCATTTGAAATAACATACAAAAAGCCAGAGAACTTCTTTGTTGCATTGTAAAAAAGCCTCAAGAAAGTCACAAATGCCCTACAATTTTGGAAATCACTCATACAAGGAGATTCTAAACCACCACTATCTTCCATGGTTCTAAAGTACGACGAATAATCATCATCTTCAAAGTCCATTCTAAGGAACATTTTCTCAAATTTTTCAGCAGTTTCTAACATGAGGTAAGTTGAGTTCTACCTAGTAGGTACATCTAGACAAAGAAGACTCTTGGACTCCATACCTAACCTCTCCATAAAACTCCTAAAATTTTTATTTCTATTGGGTGAGGTCTTCACGTACCTCACAGCCTCACGCACCTTAGCAACAAATACATCAATTTCTTTCAAACCCTCCCCTACAATGAGATTAAGGATATGGGCACAACACCTCATGTGCATGAACTCATTTTCTAAAACTGTCCCATTCCAATCTTTTGTTACTTTTTTCAAAAACTTAATTGTGGTTATATTGGAGCTAGCATTATTTACTATCAAAGTGAATATGCCATCAATACCCCACTCAAGCAAAGACATCTCAATCTTTCTACCTATAGTCTCCTCCTTGTAGTCTTTAACTTGACAAAAATTTAAAATTCTCTTATGCAATTTCCAAGCATCATCAATAAAGTGACATGTGAGACACATATAATTCAAATTTTGAATAAAAGTCCATGTGTCCGTAGTAAGACGCACCCTACAACCCTTCAAGAATTTCCTTAGCTTCTCTCTCTCTCTCTCTCTCTCTCTCTCTCTCTCATTATTATAAATTTCAATCACATCTCTAGCCACAATTTGACGAGATGGAATATCATTTAAACGGAGTGGTTGTAAGGTAGTTACATATTTCTTAAACCCATCATTTTCAACACACCTAAAAGGCAACTCATCAATTATAATCATTTCAGCAAGTAACTTTCGAGAAGCCTCAACAATAAAGGTTGTTGACACAAGTTGGAACTCTTCATCTCCATCATTTTTAGGTTCAAAAGCTAAGGTTTTTTGCCCTTTAACTTCTTCTCTATTAGGGTTCTTGGGACAATTTGTCACATGAACTAACAAATTACTAGTACCACAACTCTTACTGTCAGCATGAGATGATTTTTGACAATAATTACATATAGCCTTAGTGACACCCTCTTCTACCTTTACTTTTTCAAAATGATTCCAAACTAAAGACTTTTTCCTACTATTACTAGTACTAGTCTTACTCACTTTGCTAGGTGGAACTAGGGGCAACTCAACAACCTCTGGGGTGGCAGTAACACCATCAACTTAGGTGGCAGTAAAACCAACAACTTGTGTAGCAGTAGAACCATCAGCTTGTGTAGAAATAGAGGATTCCAAGACCTAAAAAAAATCAAATATAAATATTAGCAAACAAAAATAACAAGAACAATTAATAATAATAATCACATAAACCAAAAAAGAAAAACTTTGATGCTTGAATCCAAATAATAGTATCCTACATAAAACAAAAAAACTTTAACATAAAACATAAAACATTATCCTACATAAAACTAAACAGAACCCATAAACAAACAACATGATGCTTGAAATTTTATTAAATAATAAAAGCAGAAACATGGTGCTAAAAATTTATTAAACAAAATTAGCAAATTAACAACAACATAAGTATTGTAAGGACCAGATTCAGTCCACAACCTAAGCGATTTAGGCAATGACCCAATGAGCAAAAAATAATGAATTTATTAGAGAGTGTGCCTAATACTGAACATTCAATAAGTTAGGTGATAGGCTAGTTAGCGTCAGAATAAACAAGAAAAACAGTTTGGATATAGAAAAATGTTCCTTAGTCAGGTCCGAGGAAGGTATGTTCTTATATATTTCTTTTGGACTTATACAAATATTCAATTTTTCAGTTATACAGTGTTTTTTTTCCCCTCTTAATCTCAGATGCCCTCCTTTTTTCTGTCATGGAGTTCTTTCCTTTTATATGTCCTTCTCTTCTTTCATCCCAGCCTTCCACATGTTGATCAGATTGCTAATCTTCTTGATACTTGTCTCATTAGCACCTTCCTGAAGTCTCTATGGGGTAGTTGTAAGGCTAAAAGCTACTATTCAGGTATCACTCTACATTAATGCGGTCAGGAGGTTAGATGTAGAGTATTCAATGCCCTACAGATATTTCTCAATTCCCTGTTGACTCATCTCTTTCTAATGCTTATCCTCCCAAGCAGGGCTACCTACTGCCTAGTGCTTGATGGGTGGTCGAACTTCAGGCCTCTACTCTACTAGCCGAGGAGGGGTTGCTCCTCAAACAACATCACTTGTTTATTGTGACTCGACCTCTTCCTTGGCTCAATAATCTATCTTCGCTAGTACTTATCTATCCTCGAGCTATTTGACATCCTCGGGTGCGCCCATGGCTGAATATCCTTATCTAGGCCCTTCATCCCTACAATTATCATTCATAAACTCTAACAAAAAAAGAACAAAATCCCAATTTTTAGCACAAAACACAAAGGAAAACAAAAATCATACCTTAAAGAAACCGTGGGTGTTGGAGTTTTGAATTTGAAGACTGAAACCCCACATAGACAACTTTCAATTCCTGAATAAAATTGAAATAGAAATAGAATTAATCAAACAAATGAACAAAAAATAAAAGTAAAATGGTTAGGGTTTCAATTTTTTTTAGTTAATGTTTCAAATTATAAAACTTTAAATTTATTTGATTTTTAACAGTAGATTTTCATAAATCATAACAAATAAAATTTTACTAAATAATAAAAGCAGAAACATTGATGCTCAAAATTTATTATACAACAACAACAAAACGACAACAACATCTACAACAGCATAAGTAACATGCATGAACTCTAACAAGAAAAGAACAAAATCCCAATTTTGAACACAAAAAACCAAGGGAAACAAAAATTATACCTTAAAAAAACCGTGAGTTTTTGAGTTTCGAATTTGAAGATTGAAAACCCTACCTGTACAACTTTTAATTCCTGAATAAAAATAAAATAGGAACAAAATTAATCAAACAAATGAACAAAGAACAAAAGTAAAATGGTTAAGGTTTCAATTCTTGTTAGTTAAGGTTTCAAATTATAAAATTTTGGGTTTATTTGTTTTTAACAGTAGATTTTCATAACAAATAAAATCAATGAGAGACTGGAAAAAAAAAATGAGAAAAGGAGAATATTTACCTTGAGGAAAGGGTGATATCTTCAACAGTTCAACCCATATGATCAGTAGCAGGGAGAGGAGTGGGTGATTGTGGCGACAAAGAAAGGAGTGGGTGCTAGTGGCGGCGGCGGCTAGGTATGAACTTGTAGTGAGAAGCTAGGATTTGGACCTTGGAGTAGAGAGAGACGAAGTGAGAATTGAGAGTTTGAGAGTGTGGTTTGTTCATTGGTGAGAGTGAGAAGACCAAAGCTTAAAGCCTTTAAAGATTGAAGTTTGAAGACTAAAGAGTGATAAAGATTTCGTATGGAACGGGTGAAGAGATTAGAAAGAGAGAGAGAACGTCTGAGAGATATGAGATTGAGATATCTAATAAAAAAAATTGATCTCTAATTGTGACCGTTGGATTGTCTTATTAATTTTGATTTTAATGGTTGATTTATAATTTGGTACCTTTGCTCTGAATCACTGATATGACTCAAATGAGTTTGTAGAGTGTAATTTTAACCATAGATTTTGAATCTTGATTTGGTTTAAACAGTTAGATTTGAAATTGGAAACTTGTGCCAAAAAAGGCTGTTGAGATTGGTTTCCCAGTTCTCTGCTATATGTTACCCAATAACCAGAGCATGTGAGTAAGAGTGGAAGATTGATTTACGTTACCCAAGTACCGGTCGGTTCGGATTATTCAAGTTAATTACTTTATAATCTGAAACTTGTATCAAATAATTGATTATTCTTAAAACAGGACCCATAACCGGCCAAGACTTGCATTCGGAGCCGCCGGTGGACCTTCGGGTCAGGCGGGTCAGATTTTTCGGGTCACTGGATAGCCCTAGCCTTATATCCTTTTTCAACACTTTCGAGCCTTGCAATCACTACTATACTTCCTGCTAGCCTTTTCCTCTCTCTTCAAATTCAACAATGTTCCTTTGAGTTGTGGAAAAGCATTTCAATCGAGCATATCATTTGAGTAATGCTGATTGTTCATTAACTTATTGTATTTCTAAAGAAAGCGTTGATTGTTCTTTTCTTTTTACTTTTTATTTTTTAATCATGGAATTGGAAATCTGAGATTTTGTTAACATTTGTTGCGCTTCACAATTTATGTTATTCATGCTTCATACACCCTTTACCCCATTTATCATAACAAATGTCATTTCTTCATATTACAACTAAATAGTTATATGTTTCCCTCCACTATGACTTATGCCCAACTCGTCTCATTTCAAGATTGGCAGTTTTGATCAAAGAATGAAAGGATTTTCTTCTTCCATATCAGATCAAAGCGAGGCTGCTGAAACAATAGATGCAATCGACTCAGGCTCCAAAAAAAAGAGGGTCCTACTTCAAAAAAAAATTATATATAGATGATATATCTATATATAATATTTATCAATATATTTTAATTACAAAAAAAAAATGTATTTTTATTAATCAATAAAATACATTAAAAAAGTCTCATTATATCCTAAAATACAAAAGATTAAAAAGAGAAAAAATAAATATAATTAAATTTCAGCTAATAAAATTAAATTTTAAGAGACAAATTTATTAACTCATTCTTGAAATATACTAAAATAACAATTTTTTATTTTAAGGCTACTAAAATAACAATTAATATTAAAAAAATTCATTAATAATATAACTTAATTATCTTGAAATATACTAAAATAAAAATTATAAATTTTTAAATGAAAAGAAAAACTATCTTATCTTTCTATCCCTCTGCCTCTCCATATATATTTTACCCTTCATTTCTTTATCTCATCTTTTTTTTTTTTTTTTTTGATTGGAAGTTTGCAAATTTCATTAAACTTGGGTAGAACCCAGAGAAATTACATCAGAGTTAATTTCAGATACAATAAAAGGGGGAGTGTCCTCCACCCAAATAATACAATCTTCAATTTCCTTAGCATGTCTAGCCATCAAATGAGCTGCTTTGTTGCTCCTTCGTGCAAAACGCGCCTTCCAGATCCGAAATTTGGCAACCATGTCTTAGTCCCCGATATGAGCCGCCGGATTGATAAGGGCAAAGTTGCTCGTAGACGGGGCATGAATGACCACCTGTGAATCCCCTTCAATAATGACTTCTCTAAGCCCCAGCTCCCATGCAAAAAGCACACCACACTCCGCTACCTTGGCTTTAGCTTCTAACGCTCCCAGAGGGAAATGAATCCTCTTCGACATTGCACCCATGATCTCTCCTTCATCATTCCGAACTATTACTCCCAGCCCACAATGCCCTACGTCTTTAAACGTTGCACCATCTATGTTTACCTTGTACCATCCGGCGGGTGGAGGCTTCCACCGCTCCCGTATAGGCTCGCGCCGTGGAGCAATGACGGCGGCTGCTGCTTGCCTAAACTCCTCCATGTACCTGCGAGCATTTGCGACCAAGACTAATGCTGTTTTAGAGGAACCATCGTGCCGGACATCATTTTCTATTATTCCATATGCCCCATGCCGCTGCAACAAGAATTTCCCAGTCGGCATTTTGGTATCGCTCTTTAAACAGCCAGAGTAAGTCACAAAAATCCTTCGGCTCCCAGGAGGTATTGGGTGGCTTAATACCGAGGATCGTCCATACTTCCATGGCCAGGCCGCACCCCCAGAATACATGTCCCGGTGTCTCTGTTCCTTCGCACATGTCGTATTCCACGTCAACTTGCACGTGGCGGTCCCTGAGGCGAGTCTTGGTAGGAAGAATATTCTTGCATGCCCGCCATGCAAAGCTTCGTAATTTACATGGGCATTTAAGGTTCCAAATGGTCTTCCAAAGGCCTGCCATTACTATATTATCTGAGCCTTGGCCTCTGTCTTCGCTTTCTTGGAGTTGTTGAGCAATTCGGTATGCACTACGGACCGAGAATAAGCCATTGGTAGTGGCTGACCAAACCTGTTTGTCTTCAATGGGGAAGGAGCTGAGGGGGATGCTGAGGATAACCTCTGCCTCATGTGGGAGGAAAGTATTACGTATAATATCTTCCCTCCAGGTGCGCAAGCTCGGATCAATCAAGCTTGATACTTGGTTTCCTTGCTGTAGATTCTTCCTTGGGCTCACAGGCTTGAAGTGGGTAGGCGTTGGTAGCCATTTATCATCCCATAAATTGATCTTGATGCCATTGACAACGTTCCATCTGGTACCTTCAGCCACAACATGTTTGGCTGCCATAATGCTTCTCCATGCAAAGGAGGGATGCCTCCCTAATTTAGCTTCAAGAAAAGTGGAGTTCGCAAAATACTTGGCTTTGAAAACCTGGTGAAAGAGCGTATTTTGGTTATGCATTAGACGCCACCCCTGTTTTGCAAGTAGAGATAGGTTAAATGCTTTTAAATCCTTGAATCCCATTCCTCCATCTGCCTTAGGCTTGCATAATTTATCCCATGCTATCCACGGAATTTTCCTCTCCTCCTTTTTTTGTTCCCACCAAAACCGGCTAATCATGGCCCCAAGCTCCTTACATAATGAGTCTGGAAGCTTAAAACAGCTCATGGAGTATGTTGGTGTGGCCTGGGCCACTGCCTTTATGAGTGTTTCTCTACCAGCGTTGGACGAACTTCCCCTTCCATCCGGCGATCCTCTTCCCCACTTGGTCCTTAATTTTGTTAAATGCTTTCTTCTTCCCTTTGCCAATTAAGGAAGGTAGCCCAAGATATTGTTCGTGCTGCCTAATGATCTGAGCTCCAAATAATTCTTTGATGGAGTCTTGAATTTCCGAAGGCGTGTTTTTGCTAAAAAACAAGGACGTTTTGTCCCTGTTCATTTTCTGCCCCGACGCCATTTCATATTCCCGAGGATTTGCCAAATGTTGGAGCACTCGCCATGTTGGCCTTGCAAAAAACAAGGCCGTCATCGCGAATAGTAAGTGAGAAATCCGTGGGGCTCGCCGACATACCGAGACACCATCGATGCTTCCCCCGTTCTCTCGCTTGCTTTAACATGGCAGACCTTCCCCGCATAGTAAGAAGAGGTACGGCGATATGGGATCGCCTTGCCGGATACCACGTGTTGGCCGGATCAGGCCCTTAGGCTCCCCATTCAACAACACAGAGTATGAGACACTTTGTATGCACATCATCTTCAGATTTATCCAGCGGTCATGGAAGCCCAACTTCACCATGATCTTTTCCAGACAAGGCCACTCAACGCGGTCAAAGGCCTTACTCATGTCAAGTTTGATTGCCATGAGGCCCTCCTTTCCTTTCCTACGTTGGTTAATGCAATGCATTGTTTCAAATGCAACAAGGACGTTGTCGGTGATTAACCTGTCTGGTAGAAATGCACTCTGAGACATGCTTATGATATGGGGCAGAATCTTCTTAAGCCGATTTGCCAATACCTTGGAAACGATCCTAGAAAGCACATTAGTGAGACTTATAGGGCGGTAATCCGTGACTTTTTGAGGATTGTTTCGTTTTGGAATAAGGCATATATGGGTGGCATTGATGTCAGGGGGCATAACACCAGAGTTTAAAATATTAAGGACACAAATAAGAACATTAGGACCAACAATATTCCAAAACTTCGATAAAAATGGGTGGCATACCGTCCGGCCCGGAGATTTGAGTGGGTGCATTTGTTGGAGTGCAATCCGCACTTCGTCGGGGTGGAATTCCTTGGTCGACCGGGCATTCATTTCCGGTGTCACTTTGGGCTCTATAGCTTGCACCACGGAATCAAAGCAAGAGGGCATGTCAGATTGGTAGATGCTTTGGTAGTAATTTAGGACAATTTTTTCGATATCCTCATCACTCTCCAGCTCTAATTTCCGTGATCATCTTGTAGTCCTAAGATGGCATTTTTCTCCGTCTCCGTTGGCGGGGCCGTGGAATGGAAGAATTTGGTGTTGCGATCACCCCGTTGCATCCATAAACTCGGATCTTTGCCACCACATGTCATTCTCCTTGTCAAGCAGATCATTAATTTCCTTACGAAGTAGTGCAATATTCTCTGCGAAGTCATGCAAAGTGTTCAGAGATTCAAGGTGCTGAAGTTGTTCCTGTTTCTGTTGAAGCTGCTTATTAACATGACCAAATACATTCGTGTTCCACCAACGAAGTTGATTTTGACAGTTCTTGATTCGGTCCCCGCGCATTGTTAGATCTCCGTATGGGTTGGTGGCGTCCCAAGCGAGCTCAACAACCTCCCTACACCCCCGGTCCCTAAGCCACATGGACTCAAAGCGGAACCGGGGCTTCTTTTTACGTTGGAGCCGCTTAGTTTTCGTGTGTAGGACGAGGGCACAATGATCGTAGGCAGCCATGGACTTGTGATAAACCATTGCACCCCGAAACAGTTCATCCACTGCGTTAGCCACCATTCTATCAAGACGTATAAGAGTTCGTTGCGAGCCAAACTCGCCGTTACACCACGTGTAGTTTGAGCCGCTAAAGCCCAAGTCTTGGAGATCACATGCATCAAGAGCGTTCCGAAAGGCCAACATTTGATCTCGCATTTCGCCCCGCCCACCCACATTTTTCTTCAACATGAGTTATTTCATTGAAGTCTCTCGAATACTAACCAGGTAGGCTTAGCCGTGAGTGGATGCATTCTAGTAGCTTCCAAGACGTGTCTCTTTTGAGTATCCTGATGGCCGTAGAAACCGTAGCTCTCCAACGCCTGTGTGACGTGGTATTTGTGACGACTACATCAATATGAGAGTTTGAGTATTTGTGCGTCCAAACATTAGTGCCTTCCTTCCAAAGTAGAGCGAGACCTCCACTTTTTCCATCACTCGGAACAATGATTCCCTGCGTGTAATCAAGTTTAGTTTGAAGTCTAGATATGTGAGAAACCTTGGCTTTTGTCTCCACGAGGAAGATCAAAAGAGGAGCTTCTGCCCTGACCAGTCTGGTGAGGGCTCGAACTGACCGAGGGATCCCAAGCCCTCGGCAGTTCCAAGATATAATACTCATTGCAACCTCCGCCAAACCGCCATCCATATTAGACTGTTCTTCCTCATTCTGCGTCGCCACCTTCTTACTTTTCTTACGTTGTATTATTATGGAGTTCGGCTCTAATTCTTGGATTGGAGTTGGGCCGACTCTTTTTTTATCCACAATGATGCTTGGAGTTTTCATTGAGCTTGTGTTTTCAATGGGCCTAGTAATACGCCTCCAATGTCTAGTTACTGGCCCAGGCGGTTCATCAATCCAGCCCATATTGGTGTCATAAATCATGGCCGTGGGCCCATCCTCTTGAGTCCAAGTGTTATGTTGACTTTTTCCAATCTCAAGGTCTTTAGGCAGCATCTCTTCACCTTTTATCACAACACTTTTTCCTTTTTCACTTATCTCTATCCGCCGCTGTGCTTCTTCCTCTGCAGGGTCATCTGTCACACCTAGGACGGAGGGAATGGGCTTCCCAAGGTTGGCAATATCCATTTTAAGGTTAGAAGAGATGGTAAAGCATTCTGGCAAGTCAGGTTCGCTGCTCAAGGCCGGCTTTTCCGCTTGTCCTGATCCAACTTGAGCGGTCAGAGGCATAGGACATGTCCCTGTCACGTCAGTTCTGGCTTTCTCGCCAACCACGCGCCTCACGTGGGTGTCGCGAACTCCATCTCCTTTGTGTGGGTATTCCGTCCTTCCTTGCAGCTTGTGGGTGTGCCTGAGCTCCGATGAAGGTTGATCGGAGGCGTGGCTGTGAAGGTGTTCCGGGTTGTTTAGTGATCTCTTGCCCGGTTCGCCTCTGAGCCATGCTCCATATTGGTACGCACCCTCGTTTCCACTTCCTTTTGGTGAGATACCCTCTGTGCATTCCTTTTCTCCATGGCCGATCTTGCCGCAGATGTAGCAAAAGTTTGGTAATCTCTCATATTTGAAGAAGACCCATCGGTGGTCGTTATCTCCAAAGTTGATCTTTTTTCCACTGACAAGCTTTTTTGTTACATTTATCTTGATTCTTACTCGCAGGCACCGCCCCCATTGAACTCCTTTTTCTGGCACATCAACATTCATGACCTCGCCTAAGTGACATCCTATACTCCAACCGGTTTCTCTAGTTCTACTTTTGAGGGGGAGGTTGAAAATCTGGACCCAGAAAGGAGACCAGATGAGCTTGATATCTTTCGGCACTGACTCGCCATCAAAGTCTTGGAGCAGAACCAGGTTTTTTTCGTAGCTCCAAGGGGACATGTCAAGCACTTTTTGCTTGTCTTTCTTGTCTCCAAACTCAACCAGGAACAGGTCTTCTTCAATATCTGAGATTAGGACTCCCTTATTCGGTTTCCATATCATTCTCATCGTTTTCCTGAGTGCTTCAATGTTGATGCTTCGTTGGGTAAGGATGTGCATGAGAAGACAATTTTTTCCCAGTTCTTGAGCAGCCTGTGTACTATCATTTCCAAGGGAGATTCCCTCTTCTTCGTCTTCAGTAATGGTTAGTTTTTTCTATATCTCTTCTAGTTCGTCGGCCATAATGAGAGGGTACAGTGAGATTGAGGGACGGCAGGGGTTAGTTGTATTGTTGCAAGATGGGGAGAGTAATGGAAAAAAAAACAAATAACAGAGAGTCTCACAGGAGAGACTACAAAACTACTTGCAAAAAGCAAGACCTGACTTGCTTCCACGTTCAGAGAACGAGAAGCACTTGGCTTGCATCCACGTTCAGAGAACGAGAAGCACTTACAACATACTTAATTTCTTTCTTTATCTCATCTTGATTTTTGATCTTTGCCTATAAGCTCAGCCATTCATTTTAAGTTACATTTTTTAATCTATTTGATTGACAGGACAAAGACAACACGCGGTTTTGCTCTTACACTGTCACAGCATTGCTGCCACTGTACAGTGACAACGCACACTGCACAAGCCTTATTACACTCCACAGCTACCACTGCACCGTAATAATGCACATTGCACAAAAGCTTTGATCATTGATAGAATGATAGGACTTAGCACTGCACAGACACAGTGCAGTTATTGAGTATATGACATTTTATAATCTAAAAAGGTGGAAAACAATTTCAAGCCCCCATCCACGCGGCTACAAACTCCCTTAACCCACCCACACGGGCCACACCTTTCTATACTCCACTCAAATTAATATTTTTTTTTTATGTAAATTTTTATTTATCAATTATTATTAATTATTACACAAATTAATAATTTAATGTATATTATCTCAATTTATTTATTTTAGGTGTAAATGTATTTTTAGTCTTTATATTTTGACTTTTTTTTTTATTTTGGTTTTTACATTTTCATTTTACCATTTTTAGTCCTTAAACCAATTAACGCATGATATTTAAGTCCTTATCGTCACTCAATTAACAGAAAATACTGACGTGTCTGACAATATAGTAAAATAATAATTAAAAAAATCTATTTTTGTATTAAAAAATTACCACATCAACATCTAAATTAAAAAAATTAATATATTAATTTTAACTGAATGAAAATTTAAAAAAAAAAAAAAAAAAAAAAACTCAGGAATAATATAAAGAAAAAGAAGAATTCCAACCTAGATTAAAGAACTCAAGAACACAAATCACAACCACAAAGAACTCCAACCTGTGACTGCCCTCAAATCACAACCACAAATCCATCAAAATCTGTCACAAAACTATCAATTATCCACCACAAATCCAAAACAATAAACCCATCCACTACCCACACAAACCCATCGGAGCAAACCACCCCACCCAAATCTGATATTAAAAAAAAAAAAAAAAAAACTCAGTTAGTCCGACGCCAATCCTCTTCGATCTGAGAACGAAACTTATCACCAAACTCCAATTTGTGAACGAATCCCACCACCAAACTCTGATCTGTACCATCACCGAAATCCACTACCAAACTCCAATCTCAACCACTGAAACCCACCACCAAACTTCAATCCAGCCACCAACCATTACTGATCCAGCCACCGAACAATCATGCAATCCATCACCGACCGACCCAAACTCTGATCTGTGCCATCACCAAAACTCCACCACAGACGCCGATCACCATAAACCCACACCCTCCACCACGCCAATCCACAAAATCAGACCTCCACCACGCCAATCCCCACAAACCCACGCCCTCCACCTCACCACGGCAAGTCGGCAACACCATATGCGCAAAAACCCACAAAAAAAATGCCAAAGAAAGAGACCCATTGATTTGAGAGAGGAGCTTAAGGCATATGGGTTTGGGTTTTAGCAAAATCAATAGATAAAGAGAGTTCAAGAAGGCTAAGCATCAAGATAAAGGGAGAAAGAAGAAAAGGAAAGAATGGAGGCGAAGAAACTGAGAGACCAATCTAGGGAAGAAAAAGAAAGAAGAAAACAAAAAAGAAAAAGAAACGGAGAAACTGAGAGACCGATCTGGGGAAGAAAAAGAAAGAAGAAAACAAAAAAGAAAAAGAAACAGAGAAACTGAGAGACCGATCTAGGGAAGAAAAAGAAAAAGAAAGAAGAAAACAAAAAAGAAAAAGAAACAAGTACAAACAAAATCACACACAAAACCCACAAGCACCGTTGCGTCAGGAGAGTTTCAGAGAGTTGTGATATGGGATTTTGGTGTTTTGATCAGGTGGGCTTGATTTTATGTTTTTAATTTTTTGTATTTAATTAATAAATTTTTTTTTTTAATTTAAATTCTGACGTGGCAATTTTTTAATGCAAAATAGATTTTTTAATTATTATTTTACTGTGCCATCTGTTACGTCAGCATTTTCTGTTACTTGGGTGACGGTAAAGACTTAAATGTCACGCGGTAAAAATAAAATGTAGGGACCAAAATAAAAATCGAGTTAAAATGCAGGGACTAAAAGTACATTTACGCATTTATTTTATAATGATACTAATTTATTGAATCACATAATAATAAAAAGATTTTTAAATAAAGAAATTAAGATTGTTTAATTAATATTTAAATATTAAAAAAAACTCACTTAAAATTTTTGCCAAAGCCCAAAGTTGTTAAGCTGGCCTGGATCAAAGTTTCCTCTGTTTAAGAATTGAAGAATTTTTATGGAGCGTTGTTATCCTATGCAGTTCTAACTTTGATATATTATTTTGGCTAAAATGTAAAACTGACCCTCTAATTTTTTTCAAATTTTATTTCAGTCCTCAAACTTTACTTTCGTTCATTTCAGTTCTCTAAGTTTCAGATTTATTCAATTAAGGTTTTTTCGTTAACTTTTGGGAATAAAAATATGGAAAACATTTTCAATTATTAATTGAATTTTTTTAATTTAAGAAATTTGAAGAAAAATTTATAAAATTGAAAAATTAACCTCAACATATAATAAAAGTTGATGGAAAAGTTTTATTGAATAAACTTGAAAATTAAACAACTGAAATGAACAAAACCAAAATTAGAAAACTGAAATAAAATTTGATAAAACTTAGAGGGATCAATTTTGCATTTTGCCCTATTATTTTTGTCAGAATCATGTATTTTTCAATTAAATGCTAGGCTAGTGATCATCATCTTCTTTTGTACAAAATGTGGATCTATTGATGTGACATTTTGTATATAAATTGTATAAAAATTTCATTTTACACTATACCATTTTACAACACACTCAACATTCTAATTTTTATTTGTCTATTCAACTCATTAAAATAATATATACTTCCGAATAAAATAATATAATCCAAGTTTACTACAGTGCCACAATGCTATCCTATCCAATAAAAGATAATAAACATTATACAATTTTTGCTGCAGTATCATTGTACATTTAGGATGACTTTGTAGCACAATTACAAATTTGTTTGCAATTGTAAGACCAGTAAAGTGAATTTTTGGAACTCATCGCTAAATTTTACCTACATATGCATATGAGAGATCCATACTAATGCTCTAACATTGCACTAATTCCACACAACCTTTATGGTGTGGATTTATTGCTTAAAACTTTTGATTATGCCTTCCAATTATTTTATGATTGGTTATTGCTTAAGCTTTTGATTATGCCTTTCATTTGATTTAAATCTTTTTGCACAACTCTTTGCTTAATGGTAAGGTTTTTAGACACCACAAATCATTTGATTTAAATATTTTGTTTTGTATTACAAATGGATTTTATACTTAATCTTTTATATTGAGGCGCCCAAGGGAATGCAGCCCAAACTAGTATTATTAAAATTTCAATGTACTAAAAAATAATCAACGCACTACTACTACCCCATACATCACATGGGATTTACAGTGCAATTAACCATTTTCTCTCGCAAATATTTTTACAAATTTAATTTTTTAACTTTAACTTTTTTTTTATTCCTCTAAAAATAAAACTTTAATCTTTTTTTTTTTTACTTTTTTTTTTAGTATTTTTTATTTAATATTTGTGATTGAGAATTGCTTTTCATCCATTAATTACAATTGTACGAGAGTTACCCCTTTAACACTGCACAATAAATTGGTACCAGTAGTACAAGTCACATCATCACAAGATTTTTCACTCTTGACCATATTTGTGGTTATGATTTTTCTTTATTAAAATTTGTTTAAAAAATTTCAGAATTATAGCATCACAAACTATCCTGTCCCGCTCAAACATTGTTAGTACTTAGAATAGTGCTCGAGTAAAAATATATATTAAACAGAGTTGGAGAAACAAAACAAAACAAAATAAAAAAAGAAGAAGTCACAGAGAGAAACGCCAAGTCCAAGAGGCATAGAAGCCAGTTTTGTCATGACATAAGTCAACTCTAATATGAAAATCAACTTTATATAGGCAGACTTCGACAAATATTTGTGCTGAAATTTGCCATATTTATTACTAAATATGAGCATGACGTTTTTCTTGAGCTCTAGAAATATTTGGTAAAGTAATTTGAAATGAAATAATTTTCTAAAATTGGTGTGGATAAAAAAGTACATAAAAAAGTGTAAAGTTGATTACTGCACAAGAAATGCTTTTTCTTTGCTTTTATGTTTTGGGCCAAGATAACTTACGGTGGTTTGGTAGATGGTTTTAAATAAAGGTTTTAAGAAATGCATTTGGGTAAAAAAATAGGTAAAACTACGTGTAATGTTATTTAAAAATTGAAAATTGTTGTTTGAAATTATGTACCAACCACCCCCTAAATCTTCGAAAAATTATTAGTTACTCCTAAAATATCATAAATACGTATTCTTTCTCTTACCTAAATAATGAGTCTTACAGTAAATTAATTAGTATGACATACAGGTAAGGGAAAGAAATACATATTTACAAATGCCACTACCGAGAAAAGACATTAAAGTGGCATCTGGCTGTAGTCTTTAGTCCTCCTGTAGTACACTATCAATTGAGACTAACAAATTTTTAGCATCTGTTTGGTTAGATAGTTTGAATAATGTTGTTGGTGTGTTTTTTATATACGTGTGGATGAAAAAGTGTGTTAAAATGTGTGTAAAGTTATTTAAAATGTGTGAAAATATGTCAAAACTTACCTACCAAACACCCCTTACCTATTCAAGAATTTATAATAAGAACTATAGGCTTTGTGAAGTCTGCTTTTTAATGTTTTAATAATATTTTATATTAGATTTAAATTTGAAAACAGTGGTTTTCTATTTAGTTACTTCTTTCTTTCTTTTTTGAATTATCTATTTATTTTTTTATTTAGCTACTTCAGTAATGATCTTAGTAAATTAACTAATTTTTAAAATAAGTAAATCAACTATGATATTTTTACCGAAAAAAAAAACTACTATAATATTACGAGTCTTTTGGCTGAATATTGCAAAAAATCGAGTTTATTTGTGATATGGGTACTGTTCAAACGTATTTGAAAAAATGAGGAGAGAAGCAAATTTCGGCAATGGTGTTGCCGAAATTCTGAGAAAAAGTAGGAGAGAGGAGAGAGAAATGATGTGACGGATGTGAGAGAGAGAACAAAGAATTTCGACAATGATATTGCCAAAAAAAATAAAATAAAAAAGTTGAAATTCGACAATTGAATTGCCAAAATTGAATGATGAAAAAAAGAAAACTGAACTGTGGCAAGAGTAATACTACGACCACAAACTATTTTATCATATATTTACAAACTATTGTTATGACCAATTTTTTACTGGTTCTCATTAAGGCCTACCAATAACGTCACTTTTTTATTTACCAATAATTACCCATTACATTAGCAGTTTATGAAATTTTTTGTAAAAAAATTTGTATCTCATGCATTTTGCCAAAAGTGGAGGATTAAAATAAAAACTCAATTGTGCCAATTGAATTGCCGAAATTGGAGGAGTAAAAAAAAAAAAAAACCTATAGCCACACTTTTGGATGTATAAAATAAAATATCTATGCTACCCAATGAAACTTAAAAAAAAAAAAAAAATTATATCTAATAAAAAAGTAAAAAAATTTATATAACTTGTTTTGCTTCTCTCTGTCACCTCAAATTTTATTTATTTTTAAGTCATCCAAAAGTGTGGCTGTAGGATTAATCTTACCACAATCTAGTTTTTTATTTTTATTTATTTATTTGTTACTCCTCCAATTTCGGCAATTCAATTGCCACAATTGAATTATTTTTTTTAATTCTCCACTTTTGGCAAAATGCAAGAGATACAAATTTTTTTACAAAAACTTTCATAAACTGCTAATGTGATGAGTGATTATTAGTAAATAAAAAAGTGATGTTATTGGTAGGCCTTGATGAGAACCAGTAAGAAATTGGCCATAACAACAGTTTACAAAAATATGGTAAAATAGTTTGTGGCCGTAACATTACTCTTGCCACAATTCAATTTTCTTTTTTCTTTTTTTAATCCTTCAATTTCGGCAATTCAATTGCCGAAATTCAGCTTTTTATTTTTTTATTATTTTTGGCAATATCGTTGCCAAAATTCATTTTTCTCTCTCCCACATCCGTCACATCATTTCTCTCCTCTCTCCTACTTTTTCTTAGAATTTTTGCAACACCATTGCCGAAATTCGCTTATCTCCTCATTTTTTCAAATAAGTTTGAACAGTACACATATCACAAATAAACTTGATTTTTTGCAATGCTCAGCCAAAAAATTCATAATATTGCTATATACTTGCATATTTGTCTATTTATTATGTTTGCTTAGGATTTAATATTTCTTATTTGTTTTATGAAAATTATAATATGAAAAATACATTTAAAAATAGATCTCTATATTTACTTGGGGTGTATTTTAGTTTTTTTTTTTTACTAATTTAATATATTTATTTCTATTAAATTAATTATAATGTCATCACGGTTCGACCTTGGTTCAACCTGGCCAAATCTTAAAAATCTCTCTTTTTTCGATTATGTGGACGGTTCAGGTTTCAAAACCATAAACTCAGTATGTGCGATAAGAAATTTGACATAAAGCTAAATAGAGTGAATAGGCCTGTTTGGTTTGTATTAAGGTTGTATTCATTTTCTATTTTCATTTTTATACTTATTTTCTATACTTAGATCTTGTACTCATATTTTGTTTTCATTTTTTTTTTTGCATCATTTTTTGTTTAGTGTCTTTGATGTGACAAGTCAGTGATAGTGGTACTTACTAATTTAATTTTTTACCAAAATGTCATTATATTCATTTTTTAAAAATAAAAACACCAAAAAATTCTTCAAATTTTGTATTCAAATAATAGGAGCTAGCATTACCCTTAAAAAAAAAATGGAAAGAGGACAAAAAAATAATGTTAGTGACTTTAGAATTTTTTTTTCTAATTTTAGAAACAAACTCTAGATAAAACTAATCGGTTAGATGAAGGTATAGAAAAAATTAGAGAGCATTTTGGAGTCTTTTGGCTGAATATTGCAAAAAATGAAGTTTATTTGTGATATGGGTACTGTTCAAACTTATTTGGGTAAATGAGAAGAGGATAGAGAAATGATGTGATAGATAGGGAGAGAGAAAAAAGAATTTTGGCAATGATATTGCCGAAATTGGAAGATTAAAAGAAAACTGAATTGTGGAAAGAGTAATGCTATAGCCACACGCTATTTTACCATATTTTTTACAAACTGTTGTTATGGTCAATTTTTTACTGGTTCTCATTAGCACCTACCAATAACATCATTTTTTTTATTTACCAATAATTACTTATTATATCAACAGTTTGTGAAAGTTTATGTAAAAAAGTTTGTAACTCTAACATTTTGCCAAAAGTGAATGATTTAAAAAATTAAAAAAAAACTCAATTGTGGCAATTTAATTGCCAAAATTGAAGGAGTAAAAAAAAACCTTGATTGTGGTAAGATTAATGCAACCACACTTTGGCAAAATACTAATGTTACAAACTTTCTTACAAAAATTTTCATAAACTGTTGATGTGATGAGTGATTAATGGTAAATAAGAAAGTGATGCTGATAGGCACTAATGAAAACTAGTAAAAAATTGGCCATAACAACAGTTTGTAAAAAATATGGTAAAATAGCTTGTGGCCGTAGCATTACTCTTGCCACAATTCAATTTTTTATTATTATTATTTTTTTAATCTTCCAATTTCGTCAATATTATTTCCGAAATTCTTTTTTTCTCTCTCCCTATCCATCACATCATTTCTCTCTCCTCTCTCCTACTTTTCTCAGAATTTCAGCATTGGTGTTGCCGAAATCCACTTCTCTCCTCGTTTTTCGAAATAAGTTTGAACAGTACCTATATCACAAATAAACTTCATTCTTTGCAATATTCAGCCAAAAGATTCGAGCATTTTGGTCTGGTTGCAAAATAACCTTGGACTTATTATTACCATAATTTTTAATATTTAAGCAACATTACACATATTTTCATTTTTTTTTAACGACATGTCATTTTAAACAAAAAAACAAATAAAGAGCATCCATAGCAGATGTGTCAAATGCTAAATATTTGACATATTTGGCACACCAAACACAAAAAACCCCTTTATCAGGTGTGCTAAATGTGTCAAATTTTTGCAACATGTTACAGTACCCTCACAATTTGGCATGGTACGGACAAACAATGGCAAAATATATATTGTTATTTTATTTCCGTTTTCTCTCTCCTCATCACAGATATCTCTCTCTTCATCTTCTCATCTTTGTCTTCTCTATTCGTCTTCCACAGCACGCCGATCACCAAAGGCCACCCCTTGACACTGCCAATCTCACTAAAGACAATCACTCGACGCCGTTGACCATCTGTCTTCTCTATTCCACTTCGGGTTCTTTTTTTTTTTTCTTTTCCTTTTTTCTTTTCTCCGTTCATGTTTTTTGGCTGTGGTTTGATGGGTGGGTTCGAATGGCCAGATCGATGATGGGTGGGTTCGGGTTGTGGGTTATGGCAGTGGGTTGGTTGAGTTTTATGGGTTGTGGGTTATGGCGGTGGGTGGGTTGAGATGGTGATGGGTGGATCAATGGTGGTGGGTGGGTTGGCTGGTGATGGGCGAATCGGTGGTGGTGCTAATCTCTGTTCTGATTTTTTTTTTCCTGTTTTGGTGGTTGTGATTTGATGGTGGATTCCGCGGCGGTTGTGGGTTGATTTTGGTGGTTGTTTTTTTTTTTTTTGGTGATTGTAGCCGCAACTATTTTTCTGGTTGTTGTTGTAGTTGCTGATGATAATGGGAGAGAAATTTAATATATTATTTTAATGTGTTATAAATATTATTTTAATATATAAAATTGAAGAATAAAACATTTGATAAATAAAATGTTATAAAATAATGTGGTAAAATAATAAAATATACTTTTGATGTATCAAAATGACATCTTTTTTTTTTTTGCAACACCTGCTACAGATGATCTAATGTCACTAAAAAACCATTTTCTTTCCGTCAAAGCTAACCATCGCCTAACACTTACATCGAGCTTTTCCCTACTCCCAATCAAACATGAGTATTTTAATGTAATTTTATACATTGACAAGACCCGTTGAATGAAACCAATTTGTAAATAAATTGTGCTGCATTGTATCATTTCAATTAAAGAATGAGGCAAGTATGTCAAATCTCCTGTAGCCGAGTAAATGGGAGTGGTACAATACTGAAAAAGTGAGACGGGTATCGGAGACGGGTACTATGACTAACGTGACCAGTAAAATGTAACTAAAACAAACTTAGTTTAGTCAGTTTAGCTCCTTCTCAAAAAAGAAGAAAAAAAAAAGTTTAAGGAGGTAGTTGAGAGAATAATTTGAGTTATATTATTTGAATATTTTTAATATATATATATATACATGTGGGTGAAAAAATACTTGTAAATATATATAATATTATTTAAAATGCGAAAAAAATTGCTAAAACTAATCTATCAAATTTACTATGCGTTAGTTTGGCTGTTCAAAGCAGTTCGACGATCTCCAGTTAGCTGGGAGCAAAGTACATGGGCCCTGTAAAAAAAACACAAGAAGTTACCGGCACCAGTCTGCATAGGCCCCAATGATTTCACTAAAATAGCCCTCTTTAATTCGGAAATAAAGAAACACAACACTTTACTGATGCGTGTCACTGTAGGAGCATTGATAACAGCAAATATTATAGACTTTTACTTAAATACCCTTTCAACCATTTTTACCATTTTTTTTTTCTCTCCTCATCATCCTATAGCTTCTACAGTCATCCTTATTTTTATAGTGTAAATACACTTTTAATCCTTACATTTTGATCCGATTTTTATTTTAGTTCCTACATTTTATTTTTACTACTTTTAATCCCTAAACCAATTAGCGCGTCTCATTTTAGTCATTTTCGTCGGTCAGCTAACAGAAAATGCTGACGTGGCTAACGGCACAGTAAAATAGTAATTAAAAAATATATTTTAATATTAAAAAATTGCCACGTCAGCATTTAAATTAAAAATATATAATTTATTAATTTTAACTAAATAAAAAAATTAAAAACAAAAAAAAATCACATTAATTGAGATATCAGATTGCTTGAACAATAACACAAATCCAAATCAAAGAACACAATCCCATAAATTAAAAAAATAAAATAAAAAACTACAACAACAATCAACCATTCAAGACCGAATTTTCCCTCAGTCCCAACCCAAACCTAGCCTCTTCTTCATGCTCAGATGGTTGCTCCACCTCGATGACCCACATCTTTTCAGACGAGTTCTTGACTCAAAACCTTATAGGTTTCGAGCAACTAGATTCAATTGGGCTAAACCAACTAATCCCATCTCAGATCCACCAGATCCAAACCCAGATCCACCTCCAAAACCAACACTTTTTACCCACAAAATCAACAGCCACAACATGGTTCTTGTTCTTCAAATACCCTCAGCTTTTTGCCAGGCTTAACTTCCCAAACCTTCATCACCATGGCTCTTGCGTTGGCGGCGATTTAGATCCTTTTTTTTTTTTTTCAAAGTTTCACCTTTGAGAAATTCATAGGTATCGAAGGCCTTATCGGCGGCGAGCGACACAGCGAGAAATTGAATGAAAGAGAAAGAGAGAATCGGAAGAGCTTCGAAATCGAGAAGATAGATAGAAAGACGATGGCTCAAAACGCACAGACCAGGACCTAGATGGGGACGAGGACCATGAAGTCGAAGTCGAAGTCGAAGTTGAAGTCAAGGCGAGCCAAGATGTGGGTCCAAGACGAGAGTTGAGACGCGGGTTCAAGCCGAAGTCGAATAAGAACTTGTGGGAGTAGATTTTGTCGGAGATGAGAGAAGAAAAAGAGGAAGAAAGAAAGAAGACTAAAGAAAGAAAGGGAGGCGGAGAAACTGAGAGAAAGATTTGGGGAAGAAGAAAAATATAGAAGAAAAAGAAACTTAGATCTGTTATGTTTGAGTGTGTGTTGTTATATTTAAATCTGGGTTTGTGTTCATTGTGTTATTGTTGAAGATGAACTCAGATCTAAATTTATGAATTTTTTGAATTTTAATTATGCTGTTTTTTTTTTAATTGATAAATTAATTTTTTTTTAAAAATTAGATACTAATGTGACCTTTTAAATTTCTGGGCAATCAAACATGTTTAGGGAAGAACATGGAGAACATGAACAGTCATGTTCTTCCCAAAAACTAATGAATTTTTTAATTTATTTTAATGTTTGTTTTTAATTTAATTAATTATTGTATGTAATTATATTTTTTTTTATTCCACCGTCAACCACGTCACCTTTTTCTGTTGGTTGATTGGTGGAAATGACTAAAATGAGACGCGTTAATTGGTTTTGGAATTAAAAGTGATAAAAATAAAATGTATAGACAAAAATAAAAATCGGGTCAAAATATAAGAACTAAAAGTGCATTTACACATTTTTTTATTGATTTTTTCCCCCCTCTCCCATGCGGCAACAACATTTGGGTGAAACTTAGTTTTGAAAAAAATAATATTTTTAATAAATTTAATTCAAATTAAATTGTTTTATTATTATTAAAATCGAATTCGACTTTTAGTTCACATCTCTATAGTTTTACTCATTAATATATACATTTTTAAATTTTTAAATCTAATTTATTTTTTTCTATTAAATATATATGCTCTCCTCTTTCTCAAACCCGATGCTCTCAATAAAACTTCTTTCTTATTTGTGCAACGCGAATGTGATTGTTCGGTCCTTCATCAAAAGATTTTCTGAGATATCCTAGATACGACCGGATTGCTGGATAGAACTTATTGCTGAAAACTGAAAATATTGTACAAAAATAAATTTTTAATATGTAAAAATTACTGTTCATCCAAAAAGTACTGTTCATTGGCCTAAAATTACTGTTCATGGCCAATAAACAGTGACATATGCGCGTGAAAAAAAAAAAAAAAAATGAGCTGGACGTGGACGTGCTGTGCTATCCAAACGCATTCATAATCTTTTTTAGTTCAGGGTGTGTTATGTTCCCAAAGAAGGTTGACACCCTTGAAAATCTCAACTAAAGTAATACTAATACTAATGCCCCAAACTCAACAGTTCCTTCCACGTAAGGTTTGCGTAAATATAAATTTTTTTTAAGAGAGTTCGCGTAAATAAAATAAAAGGAATAATATCAAAAAGAGAGATATTGCGTAGTTATTAGTTCAAATTTCAACTCAATATTAAGATTTTTTTTTTCTCGATAATAATAATCAGTAACAATTTAAAAATGTTGTGAAAATGTTATGGATATATTATTTCTATAAAAATGAGAAATAATATGTTCACAATATTTTCACTACAAATATTAAGTAGCAGGTTGTTACTGGTTGTTATTGTTGGGGCAAAAAATAATCTTATTGTTAGGTTCAAACTTGAACCAATTATAACTAATCACCTATGATTTATTGTAAAAATGTTGTAGATATAACATCCCTCTATAAAAAAACAATAGGTGATTTTTTTTTTGAAAAATAATTACAACATGCTACTAATTTCGCAAACACTTTGTACATGAGTAAGTGCCAATTCAGTTATTGGTAGAATAGGTGAATTTTAAAAGAAAAAGATTAGACGCATTTTGCAAACGGATCGGGTTTGGTTCAAATGCATTACAAGTCAAATTTGGATCGGGTTAGAAATAAATAGTCCTAAACGGGTTGTATGTGAATCGGGTTAATTGGTATACATGTTGACTCTTTTTTTTTTACATGCATGAAGATAATAATATGATCAAATTGTAAGTGTCTTCCTTTCAATAAAAAAATGGAAGAACAAATTAAAAAAATATTGCTGGGTCAAAAACACCAAAAGATCCGAGCTCCTTGAATGTTCAAGATCAATGCAATTAAATTTGTATGAAAAACGAAGGTAATTCACAACAGAAAAATTGGATAGGAAATTTAAAAGTCGGTATCTATGAAAGAAACAAGATTCATTCATAAACTAGCCTTAAATATATATATATTTTTAATCTACCTCTCGCTTGTCTCTCAATTTGACGAACCAACCAGGTCCTTTCTGGACCAAGAAAAAAATGAAAAAGCACAACAGCCTACAACCAGGTCCTTAATTTTCTTTATTTTCTCACCATCCTTAATCAATTGTGTATGTTCATCCCTCCACTAAACCCAGTCTACAAGCCCACACCTTACAAATTTATTGTGTTGGGTTCTTTGGGCCCTAATCCTGTTGCTTTTGTGAGGGGGTAAAAAAATGTAGTCAATGGTTTTACCATATATAAGAAAGGCTTAAATGCAAAATATGCCCCTAAAGTTTTGGGTCTTTTGATTTTGCTCCCTAAAGTAGGGCTATTTTAATAAGACGACCAAGATCATGTGTTTTTCAAGATTTTAAGTAGGATTGGTAAAATATAATCGATCCTACATTCATGAAAGGTCCTGCTAAAAACCCAAATATGTTTTGTGGAAAGAGAAATTAAAATAAACTAAAATACAAGAAAGTTCATAAAATATATACAAGTCCAAAACTTCGACTTACAAACAGCGAGAAAAGAAAATTAAGAGAGGTTGTGAGGAAAAGAGGAAAAATTCCCTTATTGCAGTACTTCCATCCCTAGGCTCTGGAATCATAAAAAATCTTGTTAGCTAATTGAGATTTTATGTCAAAGTCTCGAGCCTAAGGAAAAATATGATCTCCCTTTTGTAGGGTTAGGAATTGTCCCCCTTAAGTCCCTAGCCTTGCTTGTGTTTAAGGAAATAGTCAAGTATCGAGAAGCTTTGTATGCCTATGTTCATAAAAGAAAAAAAATATAAACTACTTGAATTTGTTATTGTGGGGGGTAAAAAGATCCTGATGGGAACGTGGGCCTTTTGGGCCGTGTTAAGGAAGGCCGACCTGACCCTGGGTTTGGAAGTTGTTAATACTATGGGTCGGCCCATGCGCCGAGGGTCCGAGGACTCAGCCGAGGGTGAACTTATCCTCGGACTGACACCAGAGAACCCGGGACTTCATGGTACAGGTTAGGGAATGACACGGTCAAGACCAATGGTTAAAAGGGGTGAACCCTTGAATGCCCCAGAAGCACCAGTGTTGAAGAAATGACAAAGACAAAGGCTGCTACCTCCACATTAAAGACCCTGCACCTACCACCCTGGCCGCATTAATGGGGAGGTGACACTTGAACAGTGGAAGGGAAACTTCTAGTTACTGTTCAAAGGCACTAAGAAAAGAAATATCTATACTAAGGGAGGAGTTGAGGGCAACACGTGTATAAAGTATTAAGAAGAAGAGTATTTAAGAGAGGACCTAGAACAGAAAGAGGGACGGAACTGTTTGTAACCTAAAAAGAAAAAAAGACAAAGAGAGAGAGATAATATAAGAACAGCTCTCGGCTTACGTCCGAGGAGACCTATTTACATTACTCTTTGCTGTTTCCTAATACTGGCAATCTTTAGTTTGTCATTTAATCTTCACTCACTTCTAACCTGGGTTTCAAGCCCACTCTCTACAAATTTTCATTGTTTAAGGCTCATTGGACCTGAGCCCATAAGCATTCTTGGGTCCAGTGCAATTGTGCACTTACAATTGGCGCCGTCTGTGGGAAATCTAGTCTGGAAGTAGTAGAGATATTATGGCAGGCTTAGGCTCTCACCATGCAGAGTCACAAGGATCACAACCGGAAGATCATTTCGAACGTCTTGAACGTCATAGGGATCGTGAGGGAAGCGTCCATACAGAATACCCAGGGGATAGCCATACTCAAGGAGGGGGTAGCACTACCCACGATGAGGGCTCTAAATCCATGCAGAAGGAAATTAATCGTTTGAAGAAGAAGTTACGCCGTGCTAAACGTAAGGTTTCTCCGTCCTCGTCTAGTTCTTCCTCAGAGAAGGATAGGGGGGTTGGCTACAGTTCAAGGTCATATTTCCCCACTAGCGCAACATCCTCCGGCGAGGAGGACGACCAATCAACTCGCAGACGTAAGAAGCTTCGTTCTAGGGGCTTAGGCAACGATACCATGAGTAGAGCGTTGCACCAACTCTCTAAATCTCCGTTTTCGCGGAGGATTGAGAGGAAGGCTTCCCGGGAGGTTCACCCGGCCCACCTTTACCATCTACAATGGCCGGACTGATCCGGTGGAACACGTGAGCCACTTCAACCAAAGGATGGCGGTGCACTCCCATAACGAGACTTTGATGTGTAAAGTCTTCCCCTCCCGGCTTGGGACTGTGGCTATGAGATGGTTTAACGGTCTCAAATCGGGGTACGTGGGCTCGTTTGGGGAGTTAACTAGGGCATTTGCTTCGCGCTTCATCACGTGTAGCGAGTCCCTCGGCCATTGGATTCGCCGCTATCTATGGTCATGAAGGAGGGGAGACAACGAAAGCATACTCCGACGGATATTGGGAGATGTTTAATGAAATAGATGGCGACTTTGATGAGGTGGCGCTTAATACCTTTAAGGTAGGCCTCCCTGCGATCACGACCTAAGAAAGTCTTTGACGAAAAAGCCCGTCCGCGGCGTACGTCGTCTTATGGATCGTATCGACGAATATAAAAGGGTAGAGGAAGACCGGCGGCAAGGAAAAGGAAAGGAGAAGGTTATCCCGCGGGAGAGAAGGGATTTCGGGTCGGACGGATATCACAACAACAAGCCGAGGAGGGATTACTTCGGACAATCCGGCTCGGCGGCACCCCGTAAATGCGTGTTCGAGAACCGGTGCATCGATTATTAGAAAAAGTTCGTAAAGAGCCCTTTTCGGATGGCCGGCAAGATGGCGGGGGACCCTGCGAGAAGAAATCAAAACCTTTTACGTCGGTACCATCGGGATGTGGGTCATACTGCGAGAGCGTCGGACCACGTGGAACCATCTGGAGCAACTCGTCGGTGAGGGAAAGTTAAAGCGGCACTTGTGTCGGCCACCGGGCAAGTAAGCCAAGTTGGTTCAAACAACCGGAGGAACGGTTCATCTCGGCCGGCATTGGGAACAATTAATGTTATCTTCGCTGCACACAGTAGGACCGGTTCGGGTCCCACTAGGATTATGGCGATTTCTCATCCGCGGGCCGAGGATGTCGGTAGCGAGCCGAAGAGATTAAGGAGCACCTTACCTGTCTTGGGTTTCTCCGAGGAGGATAAGGTAGGGACTATCCAGCCCCATGACGATGCTCTTGTCGTTACCCTCAGAATAGGCAACTATGATGTGAGAAGGGTGATGATAGATCAGGGCAGCGGTGCAGATATCATGTACCCTGATCTATTTAAGGGGTTAAGGTTGGAGTTGGAAGATTTAACTCCTTATGACTCACCCCTTATCAGCTTTGAAGGGAGAGCCGTTGTGCCAAAAGGACAGATCCGTTTACCCGTTCAATCTGGCACAGAAACGGTTGAAGTAGATTTCATTGTGGTTGACGCGTACTCTCCATATACGGCCATCCTCGCCGGACCATGGCTGCACGCTGCGGGAGCCGTCTCCTCTACCTTGCACGTTAAGGTTAAATTCCCCTCGGGGGAACACGTTGAGGAGATCCTCGGCGGCCGGGTAGTGGCCGAGCAATGCATATCGGCGGCGGTACTTCGTCGGTCGAAATCGAGTTATCAACCTTGCCCATCCGGGAGTCATAGCAATTAACGGCTCGGAGGCACTGGAGCGATGACGAGAAGATGAGGCGGTTTGCGAGGAGTTAGAGAAGTTTGTAATAGCGGATGATCCAGAGAGATTCTTCCAAGTTGGCATACTTTTGCCATACCAAGAGAAGATGGAGTTGTTAAAATTCCTAAAGGACAATATAGATGTCTTTGCGTGGGACCCTTATGAGGCTCCAGGCGTGGATCCGAGCTTTATTTGTCATCGTTTAAACGTCAATCCGGCCATTGTTCCGAGGAGGCAGCCACCTCGGCGATCTTCCCGAGAACATTCTGAGGCTGTGAAGGAAGAGGTTCTTAAACTCAAAAGGGCGGGGGCTATCAAAGAAGTTTTCTACCCTGAATGGTTGGCTCATACTGTTGTCGTTAAGAAGAAGAACGGCGAGGTGGAGAGTGTGTGTAGATTTTGCGATCGAACAAGGCCTGTCCTAAAGATTCATTCCCAATGCCACGGATTGATCAACTGGTAGATGCTACGTTGGACATCCTCGGATGAGTTTCTTGGACGCCTTCCGGGGTTACCACCAAATTCCCTTGGCGTTAGAGGATCGGGGAGAAAAGCTGCTTTCATTACTCCAACCGGGAACTATCATTATAAGGTCATGCCATTTGGGTTAAAAAATGCGGGGCTACTTACCAAAGAATGATGACCCGAATGTTTGAACGACAGCAGGGAAAACCATAGAAGTATACGTGGATGATATGGTGGTGAAGAGTAAGACGGTACCTTCGCACATGACGGATTTGGCCGACACCTTCCAAATGCGAGGAAGTATAAGTTGCGCCTTAACGCTTCCAAGTGTTCTTTTGGCGTGGGATCCGGAAAGTTCCTAGGGTATATGATCACTCATAGGGGCATAGAGGTGAACCCGGTGCGGGTTAAGGCTATTCGGGAATTTGCGGCCGCCTCGGAACCCAAAAGATATTCAAAAATTGACCGGAATGATTCTTTGCGTTGAACAGATTTATTTCTCGGTCGGTGACCGGTGCCGTCCTTTCTTTCGATTCTTGAACAAGTGGAAAGGATTTCAATGGACCGAGGATTGTGAGTCGGCTTTCCAACGGCTTAAGCAATATCTATCTCGGCCACCCATTTTATCTCGCCACGAGGTGGACGAGGTGTTATTCGCTTATCTCCGTGGCTATTCATGCGGTGAGTCTAGTCCTTATAAGGAATGAAAATGGGGTGCGAGAGGCCGATCTACTATGTTAGTAAGTCCTTGAATGAAGCCGAGGTGCGCTATTTGCCCTTGGAAAAAGCACTTCGGCTGTAGTCCACGCCACGCGCAAACTTCCTCATTATTTCCAATCTCATCTTGTGGTTGTTTTGACCCGAGTTGCCTCTCAAGGTGTGTTGCGTAGTGCTGATTATTCGGCAAGGTGGCGAAATGGGGAACCATTTTGGGAGCCTTTGATGTTAAATACGGAGCCTCGCACATCGGTGAAGGGACGGGTCCTCGCAGATTTGGTGGCGAGTTTGCGAACCATTGATAGAAGAAACTTCAAAAGAAACACACATGGGTGAAAAATCGGTTGGTGTGATCACGGATGTATCACCCTCGGTTTGGAGAGTTCACGTGGATGGGGCTGTTAATCAAAGAGGGTCAGTGTTGGGCTTGTTCTAGTGTCCCCTGAAGGGATTGTCTTTGAAAAATCTTTGAGATTGGCCTTCTCGGCTACTAATAATGAGGCCGAGTATGAAGCGATCTTGGTAGGCATGCAAATGGTACATAAGATGGGTGGCAAAGAAATCCATGTGTTCTCGGACTCTCGATTAGTGGTCGGCCAAGTCATGGGGACCATGGAGGCTAGAGACCCCGAGAATGCAAGAATATTTGGCCCGGGTTAAACGTCGGCGAGCGGGAATTCGACTCATTTGCCTTAGCTCATGTCTCTAGGAGTGGAAACACTCATGCGGATTCTTTGGCTACATTGGCCACATCCTCGGCTCAAGGTCTACCAAGGGTGATTCTCGTTGAGGATCGATAGAACCTTCTCTTATAGCGCTAACGCACCTCGCATCCATTTAATAAGGCCTGGTCCTAGTTGGATGGATTCGATCATATCTTTTCTCAAAAATGACATCCTTCCCGAAGACAAAGTTGAAGCGAAAAGGTGCGTCGAAAGGCGCCGCGCTTACGGTTGTCCGAGGATCGAAGCTATACAAACGATCCTTTTCGGGACCGTATTTGTTGTGTGTACACCTTTGAATCAACGAGAATCGTTCTTTGGAGGAATTGCATGAAGGAATTTGTGGGAGTCATGCGGGGAAGGTCCTTAGCCCATAGAGCCCACGACTCGGGGTTATTGGTGGCCTAATATGCGAGAGGGAGGCTCGGGATTATGCCGGAAAGTGTGATCGGTGTCGGAGGTTCGCCCCTAATATCCACCAACCCTGGAGGGGTTCTTAATCCCCTTTGTCTAGCCCTTGGCCCTTCGCACAATGGGGCTTGGACATTGTAGGGCCATTCCCGAGAGCTGCTTTGGAAACAAAAGATGGCTGCTTGTAGGGACGGACTACTTTACTAAATGGGTCGAAGAGTGAGCCCTTAGCCAATATCCGAGATGTTGATTCCAAGAGGTTTATTTGGAAGAATATTGTTACTAGATTTGGTATACCACATACTCTTATCTCGGACAATGGCGTTCAATTTGACGACGCGCCTTTAGGCGTGCGTAGTGACATGGGCATCACAAACGGATACTCTACCCCGGCTTATCCTCGAGGAAATGGACGCCGAGGCCGTTAACAAGGTCATTGTCAACGGGCTCGAAGAGGTTGGATGATGCGAAAGGCGGATGGGTGGAAGAGCTCCCTCATGTCCCGTGGACGTATCGGACCACTCCGCGCGGGTCCCGCGGAGAAACGCCATTCTCTATGGCTTATGGAGCCGAGGCGGTGATACCATTGGAGTCTGGATTTCCTACTCTAAAGACAAGTTCTTTTAGTCCGGAGAATAACAAGGAACTTCTAGAGAGAAATCTTGATTTACTTGAAGAACGGCGTGAGGCATGGCTATGGTCCAAATGGCTTATTATCGGCGAAGCTAAAACAAGGACATGATGCCCACGTGAAACTAAGGCCACTTGCGCCAGTGATCTTGTATTAAGGAAAGTTGTAGGCACTTCTAAGAACCCCGGCATGGGGTAAGCTAGGACCTAACCTAGCGGGAAGGCCCCTACCGCATTGTTTCAATAGCGAGCGTAGGGTCGTATAGGTTAGTTGACCTGGATGAACGAGTTGTACCACGTCCATGGAATGTAAATAATCTTAGAAGGTATTATTATTAATCAAATAAGCTTTCGTCAATTAATGTTTCAAAGTTATGGTGCTCTCATACTTGAGAGTTCTTGTTCTAAAGAATCAAACGAAACTTGGTTAAGTGTAGTCCTCGGACCACAAACCTTGTGGAAATTGATGTCTTATCATTTGTTAAACGGAACCTTAGTTATGCGGGTCTTCGGACCTCCTACTTTGGGAAAATTAACGTTTGAAATTCTTGTTCTAAAGAATCAAACGAAACTTGGTTAAGTGTAGTCCTCGGACCACGAAACCTTGTGGAAATTGATATCTTATCATTTGTTAAACGAACCTTAGTTATGCCGGGTCTTCGGACCTCCTACTTTGGGAAAATTAACATGTGAAGTTATTGTTTTAAAGAATCAAACAGAAACTTGGTTAAGTGTAGTCCTCGGACGACAAACCTTGTGGAAATAGATGTCTTATCATTTGTTAAACGGAACCTTAGTTATGCGGGTCTTCGGACCTCCTACTTTGGGAAAATTAACATGTGAAGTTATTGTTTTAAAGAATCAAACGAAACTTGGTTAAGTGTAGTCCTCGGACCACAAACCTTGTGGAAATTAATGTCTTATCATTTGTTAAAACGAGAACCTTAGTTATGCGGGTCTTCGGACCTCTACTTTGGGAAAATTAACGTTTGAAATTACTTGTACTAAAGAATCAAACGAAACTTGGTTAAGTGTAGTCCTCGGACCACAAACCTTGTGGAAATTGATATCTTATCATTTGTTAAAACGAACCTTAGTTATGCCGGGTCTTCGGACCTCCTACTTTGGGAAAATTAACATGTGAAGTTATTGTTTTAAAGAATCAAACAGAAAATTGGTTAAGTACGGTCCTCGGACCACAAACCTTGTGGAAATTGATGTCTTGTCATTTGTTAAACAGAAGCTTAGTTATGCCGGGTCCTCGGACCTCCTACTTTGGGAAAACTAACGTTTACAGTTAAACGAAAGATTGCTTAAGATTTATCTTCGGACTATGACTTTGCTTAAAGTTAACTTCTGATTGTGTCTGCATGTTAATACCTTATTGTTTATTAACTTGGATCTTAAGGTTTATACCTTTAAGTATTGAGTGAATTTGTGTGAGGAATGGTCCTCGGATCTTACATCCTACTAGAAACAGTGTTATGCATTATAAAGGCTTAATCGTTGTATGAGGTCCTCCTTCCTTTTTTATCAAGGCATTGTTCAAGCGTATTAACTATGTCACCTCGTATTAAATCTTTAGTAATATACGCATGATTATGTGGAAGTTACGATTGTGCAATCCTTGGAGTTAAATTTTTATACTCTGAGAAACTTTTGATATGACTTAATGGGAAACTTTTGTAATAAGTACAATAAAAGGAATAGAGTAAAAGCAGACACAATCCAAGTGAAAAGCAAACGAAATTGTTCTTTATTAATCAAATTGAATATACATTACAATAGATAAGTTCAAAAAAAAAAAACGAAAAGAATGGAAAAAGAGAAGCCCTAAGCTAAGTCCTAAGCCGGTTGGAGGAGGATCTTGCGAGAGGTGCTAGTGCCCTCGGTCTTTCTCAACTCCAGCTCAAAAGGAGTCATAATGCGCTTTCCTTTATCCACGTCGTTGTTGAAAGGACGATGGGTTCCTTTGTCGGCTCAAGTCCTTCTGCGCATCCCCTCCTCCTTCCTTCTCTTTATTGGAACCGAGAAGGTTCTGTAGGATCGAATTTCTTTGTGGGACCATCGAGAGGTAGGGCAGAAGAGTTGTCTCGGGGGTAGGAGTAGCATCGGGGAGCCTCTTCAATCTCCTGTATTTCTAGGGGAAGCCAAACGTTCTCGGACTTCCTCAAATCCGAAGATTGAGGAACCCACGCTCGTTTAGAGCTTCCCCCCATACTTTTTGACGATGTCGCGGCATAAAGCCGCGAACTCCTCTGTCATTTGCTCCTCGGTGGTGGCTACCCCTTCATCAAAACTTGCACAGCAGCGGCTTGGAGAGAGAGTTGGAAGGAATTGGCTTCTTCTTTCATCGGCGCTAGTTGCTTCTTAAGATCCGAGCACTCCCTTTGAGCTTGGGAGAGCTCTTCATTTCTTTCCTTAAGGAGTTTGCTCGTCCTTCTATACGGGTCTTCATGGTCTTCAAGTTTGACTCGACCCCATTCTTCTCTCTCCTCGGCTCGCTACCTCCGAGGTCGGCTTCTCGTTCTCGGCAAGGGGCGTACCTAAGGTCCTCTCGGTCTCCACCCTAGTTTCGAGTTCAGCCACGGCTACTTTCCGAGCGTCTTCAATAAACTTTTCAGCTACAAAGACCTCTGAATAGCACAGCAAAAAAGCATGATGGAGTTAGGAATAACAAAAACTAATTTACTTATAAATATTGTTAAAAGGAGGAACACTTACCGGCGCTAAGTCTCTTTTTAGAGAGAGGAATAGTTGTGGTTGGCCCATCTTTTCCAAGGTCTCCATGTCCTTGGGCAGCGGAAGAGGGCGTTCTAGGACCTCGGCCGGGTGGTGGGCGTGGCCTTGTTGAAGCGCCACCTTATGCGGGTGGCGAGGAGATAGGAGCGCCGTCCGGCCTTAGATCGGGGACCGGGTGGCCGGTGCTCGGTGCACTACAGCCTCGTCCCCTGATTTCCCGAGTTCAGGCGGAAGCGGGATCTACCCCTTGCCCTTATCCGGCACGCGATGGGCCGGGGAGTTGTTGGCGTGGTTTCTTGGGCTCTTTATTAGTCGTCCCCTCATCATCCCCTTTCCTCTTCTTCTTGGGATCCTCGGCTAGCGGTTTGGGCTCGAGTGGAGGAGGAGGAGGAGGTAAAAGCCGGGAGAACTTGGGACGTCCCCTTTTTCTTCTTCTCTGCAACTTTGGCAGCCCTATTAGTGAGAAGACCCTCCATTCGTCCCATGTTTTCTACGGATTCGTCCTCGGGAAGGGCAACTACAAACCACCGAATTCCGAGGCCTCGGTTGCTTCTTCTTCCTCGTCGGAAAGCACTACAAACCGGTTCCCGCGAGGTCTCTCGGTGTCTTCGAGATGGAATTGATCTATCTCGTCGTCAAGGGTGTGTGAAGAAGACACCTGCTCTTACGGAATGACGGTTTTGTGCGTGCACGGCAAGGGGGCTAGTTTGCTATCGCCCGGTTGTACGGAATGGTGTTAGGAGCGTCCAGGGAGGTCACGGTCGTCCGGAAAATGGCGCCGAGCTACGTTGATCCTCTTCCGTCTTCGGTCGCCTGCAATAATGGCGTCCTCTGTCTCTTGGAAGTCTTTGGAAAGGGGGAGTGTATCCGAGAATGAGGTGAGCCGCCCGAAGTTGTAAGTCTTCGCTAACGAACACCTCGGAGCGAAGTACTCGGTTTAAATCGGCAACGTTACGGTGACTCGGACGAGGACGCACGTGCGCCTTATCCGCAAAAAAAGACGTCAAAACAAACAAACCTGATTAGATTCACACAAATATTTAACAAGTTTAAGTAAATACAAATACGCATTTACGTGTGTGTGTTAGGAGAAGTTGTGTAGTGGGAGATTAATCCTACGGCGTCGCACTTTGGATCCCCCCCCGGCCCAGGCGATGAAAGCCATCGTGCCGGTTCCGGACACGATCAAGTAGTCGTCCTTCATGCCTTTGTTTGATTTGGGCGGACGGGGAGATTAGCCTAACGGTGCTAGACCGAGATTTCATATAATAACCTACTTTAGAAAGTTTATGGGACTCATATAGGAACACGACATCGTGCCATGTGAGGTTTAAACCCATCTGCTCGTTTAGAGCATCTACACTACCTAGAACTCTAAAAACGTTTGGAAGGCATTGGTCGGGACACAACTTTGTGGTTGCGAAGATACTCCTCATTACGGGTTTCATTGGAAGGGTCATCCCACCCTCTATGAAGGCTATCATAGGGATGATAACCTCTCCCTCTTTCCTAGAACCGGCCACGAGCGTTGCGGCAGTGTGTCCTAACCCTACGTCGGCGGGAATATGGTATTTGGCTCTAAAGCCTTCCATCCCGGCCGGCGGTATCAACTAGACATTTGAATTTTCCCATTAACAGAGAGACGATAGACTAAACTTTAAAAGGGAGAGTGTTTGTATTGGTAGCCGAGGACAAATATTGAGGAGAAAAGGTTTAGAATAGGAGTAAGAACTTACAAGGTCGAAGATGTGCAAATCTCCACGGTTTTACGCGAGTAATGTATGATGGGCTGATGTCTTGATGGGATTACCCCCTGAGGAATTAAATGAAGGCGCGGGTTCCCGAAGCGTCACGACGTGCGAAAAGGCGGCCTCGAAATTATGTCTGTCCCGCCTAAAATTTCGTAGAGTAATGAGAACCGTTGGATGCCCATCTCACCGTTGAACGTGGGAGACAAAGAGCAACTTACAGTAATAAATGCGCGCGTTTTCGAAAATAAAACCGCCAAGTGTCATCTTCTGGGACGCAAAACGATTTCCACACGTGCCATTACTTATAAAGTGTGTAGAAGCGAGGTTCTCGTCGGATCAAAACCCTATTTTTCTCCTCGGACGTTGAAAATTAGAGTTTTGAGGGGCTATTGTGGGGGTAAAAAGATACGATGGGAACGTGGGCCTTTTGGGCCGTGTTAAGGAAGACCGACTTGACCACAGGTTTGGAAGTTGTTAATACTATGGGTCGGCCCATGCGGCAGGGTCCGAGGACTCGGCGAGGGTGAACTTATCCTCGGAGCGACACCGAGAGAACCGGGACTTCATGGTACGGGTTAGGGAATGACACGGTCAAGACCAATGGTTAAAAGGGTGAACCCTTGAATGCCCGAAGCACCGTGTTGAAGAAATGACAAAGACAAAGGCTGCTACCTCCACATTAAAGACCCTGCACCTACCACCACGGCCGCATTAATGGGGAGGTGACACTTGAACAACTGGAAGGGAAACTTCTGAATTCTTGTTCAAAGGCACTAAGAAAAGAAATATCTATACTAAGGAGGAGTTGAGGGCAACACGTGTATAAAGTATTAAGAAGAAGAGTATTTAAGAGAGGACCTAGAACGAGAAGAGGGACGGAAGCGTTTGTAACCTAAAAAGAAAAAAAGACAAAGAGAGAGAGATAATATAAGAACGGCTCTCGGCTTACGTCAAGAAGACCTATTTACATTACTCTTTGCTTTGTTTCCTAATACGGCAATCTTTAGTTTGTCATTTAATCTTACTCACTTCTAACCTGGGTTTCAAGCCCACTCTCTACAAATTTTCATTGTTTAAGGCTCATTGGACCTGAGCCCATAACTGTTCTTGGGTCCAGGTGCAATTGTGCACTTACAGTTGTACTGATTTGAATGTGAATTAAATATTTGCTTTATCTAGGAGTTAACCTCTTGACTTTTTAAATTTCTCCCCTTTATTTTTATAAATTCAATAGAATTGCCCTTCTTAATTTTTTTGGCTTTTAATATCTACTTTTTCCCAACATATGTAACTCATTGACTTTTTCACAACATATATAACAAAAGTTTTTCATTTTTATTTTGTAATATACTTTATTTATATATATATTCCTTTTTTTTTTCTTTTCAATTTCATGAATAATTGAATTTAGAATATCTAACTGACAACTCTAAAAATATTATAAAATTTGTTATGAAAAAATTGTTTTCATTATATTCTTGTTTTAAAAATAATAGGAGCCCAGCATTCCCTTTAAAAAATAAATAAATAAAGGAAATGGGAAGAAGGACAAAAATTAAAGTTAGTGACTCTAGATAAAGTTTTTTATTTTATTTTATTTTATTTATTTACAATTTTTTAGAAACAGACTCTAGATAAAGCTAGTATCCGTTTGCTAGAGACATACCAAGATGGCGACATTAAGCTTGAAACTTCTTATAGACAACAACTCTAATAAGGTAGTTTTTGCAGAGGCCGGAAAGGAATTTGTGGACTTCCTCTTTGGATACCCACAGTTACCTCTTGGTTCCATAACGGGACTTCTTTCGAAACATGACCTGGTTGGGTTAGGGTCTTTGAGTAGAGTCTATGAGAGTATTGAAAACCTTGACCCCAGCTTTCTTCAATCAAAGGCAAGCAAGGACTCTCTCTTGAGGCCTATACCAACCTTCTCATCAAACACCCATACCCCTCAATTGTTGCTGAGCTTTGTATCACCAACACCAGGAACACCCTCATTCCCATTTGGAGCCACACCAGCCAAAGCACCAAGACATGCATCTGGGTCATCTATGTTTGCTCAACCGAATGCTCCTAGTACTGAGGAGAAGGAGACAGGGTATGTCAGAGATGTGGTGACATATATGGTGATGGATGATCTGACGGTTAAACCAATGTCAACCATTTCTGGCGTTACCCTTCTCACTAATTTATATGTCAAAGATGTCAGTTCACTGAAGGAGAAGATGGTCGAGCTTGACAAAAAGAAGGTTATATTAATAGATTTTCTGTTTTCTTAGTCAAATGGTATCTGTCAAATATCGGTTTTCTGAATTTGGGTTTCTGCCGTTATTTGATTTAATTGATTTCAGTTGTGTGTTGTCTTTTAGGGTCTGGAGCTGATAACTGCTTCATTCTACTCTACCACAGTCCTTACAGATGTTTTCATTGGGAGGAAGGTAAATTGAAATAATTCTAAATTAATTATGAGTAATTTTTTTTTTTTTTTTTTTTTGAGAAACACACATATACAAGGAGAGTATACAAGGAGAAGGGAGGTGAGATAAGAGAATGCATTTACGCATCAACACCAAAAATTAGTGATAAACCCTTTCTAAAAAAAAAAAAAAAAAAGATAGATAGATAGAGGGCAAGGGGATGAAATAATTATAAGTAATTAGATCAATTAGGAATTTATATTTATAGAATAATATCATAATAAATTTATGCTTTTTAGTCATAACCCCTCATTTATTGGGGGTGGCAAAATTTGACACGACCCGCGAACTCGACACGACACGAAATTAGCAAATTATGGGTTGAGACTTAACGGGTTCGTGTCATATTCGGGTTGACACGACTAACCCGTTTAATAAATGGGTTGGGTTAGTGTTGAACTCATAGAACCCGTTTGACCCGTCTGATGCATTTAATTAAATGATATTTTACCAATATATCCTTCAAACTCTAGGTATATAAACTTATTAGTTGTTGTGATTTATTTTCTTTGACAAATTGTGATTGATTATTTGTGACATTGAGATATGCTTTAATTTTGAATGATTATTTGTGATGCAGTTACTCGTTAGTTCTGAATTTTATATTAAAAATATTTATTTGTTTGTTTTTTCATTAATTTTTATTTTTCATTTTGATAAAATCTGATAAACAGGTCGACACGACTGACCCGTTTAATAAATGGGTCGTGTTAGGGTTGAGGAATCTTGACCCGTTTAATAAACATGTCGGGTTAATGTTGATCTATGTAGTCGAATACTCATGACTTGACACGACACGAACCCGACACGCGAACACGAATTGCCACCCCTATCATTTATAAGAGAAGTGTATTACACTAGCTATTTTATATAGTTTTACACGCTCAAAAGTCAGCAAAATTGTAAATTAAAGTCACAATTTCCAAATTCAAAAACATTTATACCAAAAACATTTAACACTTATCAGTTTTACATTTAACTTATCAATATATGTATATATATTTCCATAAAATTAGCAAATGAGGTTCATAATTTTCAATTTAAATGACTTCTCTCATCATCTCTTCCTCCTACTCCAAATAAAAGAAAGGGCTTCAATTCCCTTTTTCCCTACTTAGTTTCAAAACATTCAAACAATGTCCTTTTTACGTTTATGATATCAATTTGTCTTTTTTTTTTTTTTTGAGAGGATCAATTTATATGTCTTTATAATTAGAAAATAAGGGGCATAATTATCAATTTATATGATTACTCCCTTTTCCTCTTCCTCCTACATCATTTTTAATCATCCAAACAAAGGGGAGATCCCTTACAGCCTGCATAAGTTTTAAAACATACAGGCAATGGAAAAGAGGTAACAATTCCCCTTATCTCTCTTCTCCTTGCCCCCTTAACCTTTACTCTTTTCACACTCCAAACTTCCTGATACAAAGCAAGAAACTTAAGACATATTTGAATCCACAGAAGAATATAAGTTATATATATAGATTATAAATTATTCTTCTCCAAAGCCAAAGACCCAGGGGGCGGCGGCACTTGAAGGCCAGGTTTGTCCCTGGACCACCCTGAAATTTTTTTATATATATAATAATTTAAAATTTTATATTTGTTAAGCTTGTTTCGTTCATAATAAGACTATTATGCAGCGATTTCAAAATACGAAAAATCGTAGAACGTAATTATTTTTATGTATTTGCGTGTTTTTTGATTGTTATTGTCAATATATGAATTTTTCTTTTATTAGATTGTGTAACTTATGTTTCTTAAAGAATATTAAGGAATATCGTGAGTAAAATTTCTAGTTTCACCAATGCAAAGATGGATAATAGTACTCAATTTTCCCTCTCCTCAATTTCCATCCATGCATGGGGTAAGATTTATAATTTTATAGGACCAACGTGGAGCAATCCTCCAAACATGAGTAATGATAACATAAATTTTCAAGACCAAAATATTTAACAGTAATAATATAAAAATTTACCAAATATACAAAACAGAACCAACAAGACTCGGGAATCAGAAAATACGTACACTTTGGAAAACAAATGGACAACCCTAAAATAAGAGAATTAAAAATTTGCTACAACCCTTGTGTATTCTGCCTTTGAAGCAATCTTTAGTAAAATGACCACAACTTTCTCTAGAAAAGTATAAATTGCACATCGTTTGATGTGTTTTTCTTTTTTTTTATGGGACATCGTTTGATGTGTTGGAAACTAGACATAGTACTTTCCAATGGTATATGACTTGTTGACCGAATATTTTATGATAATTCCAGATTCATCGAACTAGAGTATTGTGCTTATATATCCTGATATGATTGGTCTTAAGAGTATTTGTTTTAGCTGGTGCAAAAATGTTTGTCTATTTTAGTATAATATACTTATATAATATAATTTATTTTATACTATATTTTATTAAAATATTATTTTTTATCATATTTTAATTAGTCTGGCAAATTCTCTCTCTCTCTCTCTCTCTCTCCTTGAATAAAGAAAAGATTAAAAAACAGATTGCATATAAATAGTAACTACGGATACTTGCATAGTTACTCTAGCCAAGATTCTATTTTGCACAATTTTGCATGAGTTGATGTTAGTATTTTTTGGAATTGGTTCGGCAAATTGCGAGGCTTATGCTATTTTGGATGGATTGATCTGAATACTCTTACTACGCTTAAGTAGTCTTCAAATGTACCATACAAAATCCAATGTCAACTAATCTCCCCTTCGGTCTAAGCAACTTTCTCCAACCCCATGTGTTGTCCCTGGGAATATTTACCACCTAAAAAATTTTCCTTTTCAATTATATTGTATTCCTTGAGGCCACCCAAATTGATTCCGAAGAAAATAACATATAGATATATTCCAGACGTGTAATAATTCCTGTCTTATGACTCTTATTTCAATCCAAAATTAATTATAGGTTCAGATCCTTTTCTTTCTTAGGATTTGTAGGAGAACAAACCACAGTTTAGAGCATTCTCATCAGGTCTGCTAAATGGCAAATGATGTAAAATAATATTATTTATTTAACATAATGATATAAATTTCAATTGAAGTAATACTGCGTCGAATCACTAGGATTTTTTAAATTTTTTTTTAAAAAACGTCGTCGTTTCACTAGTTATTATAAGAAAAAAAGAAGAGCAAAACTACATCGTTTTATGCTAGGTTTTTTGAGTTTTGCCTTCTATAAATTCATTCTATTTTCTGACCGTTGACCTTTACTCTCTCTCTCTCTCTCACCTTTCGGCTTGGCTGGCCTCTGCCCTCTCAAGTATCATCATTAGACGCCTCACCAATCAAGCAGTTGTTGCCAGCCACTCAGCCCAATCTACAGCAAGCCATCTATAATCCCCTCTCCTCTCTCACTTTTCGCTCTTAAGGCTTAAGTTCTTAAGAATCTCTCTCTATTTGTTTGATTCCAAACTAAGTTTATAGTGTTACACTAGTTCAAGTCCCACTGCCACATCCATTATGTATTCATGTCTAGTTGTCTCCCAATTAAAATTTAAATAACATTTATGGCTTTTTTTTTCGTTTTACACTGTTGGACTTTTTCTTTAAATAACTAAAGTTTTAATAGCATCCATAGTTCTGGATAGTATAAAGTTTATAGTGTGTTTTTTTTTGTTACACTGTTGGACTTTTTCTTTAAATAACTAAAGTTTTAATAGCATCCATAGTTCTGCCTAGTATAAAGTATATAGTGTTACACTGCTTGAAAGTCCCATTTTTTTTAATGTAAAAAAATAGTTATTTATTTATTTATTTAATTTTTTATATAATGTTCAAACCGACCAAACCGATTATATGAACCGCAAAAAACTGTATTGCTGAAGGTTGGAAAACTGACACTAGGCGGTATACATTGGTTCCAATTATGAGAAAACCGAACACTATCAGTTCAGTAATAAATTTAGGAAAAAATCGAGCTGACCGAATCACATTCACCCCTAGGTTTGGGTGGATATAATTGGATTGGTGAATTGGGTATATAAAACTCAGTTATCCATTATTACTTATTTAAGTAATTACTTTTAACTCAAGCTCAATACAACCAAATTGTTATGGGTTATCCCCAAGTCCCAACCCACCCAATTACTCCCAATAATCAAACTTACCAAAATGCTACTAAAACTTAAAATGACCAAAGTATTTATAAAATCCTATAAAATTATTGAAATATCCCCTGAATCTATAAAGTCCAAAATACCCTTGAAACCTTAGAAAATGACTAAAATACTTCCAAAATCTTAAATTTACCAAATTACTCTCCTAAACTTGAAAATAACTTAAATTCCCCCTGAATTTGAAAATTACCAGAACACCCTCATTAATTATTTGGTCTCTGAGGCCAAGCTACCTTGTCTTTTTTTTCTTTTTGGCTACTTTGCTACCTTGTCTTTTTCCTCTGAGTTCTTGGGGACTAAGGACTCATTTGGTAATATTGTTCTAGTAACGATGTTTAAGTGTTGTAAAAATACGTGTGAGGAAAAAATTATTGTAAAAATATGCGTTATGTTGTTTAAACAACAAAAACTGTTTTTAAAATACTCCTACCAAACACTCCCTAAATCTCTTCCTTATCCTACTGAGAGATTCTCTTTATTACTCCTTCAAGCACTTGAGTGCTTCTTCAAAGCTCCAAGTGTGGAGTTGTTTGTAAAAAAACTTGTACACATCTATATGCGTGGGTTATGTATCCTATTTAGAGCCTTCGTATTTCTTTGAGAGAGTGGAGATCGGATTTCTTTTCATTATTCATCTTAATAGTCAAGTGGATTTGCCTTGTTTCTACTTTCTACTGTAAAAGGTTCGAACTGTTTTGGTTTTCTTTTTCCTTCTTCGATGAAATTTTAAGTAGTTAAAACCTATGTAGTAATAACTTCTTAACTACCCAAAAGTTGCCTAATTCTGGTACATGAAAACACAACACCACCCAATTGTGGTACGTGAAAACATAATAGCTGGCCTGCATGTCTAGCTACAAGTTCGTGCTTCCGCCAAAGCCTTGTTGCCCTCGAACCTTCCTAAACATAAACTATAGTATTTTCTTCTTTCTTAAGCTTACCTAGCTTCAAATTTTTCAGCGCTCTCGGTCGTTATTAGACATGGGATCTCGTTGATGGCTTCTTTCATTTCATAATTCATCTTAACAGACAAGTGGATATGCCTTGTTTCTACTTTCTACTGTAAAACATCTATATGTGAGGGTTATGTATCCTATTTATAGCCTTCGTATTTGTTTGAGAGAGTGGAGATCGGATTTCTTTTCATTATTCATCTTAATAGACAAGTGGATTTGCCTTGTTTCTACTTTCTACTGTAAAAGGTTCTATTACAAAACAGAATTGGAAGAAAAATGAAAAATGAATTCATTCATTTAATTACAGTTACAACTTCTATATATATATACAACAAGAGAAAGGAAAATATTTCTAACTAACTCATAACAGAACTAACTAACTCATAACAGATAAATATAGCTATACTACTTGTAGTTCTCATACAATACAATGCTATACGGCATGTAGCTTAAGTCTCATTTGATTCTTCAATTCTATCTTCACTCAATTTCCTCTTCTTCGTAGACTTGCTCCTAACAGACTCTGCAACTGCAACTAATCTTGATTTGTTATCTTTACACTCCCCCTCAAGATGAAGGGGGGAATGCACATTCAACATATTCATCTTGGATAGCAGCCTGTGAAACTGATGTGCACTAAGTGCCTTTGTAAGCAAATCAGCAAGCTGTGATTGAGTCCTAATGTGCAGCAACCTTATTACTCCTTGAACCATTTTGTCTCTCACAACATGGCAGTCAATCTCTATGTGTTTTGTGCGCTCATGGAACACTGGATTGGCTGCAATGTGGAGAGCAGACTGACTGTCACTGAATAATAATGCAGCCTTAGGGTGATCAACTTGTATGTCTCTTAGTAAACTAAGAATCCACACAATCTCACACACTGCTGCTACCATAGAACGATACTCAGCTTCTGCAGATGACCTACTCACTGTGTTTTGTTTCTTAGACTTCCAAGAAACTAATGAATCCCCCAAGAACATGCAATAACCAGTTACTGACCTTCTTGTATCAGGGCAAGCAGCCCAATCTGAATCAGCAAAGCCTTTAAGATGTAATTCAGATGCACTTGAGAACAATAACCCTTGTCCTGGACTACCTTTGAGGTATTGCAACACCCTATTTGCTGCAGCCTGATGTGGTTTCCGAGGCTTGGACATAAATTGGCTCAATTTATGAACAGCAAAGGTTATATCAGGTCTTGTGATTGTAAGGTACAAGAGCCTGCCCACCAACCTTCTATAAGAGCTTGGATTTGTCAACAATTCACCTTGGTACATACTTAACTTTAGGTTGTGCTCCATGGGGGTTTTGGCTGGTTTACAACCTAGCAAACCTGCATCATTTATCAATTCCAGAGTGTATTTTCTTTGACATAAATGGATGCCTTTCTGTGATCTAGCTATCTCAAGCCCAAGGAAAAACTTCAAATCTCCAAGGTCTTTTAGTTTAAACTGCTGATCTAGAAGAATCTTCAGTTTTGCCACAGACTTAGGATTATCACTTGCAATCAAAATATCATCTACATACACCAATAAAGCAATAAAAGACTCTGGTGTTTTCTTGGTGAACAAAGAATAATCTGCCTTAGACTGCCTGAATCCCAACTTCAATAAAGCAGCAGAGAACTTTGCAAACCATTGTCGTGAGGCTTGCTTAAGACCATAAAGAGACTTTTGTAATTTACAAACTACCTCCCCCTTGCTGTGGAAGCCAGGTGGTAAAGTCATAAACACTTCCTCATGTAAATCACCATGCAGGAAAGCATTATTGACATCAAGGTGGGAAAGAGACCACCCTTTCACAGCAGTAACAGCCAACAAACATTTCACAGAAACAAGCTTTGCAACAGGGGAGAAAGTTTCTATGTAATCAAGGCCCTCCTTTTGAGTATAACCCTTGGCAACCAACCTAGCCTTGAACCTCTCCACAGTACCATCAGCTTTATACTTCACCCTATACACCCACTTACAGCCTATGGCTTTCTTACCAAGTGGTAAAGGCTGAAGAGACCAAGTATTATTGGCCTCTAAGGCCTTAATCTCACTAGCCATAGCCTTCCTCCATTTAGGATCAAGAACAGCCTGATCATAATGCTTGGGTTCAACTATAGAAGAAATGGCATTGCAAAAATGTCTATGGGTTGAAGAAAGGTTAGCATAGGACAAATAGGAAGAGAGAGGATAGAGGGTACCTGAGGAAGAAGATGAAGCAGGTGGAGCTATAGTAGAGACCTGATTGTAGTGATAAGCTTGTAAATAAGTTGGTTTAGAAAAAGTCCTAGTGGATCTCCTAATAGGAGTTCTAAGAGGAGAAGCTGGGACAATTGGCTCAGCATTAGGCATAGCAGCAGGCACAATTGCTGGCTCAATAAGAGGCTTAATAGGAGGCACAATAGTTGGCTCAACAGCAGCAGGGAACTCAGCAATTGACACAGGAGTTGAAGGAACATCAGAAGCTGAAGCTGATGCAGGCATGACAGGGGAAGAAGGGTGACCAGAACCAATAAAAGAGCAAGGCTCAAAAAAGAAAGGATTAGTGGTGGGAGGAGGCTGAGATGGAACAGAAGGAGAAGAAGATTTAGAAAGGAAAGGAAAAATAGTCTCATGAAAAATGACATCTCTAGAGATGAAAATGCATCTAGACTTTAAATCTAAAAGTTTATACCCTTTGATGTTATAAGGATAACCAATAAAAACACATTCTCTAGCTCTAGGATCAAACTTAGGTCTATGGGCAGCAATAGTTGAAGCAAAGCACAGACAACCAAAAGACCTAAGAAAAGAGTAAGATGGAGGTTTGTGATAGAGAAGCTCAAAAGGGGTTTTATTATGTAAAATTGAAGAGGGAAGCCTATTGATTAAGAAAACTGCAGTTAGAATGCATTCACCCCAATATGATATAGGTAAATTAGACTGAATTTTCAAAGCTCTAGCAGTTGAAAGTATATGTTGATGCTTTCTCTCCACAACAGAATTTTGTTGTGGAGTATAGGCACAACTCTTTTGATGCAAAATGCCATGAGTAGAAAAGAATTCAGGCATATTAAATTCAGGGGCATTGTCTGATCTTATGATCTTGATACAAGCATTAAACTGAGTCTTAACCATTGCATGAAAAGAAAGTATGATTGATTTGACATCAGATTTGGATTTCAAAAGAAACACCCAAGTAGAACGAGTGGCATCATCAACAATGGTTAAAAAATATCTATAACCATCATGAGTAACAACAGAATAAGGACCCCATAGATCAATATGAAGAAGATCAAAAGGAAACTTGGAAATTTCATTATGAGTGGGAAATGGTAATCTTTTCTGTTTAGCCAAAGGGCAAATAGTACAAACATCATCACAAGATTGTGAAAAGGAAGGTAAAACATTCTTAATGGGCAACAATTTATTATAAGAGGGATGGCCTAACCTAGAATGCCACAACTTTGACATATCAACAACATAATTGACAATAGGAGTAGACTTGGGGTAAGACAAACACTGAGACAATGAAGGCTGCTTGGATGAAAAAGAACTCAACTTTCTCTGCAACAAGTACAATCCATGATGCATCTCACCCACTCCAATCGTCCTCCAGCAGGTAAGGTCCTGAATGAAACAAAATTGAGATAGAAAAACAAGACAAAAAGGAAGTTGTTTTGTGAGTTTACTGACTGACAAAAGGTTAAAGGTAAAACTAGGAACACAAAGAACATTGTGAAGAGTAAATTGAGCAGAAAGTTGTATTGTACCAACATGTGTGACAGTAGCAGACTCACCATTTGGCAAGTTAACAACACAATGAGATATAGAAGTGATTGAGGTCAACATAGAAACTGAACAAATTATATGGTCTGAAGCTCCAGTGTCAATGACCTAAACATTATTCTCAAAAGCTGTTCTGTTTATGACCTTAGCAGAAAAAATGGAATGCTTGGAATTAAACACACCATGAGGCAAAATGTCAATACCTGATAGAGGTGTGGTGGCTGGAGAAGTAAAAGAAGCATTGTTAGCCATAGCAGCTGAATTCTGAGATTCTTGAGGTGAAGCTCCAATCATAGCAAGAATCTTTTGATATTGATCTGAAGTGAAAGGAAACGGAATCTGTGGCTGTACATGAAGAGATGAATCTTGGGAATCAGGGTGAATAGAAACTTGATTAGCCAAAGAAGCTTTGCCTTTGGTTTTGTAACCAGGAGGATATTCGTGGAGTTTGTAACATTTCTCCATAGTATGACCTTGCAAACCACAGTGACTACAGATGGGCCTTTCCTTGCCTTTACCCTTGTTGTTCTTGGAACCAATCTTAGCTGCAAGAGCAGTAGACTCCACAAAAGGTCCACATGCCCTTCCTATTGACCTTTGCCTCTCTTCTTGGATCAGCAATGAATACACCTTGTTGATAGGAGGAAGAGGATCCATCAACAAAACCTGACCTCTAATCTGTACAAAAGATTCATTCAATCCCATAAGCAATTGTAGAACTGATTCTCGATGTTGGAGATCAGCAATCTTGTCATTGACATTGCAAGTGCACTTTCCACATGAGCAACAGGGAAAAGGACTGAAATTCTGAATTTCATCCCACAGAATGGTGAGCTGAGTGAAGTAATCACTCACAGAAAGATCACCTTGAGAAATACTAGCCAAATCCTTTTGCAATTGAAACACTCTAGGTCCATTGCCTTGAGAAAACATGTCCTTCAAAGTCTTCCAAACCTCCATTGCAGTCTTGCGATAAGTCATACTTGCAGCAATCTTGGGGGAAACAGAATTAAGAATCCAAGTCACAACTATGTTGTTGCAACGATTCCATGCTTGCACAAGGATTGGAATTTTCGCCATTGTTGGAGTGAGAATTGCAATTCCATCTATGAAACCGAGTTTACTCTTAACACTTAGGGCTCTCTCCATCGATCTTGCCCAGGTCGAGTAATTATCCCCACCAATCAGAGGTTGGGACACCAAAACAGCACCAGGATTCTCCGCGTGGTGCAAGAAAAAGGGATGAGATTCATCAATGGTGATCGATGAACTCGAAGAATCTGAATTCGCCATATCAATTGCGAGAAAGCAAGAAAATTTTCTTTGGAAAGTTTCTCAAGATTGATGAGAAAACAAGAAGACGTCTCAAAATCTCAAAACCAAGAACAAGAAGATCTCCCAAGAGAGTTTCTCAAAATCGAAGAGAAAGGGAGAGATTTTCTCGGGAAAATTTTTTGAGTTGGAGAGAAAAGAGACTTCAAGGGAAAAAAGAAAAAAAAAAGAAAAGAAAAGCTAGGAAATCAGTGAAACTGTGCTAGCTGCTCTGATACCATATTACAAAACAGAATTGGAAGAAAAATGAAAAATGAATTCATTCATTTAATTACAGTTACAACTTCTATATATATATACAACAAGAGAAAGGAAAATATTTCTAACTAACTCATAACAGATAAATATAGCTATACTACTTGTAGTTCTCATACAGTACAATGCTATACGGCATGTAGTTTAAGTCTCATTTGATTCTTCAATTCTATCTTCACTCAATTTCCTCTTCTTCGTAGACTTGCTCCTAACAGACTTTGCATCTGCAACTGATCTTGATTTGTTATCTTTACAGGTTCCAACTGTTTTGGTTTCTTTTTCCTTCTTCGATTAAATTTTAAATAGTTAAAACCTATGTAGTAATAACTTCTAAACTACCCAAAAGTTGCCTAATTTTGGTACAAGAAAACACAACGCCACCCAATTGTGGAACGTGAAAACATAATAGCTGTTCTGCATGTCTAGCTACAAATTCGTGCTTCTACCAAAGCCTTGTTGCCCTTGTACATTCCTAGACATGAACTTTAGTATTTTCTTCTTTCTTAAGCTTACCTAGCTTCAAAATTTTCAGCGCTCTCGGCCGTTATTAGACATATGGGATCCCGTTGATGGCTTCTTCAACTCTAGCATTGCTTACGCCCCGCCATAGCAATTGAAACCTATGCTAATTTGCCCAACTTGCGAATTGATTGGAAGGAGACCCCAGAGGCTCATGTCTTCAAGGCGGACCTTCCCGGACTCGTAAAAGAGGAGGTGAAAGTTGAGGTTGAAGAAGGCAAAATTCTTCAAATTAGCGGAGAAAGGAGCAAAGAGCAAGAGGAGAAGAAAGATAAGTGGTACCGTGTTGAACGAAGCAGTGGAAAGTTCCTTCGTAGATTCAGGTTACCGAAAAATGCAAGGACAGATCAGGTTAAGGCTAGCATGGAGAATGGAGTTCTCACTGTGTTTGTTCCTGTAGAGGGGGTTGTGAAGAAACGAGAGGCCAAGACCATTGAGATCTCTGGCTAAGAAAGATTTCCCCCAAACTTGAAGCTTTTGTATGTATGTGTGTTCATAAATGCTTGAAAAATGATTATCATATCTCTAATAGTTTGCATTCAGCCCAATAGTGAAAAGTGAGGCTTCCTTATTTGTTGCAAGGTATTGGACTTACAAATACAAAAGTAAGGCTTCCTTAGTCTATTTACCGTTTGAGTAATGTTACAAATTTTACAAATTATAATATATGGACCTTACAAATTGATACATCAACTAAAAAAAAAAAGTAATTGAGAAGTTTATTATTTTATATAGTACTAATTGCATTTATTACTGCATCAATTTATAAGTATTTTAGAGTAAAATCAAATATTTTTAAAACTTTCCAACATGATCAATATTCAAATTTTCAATAACTTATGCGATAATATTATTGCTTTGTATCCTGGCATGGATCGCTACTCAATGTGTACTTTGTGATTGCTAAAGAGTCTTTACAAATGAAAGCTATAGAAGAAAAAAGTCTCTGCTGGCACATATTTGATATGAGACCATAATAATGTGTTTACGGTGTGGTTTTCGGCCATTTTTAGCACCATGTTTTGCGTGTGGTTTGGCCAAAACCATAACTGCACTGCATTTCATTTTTACGGTCACATGTATGATGTATAAGATACGGTTTGAAATCAGTATATTCTTGCCAATCCAAAACTGATTTTTTCTTTTATTTTAGGCCAAATTTTAAGCTATTGAGCTAACTAGTTTTTCTTTATCTTGGGCCAAGTTTTAAACTATTGATCTAGTTTTAAATAAATTATACACAATCCCACAGATTGACCTTCTCTTGTTCTAAAAAAAAAAATTGCAAACAGCTGAAATCATAAACATAATCACAAAATATACCATCCATAAAGCTTCAAATCAATGCTAAAACAAAAACCCTAATAAACACAAAAATTACAAAAATATATGATTGAGCAAAACACTACTACACACCCAATCCAAACATACACACTAACACTCACACATTCAATCAAAAAATTATCAAGCAAAACATAAAACCAAAAAAGAAAGAGGAGTGGTTTGATGCTCGGTGGCGAAGGAACAAAGGACCAGATTGGTGCTCAGCGATGGTGTGGCAGTTAGGTCTGACCTTAAGGGCCGAGACACAAAGACAGAGAGTGATACTTTTTTTTTTTAAATTTTTTTTAAATGTTTAGAAGTTAATTCAATGAGTTAGGCGGCTAGTTTAATAATCCTCGTTTTCAAAAAAAAAAAAAAAGGCTTAATAACCCTAGTGGCTAGGGTATTAAACTATTATTGTACAAGTTAATACCTTAACTCTATAATTTAGAATGCAAAGCAAGATATATGTCACAACTCATATGTGGTATGGGTTAACATTGATCCATAATGGGAAACTTGGAAAAAACACGTGAATCATAAGGTTCTCCTTATACATGGAGATGTACAGTTCTTTATTTACTTTTGTATGTTGTATTACAAAGATATTTCTCTAGAACATTTACACTCTATCTGTCTCTTATGTATATTCTGTGTCGTTCTTATCCTTCTTCTTTTCTCCCTTTTATATGAGTCATCTCCTTCTTCTTCGTATTTTTTTCATTGTCCACCTGAATAACTTTTGGTCTTGTCAGGCTCTTTTTTTTTGTTATTCATCATGAACGGAGTCTTCTAGGTTTTTTTCTTACTATTCAGACATTCACCTGGATAACTTCTGATCTTGTCGAGCTATTCTTTTTTGGTTATTCATCATGAATGGAGACTTCTAAGGCTTCTTTCTACTGTACAGGCTTGTCCTTCTGCATTAAATGTGGTAGTGCCAAGCAAGTGACCTTCATTAATGCGGAGGTTGTCGTGGAATTATTAGGAAATTTCAGAATGCTACCTCGGAGAATTTTTACCTTCTTTGGGATTTATCTTGGTAGATCGGATATGCCTTGGACATGACGTCGATACTAGGCCTAGAAGGGCATTGAGCCTGACTAATGATCTGAGGACCTATGCTCATTGTTAGAATGGCCTAGTCAATGCAAGATTTGTTTCCGTTGTTTGGGCCAATGTTAAAACAAGTCCAACATTTTTCCCATTATAATAAGGCCCAATATTTACCCCACTACAATTATAATATCAAATACACATTATTAATAGTTTAATACCCTAGCACCTAGCCTCTAGGGTTATTAATCTCTCTCTCTCTCTCTCTCTCATTCTCTATGTGTGTGTGTGTGTGTATATATATATATATTGAAAAATAGGGTTATTAAACTATTAATAATATATTAAATATTAAAAAAATAAATATATTAATATATAGAGAGGCTGTGGTGCTGTTTGTGCAGTTTTCTTATTATAAATCACAAACTGCACCATGTGGTGCGATGCACTGTTACCTACGGTGCAATGCAATACGGTTTTGCTATTTTGGGGATGGTTTTGGTATAGTTTTTTCAGTTTGTGCAATTTAGTGAACACCCCTACAATAGCTAAATATGCAATCTTTTTATGGTTCAATAATAAAATGTAGATTGAGGAGAGAAGCAAATTTTGGCAACGGTGTTACCGAAATCCTAAGTAAAAGTATGTGAGAGAATAGAGAAATGATGTGATGGAGGCAGAGAGAGAAAATTGAATTTTGGTAACCTCATTATCGAAATTCTTACCTGCCCAAAGCTGGCTACTCGGATGACTAAAGAGTGCCCAAGAGAAAAAAAGAGTTGTGTCAACAAGTTGCTAATATTGTAAGGGAGGAGAGAGAAAAAAATTAATGGAAATTATGGCAGCCAAATTGCCAAAATTAGAGAAAATAGGAGAGAGAAAAATTGATTTGTGGCAATGAAGTTGCCGACAATTGGAGGAAAAAAAATTGTGGCAATGGAGTTGCTGAAAATTGGAGGAAAAAAAATTGTGGAGTTGCTGAAATTGTAGGGGAAGAGAAGAGAAAAAAAAAAATTTAATAGGAATTGTGTGACAGCTGCTGAAAATTGGAGGAAAAAAAAAAAAAGGAATTGTGGCAATGGAGTTGCCAAAATTGGAGGAAAGAGGAGAGAGAGAAAATTGATTTGTGGCAATGGAGTTGCTAAAAATGAACAACTGGAAATCTATGTAATAAAAATTATTCTTATTCTTTGTTGTATAAAGATTCTTGTTCTGCGCGAATATGTCAATATGTTGCAAAATCTATTCATGTAGAAGATGATTGATGTGCTTATATACTATAAATAAATAAATAAACCAAAAAAAAAAGTGTAATGTTGTTTAAATACTAAAAACTGTTGTTTAAACAATAGTAACAAACGGCCCCAAGTTATTTTGCAACTAGACCAAAATGCCCTCTAAAATTTTCCTAGACCTTCATCTAACCGATTAGTTTTATCCAGAGTCCGGTTCTAAAATTAGAAAAAAAAAACCTTCATCTAAAGTCACTAACTTTATTTTTTTATCCTCTTTCCATTTCCTCTATTTAATTTTTTTTTTTAAAGGGTAATGCTAGCTCCTATTAGTTGAATACAAAAATTGAATATATTTTTTGGTGTTTTTATTTTTTTAAAATGAATATAGTGACATGTTTGTACAAAATTAAATAAGTAGATACCATTATCACTAACTTGTCACATTCAAGACACAATTCTCTATTTGTTGGTGATTGTCATAAAAAAAAAAGAAAAATTAAAGGAGATGACAAAGCAAAAAATGATGCAAAAAAGAAAAAAAATGAGTACAAGATTTTAGTATAGAAAATAAGTATAAAAATGAAAATAGAAAATGAATACAACCTTAATACAAACCAAACAGGTCTATTCACTCTATTAGCTTTATGTCAAATTCTTTATCTCACATATTGAATCCATGGTTTTGAAACTTGAACCGTTCACAGAACCGTAAAAGAGAGAGGTTTAAGATTTTCAAGATCAGGTTAGGTTGAACCAAGATCGAACCGTGATGACATCATAATTAATTTAATATAAATAAATATATTAAATTAGTAAAATAAAAAAAGACTAAAATACACCCCAAGTAAATATAGAGATCTATTTTTAAATGTATTTTTCATATTATAATTTTCATAAAACAAATAAGAAATATTAAATCCTAAGCAAACATAATAAATAAACAAATATGTAAGCATATAGCAATATTATAGTAGTTTTTTTTTGGGTAAAAATATCATAGTTGATTTACTTATTATAAAAACTAGTTAATCTACTAAGATCATTACTGAAGTAACTAAATAAAAAAATAAATAGATAATTCAAAAAAGAAAGAAAGAAGTAACTAAATAGAAAAACACTGTTTTGAAATTTAAATCCAATATAAAATATTATTAAAACATTAAAAAGCAGACTTCACGAACCCCAGAGCTGTTAAAGGAGCTGTTGCCTACTTTGGCGGTAGTGGTATAGTGGTACTGTAATACACGTATAATAAAACTAAAAACTAAATATAATAAATTAATGGGTAAATTGCATATATGGTCCCTAACATTTACACTAAATGTCAATTTGGTCCTTGACTTTTCAAACGTGTCAATTTGGTTCCTAACCTTTTGGTATTGTGTCAAAATAGTCTATTTCATTAAGTGCTAGATGGAAAATGCTAATGTGGCTAACGGAAAAATTAATATTATCTTTTATGCCATGGAAATTTCCACATAAGCTTTTATGTGGCATTAATAAAAAAAAATCAACAATTTTCTAATTCACTCCCTCTAACTCTCTCTGTCTCTTTGATCTAACTCAGATTCAATCTGCTCAGCCTCCATGACAGCATGACCAAAGCTCACTCTCTGAGTTCCTTCAACACCACTGCTATTCTCCGCTGCTTGACATCGCCATCACACCAGTGGTTGCCAAATCCAAGCCCTCTTTTGTAACCTCCCGCTCTCTCACTCTTACTCGCTCTCTCTCATCAATCTACCAAGATCGAAGCTCTAAGCCTCTATCTGTCTTTAAACTATGCGTAAGGGGAATCTAAAGGAGATGGGTTTGGCGATTTCAAATGGGTATGTTTCGAGTGGATGAATCCCTTTGCATGTGTGGGTATTGTTCATTTTTGCAAGCCATATAGATGGTATGATTTGGATTTGGATTTTGATTTTGGTTTGTTTTTCAAAATGGATTCATGGGTTAAAATTTTTCCGATTCTAAGTTGATTTGTAAATGGGTATGGATATGAGTAAGTGCTCCATGTGATCTGACTAAATTTTTTTTGTTTTGGTATAAAGGTTTGGGTATTTTTAGCTTAGCTTTGCAAAATTAAAAACAAATTATTTTTGTAAAGGTCTGGGTATTTTAACGACGAAAATGGGCCATTAGCCATAATTGCTCAAGAATATAGTTAGTAGGTATTGTTTCGAAAGTTAATATTATACTAACATCTCGACTCTTAGAGAGTCGATTTTGAACCTATAAATCGACTCTTAGATACTCGATTTCCATGTTCTGATTAGATATGATGTGACGCTTTTCCACGTGGCGGCCACCTGAAAATCAAGTTACTAAGAGTCGATTTACATGTGAACAATTAAATACTCTATTTATCTTGTCAGTTGCATCAACGTGGACTCCAGCTAGATATCGAGTCTTAGAGACTCGGTTTTTAAAAAGGGAAATCGAGTCTTTAAGACTCGATTTGCAATGGTTGGTCCAGTTTAATCCACGTGGTTAGGGCAGTTGCTCTTTAGTCCATATTACCTATTTTCTGGGGTCTGCTGTTTCTCACACCAAAAAATCCAGTAGCTCTCTTTTCCTCTCTCACTCTCTCTCTCACTCTCATACAAAACTTCAAATCAAACTCACTCTCCATTTACACATTCTCATGTCAAGTAAGGTTTTAATACACTCTCTCTAGTTGTTAGTTTTTTTTTTTTTTGTTGAATAGTTGTTAGTTACATATATGTAATGTTAGAGTTTTTTTATGGGTAGTTGTTAGTTACATATATGTAATGTTAGGTTTTTTATGGGTATGTATCATGAGTTTTTTTGTTTGGTTTGTTATTTTTCTTTATATTTTTGATAGAATGATTTGAAGATTTGTGTGTTTAGTTTTTTATTTTTTATTTTTATTTGAGTATGATTAATGATTTTTTTTTGTTTAGAAACAAATGGTAATGATTGAGTATATATGCAAATGTGGGGTTTGTATATGCATATCATGTAACAAGTTAGTGTATATATGCTAGGCTTTTTAAATTTTTTTTTTTTTATTAAAAGTAAAAAATATTTAAGATATATTTGTATTGTTAGGCTTTTATCATGGCTATTTTTGTTATTGTTTGGTTTAATATTTTTCATTATTTTTTTGTTAGAATGATTTGAAATTTTGTAGTGGGGGTAAGTTTTGTTTTTAGTTTTTTTTATTTGTTTGAGTATGAAATGATAATGATTGAGTGTGTTTGTATGTGATATGGAGTGAGTATATGCAAATGTGGGGTGTGTTTGATGTAAGAAGTTGTAATTTTTGTACTTTGAGTACATAAAAATGTTTTGTAATTGTGTTAAAATATGTCACTAACATATTACCCTTGATTCTAATAGGTTCACAATCTTTGAAGAATATTAACATAAATGTATACTACGGTGGACCCCTTTTCAATCCTGAACAGATTGACGGATTCCCATTTCAAGGGTCGAATATCGAATGCTATTACATGATGATACGTCGTAAGTTGAAGACATTGAATGATTTGAAAATGAAAATAATGAAAGAACTGAGTTTGAGCCTTACTTGTTATGACATAAATATTATTTATCGTTACCCACAAGAAGTCCTTCATGAACGGATAAATTACAAGTACATAGCGATCAAAGATGATAAACATGTAAAGGTCATGTTTAATAGGATCCATAAAATGCCCTAAGTAAATACTGTTGAGTTGTACGTAAGTTCCGAGCCGCTCGCAGAAGTTGATGTCGAGGAGTTGCAACAAACAACTACATCTTTGCAATTTACAGCCTTAGACGATGGATGCACTACAATGGGAGGTTACGCATTCCTATCGCAAGATTATGCTGCCAATACTGGTGAAACACTTCAACCTCAAGAGACATATTTAGGGGTGGAGGAAGAAGATCATTTTGCGATTAATGATGAAAATCTCGATGTATGGATAAGTACGAAGAGATGATTGAGCGAGGCGACTTTGAGAAGGATGTGGATGACCATGAACTTGCTTCCAATTTTGAAGAGGAAAATATGGAGTGCCATGATGAAGGTGATGCAGACGATGATATTGGTGTCCAGCATGTTACAAATACGACCACTGCCTACACACCTCCTACCGAGTCATTCTCTGCAAATACTTGAGAAAATATGGTCGATTCTTCACATCTTCAGATACCATTTACTTCTACTTGGGAAGATGTGATGCATTTTAATAAATGGTTGACTTTTGCAAATAAAGAGACGGTGAAGTGTGCATTGATAATATACGCAGCAAAGGATAATAGAAATTTTATAATCTAGAGGTCGACCAAAACTAAATTGTGCGTCGCATGCATTGACACCAACTGCAAGTGGTACGTTGGGGCATTCATGAAGGCTAAATTTAATGGTCTGTGGATGGTCACGTCTTATGTGGGTCCACACAGTTGTATACCCTTTGGCCTGCGAAGAGACGGTAAAATGATGGATTTTAATTTTGTTGTATCAGAAATTGTGGGAAAATTGCGACAAAATCACACTGCTTGTATTGATGAGCTCCGGGGCCACATAGATATGAAGTATAATCATCAACTTTCTTACTATAAGGTATGAGACGCAAAACAAAAGGCAATTGCTAAGATATTTGGAGATTGGGAGGAGTCTTACCAAAGGCGAAAGTTGTTGTTGACATACTTGGATCAAGATTCGGGTACCCAGTACACCTATTGGACCATACTTAGCCCCATAGATGGTACTACGTTATTGCGCTACATTATTGCGCTACATTATTGCGCTATTACACAAGATGAGGAAAATAGATGAAATATAATAAGAAAAACATCAATAAATTTGGGCAACGAGAGTTACAAACCAGCCACTCTTTATGACCCTGAAGCCCATCATGGTTGAGAGTTTTTACAGCAACAGTAAGCCCTGTGCCAGGTTTCACCGGAGCAGTTCCATTTTCTTCAATCCACCCCTTGAACACACAACCAAAACCTAGTGGTTGAGGATGGGACAATTGGAGCTGCAAGTTGGTCTCTGCTTGTATCATTGGTTGATTTACTTTCAGCTGAACAGAGTTGCAGAACCAACATATAAGAATTTAACCTAACATAAATGAATAAGCCAGGCAGGTAGATATCACGCATTACAACACTTTGTAACAAAGAGCAAATCAGATTTAAGCAAACATAATAAATTAATATTAGTAGTGATTTTGGAAGAGAGTTTGAGAGTATGAGAGTATGAAGTTTCCTACAGAAAACCATAATAAACATAAGACAAATATATGAAATTAGGTGTAACATTATTAGATGTATCTGACATGAGAGGAGTGGCAAGGGAGAAAGAGAGAGCACTGGATAATAAAAAGAATCAAAACATTTATTTGACTTGATTAGGAAATATTTGCTTGAAGTATGAACCCTGCCTGTATATGCCGTATAGTGTAATCATAGAAATATGTGCCTATCTAACATAGAAATCTTTGTCTCTCTTTTGTCTAATTACCTTTTTTGAACCTTATGCCGTCTCGTATAATGAGGAGGAGGTCTTGCATGTCCTTCGTTAGATGCCTCGGGCCTAGCTTTGTGTCCATGTTTATGCCCCCTTGTCCCACAAGGAGGTGCATTTGATATGCGTTTCGGCCGACTTGTTGGCTCTACAGGTAACCCAACAGCTTGCTTAGCCTGAACATAGGGTGGGTCGGTGCCCGAAGAAGGGCCAGTGGACGTACTGTGGGAAGGTGGCTGCGTGTGCATGTTAAGAGGGGTTGGATCAAGACCCAGGTCAAAGGATGGAATGGGTGACAGCTCAGGAAATGACCGTGGGGTGGGTGGACGGATGTCAGACCCAGGACATGGATGTGGGGTGGGTGAAGGGATGGTGGTGGGGCTAGGGGATGGATATGGGATGGGCAAAGGGATGGTGGGGCTAGGGGATGGATGTGGGGTGGATGGGTGGGGATCGGGAGTAGGGACAACTCTCGGGGTAGCAACAGGCTGATGAGAGCCACATCTGGCAGGAGCTCTGCTCGTGCTTGGCCTCTTAAAAGTGCTTGGGCTTGGGCTTTGAGTAGGCGCTGCCGCAGGAGTAGCTGCCTCCTCATTCGGGGCCTCAGGGATAGGAGGTTGTACACGGCCAATCTCCTGCACTGCCTTCAGCACATCAATAATGTCCTTGTGGTCCTCCGTGCCCACTGGGTGACGCCTCAACAAACGGGCGTATCCTTCAATCTGCACATGAAAAAACCAGGTATATTAGTAATGCAATACCAAATCAACAATGCTAATCGATAATAAAATAAACGTTGATTCTAAATTGGTTCTGCTAGTAATAATTGCAAATTATAGGGAGACCAAGTGTTACCTTTGACTAAATTTAAATTATATTTTCTATTAAAGATGTAGATAGCGCATATAGTAGACAAAAATGCTAATTAAAAGTTCAAATGAACAGAAATTTAAAAATAATAAAAATGGACATAAGAATGTATACCATAACTCTAATAGTGGTTAGGAAAGATGACCTTAGAGCATCTCAAAATAGTTTTTTAAATGAACAAAGTTCTCTATAAGGAATCTTAAGCAGACAACAGCTTTAAAAGAGAGGTTTGATGCTGAGAAGACATTGGATCACATATATCACGTTCTCTAAACAGTGGTTTCATGCTAAAAAGTACGGTAAGATGTAGAACACATGGAAAAGTTACCATTATAATCAATTTAGCACTGAGGACATTGATGAACCTCCGAGTTACCCTTTTGTACCAATCGAAGTACTCGTGTTCTGGAGGCATATCACCAAGCACTGCTTCAAAACGCCGTTGAAGGCGATTACCCCAGTCCGTAATATGTGCAGCATGTTTTCGCATCCAATCAACACCGACCTTCCCCCTCAAATCAATGCCATGAAGCACTATATTGGTGTTAACATTACGGGGAATTTCTTGGATCATCCCGAATTGACGAACAACACGATCTGGTGTATGTTTCTCTACTAGGTGGAAACATACAAGCGGCACCGTTGCCGTCCACACGGCCATCCCTGTAACGCACCACGGTAGAAGGTCCTCGAATTCAGCTTCATACGGCTGCCACACCACCTACAATAGCCAAAAAACAAGTACGCAACACATTAGACAACAATGTTTATATTTCAAAGTTCACCAAACCTATATCTTGTTCCTAAACACGTTAAACAAGGCATTTTCATACCTGGTCTGGCAACATTGAAGCTATTTGCTCGCGATACCTTTCCAGGAAGATGTGGGCAGACCTGTTTTTCTTATTTGGGACCCACAACCACCTACAATCAAGAACAAGGGATCATTAACTTTGTACAACTTTCCCATTGAGAAAATCATATGATTAAACCTATAATGTAATCAATCTATGGATGGTCAAGTTAATGTAATGAAATTGTATTCACAATTTGCATATAAACTCTCTATGGATGGTCAAGCATTTATAACCTTAGCCCACCCACGTTCTTTTCAACTAATCATCACAAACATACTTTGTTATGCTGCATTTAGAGTATGTTTTCTAATAAGATAGTTACTCTAGTAAACTAAAGTTTGGTTAACTAAGCAGCTTTTATATACTTATAAAATAATCAAAAACTAAAAATTCAATAGGTAAGTAGCATATATATCAACCTAATCATATGATTTAGGAAATTTGACATTCCAATAGAGTATATTAACCTAATGGCCTATATTGAACCTCTGTTTAAAATTGTTTAATATTGACTTAAATAATTCCTAGAATCTTTTAAAATAAATAAATAAATTGAAGTTACATGACGTGTATGAGATAGAGACTTACTTCAGGGACAGCGGACCACGCACTGGAGGACCATAAGCACCCACTGGCAGGCCATGTTCAACTGTCGGGCACAAATATGGGAACTTGGCCCATGCCCAATACTGGACCAATAGCAAACACCCATCAATCTAATTAGCTTTCTTATCGCTTGCCCTGCATAACTCTCGGTACAACCATGCAAGGCAAGCACTTCCTCAACTATACCCTCGTGGGTTGCGAAGGTCTTCCAACTGCTGCACCCACATTAGATGCACCCTATCGCCAAATTTGTCCATGAAGATTGTGTCCCCTAGTAGCGCTAGGATGTAGCATCGTGCGTACTTATGCAACTGATGCTCTGTGGCATTAGGCGGCAATGGATTGGCAATAGCTTCCAAAAGCCGTTGGATGAGAATCTTCTGGCCATGAAGTTCCTTTCTCTGATTATTTATAGGTCGAAAGCCAAGAAATTCATCGCACACATTCTCCCATTCTTTCTGCGTGCTCCCTGTAATGGCCTCGCCGTCAACAGGAAGCTCGAGAAGAAGCTCCACATCTTGCAATGTGATGGTGACCTCACCATGTGGCATGTGGAAGGTGTGAGTTTCCTGCCGCCATCGCTCCACTAAGGCCGTTATCAGGCCGTTGTCTATCTCTCTACTCGGGGTCCTGAGGAGTCCCTCCAAACCAAGTGCCTTAATTATGTCAATGATTCGGCCATCCACCATTGGCTCTTTATCGGATAACTCTTCACTACGGGTATGGCATTTAAGGGACCTTGGATCCTGCACAGAACAAAACCATAGATTAATATATGACAGCAAGTGCGTGTATATTGTATAAATTAGATGCATGTACATTCGTTAAATCTTTAATGTTCTATTTTACCTGCCCATTCCAAATAGCTTCTGACCGATGTTTGGGTTGCAACGTCAACATCGACGGGTCAATGGGGCCAGGCTGCGCATGTTCAATCTGTCCAGCATTTGCAGCAGCCATACTGCACAAGAATGATAAGCAATTACCACGTAATAGACGTTATTGAAAACAAAAACAAAAACAATCTAAGAAAGATTCTCAACAAAACAAAAACAAAAACAATGTGGTAGTCCCACAATATACAACAAATTGAAACTACCAAAACTCCTCCTTATTGGACAATTGACTCATTTGGCTCTTATAGACACCTTTTTTTTTTTGGGTTTGTGTGTTTCTTATTTTTAACGATATGGTGCATAACCTGCATGTCTTCCTTTAAATTTTTCTCTTTTCCTTAGCCACCGACAAAATCACACTACCAAAAAGAATCTATCTCTATCTTCAAAAGCAAATGCACCAATTTAGCTAAAAGCAGACCTTTAATAAAATGTTTTCAACCCTTGCTCTTGAAAAATCTTATTTAACAGATCAATTTGCTCAATTAAGAGAGAATTTTACTAAAGAAAAACAGTGGCATCACAAGTTTGTAATGAGGCAAGTTCAGGATGCAAAATAAATTATTCATGTCAAACAAAAGTGGGAAACACAAAATCATTAACCACAAAATTAAAAAAAGATGAAAAAAAGAAAAACTGTCCAAAAGCACAAGAAAAGACATTAACAAAAATTTAACACACACAATTATGTTAAATCAAAAGGATAAAGTCACAACTATATCTGCCTGAAATGGTGCAAAAGGAATTAGAGATTGTACTGGACATCATCTCTGTCAACCATAATGGCATAACATAAATGAAAGATTGATCTAATGTTTAAATTGACATTGAACATAAGAACTAAGAAGTACAACAAACAGGTCCAACTCAAAGATTCACACCTTTTGACAGCAAGTGGGGATCCAACTAATTTGTTAATTTCGTTTTTTGTTAAGTAATTTTATTAAAAGTTCAACTAATTTATTATGTAGTTTACTTGTCAAAGCTCCTCCTAATTGATTCAAGTCATTTCTGTTAATGTTAAAGCTGTCCTATAAGAAATATTGTAAATAAGATCCTATGCCCTTGTAAAATGGCTATCTATGATTCACCAATATGATATCAAAGTTTTGCCCACATCAAGTCTTGGCTAAAATGTCCTAGAAGTTTTTATTTTCGAAGCAACTACTATATAAAAGTACAAACTGGTTTGGAATTTGGGAGTCTATTTCAACCAAATAGACAACAACGAGCTTCACAAAATTTTCTCATCCATTATCACCAAACAGAGTAACACTCGAAAAAATCACAAACCACAAACCCACATGAAAAAATCAATCATAATTTCAGAAAAAAACCACAAACCCACATGAAAAATTCACACAATAAGAAAATTACCTGAGAGAACTGAGTGAGAGTGGAGAGGGTGAGTGAGAGAGAGAGAGAGGCGCGACCGTCAGAGGGTGTCTGTGAGGGTAGAGAGGCACGATGGGTGTCAGTGTGAGGGTGAAGAGGGTGAAGGAGAGAGGCGTGAGCGTGGGTCGGTGAGTGAGAGAGGCGTGAGATCGCTTGGGTCGGTGAGTGAGAGAGGCGTGAGATCGCTTTGGTCTGTGTGAGAGTGAGAGGGTGACAGTGAGAGGGTGAGTGAGAGTGGAGAGGCGTTAGAGACAATGCGTTTAAATTTGAAAAAGCCCTATTAGAAATCGAGTCTTAGAGACTCGGTTTCCAGGTAGCTTCCACATGGACAAATCGAGTCTATAAAACTCGATTTCCAGGTGGACGCCACATGGACAAAACACCAACTCAGACGCGATCAGAACATGGAAATCGAGTCTCTAAGACTCGATTTATAGGTTTAAAATCGACTTTCTAAGAGTTGAGATGTTAGTATTATATTAACTTTCGAAACAATACCTACTAACTATATTGTTGACGAATTATGGCTAATTGCCCATTTTGGCCTATTTTAACTTCTATTCTATTTCTATCTTCTAAAATTAATGGCTCGTTTGGTACACACTTTCAAACTCACATTTTTACATTTTAAACAACTTTACATACATTTTCACACACATTTTCACCCACACAAATTTCAAAAAACTACAAAAATCCCATCTCAAACTACTTTACCCATCACCCCCTTAAGTTTCCCAATACTATCCCTTCTTTCATTTTTTTTTTTCCATTTGATGGAATAGAAATGAAGGGGTTTTTTTTATAAAAATTATTTAAAGAGAATGAAGGACACAAATTACACATCTATAGTGTGAATAGATTGTATTTTATCGACTTCTTTCATGGAGTTCGATCATTGGAGCTTTGAAGGGGCCAAGAAATTACATGGTATGAGAGAAAAGGAGCTCCATCAAAATTGATTTAGACTTGGAATGGGTATTTTTGTATTTGCCTAGCCTTGAGTAAGCTTCGAAAATGGAGGTAGAGTAGTAAGCATAGAGAGAGTGATACATCAGAGACAGAGAAAAACTTTGATTTTTAAAATTCATTCCACGTGGCAGCTTATGTGAAAATCTATGTGGCATAAAAAAAATATTTTAATTTTACCATTAGCCACGTTAACATTTTCCATCCAGCAGTTAACGGTAGGGACCATTTTGACACAATACCAAAAGGTTAGAGATTAAATTGAGACATCTGAAAGGTCAATGACTAAATTGACATTTAGTGTGAAGTTTAGGGACCAAATATGTAGTTTACCTTAAATTAAATTAAATGAAAGAGTTTTATTTTTTTTGAAGTGAAAAGAAAGGGATTTTTTTTTTTTTTGTTGACATTAAAAGAAGAAAGAAAGAGATTTGACTGGTACACTAAGTTATAAACAAATTATGTGGCCAAAACAGAGACCTGTAGATTGGTATAGAAGATAGACTTTGTTGGCGATATTTACTAGGCTATAAATGCTTTTACCAGGCTATAAACGCTTTTACCAAACAGAAAAAAGACTTCATAAAAAATCTCAGCAAAAAAGAAAAAGAAAAAAAACACACCGAAAAAAAGAAAGAAAAAGAAAAAGAAAACACAACAGTAAGGGGAGGAGTGGAAAAGTAGTAGGATAAAAAATAGTGGGAGGATGAAAAAGTGGGAGGATGAGAAAGATTTTATTTTCTTTCTTTTTTGTTTGGTTAGGAGTAAAAAAGTGAAGGGACGAAAAAAAAAAAGTTTGAATAAATTTACTCATATACCCTTATTAAAAAATAATGCCCAATTAAAACAAAAAAGTGATAAATAATCACAAAAAGAGCAATCACCCAAATTTATTAAAAAAATAAAAAATCATGTCCTAAAAAAACATTTATAATTAAAAAAAAAACCATCACGCCTAGACCCTAGAAAATTAAATGAAAAAAAAAAGAATAGGAAAAAAGAAGGAGGCCAACGTTACTGTCCAGAATAGGAAGGAAAAAAGGCACCAGGCCTAAACAAAAATAAATAAATAAATAAAGGCAAAAAGGCATCGTCAGGGGATAAGAAAAAAAATAAAGGTATTTTTGTCAGTCAAGAAAAAATTCAACCTTACTTAGTTTTCTCTCTATTTTGGAGAGAAAATATTTTTGTAGGTCCGAAAAGAAAACACTTGAACCTTATCATTTATTTTCCTTCCTTCCTACCCAACCAAACACATTCGAAAAAAGTTTTTCTTCTCAATTTCTCTCCAAAGTTTTCCATCCATCCTATTTTATCTCCAAACAAACGCACCTTAAAGGTTTATTTGATAGGAGGAGTTAAAAAGTGAGAAAATAGAAAATGGAGAGATAATAGAAATTTTTTAAATTTTCCCTCAAGTTGTTTGGTTTGAGAGTAGAAAAATGGAGGGACTAAGAATATAGTTGGTATAAATTTACTTTCGTACTTTTTACAGATAAATAAAAAATAACAAATAAGGAAAAATAAAAGGATGAATAAAAAATAAAAGCACCAATAGATTGAACAGTGTAACAAAGGACAAAAAAAGCTAAAGAAAGGGAAAAAAAGAGAGAAGGAAAACGACAGAAAAATTAAAGGAGATTAAAAAACAAAGAAAAATGACAAAAAACTAAAGAAGGAAAAAAGAAAAAAACAGTTACACGTATCAAAAAAATTGACAAAACGTGTAAAATAAATAGGACAACAGAAAAGAAAGTAGGAAATGAAAAATAACAGAAATTGTGAACCGTAGAAACGTCAGCACCATGGGTGTTTTTTGTCTAAACATTTTTTTTTTAATCTCTAATTTGGTGAGCTCGAAGAGAAAACATTCAAGTCCTACTGATTTATTTTCCTTCATTCCTTCCAACCAAACACACACTAAAAACATCATCTATCCACTTTTTCTCTCCTTTTTATTTTACCACCAACTAAATATACCATAAGGGAGAAAGAGTCTCAGTGCCACCATGCATTGATTTAGAGAGATCCAATTGTTGAGTCATCGACTGGAGGCTGTAGCGGATGATAAGGACCAAAATTTTGGATATGGTGGTTTGTGGTTTTGGGTGTTAAGGTACCCGATTAATCGGGTTGGAGCGTACATTCCGGTTTGAATTTCACAACCATGATTGAATCTCACTACATATCACTATGATTTTGAAACCCGGACCGTTCATAGAACTGAAAAAAAGAAGAAGAAAGGTTCAAGATTTTTGAAATTGGACCGAGGTTCAATCGATGTTGAACCCCGATGACATCATAAATCATTTAATAATAAAATGAAAACAAATAATAGAAAAAAACTATGAAAATGAGTAATATTGATTTAAAAATATAAAAAATTAAATAATTTTCAAGTATATTATCTCAACTTTTAAATAAAAAATAATAAAGCATAAAAAATTACATTAAAATTACAATTAATCATTGACGAAAAACCCATTTTCGTCCCTACATTTTCACTCGATTTCCACTTTGGTCCCTAACTTTTTTTTCCACTACTTTTACTCCTTATCCTGGAAAACGCGTCTTGTTTTTGTCCCTGCCGTTATATCAGAGACGGAAATTGCACATGTGGCAAACGAAACTATTAAAATAATAATAAAAAATTTTATTTTGGAATTAAAAAATGTCACATTTGCATCTAAATTAAAAAAAATATTAATTTTAACTAATTAAAAAAATTAAAAACAAAAATAAAAACAAAAAATCACATTAATTGAGATCTAACTGTGTCTTGAACAAGAACAACAATAACACAAACTCAGTAAGACCACAAAATTAAAATCCGAAAATCACAAACCTAGAAAATAAGAACATAAAATTAAACTATAGATCCACATCAAATTAAACATGAAAACAAAATTTAAAAAAACGAAAAAGAAAAAAAAAAAAAAACCCAGTTCATCTTTAACAAGAACTCTAAAGAACACAAATTTAAATTTAAACATAAGAACACATGCCCAGATTTTCTAGCATTTTCTTGCCCTTTCTTGTCAACCAAACACAAAAACACAAACACAAACTAATTTCTAGCAAGAACATAAACAAAAACACAAACCCAGCAATAGATCTTCCTTGTCAACCAAACACAAAAGCAACAAACACAAACCCAGCAACTAACGACGATGAGGACGAAGACGTGGAGAAGCTTCTATAGCAGTTCATGAAGGACCATCTTATGGCTCTGATTAAGAAGGGAGTGAGCAAGCACCCGGGCTTGATTGAAATCGTGCGTGAGCTCGCCGATTCGGACCCCACCCACCGCAAGATCTTCATCCGCGACCTTGGCTGGGACACCACCACTGAAACCCTCACCTCCATCTTCGGCAAGTACGGCGAGATCGAGGATTGTAAGGCGGTCACCGACCGCGTCTCCGATAAGTCTAAAGGCTACGCCTTTATTCTCTTCAAGCACTGGAGCAGCACTCGGAAGGCTCTCAAGCAGCCCCAGAAGCAAATCGGCAATCGCACCACCCCATGGCCGAGACCCATGGCCACACCCATTGGTTGCTGATATTTGAACATAAACACAAGATCATAAATTCAAAATTTGAAAAGAAACAAGCACTGAGAGAGAGAAAGAGAGAGTCATGGATTTGAAAAGAAAAAAGAAAAACAAAGATACAAACACAAATAGAGCAAGTAATGGATCTGGAAAGAAAGAAAAAGAAGTATAAAATGAGAGTCGGCCATGGCTATGACTGCTTTGTTTTCATGTTTAATTTCTTGTTCATGTTTAATTTGATGTGGATTTATAGTTTAATTTGTTATTCTTATTTTCTGGATTTGTGATTTTTGGATTTTAATTTTGTGTTTTTAGATATGGGTTTGTGTTCTTGTTGCTCTTGTTCAAGACACACTTAGATCTTAATTCATGTGAATTTTGGTTTTTATTTCTGTTTTTTTATTTTTTTTATTTATTTAAAATTAATAAATTAATTTTTTTTAATTTAGATGCTAACATGGCATTTTTAATGCCAAAATAAAATTTTTTTATTTTTATTTTAATAGTTCCGTTTGTCACATGTGTAATTTCCGTCTCTGATATAACGGTAGGAACAAAAACGAGATGCGTTTTCCAGGATAGAGAGTAAAAGCGGTGGAAAAAAAAGTTAGAGACCAAAATGGGAATCGCGTGAAATTGTAAGGACGAAAATGAGTTTTTCGCCTTAATCATTCAAGTATGTAGTTATAATGACTTATGTTTTGATTCTCTATAATATAAAAGGAAATACAAAGATTTTACTTATTCTATTGGTATGCTTTATTATTATTAGGATTTTGTTAATGTGTGCCCTAAGAGCACACAATAATTAATCATTTTTAAAAATATTTTCTCGAAAATTGAAAAAGTATTAACCGGACTTTTATTATTATTATTTTTTAATATTTTCAAGTAAATAAGTCCTTGAGATAATATATAAAAAATGTATGAAATTCACAACTCATGAGAACTAATATCTCACTGAGCATTAAGCACGTCACTAGGCCTGGAGGCCAAGTCTTACACTTGGCTTTTTAAGTTTGAAAATAATTTAAACAAATAAAAAGAAAGCCAACTTATTCTCAAGGTAATAGTGGAGATGATTAACAACACTGATTGCTTTAACAGAAAACAATCCCTTTGTAACATGATTGTAGGTCCCTCTTGTCAATGCTCATGCAGGTTCGGGTGGTCCATGTTTTTAGAGAGGTGAACAAATACGCAGATTTTTTGGCTAGGAGGGTTGCTCTATGAGGGAAGATTTTGTTATTTTTGATGCCCCACCCTCTGTTGATTTAGTTAAATTGCTTGTATCTGATGTAAGTGGTCGGTCTGACCTTAGGCTTGTAGCCACAATATTGGTCTCTGTGGCCAGTTTGTAATGTTGCTCTGTTTTGTTCTGTTTCTTTATAATCAAGCCGTTTAACCAAACAAAAAAAAACTTATTCCCATTATCTCGTTTCCCAAGCAATCTAAGAATCTGTTAGCTTCTTCTGGTCTATAAATATCCATCCTTCCCAACATATCTTCTCAATCTTCATCTCCTACTCTTCTCATTTTTCGGTCTCCACAGCACTCGTTGTCTTCCCCAGTTTCTCAAACACACAGCAAAACAACAAATTATCTCTCTTTCCCAGCTTTAGTCTTCTCTAACTCTACCTCTTTCTCTCCCTTCCTCACCCTTTCATATCTGAAGAACAGATCTAGCGAACAGGTTGTTGCTCTCCACGAAAACCCAAACTACATTTTGCCATTTTTATTGTGAAATTTTCTGGGAAGAAGAAAACGGAAAACCCACAGGTTCACAGCAAAAATATAATTTGCCGTATTATAAGTTTAAAAAACCTGATTTCAAAACCATGCATAATACCTTTTTAGGTTTTGATTCTCCCACAAGCCGCTTTGTAGCTTTTTTTTTATTTGAACCTTTTAAACCCAGTATTATCAGAGATGGTGCCTGTTAGAATTCATGCATGTAACAAGCTTCATCAATGGAGTGATCAGATCAGAGATGAAGAAGAGAGAGAGTTATCTGAATATGCATTGAATTCTCATTGGTCAAATAAACAGACTCTGTTTCTTATATAGGAAACAGATTGGAGGGAAAGACTAAACACATAACCAACTAACAAACTAACCAATGAAATAAAGCCATCTGTCAACTACTCCTAACTAACTTTTCTGTACAGTAAAACTAAATGTAGCCTAACTAACTAATACATAAACGACTTTTAGTTCATCTTCATGTACAAACTTTACTCTTCTAACTTTACACTACAGACTACAGTAATGAATTATAGTCTAACATCTAACACTCTCCCTCAAGATGAACTGTAAATGTTGATCAAGTTCATCTTGGATAAGAGATACATGAATTGCTTTTGGTGCAAAGGCTTGGTAAACAAATCAATTTGTTGATGTCTTGTAGGCACATGGAAGATTTGGATCACTCCATCTTCATTCTTCTCCCTAATGAAGTGACAATAATCTCAATATGCTTGGTTCCCTCATGAAACATAGGATTTGCTGCAATGTAGAGTGCTGCCTTGCTATCGCAATAGAGAGAAGCTGGTCCTTTGTGTGTATGGCCAAAGGTAACAAGCAAAGCAATTAGCCAAACTATCTCACTAGTCATACTAGCCATGGCTCTATATTCTAACTCTGCAGAAGATCTTAAGACTACCTGTTGCTTCTTACATTTCCATGAAATCAAGGATTCACCTAAGAATACACAGAAACCAAAGATTGACCTTCTGGTGTCAATAGAAGCTGCCCAATCTGCATAACAGTAACATTTCAGCTGCATTTCAGATTGTGCAGATAAGAAAAGACCTTGTCCTGGTGTCTTCTTCAAGTATTTCAATATCTTGTAAGCTGCTTGAAGGTGTAGCATTTTAGAAGCACTCATGAATTGACTCAACTGGTGGACAAAATAACTAATGTATGGTCTTGTAAGTGTCGAATAGAGAAGTTTGTCTATCAACCTCCTATACAAGGAAGGATCTAGTACACTATCTCCATTTGAACTACTTAACTTGAGTGATTGATCCATAGGAACATTTGAGGGTTTGCAAGCCAACAACCCTGTGTCTGACAGTAACTCAAGGGTGAACTTTCTCTGGCATAAAGATATCCCTTTAGTAGTTCTTGCCACTTCAAGCCCCAAGAAGAACTTCAAGGTACCAAGGTCCTTAAGCTTAAACTTGTTGTCCAAAAATTGCTTGAAAGCACTCACAGCATCCACATCATTGCTTGATATCAAAATGTCATCAACATAAACTAGCAGTATGATAATGTAACCTTTTTGAACTTTGGTAAACACAGAATAATTTGATTTTGATTGAATAAAGCCATGATCAATGATGGTGGAAGAAATTTTAGCAAACAATTGCCTACTAGCCTGTTTAAGACCATACAAGGACTTGGTAAGCTTGCATGAGGGAACCATGTAAACTTCCTCATTCAAGTCACCATGGAGGAAAACATTGTTGACATCTAATTGAGTGAGATGCCAACCTTGAATGGCAGCAAGAGCAAGCAAGGTCCTAACTATGGTAAACTTCACAACAGGAGAAAAAGTCTCATAGAAATCAACCCCTTCAATTTGAGTGTACCCCTTCGCAACTAATCTTGCCTTATACCTCTCAATAGACCCATCTGATCTAAGTTTAATTTTAAAAACCCATTTACACCCTATGGGAACCTTGCCAGGAGGAAGAGGAGTCATAACCTAAGTATGATTAGCTTTCAAAGCATTAATCTCTACTTGCATAGCCTCTTGCCATCTTGGATCTAAAATGGCTTGAGCATAGGTATCAGATTCTTTGTGAACAATGAGTGCAATGGAGAAATCTCTTTGAGTGGGAGATAGTTTAGTATAAGAGAGAGTAGATGAAAAGGGATACAAAATACCTGAACTAGAAGCAAAAGAATCATCTGATAGAATGAGAGCAGCTAAGGCCAACATAGGACTAGCAACAAGGTTACAATGATAATCTCTAAGGTAAGTGAGAGGCCTATGAATTTTGGAAGACTGCCTAACAGGAACAACAACAGGAACTTGTGATTCAGAAATATGGAATTCAGTAGGGATAAGATCAATGGAGTTAGCTTGGTTTGAAACATCAGTAGGATGAACTAAATCAGGGAAGTCATCAGGTGGCACAGCAATATCAATAAGTGTAATTGGAGGAGAAAATTCAGCAGAAGCATTGGGAATATTAGATGACTAATTAGGAATAGAAGTTTGAGGAGGAAAAACAGAATGAGAAGAAGGAGTAGTGACATACTTGGAAATCCAAGATTTGAAAGTAAAAATAGATTCCTAAAAAACGACATCTCTAGACAAGAAACAAGTTTTGGTTCTTAAATCATACAATTTATATCCTTTAACATCTTGTGGATAACCAAGAAAGATGCAAGACTTAGCTCTAGGGTCAAACTTAGTTCTATCTCTAGCTAAGGTAGATGCATAACAATGACAACCAAACACTCTAAGGTGGGAATAAGTGGGTGGATGTCCTAACAACTTTTCATAGGGAGTAATGTCTTGTAACAAAGGACTAGGTATCCTATTAATAAGGTAAGTGGCAGTAAGGATACAATCTCCCCAGAATTTTAATGGTAAACTGGCTTGGAACCTCAAAGCTCTAGCTACACTCAGAAGATGTTGGTGTTTTCTCTCAACAATGGAGTTCTGTTGAGGTGTTTCAACATAAGACAATTGGTGTATAATACCTTTCGAAGCATAGAAATAATGTAAGGCAAACTCAGGACCATTATAAGATCTAATAACCTTGATAGTTTTGTTAAATTGATTAACTACCAAATTGTAAAAAGACTGAATTAATTTGGAGACATCAGACTTGTGTGGCATAAGAAAAGTCCAAGTGCATCTACTAAAGTCATCCACAATAGTAAGAAAGTATTTTGAACCATTCAATGAAGGAGTGAAATAAGGTCCATAAATGTCAAAATGCACTAAATCAAAACAAGAATTAGAAACATAAACAGAAGACTGAAATGGCAACCTTTTTTGCTTAGCAATTGGACAAATAGGACAATCAAAAGATTTATTACTGTTGCAATTGATAACATTAGGTACAAGAGATTGTAAAATGGCCAATCTTTGAAAGGAAGGATGTCCTAACCTGCTATGCCAAAGGCTAGTACTATCTATTATAGAAGTTGAATTACAGGAGTTTACTGAATTTACAAAACTGAAAGAAGAGAGCTTGGACAGCACATCAGAATCAGACTTAGGAAGAACGATGCTTGCAAGCTCCAATGTATAAAGGCCTCTTTGCTTTCTACCCAACCCAATCATCCTCCAAGGCTGTAAGTCATGGATAAAATAGTAATGAGAAAGAAATATACAACAACAAGAAGGAGATTGAGTTAGTTTGCTGATGGACACAAGATTAGAAGAGAAAGATGGAATGCAAAGCACATTCTCTAATGTCAATGAAGAAGTTAACTTGACAGTCCCTATATGAGTGACCTTAGCCATGTCCCCATTAGGAAGCTTAATAGAAAAATGGACAATGGAAGTGATTAAAGTGAAAAAATGAAGTGAATGGACCATATGATCAGTGGCTCTACTGTCAAGAATCCAATCAGTGGAACAAAGATGAGTAGTGTTAACTTGAGAAGAAAAAACTGAATAGTCCAAAGAAGGGGAAACCAGCCTACGAAGGTGAGATAAAAGATGAATGGAAGAACTGATACTTGACATCTCATGCCCTTGAAGATCCAAAGAAGGCTGTGAAGGAGATTGAGTGATAATAGTGGCTACTTGATGAACACCAGAAGTGGATTCTTGTGAAGCTTGAGTACCAAAATGGTTCTGAGAATTGATCAAACCAAGAAGCTGTTGATATTCTAATTTAGTGAGACTAAAACTTTCTTCATTGCTGCATTTAGTGGTAACATTACTTGCAAAGGAAGGATGTCCACCTTGCTGCCCCTTATTCTTGAACTTGTAGCTAGGTGGATAGCTATGTAATTTGTAACATTTGTCAACAACATGACCCAAATCTTTACAGTGAGTGCACTGGGGTCTACCACACTTGCCCTTATTGGATCCTTTAAATAAAGAACCATTGTTCTTGACTGCCAAGGCTGAAGCTTCAGTGTTGAGATTCTTTCCTACTTTCCTTTGTTTCTCATCTTGAACCAAGAGAGAAAATACCTTCCCTATAGGGTCCATTAGCAAGATATGCCCTCTCACAACTGTTTAAGTGTCATTAAGACCCATCAAAAAAGACATCACACATTCTTCAGCTTGATGACCACAGGAACAGGTCCCGTAATTTGATAGCTCATCCTACAGTCCTTTAAACTTTGCATAATAGGCATTGATGGTTAGTTCCTCTTGACTCTATGAGAGACCGCGCCCCTGGCCTATTTTTTAGGTTGTTGTGCCAAACCCACGTGAATGGGTAGAGTTATATTATTGCCTCTCAAAATGGAGGTTCGACTAGTTATATTTTCCCCTTTAGATTAAGGGTTTTACAATGGAGCCGCCACTTATTTAATTATTGGGATAGATAAGAAAACCAAAATTGAAAAATTCCTCATTTTATTAATTTTCAATTGGATTTACATTGATCATAGGAAAATTACATAGCTTTGGTCCCAGATACAATCTAAGATAAAGTACATAGCTTTATTTCCTAGTTATAATCTAAAAATTGAAAATTACAAGAATAAGCATTGGTCTATCAACCCTTGATCTAAGTTTGGAGGCTATGTTACAAGGTGGGAAGGTGTTAGACACCCACCTTGCCCAGTGAAATCGGTCCTCTAGACTATGGTGCCCAACATTCATATCACATCATCCAATATGTTATCAATTAATTTGCATGTGCTAAACCCTAATTCAATTTATCAAGCATTGCATTTGGATTTGAAAAATAAATTCTAGTAAATGTGTGTAGATGGTGATATCCTAGATTTAAGAGTTTGAAAAAGTTATGAAACAAACATGTTTTTTCATATTTTTGATGAGGATTTAAGATTAAAACTAGTATTATGCATGAACATGTGATAAACAACCAAGAACATGTGAAGAACACATAGGAACAACTAAGAACATTCAAACATATTCAAGGGAATTTAAATAATTACTATCATGATTTAATCTTAAATTCTCATCATGGTAACATAAAAAAAAAAAAAATAGTTAGGGAAGGGGATTATACCTTTATGCAAGATCCATATGGTGGAGGAGGATACTCTTGATGGAGGTCCTTAAGGGTGGAGGAAAAGAAGAGCTAGGAGAGGGAGAGTGAGTCTCACTCAATACCTTGAGTCTCAGGAAGACCAAGATATGACAAGACTACTCAACTTCATTAGAACTTAAGAGGAGAGAAGAGAGGGGTTTTTGTGTGTCTTGGAATGGAGGAAAGGGGAGATTTATATAGTAGTGGTGGAGAAAATATGAATGGAAGGTCATTTAATGAGGGTTGACAAAAAATCATGAACCTAGATCTTATTTTAGCGTTTGGAGAAATGGGGTGCATTAAATGTAGAGATTGGTGGGAGTGAGGAGCAAGCAAAATTCGATTTTCCCATAGCTACTGTAACAGCTTATAGAGCCAATTTCAAAAAATCATATCTTACTCAATTATAATCGAAATTGTCTCGTTCTTGTGCTCAAATTGAAGCCCCAGATGTCTAGTTTTTGAGACAATTAATCTCATTCACAGATTCAAAGTATTCTAAGAGATAGCAACAAAATGGTGAGCAGCGGTCATTTGTTAGAAAACAATTTCATGACAATTGACATTGATAGGTCCCTAATTAGTTTCTAATTAACATTGATAGGCTCCAATCACTCCGACTTAATTAGTTCCAAATTTACCCTAATTAAAAGATAATTGCACAAATTACTCATTGAATAATTAATGTTTAAATATTTAATTAATTAGGTGTGTGCAACCTTACCATAAAATATAGTCCTTACCAATCAAATTATAACACATCATTAATCTCAAATTGATTATAATTATAACCAATTGGAATCAATTCTTCATAATCACATATAGTCGGACTCAATTTGTGATAGTGCATTTCGGCCATTAAAACTTGATTTGATGGTAACTTTCAATCTGAAAGTCCGATTAAGGCTTATGACTAGTCGATTTGATCGTTATAACATCAATATCATTTTGGTGAAATGAGATTAAGGATCTAGTGACCAAAATCAAGGTGCATATTTTCAAGGTGAAATTAGCCTTTTACCCTCCATATGAGGTTAAATACAGGTTGCAAAATGGGGTGTCAACAGATTCAAAGAAAAAACTTCCCTTTTCAGCTCAAAAATCTGAGGACCATTGCCTTGGGAAAACCTATGTTGCATCAAGCCAAACCTCTCTTGTTGTCTTGAAATAAATCACACTAGGTTGTAAATCTTTAGAAATTGAGTTGAACAACCAGGCCAAGATAGTACTATTGCATTTACACTAGGCTGTGTAACAAGGGTGATCAACAGAATGAGGCTTTGGTATGAAGCCATCAATAAAACACAACTTGGTTTTTGCATCCAAGGCAATAAAATGTAATTTTCTTCAGTCAAATGTTGAACAACAAGGGAAACTCTAAGATTGTCACTATTAGACAAGTAATAAGGGCTAGAAGAATTCTCCCATGGCTGAACAGTTGGAACAGAAGTACTTGAAGTACTACATGCCATGTCCTCAAACTCAGATTTGCACTAATCAAGAACTTCAAGATTACAATCAAGAATCACACAAATCTTCAAGAACTATCGCTTTTACACTCAAGGAACAAAAACTCCAAACCACCGAACTAGAATTGGTTTAACAACAAATCAAGATCCTCAGACACAAAGAATCAAGTCACAATTCTTGTTGATCGAGGGATTTGAAAGAACAACAATCCAATTGCAAATATCAAACAATCCAATTGCAAATATCACAATCAATATGATAAACGAAACCCTAAATCAAGAAATTCAATTTGCCAATTATCGCAAAGAAATCAAGATCTAGAGCAAAGAATCTAGTGCAAGAATCAAGTGAAAATGATGAGCAACTTGATTGGAAGGAGAACACTAGAAACTGAAAAGAAAACAAGAGGAATTGAACTAAGAATTTCAGAAAATACATAAATTGAAGACTCTAAAATTTAGTTCTGCTCTAATACCGTGCTAGAATTTATGCATGTAACAAGCTTCATCAATGGAGTGATCAGATCAGAGATGAAGAAGAGAGAGTTATCTGAATATGCATTGAATTCTTATTGATCAAATAAATAGACTCTGTTTCTTATACTGGAAATAGATTGGAGGGAAAGACTAAACACATAACCAACTAACAAACTAACCAATGAAATAAAGCCATCTGTCAACTAGTCCTAACTAACTTTTCTATACAATAAAACTATATGTAGGCTAACTAACTAACTAATGCATAAACGATTTGTCGTTCATCTTCATGTACAAACTTTACACTACAGACTACAGTTTTGAATTACAATCTAACATCTGACAGTGCCCTATAAAAAGAGACATGTTCCTCCTTTTCCCATGCCACATCCTTGCTAAACTTTTTTTATTTGAACCTTTTAAACCTCGTATTATTAGAGATGGTGCCCTGTAAAAGGAAACATGTTCCTCCTTTCACCCATGATATACTCTTTCTTCATTGCATTATTTTCTTGGAGTGGCAGGGAGCAGTATAGATGTCAGAAGAGACTGTCTTCTCGACGTTGCAACAACAATAAACTCTCACTTTAATACTGATCTGAATTGTTTTAATGTTAAAATGATATGGGCAAAACTTCGAGCACTTTGCGAAACTTGGAGACGGGCGTTGACATATGTGGATTTTTGTTTGGTTGAAAGTGGGGAAATTCATTTTAGATGAATATGGCTGGAAGAAATTAGTTAAAGTTAGTCTTATTTTCTTCTCTGTTAATGCTACTTCCAGAAATATTATTGCATTAGTAAGGAAAATGTATGTTTTCATTACTGTGCATACCCAAAATATGGTTATTGGGCTTAACCTCTGTTTGGGCTCACAATCTATTTGTATTGTGGGTTTTGGATTTCCTACTATGGGTGATTCTGTGCTCGACAACTCAATTACACTTATTTTCTCAACTCTTCTCTAGGCCTCACATAGTTGCTTCCTTTCTCTCAGAATGACCACTTTCTTTTCCCAATGTTCTCTCTAAAGTTGCCAACCTCATTTCTTCATTCTCATATCTCATTTATAACTCAAGACTAGTGGAAGGGTTATGATTACTTTCGTGGTGAGTGGGAAAGGAGGTCCAATGTTATTATCTTTAAGTGGGTGTTTAGTTGGGAGTGGGAGGTGGTAAGAGTGACATTGGAACTGGTTTCCACATTAGAAGATCCGTCCGGCAGCGATACTTCCCAGGCAATACCGAGCATCTTGGGACTTACCTTCTCGGGAAATTGCATTCCCCGCCTAGGCAGGGTCTCAACTTCGCCGTTTATGTCATAATGGCTTCATTACAGTTTCTAGGCTTTGGATAGGTGACAAGGCTTGCCAAGACTGAGTTCGTAGGCCCAATAGTACACACATTCATGCATGATGTCCCAAGACCTGAGGCCTAATAGTACACACATTCCCGCATGATGTCCAAAGGCCTGAGGCCCAACAAGTCCAAGGCCTTGCACACGTGGCATCATTGTGATGAGTTTTATGAACAATGGGTCTGAGGGGAAGTAGCATCCCGTACAATTACAATAGCTTTTTTTTGGCAAATAGCTGTGGCAACAGTACTGTTATTTACAGACTGCTAAAACCCACTCAGAAAAAGGTCGTCTTTCTTTTTAGTTTCCCTGTCTTCCTCTGTTTTCCATTCATTTTATTCTTTTCTATTATGTGTTTTGGATTCTCACGTGGGTTTTGTATTTGTTTTCAGCTAGGCCAAAACATGATTGCAAAACAGAGGAAGACATGGAAACAAAATAAGAGAAGCAACGAACATATCACGGAAAGAAGACAATGAAAAAGTAGCATTAATAGAAAGAAAATAAGACCAACTTTAACTAATTTTATCAAGATATTTAGGCTTATTTGGTGGAGTAGTTCAAACTTACCTTTTCAGTTTTTAAATAATTTTACACATTTTTTACATACTTTTTCATCTCTATATATTTTAAAAAATTATAAATAATAATACTCAAACTCCTCTACTAGTCTTAAATTTTTCTTTTTTCCCATCAACCAAGTAGAAATTCATATACGTCGGCGCGCGGATTCAAGTTTTCGGAGGGCTCTAAGTTTTGCCCATATCATTTTAAGAGTCTTTTGGCTAAAAATTGCAAAAAATGAAGTTTATTATTGTTATAGGTACTGTTCAAAGTTATTTGGCAAAATGAGGAGAGAGACTGAATTTCAGCAACGGTATTGCCGAAATTGCAAGAAAAAGTAGAATGTGTCAGGGGAGAGAGAAAATTGAATTTCGGTAATGAGATTACTGAAATTCTTGTCCTGCCCTGCCTGCCCGTGATGCTGAAATGGAAAACTAATTGTGGCAATGGCATTGTCGAAAATGGGAGGAAAAAAGAAGAAGAAAAGAATTGAGGCAACCAAGTTGTCGAAAATGGGGGGAAAAAAAAGATGCTACGTCCACAACATTTTTCACAACAAATTACAGGTGGTTAGTTGTTATTGGTTCAAATTTGAACCTAACACTAAGATAACTTTTTTGCTCCAATAATAACAATAAGTAACAACTTTCCATTTATAATTTGTTGTAAAAATATGGTGAAAATGTTGTGGACGTATCATTTCAAAAAAAATCGCGGAGTCGAAATAGAAGGAAAAGAAAAAAAGTGGCAATGTGGCAATGACATTGCCGAAATAGAGGGGAAAAAAATTGTTTTTTTTTCCCTCTATTTCGACAATGCCATTGCCACATTGCCACTTTTTTTTTTTTTTTTTCTTTTCCTTCTATTTCTGCTCCACAATTTTTTTTAGAAATGATACGTCCACAATATTTTCACAATATTTTTTCAACAAATCATAAATGATAAGTTGTTACTTATTGTTATTATTGGAGCAAAAAAGTTATCTTAGTGTTAGGTTCAAATTTGAACCAATAACAATTAACCACCTGTAATTTGTTGTGAAAAATGTTGTGGACGTAGAATCCTTTTTTTTTCCCCTCCATTTTTGGCAACTTGGTTGCCACAATTTTTTTTTTCCTTCCATTTTCGGTAATGCCATTGCCACAATTGGTTTTTCATTTCAGCATTTTAGGCACTTCACGGGCAGGCTTGGAGTAAGGGCAGGACAAGAATTTCGGTAATCTCATTACCGAAATTCAATTTTCCTTTCTCCCCTGACACATTCTACTTTTTCTTGCAATTTCGGCAGTACCGTTACCGAAATTCAATCTCTCTTCTCATTTTGTTAAATAACTTTGAACAGTATCTATAACAATAATAAACTCCGTTTTTTACAATTTTTAGCTAAAAATCTCTCATTTTAACATCAAAACAATTTAGATCAGTATGTATTTATCCTTTTCTTAGATATTGTTTCTGAACTGAATCTGGGTACGGTTTTTTTTTGTCATTGATCCGTGTGCAATGACGGTGCCTGTCTTTTTACCTTTTTTCTCTTGGACCAAGTAAGATGATATTATGTGACATTTTGACACTTCAATTCTTTTAATCAGACTTGCTGATTCGGCAGAACGTATTAAATATTTATTGTCGTGCAATTACGATAAAAGAATCACATTTTTCAACTTTTTAACAGAGTAATTTTAGAATCGTAATTTTTGTCACCATAAAATATGTGGTAAGTTACGAATGGGGAAATAAAAATGGTGGCTTCGTATGGGTCCATAACTCTACTATGTACTTGTTGAAAGAACATGACAAAAATTATATTATGATATAGAGTTGTGATATCAATACTTCCTTTTAATGGTATTTGTGTGGAAATCTCTTATCTCTCTTTGATTTTTGGGGAAGAGGCCTGCTTATCGTGTTTCAGTCCATAATTAAATATTGTTTCTGAAATATCTCGCTAAGTACAGTATATTTTTTGTCATTAATATGTCCATTTTCTGAAATGACATTATATGGTGTTTGACAGTGTTTTTATTTTTGCGTCTTGTCATTTCTCTTAGACCAAGTAAAGATAATATTATGTTACATTTTGATACTCCAATTCGAAAGGTAATTTTGCAGATCGTGTTAGTGGCATTAAAAAAAAATTACATTTTTCATCTTTTTAAAATTATCTGTGTGCAGTGCCGGAAAATTTTCACTGTCCTTCGTGATTGTCACACCGTCCAAGAGATTTTACTTTGCAAGAGTTGGGATTAATGGATTATAGTGCGCTCCAAGTCCTGGTGGGTAGAAATTAATGTGCCGTTTGGTACGGTAGCTTAAACAATATTTTTTAATTTTTAAATAATATTACATATATTTTTATACATTTTTTCACTCACAAATATTTTAAAAAAATACAAACAACATTATTTTAGTCTGCTAGTCTCTCAAACGGCCGTAAGTTGTCCTTAAAAAGCAAAAGCAAAGCAACTCTAGCCTGCTAGTTTCCCTCGAGTAATATACGTGGTATCCTATTTGAGTTTTCTTTTTGTTAGTCATTAAGGGAGTGTTTGACACAATAGTTTTAACACATTTTTATACATTTTAAATAACATTACACACATTTTCATACATTTTTTCACCTACACGTATATCAAAAACACTCAAACAACATAACTTAAACTACTCTCTCAAACACCCCATAAATAATTTAAATTAAAGACTATTTTTACAACAATCTCACCACAGAGTTGACATCATTTTTTGACGTTTATTCTCCAAAAAAAAAAAATTTGATCACTTTTTGCCACAAGTAATACGCTGTTACCAAAATTTTTTTATAAAATTATTGTAAAATATGGTCGATGTAAAAAATTGATAAAATTAATGTAATAATCGTTTTTTTTATATAATATTGTAAAAATTGCTAAACATATAACATATAAAAAATATACTCTATCCGTTCCACTTTGTTTCTCCTATTTGAAAAGTCAAATTTTTTAAAGAAACATAATTTATTTTATTGTTTGTTTTATAAAAATGTATAAATTTACAAAACTATCCTTAAATAAATTTATCAATTTTTTAAAAAAAGAGTTATTCTTAATGAGGCAACTAAAAAGGTGCCCCAATTAGATTGATTTTTTTAAAATATTAGTTAGTTTTCTTTTCAAATAGTTTTGAAAATAAAGTAGGGGTATAATAGGAACATTAGTAAACTAATAACTTTTATTTTTTAGAAACATGACAATATTTTGAGACATCCTAAAATGGAATAAAGGATAAACAAAATGAGACGAAGGGAGTAATAAACTATTATTAAAACTGATACAAGTATATAATATATCATATAAATAACCAAATATAAGCAGGATCGGCTGAACAATAGATGCAATCGATGCAAATGTCTAAGAGCAACCACATCAGTCCATTTATAGTCTTCTAAAATAGAAAAAAGTACAAGTTTTACACATTTTGAGCAAAAAAACACCCACATCAGTGGGTGTAAAAATGTGTAAAAATGTGCAAATTCATCCACAAGCTATAGTGACCGTGTAAATATACACGGTCACTGTAGCTCATTTATCCCATATTTTAATATTATCTTTGTACAGTATAAAACATTTTTTTCGCTCTTTTTTTTCTCTCTCCTCTCACTGAGCTACACCAACGCCTTTCAGTCTTAACTTCTCTCTCCTTGTTTCATTCCTGAGCAACACCCACAATCTCGCTGTTGCTCAAGCCGGTGTTGCTTGATCTCGCTGTTGCTCAAGCCAGCGTCGCTTGATCTCGTTGTTGCTCAGGCCGTCGCTCGTTGTTGCTCAGGTCATTACCGTCCCTCACTCTCTCTAACCTTTACCACCATCCGTCACTCTTTCTGATAAATGGGTTTTTGGATTTAGGTAGGTTGATGATGGTGGCTTGATTTATTGGAGCCACCATCAGTTGATGGATGTGGGTCTTTGGGTTGTTTTTCTGGTTTTCTGGTTTTTTTTTTTGGTTAGATGCTGGTGTCAATCTTGTTGCTCAGTGGGAGGCCAGAGGCTGGGTTGATGATGGTGGTTGCTTGATGACGGTGGCTGTGGGGATTGTATTGAGAGATGACAGTGTTAAAAGAAATGATTATTTTATTGAATAAATGTGTAGAATAGATAAACTGATGTGGGAGTTTTGTAAAAGTGAGTGTAAAATAGAAAAAGTAGGTTTTTTTTTTGTGTGCAAAATAGATGGAAATTTTACACTAACTGATGTGGTTGCTCTAAGGCTCTAAAATAAAAGAAGGCTTTCATTTGAAAAAAATTATATATATATATATGCATAATATATTTATCTATATATTTTAATTGCAAAAAAAATATTTTAGTCCTTTTATTGGTCAATAAAATGCATTAAAAAAGCCCATAGTATCTTATAATGCAGAAGATAAAATTGAAAAGGCCCCATTGTCAAATTTCTACTAACAAAATTAAGTTTTAGGATAAAAATTCATTAACTCATTCTTGAAATTTGCTAAAATCAAAATTAATACCAGACAAATTCATTAATTTTTTTTTTATACAAGTTAGAATTTCTACTATAACTTAATCTAAGTGTAAATGTGTGCGAAGTTCCCTCTTGGAGACTTGAACCCCGGCTCTTGCCCCACACGCCTCACAAGTATTTATACTGGTAGAGTGACCACCGCACTAAGGGTGTGCGGTGGTAGACAAATTCATTAATAATCCAACGTAAATCTCTCATATTTCTCTCTCTGCCTCTCCATCTATATTCTTACATTTCTTTTCTGTCTTATTTTTTATCTTTTCCTATAAGCTCAATCATTCATTTTTAGTTATATTTTTTAATCAACTTGATTGATAAGACAACGACAACACGCTAGTTTTGCTCTTAAACTAGCACAATCTGCTCACGGTCCACAGCACTGCTGCGACTGTACAGTGACACTGCACAAAGTTTTCATGCACATTGCACAAAGCTTGATACTTGATAGAATGATAGGACTTAGCACTGCAAAGAAGCAGTTGTTGATTATATAGTATTTTATAATCTAAAAAAGTGGAAAAACAGGCTCCACCCACATGGGCCACACCCAATGTATACCCACTCAAATTAATATATATATATATATATATATATACCGATATTATGCCTGTGTGATGTACAGTTTAATAAAAAAAATTATATATAATTTTAAAAAAATATGTTTTTTGATAATATAACCAAATCTAACAACAAATAAAATAGTAAAAATATTTTTAAAAATTAAGTTACATGAAAAATGTATATTGCGCAAGTTTTTTTTTTTTTTTTTTTTTTGAAAAAAAAGATATTATAAAATATTTTAAAAAATTATGGCAAGTTTTAAATTTCTATAAGCTCTTAGTAGTAAAGTTGTAATTTAATATTTTATATATATATATATGTGTGGGGGGGGGGGGGGCCCCGAATACCCCTTACGTGATAGTATTTGGGCCTCCAATTAATTTTTACATGAGCTATATCTTGATCCTACTAATGGGGCTCTCAGCTTAGCTTGGTGTGTCCTCTTTGAGCCCTAATCTAAGACCCTTTTCCTAACTTCCCTCAGTTGCCAAGTATTTCCCTCTATCTCTCATTCCCTTAGTTTCTACCTTCTTTTTCCAACCAACCCCCAGGTCTCTGCCTCTTCCACCTTTTATAGAGCCTTGTCAGTGGCTTGATCATCATTATTTTCCTGTTACACATGTCCTCCCACGTCCTTGTAAATCTCCAGGGATCCTCGCAATTTTAGAGGATATCCTCGTAACTTGTTCCAAACGTCATCTATTGTTCGGCAGCGAATTCTCCAAGGGCATTATCTAGCGTTCGGTTACTGACTTGGACAACCTTGTTTTCTTGTCAGGTCACTCGGTCGGTGCCTACGCCAGGCCAAACATGGTCCCAGTCAAAAAGGCGCTGCCGACCATTGTGTCCTGATCCCAGCATGCCTCTTAGTGGGATGGTTCTAGCCCAATGATCTTGGGCTTCGGTCATGCGAGCTGCTCTGGGTCATTTAGGCCCAAACCCTTGCAGATGGGCCATTCAAGTCCTTTTAGGCCAATACCCCCACAATATGTGTGTGTGTGGCACTTACAAATCTTTCCATTATATTTGCTAACATGTATAGTAGCATAAGTACTAATCATATATAAATTTCTTGTATATATGATCAAAAACAAATTTCATAAATTACAAAAATGTAAGTATTTAGACTGCAATGTAATATTTACTTATAAATTACCAGTCATAGCCATTTTAATGTTGCTATAAGTGAGGAAATAATCTGCATAATCAATTAAGAACACTAAATAAAAAAATGATATCAATCATCAAGATAAATTGTATCATCTAAAATTTTAAAAAATCATAAAATTTAAACAATAATTGAACTACATTAATAAAAACTCATAAAAAAATGAAGATAGTTCTTCTCACATAAATCTCCTAATTTCATATGGTAGATGAGTTCCATCCCAAATAGATTAATGATAAAATTTTGATTGAAATAAAAATTTCATATATATATATATATATAACTATCTAAACTTGCTAGGGTACCACAATCAAAATATATAAACCTGCTAGGGTACCACAATCAAAATAATTTCAAAAATAGATAAATAAAAGTGCATAAAGAGGAACAAAAATTGTATTGCAATGTAAATGTAGAAGTTTACATATAAATTACTTGTCTAGCCATTTTGATATTGCCATAAGTGAGGAAATAATCTGCACAATCAATTAAGAACACAAAATCAAAAAAATACATCAATAATTGAGATGAATTGCATTATGTAAAATATTTAAAAAATCATAGAATTTAAATTGTAAGTTCACAATTTGTACCTGGACCCAAACGAGTAATGGGCTCAGGCCCAAAGAGCCTTATACAATAAAATTTGTAGAGTGTGGGCTTGAAACCTAGGCTTTACGAATATTGGACAATAGATAGGTGGGCTAGATCGCCACTACCTACGCAATCAATGGATGAAAATAACGGAAACTCTCCTCGGACGTAAGCCGAGGATCACTTGTATTGCCTTTCTTTCTTTAAACAAAAGATTAAGATTGAAGATAATATGTACAGTGCTCTCTCTATCTCTTCCTCTCTCTTTCCTCCGATTGCCCCCTTTCCTAATGCATCTTTCCTTTCTTATATCCCTTTTTTCCTCCCTTTCACCTTCCACGTGTAGCACAGATCACCCAATTAGATACTTGTCCCATCCACCACTTTTTGGAAGTCTTCAAACAATAGCTGGAATGTTGAACATTTACTGTTCAGAGGTCATTTCCCCATTAATGAGGCCAGAGAGGTAGGTGCAGGGTCTTTAATGCGGTGGTAGCAGCCTTTTCCCTTGATATTTCTCATACGTTTCCCCTCTCTATAACTGTGTGGAACACATCTTTACTCAACAAGCTTTTCAGAATTCTCTCTCCAAACATCATGACGTGTCATACGATCTTCACTTGACTTAGCCGAGGAGATACCTCTCCTTGGACAAGCTCATCAACTTTTCTAGTAAGAGCTGGCTTGTGGGCCTCAAAGGCTCTGCTCGGACAAGCTCACACTGCCAAATCAGGCCCAAGGCCCAAATGCGTGTTCTGACCATTTTTACCCACACAATAGCCCCTCAAAACTTTATTTTTCTCCCCATTTGGGAAGGAACTACCGGACAATCCCTCGGTTATCCTCTACGTACGCCCAAACGCAGTAGTTCCTCTTTCGGTGCACTCTCAGACAACAGCTATCCGGGAAGAGTCAACATCTTCGCAACAATCACTCGAAGAGGAAATAGATCAGTTCCGACTTGAGGAAGCTAAGAGACCCATAGAGAGCCACATTGTCACCATCTTGGACGAAGAAAACGAACCTTCCGAGAGTTCAGGTGTAGAGGGCTTAGTGACTGCACAAGTTGACATTAGTGCCGAGGAAGAAGAGATGTCCAGCCTAAGAGCACTGATGACCAGGAGGGGCACACAAGCTCCTAAAAAGGACGTAGTTGGATCTTAACCTCCTCCCAAGCTGCCACCACCTCCTCCTCCTTCCGACCCCAAGATTTATGCCCCTGACCCCAAAAAGAAAAGGAAAAACGAGGCCGATGAGGCAGAAATGACGAAACAGAAGAAACTAAAGCAACAACAACAACAACAACAACAACAAGTTGCCAAGGGTGGAACGCGCGCCCACTCTGTAGAGAAAAGGGAAAGCCATGATCTGGCCGAGGTGCACCGCACGCAAGCTAATTGGTCTCCTGCCCTAGAACTAGATGGGGCTCCAATTCCCAGCCACTCCGGCATAAGGGAGTTCCAACGAGGACATGGCCACCACCTTGCCAATGCTTTGGAACAACCCCTTCTTCTACCAAAGGATATGGAAGCTTTGGAGAATATGACCCAACCCCACCTTTTCCTTTCCTTAAAAAGAGACTTGGCTTTGATATGTATCCTCCAATTACTTCTATCTTACTGTTTCATTATCTTTCTGTATAAAATCTTTTGTATGTGTTTCTATGTTGTTTCTGTCATAATGTGCTTGTTCAATATTTCAACGCAGGCCATTCAAGAAGTTTTTGTTGCCGAGAAATGGGTAGAGGACTCTCGGAAATAGGCTATGACTGAGCTCCAGGTTAGAGTCGAGACCGAGAAGGCCTTAGGCCGTGCCGTGGTAGACAACGAGGATCTGGCCAAAAAATTGGCAGACGAGAAGAGAGAGAGAAACAGTGCCGTGGCCAGCCTCAAAACTACTAAGGCTCAAGTGGAGGGGCAGCACAAACTTCTGCGCCAAAAAGAAAAGGATCTATCCAAAGCTCAGCAAGAAAATTCAAACTTAAAAAAGGAGCTTGCTCAAGCCAATGAGGAGGCTCGTACCTTCAGGGAAACCATGGAGGTTGCCAAGAAGGCTTCTTAAGATGAAGGGGTTGAGGCAACGGAAACCCGGCTGACTGAGGAGCTAGCAGAATTGTGTAGGGAGTATTGTCAACAAGTTTGGGCAGAAGCCTTAAACGTGGCAGGAATCCCCACAACTTCTGAATGGAGGAAGTCCGAGAACATTTGGATTCCACAGGACATCCGAGTGTTTGAAGACCTTCCTCCCGTCTTAACTACCTTCGAGACAGCGCCTTTGATACAACCATCTCTAATTCAAGAACCTATTCCACCTCCTAAATAACTTACTGGTTCCGATAAAGAGAGGGAACAAGGTGACAAGGCTGAGGAGCGCTTGAGAGAGAATGCTGAACAAGATGCTCCTCCACAAGTCCAAGCCCCATCTGAAGCTGAGCCCAAGCATACAAAGGAGGAGGGTAAAGTGAAAGAGATTGCTAAGAAGTCCGAGCAAGACCCTTCACCTAAACTTAAGGCATAGGCCATCTAGGACTTTTTCTTTATGTAGCTTTTTTGTTTTTGTTTTTTTGTTTTAGGACTCTTGTTTTGATCCTTTTATTCTAGGATTTGATTTTCAATGTACCCATCAACAGTATTAATGACAAGTTCAAAAGATTGCTCTTTATTGCATTGCCAATTTTCTTTACTGAAGTATTTACCTCTTTGATCTTAATGCAAATTACATGCGTAGCACAATTGACTTAATATCCCAACGTACAAAGAAATCTAATGCCTCAGCCAATACTAATAATCCGACATGAAACTATGCTCCTTTATCAATTTAATTTATCAACAGATAAACTATATAATGAAACTGTAATATTTGAAGTGCAACAGGATACAATTGAATATGTATGGATATATCTAGACTCAAGACAGGAGAAACACAATTTAAGACTTGATTTGATGTTTAACTTGGACATAAAGCAAACCAGTAAACTCACTATGGTGTATGGCCCAAGAATCAATGCTTATTCAAATCTCTATCAGATACTTAGAAAAACAAAGTGAAATGTTAATTTTCCTAAAGTAGATGGTCCGAGGACCAGACGTAACCAAGGTTCTGTTTAACACTTAATAAAATATCAATTTCCACGAGGTATGTGGTCTGAGGAGCCATGCATGACCAAGTTTCTGTTTGATACATATAAGAATGAACGGTAATGTTAATTTCCCCAAAGTAGATGGCCCGAGGACCAGATGTAACTAAGGTTCTGTTTAACACTTAATAAAATATCAATTTCCACGAGGTATGTGGTTCGAGGAGCCATGCATGACCAAGTTTCTGTTTGATACTTATAAGAATGAATGGTAATGTTAATTTCCCTAAAGTAGATGGCCCGAGGACCAGATGTAACTAAGGTTCTGTTTAACACTTAATAAAATATCAATTTTCACGAGGTATGTGGTCCGAGAAGCCATGTATGACCAAGTTTCTGTTTGATACTTATAAGAATGAACGGTAATGTTAATTTCCCCAAAGTAGATGGCCCGAAAACCAGACGTAACTAAAGTTCTGTTTAACACTTAATAAAATATCAATTTTCACGAGGTATGTGGTTCGAGAAGCCATGCATGACCAAGTTTCTGTTTGATACTTATAAGGATGAACCAAATCATAACACAATAATAATAGAACAAAGAATGGCAAAAGAGTATTTCATTAATAATAGTACCTTTGTAGGTTATTTACATTCCATGGACGTTGTACAACTTTTTCATCTAAGTCTGCTAGACGGTATGCCCCTACGCCCGCTACAGAAATAATTCGATATGGTCATTCCCAGGTAGGTCCTAGCTTTCCCCATGCTGGGTTCTTGGTTGTACCCAAGACCTTCCTTAATACTAAGTCTCTAGGTGCAAGTGGCCTCAGCTTCACATGAGCATCATACCATCGTTTGAGCTTATGCTGATAATAAGCTAGCTGAACCATGGCGGCCTCTCGCCGTTCCTCAACTAGATCCAGGTTTTTCTCTAGCAAACGATCATTATTGCTTGGGATGAAAGAGCTTGTCTTCAACGTCGGAAACCCAATTTCCAAAGGGATCACGGCCTTAGCCCCATAAGTCATGGAGAAGGGCGTTTCTCCCGTGGATCTTCGCGGTGTAGTCCGATATGTCCATAGAATATGTGGCCACTCTTCCACCCACCTTCCCTTTGCATCATCCAGCCTCTTCTTGAGTCCACTTACTATAACTTTGTTAACTGCCTTGGCCTGCCCATTTCCTTGCGGATAAGCTGGAGTGGAGTATCTATTCGTGATACCTAGGTCACAACAGTATTTTCTAAAGGCTTTACTATCAAACTGCAGACCATTATCTGAAATAAGAGTATGAGGTATCCCAAACCTAGTGATAATGTTCTTCCAAACAAACTTCTTTGCATCCACATCTCTAATGTTTGACAAAGGCTCAGCTTCAACCCACTTGGTAAAGTAATCGATTCTTACGAGCAACCACCTTTTATTTTCCACAGCCTTTGGGAAAGGCCCTACTATATCCAATTCCCATTGAGCGAACGGTCAAGGACTAGACAAAGGATTAAGTACACCACCGGGCTGATGGATGTTAGGAGCAAATCTCTAGCATTGGCCACATTTTCTCGCGTAATCTTGAGCCTCTCTCTGCATACTGGGCCACCAATATCCTTGGGTCAAATCTCTATGAGCTAAAGACCTTCCTCCTGTATGACTTCCACAAATCTCTTCATGAAACTCCTCCAACAGTGACTCCGTTGCTTCATGGTGTATACACAGCAAGTACGGCCCAGAAAAGAAGCATTTATACAGCTTCTGATCCTCGGACAATTAGAAGCGGGGCGCCTTTCTACGAACTTTATCTGCCTCAGATCTCTCCCCGGGTAGGACATCGCTCTTAAGAAAGGATATTATGGGGTCCATCCAACTAGGTCCAAACCTAACTTGATGAATATGGACAGCACCAGCAACTGTTCGAGCAACAAATCTTCAACGAGAATGACTCGGGGCAAACCTTGAGCCGAAGATGTTGCAAGTGTGGCTAATGAATCAGCGTGTGTGTTCCCACTCCTAGATATATGCATCAAGGTAAAAGAGTCAAGTTTGGATTGTAAACACCTGACCGAGGTCAAATATTCTTGCATTCTTGGATTCCTAGCCTCTAATGTTCCCATCACTTGGCCCACGACTAACTGAGAATCCGAGAACATTTGAACTGACTTTCCCCCCATTTTCTGAACCATATCCATCCGAACCAGTACAGCTTCGTACTCAGCCTCATTATTAGTGGCCGAGAATCCTAATCTCAACGATTTCTTAAAAGTAATTCCTTCAGGGGATACCAAAACTAGCCCCACGCCTGATCCTCTTTGGTTCGCCGCGCCATCGACGTACACTTTCCAAATCGGAAGTTCCTTGCATGAAATCATGCCAACTGATTTTCCATCCATGTGCAACCCCTTTGCACTCTCTCCTAATGAAGGTTCAGCGAACTCTGCCACTAAATCAACAAGGACCTGACCCTTGACAGAAGTGCGAGGCATATATTTAATATCAAAAGCCCCCAAGACAGTTCCCCACTTAGCTATCCTCCCCGAGTAATCAGCACTTCGCAATACTGACCTAAGAGGGAGCTGGGTCAAAACAAAAACCATAAGGTATTGAAAATAGTAAGGAAACTTACGCATAGCATGCACTACAGTCAGAATCGCTTTCTCCAATGGCAAATAACGAACTTCAGCTTCATGCAGAGATTTGCTTACATAGTAAACTGGTTTCTGTATACCACTATCATCTCGTATTAAAACCAAGCTGACAGCGTGAGTAGCCACCGCTATATACGCAAATAGGATTTGATCCACCTCTGGCCGAGACATGATGGGTGGTTGAGAAAGATACTCTTTAAGTTGTTGAAAATCTAAGGCACATTCATCGGTCCATTCGAATCCCTACTTATTTAGCAATTGGAAGAAAGGTCTATACCTATCAGCGGATCGAGAGATAAACCTGTTGAGAGCAGTAGCCATCCCCGTTAGCTTCTGAACTTCCTTTGGATTCTGAGGAGGTTGTAAGCTGTTAATTGCCCTAATTTGTGCCGGATTTACTTCTATTCCTCTATGAGTCACCATGTAGCCTAGGAATTTACCAGAGCCTATGCCAAAAGAGCATTTAAAGGTGTTAAGGCGCAATTCGTACTTCTTGAGCGTTTGGAAGGTGTCATCCAAATCTTTCACGTGCATGGACACGACCTTGCTTTTCACCACCATGTCATCCACATACACTTCAATAGTCTTTCCCAGCTGCGACTCGAACATCCTGGTCATCATCCTTTGATAGGTAGCCCCTGCATTTTTCAAACCAAAAGGCATCACCTTATAATGGTAATTCCCTGTAGGAGCAATGAAGGCTGTCTTCTCCTAATCATCCTGGGCCAAAGGTATTTGGTGATAGCCTTGGAAAGCATCCAAAAAACTCATCCGATGATGTCCGACTGTAGCATCCACCAACTGATCTATGCGAGGCATCGGAAATGAATCCTTAGGACAAGCCTTGTCCAGATCAGTGAAGTCCACACACACTCTCCACTTTCCGTTCTTCTTCTTCACCACCACAGTGTGAGCCAACCATTCCAGATAAAAAACTTCTTTAATTGCCCCAGTCCTTTTAAGCTTGAGCACCTCTTCCTTAACAGCCTCGGCATGTTCTTTAGAAGAACGCCGAGGTGGTTGCCTCCTCGGGACAACAGCAGTATTGACGATCAAATGATGGGAAATGAAGTTTAGATCAACCCTAGGGGCCTCATAGGAATCCCAGGCAAATACGTTGATATTGTTTTTCAAAAACATAACCAATTCCACCTTTTCTTGATGTGGTAGCCGAACACCAACCTGAAAGAACTTTTTAGGATCATCACTTATAAGAAATCTTTCTAACTCTTCACATGTTGCTTCCTCTGCTGTCACCGCACTGGGCGCATCCAGAGACGTTAATTGCTATAAGTCCTCTGCAACTGAGACTGAGGACTTAGGTTCGGCTTGATGCAGTATTGCAACCGATATGCATTGTCTTGCTACTGATTGGCTCCCAAGAATTTCTTCAATCAGTCCCCCCGATGGGAACTACACCTTGACATGTAGAGTTGAGGAAACAGCACCCAGAGCATGCAGCCAAGGCCTTGCGACGATGGCCGTGTATGGGGAATAAGCATCAACCAAAATGAAATTCACATCAACTGTTTCCGGACCTGACTGTACAGACAAGCGAATTTGTCCCTTTGGTATGACGGCATTCCCTTCAAAACTTATTATTGGTGATTCATAAGCAGTAAGATCCTTGAACTTTAAATTAAGTCCCTTAAACAAATCAGGGTACATAATATCAACACCATTACCCTGATCAACCATCACTCTCTTCACATCATAGCCCTTATCCTCAATGTAACCACCAATGCATTGTCATGGGGTTGAATGGTCCCAACCTTATCTTCGTCCGAGAAGCCCAAAATAGGTGGATTCCCCGCCTTAATCCTTTTTAGCCTCGAGCCAGACTCCTCGACGAGAATATGTGATACTGACATCACCCTAGTAAGACAGGAGCCAGTCCGGCCAGGAGTAGCGAAAATGACGTTGATCGTTCCCAAGGGAGGTCTGGATGAGTTGTTCCTTTGGTTAATCGAACCTAAATGGCTTCCTTGTTCATTGGGATGATACAAGAATTGTTTTAACTTGCCTTCACTAACCAACTGTTCCAAATGGTTCCATAGTGTTCGGCAGTTCTCGGTGGTGTGGCCTACGTCCTGATGATAGTGGCAAACGAGGTTTTGGTTCCGCTTCATAGGATCTCCAGCCATCTTGCTGAGCCATTTGAAGTATGGCTCCTTCCGGATCTTCTCCAACAACTGATGCACCGGTTCTTGGAACACGGTGTTGAATGCCTAAGGAGTGGCTGAACCAGACTGCCTAGCGAAATCTCTCCTCGACCTGCTGTTATTGTATCTATCAGACTTGAAATCCCTCCTCTCCTGAGGGATAACCTTCGCCTTCCCCTTACCTTGCTGTTGATCTTCCTCGACTTTTTTGTACTCGTCAATACGATCCATGAGCCGACGTACACTCCGTACAGGCTTTTTGGTCAGAGATTTCCTTAAGTAGTGATCAGTTAGGAGGCCCACCTTGAAAGTGTTAATTGCCACCTCGTCAAAATCGTCATCAATTTCATTAAACATCTCCCAGTATCTATTTGAATACATTTTCAAGGTTTCTCCTTCCCTTATAGCCATGGAAAATAACGAGTCCACATGCCAAAGAACTATACTGCATGTAATGAAGCGAGATCTAAATGCCCTAGTGAGCTCCATGAAGGAATCAATAGAACCTTCCTTCAGGCCGTTAAACCATCTCATAGCAACGGGTCCCAAGCTAGAGGGAAAGACTTTGCACATTAAGGTTTAATTCTTAGAGTGTACTGCCATCCTCTGATTGAAATGACCATGTGCTCCACTGGGTTTGTCCTGCTGTTATAGATGGTGAACGTGGGTTGAGTGAACCGTTGTGGAAGCCTTCCCTTTTCGATCCTACGTGAGAAAGGTAACTTAAAGATCTGATGCCACGCCCTGCTCATAGCATCGTTTCCCAAGCCCCTAGAGGAAGACTTCTTATCCCTACGACCAGGAAGGTCGTCTTTCTCATGCGAGAAAGTTTTGCTAGGAGGAGTCCTGGACCTTCGCCTGTAACTACTACCCTAAGAGCCCTCAAAAGAAGGATCAGAAAGGGATGGTGTCCGCCTCCGTCTCGCACAGTGCAACTTCTTCTTAAGGTGATCAATCTCCTTCTACATGGCCTTCACATCATCCTCTTGGGGGACTCTACTTCCACCACGCGAATGACTCCTACTAGGGTGCACCGTATGTACACTACCCTCTCGATCCCTCTCATGTTCAAGTCGCTGGAAATGATCCTCAGGCTGGGACCCTTGAGACTCTACATGATGCAGACCTGAGCTTGCCATAGTATTCCAATTCCTTAAGCACAAGGTCCCCATAGACGGCGCCAATTGTAAGTGCACAATTTGTACTCGGACCCAAACGAGTGATGGGCTCAGGCCCAAAGAGTCTTATACAATAAAATTTGTAGAGTGTGGGCTTAAAACCTAGGCTTTACGAATATTGGACAACAGATAGGAGGGCTAGATCGTCACTACCTACGCAATCAATGGATGAAAATAACGGAAACTCTCCTCGGACGTAAGCCGATGATCACTTGTATTGCCTTTCTTTCTTTAAACAAAAGATTAAGACTGAAGATAATATGTACAGTGCTCTCTATCTCTTCCTCTCTCTTTCCTCCGATTCCCCCATTTCCTAATGCCTCTTTCCTTTCTTATATCCCTTTTTTCCTCCCTTTCATCTTCCATGTGTAGCACAGATCACCCAATTAGATATTTGTCTCATCCACCACTTTCTGGAAGTCTTCAAACAATAGCTGGAAGGCTGAACATTTACTGTTCAGATGTTATTTCCTCATTAATGCGGCCAGAGAGGTGGGTACAAGGTCTTTAATGCGATGGTAGCAGCCTTTTCCCTTGATATTTCTCATACGTTCCCCCTCTCTATAACTGTGTGGAACACATCTTTATCCAACAAGCTTTCCAGAATTCTCTCCTCAAACATCATGACGTGTCATACAATTTTCACTTGACTCAACCGAGGAGATTCCTCTCCTCGGACAAGCTCATTAACCTTTTTAGTAAGAGCTGGCTTGTGGGCCTCAAAGGCTCTGCTCGGACAAGCTCACACCGCCAAATTAGGCCCAAGGCCCAAATGTGTGTTCTGACCAGTTTTACCCACACATAAATAATACTTGAACTATGTTAACAGAATAATAGAAACGCAAAAAAAAAGAAAAAAAAAAAAAGACAGCTTTTCTCACCAAAAAAGCCAAATCCTTCCTTCTGAAGTTCTTCACTTAATTTTGGTTTTTTATTGATTGATTTTAGGATTCTTAAATAGTAGAGTAGACTTAGAAAGTTTTAGTTCAACTCATATTGTTGTTGTTGTTGTCGTTTTTTTTTTTTAATTTTTAATTTTTAATTTTTATCCAAAACAAACGGTAGCTAATAGGTGTAGTAATATAACCTAAATGGGGGAAAAAAAGATTGATGAAGATGAAGATGAAGATTTTGGATTGTGATCAAATTAAGAAGTAATAGATGAAGAAAAGAATTTAAATTGTAATTAAATTAAGATTTTTATCAACTTAAAAATTATAAGAGAAGAAGAAGATAAGAAACAAAAAATTACACACACGCATATATATTTGCATGTAGTAGTTTGGTATTTTTTTTATTAACTGATTTTAGCATTCTTAAATAGTTTTAGTTCAACTCAATTTCTCTTGGATTCAAACTTAATTCGTGGAAGTGTGTAAAATAATCACCTTAACTCAATCATATATCAACTTAGAAATTACAGAAAAATAACAATTATATATACTTTTAAAATCTGAAAATCTAAAAAATTTCTACAATACGATAAAACCACTTGGCACAATTACAGCATCTAAACCCAACTTTTATTATATAATATATGATATACAAGCTTTTACTTTATCAATTATTATTAGTTATCACATCAATTAATAATTTGATGTATATTATGTCAACTCATTTGTATAATAGTGATACTAATTTATTGAATCATGTAATAAAAAATAAATTTTAAATAAAAAAATTAGTAAATATTTAAATATAAAAAAATACCCCCACTTAAATTTTTGCTTAAGCCCCCAAAGTTATTGAGTCAGCCTACATGCAGCTTTGACCTTTGTCAAACACCATGATATAATCAACACAAATATATGTTGGTAGTTCCATGCCTTCTTTCTGATATCACCACTAATCTTTTGCCACAAACTTTATAAGATATCCTTATATTCCGCAAGAAAATAGTACTAATTAACCGATAGACCAGCAGGCAGACCATAATTATATGGCAACATAAAAGATGCAAACTAAAAACAAAAATGAAACATCATGATTGAATTAATATTTCTAGTTTTGCTGAAAATACTATTGCCCCTCAAATTTAAAAGAGAAATTGTGGAGCATCAAACAGTTCACTATTTCTTCTTTCAACAACTGACTTGGCCTATAGTAATTTGTCCTCATCCAGAATCAAGATTGTGAGGCGCTCAAGACCAGGCCTTTCAGTGCTGGCATTTGATTTTCCAAAAGCTCCCTCCTGCTTAAAATTCTATCAGATGAACAGTCTTCTTCCTAACCAACACAGACACAACAAAATAAACAAACGATTGATTTGAGATCAAAACCTAAAATAAATGTGAGGATTTCTAAGTTTCCCAAAAGAAAATTGTTACAAGTGCATATATTCTCATAAAATAAACATAGTTATCATGTCAGCAACTTATTTTGCAAAAAATTTACTTATTGTGACCCCTTTAGGCCCTAACAGAGGAGATAAATTTTAAAACATGACGAAAAGAATATTTAGAGTTTTGCTCAAGCTTGAACTATCATGGGCCGATTGTAAAAATGACATATATGCCAAATAAAGAATCTGATGAGTGAAATGCACATTTACTCACATCACCAGTTGCAGCAGATATTAGTGCTAAAAGTGTCACTGTTGCAGTTTGGTAATCAGTTAAGATCTTGTATGCTGAATCATCTAGTTTATCCTGAAAAATAGATACACAATTATGGAACATAAAATGTAGGGGGAAAGACATTTATAGAATAAATAGCACCAAACACTTCAAGTAAGGCAATCGTATTATAACCATCAGTTAGACATCAGTTAGGTTCAGTTCATTTAACCAACTTGGGCTGTCAGGGGGCAAAGTTCGATGCAGTTCTTACAGGATTCAAATTCTAACCTGATTTTCATTTTTGACATGTTATAAGTTATTCAAATTCTGCCAATGAAACTATTGTACTCAAAAAAAAAATCTGCCAATGAGCTCTAGCTCAACTGGCACCTCCTCCCTTTATAAGTTCTAGTGGAGTGTAAGGTCAAGGATTCAAGACCCATTGGTTGCACTTGTAACTTACCAATCAGGAAAAAAATAATTCTAATTCTAATTACATGAATACAAATCTGACTCCGAATCCAACAGATTCCAAATAAGTAGTCCAAATCCAAATAGTAAAATGATCAAATCCATATCACCTACATGATGGCCACTCCTCACAGTTGTTAATTGAACCAAGTTCCAACATCACATACATGTTCAGCTCAAACAAAAATGTAGACTACTAAATCATTGGTCCGCCCTCCACCCACCCTCCCTTCTCTTCCTTCTTCATTTGGTAGGTAGATACAATTCATGTGGGACAATTGAACCATTTGGTCCAAACCATTGGGATTATTGGCAATAAATATATGACCATGAGATGAAACAAAACATTTCCCTAAGAACATGTCTCAAGAGGTATAACAAATAATAAGCTGACTGACCCAACAAGTTCTGTTTTGAATGTATCTGAATTCCCTATCCAAAGTAAATGCTACAAAGTTTGATCCAGGAAGCTGGAGTATTGAGACCCAAAGACCAGAAGTAAGCATGCCAACTGAATCCACACAACCTTTAAGAATCAAAGGCCTATTATTTTCTGTATTTTAATCACCACCTTTTACAACCATAGATTAGCTCCCAAAAAAAAAAAAAAAAAACTCAACAAAGAAAAAAAAGAGAAGATTTTATGAAATTATCTACAGTTTTGGTGTATATAACATGTCAAGATTGGAGATTATTTAGAACTGAAAGTGCTAATCACATTCATTGTTGACTTCTTCTTTTTTCTTTTTTGATGGGACATTTTATAGTTATCTTAATATAAGTATTTTGCATCTGTCTTTGCCATCAAACTATATGCAGTCCCTCCTTACTCCAGCTATTTCAGGATGTAGGAATTAGTTCATTTCAACCATCATAAGCAAAACCAAGCACTAAAATTTTTTACTATTGCCTTACAATAGACATCCCGCACTCCAGAAATACCATGTGTAAGCCGGCTGCCATCCATTGAGGTCATTCATGTCTGAATTAACAGATAAGGTGCCCACTAATGGTGACTCTATCAGTGCATCTTTTTCTTCCTTTTACTTTAAAAGAAAGGATAAAAGTCATGTCATAATACATGAAGTAAACCTGAATGAAGAGAAAGTCTCCCTCACTTTCACTAAATCCTAGGGAGCCCTGACAAGAAGTAAGTACTTGTTATCCCATCATTAATGATTAAGCTTCTCAAAACATATTTGCACTGCCTTGATGTTATTTCTCTTCAAGGCTCCACAAGGTTAGTTATTATACACTCAAAATCTTGCAGCACATTGTTTGAAAAACATATTCTCTTGGGATAAATACAGATATACCTTCAATCGAGAAACAGCAACTGAAATGGCCCTTCCTGGGGCTTGAAGAGCTTTATGGTGAACCTATTCGCAAAAAAAAATCACCTTATAACAAAGAACAATGAACACTTTTCAAGCATGTATAATAAAACATATCAATATAAATTAACTGACCTGTATATACAGTAAGGAGACAACTTTTGCCAGAAGAGAAACTGGGTCAGTTTCAGCGGAAACTTGAGATGTCAAATCCTGAACATGACAATGATAAATAAATGAAAAGCACATGAGAAATAAGATCTTGAGACCATCGATCCATTCTAACTTCATACCTACCAATTTATTAATGCCCAACCGGACAAAGTTAACACAATTTGCTGCTGTCTCAAACATTATTTGTCAGATTTTAAGGGAAAAATAAACAAAAGGATAAGTCACACACATGCGAGAATTTTTTTTTGGGGGGGGGGGAGTGGGGGGGTGGGGGAGGGGACGTGCATGGTATGCTTTAGCTGATTGGTCCCTAATATTCTCAATGTTATGAACATAGTTTTAGTCTTTTATATTCACAACATGAGCAAGCTGAAGTTGTCGTGAATTTACTGTTGGGTCAATTGTCATCAACTTTCAAATCAGGAAAAGAACACCATGATTGACGCGGCAGAGAGAATACAAGATGATATTGATTAGATTGCAAACCAACCCATTTATTAACAAAATGATTTTGACATTTACTTATAAAACTGAAAGGAGGATCACCTTGCGATATGAATGCAGAAGTGTTCTCTCCAATTTCTTGTCAAGCTTCTTCAAGAGTAACCCACTGGAACAATGAAGCTCAAAATGAAAATGGTAAATTTCATGTCAACATACATACTTCATATAGCTCAAATGGAAACCATAATCACACTAATATAAGAAAAAAATAATTACCTCTCTTCCACTATCTCTCTAAACGCATCCATGAATGTTTCTACCCGCTGTCACATCAAATATTCAAATCTTAAAGTCATTGCTGTATATTCATAACAAATAAACAAAGTAATACACAAATGAAGAACATTTCAAAATTATCAACTGTTGAGGAATTGCAATCAAACAAACCAGAGTTCCTCTAAAAACAAAACCTCTCTAAATTTTCAAGTATTTCATTCTTTGAAGTACAAAGAAGAATATGATAGTTACAATGGGGAGGGGGGGATTTGAACCCTAAACCTCTCTGCTGGAAACACCTAGAGGTCCCAATTGAGCTATAAGGTTCTTGGCAAAAAATACAAAGAAGAGTTTAGGGGTAAAAACACAAACAAAGAAGAGCACAAAGTCAAGTAGTCTACTTCACAATATACATACTATGACTAGGCAGTGCAAGTTACTTTACTCTGGTAGAAAAGGAAAAAATTATTTAAAAAAAGCAACATGCTTTTTCATAACCTTTTTAATTATACATAATATATATATATATATATTTTTGATAAGTAAGAAAGATGTATATTCAAAAAACTACTTTATGCAAAGAAGCACAAAGCATATTGAAGATTACAAAAAAATAGAGAGAAGCAAAAACAGAGGGGGGGAAAAAAAAAACTAAATACAAAGAAAAAGAGAGCTAAGGAACAAAGCAAGAGAGTCACTAGATGTGTGTCCCTAAGCCCTAGACCAATCAAAAAGGGAACTAGAAAAAAGAGCAAGAATTGGTCATCGGATCTATCTAAGTCCTCAAAAGTCCGCCAGTTGCGTTCCCTCCAAATGCACCACATCAAACACCACGGAGCTAAATTCCAAATGTTAGATGAATGCTTCCCCAACCAATTCCACCAACCAAAAAGGAAATTTGTAACCGATCTTGAAAGAACCCACGAAACCCCAAAAGTGTTAAAGACAAAACTCCATAAACGATGAGCCTTCCCACAATGTAGCAACAAATGATCCACTCTCCCACAACAACGACACATGACGCACCAATCAACAAAATAAAAACCCCTACCTCGCAAATTATCACCTGTGAGAATCCTATCCTATGCGACTGTCCAAACAAAGAAAGAGACACACTGGGGTGCCTTAACCTTCAAAATACCTTTCCATGGAAAAAAAATGGAAGAAGAACCACGCAACTTATGATAAAACGAGCGGATATTCAAATTATCATTCTTCGTCAACTTCCATCTCATACGGTTACCATCATCTGTTGAAGGTAAATTGGCTGCCAAGAACTGAAAAGAATCATCCACCAACTTTGCCTCCCAATCATTAGGACCCTGATTAAAATGAACATTCCAATCTCTCCTATCCCCCACTCCTTGCCTTATCAGAGAAGAGTCAATAGAGGTCTCTCTATTAGTAGCAATATTGTATAAGACCGGAAAAGCCAAACGAAGAGGAAGATACCCACACCACCGATCTATCCAAAATTTCACTCTACTCCCCACCCCTAATCTTAAATTGGATGTTTTTGCTAAAAGCTTCCCAACCCTTCTGGATACTTCTCCACAAGCCACACCCGTGAACATCTCTTCCTAGCTTGGAAGTCCAACCCCCCCCCCCCCCCAAATTCTTCCCCAAAATTAGAAGTTACAACCCTCCTTTAAAACCGAGTCTCCTCAACCCCGAGACGCCAAAGCCATTTCCTAGTAAGGCTTTATTGAAGGTGGTCAATTTCCTAATTCCTAAACCACCATTGGCAATAGGCATACACACCTTGTCTCATCCCAACAAATGTGTCTTGGAATCACTCCACAAGAAATCCCTTTGCAACTTCTCAATTTTGTTAGCCACATGAATCGAAATGGTGAAAAGAGATAAAAAATAAGTAGGGAGGCTAGATAACGTACTCTTAAGCAAAGTCAGTCTACTACCTTTCGACAAATACAACTTCTTCCACCCGGCTAACTTCCTTTCAATATTTTCCAAAATAGGATTCCAAATAGAGGGAGACTTATGAGACGCCCCTAACGGCATACCAAGATAAGTCATTGGCAAAGGCCCAACCCTACAGCCCAAAACCTCTGCCAAAGCATGCACATTATGTACCTCCCCTATAGGAACCATTTCACTCTTAAAACACATTAACCTTCAAGCCTGTCACGGCCTGAAAACAAAGTAGTAACAAACAAACATGAAGGAGTTGCTCCACATCTGTGTCACAAAAAAGAATAGTATCATTCGCAAACAGTAGGTGTAAAACACATTCCCTTCCACCCCTCCTACCATTAGCCCTAAAACCATGAAGTAATCTTGCCCCCTCCATTCTCTTCAGCATCCTACTAAACACCTCCATCATAACCAAAAATAACATGGGAGACAGTGGATCTCCTTGTTTCAAACCCCTTGAACTACCAAAAAAATCAGATGGAGACCCATTAACCAACACAAAAAATTGAACTGTGGAGATACAGGTACGAATCCATCTACACCATTTCTCTCCAAATCCCATTCTCTTCAACAAATATAACAGAGCTTCCCAATTCACATGGTCATATGCTTTCTCAATATCAAGCTTACAAATCACCTCCGGAATTTTACTCTTCACCCAACTATCAACACACTCATTGGCTATAAGAACAGAATCCAGGATTTGTCTGTCTCCCACAAAACTATTCTGTGATTCAGATATCAACTGATCTAACACCACTTTCAACCGATTTGCTAGAACCTTAGCCAAAATCTTATAAATACTCCCCACCAAGCTAATAGGTCTGAAATCTTGAATATTAGAGGCATCATTCTTCTTAGGGATTAAGGCGATAAAAGTAGCATTGAGAGATTTTTCAAACTTACAGTGTTGAAAGAACTCTTCAAAGACTGCTAGGACATCTCTTTCCACAACTCTCCAACAATGATGGAAAAAGGCCATTGAGAAGCCATCTGGACCTAAAGCCTTATCCCCTTCCGGTGGCCGCCCTTGGAAGAGTTCTCACCCACTTCATAAGTACTCAGGCCCGAGAAGCATGGATTGGATGGCTGGGTAATGCCCAAATAGGGCTGGGTCGGGCCAGGGACCAACGGGTTAGGCATCTGAATAAAGCGCAAGGGCTAGGTCACTGTGGATTTTGGGCCTAATCCCACATTGGGCTTATATTATTTATTTTCTGACTCACTCGTGGAACCCATTTGAAACACTTAGGTCCACCTTTGTTAAAATCCCATGAAATCCTCCCCTTTCCATTCTCTCCCACCTCCATAGTCAAACCCTTACCTGTCCAACAAGCATTCCTAAAATGACTCCCAATACCATAATCAGATTCTTTTGAATTCAATTGAACCTTAATGGAGATCTTTCTTTATTTCCCTAATGGAGATCTTTCTTTATTTCCCACAGGCAATGTCTCTCCTAAACTAATATCAACATTAACGCTCCGAGATTTCACTAATCCTCCACCTGCTGCTATCGGGCATGGCTTGTCCATCGAAACACCACTCACCGCCACCTTTGCCTATTCTAAATCTGGCACCACCATCCTCTCCTCCCCTAACCATGTCTTCCCCTTGTTTGAAATACTCAATTGCTCTGGATGCTTTCTATCCTTAACTTGTATGTGACGGCCTTGCACCGTTTCAGCAAAAGATCTAGAGATTTGAATCTCTGAATTGCACCTGTGTGGCTGAGCAACAAATTTTGAGGAACCTGAATTACTAACAGCATCTTGGTTCGGATCCAGCACCTTTCTTAATTCAAGTCTTAAAGTCCTGCAACCATTTTTTGCTCTGCCTTCAGGGATAAGGATTGACCTTCGAAAACCACCAACTTTAAGTTCAGTTAGTAATAAAAAATGGCCAAAAGAGTTGGCACTTTGTTGGAGAGTGTAAGCAACATCACCATCCTTGAATGTGAAGAACTGCTTGGAATCAATCCCAATGACAACGTGTTCAATATTCTTCATCAGCCATTGTGCAGCGCTCTTACCCATAAAAACTGATTTCATAAAAAAATTTCCCCGCTCAAAAATCCGCAACGAAAAATAACATCCCCCTTCTTCTATTACCAATTGAAAAAAATTGGCTTCAATGAAAAAACTACGGGAACCACCCATAGCTGATCGAAATAGCAGAAAAGAACAAAATATCTGGCTAATCTGAGGTAGCCGGGCCTCCTTGGGAGAGGGGAGCTCTTAGTGGCACCGTCAACAAGAACTTGGTTCTTTTTACAAACTTATGAGGAGCTTTTGCTCATGAAGTACACAAGAAGAATAAGGAACAACCACAAAAGATGTAAAACAATAAAAATTGAAATAGTCTGATGCCTACCTAGTGACATAAATGAACATAGAAGGGGCAAAAAATTTATAACACCAGAAAATTTTGAAGAAATGAAAACATAACTTGATACACTTGTTTTGATATATATACACACACACGCATACAAGGGACCAAAAAGATTTATGGTTGAAAAAAAAATACATGTTGAGAAAGGGAATGTAACTGTCTAAAGTAAAATTAAATTCAAAATAAATACGAAACTTTTTTTTTATTAATGAGTACCAAAACCTTTATTTGTATGATAATAAATTCCAAGAATGAAAAAAATATATTCTGAAAAACAAGAACAGACCTTTCCTTCCAAAGCATCAACTACTGCAAGAGCCTTATTCGACAGAGATCCTAGAAAACTCTTTGCCTACAAAAGCAAAAAGGAGTATATTAAAAATTTGGCAACCATATAGGTATTCTTCCTGAATGAAGAACTTGAACAAAGATCCACGTTATAAAATAACTTAAAATACTGATTATTCATTATAGGCACTATTCATCCGATAGTGGATTACTCATACAATTGCAGTTCTTTCTCCAGGACTTAGTGAAACAGATTCGGAATTCTGGGCTTCCTCAACTTCGATTCCATTCTTCAATTTGTTGTGGATATCCTACGTTGTAAAAAATCATCATATTAAATCAACTGTCAAATTCATTTATTGTGGCCTACTAGACCATAACAAAGGAAAACTATAAACCAACAGTAAAACAATCGACAAGTGCTACCAAGTTATGTAAGAGTGTATCCAAAATGGAAGCAGCAGCTGTTCTTAATAAATGCCGGTGCAAAATAACCTGCGAATTATAGTTTAGTCCTCTCATACCAATTTCATCACCAAAGGTAACATCTTAAAAATCTTCATCATTAAGGAAACTTACTGAAGTTGATTGATCATCTTCAAACAAATCTAAAGCCCTTTCATACAGCTGCAAGTTTAAGAAAGACTGCCAGAAAAAATAAATATAATAAGACAGTTGGCATTGGGAAGTATTCAGAATTCCCAAGTTTATATAACATGTTAAACACATCTTACATATCCAAGAGGTTATGTAAAAAATAAAAGATAAAACTTAAAAAGTAGCTCTATTTCTAAATACGCAACCCGTACCCACCCAAAAAAAAAAAAAGAAAAAAACTAGAAAGCAGACACAGAATGTACTTATACATAAATTATAATTGCACTAACCTCATCAAGTTTCCTTTGTAAATTATCAAGCAAGCGTTTTATTCTATCTGCATTTTCTGTAAATACTGCCTTCCTTCTGGCCTTCAATGAATTGATTAGCATAGGTCTCAAATGGTTTGCTAAAGGTCTAAGGATTGTTTTGGGATCATCTACACCTACCAAGTTAGAAAGTTGCATCTGTCAAAATTAGAATGAAATGGATGCCAAATTATCTCAATAATTTGAATTAACAGAACTAAAGTCAGAATCAACAGACCTTGTTCTTCAAAATCAGGAACTAGCATCAGAATCTTCTGCATAACCCATTCTTCAGAAGGAATGCTGAGATTGTCCTCTTTTGCTCTAACTGATTCTTTCTTAGCACCTGTTTTTGAGTCTGAAACTTGTAAGGAAGACGTATCCTTGCCTTTCCTCTGGTTTTTCTTGGATTTTGTTGGGACATACTCCTGGTTATCAGAAACACTTTCAGGTGCACCCGCATTCCCAGCAGATTTTCCCTTTCTCTTTTTTGGTCCTTTCTCAACAGCCTGTTTACTATTACCACTCTCACTACCAGCGTCAAATGACTCAATTGACCTGTTTGAATCATGTCCAGCTTTAGCTGCGTTGACAAATTGTGAATCATCAGACGGTATAATACCAGAAGACCCTGAAACACTAAAGTGTTCCAACTCTTTCTCCATTTGATCATACACAACCTAAACAACAAAGAGACAAAATTGCAAATATCAGAATTTCATGAGAGAAAAACTAATATCAATAAATATAAACATTCTTCAACAATTACCAAATATCCTAGGTTCTTGTCTTTCAAAATTTAAAAGCACAAAAAGAGAAGAAATCTGTTTGAAGTTATTTATCAATCAAATGGATTGAGCTACAGGGTTTTATTTGAGAATACAGATGATGAGGCAAGAAATTGGATCATCTTTTTCATGCCAAAATCTCAGCTAACATATAAGTTTACAACAAAACAGGTGTAGGGTGTCCGAGAACCGAGAAGAGAAAGAGACGGGGCACCATGCACTAACTCATTTATAAAAGTGCGTATGACCTAAGGAGCTGGTCAACCCGAGAAGAGAATGGAGAAAAGACATAGCATCTTATGAGCGCCCGATTGGGAGGAATGGAGTTGTAGGAGAGGATCCGTGCGGTGGGAGGAAGCTTCTTGAAAGGGTATACCCTCCACCCCCGCATTGAATGCTTTGTAACAATCTTATCAGCTGCATTAATGAGAAAATGATCCTTTAATAGTGTTTTCACAACTAGCAACCCCTTTTACCACCTTCAGCAGAGCCCTGATGTGACAAGTATCCAGGGAAGAGCTATGGGCGTACAAGTGGAGGGCTAGGATGTCAAGAAGGAGGATATATAAGAGGAATGAAGTTCTACAACGGAAGGGGGAGGAATTTTTAGAAAGAGAAAGTAAGAAGCAGAAAAGTGAACAGTGTATTGCTTAATAAAAACCAGAGTCAATCTTATTTAAGAACCCTTCCTCATAAGTGACCGAGGAGAAATTTTTTTCATCTACTACTTGATTCATTCTTCCTTATTGGGGCACCACTTTCATAACCTTAAACTTAGCACACAGCTATACTGTAAATGTCTTCCCACCTCTACAAACAAACACTCTATTGTTTGGGCTTGGGTTGAAGTACAAGGCACTACTATTCTAAGTGGGCTTGGGCTGCCTAATCCGTAGCTCTTACAACAGGGATGCAGAATACTGAAAAAATTTCTTGGCTTCTTATTTCTTGTTTTATTACAAATGATAGCAGCTGAGATAACAATATCATTCATCTAGAATGCTATGTTAACTGAAGCTACTGAACCAACTAGCCATCTTTGCTGTTTACACACTGCTAAACTTTTTCAAAAGCATTAATACACATATATAATTGAAATGAGGTTCATAACATAACAACTCAGTGACTATATTTCAAGGGCCATACCTTGACAAAGCCATTGCTAAATACATAAGACTCCCCAAAAATGAGTGCTTTATTAGACTGCCAGGAAACAAGAAACAGATGGTTGTATGAGTCATTAAAGCAAATGTGAAATCAATAAGCTTTCATGCTGCTATCAGAAAGTCACCTTGAGAGCCAGTTGAACAGATGGGCAGAGGGACATAATTTTAAAAGCGTCCTGGGGTCCAAATGATGCAGGTAATACAGAAAGAGAATCAATCCTGTATTGGTCCATCAATCATACCAGTCAAGAAAGAAGCAAATATTGTCTTAACATAATAAACTCAATTGGAAAGTGTCTCAAAATATATTTACAAGGAAGTGTCTCACTGAGTTTATCTAACAAGTTCATGTAACTTATTTAATTCCAGAAATAAATAAACAAACTAAGAAAAATCTCATCTTTGATGAATAAATAAGTGATAGCTTGGAACACCATGCTGCCAAATGCAGTGATATATGCTAGCATCCTTGGCCAATAAGAGTGTTGTACGTGTTAGTGTTTGAATAAATTTACTAATTGCTTAAAATTAGAACTGTAAACGAGCCGAGTCAATCCGAGCAATAAAAGTTAAATATTTTTATTTAATTTTATTTTGAATAAGAGTCGAGCTCAAGCTCATCACAATACTAGATTACAATTACCTGGGTAGCACAAACATGGAAAAATTTCCAACATACTGGTGTCAAACACGTATCCGACACGGACACAAGCGTGTCAAGTACGCAAACAGTTCTATTTTGATGTTAAATGTTGCTTATTTAAACTCTTTTTATGGGTGTCTAGATTATTTGAACTCTTTTGTTTGTACTTTAGACAATATTTTATTATCTTTAAATTAATTTTAGATATATGGCCAAACTTTTTATTGTTGTTACATACTTTTGAAATCCAAAATAAACATAACTTATTTGAAATATAAAATACATATACCTAAAAATAAATAATGATTAATTAATTAATTGTCGTATCCTCGACGTATCGTATCCTAGTTTTTCAAGAAATGTCATGTCACTTTACTACGTATCATGTCCGTATTCCGTGCTACATAAACAATTACATGTTTAAGCTTGGTTCATTTTCTTGTTGAACAAGATCAAGCTTGTTCACAAGGAGCTACTTGGTTAACTTATTCTTTTTTTTTTATATATAATAAACACACTGGCTAAAAATTTTTAACCCTTCACAAATCTATCCAAATAATTAATGACTAAATCATAAATGAAATTACATTATTTGAGATAATTAGATAATATGATTTTGATTATGAACTAATGAAAATTAGATTTTTCAACCGTCTTGTTAAAAATTATATATATATATATATATATATATATATATATATATATATATATATCTTTTACAATAAATGGACTATTTAAGTTGTCAATAAATTAAATGTTAAAAAAATAGTCATAAATTACAAAAAGGAATAGTGTGTATTTGTTGTTGATAATTTACTATCTTTTGAACTTATTAACAAAGTTACACAATCCAATCTTACGTCTATATAAACATATTTTTACACGTATGCATAAAAGCATCTAATATTACATCTACTTAAATCAAGCATCATACTCACGAGCTTGTTCACGAACACATTATTATGTTTGAGTTTGGCTTGTTTAATAGTCGAGCCTAAACATAGGCTTGAGCTTGGCTCATTTGCTAAATTAATGAACATAAACTAGTTTTTTTTAGCGGAGTGCAAGCTATTCATAAATAGCTTGATTTATTTACAGCCCTAATTAAAAAGCTAACAATGGAAACAGGGAGGAAAAGAATAAGGGTTGAAAGTTAACATCTAAGTCATGCCCTTACCAACTACCACGCTCAAGAGCATCCTCAGTAGCAGCATCCAGCATCTCAATCATTGAGGGGTGAACAAACACAGAGACTAAAGGCACACCTTCAGGATATCTGGACTAAATTGGAGTGCATAGCCATGGTTTGATTAGATAAAAACCAGAGAAGAATAAAAAGCAAAATATTTACTTCACAGAAATCCTATGACCTCCGCAAACATAGAATTGGAATGAAATCCACAAAATACCTGCAAGAACTGAACGGGCTGGGAAATTCCAAGTTTATTCAGATTTTCATAGCTGATAAAAGAATTCTGCAGAGATAAGGGAGAAACAAAGAATAGAAAATTGAAACATTTTCAGAAATTCTCTGAAAAATGAAACAAAGCTTAAATGAATATAAAATGTTCCAAACCCAGATGGAATTCAGTCACTTAAGAAAGTGGAACCTAGCTTTGAAGTAATTAGTAATCTATATGAACATAGAATTTCACAAATCACATGATATTGTGACATTGAATTTGTGCTCAGCTTAAGTTAGTGATCACTCTAATACAACATAGATTGAACATGTAAGGGGGTTAAAATCGATCTGGTCACAATTTAGGTTGCAACAAGGGAAAAGATTTATGAAAAATTATGAGACTTGAAATAAGAAAAAAAAGAGAGGATTTGAACATGCATTTTGATATACAAATCGCATTAGGGACACACAATACATTAAATATCTGAAGTAGTAAATTATGGATAGGTGAAAGAAGAGGACTCCATACCTGTGAAAAGAAAGAATCTACACACTCCTTTTGAGCAATGGCAAAGACCTGTTGCACAAGTCTACATAATGTGAAACCACAACTGTTTATATTTTTACAACAGCTAAAAAGGGCTTTGATTATTGAAAGAGAAAGGGGGGAGCTTTAAGGACACCACATACATGTCACCCCCACTTCTCTTTGAAAAGTCTCTATCTCTATCCCTCAAGGGGAGAGAGAGAGAGCAATCAAAATAATAAGCATAAATTTACTTGCATATACATAAGGGGGTAAACTTTAAATCAGCATCATGACTACCAGTCGCTAGTAATATCAATTTTTTTTTTTTGGGGGGGGGGGGGGGGGGATTATTTTTTTCCCCATCTCAAATAGAGAGAATATTCGAAATAGTGACTTCGCTTCATGTGGCGTAGTCCCTAGTCACGTAGATAAGAATTAAGAATAATATATGGAAGATTAATGGGAATTTGAAATGCAGTTTGAACAAAGAGATACTTCTAGTTACACTCCAATAGCAAATGCACACAATGGCAGAATTCATATTTCTATAATGGTTTTGAGCATAACCAGAATTTGATAGTACTTAGTTCTTAGATCCTTGTATTATTGGACAAATGTTGTAAGCAGTGTCCATTTAATTCTTTCTCAGATTGTAACATCTAGGAGAAGTCATTGTATACCCTATTCTCCATTAATTCTCCTAGTTTATTTTAAGAGATATTTACTGCTAATCCACAGAAAAATAGTAAATAAAAAATATATATATATATATATTTATTTATTTATTTACGTGACTTTGTAAGAAAACAGTTGATAACTGCTACTCCCCCCCCCCCCCCCTCTCCTCCTCTAATTTAGGTAACATGGGAGGATTTTGGAGGCCCAAATTGAATAAGAAACCTCAAATAGTCTACCAGAAATAGTTTTAACAGCTATCAAAACTCAGCATTCCCAAAAGAAAAATCTAAACAAATTTTTCCAGATAAAATGTCTAGATTATCTTACGTACATTAGGTGTCCAATGAACTCCTGCACGTAGTGATCCCAAAACCTCGCCTTCCTTCACAATCCCATTAAATAGGGATTGGAAAAATGAACCGTCAATGGCCACACCACTGGCTCCATCCATTTCATGCAGTTGTTGTTGTAGTGAGCTCCACAACGCAGACAAATTAGTTGGGACTGTAATACCCCTTGCAGAGCCACGAACCATGGCGCTAACACGAGCAACATATGCAGGCGTATACAATTGCCCACCTTCAAGCCTACCTTTCACCTAAAATCCAAATACATGTTCAATCCAACATAATTAATTTTTTCTTTCTTTCTTTACACATTCTAAAATCACATGAAATTTAGCAAAAACAAGTTTACCAAAGTCCCAAGGCGCGGCTCCAACACAGAGGTGACCATTTCCGAACCAACATTTAACTGTGTGGCAATCTCTGCCAAAGCAATTTGACTACATTCTTGAAGCCTATCGTTGATTTCTTCAGCCATAGAGTCCCAGTAAGATTGTGATATTATCTCTCCTTGAAATAACATAAGCCCCGGATCATCAGAAACAACATGTTGAGCTTGACTCTCAACGTAATACAAATCAACACCTGTAGTGTCCGCAAGATCAATCAGAGAAACACGCCCTAATTTCTTGATCTCCACCACCATTTCATGCCTCAGTTGCTCCTAATTGATACCATAACATACTATCATCAAATTTCAACAAAAGAAATCACATGGACATAAATATTAACAACCCTCATACTCATACATTATCAGAGAGGAATTCAAAGTTTCAAACCCTAATGCTCTGTTTGGTAACTGAGAATATGTAAGAAACTAAATAATAACAATCAAATATCGAATCAGTCCGTATCCATTATCAGACTACAGCTATTAAATGAACCGGTTGCACAGCCTAAAATTAATTGATTATAGGTTTTCCTCTGTTGCATAGAGCCATATGTATATATGTATATCATAAAACAAACAAACGAGTTGTTTTATTTTCATTTCTGTAATTTTCCCGAGAAACAAACAGAACGTAAGCGAAAATTGAGAGAGAGAGAGAGAGAGGTACAGGAGTGATGTATTCTTTGCCAGAGACGGTGTGGAGAAGATCGAAATCGATGATGTGGAGCTCGTGAAGTTTTTGGACCAATTCGACGACGTTTCGCTCCGATAATCGAATGCTCGATTTCGCTTGCTGTGCGCTCTCGAACTGTCTCTGCAATTCCAGCAATTCGTCATCCATTTTTGTTGTTGTTGTTGTTGCTATGATCACTCTCACCCCGCGATCACACAGAGACTTGAGAGAGAGATTTATTTAATTATTATTATTATTATTGCTTTTCCTTATATAACGGTGTGAACGTTTCGACCAAGATAAGAGAGTGAGAGAAATCTAATGGGCTTCGTTGTTATGTTTTGGGTTTGGCTTCGAAAAATTAGCCTATCCCAATAACTTTTACCAGATTTTTTTTTCTTGATCTCTGTTGGTGCTTTTTATGTTGATGGGCTAAGGCCCGTTCTTCTGGGCTGAGGCCTGTTCTGCTGTGGGTTAGAGAGTTGGGCCTAGCCCGCTACTCTAGCAAGACATTGCTAAGGGCCAGTTTTTGCACAAGCTCAGCATCCAAAATAAAGACTAAAAGCGTTAACAAATGTATGCATATTAGCCCGCAAATGTTAGTACATGCTTTATATATTGAAGGGCAAATATCTTATAGCAGGAAGATTAGTTACATCAGGAAGGTTAGTCAGGGAAGAAATTAACATAACCAGCAGAATGCAAAATAATATGGCAAAATGTAAAATAACAAATTCTTCTGCAAGAAGTGAACCAAAGAGATCTTGAACTCCAACTTGGATAACCTTTCTATTGGGCTAAACCATCAAAATTATGCATTTTGGGAAATGGCGTTTGATGGCTACTTGTTATCTTGTTGGAATTTCAAAAAGTGGGTTTGCTGTAAGAGGGAGGAAAAGATGATCTATTGATGCATGCTGTTCTGCCGTGTTCACTCTCTTTTCTTTCACTTCTCTCTTTCTTTTTTCTCCGTTATTTCTCTTTCAACTCTCTCTGTTTCTTTCTCTTAGTCACTATCCCCCTTCTATTCATGGCTACTATTCCTATTTATACTAGATTAAGTCTATGAGATTTCTCTATTTCATTCTCATTGCTCACCAACCATTTTTGTCTGCTGTGAGCACCCTTTCAGAGTTTCCCACCAGCTTGCTAGCCGCTCAACCTCCACTACACCTGGGCATGCTCAGTACTTTCTCTCTCTCCCACTACTTATTTCATGACAAATCCTTGTTTGTTTAGTTCTGCTGTAGGTCTATCTCGCTCTCATTCCGACAAGCAAAACTTTGAGTTTCTCTTTACCTATTTCTATGCATGCATCAAGTGGTCCCAACCATTAACTACCTATTTTGGAAAAAGATGCCTTCCCATCAGAGCACCTTTCAAAAGAGGCATTGGTTGGATACCAGAAACATACCATTTTCCCCCTCCACCAAACCACACCTTTTGCAAATCCCTTAACCGTGGGTTCATCTCCCTTACATTGGTTGGATATAAGTTGGTGGTGCTCTGGCTAAAATGTGGTTGTCCTATTACTTCCTATTTTGTCTTCTTTCTTTCCCATGCCATTCTTGCCACTGATGTATGACCTTGTCTCATTTGCACCCGCATTCTTTCTACCCGTGTTTATCTTTTATGGGAGATGGCATGGGCTTGCCTCACTTTTGCCTCTTCTTGAGCCCGTGAGTCTGTCTGTTGCTACTTTTTGCCAGGCTGGCCTATCGGGCTTATTTCTCTTTTTTTCTTTAGGCCTTTTCAACCCTTTGTTTATGTAGTTACTCACTAATCTTTTATTATATCCCTTTTTTCACTTGTTATTAGGCTTTTCTATTGTTGGGCTTTCTTTTTCTTTTTCTTTTTCTTTTTTATATCAAAAATGGGCACCAACAAACTCTAAAATATTCAATCATATGGTTTATTTATAAGAGTCTATAACATTTTCACAACAAATCCTAAGTATAAAGTTGTTATTGGTTCTAATTTTAATTTATCACTAAAATTACTTTTTCACTTACCAGTAACAATTTTTTTTTTTTAGAAGAAACATCGTATAACAACCTATTACTTAAGATTTGTTATGAAAATATTGTTAATAAAATATTTCTCATTATTTATCTAAATGACTTATTGGCAATACACTTTCTTGTGCATAGTTATAGCTATCAAGGTTAGATTATAAAGTCTAATTGGAAAATTTAAGATGCAACCTAATGAATTGTACCTTAATTTTTTTAAAAAAAATTCCTTTTACCTTTTTTTCATAAACGGTGTCAATATCTTTTTTTTCCACTTCAAATCACCAGTGTGTGTTTGTGTGTGTTTTTCTTCTCGGGTTCGCTTAAAAGCAGGTAATAATGGAAGAAAATAAGGAAGTAAAACTGAATTTAAGCTTGCCATAAGCTAAAATAAGAATTAATCAAGCTTCGGGGTTGGATTGAATAATATTTTGATGTAGTTTTAATATCCATATAATTTGGATATTGGATCATGTGTCTTCTTGAGAAATCTTACCTTTGAATAAATAAAAAGCAATAATCTAAGAAGATTGAGTATAACTATACATAAAAACTACAATGGGAATTGTGTTTTGCTTTTATCTAATGTTTTTATTAGGTCTCGTATAAAAAAGTACTTATAAGACATTTCTCTCACAAGACGTGACATTTACATTTAATTCATAAAAAAAAAACGACATCCGCGTTTGTGGGATCCACTCATATTAAGAGAGAGAGAGACGTCTCCTAAGGGTATGTGTGTCAAATCCACCATGTTCATGACATGATTTTAGTGTTTTTTTTTTTTTTTACAAGATAGAATTCTACTTTAGTCTAATGTAACTGTATATGTGTATGAAACTCCATCCTGAAGACTTGAACCCTCAGCCCTTGCTCCCTACACCCTACAAGCATTTATACTTATAGAGTGACCACCGCTCCAAAGCCGGCGGGAATGATTTTAGTGTAATTCTGAAACTATGGCAAATCACAACTGCATTTAATGTAGTTAGACCTTTCCTACATTGAATCTGTTCACATTTCCTCCCTATTCCAAAAGAAAGGTCAAAAAGCGGAAAAAGCATAAATCTTAGTTGTCAGTTGTCTTCTTATCAAAAAAAAAAAAGGTTGTCAATTGTCATATTTTGGGATCATCCTTAGCAACATCTATCGTGTAGTACATTTAACGTAATATTGCTGCCCTAGCTTGAATTTATTTACCAGTTAGGTGCAACAATTTATTGTTGCCTTGCCTATAAGCTACGTATGAGATTGGATTTAACTGTGAGATTTTTTCATGGCAATTAATTAAAGCCCACATTTTAGAGTTTACTCAACTACTACAATTTAATTGAACACATTATAGAAGCATAGAGAGATCTCACTAAACTGATATTGTAATGAGTAATCTTTTTTGAAGAGAAAAAAGTATGATCAACTCTTCAAGAAATATACATTTTAGATGTCAACTTATATATAAGCATAGAGATCTCGTACGCCGAATGCTAAAAACTTATCTGGCGTAGGGAGTGTCTCAAATTGCATACATTTTCTTGTACTCACTGTTGATGATCTCAGAGTCTGACATCACAGACAGTGACAAGGATCTTGATCCACTGCCAAGTGATGATCTTCTTCGAATGTTCCTCATATTGGAGGCCTCAATCCGATGCCTAATGACCCAATAACACATAGTACCCAAAGTAGTGGCCATTATGGTTGTTCCTATAATTGTTACTCCAATTGCCAGCCACCTTTCACTCTCACCCACCACAACAAATGACAGAGCCAAGAATGCCACTGAAACAAGTGCACAAGCCAACCACATTAGCTTGTTGATAACTGCCATCATTTGCTTCTTTGCCTTGCTTTCTATGACTACCACTGAGGTCTGCACCACCACAACTGCCAGAGAAATAAAGAGTGCAATGGAATCAAAGATGATGAAAATTATAAATGGCACTTGAGGTGCAATATTTGCTTCCCCGAGGGAGACTCCAGGAGGAATGTTTTCTGGGTCGTCAACATATTGTCCAGGGACTGTGAAGATGGCTGCAAATGCAACTGTGGCAATGAGGACAGCTACAACAGTTGTGGAGTTGATTGCATTGTTGAGACCTTCTGTGTGCATTTTGTTGATACGTTGGGCAATGCCTCGAACACGTTTTCTGGTCTGCCGGGTCTGATCTAGCTGGTCATGGACTTCATGCTTTATATCACTTACTGTTTGTTTCAACTCACGGGCAGTGCTTGGTGCTTGAGGCCTGAGGTTTTTGGCGCTCTGAACCCCATAATCCTGAAGAAGGGCTGCAACATCAGCTTGGCCAGTTTTCTCTGCAGTGTCAGTGGCAGTTTCGCCAGTCCTGTTAACGGCTTTTGTGTCTGTCTCATTGTGTTCGAGAAGCATCTTCACAATCTGCACAAATAGATACTTAAACTATGTCAACTTCTTCCTTTCAGCTGATTCTATTAAGAAAAGTATGACGGCGAAATTTCTGCAATATTAAAAATACATTTGATCAATCATGAAGGTGTGGTTAAACTTAAATAGTTGCAGATGAATCATAGCCCTGAAAAAAGGTGCATTTGTGGGATAGCAAAATTGTTTGAAGTATTGCAAGTGGCCAGTCAGTCTACTATCTTGTGCTTGGTGACAGAACCAGGGGGTGTTCTGAAAATGTAACTTCTCCGCTAGAAAATTTGGTTATTAGTCATTGTTTGACCAAGCTATTTGGAAAACTAGAGTTGAAAAATTAATCCAGAAAGAAAGTTATAACGCCATTCATGTTCTGAAGTATCATTCTCCATGGTGGCACTGGCATCAAAGGAGAACAATTATGATCAATAAAAGATGAAAACATAACTGCCTTTAACAAATGAAAAAATAATGTTCAAAAGCATGTGCATTTATACAAACTACAACACTAAAGAACCAGAGGGCTGTGAGTGACAAAAACAAAGGTTTCTCATCCCAGACTAAAACAGATAAATACTACAATCTATGACATTTCAGAGAAGCCAGCTGAAGGCTTCGAAATCTTTTAATTAAAAAATATAGATGCGCAATCGAAGAAACTTACTCCATTAGAGAAAACCTATGAGAGGACAACTGTAAGAACTTGATCTGAACAGTTACTAGTGGAAGTGAACTATATATGAGCTGTATCCTTAACTTATGTCTCAGATGATGATTGATGAGGATGTTGAAGTAACGCAGTTCAAACAAAAGTTTCTCTATGTTGTTTTTATTTTTTTAACATTTCCTTCTTTCAATTAAATTACTTTTGTAAAATGAAAAGGGATGGATCCAAATGAAGCGCTTTCCAGACCAACTTCTTTAAAACATTAAAATCTATAAAACTATTAAAGTAATTAAACAGGAAGTACATCACCCTCATCAAATAAATAACTTTCCCATGGACTATTCCCAAATTTGTATTCAGTTTCTAATTTTCTCTAGGCAGCATATACCCAGAAAAGTGACCTCTCACGTTTCACAGGAAGTAGCAACATCTATCAAACAAATAATAGGTGAATTCCAAACTATATTTTCCTTGGGTTGCTTGTCTCAATAACCATGCACAACAAGAAGGCCCCCTGATGAAATGTCTGTACCATGATTCATGAAAAAAAAGAAAAAGAAAATAAAAGTCATATTATAATGCTATGATGCATTAACTCCATCAGCATAAGGTCAAATCTGAAATTTATTATTGAAACAGCAAGAAGTTTTCATCATTATAGATAAATAACAACTAACAAGGCAGGGAGAGGCAAATTTACCTGAGCTCTACCTTTCCTGGTCGCTATATGCAACGCGGTGTTGCCCTTATTATCAACTATGTTTACCGACAAAGGATCTGCCTTAATCAACTCCCCCACCACCTCACTACTCTGTCCCTTCACTGCCATGTGTAGTGCAGTCTGCCCCTTCTTATCAGTCCGTTTGGTAATCCCAGGCTCCTTTTCCAGAAGTGCTTTCACAACCTCCAAATGCCCATTTCGTGCTGCGGAATGCAAGGCAGTCTTCTGATTGCTTCTAGCAATGGTTGCCAGGCTACTTCCTGCCTCCAACAAAAAATTCACTATCTCAATGTGCCCCTGTGTTGCGGCAGTGTGCAAAGCCGTGGTGTTTGATCCATCCACGGTCATAGACAATTCTGGATGGACCTCCATTAAGACCTTCAATATCTCTGCAACAAGGCAAAATAGAACTCAAATTCCCTCCTGAAAAACAAAATCCACAAAGAGAAAGCAGACAGAGAATTCTTTTAAGTGACTACATACCCAAGTCCCCTTGTTTTGCAGCAATGTGCAATGCATCAAAGCCATTTCTTGCTTTAATGCCAGCATCAGCAAGATCATAATACTTGATCATCTCCCTAACCAAATCAACATAACCATATTCTGCTGCAACATAAAGGGCTGTCTCACCAGCTTGATTTTGCTTTTCCAACAATTCCTTCAATTCAGCCTCTCCGGTGCCACTAAAGATTTCTGTTACAGCAGTAAGATTCCCTTCTCTTGCCGCAGTATGCAAAGGCGTATCGTCACGTTTTCCAGTCAACTGTTTTGTCATCTTCTTCCGAGGCAGGCTTGTCTGCCCTGCTTGTGGCTGCTCAGCTGGTGTCTCCATTGGATTCAGTGATTGAAAATCCTTAAATCCCTCTCCTCAGCTAGCTCCAATCAATACTTCATAACTTATTCATCTGCCCAGCAAAAACCCAGATAAAAAATCACACTCTTAATCCAAAATAACCAATATTTCCTCAAAGCAACTCAAAGAAAAAAAAACCATTTGAATTTTTCTGGAATTCTTTCTTTTTTTGGGGGTAACCATCCCAAATCAGTGTCCTGATCACAAAATAATCCAGGTTTTAATCTTTCTGACATGAATGCAAGTTGCTCTGCCCATGAACCCACCCCATTATCCATTTATGTCAAACGATTAATGAATCTCCAGCAAACCAATCACACTTTTGAAAAATGAAAAAAAATAAATAAATAAAATCCACCCCACTTAAGTACAATGAACAAAGTTTTGGTTTTCGGTTTTCCTTTTCTCTATCTACAACAAGATCAAACTAAGAAAGAGAGGTGAAACCATAAAAGAATGAACATGAGCATTTTATTACCTGTGGTTTGAAGAAAGGAGCTCTATAATTGGTCTCCTCCATCTAACACCAATGAACCCAATATAATTGAGAGGAGCAGATTCTGGACAATCATCATGGGATCAACATAACACCCTGTAATGGATATTTAGGATTTCCATTAATGATAAAACATTTAGAGTGGTCCTCTTATATTGGAGGATGAAGAAAGTGCAAGAAAGGAATAACAGCAACAATATTAGTATAGGGCTATTATAGGCTTAAGATACATGAAATGCACATGTATGCAACCGGGCATTGCACCCACTTTTTTTTTTCTTTTTTTTTTAATGTGAGCCTTAATCAAAACCCAAAGGCCAGAGCTTATACACGAAGTCACGAACCACTCAAGAGGAAGGGCCTTTTGTAAAGGTGGTGATGATGACAACGTTGGCTGGAGAAAATGAAAATGTGCGAAATCAAAAATTATAAAGGAAAAAAAAAAAAAAAAAAGGCAAAAGAGAGCCAAAACCAGAGGTGGTGGCCCTTGAGAAACAACGGTAATAACAGCACCACGCGCGCTTGTATCTCCAAAGTCGCAAGTGTCATTCTTTCGCTGGACCAAAACAGTTTATTAGTTGACTCTCTGTCTCTGTCTCTCTCTCTCTCTTCATTCTGAGATATATATATATATATTTTTTTTCTTTCTTATTTTATGTGTAGTTTTGTCTGGAGCCCAAGTTAAATGTGTTAATCAATTTAAATTCAAAAAAGAAACTTTTCAATGATACATATAAGTTCTTCTACAATTACAACCTTTGAGCCACGATCTTCTTAAAAAAAAAAAAACTTTTGTGCAGCAATCATTTTCATAGACAATTGATTTTATATAAGTTTACTATTTTTTTCTCCATCATTTACACTCACTTACATCGTCATAGTGGCACAAAAATTAAGTCCACAAACATTCTCATATGAAATGGATCTATCATATGATTTACTGTATATCATCTTCTCGTATAAAATTAATAAACAAATAATTGCATCGACTTATTCTTTACATAACTCAAAACATATATTAAAATAAATAAATACTCCATCAACTTATTCTTTGCATCAAATATCTTTTAATTCAACTTTTTTTTTAATTCAACTTAATTTCAATAAATACTCTTCAAACATATTAGATAAATATTTTTTATTAAATAAATTAGAGATTACACAGTTAAATAATAATAATATTTTGAAAATTATGAAACATGAAAATTTTAATTAATTTTATAATTTAAATAATAAACATCACTTTGCATGCCTAAATATATACAAGTCAATAAAAAAAATATAATAATAATAATAACAACTAAAATAATTTTTTAATAAATGATAACTGCAGTAAAGATCTCTAAATTTTAATCACAAAACCCACAATTTTATTTTATTTTTCTTTGAAAAATAAAAAAAAATAAAAATATAGTGTCTCTATCTCTAATTTTCCAAATGCAAATTAGAAATAATTTTTTTACAAAATAAAGAAATCTTTATGAATAATATTTATTTATATTATTTTTAGAAATACACAGATTGAATTTACTTTTGTTTAATGAGTTATATATATGATATAAAAGTTGTGGGGGCTCAAGGACCGAAGATGAAGATCAAGGAGTGAAAGAGATTGTACTTAGGATGAGGGCCGAGGACTCGAGGATCCAAGGACAGGAAGACGTGGTTGCATGGAGAAGTGCAAAGGGCAGACTGGTGATATATGACAAAGAGAGCGAAAATATCGGGTTTGATGGTAGATAGTTTATGATCTCCGCATTGAATGCTCTATATCTAGTTTCCTGGCCGCATTAAATAGGGAGCAACAACTTTATTAGCTGCATTTAGGGATGGCAATGGGGCGGGGCGGGGCCGAAGGATGGGATCTTCGCCTCCGCCCCGTATAGATTTTTCTTGCTCCATCCCCGCCCCGCCCCGCATGACGGGAAAAATTTCTTGCCCCATCCCCGCCCCTTAAGGCCCCACGAAGACCCGCGAAGCCCCGTCCTATACAGTAAAACTTTATTTTTTGTTAATTTTCCCTATAACTATTACCATTTTTTCAAATAAAATGACATGTTTCAATATTAAAAATATACTTGAAATTATAAATAAATTTATCCTATCAAATCAAACTAATTTTTAGCAAAAACTAAATAATATTATCTAAATGTTTAACAAGACAATGTCACAACAAAAATCTCATAGTATGACACAAAAATCTCAAATTATGTTAATGATGAACAGTAAGTTGAGAAAGACATTTGAATCATGAATGAAAAAACAAAAAAAAGAGTTAAAATCGGTACCTTATTTCCAACTTTGCTTGAGAGAAAAGAGAAGTAGAACCACGTTAGGTAGAATAAAATAAGTTGATGATATTTTTGTTTAAATAGTAGGATTTTAAAGTATATAAAAATTATAACTTAATCCTTATTAACGCAGGGTGGGGCGGGTCTAAAAAGTGTAAACCCATCCCCGCCCCGCCCCGTGATGCGGGTCTAAAATCTCACCCCATCCCCGCCCCATCACCTTTGCGTGGCGGGGAAAACCCGCACGGGGCGAAGTGGGGAGGGGCGGGTCAAGCGGGGCGGGGAAAAATTGCCATCCCTAGCTGCATTGATATGGAGGTGACCTGAACAGTGTAAATCACAGCTAGATAGTTCCTTTCTACCGCCTTCTACAAGTAATCGAACAAGTGTCAATAAAGGCAAACGGTTAGGTGGGAGATGGATGGTGGAGATGACAAGATCAAAGAATATAAATAGGGATGAAAGAGGCTAGAGAAAAGGGAGAATGAACACGGTTCGAAGAATAGAAGGACTAGGGATTTTTGAATGTAAGGGAAACCTCTTCGGGAAAAACCCGAGAACGAGTGTTTGTTTCGTATTCCTTTTTAATCTAATCCTCGGGACATTATCGTCCTTTGTTGTTTTGTTCCCTTTCTACAAATTCTTTGTCTTGGGTCTTAATTTCATAGATTCATAGTGTGCCTTTGCTCCGGGTTGGATTTTTTGGTCTTTACAATTGGCGCCGTCTGTGGGAACAACAAAACAGAACATTCTATCTTGAGGAAAAATGGAGAGCGCAAGCGCAAGTCAGGATAGGGAAGAATGGTTGGTTCGCAGAGGGAGAACCAGTCTTTAAACATGCAACGGGGAAGTGATAGATTGTGCACCCCAAGTGTGGTAGTGGAGTTATATCACAATGATCAAGTAAGAAGAAGTCATTCACACACTGGGAATCGCATTTCTCGTGAGGAAGAGTTGCAGTAGATGCAGTCAGAGATAGATCATTTGTGTAGAAGGTTGAAACGAAGGAGGAGTAATAGAAGGAGTCCCTCCTATTTGTCTAGTGATAGCTCGGATGGTGGAAAGGGTTGGGACAATCATCATAGGTCCAAATCCCCCCTGGCGAATCCCATTCAGCTTTCGCTCATATGGACAAATTTAAGAATGGGGGGCGTAAACGAGCTGGGGGATGGTCATATCGGGCACGGGAAATGATGCTATGAGTAAAGCCCTGAGGCAGATTTCTAAATCACCTTTTGCAAGAAGGATATACAAGGCAAATCTCCTTCATCGTTTCTCTCAGCCTACTTTTACCATTTATATTGGTAGGACCAATCCCATGGAGCATGTTAGTCATTTTAACCAGAAAATGGCAGTTCATTCAAATAATGAGGCTTTGATGTGTAAGGTTTTTCCTTCTAGTCTTGGGCCAGTAGCCATGCGTTGGTTTGATGCTTTTGAAGAGGGATCTGTGGGATCTTTTGAGGAGCTTACAAGAGCGTTTGGGGCTCGGTTCATAACTTGCAGCAGGGTCCCTAAGCCTTTAGATTCCTTATTATCTATGGCCATGAGGGAAAGAGAGAGGCTTAAAATTTATTCAGATAGATATTGGGAGACCTATAATGAGATTGATGGGGATGTCGAAGATGCTGTTGTGAGGACTTTTAAAGTGGGGCTCCCTACTGAACATGGTCTGAGAAAGTCGTTGATAATGAAAGCTGCTTCAAATATGCGCTAGCTCATGAATCGCATAGACAAGTATAAATGAGTTGAGGAGGATCAAATTCAGGGTAAAGGCAAAACGAAAATGTTCCCGGAGAGAAAGGATCCTCGGGGAGGGGGTTATTAGGGCAATCGCCCCAGAAGAGAGCCCCTAGTTCATTCATTACCGATGGGGTCTCCTTTGGTGAATTATTTGTTCAAAGAACCGGTATATCATATATTGGAGAAAATACGAAATGAACCTTATTTTAGGTGGCCTAATAAAATGAGTGGAGATGCATCCCTGAGAAACCAAAGCCTTCATTGCCATTATCATTAGGATAAGGGACATACTACAGAGGAGTGTAGGACGTTACGGGATCATTTGAACCAGCTAGCAAAGGCGGGGAAACTTAACCACTTCTTATGTCAACCAGTAGGACAATTTGAGCATCGTAGGGCTGGATCGTCTCGTAGTAATACTCCCCGGCCAGCATTGGGCATTATTAATGTCATTTTAGCAAAGCTGGAGGGAGAGCTTGGGACATCTTCCAGGATCATGTCCGTGCGAGGTGGCCTTGGGGATGAGGCTGTGGAGATGGGAAACCACATTGCTAAGAGGGCAAATTGCCAGCAGTTCCTATCTTGGGTTTCTCTGAGGAGGCCAAGGAGGGAACATGCCAACCACATGATGATGCATTAGTAGTCACCATTCGAATTGGGGGGTATGATGTGAAACGAGTCCTAGTCGACGATGGAAGTGGAGCAAAAATTATGTATCCTGATTTGTTTAATGGTTTAAATTTGAAAGTCGAAGACCTTGAAAAGTATGACTCACCGTTGGTAGGCTTTGATGGAAAGCCGGTAATTCCTCAGGAAATGATTAGATTGCCCGTGCAGGTTGAGGATGAAGAAGTACAGGTTAACTTCATAGTGGTAAAGGCCTATTCACCTTATACGGCCATCTTGGCTAGGCCATGGCTTCATGCCATGGGTGCGGTTTTGTCGACTTTGCATGTAAAGGTCAAGTATCCCACCCGTGGACTGGTAGGAGTGTTTTTGGGTAGTCAGTCAATGGCCAGGCAATGTTTGGTATCTGCAATTGTTAAGACAACGGAGAGTATGGAGGAAGGGGCAGATCAGAAAACTTTATAGCAATCAAAAAGCCCGGTCCAGGGAGACGATGCCAAGACGGGTAGAAATTTGTCTGAAGACCTTGAGAGGGTATTAATTGGGGAAGATGAGGAAAGGTATTTCCAGGTGGGATCTCAATTACCTGATGTTGAGAAAATAAAGTTGATAAAGTTTTTGAAGGCCAACCTTGATGTTTTCGCGTGGACGACATATGATGTTCCGGGAGTTGACCCTGAATTTATTTGTCATCAATTAAATGTTAATCCCGAGATTGTGCCCCGTAAACAACCTCCTCGGCGAGTGTCTCAAGATCACGCCGAGGCTGTAAGGGTAGAAGTAAACAAGCTAGAACTATTAAAGAGACCTTTTACCCTGAGTGGCTTGCCAATACTGTAGTGGTTAAAAAGAAGAATGGGAAGTGGAGAGTTTGTGTAGATTTTACTGATCTAAATAGGGTGTGCCCAAAGGACCCTTTCCCCATTCCAAGAATCGATCAGTTGGTGGATGCTACTGTGGGACATCCTCGGATGAGTTTCCTAGATGCTTTCTAAGGTTACCATCATATTCCTTTATCATTATCTGATCAGCAGAAAAAAGCTTTCCGTGCCCCCAATGGCAATTATCATTACCAAGTAATGCCTTTCGGTCTCAAGAATGCGGGATCTACTTATCAGAGAATGGTGACTTGAATGTTTGAGTCATAGTTAGGACGGAATATGGAAGCCTACATTGATGATATGGTGATCAAGAGTAAGAAGGGGGAAGATCATTTGGCAGACTTGGAAGAAACATTCTCAGTCCTAAGAAAGCATAAGCTGCGTCTAAATGCTTCTAAGTGCTCTTTTGGGGTCAGTTTAGGGAAGTTTCTTGGTTATATGATAACGCATTGAGGAATCGAGGTTAACCCCGACCAAATTAAGGCTATCATTGGCTTACATTGGCCTCGAAATCCTAATGAGGTGCAAAGGTTAACTCGTATGGCCGCGACATTAAACAGGTTTATCTCTCGATCTACAGACAAATGTCGCCCTTTTTATCAACTCCTGCACAAATGGAAAGGCTTTTAATGGACTGAGGAATGCGTTGAGGCCTTTGAAAATTTGAAGCAATATTTAGCCTGGCCACTGATACTTTCTTGACTTGAGTAGGAGGAAGTGTTGTATGCTTACTTGGTAGTTACAAATTCTGCTGTTAGCCTTGTCCTTGTATGGAATGATGATGGAGTCCAGAAACCTGCATATTATGTTAGCAAATCTCTACAAGAGGCCGAAATGCGTTATTTACCCTTGGAAAAGGCCGTGTTAGCTATTATACATGCTACAAGAAAGCTTCCGTATTATTTTCAAGCTCACACAGTGGTAGTGCTCACTTAACTTCCATTACAGGCACTCTTGAGGAAATTAGATTATACAGGCCGAATGACAAAATGGGGAACAAGGCTCGGAGCTTATGATGTCAAGTACATGCCTCAGAATGCCATCAAAGGACAAGTCCTTGCTGATTTTATGGCGGAATTCACTGAGGAGAGCTTTAAGAAAGAAGAAATGATTTAAGCCGTGACATCTACATTACCCATCCCGTGGGAAGTCTATACAGATGGAGCGTCTAACTGAAAAGGAGCAGGAGTGGGGATTGTGTTGATTACTCCCGAGAAGTTGATCGTGGAAAAATCATTATGATTAGGTTTCGTAGCCACAAAAAATGAAGCCAAGTATGAGGCTCTTTTGGCAGGGGCCCTAATGGTTAGACAATTAAGGGGAGAGGTGGTAGAATTATATTGTGATTCCCATTTAGTCGTCGGGCAAGTCAATGGGGAGTTCGAAGCTAGGGATGAAAGAATGCAGGGGTATCTTAGTAGGGTGAAGTGTGCCTTAAACAAGTTTAAGAGTTTTGTGGTAAAGCAAATCACTAGAGGACAGAATGCTCACGCCGACACCTTAGCTATGCTGACCACGTCCTTGGGATCGAAGCTCCCGCGGGTGGTGGTGGTAGAGGATATGATGAGTTCCAGCCTCGCCAACATGCCAACAATTGGTATTCACAGTATCCATGTTGGACTAAGTTGGATGGATCCTATCGTGACCTTTTTAAAGCAAGGAACGTTGCCCGAAGACAAGATTGAGGTGGAAAAGGTGCGCAGGAATGCTCCTCGTTACTAGCTCTCCGAGGAGCAAAAATTATACAAGCGTTCTTATTCAGATCCGTATCTTTTGTGCGTTCATCTTGAAGTAGTTGAGCCCATATTAGAAGAGTTACATGAAGGCGTATGCGGGAGTCATACTGGTGGCAGGTTTCTGGCTCATCGGGCTCTAACTCAAGGATATTGGTGGCCGAACATGCAGAAAACTTCCCAAGATTATTCAAAAAAATGTGATCAGTGTTAGAGGTTTGCGCCAAATATTCATTACGAGGGGGAGTCTTAAACCCATTATCCAGCCCATGGACATTTGCTCGGTGGGGCTTAGACATCATCGGACCTTTTCCTCGGGCGAGTGGCAATCGAAAATGGCTCATCGTCGGCACAGATTATTTCACTAAGTGGGTAGAGGCCGAGCCATTAGCTAACATCAGAGATGTAGATGTGAAGTGATTCATCTGGAAGAATATAGTCACTTGGTTTGGAATCCCGCACACTTTGATCTCTGATAATGGCCTTCAGTTTGATAGTAAAGCCTTTAGAAGGTATTGTGGGGATTTGGGAATAAGGAATGGGTTTTGTACACCAGCTTATCCTCAAGGAAATGGTCAAGCCGAAGTCACCAACAAGGTTATCTTGGTCGGGTTGAAGAAGAGGCTAGATGATGCTAAAGGCAAATGGATAGAAGAATTGCCTCATGTGCTATGGACCTATCGCACAACTCCCCATAGATCGACCGGTGAGACGCCTTTCTCAATGACATACGGTATGGAAGCGGTAATCCCTTTGGAGTCAGGATTCCCAACCTTGAAATCTGAACAGTATAGCGTCGAAAGAAATTATCGCATGTTCCTCAATAATCTTGATACTGTTGAGGAAAGAAGAGAAATAGCAAGTGTAAAGATAGCCAACTATCAGCAAAAACTCAAACAAACATATGACAAGGGGTGAAATTGAGGCCTTCGGTTCCAAGAGATCTTGTACTAAGAAAGGTAGTGGGGACAACAAAGAATCCGGCCTGGGGTAAACTGGGTCTTAATTGAGAAGGGCTGTATAGAATCATGTCTCTAGTAGGTATAGGGGCTTATTACTTGGAAGACTTGGATGAACTCGCCCCTAGAATGTAAACAATTTGCGGCGTTACTATTATTAATAATGTAATATCCTCTTTTGTGGTTGTGTACTTTGCTAGTATGTCTTACTTTACCATTCATTGTCGATGTATTGCGGTAGTTATTGTTGCAATAGGAGATCTTCTAAGTGTTAAACTGAACCTAGGCTTTGTTTGGCTCCTCGGGCCACAAGCTTAGGGAAAATTAACAAGTTGACAAGATCTTCTAAGTGTTAAACTGAACCTAGGCCTTGTTCAGCTCCTCGGGCCACAAGCCTAGGGACAATTGACATGTTGACAAGATCTTCTAAGTGTTAAATTGAACCTAGGCCTTGTTCGGCTCCTCGGGCCACAAGCCTAGGGAAAATTAACATGTTGATGAAATTTTCTAAGTGTTGAACTAAATTTAGTCTTTGTTTGACTCCTTGGATCATCGTAGTAGGGAAAATTAACATGAGGATAGAATTTTCCAAATGATAAATTGGATCTAGGCCTTGTTCGGTTACTTGGATTACAAGTTTAAAGAAGGGTAGCATGGCATAGAAGCATTCTAAAAATAATGTACAAGATAACACAATAGTAAACTTGTGGTGATATGATACAACCCCATGGATTGATTACTAAGCAAGGAAATAACGAAAATAAAGTTCATGCAATAAAATGTATGTACAAAACGGTCTGTAATAATCAATAGCATTAAAAAAAAAAAACAACTTCAATGGATTGTTTTTGTCGCTATTAAAATTAGGGATCGGTACAACACATTGCAAAAATGTTACTAAATTCTTCAGGCTAAAAATTCAAGCTACTGGTTGCTTTTCCTTAGGATCTTTTTTCTCTAGGTCTTTGTCTTTCTTCTTCTTTTTTGATTGCACAACCTCGACCACATCCTTTTCATTCTCCACGATAGCTACATCAGTTGTTAGTAGCATGTCTTCTCCTTTTCCTTTGCCTTTAGCTGGAACGGAGGAAGGATTGTGATCCAAGGAAGCTGTGGAAGAAGGAGGAATGAAGCTAGGATTAGCTGGGAGCTTGGGAAGATTGGGTGCTAATTGTAGTGCGGAGGGTTAATATACTTTGTCTGGAGCCCGAAGCTCAAACTTAGTAGATACTCTTGCAGCATCCAGAGCATGTCCCCATACTTCCAAGCAGAATGCACGAGCAACATCCCTGAGTTAGGCAGTTAGACCCTTTGTGGTTTTTTTCATTCCGGCATCATATGTTGCTTGCTCAGCCTCAGCTTTCTCCTAGTCCTTGGCTTCTAGTTATTTTTGTGTTTGCTTTAGCTCTACCATTGTAAGAGCCAGTCTATTTTGGGCCTTCTTTTGGGCCTCCAGCGCATCAGTCGCCTGTTTCTCGTAGCTCTAGAGTGTTGATTATGCATTCTTATGGGCCTTTTCAATCTTAGATAGCTGGGTGAGGGTGTCCTTTAGCTTTTGCTCCGCCTCAGTTTGAGCTTTTATTGTCGCCTCCAGATTATTTTTAGCCTTTCTTACTACATCCAAGGAGTGATCTACCCACTCCTCGGCCATAAAAGCGGCTTGGACAGCCTACCAAGGGCACAAATTGAAAAGAACACAATGGTGTAAGTGTCACACGTATAGAAATGGAGTCACCTATATTAGTATAAAGTTATTATGTATTACCTTGGCTAAGTCTTGTTTCAAAGACAAGAAAACCTCTCTCTTCCAAAAGGATCTCAATTCAGCCATATCTTTAGGTAAGCATAACGCTTTCTCCAAGCATTCGGCCATCAGGCTGGAGCTATCCTTCTTAGGATCCCTTAGGTTGGCATCGTCGAGCACTGGATTGCCAGAGCTCAAAGTGAAGTTGGGTCTCCAGATTGAAGCCTTTCTAGATTGATCTCTGCTTGTATCTTTGGAGGTTCCAGTGTGCGCAGGCTTCTTTTGCTGCCCTTTACCTACCCGGGCTTCTTTAGCGTGTGATTCGGGGATCTCGCCCTCTTCAGTTCCTATAGGACTTTTTCCTCCCTGACTTCTTTTCCTCTTCTTGTCTGTAACCTCGGCAGGCGAGGTGCGTGTCATGGCGGGGGTGGCGGGTCAGGGTGGTACTACAACAGCTGGGGAAGAATCCCCAGCATGGGCTTTTAGCAGAGCAAGGAAATCTAGCTCTTTCTCTTGGAAACCCATATCTCTCGAAGAATGAGTAGCAGAAGTACTAGGAGCGTCTGCATGATAAAAGACTTCGAAGTCTTTTTCTGTCACCTCGGGGTGAAGGACCTCGGGAGTAGTCTCTCTTTCCTCGTTCTCAGAAGAGATGGGGGGTTCCTGGGAGTAGAGGAGTCGGGCTGCCAAAGGCGCTTGAAGCTGAGCGTCTTGGGTCCCCTCTAGAGGAGGCTCGGTCAATAAGAATCCTGGCACAGCCACGTTAATTTTTGCTAGCCACAAATCCTTGGCTCTGATAACGTTTTTCGGGCTTTGAAAATGCTTAGTAGAGGGCTTGTAGCCGAGAATAACGTGTGCCGCTTTGAGCTGTCCGTCTGTATGCAAAAATATCTCCGACCTAAGGATTTTATTCAGGTCTAGGAAGTTTACTAAATGTTTATCTGGAGCAGTGTGATATTCGTCTGTCATAAAAGGAGTATACTGTTAGTGAAATTTATTGAATAAAAAACCCTTATATAATTAAAAATCCCAAGTCTTGCTTCGGTTATCGGGAACCCTACCTGGCTCCCCTTCTTGGGTAGGGTAGTGTAATCCGTCGTACCAATTCCCCGAGACAATCAGGAAATCCTCGTCCATGCCTTTGCTTGAATCAGTCAGGCAGGAGATTAACCTAACGGCGGGAACCCTACACTTCATATAGTACTTAGTTTTCTCTCCATTTTGGCAATTGTACACCCAATTTACATCGTGCCAAGAAAGGTTAGTCCCCATCTTACGGTTTATGGCATCTACGCACCCTAAAATCCTAAAAATGTTGGGGGAACATTGAATTGGAGCTAATCTATAGTTTAACAAAAAGTCCCGAGTTACCCTACCCATAGGAATTTCCATCCCACCTTCAATAAAGGCGATCATTGGAATTATCACAAACTCGGGAGGCCGTGGTAGGACTAACCACTCTCCCTCCTCACAATGTTGAATGTCAACACCATCAGGAATTCTATATTGAGCCTTAAAAATTGCCCTCGCCTCATCAGTATGTACTAACTTAGCGTATCTACCCATTAAATCTTATGGAAAGAGGAAAGAATAAAGAAAATGTAATCAACAAAGAAGAATCAATGAGAAAACTAACACACCTTTGAGTGAACGCTAAAATTGCTCCTTGGGAGGTCCCTTTCCTTCAAAATGCTCAAAATGAGCCTCAGCCAGCCCCAAGTCTTACTTATATAGAGGTGAAAATGAGCGGTAATTTTCCCGCTCATAACTAAGGAAAGAATTTGAACCGTACAATTTTGATCGAACCGTGGAACATGGGGAGACAAGGAGCCGCCTGACGCCATAAATGACAGATCGTGGATTCCGAAGCATCAGGAACATGTTGTAGGAAGCGAAAAGACGTCACCACGTGGGAAAACAAGTGGCACGTGGATAGTTTGCAAAGTTAAAACTTGACTTTTAATCCAGAATTAATAGCATAAGTTTTAAGGGGCTATTGTGGGGGCCTGAGGACCGAAGATGAAGATCAAGGAGTGAAAGAGATTGTAGTTAGGATAAAGGCCGAGGACAGGAGGACATGGTTGCATGGAGAAGTGCAAAGGGCAGACTGGTGATATATGACAAAGAGAGCGAAAATATCGGGTTTGATGGTAGATAGTTTATGATCTCCGCATTGAATGCTCTACATCTAATTTCCTAGCCGCATTAAATAGGGAGCAACAGCTTTACCAGCTGCATTGATGTGGAGGTGACCTGAACAGTGAAAATCACAGCTAGATAGTTCCTTTCTACTGCCTTCTACAAGTAATCAGACAAGTGTCAATAAAGGCAAACGGTTAGGTGGGAGATGGATGGTGGAGATGACCAGATCAAAGAATATAAATAGGGATGAAAGAGGCTAGAGAAAAGGGATGATGAACATGGTTTGAAGAATAGAAGGACTAGGGATTTTTGAATGTAAGGGAAACCTCTTCCGGAAAAGCCCGAGAATGAGTGTTTGTTTTGTATTCCTTTTTAATCTAATCCTCGGGACACTATTGTCCTTTGTTGTTTTGTTCTCTCTCTACAAATTCTTTGTTTTGGGCCTTAATTTCATAGATTCATAGTGTGCCTTTGCTTCGGGTTGGATTTTTTGGTCCTTACAAAGTAATAAGGAGAGAAAAAAATATGGATTGGTGATTACAAAAATATAGTACAATTTTTTTAAAATCAAAGGGGGTCATGCCCCTCTCACTCTGCCCTAGTCTTGAACCACATTTCACCCTTTTAAATGGATTGATTTCATGATGTATTATTATAAATCTTAAAGTGAATATAGTTTTTTTTTTTAAATAAAATAAATTGATTTGACATCATGTTCACTGTTACATATAGGAAATAAAATCTTTAACTATGAAATGAACTCTCATCATTCAAGTGAAATAGAGATGATCTTATTTTGTACTAGTTGAGTTATAGTTTATTGACAATTTTATAGCTTCTAAAAAATAACAAATACAATAGGATTTGAAAATAGGTGGTTTGTTTTATGATGATTTCTTTGTAAAAATGTCAATTACTTTCCTTTTGGTGTAAGTGGAATTTTATGTTACTAATTTGATAATAAGTGCACAATTGCACCTGGACCCAAAGAAGATTATGAGCTCAGGCCCAATGAGCCTTAAACAATAAAATTTGTAGAGTGTGGGCTTGAAACCTAGGTTAGAAGTATTGGGAGCTTGATAACAGGCTTTTATAAGCAAACACAAGTAAATAACGAACGATAATGACAAATGGATCTCCTCGGACTCGAGCCGAGGACTACTTCTTTATTATTTCTCTTTCTTCCTTCAAGATTACAAGTTCTTAATTTCTTTCTTAGTTTCCCCCCCCCCTTTTCTTTGGCCTTTACCCCCCCTTTTATACTTCCTTCCCTGATACTTTTTGAACAGTGACTAGAAGTTTCCACCTCACTGTTCAGGGGTCACCTCCCCATTAATGCGGCCAGGGAGGTAGGTGTAGAGCCTTTAATGCGGAGGTGGCAGCCTTTATTCTTGATATTTTCTTTAATACTGGTGCATCTAGAAGATTCAGGATGTCCCCTTTTCACCACTGGTCTTTTCAGAGTTGTGCTTTGACCTTCATAATGAAACTTTGAATTCTCTAGGGCTTTTCCGAGGAGAAGCTCATCCTCGGTTGTATCCTCGGACCCTCGGCATATGGGCCGACTCATAGAGTTTAATCCTGGAGCAGGTCGGCCCTCCATGTTACAGTCCAAAGGCCCATATGCCTATTTGGGCCCTTTTACTCCCCACAATAGCCCCTCAAAACTCTATTTTTCATCATCCGAGGAGAAAAATAGGGTTTTGATCCAACGAACACTTCCTCCACACTTTCTGTAAATAACCACATGTGTGAAAACCGTTCCGCGTTTCGGAGGGTGACACTTGGCGGTTTTATTTTCAAAAACGCGCGCATTTATTACTATAAGTTACACCTTGTCCCCCACGTTCAACGGTGAGATGGGCATCCAACGGTCCTCGTTACTTCACGAAAATTTGGGCGGGATAAATATAATTTTGAGGCCGCTTCCCACACGTGATGACGCTTCGAGAACCTGCGCCTTCATTTATTTCTCCAGAGACTAATCCCATCAAAACATCAGCAATCACTTTTTGTCTGCACAAATCCGTGGAAACTCGCACAACTCCAAGTCTGTAAGTTCCTATTCCTTTTTTTCTCTTGACCCTTTCTCCTCGGCTCCCTTTATAATCATTCCCCCTTTTAGAATTTAGCCTTTCGTTCCTTTCTGATGGGAAAGTTCGAGTGTCTAGTTGATACCGCCGCTGGGATGGAAGGCTTTAGAGCCAAGTATAGGATTCCCAGCGACGTAGGTTTAGAATACTGTCCGGTGGAAGCCGTGGCCGGTTCTAGGAAGGCCGGAGAGGTTATCATCCCAATGGTAGCCTTTGTAGAAGGTGGGATGACCCTCCCAATGAAACCTGTAACCAGGGAGTACCTCCACAACCACCGGTTGTGTCCCGATCAGTGCGCCCCAAACGTTTTTAGAGTTTTGGGTAGCGTCGACGCTCTGAATGAGCAAATGGGTCTGAACCTCACCTGGCATAATGTCGTCTTTATGTACGAATGCCACAAACTCACTGGAGTCGGTTATTACATCAAATCCCGCTCCAGCGTAGTTAGGTTGATCTCCTGTTTGTCCAAATCCAACAAAGGCATGAAGGACGACTACCTGATCGTCTCTGGGAACTGGCACGACGGCCTCCATTGCCCAGTTAAGTGGGGAGATCCAGGTGCGACACCTTAGGATTAACCCCCTCACCGCACAACTTCCTCTAACACTCACAAAAATGCGTATTCACATGTATTCATGTTTATTTAAGTTTATTATATGTTGTGTGAATCTGACCATGTTTGTCTGTTTGGATGTTTTTCTTTGCAGATAAGCAAAACGTACGCCCGCGCTTCAGCCACTGCAACGTTGCAGTCTTGTATTGGGGTCTGCGCTCAGAGGTGTTTGTTAGCAGAGCCCTACAGCTTAGAGCGGCCCACTTGATTTTGGGATACGATCCCGTCTCCTCGGACTTCCAGGAGATTGAGAGCGCCATAATCGCGGGTGACCGAAGGCGTAGGAAAATCAACGTAGCCAGACGTCACTTCTTGGACGATCACGACATCCCTGACGCCCCTCACACCGTCTTGTACACACAGCCCATAGCAGCAGTTCCCCTCGCTGTGCACTCTCAGGCTATTGACGTCCCAGAGGAGCGAGTGTCTTCCTCGAACACATTGGACGAGGAGATAGACCAATTTCGGCTCGAGGACTCCTCACGACCTCGCGGAAACCCGTTTGTCATCCTTTTCGACGAGGAGGAAGAAGAAGCCGAGGCCTGTGGGATCGCGGGTCTAGTGATAGCGCGTCTAGACGACAGTTCCATTGAAGAAGATATGGACAAGCTAAAGGATCTTGGCGACCGATGAGGCGCCCGAGTGGCAAAGAAAGGGACACGGGGGTCCCAGTTCCCGCTTACCACTACCTCCTCCTCCTCCCCGCCGACCCTAAGCCTCCACTCGAAGATCCCAAGAAGAAAAGGAAAGCGGAGGTTGAGGGGGCTGGAGGAGAAAAGCAAAAGAAGATGAAACAGCCCGCGCCGGCCCAGCAGCAGAAGTTGGACAAGGGCAAAGGGCGCGCCCGCTCAGTTGAAAGCGGGGAGGTCAGAGAAGTGGCCGAGGTGCGCCGAGCACCAACTACCTGGTCTCCTGACTTGAGACTGGACGACGCTCCCATTCCCTGCCACTCCAGTATTAGGGCAGTCTAGCAAGGCCACGCTCACCACTTAGCCGAGGTGCTAGAGCGCCCTCTTCTGCTGCCCAGGGACATGGAGTCCTTGGAGAAGATGGGCCAGCCGCAGCTGTTCCTCTCTTTAAAAAGCGGCTTAGCTATGGTAAGTTCCACCTTACATTTATATTTTATATTTATTCGTAAGCAACTTCACTGTTTTTAACCTCCTAGCATATTTGCAGTCCATCCAAGAGGTTTTCGCGGCCGAGAAGTTTGTGGAGGATTCTCGGAAGCGCGTTGGGATGGAGCAAGAGCTAAGACAGGAGACAAAAAGATCCCTAGGCCAGGCCTTAGCAGAGAACGGGAAGATCACGTCAGAGCTGGCCGACTTGAAAAGAGAAAGAGATGGTGACAAGGCCAGCTTGAAGACGATGACAACCCAAGTGGAGGGGCAGCGTAAGCTCCTTCGTCAAAAGGATGACGAGCTCGCCCAAGTCCAACAGGCACGCTCTGACTTGGAAAAGGAGCTTACGCGGGCTAAGGAGGAGGCTCGCGCCCATCAGCACGCACTAGAGGCTGTGAAGAAGGCCAGTTATCAGGAGGGGTGACCGTAACGCAAGAAGAGCCGACAGGCTTTCGCGGCCGTGCCGAGTGGTCGCAGTGTCCGGGGAGAGGCCATGAATGCGGTAGGGGTTCCTCAAGCTTCCGAGCCGAGGAAGCCCGAGAACATCCTGGCTTCCCCTAGACATACAGAAATTGAAGACCCTCCCGTTCGCCTCCCCTGCCCTTCCTCCTGTAGTGGAAGAGCTCGTTCCTGCTCCTACAGAACCTGAAGGTTCCCACAAAGAGAAGGACGAGTGTGGTGGTGCCGAGAAGGAGCAGATCCAAAGTGTGGAGCCCCTCGTTCCTTCAATAGACAAAGGGAAACAAGTTTTGTCAACCTTTGAACTGGAATTGAAGAGTACTGAGGCTGGCAGCAGCTCCCTTCAAGACCCCCCTTCCCTAGTTTAGGGCCTAGTATAGGAATTTTCTGTACTCCCCTTCTTTGTATATAATTAATGAAGAAGACTTTTATTTAATTTTTGTTCACGTTGTCTTGGTTTTACTTTATTCTTTTTGTGCTTGCCATGAGAGCTTTTAATAAAAAACAAATAAAGGGAAGCGTATAAATAAGTACAACTCCACCATGCAATTAACTATGACTTCAAAACTGCCGCATAACTTAATTTAGACATCAAATAACACCAAAGTTAGACGACTCATATGACAGTTAAACCTTTGTAATCTGATATATTGCTTTCAGCAGGATGTAAGGTCCGAAGACCATTCCTTGCAAAAATTTTGCTTAACACTTAAGAATGAAGAACTTGAGATCCAAATTAATAAATGATGAGATAATGATTTCCATAAAAAGGGGTGATAAGAATAAGAACAGTGACAAAATATTAAGAATAGTGACAAGGTTTGGTCCGAGGACTATACTTAACCAAGTTCCTATTTGATTTTTAAGAGCAGCTTCAAATGTTAATTTCCCCAAAGTAGGAGGTCCGAGGACCACGATAACTAAGGTTACGTTTAACAAATGACAAGACATCAATTTCCACAAGGTTTGTGGTCCGAGGACTGCACTTAACCAAGTTTCTGCTTTATTCTTAAGAACCGTAGCTTCAAATGTTAATTTTCCCAAAGTAGTAGGAGGTCCGAGGACCCGGCATAACTAAGGTTCTCGTTTTAACAAATGACAAGACTTCATTTTCTAAAAGTTTTGTTTTCCGATGACTGCACTTAACCATTTTTTTGATTGATTCTTAAGAAAAGTAGCTTCAAATGTTAATTTCCCAAAAGTATGAGTTCCGAGGACCCGGCATAACTAGTGTTCTGTTTTAACAAATGACAAGACATCAATTTCCACAAGGTTTGTGGTCTCGAGGATTGCACTTAACCAAGTTTCTCGTTTGATTCTTAAGAACGTAGCCGGCAGTGTCAGAGGTACTCATAACTTTGAAATATTAACTGACAAAAACCCATTTTATTAATAATAATACCTTCTAAGATTATTTACATTTCACGGACGTGGTACAATTCTTTCATCTAGGTCAGCTAGCCGATATGACCCTATGCATGCTACTGAAACAATACGATAGGGGCCTTCCCAGTTGGGTCCTAGCTTACCCCAAGCTGGGTTCTTAGAAGTGCCTACAACTTTCCTTAGTACAAGATCACCGGGTGCAAGTGGCCTTAGCTTCACGTGGGCATCATATCTCCGTTTTAGCTTCTGTTGATAATAAGCCATTTTGACCATGGCTGCCTCGCGTCGTTCCTCGAGTAAATCAAGACCTTTCTCTAGGAGTCCATTGTTATTCTCCGGGCAAAAAGAACTTGTCTTTAGGGTGGGAAAACCAGATTCCAAGGGTATCACCGCCTCGGCTCCATAAGTCATAGAGAATGGCGTTTCTCCCGTGGACCTACGTGGTGTGGTCCGATACGTCCACAGGACATGTGGGAGTTCTTCTACCCATCTGCCTTTCGCATCGTCCAACCTTTTCTTGAGCCCACTGACTATGACCTTGTTAACGGCCTCGGCTTGTCCATTTCCCTGAGGATAAGATGGGGTGGAATATCTGTTTATGATGCCTATATCACCGCAATACTTCCTAAAAGCTTTGCTGTCAAATTGAACACCATTGTCTGATATAAGTGTATGTGGTATACCGAATCTAGTGACAATATTTTTCCAGACAAATTTCTTGGAATCAATATCTCTGATATTTGCTAAGGGCTCGGCCTCAACCCATTTGGTGAAATAGTCAGTTCCCACAAGAAGCCATCTTTTATTTCCTGCTGCCCTCGGAATCGGCCCCACTATGTCCAACCCCCACTGCGCAAAAGGCCAAGAACTGGAGAGAGGGTTAAGAACCCCTCCAGGTTGATGAATATTTGGGGCGAACCTCTGGCATTGATCACATTTTCTGGCATAGTCCTGAGCCTCTCTCTGCATATTGGGCCACCAATAACCTTGAGTTAGAGCTCTATGGGCTAAGGACCTTCCCCCAGTGTGGCTCCCACAAATTCCCTCATGCAGTTCCTCCAGTAATGCTTCTGTTGATTTAGGGTGCACACACAACAAGTACGGTCCTGAAAAGGATCGTTTATACAGCTTCTGATCCTCGGATAGCCAAAAACGTGGCGCCTTCCGACGTACCTTCTCTGCTTCAGACTTGTCCTCAGGAAGGATGTCGTTCTTAAGAAAAGATACGACTGGGTCCATCCAACTAGGTCCAAGCCTTATTAGATGGATGCGAGCCGCCTTGGCAGGGATAAGAGTTGGCTCTAGCAAATCCTCCACAAGGATAATCCTGGGCAAGTCTTGAGCCGAGGACGTTGCTAACGTAGCCAAGGAATCGACATGAGTGTTCCCATTCCTAGAGATGTGAGCTAAGACAAAGGAGTCAAATTCTGCTTGCTGACGCTTGACCTGGGCAAGATATTCTTGCATTCTTGTGTCCCTGGCCTCCATGGTCCCCATGACCTGGCCGACCATTAACTGAGAGTCCGAGAACGCATGGACTTCCTTTCCACCCATCTTATGTAACATGTTCATGCCTACCAGAACTGCTTCGTATTCGGCTTCATTATTAGTAGCCGAGAATGACAGCCTTAGAGATTTTTCGAAGATAATTCCCTCTGGGGATATGAGAACAAGTCCCACACCAGACCCTCTCTGATTGGCCGTCCCATCCACATACATTTTCCAAGTCGAAGGCCCTGCGGCCATGATCACACCAACTGATTTTCCATCCATGCGTGCTTCTTTTAGAGTCTCTTCTGGCAATGGTTCAGTAAACTCTGCCACCAAGTCAGCGAGGACCTGGCCCTTCACCGAGGTGCGAGGTTTGTATTTAACGTCAAAAGCTCCTAATATGGTTCCCCACTTTGCCACCCTACCAGTGTAATCGGCGCTGCGTAACACCGCCTTGAGAGGCAACTGGGTCAGAACCACCACAGTATGAGACTGAAAATAATGAGGGAGCTTCCGCGTGGCATGAACTATGGCCAGAAGTGCTTTCTCCAAGAGCAAGTAGCGCACCTCGGCCTCATTTAAAGACTTACTAACATAGTAGACCGGTCTTTGCACCCCACTTTCATTCCTGATAAGGACCAGGCTGACCGCGTGTACGGCCACTGCTAGAGAAGCAAACAAAACCTCGTCCGCCTCGGGGCGAGACAAAATGGGTGGCCGAGAAAGATATTGTTTAAGCTGTTGGAAAGCTAACACGCAGTCCTCGGTCCATTGAAACCCTTTCCACTTATTCAACAATTGGAAAAAGGGACGGCATCGGTCAGCTAACCGAGAGATAAACCTATTCAATGCGGCAATCATCCCGGTCAATTTCTGGATTTCCTTTGGGTTGCAAGGAGGCTGCAAGTCCTGAATAGCCTTTACCTGTGCTGGGTTTACCTCTATGCCTCTATAAGTGATCATGTACCCCAAAAACTTTCCAGACCCAACGCCGAAAGAGCATTTTGAGGCATTAAGGCACAACTTGTACTTTCTTAACACCTGAAAGGTGTCAGCCAGGTCTCTCACGTGTGAAGGTATCGTTTTGCTCTTTACCACCATATCGTCTACATACACCTCAATAGTCTTCCTCAATTGCTGTTCGAACATCCTGGTCATCATTCTTTGGTAAGTAGCCCTAGCATTTTTCAAACCAAATGGCATGACCTTATAATGATAATTCCCCGTCGGAGTAATGAAGGCAGTCTTCTCTTGGTCCTCCAATGCCAAGGGAATCTGGTGGTAACCTTGGAAAGCGTCCAAAAAACTCATCCGAGGATGTCTGACAGTGGCATCCACCAATTGATCAATACGCGGCATTGGGAACGAATCTTTGGGACAGGCCTTGTTCAGATCAGTAAAGTCCACACATACCCTCCATGTTCCATTCTTCTTTTTAACAACAACTGTATGGGCCAACCACTCGGGGTAGAAAACTTCTTTGATAGCTCTAGCCCTCTTGAGTTTAAGCACCTCTTCTTTCACAGCCTCAGAATGTTCTTTGGAAGAGCGCCGAGGTGGCTGCCTTCTCGGAACAATAGCTGGGTTGACATTTAAATGGTGACAAATGAAGCTCGGATTGACGCCTGGAGCTTTGTAAGGATCCCACGCAAAAACATCAATATTGTCCTTCAAAAATTCTAACAATTCGATCTTCTCTTGGTGTGGCAAAAGTATGCCGACTTGGAAGAACCTCTCTGGGTTATCGGCTACTGGAAACTTCTCTAACTCCTCACAATGTGTCTCCTCTCCTGTCACCATCCCAGATGAACCAGGAGCTGTTAACTGCTATAAATCTTTGGTGATTAAAGCCGAAGACTCGACTTCTGTCTGATGCAGTACTGCAGCCGATATGCATTGCCTGGCCACCGATTGGCTGCCGAGAACTTCCTCAACATATTCCCCCGAGGGGAATTTAACTTTAACATGCAAAGTAGAGGAGACAGCTCCCAGAGCGTGCAACCAAGGCCTGGCGAGGATGGCCGTGTATGGAGAGTACGCATCAACCACGATGAAGTCCACTTCAACCGTTTCTGAGCCGGATTGAACGGGCAAACGGATCTGTCCCTTCGGCACAACGGACCTCCCTTCGAAGCTTATAAGTGGTGAGTCGTAAGGAGTAAGATCTTCCAGCTTCAATCTTAACCCCTTAAATAGATCAGGGTACATGATATCTGCACCGCTGCCCTGATCTATTATCACCCTCCTCACATCATAGTTCCCTATCCTGAGCGTAACTACAAGAGCATCGTCATGGGGTTGGATAGTCCCTACTTTATCCTCCTCAGAAAATCCTAAGACGGGCAAATTGAGCTTCAACCTCTTTGGCCTGCAGCCTGTATCCTCGGCCTGAGAATGAGAAACTGCCATCACCATAGTGGGAGCCGAACCGGTCCTGCCAGGTGCAGCAAAAATAACATTAATTGTTCCTAAAGCCGGCCGAGATGAATTATTCTCTCGATTGTTTGAACCAGTTGGCGCACGCCCGCCGTAGGTTGGCACAAGCCGGCTTTTCCTTCACTGACAAGCTGCTCCAAGTGGTTCCAAAGGGTCCGACAGTTCTCAGTAGTATGGCCCACATCCTGGTGGTACCGGCAAAAGAGGTTCTGATTCCTCTTCGCAGGGTCTCCTGCCATCTTATCAGGCCACTTGAAGAAGGGTTCCTTACGAACTTTCTCCAGCAGCTGATGCATCGGTTCTCGAACACGGTTGTTCACGGCCTGAGGTGCTGCCGAGGCGGACTATCCAACGTAATCTCTCCTCGGCCTGTTATTGTGGTATCTGTCCGACCTGAAATCCCTTCTCTCCTGCGGGATAACATTTTCCTTACCCTTTCCTTGCTGTTGGTCTTCCTCAACTCTCTTATACTCGTCAATACGGTCCATGAGGCGACGTACACTGCGAACGGGCTTTTTAGTCAAAGACTTTCTCAGGTCGTGATCAGTAGGAAGGCCTACCTTAAAGGTATTAAGCGCCACCTCATCAAAGTCGCCATCTATTTCATTAAACATCTCCCAATAACGGTCGGAGTATGCTTTCAACGTCTCCCCCTCTCTCATAGTCATGGATAACAGCGAGTCCAATGGCCGAGGGACTCTGCTACACGTAATGAACCGCGAAGTGAATGCTCTAGTAAGCTCCCCAAACGAACCTATAGACCCCGACTTAAGGCCGTTGAACCACCTCATAGCAACAGTCCCGGTAGCTGAGGGGAAAACTTTACACATCAGGGTCTCGTTGTGAGAGTGCATCGCCATCCTCTGGTTAAAGTGACTCACGTGCTCCACCGGATCAGTCCGGCCATTGTAGATGGTAAAAGTGGGCTGGGTAAACCTCCTGGGAAGCCTTCCTTTCTCAATCCTCCGTGTAAATGGAGATTTGGAGAGTTGGTGCAATGCTCTACTCATAGCATCGTTGCCTAAGCCCCTAGAATGAAGCTTCTTACGTCTGCGAGTTGGTTGGTTGTCCTCTTCACCGGAGGACGTTGCACTGGTGGGGGAGCGCGACCTCGAACTGTAGCCACCTCCCCTATCCTCATCTGAGGAAGGATTAGATGAGGATGGTGAAAACCTACGTTTAGCGCGACGTAACTTTCTCTTCAAACGATTGATTTCCTTCTGCATGGATTTAGAACCCTCCTCGTGGGTGTTGCTACCCCCACCCTGAGTATGGCTAGCCCCTGGATATTCTGTATGGACACTTCCCTCACGATCCCTTCGACGTTCAAGACGTTCAAAATGATCTTTCGGTTGTGATCCCTGTGACTCTACATGGTGAGAACCTAGGCCTGCCATGGTATCCCAACCTTTTCTAGACCAGGTTCCCCATAGACGGCGCCAATTGTAAGTGCACAATTGCACCTGGACCCAAAGAAGATTATGAGCTCAGGCCCAATGAGCCTTAAACAATAAAATTTGTAGAGTGTGGGCTTGAAACCTAGGTTAGAAGTATTGGGAGCTTGATAACAGGCTTTTATAAGCAAACACAAGTAAATAACGAACGATAATGACAAATGGATCTCCTCGGACTCGAGCCGAGGACTACTTCTTTATTATTTCTCTTTCTTCCTTCAAGATTACAAGTTCTTAATTTCTTTCTTAGTTTCCCCCCCCCCCTTTTCTTTGGCCTTTACCCCCTTTTATACTTCATTCCCTGATACTTTTTGAACAGTGACTAGAAGTTTCCACCTCACTGTTCAGGGGTCACCTCCCCATTAATGCGGCCAGGGAGGTAGGTGCAGAGCCTTTAATGCGGAGGTGACAGCCTTTATTCTTGATATTTTCTTTAATACTGGTGCATCTAGAAGATTCAGGATGTTCCCTTTTAACCACTGGTCTTTCCAGAGTTGTGCTTTGATCTTCATAATGAAACTTTGAATTCTCTAGGGCTTTTCCGAGGAGAAGCTCGTCCTCGGCTGTATCCTCGGACCCTCGGCGTATGGGCCGACTCATAGAGTTTAATCCTGGAGCAGGTCGGCCCTCCATGTTACAGCCCAAAGGCCCATATGCCCATTTGGGCCCTTTTACTCCCCACATTGATAATAAGAGAGAGCTAACTAGAACCCAAGATATTATTACTTGTTTAGTTGTTTTATAGGATAAACCCTTCATTCTTTTTATTTTTCTTGTTAAGTGAAAGTCAAGTTTCAATTCCTAACTAAGAGTTTTGCCGTTCAAAATGACACTTTTTGATATTTTTATTAGAGACATTCAGGGGTTCACCCTCTTGCCATTGTAATTGTCAATTATCATCTAGAAAAAAAAAAAAAAAAAAAAATTGGACCCCTAATCTAAAAGGTCATTCTTGGATAAACTATTTACGTACTATCCTTGATCTTATTCATAACTATGTTAAGACTTTTTTGTGGGTTTACATATTTTGAAAATAAAATACATCAATGATGTCTCATATTAGGTACTTGACTCCTCCTAATTTAAAACTTTTCAAAATTGAGTCTATTATATATTTATAATTAATTGACTGATTTCCTAAACATGTCCTAGCTAGACATGAGTTTTATGGTATATATATTTTTCGATCTTTTCTTGATTTAACAACGATTGACTTAAAAAAGAAAAAGAAAAAGACAAGGGTGTTCAGGTGTAATAATAATGACTGACTTCTTTGAACGAAAAAAGAAATAATATGAGTAGCACTTATGTGTTTCTCTCTAATTAAAATTTTAGATTCACTCATGAAAAGGTAATTGGTTTATTATAGAACCCTTATAATAGAAATATAGAATAAAAAATGTTACAAATTTGCATGTTGAAGGTTGTAAGTAAATTAAAGACTTACCAAAAAAGAGAGTAGTAAGGTCAATAATCGAAGGACTGTTTTAAAATGAAAATAAAATCCAGATAAAAAAATTTCAGAATTAAAATGATTTTCCTTTTGATGAAACAATAGTAGCAAAGCATATTACTATGGCATAATGATTATATGAATGTGAACGTTGGAATATTTACGTAATAGTGTTACTTTTTGCGGTGAGACTTGGCAGTTGTCCCCCATATACACGATGAGCTCCTCCTACCCTTATACTGTCTTACATTTCAGGACAGGAGGACCCATGGCTTAATAAAGGAACCACATGAATTGCGATACTCTACTAGCTTTTCAACTATTAATGAAATAACTGTGAAGCCCCATTGGTCAATAGTTTCTGTGAAGATTGTTTATATTTTGCTTTTGTTAAATTCCTTGTCTTTTTAGAGGATTACTACTCATGTTTTCATTAAAAAGAAAAAAGAAAGATGATTACTCATATTTTTCATTTATAAAAAAAGAAAAAAGAAAAAAAGATGATTACTCCTGCTTTCATTATAAAAAAGAAGAAGATGATTACTCATGTTTTCATTAAAAAAAAAAAAAAGAGAGGAAAAAGATGATTACTACTGTTTTTATTATAAAAAGAAAAGATGATTACTGATCATGTTGGGAGGTCGGGTAATTCTCTTGCTAATGATGCCGCATGTTGGATTTCTTTTTATAATTTAAGTGGAAGGATTTCCATTTCCACCAGGGGTCCAGGTTATATGTTATTACCATTGCTGCTGGTGAAAGTACCTCTTCCACTTCCTCTCTATCCTCAATTTTATTCAATAGAGTTAATTATTTTTTTTAAAAAAAATTAGCATCACATGCACAGTGACAAGTTTTAAATACACAGCCCCGGTTTTTTTTTTTTTTTTTCTAAAAAAATACCGTTTAGGATTTAACACGTTTATTTTGATTTTTTCCTATTTTTAGGTATTTATTTACTTGTAAAATGTGGTTAAATTTGTAAAATATTTTTGATTGACTGTACAATTTTTTATAAAAAGTTTTTACATTTAAAAATGTGGTAAAACATTTTATAAAATTACACAGTGACTTTCCTTCCTCCCATCTTATGGCTAGGTCACCAGTCTAGTTAGCTGAGTAGTTGGCAATTTGATAGTTGAAGTTGTCGTGGCAACTAAAGACATTGTTCTAGTGATTGGTGATGACGGTCCAATAATTGGAGACGTTGTTCCAGTTAGGGCTGTCCACGGGTTGGGTTGGGTCGGTTTTGGACCCAACTCGGACTCGACCCGCCGGCGTCGGGTGGAGGGGCGGAGGAACCCGTAACCGACCGTCGGAAAAATCGATTGAGTCGGTTTCGGGTGCGGGTGAGCGTCGGTCGGGCCAGGCGGGTCGCCGGAATAAAGAAAGGATCGAAATCTGAAAAAAAGCGTCGCCGGAATATAAAAAAACTCACCGGATTCTGCATTTTCTCGCCGAATTGTACATGTTTTTGCTGAAAATCGCTGGGCTTTGGCCGGATTTCCTCGAATTGAAGCTTGATCTCATCAGATCTCCTCTATTCGAAGCTTGTTATTGCCGGATCTCCTTGAATCTAAGCTCGATCTTACCAAATACAGTCGAGTTCTCTTTAGATCTCCTCGAATCTAAGCTTCATCTTGCCGAAGTTGGCCGGATTTAAGCATATTTGAGTGAGGATTTGAGCGGATTTGAGTAAAGAAATGCCAAACGTCGCCGGATCGGAGCTAAGAAACCCAAATGTCGCTGGATTTCAGCTTCTTTTTGAGGTTTTGTTGGGCGGGTCGGGTAGATCGGGTTCTTGAGGACAAAACCCGTCACTCGACCCGCCGGGGTCGGGTTCTGAAGACTGGGACCCGTCACCGACCTGTCGGAGGTGTCGGTCTGGCCGTGACGGGTCAGTTTCGGTCGGGCTGATCGGGTCCAGCGGGTCGTCGGGTACTCTGGGCAGCCCTAGTTCCAGTAACTGGAGGTGTCGTTTGGGTGATTGGTGTTGGCAGTTTGATGGCTGAAGTGATTGGTGTTGGCATTTCGGTAACTGAAGATGCTATTTCAGAGGAAGTTTTCGGCGATCTGGTAGCCAAAAATGCCATTCAAACAACCAATGTTGATAGTCTAGTCACCAAAGACTACTTTAACGGTGGTCACTGGAGATCTAGTCACCAAACCTCCAGCACCAACAACCCTAGTGATTGAGCCATAAATTTTGGTAGTTTGTTGGGAAAATTGCACATGCTATTCTACATACTTAAAAATATTTTATTTCAAAACATACGGAGGGTAAATATATATATATATATATATATATATATATTTATATATATAGCAGACACGGTTATTGAGTGTTCACCACGCGTTCAATTTGCTTGGGTGGATTTCACTTACATGGGTGGGAACTTGGGACAGTGGATAATACAAAGAGGAATGAAATCATAAAAGAAGGTTGGTGGTGATGAAGGCACCATCAATTTTAGTGTGTCACATCACGTTTAATGGGTCACAGCTACATTAATCAATCAACTAACCATTATATAGAATCTTTTGACCGTGTTTCGTGGATAAATTTGACATCCAATTATTTTTACTATTATAACTATTTAAAGTTTTACTTTTGAAGTATAATTTGTACTTTTTATTCAATTTATTTCAAATCTAAAATGAACTCAATAAAGATAAGTTAATACTTATTTGATGACATATAACTATTAGTATTAAAAACATCACGTTAATAGGTGTCTTTAGAGTGAATTAAATTTATTATTTTTTTATAAAATATTTTTAAAAATAGTTTATAAACTAATATGTTTTTAAAGCATTCACAACTGAAAATCTCATTCCATCTCAAAAAGCTAATTTATCATTTATACCATACCATTTTTCAAAACACCTAATGTAAGTGCACAATTGCACCTGGACCCAAAGACAATCACGGGCTCAGGCCCAATGAGCCTTTAAACAATAAGATTTGTAGAGTGTGGGCTTGAAACCCAGGTTAGAAGGGTTTGAGGATTAAATGACAAGCCAAAGATTGTAAACACTTGAAAACAACAAGGAATATGGTAAATCAACCTGCTCGGACGTAAGCCGAGAGCTGTTCTTATATTATCTCTTTCTCTTTTTTCTTTTTCTTTTCAATTACAAAGAAGGTCCCCCCCATTTCTGTTCTAGGTTGTTCCTTAAATACTCCTCTTTTTGATACTTCGTACACGTGTTGCCCCAACTCCCCCTTAGCCTAGATATTTCTTTTCTCAGTGCCTTTGAATAGTAACCAAAAGTTTCCCTTCCACTGTTCAGGTGTCACTTCCCCATTAATGCAGCCAGGGTGGTAGGTGCAGGGTCTTTAATGTGGAGGTGGCAGCCTTTATCTTTGGTATTTCCTTAACATCGGTGCTTCTAGGACATTCAAGGGTTTACCCCCTTTAACCATCGGTCTTGACCGTGTCATTCCCCAACCTTTATCATGAAGTCCCGGGTTCTCCGGTGTCCGTTCGAAGGGAAATTCGCCCTCGGCTGGATCCTCGGCGTATGGGCCGACCCGTAGTACTAACAAATTCTAAATCCAAGAGCAGGTCGGCCTTCCTTAGCATGGCCCAAAGGCCCACATCCCCATCAGGGTCTTTTTACTCCCCACACCTAACATTTCAAAACTCTATTTTTTTCGCATTTAATTTTAATATTTTTTTTAATATTTTTTTACTATTTCTCTTTTTCTTTTTCTCTTCCTTTTCCTCTCTTTTTCCCTCAACCTCCAGCACCGGCCTCAACCTCTAGCAAACCCATACCCAGCAAAAATCACAACAAATCTAAAAATCCATACCAAAATCACCACTAGCCACTCCAGCAAATCACAACAACAATCTCAAAACAAAAATTTGAAGAAAAACACACCATCAACAATCCATGCCGATCTTTAAAGTGATCGGACTTGCCACTGTCGCCGAACCCCAACAAACCACCAATCACCACCACCACGCCACACGCCCACTGGAAAAATCCACTCTATCAAAACCCCATCAGAACGAAACCCACGCAATCAAAACCCGATCTCCATATACGCCGATCAAAACTCCGATCTCCACAGAACCCATGCCGATCAAAACTCCATCAGAACCCACCCGATCTCCTTCCGCCAAACAAAACCCCATCTGAACCCACCCAAAATCAAAACCCACCTCGCCACACTGATCTCCACGCAAGACTAGCCACAACCCACACGCCCCACGATGAACTCTATGCAAAACGGCCCAAGTAGCTCCGGTGGCAAGTCTTGAACGAGAGCGGGAGTGGGTACAGTCACACGGAGAGAGAGCAAAAGTGAGAGTGCTGAATAAAAAATAAAATATAAAAAAATTTTGGAATTGAGCTACAGTACCATCTTACATTTAAGATGGTACTATAGCACAATTATAAATTTTTTTTATAATTTTACAATTTGACAAGTCTGGCTGGAGCTCACTTTTAATGCCTTAATGCTAAAACATGCTTAAATATGGCATTTAGAAGTCCAGCTGCAGATGCTCTTAGGATAAAAGTTAATATTTTTTCTATTATTAAAATATGTGTGAATTCTTATGCAATAATCATATAATAGATTTTATAATTAAAATACATATAAATTGTTATTGCAATCGTCACATACTGGGTTTTGTGATCCTCTTAAGAGAAAAATGTGTCCTTAAACCTCATAATTATAAGGTGGATTATCTTAAGTCTTAATCATAAAAAGCACCACCAAGAGGATCATAATCAGTCTCTCGTTATACGGCCTTTGTATATGGTTATAAGTATAGCCCATGCATACAAGGCACTAAATCATAACTGTAGGATCAAATCAATGATCAAGAAATGAACAAAAATGTGATATGATCTTTTGATTTCGGAGGGGACTTATATGGTGCTGATAGTGATGAGTGGCCGATGAGTCAATAACCATGCCAAAACAATATTTAAAGTAATAGGAAATATTTAGGTAAAGAGCTTATCGAAAGTCAACTACGGCTTGGCTTAGTTGGTAAGGTTCAGACACTTGTCTAACTCACCTAGGTTTGAGTCATATTGCTAGCAAGAGTTCGTTGGTGGGCATCCATACGGGTTGACCCATGAACTTTAACCTTAGCGTCCTGCCCGAGGGCTGGCGTAACCTAGTTAACTCATATTTTTCTCTATAAAAAAAAAGAAAAAAGAAAAAGAAGAAAGAGCTCATCAAAAGAAAAAAGAAAAGGTAAAGAGATGGCACATGATTCTTCTAGACAACATGATACTCTATAAGAATTATCAATTATGTATAAAATTATAAAATTAGATTCCATCTTTTTCTTAAGAGATGTCTTAGCCATTTGTCCATGACTGTAGGTGGCTCCTGTTGTAAAACAATATGTATATTATGTGGGTGGTAATTAATGAGCAAGGGCATTATGGTAATTTCATCTGGTGAGGCTGGTGCTTGAAGACTTGTCGACTACCAAATTGGTCTATTGTGATTGGACTCAATTGTCCTTAAAATTGTGTTGGAGGCCACATTAATTAGGATCACATTAATTACTCCACACACCCTTACTTAGAGTATTCACCCAACATTAAATGTGATGTGGCTTATCTTTTGATGGGACTTCCAACCAATCAAAAAGAGAGCCTAAACCGACAGAATAGGTATGGATATGTCACATCTAACTGAAAGTAGCAAGAGGGAATCATTATGATTTCTCGGTCCAGCACGGGATTGAGATCAGGTGCAGGTATTGCACTTGATGCAATTCACCCACTTTCTCTCACAAATTTTTTTTTATATTTTTTACTTTTTAACTCTCTTTTAATAGATTCTATTTAATGGTTGAGATTAAAAGTTGAAAAAATAACTTTCAATCTCAACCATTAATTACAATTGCATCAGGTGCAATACCCTAGTTATTGCACTTGATCTGAATCCTCCAGCATGTGCCAATAGGGGTATAAATACCCCCTCCAATTCACCAAGAGGTACTCATTGAAAACCCCTTAAATAGTTCCACAAATCCTTTTCTCCCTCTCTAACTTGAGTTTTAGCGTTCTCATCATTGCCATAACGATGACGTGCTGTGTGTGTAGGAACTTTGAATATCGAGCTTCAACAAGAACTTCCTATTATTTACGAATCTTTAGATTCTTTACCAAATCACCCCACATTTATGATTCACCCATCTACATATCATAAGTATTACGCGGAATAAAATTTAGGATCTTATGAATCTAAATTATTATAAAAAATATCCTTAATGCATCAAACTTGAAAACTAACAAGATCTTTACCAATAACTTGAATCTTTATTCAAACTTTGATCAAACCTTGTGTCATCTTGATCTTTATCTCAATGACTGTGTATGGTCAAGAGTGTGGAATCTTTGTATTTCTTTGTTGAAGAAACCATGAACATGTGTTAAATTAAGAGGGTAAGAGAAAACTAATTTTTCTCTTCCTCCTCTTATAGTTGCCACTCTAGGGTTCTCTCACAACAAAAATTCTCCAACTTATATTACTTAGTATATGTGACCAGCCTTCTAGAGGATTTTGTATACATAGTTTGATGTAGGACCAAATGGAAAAATAAAATCTTAACTCCAATGGACCTTGGACTCTAGTTATCTCATAACGAGCTACTACAATTTCAATAATGCTCCTAAGTGCAGATGTCATGAAGTAATAACTCAATGAGTCCAAAGTTGAATCCAATGAAAAGGGAGTTGATTAGCAATCCAAGAGATAAAATAAATTTAAAACAATAAAAATCAATTGAAGAGAAATTGTATTTTGGTTGGTGAAGAAATTAAATTGAGAAAAACAAAAATAACTTGAAACACTAAGGGTATGTTTGGTTATGTTTTTATTACAGGGAATAATCATTCCTCGTGAATAACTATATTTTAGAATGAGAAATAACTATTTATCTCTAAAAGGGGTGTAATAGCTATTCCTTAGTAAGTGTATTAATTTCAAAAATTAATATATTTCCAAATAAACAAACTTTATGCACATAACAATTATGAAAATAAAAAATCATAAAAAAATAAATAATCTCTCTTTCAAATTTAAACAAATATTATTTTTTAGAAAATATAATTATATGAGTAACATATTTCTTAAAATATATTTTAAGTTTGATTTAAAATACTTTCATTCCATTGTCTTCAGGTATTCTATTATTATGTTGACACCAAACAAATGAATAGTAGTAAGCATAATCTTACAATGTCTTATATTCCTTGTAATTATTCATATTCTTATATAATTACCGTTACAGTCTACCAAACGAGCGTTAAGGCTTAGGAATTTACACACAACATATCTATTGGTAGTTCTTACACTTTTATTTTATAACTTAACTAAAATTTATATCAATGGTTGATAATTTTAGTAAGATGATTTAGCAAAAATGACACAAAAGTTAATTTCTAAAGGTAGTTTTAGAATTTAATTGATTTTAGGCAACTAAGAAAGACAAAACTAGTGAATTAATTTGTAGGGAATCCTAGGTAACGTGCTACCAATCTACTTTAAACCAAAGAACTATACTAAATAATAATAAATAAATAAAAACTTTCTAGATAATAAATCAGTAAAAAAACACAGAAACTTAATCATTAAAATCATAAAAAGATTGTTAAGACCTTATCTATAGAAGGTTGGGTTTCACTCCTTATCTTAGTAAGGCTTCTAGCAATCCATTAAACCAAACAAAACTCTAAGAGAAAAATCTAATTTCATTTTAAACTGCTCCTCTCTTGTAGATGACCTAAAAAGCTTTAAGATAGGACACCCTAATACAAGTAGAATTTTCATTTGAAAAAAAAGGGCCTAATTTTCAGGTTCTATTTAACTGCCTTTTTGAACGTCAAAATTTTAATTTGTTGAAGGAGCTGTGGATTCAACTAGTTTGTAATCATTAACCTAATTTGTAATGAAAGAATGCATATAATCATTAACCTAATTTGTAATGCATTCTTTAATTGATGAAGGTATTTTAATTTTTGAAATTATATAATCATTGGATGCCATGCATTCATTTGATGATCGAATAGTCTATGAAAGAACGAATGCATAGTATTTGGCTATGAATAGTCAATTAAAGAATGCATTACAAATTAGGTTTCAGAGCATAAATTTCAACAATTCCTTCAATAATTTTCACTCAAGAAAATTAAGCATGCATTTAGAGAAACAAATTAAAATGCGGATCGATCAGTTTTAAAAGGAAAACAAAATTAAATAATATGCGATCTATTTGGCCTCCAGACAAAAAAAATGTTGAGAACTTTTTGTTCTTTACTCAACCACAGGCACAACTCCTAAAATCTAACCTGTCGTTGAATTTGATATTTTTGACTTTTGACGTAGTTTGTCTTCGGTCGTATCTGTTATGTTAAAAGACATGTAACTTAACCGGTATTTTCTAACGTTTTTAACATTGTTGATCAAAGTTTAAAGCCCTCTCTCCTGATTACCGAATTAAGTCCTAAAAATTTGGCCTACGGGGTTTGACAAAAGAATCATATATATATATATATATGTGTGTGTGTGTTTTAAGTTTTAACAAGAAAACTGACTTCAACGCTAATCATGAACATATATATGTGTGTGTGAGTGTGTGTGTGTGTGTGTGTTTTAAGTTTTAACAAGAAAACTGACTTCAACGCTAATCATGTGTTCAGTCCTTATTCTCTTCATGCGGACGTGATATTTCATGTTAGAAACCTAAACCTCTTTTTTAATTGGGACTTCATTGTAAAAAGTAAAGCTGTGATTTTTTGTTCTTACTTATGACCCATTATTTTTTATTTTTTATTTTTAGAAGAACTTATGACCCATTATTTAATCATAAACCATTCTACTTCTTGGACTTTTTATGAGTCAGTCAAGCCTCAAGAGGCAACGTAATTCATAGTATTGAGTCTCCAAATTAATGTCAACTCTTAATTATTACATCTGACCTTTTTTTTTTTTTTTTGCTGAATACATCTTACTTTTAGTTATAGCTAGTTATTGATAGCTCATTGACTATTGGTTGCGGCCGGAAGCTTTCCCATTGAAAATGACACGACACATTATCTGAAGTACCCATATTTCAAACACTAATTTTGTATTTGCTATGAGAAGATGCTGGCATCCAATCCCGTTTCAAACACACTCTTATTCTTTTTCACTCAAGCTATATTATTCACCTGTTTGTATAGGTGTTTATATACAAATTAACGTGATACTTATCAAATTAGTAAATCAAATATTATGACAATTTCAATCTCGAAAAACAAAAATGTCAAAATTTTAAAAGTCAAAATTTTGCCAATTTGTACATTATATTATTATAAATAATTGTACATTATAATAGCTTTAGATGACTACATTATCTTCCAATACATTAACAAATTTTGCATTAAATAATTTTTCTAATGTCTCTAATGATTAATTAATATAATATCTTTTTATTTTGCTATAGATAATTCGATTGTTAGAAGTGAGGGATTTAACCCTAGATATTTTTATTACGAATATTAGTAGGGAGTTAATCAGTTGAACTATAAGATTTTTGACAATATTTTAATAGGTTAGTCTTGTGAATGGGAAAGGCTTATGATATTGTTGATGCCCATTTTGGCAACAAAAAAAAAAGTCCAATGACAAGAAGAAGCCTAACAATATAAAAAGAGGCGAAGGAAGAAGAATTAGCAAATTAAGAAAAAACCATTAAGCTCGAATGACAGAAATAATGGTCCACAGGCCTACAAAATAGTAAAAGGACCCTAGAGAGAGCAAATGAGCCTAAGGGAGCCCCAAAAGAATGAAGTAGTAAGCCCATGGGAATCATAAGAAATAGAAAGCAAGCAAAGACAGGCCAGAGGAGCCGAAAGAAAAGGAATTAGTAAATGAGATTGGTTCAAAGACCAATAAACTTTGAAGTAAATGATATGGTAATTGGGCTCGAGAAGCCTAAAAGATTTAGCAAGAGCTCATGAGAATGTAAGAAGTAGGAAAGAATGAAACGGGCCAAGGATATCCTAAGGAATGAAACGGGCCGATGATGCCCAATGAATTAAATGGGCTGGGGAAGCCCAAAATGACATGAGAATTAAGCCAGCAGGAATTCTAGGCAACATAAACTAAGGGAAGGAATAATACATGAAACTGGCATGGCAAGCCCAAAGAGAGCTCAGCAAACGAAAGTTAAACGATATCATGGTAGGAACAATGCAGTGGCATGGCAGGAGTACCAGTCAGCCCACAAACCAAGGGTGAAAAGAGACAAGGACCAAATTAAAAGAAGTAAATGCCCACATCTAAGTAATACCTTGCCCAAAGAAGAAACAAGATGCGAAGAATGAAGACTTAATGACTCACCCACGCCACAAAAGGTTAAACAAGTAGCAGAATACACAGCAATATCAGACAAACCCACAGGCAATAGCAAACGTGTAAATACCAGACAAGCAATGAACTCATATGGGAGTGGAGCACGCACAAGACTCAAGCACTACCAACTTGTACCCAGCCAATACAAGAGCGGTGGGCCATGGGTCAGAGGTAAGAGAGGGTGTGGTCTAGCGGTGGGGAGAAGGGGGAAGCCTATTCTAGGGTTCTCGCTAAAGCTCTTTTAGGGGAAATGTCCTACTGAGATGACATATCACCCAAAAGTGGCAAAGTTGAGCTAGAATCACTAAGTGCATGCTATAGGAGTTAGTAAGAGAGAATACCTAGCCTTTATCCAGATAGGAATGCCACGAAAAGCAAGATAATAAAACAAAACTTCCTTTTTTGGGAATGGAATATGGTGCAGCCAGCACTGGGTAGTGGTGGCGGCTGGGCAACTAGCAGACCAGTGGCAGTCCGGGAAGGACACCCACAACAGGCTAAAAATAGTTGAGCGATAAAATGGTAAATCTTATCATGGTAGGCAGTATAAAAAAGCTTTAGTCGTGCACAATAAGGAACAACAAGAACAATAGGGAGAAAACATTGAAAATAGAAGAAGAAAATAGAGAAAACAAAGAGGGTAGGATAACGGAGAGGAAAAAAAAAGTAAAGGGGAGTGAGAAGCGTGCACCAATAGGTTACCCACCTCTCTCTCTCTCAATATCCCATTCTCTAGCAAGTTAAGAGTTTGAGATTAAGCCACTTAGGCCAATTTTCCAAAGTAGACAATTTCTATAGTAGGATTTTCCTGTGAGGTTACCTACATTGGAAATTTGTTCCCTTCTTGGACTTAAATCTGCCAAGGAGCCAAGTTTAGCAAACTAACCCCTTCCTTCTTTTATCATAATTGTTCAAGTGTTAACTTTATTTTTCTTGTTGCTTATTCATTCCTGCCATACTTATATTATCGTATTTCCTTTTTTTTTTTTTTTTGCAAGATTGTTTAAGCATTATCTTTTGTCAATAGCAAGTACTTTAGTTAAAATATTTTAGTTATCCTACTGTATTATTTTTTTCCTGCCATAACATTTTTTGTGGTAGTACACCCTTCTGTGGGCGCATGACCGAGATCCTTGTCAGGGGTTCTAACTTGCACACAAACTGGCTTGAGGTGGGTTTCAATTAAGCCAATCCCGACTCTCTTACTCCAGAATCATTGGGTCATAGTACAGCAGGAGCAGTCTAACCTGGCCTAAGATATAAAAAAAATGCCCACCACAGATATTAAGACCCTTTTTTTTGTCTTGCCCTTATTGACAATTTTAGACCACGGATTATAAAATTATAAATGGTTAAAAAAGATCTATTCCTAATTTGAAGGCAATGCACATTGATGTAATGGAAGGGGCCTACTCTTATTCTTAAGTTTGTTAATCATGCTAAACACGAGGTTGTATGTGGACTTTTTTTTTGGGTGTAAACTATATGAAACTATTTTGCATATTTTCGTATTGTCTATGGTGAGATTTCAAGAAGTCGATTTTTCAATAAAGTTGTGGTGGGTTAGCATATGACTCAAAGAGCAAGATAGAAATCTCACCATCCATGTGTCAAATTGGCTACAGACTGGTATATGATAACGACACACAAATCAGTTTAGCATGTCATTCACTGTGGCCGACCTAGTCACAACCCTCAAAATATGGATATATCAAAAAGTCAGCTTACTTAGGGTCACATTAATTACACCAAACCCTTCAATCAACATTTAATACGATATGATTTGCCTTTTGGTGTTGAGAATTCTTACTATCTCTTAAAAGCACATCGAAATTAGCAAAGCGGATAGGGCTTCTCAGTTCTCACATCCGCGGAAAGTGCTACGAGGAAATAATGGTGGATTTCTTAGGCCTAACACATTCCAGTTCTGGGTATAAATTTCCCCTTTGCACCACCTTGAGGGTAAGCAATCCTTATCCCAACAAACGGAGATTACTGTGCTCATTGTGTGCATGTATTGGCCAATCCGTTTTCTTTTTTGTTTGAACCCTTCCATCAAATACCCTTCACAATACCTAGACTCATATACAAAAGTTATTTTATTTTATTTTAAAAAAAGAAGCAAATCAATGAAATAATAGATACGCAGTCTTTAATAGCTATTTTTAAAAATATATGCATAGTCTTTTGTAATTACTTTTGAAAATCGCAATTTCAAATATAAATTGGTCCTTAGTCAACTTAATCAAAATATTTAAAGAATATTCAAAGAATAAATGGAGAAAAATTCCCGGAAAGTCAGAAGTTTTGATTTCATGGAAGTATAATTGCTCTTTAATTTCATTTTGGTTGAATTTTTTTTTCAAAAGCTTGCAATGATTGAACGTGTGAGTGGTAGTGGAGGGCGATAAGCGACAAACAGTGAGCTGAAGATGACCAGAGCCAATAAAGGTCGTAGGTCCCATCCGGCGGCTTCAAGGTTTGGGACCCACGCGGTAGACCGCGAGTGTTTTTTTGGACGGACCTTAGCTCACCCACGTTGTTCACTTCACTCATCAGTTCAGACAAAAACGCCGTTTAGTGTTTTGAGCAAATAATGGACCCCACCCCACAAAAATAGATTCCCCAATTTTGGAAAGTGAATACACGCGCTAAGAATAAGCGTGGAAAAGAACCCGACACACACTGAAAAACGCATATGGTTTTATCCAAATTAACAGATGACGAGAGAGATCCCAACTACATAGTGTTAACATTACCAAACGACCAAAACTAACACGACTTTGCCTTCCATTTTATTTTAGCTGAGAATGTCCCTCTGATATTTCTGATGGTTGATTTGTATTGTTTTGTTTACAAATGTGATTGGGTTTGGATTCCCAAATCAATTTGCTTTATCATTGTCATCATAATTTCCATCCATGATTGTCAATAAAGTAATGTTAAAGATATAAACTTTTTTTATAAAAAAAATTTATAAACTGAAGTGAGGTTATTAATAAATGAAAAAAATTTGATGATAATGATGGGCCTAAATAAAAATTAATAAAAAATTAATCACATCAATAATTTGTAAAAATGTTATAAAATAATTTGTAAACGTAACATTATTTATTTATTTATTTAAACTCTAATAAAGAATATTGTCTTAATAAGAATATTTCTGAAAGTTTGTTTGATTATTACTCTTTTCCTTTCTAGAATAGATGGATTGAATTTTCTCAATTTATTTCGTTATCATATCCTTCCTTTTCACTAAATTTAAGATTATTACTAATTTAGTATTACTCTAAAAAAAGAAAATATGTTCCGCGCTAATATGGTTGAACATACATTAAAGGTATGTTTGGATATTGTTTATTTTGCTAAAACTGAAAAATTATTGCTGAAAGTACTATAAATTAAGGTAAAAATTAGTTGAAATAGTATAGTGAAGCCCATGAATAGTGCCAAAAAGTGTAATAGAGCCCATGAATAATAGCAAAAATAAGTTAAATAAAAAAATAATTTTCATTTTTCATTCTAAACCAAATGCAAACCAACCATGCTGCTGCGAGATTAATAAGGACATGTGCATGTCCTCCACTATTTTACCTTTTTTTTTTGTTGGTGTTTTACTATTAGCATGAGAAATTATTGTGTACTCCCGGAATACTATAAATGTGTACTCCTTCCTCTCACATGAATGGTGACTCCCATTAATTAAATTCATGGTGGGACCCACCATTCATGTGAGAGAAGGGAATACACATTTATGATATTCTTGGACTATCTAATAATTTTCCTATTAGCATATGGGAAACATTTGCGATTAAAAGTGATGGATTCTCCATCCATCATCTTCACTAAGTTTCTATTATTATCACTTATAGTTTCTATTATTAGGATCGTTCCACACTAAATATGGTTGGGCAGAGCTAACCATGCTGCTATGAAATTAATAAGTACAAAATGTGCATTTTCTCTATTATTTTATCTGTGAATTTTTATTTTATTTTATTATTAGCATTATTATATGGGAAATATTGGTGTATAATTGAAGTTAGAATATCTCAATAATTAAATTCTAAATTGCTTTAGACATACATAATTGAGAGATGCAGATCTATCTGCCAGATATTAATAGTGAGTGTTAACCATTAAACGTTGGTGTCTCCCATATATTCCACTTTAAGAAGTCAACAATCTTGAACAATGTGTGTATGTATATATATATATATATATATATATATATATATATATATATATGTATAATTTTTGGGAAGTTGGCGTTCCGGATTACGTCTTTGTGATGGAACAATGTTACTTGAATATGATTTCGACTTTTAATTATCTTACCTTTTTTTTTTCAAAGTTCGCAAAGGTGTGCCACTCCATTATATGTAATATGTGTAAGTTGTGTCTCTGCCATGTATGCCACGCTCCAACTGAAAATTCAAATTAATATATATGACCAACTTGCTGAAATAGTTTAATCAAAATACAGGAAAAGATCTCTTTGCCCATGCCAATATTGAACCTCTTGATTTATTAATTATTTTCTACAAAATTTAACAATAGAAACTGGTAAATTAAAAACCGAATAAACCCTTTTTCAGATTACCAGTCAATGTGAAGACTCTTTTTTTTCGTTTGTTTGTTTGTTATGGAGATAGGTAGATAGTAGGGGAGGTGAAGTTCGAATCACATTCATGATGCATTACAAACGATATAAATATATAATTACCATTAGAGTATTACCTGAACCCCCAAAGTGAAAGTTCTTAATAATGATAATATTTAGTTTTTGCAACCGTCTTAATAGACAAAGATGAGAAGATGTGAAAACAACTAACATACATCCAAGGCTACTCCTATTCCTATATCATCGTTCTAGTAGGAGATGGTCTAAATATATGCTCTTAAAACTCCTCGTTGTTCTATTCTCCGATTATTGGTGATACTCTGTTGGTTTTACAATTTTTATATTTTTGGAGAGTGTCTCTCATGTTTTGTAATTTGTTAACTACCTTACCCACTCCATTGCTATTTAGACGGTTGTAATTAGGAGGGAAGAATTCCCATCTATTCCGAGTTCTATTTTGCTCTTCTATAGCAGATGTATCTTCTCCCCCCACACCACCCCCCCCCCCCACTCTTCTTCTTTTGGTTAGTAATATTTCTTCAATAATTAAAAAAAAAAAAAACTCTAACACTGTCTTTTCATCTCGTTTTCTTAATGTTAGTTATTTTTCTAGCCGGTAGATTTATGGAAATATGGTTATGCATATGATATTCTTCCTTTTTATTCATCTAAAATGTCATTATGTGAACATAACAAGTAAGTACAATTGACACAACAGTCAACAGTGTTATAAGTTAAAACACAAATGGAACTTCCATAATACACCGTTTGGGTTGAAATAGGTCAGAATTTCAGGCTGAGAACCAGAATACGTACATTCGAGAAATGACTTAATTTAACCATATCTGTTCACCTTTAACCTACTGGTTTGTCTGTGTTACAATTCATAACCCCTATAAGCAAACCTTAATGAAATCTGAATTCCAGATTATGAAAATATGGAAACCAATGATGTTTGACATGAACAGATAGATTCTCCTGACAACATAAAAGTACGTCCTTCATACCTAAGGAAGCGTAAAAGGCTGCACTAATTGGTCATCAATCATAGTGTTACACAATTGTTTGTCTTCAAACTTTTGCGTTAGATTATGTTATAATATAGTACTTTTAAGGAAAGCACTTTTTGCACCCCAGATCTTGATCATGCACTACCAATATTATTGTATATTCTGTAAAATATACCCCCAACTCACATGGAGGGCTAAGGCTAGAGTCCAAAATGAAATCCAATCAAAGTACTTGATAGTTTTATACATGGTTGAAGAGTTTTTTTTTTTTTTTTTTTTAATACATGGTTAGGAGTGAATATAGATAAGCATCGCAAATGGGAATCATCCACCACACGTGGTGTTCCAGACAGTATAGGTCTCCTCGTTAGTCTTGCCAAAGTCACTGCACACTGTACATATATAGTGCCACTCTATGATGTTGCTGTCATTCTCATTTAAGGCAGTCTAGGCAGATATGTAATATCCGTCTCCATGATAAAAATATTGCACATTTTATTTGACAGTGAAATTTGCATTGACTGGGCTTAAGTTGACCATTGACTCACCTAGTAAGGATTGCTTCCGTTATCAGCACGATTTTTTTCTGCAGTATGGTAGCCAAATGTCCATTTTCAAAAAATAAAAATGTAATTTGCAACAAAAAAATGTAATTTGCAAGTCATTAAAATTGATGATCATAAGTGTAAGATTTTAAATTTAAACACCTACTGCTATTCATGATGTTTTAAAAAAAATATATTTGGCTTTATATTTTATGTAATGTCCTGAGAGGTTGAATTTAGAGTAAAGCTTGTCTAGGGTAACCGTAGTCCGTAAACTCTATTACTCCTATATAAAACCTGTTAGAGTTCTCTGTATTTCATCACAGATAATACAAAGGACATAGGCCTTCAGGCTGAACCGCGTCTCTCTGTCTGTGTAGTCTCTCTTTTACACGTCTGCATCTAGTGGTATTGCCTAAAGCCATCATAAACCTTTTGCATAATATTCTGAACCTTTTGTAGAGGTTGTAACATGCAACCTATGCTAATAAGGTTAAGACAGACTCACAACCATGATGATATACCACTCAACCAGCACCAATAGTTTTTAATGGTAATCTTCTAAAAAGGCACAGTCTATAGTGCCCAAACTGACTATTGCATTTGTATGTATCCCAATAATTTAAACGCTAGTACCGGCTAAAAAGGTCCAAGGCTCAAGTGTGGCAAAGTTCTTTAAATATATGTATGATGGTGATATCTCACAAGGCATCAATCAGGAAGGTGCGTGGGCCTATCTCATCAATGGGCCTAGCACGATGTTTAATATGGGCGAAGGGAAAACAGTTTGGGTTGTGCCTTTTGTTTTTTGTGTTCATGGTTTAGATGATACCAGTAAAAAATATAGCCATGACTGAGCTTTCTGGACGATAGGCCATCAGTCCACTAATGACTTCCAATTAGGAGTCAATTAATGAGGTAGAGAATGATCAAATAGAGGTCACTAAACTTGGTACTCTGATAATTTTTATATATTTACATGAAGAAGTCTTAGAATGCACAGGAAAAAAAAACCAGAAAACAAAACCAAGTTGTGGAAAGAAACTAGAGCAACAAATTTAACATTCGGCAAAGTAGAAAGTGGGAGACTGAGACATGATTATTATAGCACAAGGTCTTACCTCTTTTCTTAACTTTGTCCTTCATTGACTCCACCAACTCTTTTTGAAAAAGAAAACTTTGACTTGCATCACCTAATTGAAGTCTTACTTTACTTAACATGAGCAGCTGGAAGTATCTTTCTTCACTTTACATGTAAGCTAAATTTCTATAGGGTAACTACAAACAAGGAAACAAAACATTACATACGACAGATCACAGTTCAAACAGAACTTTCACTTCCAATTAAATCTCATTAAAATGTATTAAATGTTTCATCTAATGTGTTAGACAATGTGATTACTGCAACAAAGAGTAAGTCGATCTCTGTTCGTCGAGTGGACTGTGCAAACACTCAATAAGCCACATAAAAGTACAGTGTACATGTGATTACTTAAGGCTGTTCTCAAAGTCAAGCAAATATAATATCATATAGCTACATTTTCAAACATTATCTGATGTTTCCCTCGTGACCAATACTAAACATTGCGTAGTTCTCAACAATCCTAAACTAACCCACTTGGACTAGACTATTTGGAAGCTTCTACATTAGACATCCCCCCTAGACTCAGTCAGTCTATGAAAGAAGATGGTTTGTAGTGCAGGCCTTGACCACGTAGAAAATAAGTGGATTTCATAAGAGAGAGAGAGAGAGAGAGAGAGAGAGAGAAGGATGGATTTCATAATTTTATGCATCAATCTGAAGAGTATCTCAAGAAAATAAACTCCTTGCTGATTTCCCTTAAGCTTCATATTAAGTGGTGTTAAAAAACCAATCCAAAAATTTCCAAATATACCAACTAGTTAACTAATCAACAACCCTTTCTTCATGCTGAAATCCGTGATCCTTAACTAATATCCACTAGGTGAAATTTCAGAGTTTATATTAAAGATCTTCACAACAAACTACTGCTTACAAAAGCAAGTTTCCTATATTTGTTATTCATTTAAAAAAAGGGGGAGGTTTAATGTTGACTATTTTTTTTTTAATTCTTTATTTTTTCATGATTAGGCTGTGTTTCTCATAATAACAGACATACAAATTACTTAACAGACAGTTGGCATACTTCAAAAGAGACCTACATATAGAAACTATCAAAGAATCTTGCCAAGAAACTGAAATAAGTTTATAATTACACAAAATAAAATATGAATCAAGAACCATTTTAGTCTAAAAGTGATACTTTCCTTGATGAAAGCAGTAACTCTTCCCAACTCTTGATTTTCCATGATCAACTCCCAGCAACATGAAAATAGTCCCATAGTGTTTTATTTGGATCTTCACATCATCAAATTAGTCAAATTAGTGTGTTACAGAATATCAAAAGATATTTAGCAATATAATTTGTTGCAGTATTCCAGGCGTGCATGCCATAGAATCTCTAATTCAAGAGCACACAATGCAAAACCACATTTAGGGATTAAGTCACTTTATGACGAAAAACTGCAATCAAACTGAACCACAACCAATAAGATTTAGTGTTTTAGATGGAAATCATCTCATTATCATCTATGATATGGATCCCAAGGAAAATTATTTTCGAAGCAAAATTGAACCATCACAAAGCGTTCTTTAATTTTAAGTTTTTTTGGCTCCGAAGGGAAGGGGAGAGGGAGATTGGAACTAGTGATCTCCACTTCACGAGGCACATTCTACAACCAGTTGTGCTACACCTTAGGGCTACAACCATTACAAAGCATGTCAAACATAAATATAAATGGAAGTTTGAAATGAATATAGCACTATTATTAAGTCCCAAGTTGATCACTAATGCATAACTATGCATGCAGAGATCTGCAATATATTGACTTAAAATCTTAAAACAAATTTTGCTCAAATTTAAGACTATGATCTTTTCCTGAGTTTTTCATACAGAAAGCAGATTAAAGGTCTTGAATAGTAATCAGTGGCCACTGTGTGAGAAATAGAGTATCTTGATTTTTGCACTTAAATGAATGGATAGAATCCAAAATAACTTATGGACCATCCACCAATTATATCTAGCTTCAAAAGAAAGTGACCGATCATTGATACTTCATTTTTTTAATACATTGTAAGAGGGGGAGGGTGTATTCAAACCCTGAATGTCACCATTGGGCACACCAGGAAAGGCAGTTTGACCTAAAGGTCATTAGCTCGTTGATACTTCATGTCCTAGAAGAAATGTTGGGAGGAGGAAGAAATAGATTCTAGATGAATTTTTTTCTGCCTAGCAGACCTCCAAGGGTCTAGGAACTCGATGGGGGGCACTCCAGATTTATGCCACTGCCATACAAACAGACCCATATACATGCTTACCTTCTTAATTACACAAGTAGAGACAATTGCACATTACATTTTCAAACTTTTAGGCTCTGCAGTTCAAGTTTGATAAAGTGGGCAGTAGTGAACCCAAGTTTTAAATATTAATCTGCATAACAATGTTTTGTTACATATGCAGTAGATCTAAGGAAAGAACATACGGTTTTGTTTTTGTATGAATAATAAAGTAAAGACTAATGGCACAAAAGTTTTGCTGAAAAGCTATTGTGACATCTCAAGTTGACAAATTTGATTGATCAGCAGTTATGAACTTTCATCAAGTATTCTTCAGAGAATCTACCATCAACTTGTAAAGAGCAAATCCACCTTGATGGCAGCCAGGCATTTTTGATGTCATATTCTCTAACTCGCTCTGGTATATAGGAAACTGATGAGTACTTAAACCTTAGTCTAAATAAATGAATGAAATCAATCAAGCATCTACAATATCATAAAAAGCAAGAAGTTGTTGTTCCAGCTCAAAGTTTTTCCCCCCCCTTATATACCCCTGCACTAACAGTGCTCTCTCTCTCTCTCTCTCTCCACACACACACACACAAACATAAAAGAACAAATTATAATCAGTTTTAATTTTGTGATTATTAATACCACATCCCTTCAAACCTATACACCTATACAATCCATACGTCTCTCACCATTGCCACAGTCTTCATATTGTGTATGTGCTTGATCTTTTAAAAATGAACCATAAGTTGTCACCCCAAGAAAATAAAATTTGAACTAACCAATGAAACTGCATAGAGTTGAGTTGACTCATAGCCATCTTGTGCACTCAAATACAATTTTTGAATTTCCTTTGACTCCAGACTGCATTTGATGGAGAAAAATGCGGTTGGTCTAACATTCAACTCCCTACAGGATATACCAATGAAAACAGTATTGTACTGCACGAGAAACAAAAGATTAATATCAGATACTTTACATTGAAGATCAAAAATAAAACCCAGGCAGAAGGAATATTTCAACAACATATCAAACCCCTTCATGAGCACTCATAATTAACATCAACTACAGTGCAGAAATTAATCCTGTTAACCAAAAAGATACCTGTACTGAAATAACTATGACATAAGCAAGAAGAAAAAATTCTCCTACAACAAAGATACTGAAACTTACAAGGGTTGACGCAGGTACTCCAATTTCTTCAACTACTTCACGGATAATGCTGTCAAACATCTCCTGAGAAACCTTTTTGTTAATAAGCTCAGAGCCTGTCAAGTCCTTGCCGTACTGATGGGATGTAATTCCAATTTCTTGGGGCTGTCAACCATCAGAAGATGCACCATTAAGTCTGGATTAGTCAAATATTATTTTATTTTTCTGCAAGAGGATAGAGAAGAGCAAGAATTTTTTTATAATCATTAAATTATAAATTATAAAATACTGCTTGTGACTTTTTTTTGGTATACACACACATCCTGTGGATCTTGGACCCATGACCTCAACACCTATCCCATTATTGTGTGAGTAGGAAGTGCTATTTGAGCTAGAGTTCATTGGCTAAAATACTGTATGTGAATAACTGGATAACATATTGCAAATACAGAAATACACTGAAATCAAAACAGACAAATTGAGATTAAACATATGCTGTGGAATTAACTTTCCCCATCTACCAAAAGGAGAGAGCACTTCAATTTTAATATTCCATATTCAATACCTCTGGATGGCCCCCTGGGAAAACATAGTGTCCAGGAAATTCCCCAACATTAGTACTTCTTTGCAACACAATTATTTTCCTGTCAGATGTCTCCACTATTGCACCATTACCAAGTGGACTTGAGGTGTGTTGACAACGTATAGAGTCATCTACAGAAAAAGAAAATTTACAGATGCTAACAGAAATGAATTACATCACTACACACTAAAATATAAAGGCATTTCTACTAAGCTATCTGAGTTGATTTTATCTGCCAAATATCATGCATTATCATAACTCAAATGAACTTGAGCCTAATGTCTAGAAGTTTCAATAGCTAAAGATAATATGTGTATATCCATGTTTAGTTTCTTGCATTATTTCCTTAATAGTCTATAAGTTCAACCATTTGATTCATGCTACATCTGATGACATCAGAAATGGCTTGAAGTCCCAGGGAGCTGAAGGATGCAAGATGAATAGCTACAGAAAATTTGTTGGTAATTCTGTGCAGCATGAATTCAGTAGAAGCATATGAGATAAAATGTAAGAAACTCCAATCAGCATATAAAATTTCAACTATAAGTTAATATACCTTCTGATGGAACCAAGAACTTTTCCCACTGAGGATTCAAGTTTGTCCCCATAAAAGTCCTGGAAACACATAGATGAAAGAGAACCATTACTTTGAGATTGTTAAGAATAAGACTAAGGGTGTAGTTGAATTGAAGAAGGGTAGAGCAGAGATGAAGGAAAGATGCAAGTCTGGATTAAAGAAGAGTATTGCACAAACAAAGCAGGGTAATCAAAGTATGAACCAAAAGAAGCTTAAGGTGTGGCTGAAGAAATTACTTGCTGCACTATTGAGAGTTGAATAGAAGCATGTGAGTTGCACATGAGAATAAGTGATCAGTTAGTTAGTTAGAAGTGGAGGGACACATGTCATAATCTTATTGTAGGAGCAGATTTAGGAAATTCTGTTAGAATTGGTTAGAGTTTTCCCGCGTTTTTTCTTCTTCTTTCTGATCTGTAGCTTCTAGTATAAATAGAGATTGATATGTGTAACTTACTTAGTTTTTGTATTTTGATAGAGCAGAGCAATGAGAATTTTCTTTCTTCATTCGGAATTTTCTCTTTGTTTCTCAAACTTTCTTGAACTTTCTTGAATGTTCTATATCTGTTTCTTCCTTGATCTGTGATTACTTGCCGTAGTTTGAGTTTTAACAGAGATGAATGCAATGAGAAATGATATGGATCAAGAGAATTCAATCAAAGTGTTGCAGAAACTTACTACTATGGAATATGGATATTGAGAAACCAATACTATATTTATTTTGAGAATATGTAAAGGATAAACAACAGAATAGTAATTGCTCATCATTTTAATGATGACATCTCCATTCCAATTATTGATTGAGTTTTCTATTTGGTGGTTAGAAGACCATTGTTTTTACTTCTTTCTGATCAAAAGATAGCCTTGAAGTTTCAGATAGTGCTTTGCATTATTCAATTAAAGTTAATCATATCATGGGTCATACATAAGCATCCATAAGTTGACATACATGTTTCAAACTATAAATTCCTACTGCCTGCCAACTTACATATCTATTGACACAAGACAAAGGGCTCTGATACCAAAATTGATGCAGGACATAGGGCTTTGATGTCAAACTTGATGCAGCATAAAAACAGAAAAAGTAAAATAAACCTAGGAATTAACATCTAGGGTTGCTTGGAAACAACACCAAGTGGGAAAAGAAAATAAAACTTAGGAATTAGTACCTATGGTTGCTTGGAATCAGCACCAAGCCATTTAAAAAAAAAAAAAAAAAAACCAACAGAAATTTTATTAATCAAGCAAAATTGTACCAATACTGAACTTAGGGCCCTTTAAATAAAGTTCTGAACCAAGTAGGAAAGGAGATAACTCTTAACCAATTATATATAACCAAGTAAAAAATTAATTCTAGAAATTAAACAAGATAAAAACATCAATCAGAAATAATAAGTCCAATCTAGTGTCTGCATTTAAGGGTTACCATGGGCTGTAATGCATTCTATTTCATGCCAAATTTAGCAGTTGTTATTTCAAATATGCTAGAAAACGGTCAAAAATTCTTTTGTCAGATAAATGTCATTAATAAGACCCATAGCAGCATTAAGCACAAGGATGTGTGCAAACGAATTTTTAAGTTCATATAGAAAATAAAAAATGCCCCTGCATTTAGTAGCAGAAGGTAGCCAGGTACTCCAAACTCACTTCCTCTGATCATGAACAGAGGGATGCTCAAGAAGGGCACCACATATTCCCTCCTTGTTTATTACTGATAATAGTTTTAAGCATCACAGGATGTATGTTAGATGACCAAATTGCTAAATGCTAAGGCAGGCTGGTCTAGTACCAAATACCAAGTCATACAAATGTGGAAACTGCTAAAATAACGGCCACCGAAGGCCACCAGCAGTAATTACCAGAAGCTAAATAAAAGGAAAAAGGAAATTTAAAACTAGAGATATTAGATTCTCAAAAAAAAAAAAAACTAGAGATATTACATTAAAAGCTAACAACTGTGAAGACAATATAGAATATGAAGGGTATTGCATCTAAATTCATTCAACAGGGAAAAAAAAGTATTATTTATCACCATGTCTATTATTTTTACAGGACACTTTTTCTTTTTCTTTTTCTAATTTTATAAATGAGGGTATCCAGACTTCTTTGAGTGTTTGACTATTCCTTCAAGCGTATGCAGTCCCCCCGTCTCCCACACACCAAGTTATTATTTGGATGAACCCCTTGGGGGTGGCCCCAAGATGCTAGCAAGAGGTTTCGCTAAATATCATGAGGCCTTAAGAACCACTTAGCCAACCCATCGGGGTTTTATTTTATCAGGACACTTAAGTGCATGCAGCCATGGACATGGACATGGCCACCCACAGAGAGAGAGAGAGAGAGAGAGAGACCTATAATCTGTCAAACCAAGGTGGAGATATACATGAGAATCCTGATTAGATCCATCACCACAAATCAAATTGTGTCCTCCATACTGTAGAATTTTTAACAAAACAAACAAACAAACAATTAATAAGACATGCTAATTATAAGAAATCTACCAAAATAAAATACATGCATCAAATTTCTATTCTATAACATACCATATGCCCTCAACAGAACTGATGGCACTGGCATCAAATGCTTCTTCAATTAAAACTACGCAATCAATTTATTTTTTTCATACATAGTTCATACAATAAGTTCTAGATACAAGAATTTCAGAGTTATAGCGTAGTGACAACAAAATATAGCCACCATCCAATTACGTAATACAAAAAAATGAGTATGCCTAGAACTTATACCCATAAACAGAATCTAGCTATTATCCACTTACCCGGAACTTTGTTCCATTGTATAATGACTTGTTGTCCTGAACCTTCTTATCCCATATCTAAACAAAAATAAATGAATTAGTAAATGACAGTCAAAAGCGTTAGCTATAGTCTATAGAGATGTTTTAATTTCCATGGAAATACAATTAAAGCCATTTTAGTTTGAACAAGGTCTAACATAATAATGTAACAGATAACAAATAGCTCATTTAAGTTCTATCAGAATCAAATGGGCACGTATAAAATCAAATGTTAAACACAGTTACTGATTCAATTTCCCAAAATTGACTAGTTTTGCTAAATCAACAACTTTATCAAATGAAATAATGTAACAAATTTTGAACTTTACATAAAAAGAAAAAAAAAATGTAAATTAAAAAAAAAAATTCAAGGGTCACCTCAGAAATGGAATTTTCCAATTGAATGTCCTGGTGGGGAATCCGATCGTATGCTACATCAAAAGCCACAGACACCTTTTGCACATTCAAAAAAAAAAAAAAAAAAAATTATGTCTAGTTATAGCATAATTACACGTATAGATGCTTTAAGAGGATGGGAATGTAGAGAACCTGTGGTGGTGAAAGACCTGAGGGGCACGAGAGAAGAAGCTTGAAAGGAAGACTAGCAGAAGCCAATGCCTTCTCCATTGGAACGGCACGCGCACGCAAAGTGTTTGATGAAAGTTCTCACAGAAGCCAATAGGTGCAAATATTTCTTTTCAGACTTCAGAGGAACTTAGCAAATGGGTGTAAAACGTCGTAAACGACAGTGACTTTGGGCGCGTTTTAAATTTCTATTTGGTTGTGGTTGACGTCATGTCGTTGGATGAAATTGAGTTGAGTCATGTGGCATGTCCTGTCCATGTTAGCATTAATGCCTTCTTTTATTATTATTATTATTATTATTATTATTACAAGCTTTTAATTCGCGCAATACGCGGAGTCAATTTATTTTACATATTAGAAACTTCCAAATGTTCATTTTTTTAAAATTATAATTAGGGCATCTCCCGTCTAATTGGTTAAAAATGAAGCATAAAATTAATCTACATAGTAATACAACGTTTTACACATACAACAAATGGTTAGCAGTTCATAAACAATACGCTTTGTATTGTTCTATTTATCATGGTCTCTTAAACAATCATTGGTAAATATATATTTTTTATAATTCAAATTGAGTACCTTATATAGTAATTGTGTGGTATTTACTATTGCTAAAAGCCATTAGTAAACTAAATTAATCTTCACATTGGCAATGGCAATATGTACAAAGAAAATGACATTCAATAACTTAACAATATATTTAATTTATATTTCTCCAAAAAAAAAAAAACTTAACAATACAATGAAATCCATTAAAATTCATGGCAACATGTACAAAGAAAATGACATACAATAACTTAACAATACATTTAGTTTACCCTTCTTAAAAAAAAAAAAAAAAAAAAATTAACAATACAATGAAATGCATTATAATTCAAAGGGTATTGTAGTGCGTCCGTTTGTTTGTCTTGCTTGTAAAAGTATGTAATTTATAAAATACATTGAGATGCATTAGACTTCAAATTTTTTTCTTTTTTGATGCAATTTGCTTAGTACCCTTTTGACGTTTTTGAAGCATTTGGAGCAGCATAATCATCAGCTTTTTCATCTTCAATAGTTATAGCGGCAGTTAATTGAGGTCTTTCAATAGATGTTTGTCCTATTTCTATTTTTTGATTAGCGATGGACTTGTCTTGCCTGGATTTCCTTATAATTTCCTCTATTGTGTCCTGCAATAATTTGCACTTTTATTAAATGGTGTTTCAAAAAATGGAAGAATATATGCATGTTGCTTAAAATTTAGAGTGCTTTCATTGTACTATACTGACTTTGATGGTATCATACAAATTTTATATATATTTTCTTATTTTGATGACGACTTCTTATGTACCAGTTAGATATGAATAGTAAGTCATGTGCAAACTAATGTTTAAATTTGTAAAATTGTGATTTACAACTATATTTTTATGTTGGCTTTAATTCCGTGTCAAATTTGATTGTATTTTTGTTCAATCATTTCTCTGTATTTCTATGAAGATGAAGAATTCGCGACTAGCTCACGATTGCCAACTCATGAAAGGCCACGTGAGAAGTACATGCTAGAATTTGAAGAGTCTTTTATCCAGGCTGGATTTCACAAGTCACTTTGCGACTCAGGCCAAGTTGCGAATGATCCGTGAAACTCTCTATCTGGAGTTTTTTGAGTGTGCTTTTTCTCATACCTTTACCAACACTATATAAGCCCCCATTACCCATGAAATTGTAACGAGTTTTTCCAAGAAATTTTTAAGAGAGAAAACCCTAGCTAAACACCTGAGAGTTAGAGAATGTATTCAATCATCTACACCATTTCTCTAAAGTTTTCTTTTACTCCTAACTCTCCATCTACACATCCTTGAGAGATTCTTAGTCCAAACACTTACCTCACCCAATCTAAGTGTTGAGAGAAGTTCTGGTGCATATGGAAAGTATTGGAAGAAGCCATTAAGTGGCGCATGCAATTTGGAGCTAATTGTAGGATCTGGATAACTAGTGAAGACATAACTCTGTGAAGCCCGTTGGTAGTTAGAACTTGGAAGGTTCAAGTACGTTGGGTAGATTAGGCTTAGAGGGTTTTTTTAATATTCGTGTACTTCAACTTTATTCACTAGTGGATTGATTTCGGCTTGAAGGCGGCAGTGAGGTTTTTCTCCAAGTACTTTGATTTCCTCTTCAATAATATGTCTCGGTGTTATCTTGTGTTTGCATTTCTCTTCCCTATCCTTTAAGCTTTACATTTATTGTTTGTTGTACATGCTTATGCCTTAGAGTAGTGTTTCAGTTTTATTACGACTAATTTACTCTTGTTCTGCACTAAGTTAAGTTAGAGTAAATGTAATCAAGTTGTAATTTTAAATTGGGGTTCTAAATTAGCGTTTCCACACTATTTGAGTTTTCAAAATCATATAGCAAGCAAGGTGAAGTGTGAATGCTTCAATTTCAATGAACAGTATATAAAGCATACTGAAAATACCAGGTTAAGAATAATTATGAATCCTATGGTACTTAAATGTGATTAATATATTGGAAATAGACTTCAACTTTATTATTAGTTGATGTCCTTCAACTTTATGTGAGATCTCCGTCTCCAAAATCTTTGAAACGATGTAATTCCCTCTTCCATATTTCAAATTATATTCATCAAGATGCAGTTGGAAGAAATATTCATTGCCAATTATTCTTTGAATCTTCCTTGGTAGGACATTCTCATCCAATTTCAAATTCTGTATAAACAAAGAGTCATACAATTAGCAAAATATATATACATGCATGCATCATGTCCTATGCAATTAGTTTTTTTTTTTTTTTTTTTAATTCAAAATTGAAATTCCTCTTCATAATGCCCAGTAATGTTTTTATTGTAATTAATAATCAATCTATTAAAGTTTTTATCTTTTGTAATCGTTTTGTATGTGATATTTACACAAACTGTTTATATGAGGTGTGGGGGATAAAAATGCTTAAATGCACGTTTGGGCCTTGGACTTGGTTAGTTGGTATAAGTTTGTTCAATTAGAGTCTTCGGGGCCCACAGGCCAGTCCGCACTACAAGGAGTAGAGGAGTTGTCGAAGGAGGATTATCTCCTCGGACGGGCCCAGTAAAAGCCATGGGACGTTCTAAAGGATTTAGAGACAAAATTCTAGAAGATCTGTTGAGTAAAAGCGTGATCCAAGCACTCGTTAGAAGGAGGAACGTGTGAGAAATATCTGAGGAAAAAGCTGCTACCACTGCATTAAAGGCTCTGCATCTACCTCCCTGGCCGCATTAATGGAGAAATGACCTCTGAACAGTATTATTCAGCCTTCCAGCTATTATTTGAAGACTTTAAGAAGGTGGTGGATGAGACAAGTATCTATGAGGAAAATCTGTATTACACGTGGATGAAACAAGGAAGAAGAAGAAGGTTATAAGAAGACGATAGAGGAAAGAAGAAAGAGGGACCTCTTTTGGAAACTAAAAATTTTAATATTTTGCTTAGAGAAAGAAAGACCATACAAGTGGTCCTCGGCTTACGTCCGAGGAGAGTTTTTTGTCATATTCATCTATTATTTGCGTAGATTGCGGCCTTCTAACCTGTTTATCAGTTCCCCAGTATCCCTTAAACTTATATTTATTTGATACATTAGTAATAGAAGAGATATACGTGCTTAAGATAGAGATTAGTGATTAAATTACCCCTTAAATGAATAGAAGCAATACATAACTACCAACTTACATTCACTGGGGGTGGCATAATGTAGAGCATTTTCCTTATGACCTCATTAATAATAGACACCCACAATTAATTTAACCCAATTTAAATTCTTCACAGCTAGATCTTAGTTTGCAACTAAAATTCTGAAATTTTCATCTTATTTCTAACCTTTATTTCATGGTTTGTAGAATATACAATTAAGATAGACTTCAAATTCATAAGAAAACAAAGAAGTCAAATAAAAATATAAATCAAGATTACCAAAATTTGCATATAAGTCTTGGGAATTTCAAGAAAACAAATAAAAGAACTAATCAGTATTTTAATCAAAATTGTAAGCAACTTAGCATCAACACACAGATTTAACAAATAAAAAAGAATTCAAAAATGAGTTAGAAGTCTTGTTTATTTACTTGAAGTTGCCACCTTAGATTAATGTATATAATACATTAGGCTTTATTGATGAAAGCATTTTGCATCAGCAAGAACAATTTATTCTATTTACACGGTGGTTTTTTTTTTTTTAGTTAATACAAATCATGACCACATAAAGCATAGACATATTGAATGGAAAAGAAACTCTAAGAACACCATATTAGTAAAATTTATTCTAAAAGAAAATCAATTATGAATTTACCTCTTTGTCAACCAATATCAAATCAAGATTGATTAGGTCATGGTTGTTTGCTATATTAATTGCATCCCACATTCGTAAAACTCTAACTTTCACTTTCAAGTTGTCTTTGTCCCTCAATATCTGTTTCAAAGTTGTGTACTCCATATTGATATGAATCTATAATATCTGCACAATTTAAACATCAATAAAATTTATATATAATTATGGAGTAAAATCTACCATTTGCAACATAAGTAACATCTAACTTACATTATCAACAAAAATAATTTTAATGAACAGTATGTATAACCTCTAGGTAGATCATTGAATATTTCTTTATATACAATATTTTTTTGTATGAAAATGATCACCATTATCATTTTCTACAATAAGTACCCTAAGGCCATTTCTACTGGAGACAACAATGTATAACTGTCCAACGCATTTCAAAGATTGACCCTAGCTCTAATTAATTGTCATAGCAAAGCAAACTGATATTGGACACTGTCTTCTCTTTAGTACAAAAGACCATTCAGATTCAGAAGGGGACAAAACTATTCTTGGATAAATACTTTATCTCCAACATGAAATTCTAATATTATTTGGGCTTCCAAAATCTATTTTGATAATTGAGTGGCTAAAAGTCTAGTACCATTACAAAGTCCAGCACTTTGGTTTAAATTTCAAAGTAGCATTATTGCAGTCCTACTTTCAACTTGAGTTTATGGTTTGGAATACCAGGGAACTTCAATGAATTGAGAAACTCTGTTGGATACAGGACATCTTGATCTAGAATGTTGGTTGAAGCTTTACATATTGACTCTGCACTAAGATATATTTCTTCATCAACGTTAATAAGGTCCATCATATAATCATTTATGTCTTCAACAACTTCATTTGTTGGAGCTAAAATTGCTATCTCTTCTAAATAATTTAAATCAATGAATTTCGTATCGAAGTCAGGGTAGGCAGCATTCATGATACTATTGAAAGGATGAGTATCAGGTTGAATTAATAAATCATGTCGTATTTCAATCAATGCTTCGCTTCCACTATTATTAAGTTCACCATCACCAATTTTCAATATCCATTTAGCAAATTCTCTTGTAGCAATATCACCTGGGTTTTGTGTCAGCCTCATATTTTTTGTTAGAATGAAAACACTACAATTGTTCATAATGAAGACTTGTTAATTGATGCCTCAACTATTTTTTTCTTTATCCTTTAGCTACCACCGGTAATATTTTTCTAAAATCACCACCAAGAAAACTATTTTTCCTCCAAAAGGTTTATCTCCACTATTGTTGCCAGTAAAACGTAAAATATCTCTTAGTGAATGATCAACAACTTCAAAACAGTTTCAGTGTGCCATAGGAGCTTCATCCCAAATTATAAGACTTGCTTTTGTCATACAATTTGTGAACCTTATTTAATTCTGCAAGTTGAACTGTCTGTTACAATTATTGGTATTTGAAATCTCGAATGAGCCGTTCTCCTTCTTGGCAACAATAATGTAGCAATTCCAGGTGATGCAATTGCAATGACAATCTTTCATTCTTAAGAAATCGGCATATAATGGTTTTCCAAAGATAAGTCTTCCTGGTTCCTCCATGTCCATATACAAATAAGAAGTCACCTTTATTTCTCAAAACAAAATCAATTACTACATCATATATATTCCTTTGATCAAAATTAAGACCATTAAAAAGTTCAATATGTTCCGCTGCCAAAGAATCTCTATCATAATCCAATTCTATTGTTACATTGTCTCAAAAGCAATGTGTTTGGATATGGTATTGTTTCAAATTCTCACAAAGACCTTTCATTTTTTATCAAAATTTGTTCTATATCACTAAGTGCATAGTTCTGCAATTGGAAGTCATCAAAATGTAGATTGTTATAGCGTAAAATTGCTCTCTGACGATGAAGAATGTCCTCACATAATAGCCACCAATTCAAAATCCATAATTATAGGGGTCAGAATCCTCACAAAAAATTAGCATTGTGACGAAAAGCTCACAAAGTTGTTTTCCTGAAGCCCAATGTAACACATGATTTAAAGCTTCATGCCACTCTTTATCATCATCAAGCAAACCAAGCGTATAACATGCTGATATGAAATCTGAATATAGTACATTATTTATAGTTCTTATTTCTTTAAAGGATCGAGCTCCTTTAACAACATTTAATAGCATCCTTAAATAAAAACATTCTCCACTTGCAGGATGAGCATAGTATATACGCCTTATACATCTTCCAGACTTCCTCAATCTCCATTCCTTGTCTCTTTTATGCCAAACCCATTTTGTTGGAAATTCAGAATAAATAAATTCCCCTACTTCTTCATACAATTCATTTGCTTTCACCCACTCCGTAAATTTACTTTTTTTGACAACTGGTCTATCCATAACATTATCTAAATACTCAGTATCCTTAAAAACAACTGGCTGTTCATTTTCGATATGGAAATTAAGTCTTTGAATAGCAAGTTGTCGATAGTGGATTTCAAACTTAAATATCCTCCAGCATGCCTCTATGGCAAACACATATCTACAATTTAACTATTCCTTAACTTCATCCGTGTCTGTCATATTTTGCACTCTAGTAGAAGCATCAACAGGTAGATTTTCTTCAAGAATCAAAGTTGCATGATCAAGTCTCTTCGTTATATATTTGAATAAGTATTTGATAGATCTTGAATGATTACACCACTTGACATTTATGTGAGCTTGAAATTTCACCAATAAGTCAATATTGTGAGGAACTATAAATCGATGATCGAGCTTAACTCCATTTCTTTCATCAAATATTCCATTATTCCTTCTTCTATATATTAAGAAACCATCATTATCAACAGTGGTTTGAGAACAAAATTTCTTTGGAAAGTGCTTCACACATTTGTTCTCAATCATACAACTTGCCGTTGAATTTATAGATCCACAAGAACCATGGACCATGTATTGTTTGATAGCATCATACGCTAGAGGTTCCTTATTCAAATCTGGAATTTTTGCTGAGATTATCTTGTCAATTTCTGTTGTTGTAGGATGCTTGTCATCATTATGTAGAAAAAGCAATATGTGTGCATGAGGTAGGCCTCTCTTTTGACATTCAACGGTGTAGATAACTGGTACCAAAATAGCAAGTTAATTATATTAATTTAGAGTAATTATGAAGACCAAAAAGGAGAAAGAAAAAAAAATATATTAAAGGTGTGTAGTTTAGTATACCTGCAACCACTCTTCCAAAATGTCGACCATACTTTAAATTGTTTAAAAGTTGATCAAGTTCTATCTTGAATACTCTTGCAACCACATCAGGTCGGTCCTCTACTTTCTATCTAGGTTTCCTAGATAGGATAGGCTCAATCTTCGGCCATTTTGCATTGCATGTGAAGGTAATAAACAGATCTAGATAGCCAGCCCATCTACAGATCGCCATTGCATCTTGGTAATTTTCAATCATATACCTTGGACTCTTGTGAAGCTTGAAGGTAAAACAAATCTTTTTCTATCAAATGCAGGGGTGGTATCACCCCTCATAACTGCATCCTTCAATCCATTATACGGTTCAATCCTCAACTTTTCTTGGTTATTCTTCATCCACATAAGTTTTATTGCCTCAATACATGTATAAGCATCTACATCAAATTGCTGAAATAATCAACCACCAGATATCAAAGTATGTCCCTCACCATCACGCTCTTGCAATCTAAATGCATAAAACTCTCTCATTGTAATGAAGTCATTTGTGTCAGGTCTGATCTCATCTATATTTTTGCACAAAATGCCAAGCCTAAAGCCATCCTTACCATATGTAAATAGAAGAAGATATTGCAATGTCATGTACGATGGATGCAACTCATTGATCCTATGTAACCCTCCTTTTAACTCAACAATAATATCACGGTGTGCATTATCAACACCAATATTGCCAACAATGATTACAGCAATTTCAGAACAACGAAATATCTTCATCAAACTGTTTGACTCATTAAACATTTGGACCAATGCGTTAATGATAGATGGATCAAGGTCTTTATCAACTGGACTACTACTAATGGCATTCATTTTATGTTGGACTTCATTTTCAGTATCATAGAAATATAGCTATGCAAATTGTGGGTCCTCACCATTATTAAGAAGAAATGTTCCAATCCTATGATGGGTTTGACCATTAAGTCTGAAAATGTAAAGGCCTCAACCATCGTTAACTCTATTATCCACCTTGCCACCCATGGATGTCATTGCAAACATTGCATTATAACTCCTCATTTGAGTTCTGAATGTTTTAGATTGTTGTCCACCAAGAGGATCTAACAACTCATTAAGAAGATGAGGTGTTTTTTTTAAGCAAATGCAACTTCACCTTACCCTCCGTACAACACAAAGAAAATTTTGGATTTCTACGCCTCTTAGATTTTACACTTATTTCTACAAACTATAATACCGCACCACAATGGTTACATACATAAGAAGGTGGGCCAAAATTCCAAGGTTCAATATCATTACTTATATTCGACTCATTTTCTCCGAAGGAATGGACAATATTAACATCAATATCTAATGAATCTCTTGTCTCAAAAAGGTTCGTACTTGTACTAGGTGAATGTAACAAAGAGTTTTCATGATTGACCACCGTACTATCACTCCTTTTTTTTTCCCAGCAATGACTATTTTTCTGTATTTTCTAGCTTTGGTAACTTTATTTTGTAAAGTATCCTGTCTTTCATACTGTTTTCTTTTGGATTGCTTCTCAAATATTATCATCGTTCTTTTTTGTTTTGCTAATCTTGCATTTTCCATTTTTTCTTTTACTATTATAACATGGTAAAGTAAAAAAAAAAAAAAAAAAATTAGCATCTGTTTTAAGAATCAAAGGGTACATATTTAATAATCTTTTTAAACTATTTTTGTTCAAATATTTTTAATCAAACATCAACAAATGATAAAGAGATACAAATCTAAATAAAAGCAACAAAGGGGAAATTAGGCTGTACTGACCTCTCAATTTAATTCAGCGGCTCTTCTTGAATAGTAAAAAACAGTCTTACAAGCCAAAGTAGAGATGATAAATCTACAATAGCACGTGAGAATAAAAATGTCATTGAAAACACAAAACATGGCAGGTTTATTTGAAGTAAACAACAAGAAATTTGAATGTCTAATAAAACTAAACTGAAGTTTAATAACACTAAAATAATTCTATGTTATATTTCGTATATAATAAGGGATAGAAAAAATAGGGGAATAGTGTAAGAGAGACTACATAAAAGAGTAAGAAATAATAATTGTAAGGAAGTTGATAACAGTTTCTAATTTTGATAGCAATAATCAAGATTAATTACACAAAGGTCCCTCGAATTTATTAGGCTTTAATTCAAAATTACACAGAGATAGATTCGGTTATATGTACACCCAAGTTATGGAATTCATGAAACTTTCACCCATTATTATGTAATCATCTTTTCATAAAATAAATAAATAAAAGTAAATCATCTATAAGTACTCAAATCCAAAACACTAAGACATACACAATAAAAACAAATGAATAAACAAAATAAGCAAAGCTAACAACAACTTCAAAAAAAAAAAATTGCCAATAAACTGAGCCTAATAGCCTGAGCAGTACAAAAATTAACAGATATCAAGTCTAATAAAACAATTTTGAATTATATGAGAAATTATTCTTAATGCAAAAAGAAAGTGTAAGATGCTAAAAAAAAAAAGCATTGCAGTAAATGAGAGACATAGATCAATAGAGAAATAATGGTAAAATTAAATATCAAGAAGAAAAACAACAAAAGCGAAAAGAGAAAATGTGGTTCAATCTGCAAAAATTGGTAATTAACATAAAAATCCAATAATTTTACTTAAAAAAAATTATAAATAATTGTACTCTCCAAACATTCAGATTTTAAACCATCCATGTTACTAATATGGCTATTGAAATCAAGGGTTGTTTCCATTTAAAAGGTAACTCAACTGTTCAACTTTTTTTTTTTTTTTTGGCTTTTGAGAATGATTCAACAAAACATAGATCTACAAATTAGTGTGTAAATCATACAACCATATTAAGGAAATAATCCCTTAACATGCAGTAATTGACAAAATATAAATCAATTCAAATTTTAGGGGCAAACCAAAAAAATCACAAACCTAACAAAAATTTGCTAAACAAAAACAAAATTTAATCAATACAACAATCGAACAAAATAGAACTCAAGAAATTGAAAAAATAAATGGGAAATTAGGGGAAAATGTAGCCAAACCTTAAACCTCAATTGATTAATGCAGCAAAACAATATATAACAAAATCTTTGTTATCTATTTGTTTGTTTTTATTAAAAAAATGTAGTAAATAATTCCAGGGAAACCATAATTTCACTTTGAGAAAAATCATTAATAACTACACTCTACAGTAATCGACAAAACATAAAGGCAAACGAAAAAAAAAGTGCAAAACTAACAAAAATCTTCCAAACAAAAATAAAATCTATCAATACAACAATCAAAGAAAACAAATCTCAATAAATTGAAAAAAAAAATAAATGAAAAATTAGGGTAACAGATAGCCAAACCTTAAACCTTGATTGAGAGATTCTTCTTGTGGAAGACCCAATGGGTTTATCTGGCACAGGGAATAAGTAATCTGCAATTGGAGAAAAAGATGGAAGAGAAAGGAAAAAAAAAAAATTCAGCAGATGGAAAAATGATTTGTAGGCAGTTTTAGACAATTGGGAATGATAGTTGAATAGAGAAAAAAGCATGCTTACCTTCTAAATAGTCTGTTGTTACAGAGAAGGAATGGTTTAACTTTTGAATAGTTTGTTGTTGTAGAGAAGGAATGGCGGTAGAAAAGTGATAGGGCAAAGAATGAACAAGGCAGTGAAAAAGGAAAGGAGAGGGAAGGAAAATTGGTAGGAGAAGTTAGAATGATCATTGGAAACAATTGTGAGAGGGGCTCTGTATTTGTGTTTGTGCATTTGGTTGAATAAGTGTGCGGCTTGAAGTTTTTAAGTTTTCGCACCGCTTGAAGGGTGTCTATAACTTTTCGCGGTTTTTGTTTTGCGCATCCTTTCTTGGAAGAATGGCAGGTTTTTAAGTTGGCTTTTTTCCTAACGTGGCAGTAGGACTTTAATTGCAGGATAAAACTTCTGCTTTTATATATAGTATTAGAATTTTTTGTTATGATTTTTTTAAGGGTTTTTTTTTTTCCATTGTACAGTTCACAAAAGATAGTTTTTTAGCAATTCAAAACATAACTTTATTTATTTTGATACTTTACTTTATAATTCATTCAATAACAAAGGTTTTATTTTAGTATTCAACATATTAAAATAATATATCCAACACAATAAACAACCACAACTATCAACATATTAAAATAGTTTTTTTTATTTTTTTATTTTATAACTCTAGAGCTACTGTAGTTTGGTTGCTAAATTTTTTATTCTTATTTTTTAATTTAGCACCATTGATGTAGCTTGCTTTTTTTTTTTTTTTTTTGATTGCTAAAATAACTTTTAACTTATTTTAGCATCTTCCATGTGAGTTCTCTAAGGAAGCGTGGCACAAACCACCACCAGATATCTATAAATTGAATACGACGATTTATAGTTCATCTAAAGACTAGATTGTGAGCCTTGGGGTGGTAGTTAAGAATCATGATGGATTGGTAATGGCTGCAAGTCATATGCGAATGGTTGAGCCTTTTGAAGAATGGGCATGGGATTTGGGATTTTACAGATTAATTGTTGAAGACTTGAAGGTGAGGATAAGCTATTATTTCATTGAAGTAGCTTCTACAAATCCAAGCTTAACTATTGTGGAAGATATCTGTAATTTTCGTAATGAGCAAGACGTATAATACTTAGGTGCTGTTCCTTAGGTTTCCTTTTTAAGATTCTGCCATATGAATTTTTTCTCATGAGATAGAAGTCTATTTTTTTTTAAGTAGCCACATATTTGAATCTTAAAAGAAAAACTTGAGGAATAGCACCTAAAATACTGTATCTAAATTTTGTCATTTCGTAATTATTTTTACCATATTTCTTTTAATGTAATTAGCAAATCTTGTAATATGGCTGTCAGGATGTTAGTGGCTGCTTCTATTGGAATAGGGGCACTCAAATGTGGATAGAAGAGTGTTCACCTATTATCCAATCCATTGCAAATTTTGAATTTTAATTTTTTTCCTAAAATAAACTATCGTTTCAATAAATAAAAAATACAAGAATTTCAAAGCAAGGAAATGAATAGTTTTTTTTTTTTTTTTTTTTTTTGAGAAATGGGAAATGAATAGTTAACATAACTGTAAACAAAAGTTTTTTCTAGATAAAAATATATGTTTTATATAATAGAAAGTATATAAAATCATATATTAATTTTTTTTTTTTTGGTATTGTCAAGAGTCTTGTAGCACAATTTACGTTTTTAAGAGAAATTTCTAGAGTTCAAACCCTACTACCCCAACTATCAAATTATAAAAAATAAAAAATGATACATTTTCTTTATGATTTTTTTATAAAAATACTTTAACTTGATTAAACTTTAATACTTTTTGCAACAAAAATGGTTATTGTGTAGAGTGAATTATTATATACATCATTAAAATTATTAATACATATTTTTAGTTCCATTTTTTATTATTATTTATTACTAAACATCAACATTTTAATCTTTTCACAATATTTTTGGATTTGTTTTCATCTATTAAGATTTGTCTACAATTTGGATTATTATGTCTTTTTTTTTTTTTTAAATGGAAAAAAGGGTCTTGCACGTGGGTCACCGACCCTATCCACTAAAAACCAAATTCATCATCGTGTGGGGCACCCTAGGTATGTAATAGCTATCCATGTCACGACACAACATTTTTTTTTTTTGGCTGAAGCGTATGACTTGAACCATCACACCCCTACCAGCATCACGTGATGCTAGTCCAGGACTCCTACCAATACACCACGCCATCAGGGAGGTTTGGACTTTGGATTATTATGTCTTAATGTTATATAATATGAAACTATGTATATTAGATTTTAAATAAACAAAAACTATATTATTTTACAATATCTAAATTATTATATGTGACAATAAATAATTTTGTTTGTTACCAAAGGCCTTGTAGCTAAATTGGTACCTCCCCATGCACAAAGTACTTGGGGGTTTAGGGGGAGAAAGAGTTCGAGCTGCGGGTTAGCAACATGTTGTAATTATTTCTCAAAAAAAAAAATTGTTTGTTATTTTTTTTAAAGCAAAGTAAGTGAATGGAAGAATATAATAAACATCATCCCCTTCCTTTACTTGTTTTTTGCTTAACAATATAACCAACAAAATAAGAAAAAGATGTACTAAATAGTAGATATATTAAATACACTTACCTTTTTTTTTAGGCTAGTTTTATTTTTTATTTTTTAAAGAATATTTTATTGTTGTTGTCAATGATAAGTTGATGTCGTTAAGTGAAATTAATTAATTGAGGTCATGGCATGTCATGTTAATAAAATTTATTATGATCAAGGAACAAAAAGAAACATGCCAATGGGTGCAAAATGTGGAACATCAATGTGACTTAGGTGGGTATTTCATGTCTGGTTTATTATTGTTGTTGACTTGATGTTGTTAGACGATTTCAAATCCCTTGTTATGTTAAATGCAAAACATTGTTAGTATAAAATGTAGCATGCAAGCGCACTCATAGTGATTGAAAATGATTGTGATTAATTAAATTAAGGCACTCATAGTGATTTAAGGTACTTTCTTTTTTCATTTAATTTTGTTGTTGCTGATTTGATGTTGTTAGGTGAAATCAACCCTTGGTTTATTAGCTGTGAATTGTGATTTTAGGGGCATAACAAATCACAATCAATGCAAAATAAAACGTATGCCATGTTTTGCAAAATGTTGAAAACGATATAACCAACAAAATGAGAAAAAGAAGTACTAAATAGTAGATTTATTAACTACACGGGAAATGCTAACGAATGCCCTTAGGGCATTGGTTAATAATCCATTTAAAGAAAGTTTTTATGGGAAAGTAAATAAAGCAATTAATGTTTTGACAACATTTTTCATTTCCCATAAAAGTGGTGTTAAAATTTTCCTAAAATGAATTGTTAACCAATGTCCTAAAGGCATTTGTTAGCATGACCACTCTAAGTGCATAATTTGTACCCGGACCCAAACGAGTGATGGACTCAGGCCCAAAGAGCCTTATACAATGAAATTTGTACAGTATGAGTTTGAAACCTAGGTTAGAGATATTGGAAAGTTGATAAACAAGCTAGAAGGCCACAGTCTATGCAAGTGATAGATGAATATGACAAAAAACCCTCCTGAGACGTAAGCCGAGGATAATTTGTATAGCCTTTCTTTCTCTAAGCAAAAGATTACAATTTTTAGTTTCCAATAGAGATCCCCCTTTTCTTTCATCTCTTGTCTTCTTATATCCTTCTTCTTTTTCCCTGTTTCATCCACGTGTAACACAGATCTTCCTCCTAGATACTTGTCCCATCCACCACATTCTTAAAGTCTTCAAATAATAGCTGGAAGACTGAAAAATACTGTTCAGAGGTCATTTCTCCATTAATGCGGCCAGGGAGGTAGATGCAGGGCCTTTAATGTGGTGGTAGTAGCTTTTTCCCCAAATATTTCTCACACATTCCTGCTTCTAACGGATGCTTGGATCACGCCTTTGCCCAACAGATCTTCTAGAATTCTGTCTTTAAACCCTTTAGCAAGTCCCATGGCCTTTACTGGGCCTGTCCGAGGAGATACTCCTCCTCGGACAACTCCTCGGACTATTATAGTGCGGATTGACCTGTGAGCCTAGAAGATTCTGATTGAACAGACTTATACCAATTAACCAGGCCCAAGGCCCAAACGTGCATTTAAGCATTTTTACCCCCACAATAGCCCCTAAAAACTTCATTTTTTCCTCCCATCCGAGGAGAGAGATGGAGTTTTGAACCAACAGCGCACCCTCCACACACTTTGCAAACCGCCACACGTGTAGGGGTCCTTTCGTTCCTTTAAAACCGCCTTTGACTCTTCGAAACCCGGAACACTCGCATTAATAACTGCAAGTTACATCTTGTCCCCCACGTTCAACGATGAGATACGCATCCAACGGTCCAGGTTCGTTCTAAAAAATTGGGCGGGATAATTCTGATTCGAGGCCGCCTCCCACACGCCAAAACGCCTAGGAATCCGTATCTCCATCCATTCTTTCAGAAATTAATCAAATCTAAGAGTTAATCACTATCTTTCCTCTCAAGAAGCTCGTGAAGAATCGCCTAATTATTTCCCGTAAGTTTTCAACTTCCTTTACTCATTTCTTCTCGGCTTCTGTCCTCGGCCACCATCTAGTCCCCCCCCCTTCTCTAAACTTTCGTTCTCACTCCCACCAAATGGGTAGATTTAAGTGTTTAGTAGATACTGACGCCGGTATAGAGGGTTTTCGGGCTAAATATCAGATTCCCCAAGACGTAGGCTTAAGATATTGCCCAGTAGAAGTCATAGGTAACGCTAGGAGAGAGGGAGAAGTTATCATTCCCATCATCGCCTTCCTAGAAGATGGGATGACCCTTCCCATGAAAAACGTAACCAGGGAATACTTACATAACCATAGGTTATGCCCAGATTAGTGCAACCCCAATGTATTTAGAGTCTTAGGCTGCGTCAACGCTTTAAATAAACAAATGGGTCTGAACCTCACATGGCACGACGTCGTTTACATGTACGAGTGCCATAAACTTAAAAGTGTAGGATACTACCTTAAATCCAGGTCTAGCATTGTTAGGCTTATATCTTGTCTTCCCAAGTCCAACAAAGGCATAAAAGATGACTATCTCATCGCCTCAGGAAACTGGTCTGACGGTCCTTACTGCCTAGTCGAATGGGGAGACCTAGGTATGACTCCATAGGAGTTAGATTCCCTAACCCATGACTTAATCCCATTATCTTTACCTTTTTTTATTACATTGCGCATTATTGCACTTTCCTTTGATATTTATCGCTAATCTAACCATGCCCATCTCTTCGGATGTTTTTCACAGATAAACAACACGTACGTCCGCGTCTAAGCCTTTGCAACGTCGCAGACCTCAATCGCGTTCTTCGCTTCGAAGTCTTTGTTAGCAAAGACCTACAAGTGAGAGCAGCCCACCTGATATTAGGATACGATCTTTTATTAGAGAATTTCCAAGAGATTGACAACGTGATCACCGTTGGAGACAAACGACGCAGAAGGATAGACGTTTCACAACGAGGCTTCCTTTCTGACCATGAACTCCCAAACGACCCCTCTATCATTCTATACTCTCGCCCCATCGCAATAATTCCTCTCTCGGCACATTCCCAAATAACAGCCGTTTGAGAAGAGCCTGCGTCCTCGCAACAATCGTTGGACGAGGAGATTGACCAGTTTCGCCTCGAAGAAGCTGAGAGATCTCGAGAGGATCAACTTGTCATCCTCTCGGACGAAGAGCACGTGCCCGCAGAAACTTCGGGCATAAAAGGTCTGATAATTGCACAGCTCGACTCTAGCTCTGAAGAAGACGATATGTCCACTCTTAGGAAGTTGATGTCGAAGAGGGGCTCAAAAGCCTCTCAAAAGGACGCGAGTGAGTCCCAGATCCCTCCCCCTTTGCCACCGCCCCCTCCTCCCTCCGACCCTAAACTTCCCATTCCGGAGCCTAAGAAGAAGAGGAAAAATGAGGCCGAGGAGGCAGATGTGGAGAGGCAGAAGAAGCTAAAACAGCAACAACAACAACAGAAAGCTGGCAAAGTAAGGGATGTGCGTCTTCATTGGAAAGTGGGGAGAACTAGGACCTGGCCAAGGTACGCAGTACACCGGCCAACTGGTCTCTCGACCTGAAGCTGGATGGAGCTCCAATCTCTTGCCAATCCAGCATTAGGGCGTTCCAACAAGGACACGCTTATCACCTGGCTGAGGCTTTGGAACGACCTCTTCTTCTGCCAAAGGACATGGACACCCTAGACAAGATGAACCAACCGCATCTTTTTCTCTCGCTCAAAAGGGACTTGGCTTTGGTGAGTGTCTCGTGTTTACCCCCACCTTACTGCTTTCACTACACTTTAACGAAAAAAATCGTTCTCATGTACTTTGAATTTGCTTTAACAATAATGCATTTATTTTAATATTTTAACACAGGCCATTCAAGAAGTCTTTGCTGCCGAGAAGTGGGTGGAAGACTCTCGAAAGAAAGCGGCATCTGAACTTGAGGTCAGGCAGGAGACTGAAAAGTCCCTAGGCCAAGCTCTTGCGGAGAACGATAACCTAACCAAGTAGCTGGCAGAGCAGAAGAGGGAGAGGGACGGTGCCGAGGCCAACCTGAAGACAATGAGAACCCAGGTGGAGGGGCAACACAAGCTTCTGCGTCAGAAGGATGAGGACTTGTCCAAAGCCCAGCAAGAAAACTCCGACCTGAAGAAGGAGCTTGCAAAGAAGGGGAGGAGGCGACAGAAAACCAACTGACAGAGGAGTTCGCCGAGCTATGCCGGGAGTACTGCCAACAAGTGTGGGCGGAAGCTCTAAATGTGGCAGGGATTCCCACAACTTTCGAGTTGAGGAAGCCTGAGAAAATTTGGCTTCCTCAGGACATCCAAGTGATCGAAGAGCTTCCTCCTGTCGTACCTACCCCCAAGACGGCGCCTTCAACGCATCCATCCATGATTCCACTGCCCATTCCAACTCCTAAAGAACTTGCTAGTTCTGACAAAGAGAAGGAACAAGGCGATGGAGCCGAGAAGCCTACGAGCCAGAATGCCGAGCCTAGTGTTCCTCCACTAGTGGCAAGAGACAAAGGGAAACAAGTCCAGACCTCATTTGAAGCAGAGCTGAAACAAACAGAGAAGGACAACAAATCAGAAGGGGCTGTTAGCACTTCCGAGCAGGACCCCCTACCAAGGCTTAAGGCTCAGGCCACTTAGGACCCCCTTTTTCCTTTTTATGATTTTTTTTTTTTTTTTTTTTTTTTTTTTTTTTTTTTGGTATTAGGACTTTCATTTTAACTTTTTTATTTCAAAATTTTATCTCTAATGTATCCATTGACAATTAATGAGAAATTTGAAAGATTTGATTTTCGACTGGCTTTCAACCTTCAGTACAACAATACTAATGTCTTTACAACATTTCGATTAGCAGTAGCTTCAAATAAAAGTACATACACTAGGTGTATATATGTAAATCATGCATCAAAACCATAATACATGTAATACAACAATACACAATCTAAAACTGAACTTAGCATTTAGTTGGGGCATAAAGCAATCCATCAAACTTATTGTGGCTCACCAACATATCAACACTCATGTCGTATGATTTCTGCTAATTTTACCGAAGTAGAGGGTCTGAGGACCTGACATAACTAAGGTTCTGTTTAACAGTCAATAGGATATCAATTTCCACAAGGTATGTGGTCCGAGGATCATGCATGACTAAGTTTCTGTTTGACATCTAGCAATTGTGAGTTGAAACGTTAATTTCCCCAAAGTAGAAGGTTTGAGGACCCGACATAACTAAGGTTCTGTTTAACAAACAATAGGATATCAATTTCCACGAGGTATGTGGTCCGAGGACCATGCATGACCAAGTTTCTGTTTGATATTTAGAAACAGTGAATTGAAGTGTTAATTTCCCCAAAGTAGAAGGTCTGAGGACTCGACATAACTAAGGTTCTGTTTAACAAACAATAGGGTATCAATTTCCACGAGGTATGTGGTCCGAGGACCATGCATGACCAAGTTTCTATTTGATATTTAGAAATAGTGAATTGAAGTATTAATTTTCCCAAAGTAGAAGGTCTGAGGACCTGACATAACTATGGTTCTGTTTAACAAACAATAAGATATCAATTTCCACGAGGTATGTGGTCTGAGGACCATGCATGACTAAGTTTCTGTTTGATATTTAGAAATAGTGAATTGAAGTGTTAATTTTCCCAAAGTAGAAGGTCTGAGAACTCGACATAACTAAGGTTCTATTTAACAAACAATATGATATCAATTTTCACGAGGTATGTGGTCCGAGGACCATGCATGACCAAGTTTCTGTTTCATATTTAGAAACAGTGAATTGAAGTGTTAATTTTTCCAAAGTAGAAGGTTTGAGGACCTGACATAACTATGGTTCTGTTTAACAAACAATAGGATATCAATTTCCACGAGGTATGTGGTCCGAGGACCATGCATGACCAAGTTTCTGTTTGATATTTAGAAACAGTGAATTGAAGTGTTAATTTTCTCAAAGTAGAAGGTCTGAGGACCTGACATAACTATGGTTCTGTTTAACAAACAATAGGATATCAATTTCCACGAGGTATGTGGTCCGAGGACCATGCATGACTAAGTTTCTGTTTGATATTTAGAAATAGTGAATTGAAGTGTTAATTTCTCCAAAGTAGAAGGTCTGAGGACCCGACATAACTAAGGTTCTATTTAACAAATAATAGGATATCAATTTCCACGAGATATGTGGTCCGAGGACCATGCATGACCAGATTTCTGTTTGATATTTAGAAATAGTGAATTGAAGTGTTAATCTCCCCAAAGTAGAAGGTCTGAGGACCCGACATAACTAAGGTTCTGTTTAACAAACAATAGGATATCAATTTCCACGAGGTATGTGGTCTAAGAACCATGCATGACCAAGTTTCTGTTTGATATTTAGAAATAGTGAATTGAAATGCATAATGATAATTTGAACAACGAACGACAAAAGTGCTTTTTATTAATAATAATACATTCGTAGGTTGTTTACATTTCAAGGGCGTTGTACAATTTTTTCATCTAGATCAGCTAAGCGATATGACCCTATGCCCGCTATAGAAATGATCTGATATGGTCCTTCCCAATTTGGTGCTAGCTTTCCCCACGCTGGATTTTTGGAAGTACCCATGACTTTCCTCAACACCAAATCCCCAGGCGCTAGTGGCCTTAGCTTCACATGAGTATCATATCCTCGTTTGAGCTTTTGCTGATAATAAGCCATTTAGACCATGGCGGCCTCTCGCCGTTCCTCAACCAGATCCAGGCTTCTTTCCAGGAGGCCATCGCTATGTCCCGGGCTGAAAGAACTCGTCCTTAATGTGGGAAACCCAAATTTCAAAGGCATTACTGCCTCGACCCTATAGGTTATGGAGAAGGGTGTTTCTCCTGTGGATCTGCGTGGCGTAGTTCGATATGTCCACAAAACGTGTGACAATTCCTCTACCCATCTACCCTTTGCGTCATCCAGCCTCTTCTTAAGTCCACTGACTATAACTTTGTTAACAGCCTCGGTCTGCCCATTTCCCTGAGGATAAGCGGGAGTGGAGTATCTATTTGTGATGCCCAAGTCATTACAATATTTCCTGAAAACTTTACTATCAAATTGCATGCCATTATTTGAAATAAGTGTGGGAGGTACCCCAAATCTAGTGATAATGTTCTTCCAGATAAATTTCTTGGAGTCCACGTCCCTAATATTTGATAAAGGCTCAGTTTCGACCCACTTGGTGAAGTAATTAGTTCCCACGAGTAGTCACCTTTTGTTTCCCACAGCCTTTGGAAAGGGCCCAACTATATCCAGTCCCCATTGAGTGAATGGCCAAGGATTAGACAAAGGATTAAGGAAACTACCGGGCTGATGAATATTGGGAGCAAACCTCTAGCATTAGTCACATTTTCTTGCGTAGTCCTGCGCTTCTCTCTGCATATTAAGCCACCAATATCCCTGAGTCAGAGCTCTATGGGCTAAGGATCTCCCCCCAATATGGCTTCCACAAATTCTCTCGTGCAGTTCTTCCAAAAGTGCCTCCGTCGCTTCAGGATGTACACACAGCAGGTATGGTCCTGAAAAGGAGCGTTTATATAACTTTTGATCCTCGGACAACCAAAATCGAGGCACTTTTCGACGAATTTTATCTGCTTCAGACTTCTCCTCGGGCAGAATATCGCTTTTTAGAAAAGAAACCACGGGGTCCATCCAACTAGGTCCACGCCTTATCAGATGGATATGGGCGGCACCTGTGGTAGTTAAAGTCGGTTTCAACAAATCTTCGACGAGGATAATCCTAAGCAAACACTGAGCCGAGGACGTCGCCAAAGTGGCCAACGAGTCCGCATGCGTGTTTCCACTTCTAGAAACATGCGAAAGGATGAAAGAATCAAACTCAGATTGTAAACATTTGACTTGGGTTAGTTACTCTTGCATTCTTGGATCCCTAGCCTCCATGGTCCCCATCACTTGGCCCACAACTAATTGAGAATCTAAGGACATATGAACTGCCTTTCCCCCCATTCTCCGTACCATATCCATACCGACTAAGACAGCTTCATACTCAGCCTCGTTATTAGTGGCCGAGAACGCTAATCTCAATGATTTCTCAAAGGTAATTCCCTTAGGGGATACCAAAACAAGCCCAACGCCAGATCCCCTCTGGTTTGCTGCCCCATCAACATACGCTTTCCAAATCAGAGGCCCTTTGCCTGTGATCATGCCAACTGATTTTTCATCCATGTGCGATTCCTTTGCAGTTTCTTCCAACGATGGTTCAACGAATTCTGCCACCAAATCAGCGAGAACCTAGCCCTTCACCGAGGTGCACGACATATATTTGATATCGAAAGCTCCTAGAATAGTTCTCCACTTGGCTACCCTCCCCGAGTAATTAGTACTTTGCAATATTGACTTGAGAGGCAGTTGAGTCAAAACCACGACGGTGTGAGATTGAACGTAGTGAGGAAGCTTTCGTGTAGCATGGACTACCGCAAGAATTTCCTTCTCCAAAGGTAAATAACGCACCTCAGCTTCATTCAAAGATTTGCTGACATAATAAACCGATCTTTGTACCCCACCGTCGTCCCTTATTAGAACTAGACTGATGGCATGGATAGCCACAGCTAGGTATGCAAATAGGATTTCATCGACCTTCGGCTGAGACATGATGGGTGGCCGGGAAAGATATTCCTTAAGTTGCTGAAAAGCTAAAGCGCACTCCTCGGACCATTGGAATCCTTTCCATTTATTTTTAAGTTGGAAAAAAGGTCTACACCTATCAGCGGATCGAGAAATAAATCTGCTGAGAGCAGCAGTCATCCCGGTCAATTTCTGAACTTCCTTTGGATTCCGAGGTGGTTGCAAGCCCTGAATGGCTCTGACCTGTGCCGAATTTATCTCTATTCCTCTATGAGTCACCATGTAGCCTAGGAACTTTCCGGAGCCCACCTCAAAAGAAGACTTTGAGGCGTTAAGGTGCGGCTTGTACTTCCTAAGTGTTTGAAAGGCGTCGTCCAAATCTTTCACATGCATAGGTACTGTCTTACTCTTCACTACCATATCATTAACATATACCTCAATGGTCTTCCCAAGTTGCGATTCGAACATCCTAGTCATCATCCTTTGGTAAGTAGCCCTTGCATTTTTCAAACCGAATGGCATCACTTTATAGTGATAATTCCCCGTAGGAGTAATAAAGGCAGTCTTCTTCTTATCACCCAACATCAATGGTATTTGGTGATAACCCTAGAAGGCATCTAAAAAACTCATCTGAGGATGCCCAACCGTAGCATCCACTAGCTGATCGATGCAAGGCATTGGGAACGAGTCTTTTGGGCAGGCTTTGTTCAGGTCTGTGAAGTCCACACATATTCTCCACTTTCCGCTCTTCTTTTTTACTACGACCATGTGCGCCAACCATTCTGGGTAGAAAACTTCTTTAATAGCCCCAGCCCTTTTGAGCTTGAGCACCTCTTCCTTGACGGCCTCGGCATGCTCTTTCAAAGAACGCCGAGGTGGTTGCCTTCTGGGAACAACGACAGGGTTGACGTTCAAATGATGGAAAATGAAACTTGGGTCAACCCCTGGAGCCTCATAGGGATCCCAGGCAAAAACATCGATATTGTTTTTCAAAAACATCACCAATTCCATCTTCTCTTGGTGTGGTAACCGTATCCCAACTTGAAAGAACCTTTCGGGGTCATCGTTTATGAGAAACCTTTCCAAATCTTCACACGTGGCCTCTTCTGCTATCACCACACCAGGCGCATCCAGAGTTGTTAATTGCTATAAGTCTGCCATAGTCGAGGCTGAGGATTTTAATTCGGCTTGATGTAGTACTGCGGCCGATATGCATTGCCTTGCTATTGATTGGCTACCAAGAATTTCTTCAATCAATCCACCCGAGGGAAATTTCACTTTAACATGTAAAGTCGAGGAGACAGCACCCAAAGCATGCAGCCAAGGCCTAGCGACTATGGCCGTGTATGGAGAATATGCGTTAACCACAATGAAATTTACATCGACTGTCTCCGAGCCCGACTGTACGGGCAATCGAATTTGTCCCTTTGGCATGACAGCCTTCCCTTCAAAGCTTATCAACGATGAATCATAGGGAATGAGATCCTCCAGCCCTAACTTAAGCCCCTTGAATAAGTCAGGATACATAATATCCGCACCGCTACCCTGATCGACCATCACCCTCCTAACGTCATAATTCTCTATCCTCAATGTGACCACCAGGGCATCGTCGTGTGGTTGAATAGTCCTAACCTTATCTTCATCAGAGAATCCCAAAATAGGCGTACTCCCTTTGATCCTCTTCGGCCTCGAGCCAGACTCCTCAGCCTGGGAATGTGACACCGCCATCACCCTTGTGGGACAGGAACCGGTCCTGCCAGGTGCAGCGAAGATGACATTAATCGTTCCTAAGGGCGGCCGAGTTGAGTTGTTCTTCTGATTATTTGAACTCGAATGATTTCCTTGTCCGTTGGGTTGATACAGGTGCTGCTTCAATTTTCTTTCGCTAACAAGCTACTCTAAATGGTTCCAAAGGGTCCGACAATTCTCGGTAGTATGACCCACATCTTGATGATACTAGCAAAAGAGGTTCTGATTCCGTTTCATAGGGTCCCCTGCCATCTTACTGGGCCACTTGAAATAGGGTTCCTTACGGACTTTCTCCAGTAGTTGGTGCACTGGTTCTCAAAATACGGTATTAACTACTTGAGGATTGGCTGAACCAGATTGCCCAGAGAAATCTCTCCTCGGCTTATTGTTATGGTACCTGTTTGACCTGAAATCCCTTCTTTCTTGAGGGATAACCTTCGCCTTACCCTTACCTTGTTGTTGATCTTCCTCAACCCTGTTGTACTCATCGATGCGATCCATGAGGCGACGTACACTTCGCACGGGCTTTTTGGTCAGAGATTTTCTTAAATCATGATCAGTTGGAAGGCCCACTTTGAAAGTGTTAATCGCCACTTCGTCAAAATCTCCATCGATTTCATTAAACATTTCCCAGTATCTGTCAGAATACCCTTTCAAAGTCTCACCCTCCCTCATGGCCATGGATAACAATGAGTCCAAAGGCCGAGGAACTCTGCTGCATGTAATGAATCGAGATGCAAATTCCCTAGTGAGTTCCATGAAAGAATCGACAGACCCCGACTTTAGTCCGTTAAACCATCTCATAGCAACTTGTCCCAGGCTAGAAGGAAAGACTTTGCATATTAAGGTTTCGTTCTGAGAATGTACCGCCATCCTCTGATTAAAATGGCTCACGTGTTTGACTGGGTCTGTCCTGCCATTATAGATGGTGAAGGTAGGCTAAGTGAACTGTCTTGGGAGCCTTCCCTTCTTGATCCTGCATGAGAAGGGTGACTTGGAGAGTTGGTGCAACGCTCGGCTCATAGCATCGTTCCCCAAGCCCCTAGAGGGAAACTTCTTGTGCTTACGACTTGGAAGGTCATCCTTCTCGTAAGAGAAGGTTTCTCTAGGGGGAGTCCTGGACCTTGGACTGTAATTGCTTCCCCGGGACCCCCCAGAGGAAGGATTGGATGGAGGTGAAGCCCGCCTTCGTCTGACACGGCGTAGCTTTTTCTTGAGGTGGTCAATCTCCTCTGCATGGCCTTGGCATCATCCTCATGGGTGGCCCTGCTTCCACCACGCGAATGGCTTGCATCAGGATATACTGTATGCACGCTTCCCTCTCGATCCCTCCGTCGCTCAAGACGCTCAAAATGATCTTCGCGTTGGGACCCTTGAGACTCTGCATGATGCGAACCTAAGCCTGCTGTAGAGAGGAAAAATTCCCGACCTATCACAAGCTGACACATCATACTACCAGGTCCACAAAATACAACTAATTACAAAGCGCCACGTACTGCTGCTAGGTTTTGCCATCACTATTCAGATTCCAATAGAAATTTGCCAAGTGTCATTGAAATAAAGGCATGAAACTGCATCGGCATGCGTAAGCGATGACACAGGCAGCCCTGCACGTGTAAGCGATGACACAAGCAGCCCTGCACGTGTAAGCGATGACACAAGCAATCCAGCACGTGTAAGCGATGACATAAGCGGACCAATCAAGCTGTGACAAGTGTCACCAATCAGACTCTGCCACGTGTCACTCACCCACCCCTAAACTCCTATAAATAGAAGCCTTCCTAAGACATTTAGGAGGACAGAGAAAAGGAAGAAGATATCTTGAGTTCAGAAATCCAGAAGCTCTGCCGGAATCAAACCCCAAAGCCTCCAAGAATTTCAACCTCGAATTCAGACAACATTCGAAGCAAAATCATCCAAACTACTCGTCCAGGTCTCAAAGGTCACTAGAATCAAGCTCAAAAGCCTCCAAAAACCTCAACAAACCATAAATCAACGAAGCTCTACGGAATCAAGCCTCTAAAGCACCGAAGAACTTCCACCACAAACCTTCAAACACGAAGAACACACGAAGAACACGAAGAACAAAGAATTTCTAACAAGCTCATAGCCAGAGATTCATTGTAATTCCGTTTCAAAGATCTTCGATCCATTCCTCAGCCAAATTGAAGGATATCTTGTGTTCAAATCAAAATCACATTACCACAATTCCAATCAATAAATCTTTCAGGGAGATTGAATCAGAGGATCACTCTTTTGTAATTACAGAGAATTGTACCACATATTCATCAATACAAATTCGTATTTGTGAAACTATTTTTACTTGTTTCATTTATTTCGAACTAAGAATTTAGTCATCTACAAATTCTGGCACGCCCGGTGGGACCTCTCTGCCTCTCATCTCTTTCTCCTTCAAAAGAAAAGAAATTCAATTTGCTGCTAGCTTCGATGGCTTCTAACAAGAATGCTAAAAAATCAGTGATGGATGCTTCTGTTGCGGATGATTATGTCGGCCCAATCACTCGTAGTCGATCCAAAGCTCTTGATCAACCGCAACCCCAATCAACCAAAGAAAGCAAGCTTCATAATATCATCTCTCTAGACTTTCTTGCAAAAAGGAAAGCTACCGCTAAGGATTCATCTGTCTCGAAGGATTTTGAGATCAATGATGAATCATCCCCAACAAAGACCTTTTCCATCAACTCTTCACCCATGATGAGAAGTCTAAGGAATAAAATGCCTTTGACTCATCCTGTCTCATCGTTTTCTCCATCATATCTAGAGGTCATGCCAATAATGATGACCAACACCTCTACTGTGGAAGAAAAGATGGCTGAAATGGAACAAAGGGTCACCCTTCTCACAAAAGCACTTGAAGATAAGGATGTCCAAATTGTAACCCTGATGAACAAACTAGAAGTCCAAGATTCGGGTGAATCAAATCCAGACCTTGAGCACCCTCCTGGCTTTACCTTGAAGGGAGAAAATGCTAGGGGTGATAAGGGAAAAGGAGGTGAAGGCACTTCTCAACAAGGACATTCCACCTTAATGGCCTTGATATCTGTCCAACAACTGCAGGACATGATAACGAACACCATACAAGCACAATATGGAGGTTCTTCTACACATTCTCTCATATATTCAAAACCTTATACGAAGCGCATTGACAATATGAGAATGCCAAATGGTTATCAACCCGCCAAGTTCTTACAATTCGATGGCAAGGGAAACCCTAAGCAACACGTTGCTCACTTTGTAGAAACCTGTGAGAACGCAGGGACTCAAGGAGGACTCTTTATAAAGCAGTTTGTTCGTTCACTGAAAGGGAATGCCTTTGATTGGTATACAGATTTGGAACCTGAGTCAATTGATAGTTGGGATCAGTTGGAAAGGGAGTTCCTTAACCGGTTTTACAGCACGCGCCGCACGGTAAGCATGATGGAGCTTACCAATACTAAGCAGTGGAAAGACGAACCCGTTGTTGACTACATCAATCGGTGGCATTCTTTGAGTTTAGATTGTAAGGATAGACTTTCTGAAATATCTGCTGTAGAAATGTGCATCCAAGGCATGCATTGGGGACTTCTGTACATCCTACAAAGGGTAAAGCCCCGAACATTCGAAGAATTGGCAACTCGTGCGCATGACATGGAATTGAGTATCTCTTGCTATGAAAATCTGAAACCTCCCATACCTGAAGAAAAGAAAGAAAGGCGAGAAATAAGGAAAAATGACAGGAATACGAAAAGTAATGTCAAACACTCCATGAATGTCAACCTTGCCCCAGTCAAAATTTCAACAGGAAATGTAAAGGCTAACGAGAAGAGGCCTGAGGGAGGCCAACGACGCGAGACGCGTCGCTCATCACTAAGGAATGGGAACAAAAGGTGTATCCTTTCCTTGACGCTGATATACCCGAAATGCTAGAACAACTACTCAACTTGAAATTAATTGAATTGCCAGAATGCAAACGACCGGAAGAAGTAGGAAAGGTTGATGACCCGAACTATTGTAAGTATCATCGCATCATAAGTCATCCGATCCAAAAATGCTTTGTTCTTAAAGAACTCATCATGAAGCTAGCCAAGGAAAGGAAAATCGACTTAGATGTTAATGATGTTGCTCAGTCAAACCTTGTAACATTTGCTTACGGGTCGCCTAGTTGCAAGTCTCCAACTACTAAGCAGAGGGCAAATACCAGGTTCATTCGATTTGGTTCTTTGGAACCTGTTCAAGTTCAGCTCTCACAAAAAGCATTTGATTATAACTCAAATGATGATAGAAAGTCAGCAATGGATGAGGAAGAGGGTTGGACGTTGGTTACTCGTAAGAGATGGAAGAAGAGACGAGTTCCCTCTTCATTTGATCACCCAAGAGTCCAGAAGAGCACAAAACCAAATTCAGCCACAGTCAAGAAGAAAGAATGATAAAAGGAAAGAAAGACTAAGAACGGAAATGTGTGATGATTCGGCACAAACCCAAAAATTTCGAAGTCTTGTCACATTGGAAGAATTTTTCCCCATAAAATTCTTTCAAAACAAGTCAGCGGAGGCTGTTCACACGGTCTCTCATTGTGAAGTCAATGAAAAACAAAAAGGTGTTGACCATGGTAGTTCAAATGAGACTTTGTCGTCTTTAGAACAACTCAAATCTCAGGTTGATAAAGTTGAACCCTCACAATCCTCTACCTCACCGAAAGAAGGGATCATCCACTCTCTTGAAGAGCCAAAGATTTACACTCCTTGTACCAATACACCTCAACAAACACAGGAATGTTTCGCGTGCTCTCCAGACTTGACTTTCACTGATGAGGATCTATTGTTAGGCCCTAAGCCTCACAATCGTCCACTTTATGTCTCTGGTTATGCTCGTGAACAAAAGATTGATCGCATTCTCATTGATGGCGGTTCAGCTATTAATATACTACCGAAAATGACAATGAGACGACTTGGTCTTGCTATGGAGGAATTATCACACAGTCGCTTGGTCATACAAGGTTTTAACCAAGGAGGACAACGCGCCATCGGCATGATACACTTGGAGTTAATTATTGGAGAATTGACAAGCAAAGTTTTGTTCCATGTCAGTGGCGGCGCCACGTACAAGTCAGGGTGTTCCCAGGAACACCCTGACTTGAAATTTTTTTTTTTTATATGTAATAATTAAAATTTTTTATATATGAAGATATCAGGAACACCCTCAACAAAATTAGGAACACCCTCAAATTTTTTTAAAAAAATTTATTTGTTCTACTTTCAAGAAAAAAAAAACCCAAAAAAAAAATTTGAACTAAAATCTGAAAAAAAAAATGGTAACAGAGACAGAAGCAAGCCCACGGCAAGCCCATAACAAGCCCACGGCAAGCCCACAGATTCTCAAAAAAAAAAAAAAAAACACACGGTCACGTCGCTCGCAGAGCAAACCAAACCCCAATATAGACAAAACATACCAAACCCCAAACCCTAATACAGACAGAGCAAACCAAACCCCAAACCCCAAAACAGAGCAAACCAAAGTACCAGCTCGTTCGTCGTCGCCGCAACTCGCTCGTCGTCGCCGCAACTCGCTCGTCGTCGTCGTAGCTCGCTCGTCTTCGTCGTCACTCATCGTGGATCGCGCCTCATCGCCTCATCGCAGATCGCGCGTTGCTCATCGTAGATCGCCCCTCATCGCCTCATGGCCCTCATCGCAGATCGCGCGTTGCTCATCGCACCTCATCGCCTCATCGCGGATCGCGCCTCCGCCGCCTTATCGCCTCATCAGAGATTGCGCCTCATCACTCATCGCAGATCGGGATCGCAGAGCTGCTCCGGTCTCGGTTCTCGGTGCTCGGAGCTTGGTGCTCGGTGATCGGGATCTCAACTCTCAAGGTGTTTCTCTCTCTTTTTCTCTCTCGCAGTCTGTCACTCTCTCTCTCTCTCTCTCTCTCTCTCTCTCTCTCTCTGAAATGAAATCTATGAAATGAATTAATGAAATAAAATGAATGAATGCGCTTTTTATTCTAACTCTCTCTCTCTCTCTCTTGAACTGTAAGTTAGTGATTGGTGGATTTATTAATATTTTGTTTTTTGCCTTTTTTTTTATTTACTTTTTAAATTTGGCTTTATTTTATTCTTATCCGTTTAGTGATGGTCAATTTGTGTTGGTGTTAGTGAGATATGTGTAATGTGTATTGTAATTTGTGATTGTGAAATTTTTTGATTGGCAGTTGGCTATTATAATTGGGGCATCAGGCGTGAGGCTTGTACCAATGTGCTTGTCTCTTGAGTGGGGTGGGGGTAGATGGGCACATGGGGTCGAGTTACATTGCTTTAATTATTGTGTTGCACATGAGATATGTAATGACTGACTCTTTTAGTGTAATATGTATATGAGGCTAAACAATATAATAAATTAAAGTAGTATAATTAATGACAAATAAATTAAATCAATATAGTTTATTGTTACGCTAAACAACAATAATTAAAGCAATATAATTAACTAATACATTATAAAAGACAAACAAATTAAATTATGTTAGACTAAACAACAATTAATAATTTTATAATTAATGAAACAACAATATAACAAATTATAATTTATAAAAAACAAACAAATTAATGAAACAAATAAACAACAATAATTAATAATTTTATTAATATTTCAAATAAACTTCTAGTTTATTATTTATTCTTTTGCTAGAATTATGAACAAATATTTGATAAGAAAACCACGCACCCAAAAAAAAATTTCTGAGAAAAACTTTTAGGAACACCCTGAAAAAAATTCCTGGAGCCGCCAATCCATGTCATTGATGCCAAGACAACCTACAACATGTTGTTAGGACGTCCATGGATCCATGGGAACGGAATAGTGCCGTCAACTTTGCACCAATGTTTCAAGTATCTTCAAGGTGGAATAAAGAAAGTAGATGCCGACTTGAAGCCTTTTTCTGAAACTGAAGCTCACTTTGCTGACGCGAAGTTTTATGTAGAAGATGATATTCCTAATGAAGTTCTCCCAGTTGAAGTCCCGTCTATGAAAATCAAGCAGGGTGAAAAGAAGCATGTTAAATTCATCACTAGAAAGGATATTCCTTCCCCAAAGGAAGATCCACGATATGGGAATAACCAGTCTAGTGAGTCTACTAGCAATTTAGAGAGAGCAGATGAAAGTTCTACGCCTTCCAATAACCCTCCATTCCTCCGTTATGTACCATTGTCACGCCGCAAAAACGGACAATAACCATTCACGGAATGCCTTCAATCTACAATGGACATGCGAAGACCTTCTACAAAGCTCACAATGAAGGATGTAGCCATGTTGAAAGAAAATCATGTAATGCCTTTAACTTCATCCACAAATCCTTTGCCCTCAAAGCCATTAAATGGATTCGTGAAGTCTTCACAAAGCCTAACAGAGCATGGTATTCTACCAAGTAAACGGACGAAAGAATGGTTTGACCTAAAGGCATATAGGCTATTAGCCAAAGCAGGCTATGATTTCTCAAAACAAAGCGGCCTAGGGAAACTAATTCCAGAAGCCACCGGAGAAAAGATGCACGGCCTTAGTAAAACGCAAGGGAAAATGCGACTTGAAGGGCATGAAATTCCTACCCCAAAGGCTGGAATAGGTTATACTCCAGAACCACCGGCTCAAATATGGATCAATAAAAGAAGCAATGCTTCAAGTTCCCAATACATAACAGTAGAGGTTGATGAAAGTTCGAATCAAAGAAAAGATCACTCTTCATCACGCATCTCAGTTTTCGATCGCATTAAGGCTTCATCGTCAAGAATTACAGTGTTCGACAAGTTGAATACGGCTTGTTTAACGCAAAATCGAGACACTTTTGCGTGTGGATCAGTCTTTAATCGATTGGGGGCAACAAAAAGGCCCATTGATATTTGCTCTCAAAGCTCAATAAACTTTGAGGACCAAAAGGAGGAGAAAGCTAATGATGAGATACGTAGTAGTATTCCTTCACGCATGAAGCGTAACTTTATCTTGGATATCAGCACTGAAGGAGCTCTCAAAGTCAAAAGGTGAACGATTGTACACACAAGTCAGTCACTCGTCCACAATGAGCAAAATGAAGAAGTATCATCCTCATTTCATATTACAGTAGAAGAAGATACACTGTCAAATGATGAAGCCGCAAAGAATGAGGTCGATGAAGCTCCCCTAGCCTTGGAAGATGGAGTACAGGCTACAGTTGACGAACTTAAAGAGATCAATTTAGGAACTACTGAAGAACCTCGACCAACTTTCATCAGTGCCCTTCTCACTCCTGCAGAAGAAGAAGGATACCTCCAGCTCCTGGTAGAATATAAAGATGTGTTTGCTTGGACTTACAAAGAAATGCTTGGGCTCAATCCAAGTATTGCTTTACACCATTTGGCAGTAAAGAAGGGCGTGCACCCAGTAAAACAAGCTCAAATACGCTTTTGGCCGAAGCTTATCCCTCAAATAGAAACTGAGGTCAATAAGCTAATTAAGGCAGGCTTCATCCGTGAAGTACAGTATCCGGAGTGGATCACTAATATCGTCCATGTCAAAAAGAAGAATGGACAAATCCGGGTGTGCGTTGACTTCCGTGATCTGAAAAATGCATGTCCCAAGGATGATTTTCCGTTGCCTATCACTGAAATCATGGTTAACGCCACTACTGGTCATGAAGCCTTATCTTTCGTGGATGGCTTTTCTGGTTACAACCAAATTCAAATGAATCCTAAGGATGAAGAGTTCACAGCTTTTCGTACCCTTAAAGGTATTTATTGTTACAAAGTAATGCCTTTTGGATTAAAGAACGCTGGTGCTACTTATCAACGAGCCATGCAAAAGATCTTTGATAATGTACTTCATAAGTACGTGGAGTGTTATGTCGATGATCTGGTGGTTAAAACAAAAAGGAGGGAAGACCATCTGGTAGATTTGCGATCCGTGTTCAACCGCTTAAGAAAGTATTAGCTTAAAATGAACCCTCGCAAATGCGCTTTCGGCGTAACATCCGGGAAATTTCTTGGTTTCATTGTGAGGCACCGCAGTATTGAAATTGACCAGTCCAAAATTGAAGCTATCCAGAAAATGCCAAAGCCCAAGAACCTGCGAGAACTTAGAGGCTTGCAAGGAAAACTAGCTTACATACGACGATTTATTTCAAACTTGGCAGATCGATGTCAACCTTTCAATAGATTAATGAAGAATGATGCACACTTTCAATGGGATGAGGCTTGTAGCAATGCTTTTACGCGCATCAAAAGATACTTGCTTAATCCTCCAGTTTTAGGTGCTCCTATCCCGAGAAAGCCTTTGGTGTTGTACATCGCGGCACAAGAAAGGTCTCTAGGTGCTCTTATGGCACAAGAAAATAAAGAAGGGAAAGAAAGAGCCCTTTATTATTTAAGTCGGACTCTCAATGGAGCTGAATTAAATTATTCTCCTATTGAAAAGATGTGCCTCGCTCTTTTCTTTGCCATAGACAAATTGGAACACTACATGCAAGCACATACGGTCCATTTGATAGCAAAGGTGGACCCGATTAAATATGTCCTCTCCAGGCCAGTGGTTTCGGGTCGCATAGCTCGATGGGCAGTCTTGCTGCAACAATACGACCTTGCATATGTTCCGCAAAAAGCCATCAAAGGACAAGTATTGGCAGATTTCTTAGCTGATCACCCAGTTCCATCTGATTGGGAGTTCTCTGATGATTTCCTAGACGAAGATGTGTTTTACATTGAAGTAATGCCACCATGGATGATGTTTTTCGATGGGGCTGCACGTCAAGAAAGAGCGGGGGCAGGTGTAGTGTTTGTTTCTCCACAATGACAAATACTTCTATATTCGTTCTCATTAAGCGAACTTTGCTCTAACAATGTAGCTGAATATCAAGCATTGATCATTGGTCTACAAATGGCCATTGAAATCAGCATATCGCAACTCGAGATCTTTGGGGATTCCAAATTAATTATCAACCAAATCTTGGAGCAGTATGATGTCAAGAAAGAGGACCTTGTCCCTTATTGCAACTATGCGAAGAAGTTGCTCGCAAATTTTGAGGCAATTACACTGGAGCATATACCGAGGAAGGAGAATAGACAGGCTGATGCTTTAGCTAATTTGGCTACCACCTTAGCATTATCCCAAGAAGAGACAGCCAAAGTTGCTGTTTCCCAAAGGTGGGTGGTGCCTTTCGTGGTTGAAGAAGAAAAAGAAGAAAAGCAAGCCAACGTCATTTCTGTATGCCTTGTCGAAAGGGAAGATTGGCGACAAACAATCATTGAGTACCTTCAGCATGGAAGACTCCCGGATGATGTACGCCACAAGACCGAAGTTCGATGAAGGGCTGCTCGATTCATTTACTATAAAGAAACTCTTTTCCGCCGTTCATTTGATGGTTTGTTTCTCCGTTGCTTAGGAGAGGAAGAGGCTAAACAAGCCTTAGAAGAAGCTCATTCTAGAATATGCAGTGCACACCAATCAGGTCCTAAGTTACACTACATGATCAAGCGAATGGGTTACTATTGGCCTACGATGGTGCAAGATTCCATGGAGTATGCTAAGAAGTGCGAAGCTTGTCAATATCATGCAAACTTCATCCATCAGCCACCAGAACCTCTACACCCAACTGTAGCTTCTTGGCCTTTTGATGCATGGGGGCTTGACGCAATAGGAACATTACCAAAATCATCTGGTGGCCATTTGTACATCTTGGCTGCAACTGATTACTTCTCAAAATGGGCAAAAGCTGTGCCTCTTAGGGAAGTAAAGAAAGAGACGGTGGTCAATTTTATTCGAACTCACTTGATCTATTGGTATGGTGTCCCTCGATATATCATAACCGATAATGGCAAACCGTTTCAGAATAGGTTGATGACAGAGTTGTGCGAGAAATTTGCATTCAAACAGTACAATTCTTCTATGTACAATGCCCCAGCAAATGGATTAGCCGAAGCCTTTAACAAAACTCTTGGCAGTTTGTTAAAAAAAGTGGTATCCAAAACTAAGCGAGGCTGGCATGAAAAAATTGGAGAAGCATTATGGGTATATCGAACAACATTTCGAACGCCTACTCAAGCGATCCCGTATTCTCTCGTTTATGGAGTAGAAGCTATCCTTCCCTTAGAACGCCAGATCCCATCACTACGAATCGCCATTCAAGAAGGGTTAACTAAAGAGGAAAATGCCAAGCTTAGGTTACAAGAGTTGGAGGCACTGGATGAGAAAAGACTCGAGGCCCAACAACGCCTTGAGTGCTATCAAGCTCGTTTGCCAAGCGCATTCAATAAAAGAGTTAAACCACGATCATTCCAAGTTGGTGACTTAGTCTTCGCTGTTCGAAGACCTATCATCATGACTCATTGTACAGGCGGTAAGTTCACCTCGAAATGGGATGGACCTTATGTTGTACAAGAAGTCTACACTAATGGAGCTTACAAGTTGATTGATCAGGAAGGTGTAAGGATCGGCCCCATCAATGGGAAGTTCCTCAAACGCTTCTATGCTTGAAAATCAAGAATTGCTCCTCGGTAAGAGCTTAAACTACCCACTGCAGTACTACAAGGGTACATGATGTTTTCCCATTACCTTTGAAAGTGCACAAATAAGGAGAAATTAATCCCACTCTATGTCACCATTTGTGAGTGTGGCGTAGTGGTTGGATGCCCATGTCGTCCTTGAGGCCAAGGTCTCGGGTTCGATTAGAGGTGATACCCACAGTTGCACAATTGGTACCCATGAAATCTCGTGGGGTGTAAGGCGAGGATTACACATGTGAGCCCTCCCTTTTTGTAAAAAGAAACAACAAAAACAAAAAAATAGAAAAAAAAAACAAAAGAAAAGAAAAACAAAGAAAAAAAAATCATCAAAACCATGAAAAAAAAATCATCAAAAAAAAAAAAATTCTGGTTGAACTACGTAATGACTTGATCCCTCTCCGGGGTACGTAGGCAGCTTAGTACTTTTCACTAAGTTCAGTCACATAAAAAGAAGAAGGACTGCCAGTCTAGCTTGAAGAGTTTGTCCAAAGGTCGTCAATATGCTTTCAAGAACCCTTTGATTGGCAAGGCGTCGCTTAAGATCAATCAATGGCTCACTATATGATGTTCAAAGATCATTGTGGTAGAAAGTGATAGCTGCAAAGAATTGGTGTTACTTAGCTTTCCTTGAAATAATGATAAGTTGATTCTCGGTTATGGAGTAAAATAAAATCTTCAACCTTTGTTGCAAGGAATGGAGTCTGCATGGCATTGCTCATCTTTTGTGGACATATTCCCACGTCTCTGAAGTATACTTTGCATCACTTATCTCCTGGGGGCATCTTTTTTGTACCTTTCAAGTCTAGGCTATATTGTCTCTCTTCTAGGTTGTGCCACTTCACAACTCTGAAATTTGAACCACATCATCTCCCTTCTGAGTGGTGTTGTTTCACATTATGTCTCAAAATCTGGACAACGTCACCTTCCTCCAACATCTGAAGTTGATGTTGCATCATCTCTCCTCTAAGGGCATGTTCGTGCAATGTCAAAATCATGGCGGCATTCTTCTCACATCTTCAAGGTTTTATTGGCATCTCTTTGCATCCTCAAAGTCTTGATGGGAGCTTCTTGAAACTTCAAGCTTCATTATAAAAGCCAATATTAGTGCAACTTCGATGCGAATGAAGTGTTGACATAGCTTCAGGGTAAAAATGAATGTCGACATAGCTTCTGTGCAAATGAAGTGTTGACGTAGCTTCATGGCAAAGATGAATGTTGGCATGGCTTCTGTGCAAATGAAGTGTTGACGTAGCTTCATGGCAAAGATAAATGTTGGCCCAGCTTCAATGTGAATGAAGTGTTGACGTAGCTTCATGGCAAAGATGAATGTTGGCATGGCTTCTGTGCAAATGGAGTGTTGACACGACTGCATGACAAAGATGGATGTCGGCGCGACTTCAATGTAGATGAACTGTTGGCCTAGCTTCGATGCAAATGAAGTGTTGACGTAGCTTCATGGCAAAGATGAATGTTGGCATGGCTTCTGTGCAAATGGAGTGTTGACACGACTGCATGACAAAGATGGATGTCGGCACGACTTCAATATAGATAAACTGTTGGCCCAGCTTCGATGCAAATGAAGCGTTGACGTAGCTTCATGGGCGATAGCATTATTACCTAGCTGAATATCCTTATGGAAATGTTGTTGCAAAGACGAATATCACTAAAAGATTTTTGATGCAAGAAAAGAATGTAACAACATGAAGGCATACGTTCTTGCAACGTTGCTATCAATGAAATATAAAGTCACCAAATGAAGGCAAACACTTCTATGAGAACATCAGCGTGAAATTTGATGTCAAAACCCAAAGATCAAGGAAATTGAGCTGCAAAACAAAAACAAGCAACAACGAAAAAAAAAATGTCAGAAGAAAATCTCATTGCATGTCTAAACAAAGGACAAAAGAAAAAGAAAAAAAAAATCTTAAAAGCTGGAGAAGAAGATTGAAGGCTAAGAATGCCCAAATGAACGAAACCAATCTCACATCTTATATAGAGAATTTTTGCTAAACTAGCAGACAAAAAAAAAAAAAAATGAAGAAAGTCAGCAAACCATTAAATAGTTCTACCAACCGACCAATGAAAAAAACTTATATTCACATTTTAGAAATGTGAAAACAATTGGAACTCAAAGTCAGATTTTACAAACTCAAATGCACTTAAAATCAGAGAAGTCTGCGCTGAATTTTGAAATGAAAGAGCATATTCAGCCATGGAGACAGAAGATAATGGCTCATTACCCACATGGAAAGTCTAAATTTCTACATCCTCTCAGGGCGGCCACCAGAATTTCTACATCCTGTCAGGGCGGCCACCACAATATTAGACCAAAAGGCCATAAGTCCAACAAAGACCCACGACTTTCTCATCCAAATTTGTGAAAATCTAGACCTTATTTCACAAAACTGACACCACAGGAGTCTTCTACAGCCTTCGATCCACCAAACCTAAAAATTTCAGGCCTAGATACCCGGCCACGCGTCGCCACACATGGTCACAAATTTTCAGCGACCCGCGGGTTTCTCATTCAAATCTGCGCAAATTTGAGGACAATTTTACAAAACTGATACCACCATTAGAGCTATCGGCCTTCGATCTACAAAACCTGAAATTTTTAGGTCCAAACAGTCAACCACGCGCCACCATGCGCCGCCACAAGCTCGTGATGACCACTGGTTTAGTCCATCAAAACTGTGCAAATCTGTGCACAATTTCACAAAACCGACCATATAGCAGTCTTCTACGGCCTCATAACTACAAGATGTAAAAATTTCAAGCCCAAACGATGAGCCATGCGCCGCCAGAAGGTCCGGCAATCCCAGCTTCAGTTGCACGCGCTGCCATGCGCCGCTAGATGAGTCCACACGCTCCCACACGCCGGCAATCTCTCACGCGCGTGCACGCGCCACGCGTGACACGCGCTCCAGATCGATGACGTCATCCTCCTCGACCCGGTTCGACCCGAAAAACCGACCCAAATCCAAACCGCCTAAAAAAAAAACTTTGACAAATTAAGACTTTGACTTTGACCAAAAAGTCAAAATTTTCAAAACGGACCTGTCCCACTCAATTTTTCGTATACTTTCCAATTTTGGGGACTGTTTCTTCAACCGAGACTTGAAAATTGCATAACAGTCCAATTTCTGAAAAATTGACTTTTGCACAAATTTTGACCAAAAGTCAAAATTTTTAAGATTGACTTGTCTTGCTCAATTTTTCGCGTACTTTCCAATTTTTGGGTCTATTTATTTATTTGAGAATCTAAAATTGCTCAAATAGTGTGATTCTACAACTATTGGCTTTGATGTAAATTTTGACCGAAGATCAAGATGTTTAAGCAAAACTTGTCCTATTAGGTTTTCGCAAAGATTTTGATTTTGAAATCTAGGTATTTGTTTTGGACTTAGAAACTACACCCGCTTCTCCAAAGTACTAGCGGTATCCAAAATTTAAGCTCTCAAGATCATAATGTGAGATCCATCCATTTGGTCTGGATTCCCTCAAAATTATCTTCCAGACTTGATCAAAGCTCCCCTTTCAAAAACAGACGAACTCTCACAAGTATGTCTCAAAATTGAAATTACATTAGGTCACTACTTCAGCCTACTATTTTCGTTAGTGCCTACCAGTCTCCAACCTAACATTCCCATTCGGCGCCTACCGTTCTCATCCACCGTACTCATCCACCGTTCTCACCAAAAAGTCTCGTCCGCCGTTCTTAACTACCCAACTACCATTCTTCATCTCTTCGCTATAAATAGAAGGGCCGGATCCACTAAAACTCATCAAGAAAAAAAACACACATACACTGAGTCATGAAATGAAGATTTGCTTCTTTCAAATTTTCAAATCCTCCTTCTCACAACCAGTTCTCACTATGGCCTCGTCATTCTCAATACCTAGCAACCAAGATCGCTTCATAATCAGTTTGAAATCAACCCCTTCATGGTTCAGTAGTAACCCTTCTCATAACATCATCACTGTTTTAGGATTCAAACAAATTTTGTTTCCTCACATAATGACCACATTTGATCATAAAGTTATTCATAACAAGGTCTGCATCGACCTTCCATGCTTCCGTGGAATTGGATGGCCAGGAAATCCAAGTCCAACAGAGACACCTGTTCCTAAAAACAGGGCTTTCGTAGTCTCTCTTCAATTGTTTGGTCTCCCATTAGAAGCAGTGGTTCGGAACAATCAGCAACTTGGCTGGTTTCTAAAACCAGGATCACAAGTTAGCTCCATCTTTCATTTGTTGTGCTTTCCCAACAAAGTTGCATCAGGTGAAGATGGTAAAAAGTGTTGGGGTATCCTACAAATTGTCTCCCACCCAACACTTGTGATGACCTCCAAGGTACCAGCTCATCCGAAATTAGCCTTTGGTGTCGGTGAATGGTCGCCAAAGCCTCATTCCATGTTTCCACTAGCATGGGGTCCAAAGGTCATCATTGCTGGTACCACAAAGCACACTTTCTGGAATTACTCCAACTTAAGATCAGTTTGAAGAATTTCAGAAAATTTACTTCTGAAATTACTTCAACTTAATGTCCGTCAGTATGGTCCAGTCACACATGTGCATTCAACGACTTGCCGTCGGACTTCATTCAGCATGCAACCAGTCCCATATCTGAAGGTGTACTTCCTAGAGACATCTACGCCAGAGAGTCCCCAACATGCGGGGTCAGGGCCATGGTGTCATATGCCTCACCCATTCACTTTGCTTCATCACCATCTTTTTCACCATCAACAACAACAAGCCCAGAATCCCTTCTAAAATTACCTCAACTTAACCTGAATAATGCGATAACACAAGCACATTCAACCACACTCCCACATGTTCTCTCTATGATCCGAAGTATACCCTTTAGATATAACTTCACCAGAAGTCCTTAAAAATAAAAGGCTAGCTCTAGAGCTCTGCATGCTGTACCCAGCCAACATTCTCACCTCTTCTCCATCTTCAACACCTTGTGATCACCACCAACGATCCAAAATACTCTTCTGAAATTACTTTGACTTAACCTCTACTGAGAAAGCTCGGTCACACGAGTACATTCAAATACTGGTAGACCCCTTCTCGGTCTCATCAAAGCCTTTCATATGGGTGGGTCTACTCTTCTGCAATTACTTCATCCTGTTAAAAGCTCCACCACCTTCAACTATTTCACTAGAAGAGTCAAGTATAAAAAAAAAATCCATTTTCTTTCAAGACTCATTCACTCACCACACCCTAAAACTGTGTGCATGAACGAGTCTTAAGAGGGCATTTGTAGAGAGGGAAAATTCTCGACCTATCACAAGCTGACACATCATACTACCAGGTCCACAAAATACAACCAATTAAAAAGCACCACGTACTGCTGCTAGGTTTTGCCATCACTATTCAGATTCCAATAGAAATTTGCCAAGTGTCATTGAAATAAAAGCATGAAACTGCATCAGCATGCGTAAGCGATGACACAAGCAGCCCTGCACGTGTAAGCGATGACACAAGCAGCCCTACACGTGTAAGCGATGACACAAGCAGCCCTGCACGCGTAAGCGATGACACAAGCAATCTAGCACGTGTAAGCGATGACATAAGCGGACCAATCAGGCTGTGACAAGTGTCACCAATCAGACTCCGCCACGTGTCGCTCACCCACCCCTAAACTCCTATAAATAGAAGCCTTCCTAAGACATTTAGGAAGACAGAGAAATGGAAGAAGATATCTTGAGTTCAGAAATCCAGAAGCTCTGCCGGAATCAAACCCCAAAGCCTCCAAGAATTTCAAGAACTTCAACCTCGAATACAGACAACATTCGAAGCAAAATCATCCAAACTACTCATCCAGGTCTCAAAGGTCACTAGAATCAAGCTCAAAAGCCTCAAGAAACCTCAACAAACTATAAATCAACGAAGCTCTACGGAATCAAGTCTCTAAAGCACCGAAGAACTTCCACCACAAACCTTCAAACACGAAGAACACACGAAGAACACGAAGAACAAAGAATTTCTAACAAGCTCATAGCCAGAGATTCATTGTAATTCCGTTTCAAAGATCTTCGATCCATTCCTCAGCCAAATTGAAGGATATCTTGTGTTCAAATCAAAATCACATTACCACAATTCCAATCAATAAATCTTTCAGGGAGATTGAATCAAAGGATCACTCTTTTGTAATTACAGAGAATTATACCACATATTCATCAATACAAATTCGTATTTGTGAAACTATTTTTACTTGTTTGATTTATTTCGAACTAAGAATTTAGTCGTCTACACCTGCCATGATGTTCCAATTCCTTTCACACTAGATTTCCCACAGACGGCGCTAATTGTAAGTGCACAATTGGTACCCAGACCCAAACGAGTGATGGACTTAGGCCCAAAGAGCCTTATACAATGAAATTTGTAGAGTATGGGTTTAAAACCTAGGTTAGGGATATTGGAAAGTTGATAAATAGGCTAGAATGCCGTAGTCTATGCAAGTGATAGATGAATATGACAAAAAACCCTCCTCGGACGTAAGTCGAGGACAATTTGTATAACCTTTCTTTCTCTAAGCAAAAGATTACAATTTTTATTTTCCAAAAGAGATCCCCCTCTTCTTTCCTCTCTCGTCTTCTTATATCATTCTTCTTCTTCCCTGTTTCATCCACGTGTAACACATATCTTCCTCCTAGATACTTGTCCCATCCACCACCTTCTTAAAGTTTTCAAATAATAGCTAGAAGGCTAAAAACTATTGTTTAGAGGTCATTTCTCCATTAATGCGGCCAGGGAGGTAGATGCAGGACTTTTAATGTGGTGGTAGCAGCTTTTTTTTTAGATATTTCTCACACGTTCCTGCTTCTAACGGATGCTTGGATTACGCCTTTACCCAACAGATCTTCTAGAATTCTGTCTCTAAACCCTTTAACAAGTCCCATGGCCTTTACTGGGCTTGTCCGAGGAGATACTCCTCCTCGGACAACTCCTCGGACCATTATAGTGCGGACTGACCTGTGGGCCTAGAAGACTCTGATTAAACAGACTTATACCAACTAACTAGCCCCAAGGCCCAAACGTGCATTTAAGCATTTTTACCCTTCACAACCACTTACCTTTTTTTAGGCTAGTTTTATTGTTTTTTTTTTTTTTTAAGAATATTTTATTGTTGTTGTCAATAATAAGTTGATGTTGTTAAGTGAAATTAATTAATTGAGGTCATGGCATGTCATGTTAATAAAATTTATTATGATCAGGGAACAAAAAAAAAAAAAATGCCAATGGGTGCAAAATGTGGAACATCAATGTGACTTAGGTGGGTTTTTCATGTCTGGTTTATTATTGTTGTTGACTTGATGTTGTTAGACGATTTCAAATCCCTTGTTATGTTAAATGCAAAACATTGTTAGTATAAAATGTAGCATGCAAGTTCACTCATAGTGATTGAAAATGATTGTGATTAATTAAATTAAGGCACTCATAGTGATTTAAGGTACTTTTTTTTCATTTAATTTTGTTGTTGCTGATTTGATGTTGTTAGGTGAAATCAACCCTTGGTTTATTAGCTGTGAATTGTGATTTTAGGGGCATAACAAATCACCATCAATGCAAAATAAAACGTATGCCATGTTTTGCAAAATGTTGAAATCGATTGACGGGCATTTGTCATTTATTTCTTTGATATTATTGTCATCGCTGTCTCTTCACCTATATGTACAGTGTACTAACATTATAGCCGTATATTGAATCCGACCTACAATTTCATCAAAAAAATGTTAATTATAGCCGTAGTTTATGACTAGAGCACTTGCTTGCTAAAGCCATCGAATATAGCCAAACATACAGAACCAGAAGTCCACGACATGACAAGCGAGAGACAAGTTCAAAGAATTTTCAGAAATTTCTGTTGTGTAACATTTTTAACTAGGACCCATTAGACACGTTGGAAAGTTGATACTAAATTCTAACTTGACACTACCGTAGGGGTATCTATTCACTTTTTTTTTTTTTTGGTGAGAGATGCAGTAATATTATAAACTTATGGCCATCATAATTACTCATTATCATTAAATTAAGACACTAATTGATTTTTTTATGTAATCGGAATTCGGGATAAACTGTTGGTTTTTTATTTAGTTACAAAAAACTTTACCAATTAAATTAACTAGAATTCATATATATTTAAGCCCCCTCCCCAACAAAAAAAAAAAAAGCTAGATGAGAGATAATTATTTTTTTTCCATCCTGTCATTGTACATTTCTACCATTCAAAAAATACAGTGTTTTTTTACCCAAAAAAAAAAAAAATCAATATTTTGAGATTTTTTTTTTTGAGGGGAATATTTTGAGAGTTGATCATGAAACAATTAAGGGTGATTTTTTCTTTTTCTTTTTTGTGCGGAGATATTACTACTGGTATATGCATTAAAATGGTAGTTATATTAAAATTTGAATCAATAGTCTAAAGAATACAAGGTGTTGGAATCTGTTTGGTAAGCACACACAAATGAATAAGATAGTGAAGTAGATCACATTTTAGTTAAATTTTCTTCTTTGTGTTAAAATTCATTTCCCTTTCTTCTGTGTGTTTGTTTCTCAAAAAAAAAAAAGAGTTAAATTTCTTATTTATAAAATTATATTTATAATTTTTTTGGATCTAGCTTAGTGTCTTAATTATTATGTTTTAAATAATAAATTTTTATAATTTTTTTATCCAAGATAAAAATTCTACTCTAACTTAATTTAAGTGTATATGTGTGTGAAGCCCCTTCCTCACACCACAAAAAAAAAAAAAAAAAAGCTTTATGAGGGATAATGATTTTTTTCCATCCTGTCATTGTACATTTCTACCATTCAAAAAATATAGTGTTTTTTTTTTACCCAAAAAAAATCAATATTTTGAGAGTTGATCATGAAACAATGAAGGGTGTTTTTTTTTGTGTGTGTGTGTGTGCGTGGAGATATTACTATTGGTATATACATTGAAATGGTTGTTATATTAAAATTAGAATCAATAGTAAGAATACAAGGAGTTGGAATCTGTTTGGTAAGCACACACAAATGAATAAGATAGTGAAGTAAATCACATTTCAGTTAAATTTCTTTATTTTTGTTAGAAATCCTTTCCCTCTCTCTTGCATGTGTATGTTTGTTTCTAAAAAAAAAGTTAAATGTTATTTATAAAATTATATTTATATTTTTTTTTGGATCTATCTTAGTGTCCTAATTATTATGTTTCATATAATAAATTTTCATAATTTTTTTTATACAAGATAAAAATTCTACTCTATCTTAATCTAAGTGTATATGTGTATGAAACTCCTTCTTGGAGACTTAAATCCCGGCCCTTGCCTCCACACCCCACAAGTACTTTTACTTGTAGAGTGACTATCGCACCAAGGATGTTCGGTGATATAAATTTTTATAATTAATATTGTTGTCTTTTTTTTTTTTTTCAAAATTAATATCTCCATAAATAAATAATAAAGAAACAAAAATTGTAACATCTTATATGAACATTAATGCATGAATTCACCTGCTTGAATAAAACAAGTTTATAAGAAAAAGAAATTAAAATCAACCCTAATAATTGGAACTTATAGGATCCCATCCCATTTGTCCAATAAACAAACGGTACGGGAGAAATTCCCCAATATATTGTATACTGAGAAATTTCACCATTGTGCATGAGTAGTGTTGAGTTAAGCATTGGAAAGTTTTTACTGACATTTCACATGGTGCCAATTTCAAGCTCTCTGTGATATTTGTTTAGCATGTCTTCCAAAACTTGTGTGGAATCGTGACTACTATTTAATTTCCATCATGGATCATTAGTTGGTGCTGAATGTGGGAACGTGTGGGTTAAATTTAGTAGTACATTTTAAGCTTTTGTTGAGACTGAGATAGTTGAAACAGAATTGAAGGGAAACGGCAGAGCGAAGCAAGAAGTTAAAGGAAAAACGACAAGAGCAAGATTAAAAGAGCAGAATAAAGTGAAGAAGAAAAACGGCACAGTTTTGATTAATGAAGGCACGTGCGAGTCATGTGAGTGAAGAAGGACAGAGTTAGTTGTAATATAGGCCAGCTGTCATGCATCCAACGGTGCATTTGTATTTCCGTTAGATTAGGAAATCAGTTATTTTTGTTTTGCACTTTCCCTCTTCTGTTGATGCATATATAGAAACAGGGGCTTAATTAATTGTATACTTTTACATTTTTCAGAAATTGATCAATGAGAAATTTCTTTCCTCTCCAAAACCTTTTTGTTCTTTAATTCCAGAAGCTTCATTCTTTACATGGTATCAGAGCGTCATTTTCTTTAATTTTCTTTCACTTTCGTAGTTACCAAACAATGTTTTAGGTTTTTCGAAATCTTTCTATTTCTTCTTGATTCTCTTGAAGCTCATCATTCATGGCTTCTGATTCAACAACCAATCAAGCATAATCTTCTACACAATCTCAGGCACAGGTTGTGGCAGACGAACAATCCTTATTTTCTTCCAGCTACTGAGGCACAGGTTTAGGGATAGTTCTTACTTCGCAACCTTTAACTGGTCCAGAGAACTATCTGAGTTGGGCAAGATCCGTGTTCTTGGCTTTAAGCTCAAGAAACAAATTTGGTTTTGTGTATGGTTCAATTCCACAACCAGATCCTTCCTCTCCATTGTACAATTCTTGGAGTAAATGTAATACCATTGTGCTTTCATGGTTGACCAACTCTCTTAGTATAGATCTTAAGGCAAATGTGATGTATATCAACACTGCAAGAGATCTGTGGATTGATCTTAGAGATAGACTTTCACAAGGTAATACTCCAAGGAAATTTGAGCTGCAGAAGGAAATTGCTCGCCTTTCTCAAGGATCACTCTCAGTAAGTTCATATTTCACTAGGTTTGAAACACTGTGGGATGAATTTGTGAATTTCCAACCTTCCACTATATGTAATTGTGCTTGTACATGTGGTTCTAAGGCTTCTCAATTGGAAGCACAACATAAGGAACATGTTTTTCGTTTTTGATGGGGTTGAATGATAGTTATGGGAATATCATAGGCCAAATCTTGTTGATTGAGCCATTCCCATCTATTTGCAAGGTCTGTTCTTTGATCTTGCAAGAAGAAAAAAGGAGGATTTTTGGTCATGGAGTTAATGTAGTTTATCCTACTAAGGCTACTGCTATGTTTGTAACTCATGCTAAAGGTTTCACTGGTAATCAAGGTCAGAATCAAGGCAATCGTGGTGTTAAAGGCCATTTTAAGAAGGACAAACCCATTTGCACTTACTATGGCCTTAGTGGGCATATTGCAGACAAGTGTTATAAATTGCATGGGTATCCTCCAAGTTACAAGCATAAGGGAAGTAATCAAGTCATGGCTAATCAAGTTTCATCAGTTTTCCCTCCTGGAAATTTTGGAAATATGGATGGCTTTGCTTTAGTCAATCCACATTTGATGCAAACTAATGTTGGTTTCCTTAACCACTACTAACAATCTGAAGCTGTTCTTGCTCCATAGACTTCCTTTGGTGCTCAATTTGCTTCACAGCAAGCTTTTGCTTAAGGTTCTTTCCCTTAGTGTCCCATTTCTCAGGTTTAGTGTGAGTAGCTACTCAATTATTTGAAAGCAATCATAGCTTCTAGTTCAGGTATTGGTACTTCTACTGCTTCTCAAGTTGCCACTGTTATGGCATCTGCTCCAATGTTTCGACTTGCTTTAACCCCTACCTTAGCCTCATCTTCCAATATTGATTTCTCAAATTTTTCAGGTAATCCATTCTGGATTTTACCAAATTTGTCACATTCTGTTTTTTCTACCCATGTTATTGATAGACATGTCCTTAAGTCCAATGATTGGATATTTGACACGGGTGCCACTGACCACATGGTCCACTTAGTGTCTCAACTCACTACTATCACTTCTATTGTGCATTCTTTGTCTTCTTACCAAATGGGGATCAGGCCTTAGTTACACATATAGGCATTGTGCAACTTTCACCCATTTTGACACTCACTAATGTTTTGAGTGTTCCTACTTTTAGTGTTAATCTCACTTCCATTAGTAAGCTTACAAAGCATTCTTCTTGTTGCCTTATTTTCCTTGGACATTGGTGTTTTATCCAGGTTCTTGCTCAATGGAGAGCATGATTGGTCTAGGTAAGGAATGTCAATGCTTATATCTGCTTCAAGTACCTGCTTCTCAGACTATTTCTACTACTTTGACTGCAACTACTGGTCAATCTTCTTCCAGTTTATGGCACAGCAAATTAGGTCACCGTTCTTTTTCAAAACTTGCATTGTTAAAAAACCTTGTTGGTTCTGAACTTTTGAATAAATCAGATTGTTGTAAAATATGTCATTTTTTCTAAGCAGAAAAGGTTACCTTTTCCTTCTAGTAGTTATGTATCTGCTTATCCTTTTGAGCTTGTTCATTGTGACCTATGGGGTCCCTTTTCTACTTGTACTATTGAAGGATTTAGGTATTTTTTGACCATTGTTGATGACTTTTCTCGTTGTACTTGGGTTTATCTTCTCAAGAATAAATCTGATACTCAGTTTTTCATTCCTACTTTTGTCAATATGGTTCATAATCAATTTCATGCATCTGTTAAGACTATTAGGAGTGACAATGGTATTGAATTTTTCTTAAGGGATTTCTTTCATTCCAAAGGCATCTTGCATCAATTGACATGTGTTGATACTCCTCAATAAAATGCTATTGTTGAAAGTAAGCATCAACATATTCTCAATGTTGCAAGAGCCCTAAAATTTCAATCCAAACTGCCTTTATGCTTGTGGGGTGATTGCATTCTCATTGCTGTTTATTTGATTAATAGACTGCCTTCTAAGCCTTTAGGTAACAAAAGTCCTTTTGAGTTGCTTTTTAAGTCTCCACAACCTTATAATCATCTCAAATGCTTTGGATGTTTATGTTTCATTTCCACTTTATCACATCATAGGCACAAGTTTGCACATAAGGCCAGAAAATGTGTTTTCTTAGGCTATCCTCATGGCATTAAGGGTTATAAAGTCCTTGATGCTTCAGACCATCCTTCTCACTCAGGTCAAGTTTCAGGTCAAGTCTCAGAACTTGAAGTTCAGGACTTGAGGGGGAGTGTTGAGACTAAGATAGTTGAAATAGAATTGAAGGGAAACGGCAGAGCAAAACAACAAAGTAAAAGAAAAATGACAAGAGCAAGATTAAAAGAGCAGAGTAAAGTGAAGAAGGAAAACGACACAGTTTTGATTAATAAAGGCACGTGCCAGTCATGTGAGTAGAGCAGGACAAAGTTAGTTGTAATATAGGCCAGCTGTCATGCATCCAACAGTGCATTTATATTTCCGTTAGAAAAGGAAATTAGTTATTTCAGTTTTGCACTTTCCCTCCTTTGTTGGTGTATATATAGAAACAGGGGCTTAATTAAATGTATACTTTTACATTTTTCAGAAATTGATCAATGAGAATTTTCTTTTCTCTTCAAAACCTTTTTGTTCTTTAATTCCAGAAGCTTCATTCTTTACAGCTTTTGGCAAATTTGTCACCACAGTATGGGAAGGAAAATGATCACATGTAGCATATTCCTTATGCCATGGTTTGCAATTGTCTAGATATTTCACTTGCAGTTAATGGGATTTGCATATATACATATGTCTGATTTTGGTGAAAATACTCTGGTACATTGTATAATTGATTTTTCAATATTTAAGAATTACTGTAGATGTTGGCTTGGTATATGACAAGCCTTCTATTAATCGCAGCAATAATGTTGGATTTGTAGATTTTAATTATGTTGGTAATTTGGATCAAAGGAGGCCTCTAATAGGTTATGTCTTCATATTATCTAATTATACCATTAGTTGGAAGGAAACGTTACAACCGATGGTTATTTTGTTTGCTATAGCGGTAGAGTTTATGGTAAGGACAGATAGGGGCATAGCCAAGGCAGTCGAGGGGAGGGGACAACTGCCCTGACTCCTAAAAAAGCTCATGAATACTGGTATATAGAAACCCTTAAATGCTTTGCCCCTCTGAACTAAGAAAAAAAAACAAAAAAACAATTTCTACTTAAACAAGAAAATAACTTTGATACCAAAGTGGAAAATTTACACAGGATATAGAGGCATTCAAGGCACTTTGGATGTTTATCCCAAATTTTCCTTTTTTATTTTGAGAAATTTCAATTGTTTGTGGCTCTATAACAAAACATTTGTATCATACATATACACTTAGATTATGTTAGAGAAGAAATTTTATTTTGTATAAAAAAAAAACATTTGTAGTAAAAAAAAAACAGTATGATATATAATTATTGGGTCCTTTCTCCATGTAGAAGCATATTAATTGCTGCACATTAGATTCAGAAGCAATCAATCATATTAAAGAATAAAGCTGGGAAAATGAAAAATTAGATTACATGACTCGAGTCCCCGAATATGAATAATTTGGTGTGTTAAGCTGTCACTATATTATGAAAGTTGCAAATACAAAAGTAGCTGAAAAACAACTATCCTAATTGGGAAGTAGAAAGAAATGGAAATGGAAGCATCAAATAGATAAAACATTGTATTAAAAAAGTTAGATGGTTGCATAGAACATATATATACATAATACACCATAAATTAGTAAGGCTGCAAATAGACAAGCTTCCCTCATGGCAAAATTTGACTTCTAAAGAGGTCTAGATGATAATAAAAGTACAACATGAAACCAAGAGGTTTCAATATTTACTTTTAGCAATGTTGGACAAACTGATTTTAATGTCTTTATATATTTAAATTAACCTCTTGCTTTGGTTGTTATTTGTTAGTATAATTTTTTATGAAAATGAAATACAGTTGCTCACAATGGCTTATACTTTATATTGATTTTTTTTTTTTTTAAAGTTAGAAATATATTTACTTTAAATCTTGTCCCCTTAACTAAAACCTGACTAGGTAATCAAGGAAGCTATTTGATTAAAAGATTTTTGTTGGAGATAGATTTGTGAAAGTGGCTTGAATTATAAGGAGGTGCGCACCAAGTGCACACAACGTTGCAGCACATGGGATTATATCCCACAGATGTCGGCCACACCTTTAACCATGTTTGATAAGCAGTGAGACATCTAGCCAAACCTAGTTTCTAGATATGCATGGGCTCTTTCACACTGTCACACATGTCTACTCTACTATATATGCTGTTATAATGGAAAATAGAAAAAGGTATTTTCTCTTCAATATATTTTTTGTGAGAGTTTTTTTTTTAGCGTATTTGAGGTTTGAGTTTTGTGAGAATATTTTTGTTCCACCTGTATAATCCTTTTTGTTTTCTTAATTAAACTTTCTCCTTGATAGTGTGAACATAAGCCCAAGACCAAGACCGAACCATATAATAAATCTTTACTTCCTTGTGTAATTTCTTTTCTATTTGTCTATTTTTAGTTCTCATAAACCAATTATTACTGGCTACACTCACAACAAATAGGTATCAACTATCAAGGCTGTGACTATCTCAACAGTACTGTGTATTCATTCTTATTTTGCCAAAGTATCTTCTTAATTGAGATATTACTAAACTTGAAACTAATCAACTCTACTCGAGATGAATCTGGTAATTAAACACATGCGCTACGTGTGTGGGATTTTTTCTATGGGGCTAAAGAATTTTTTATTAAAAGTAAAAATAAATAAATCAAATACGGACGATATATACTTCCTTAGTGTTAGAACACATGCATCCCTCTGACGCTGTTGTTTTTTTGTCTACAATGGTTAGAACTTAGAAGGGTTTTCCATACCAAGATATTCGGCGAATAAAGCAGGTGAGGAGGACATCCAAATCAAGCTGAAGTTGAAACCACAAGTTGGCCAATGAGGCTAGCTTTACTGGAGCATTTATGGTGCTGTCTGGTGGTTTTTGTTATACACAATTAAATACGCAACTGATCAGACGTTTTTTCTCTCCCTTTTTTCACAGACCGAAGCTATTTAATAAAATAAAAAGAAGAAGAAGACAGATCGATCATAGTCACAGACTCACAGAGCTTTTTTCTTCAGTGGTCCTTCTGGTTAGGGGGACCCTGGACATAAAGGTTGCAAAGTAATGGCTATTTGTTTGCAAATAAAATTTTCATTTGGCAACAAATTCAATTCGAATATGACCCTTCCCTGTGTCCTTTTTATCCTTTATCTGTCTGTACATTACTCTCTACTCTTTACTCTCTACTCTTTTTCTGTTATGGACTTCTTTGTCAGGACTCACAAGCTGCACTTTGTTTTTTTTGGTTGTTGTTGATAATTCGATAATTGCGGGAGGAAGATTTGAACAATGGAATCTCTATTGAAAACGTTAAGAAGTGCGAACCAATTGATCATTTACAAGGTGCTGTTATTCTTTGAAGTTAAGCAGCTCTTTAATTGCTATATGTATTTTTGTTAAATAGGCTACAATTATATACACAAAATTAGGTGATCAAGTGTTTTGATGACATTTTCCCCCCAATGTTTATGTTCCAATAGTTAACATGCTGCATACCCCAATTTATACACTTAAAATAATCTATTAAAACCCAACATTTAGGGGCCATTTAGATTGAAGGGAAGGGAATGGAGTAAAGTAGAGTAAAGTAGAATTGATCCAAAATTTGCCTATTTTTAGCTAATTCTACCCTACTCCACTCCCCCTTCCTCCCCCCTCAATCCAAAAAAGCCAATAGAAGTTCTGATTGATACTTAAACCGTTAAACCTCTATATTTAGAAGTTGTGATTGATAGAGAAAAGAGTTTAACAATACTAGACTTATGTTCTACCAAAAAAATTATTTAATACTTCATATATAATGTTCCTCCTCACAAAAATGGTGGATTCTAATATGAATTTAATTTGTGATACTCACGGTTATGGAAAATGAATGAGTAACATTGCTTTCAATATACTAAATAAACACTCTTTCCACATTAATCACAACTTAACACTTCAATAAGTTAAGAAAATATTGTGAATAATAGTGTCTAACATATTCATACACTTAAATACTTTGTGGGGGAAGTGAACCTCCTTTTCATGACCTTAATATTTTCCAAATTTACAATAGAAAATCCCCAAAAGATAGATGAATAATGATAAGTGACATATGAATTCTGATTTAATAGATTAAAATGATACCAAACCGAAAGGTTTGGAGGGGTCGTTGCTCTCATTGTAACATTGAGGACGGAGGACATTAATGTTTTTTTATTATTATTATTTTTTTTGCAATAAATATTTTTAAAACCAGAAATTTTTTTTTCGGGTAAAAAAAGAGAATCCTGTTTTTTTGAGAGGGACTCTTTTTGAAGCTCAAAAGGAAAAGTTACACACATTCTTGAAGACATATGACATATCCTTGAATTTCGCCGGGGGGCCAGCTTACAAATTAAAGCTTTTACTGCCAGTAACCATTGCAACTACGACGGCTTGTAAGGGGTGTTTGGTTTGTATTTTCAAACAACAATTTTTAATTTTTAAACAATATTATACGTATTTTTACACACTTTTTTTATCTACACATATTTCTACAAATATATTCAAATAATAATTTTTAATTTTTAAATATATGTACCAAACGAGTCCTAATTGTTTAAGCTGTGTAAAATTAAATGCTAGTGTTGGTTGTGTTGAAGTTGAAGCAGTGATTTACTGATTTTGCAAATTCCTCTTTGTTTGGTCAGAACTTTTAGGGCAAAATGCCAGTTGCATCTGAACTGTCCAAGGGGCTAATGGAGCCCATGGTCTTGTTGTCCGGCCCAGAGGTTACTGTAGGGTATGGCTTTAAACCCAATTTATGATATATATTTATTATGAAATTAAGTTGGTTTCATGGGATGGACCCTCCTGCTATGACTCAACACTATTATTATCATTTATAATCGCTATTAAGGTTTTTTCTTTTTGGTACATTTACCTTTTATTTTAGGATGCCAATCATAATTAAGCATTTGTGAAACATAATATCTTAAGGACGTGCGAGTACGACTAATTAATAAGTTGTCTGGAATTTTAGAAATTTTATTATTATTTTAGGATGCCTATCATATCAAGCATTTGTGAAGCACAATCTGTTAAAGGACGTGTGAGTGTGCCTAATTAATAAGTTGTCTGGGATGTTAGTAAACTTTATTTATTTTTGAAGTAGACTTGGGACTAATACAGTAAATTAATACTTATCAATAATATCCACTCATTGCTTTTATTTGTTTACTTAAAAAAAATGTTTCTTTTTTTTTTTGGTGTTTTTCTTTAAAGACATGATAAAAATATTTTATTTTAATGATATGATAGAATTTGAATTCATGATGTTTGTTTTATGGTAATTAATTTTAGTTATTAAATCAAAAAAATTTATTTTTTATTCAAATCTATATTCTTTAATTTAATCAACTTTGAGGAACTTTATTGGTTGAATTCATTAGGGAAAAAAGAAAGGTAATTTATGATGGAACATGATTGAAGTCTCACAATCTAACCACTCCTATTTCCCTTTTATTTCCTTTAATTGACGATCATGATTTATGAGCCATGACCATAATAGACATTGGACAGGTCAGAATTTTAATTGTTATATGCATTTTAAAATTTTCATCCATATGTGCAAGTGCCAACAATGCAAAGTTAAAAGGCCAATAAAGTTTCCCCGAGTCCTGTGTAGTGTGTATGCAATTAATTCTCCAAACAACTTTAGATATTTACAATCAAACTTGAAACCGCGTGGTGGGACTCTGGGAGATCATAAATGTGATAGCAATAGACTTGTACATACATGCAATCTGTTGTATGAAAAAATAAAATAGTAATACATATCCATGAGACCATAATACAAGTAGTTGTAAATAATCAAAAACTAATATGAAGAATTCAAATCCTGTATTTCACAAGAAGTGCAAAGCTGCTTGTATCTAATTCTTTCAAAACCAAATAAAGCAGTACTGTTATCAATCTTGAAAGTGAAAAAGAAAAAAAGAAAAAACAGAACAGCTTATTGCGTCGTCATGAAATCCGCCAAAGGATTTCAACAATAATAAGAACCTTCTTATAGTTTTAACCAAAAGAACCTCCCTTATAGTAGTGTACAGAAAAATGATTGAAAATACTGTATGAAAGACACTTTTGAGGGGCACAGTTAAAAATGTTTTAACCTGTTTTACTCTGGGAGTTTGAAGGTGCTTGGATCCTCTTGGTTGATCCAACCATACTTCTCCATGAAAGGGTTGGCCAAAGAGACTGGAGGGTACCCTTCAATGCAGTCCTTCCACACATTTGCATCACCTAAATCCTTCATCACCTCCCACACACAGCTGTTGCATTTAAAGCCAGCACCAAAGCTTATCATCAATACTCTATCACCCCTTTTGAGCCTTTTCTTTGCTTCCATGTACCCCAACACATACCAAAGGCTACTGGCTGATGTGTTGCCAAAACGGTGCAGCGTCATCCTTGCTGGTTCTAGATCATATTCACTAAGCTCCAAGCTCAATCCAATGCCATCTATGACAGCCTTTCCACCAGTGTGGATACAAAAATGATCAACACCTGTCTTAAAGTTGATTACAGGTTTTGTTCCCCCACCAACTTTACTAGAGGTTTGACTCATTTTTCGGACAAGGGACACAATCAAAAACCTAAGCAATTCACTCATTGGTAAAATCTTAGGTGATATCTCTCTTAGATTATCAACAAAAGCCCTTGTTGCAGATTTAGGGAGATTCTTGCCTAGGTGAAAACCTAACCTATCTTGCTCATCTTCTTTTTGCATGCAACAACCATATGACTCATCTCTAGCCCCATGGTGAGTCCTAACAAGACAATTTAATTTCAACATGGCTTTGTGTTTCAAGGCCCTTTTGTTAGTCAAAAGGATTGCACACCCACCAGACCGAAACAAACAATTTGCAAGGATCATTGATCTATCGTTACCTGAATACCAATTTGGACTCAAACACTCGGAAGTGACAACAAGAGCATACAAGTTCTTGTTGGACTTGAAGATGTTTCTGACTATGTCAACTGAGATAAGGCTAGCACTACAACCCATCCCACTGAGATTATAAACTTTGATGTCATCTCTCATTTTGTAATGGTTGATAATCCTAGCTGCTAAAGAAGGAACTGAGGAGAGCATGGACACGTTAACCACAAGCACATCAATTTCTGAGGGAGAAATGGATTTCCTGGCTAAGAGCTTTACAACACAGTCATAAAAAAACTCTTCCATCTCTGTAATCCCATCAAGAATTGTGGGATTGTCTTCCCTGCCATCAAATATGATTCTTGGTGCATAGGTTTGCTCACCAATGCCTGAGCTCACAATGGCTTTTAGGAGGAACTTGTACTCAACTAGACCAAGATTCTTGGTCCTCTTGATGACATCCCCACAGAACTCAGTGTCTAGCATTCTGTCATCGGTGGGCTTATACAATTGGTAGTCTAGAATGTAACATTCTTGGTCTCTTCTGGCATCAACCCCCTTCCATAACATGAACAAGAAATAGAAGATAGGGAGAGCATAGAGTAAAATGAGAAGCTCCATGAGAGAGAGAGAGAGAGAGAGAGAGAGAGAGAGAGAAAAGAGATAATAAGAGAGAGAGAGAGACAGAGAGAGAGAGATGGAACTATGAGAGGGTTTGTAACTTTGTTACTTGTAAGTAAGGCTTTGCTATATGAGAATTCAAATGGGCGACACTTATAAGAACAATATGTGTGACTCAATGTGAGTTGGACATGTGAAAATGCTTAAGACCCATTTCCATCACTCAACTCCCAACGAACTGATTTGCGTGCATATTTGGTATCAATCTTTATTACAAATAAAAAGATCACACATTATGCATGGCATGTGAAACTGTGAAAGCAAAGAAAGACTTTCCATTCCTAAATATTGGATTAATTAACTTCATTTAGTTTGTTTATCATTTTTGGTTTGGTTCAGCTAATTCTTCTCACTTCACTTCAATAATTGAATTTAATAGTATTTCCAAATGGATAGCAATTATAGTTCACGGTTAGTAGCTTACCCAATGCAGTTTCCTACATTCAAGAGAGATAAGGTGGTAGATATGGAAGAATTACAATTTATTAATATGGTTAAACAATGATGGAATATAATGTGCCAATGCGGTCAACAAATGACCCATGGTGCACTATGCTATGTTACCTGTAGATGTAGATAGTTATTGGATGACAATAATACATTGCATTATTATTATTATTATTTTTTTTTTGAAGAACAATAATGCAATGTGTTATTATTATGAATATTTAAATTAATGAAAAGATCTTATCTTGTCACATATATCATACACCTCTATCTTGTATACTTGATGTGTGTTTATATATATATATATATATATATATATATATTAATGATTTATGTTAAACGTCAGATTGGATTGACTTGTTTATTAGAAGGTATAATTGTATCTAAAAAAAATTTTAAAAAGTAAATAAATTGTTAAGTTCCACCCAAAACTAAAGGCATATTATTATTATTATTATTATTTATTTATTTATTTATTTATTTAATAGTTATAATAGAAAAGGAGGAATTCAAACTCGCAATGCTTTTGCTAAAAATACTAAGAATTACTAGTTGAGTTATAAGGCTTATGAAAAACACAAATACACCATACTTCATATGACTTTAGTTTGTTAAAAAAAGGATAATTAATTTGGTAAAGCTTTAAGTACATATAGTATTTACATATACTACTATTTTGATAAGTTCATAAAATCCCAATGTAAGAAAGAAGATGCATTTTCTTTCTTTCAGAGTTGTGCACTCTTAATTCTTAATAACACTTATAAGATAAATTAAGTTGGCAAAGTCTAAAATCTCAAAACTTTTTGAGTACATATATAACCATAATGTTGCGTTGGTACTGGTTGTCAAAGTCTCTCACATGCAGAGTGCAGACTGCAGTCAATATTGAATGTCTAAGGCTTAGACCATGCCTGTGGTCTAGCGCCAATCAAAGAGTTCGGGTTGGACTTTTGCCGGCAATATTTTTCAAGTTGGCTACTAGCCACGCATTTATGGCTTGACTTTGTTTCGCTATTATTGTGAATTGTTTATTAATTAAGCGTTTAAGAGGATTTGCTTTTCTTTCAATTCAAATCAGTCAGGCTTCGATCCAAATCAAACTTATTGTCAAGCTTGAAAGACTTTGTGAAATTTGTGGAAGGTCATCATTCTCTATATTCAACGGGGATAACTTCACAAGTCAACATGAAGTAAACCTAAGGCTCAGGCAGCCCATTGCCTCGAAGAATCTACCGTCCAAAATGTTATCTTATTCTATTTTACTATCTAAAAAAATTATTCTATCAATTTATACAATACTATTTTACAATACTTTAACATTCTAATTTTTATTTTACAATACAATACATTAAAATAATATTTCTACATAATAAAATAATATATTCTAAAATAACCATCATTTATAATATAATATATTATTTATTCATTTCTCTCTCATTCTTTCTATTCAAGAACAACTACAAAAGTACTGAAACCACCATCACCACAAGCCCACCACCGCAGCACTACACACACTTGACACCACTACCACCAGCAACCCATAATCTACCATCAACACCAAAAAAAGAAATGGAGAGACTATAGCATCAATCCACTATCAACACAATCAACACCAAATGCAACAACCCACGATCCCCACCACAAACCTATACCACCGAACCAACCAACCAGCCACCACCACTGAAAATCTGAAGAACACCACCCTCTTTGACCATCAATACCACAAAAAAAAAAAAAAAACAACCCACGATCCCCACAACCTGCGGCGGCAAACCTAGACCCAGACACCACGTCGTCGCCACCCCCATGGCCTAAAACCCAAACCCACAACCACACTGATCCATGTCGCCGCCATCAACCAGAGAGAGAGAAACAAAGTCACATTGTCGCCGTCAGCCAGGCCGATTTGCAACGAGAAAGAGGATAAATAATGGGAGTGGTGGCTCGCCGTGGTGTGGTGGCTATGGGTTTTGGGTCTGAAGAGAGAAGGAAGAGAGCAGAGAAATAACGCGCGAGAGAGAGAGAGAGAGAGAGAGAGAGAGAGAGAGAGAGAGAGAGAGAGAGAGAGAGAGAGAGTGTGTGTGTGTGTGTGTGTGTTGGGATTGTTTAATAAAAAGTAGGAGTGAGAGAATTAAATAATAATATTTAAGTTTACAATTCAGCTATAGTGCAATTCTACATTTAGAATTGCACTGTAGTACAATTGCAATTTTTTTTACAATAGTTGGCTTTTACAAGTTCTAATGGAGTGAAGATTTTGGGCTTAAATGGTAAAATATGCTTACATTTGCAATTTGACATTTGGGTTGTGGATGCTCTTACCAAGTAGGAGTTTTCTAATTCTGTTTGTGGTTACTTCTTTTTTGGTAATCTCTGATTGCATGGCTTGTCCCTAGGGCGACTCCACATAGACTCTAGGATGGTCGCAAGATTGGCCTGGAAAAAAAATTATTAGGTATAAGTTTTAAAATTTTATGATTTTTTTTTTTAAAATTTTGTGACCACCCTAAATTTTTTTTAGGCCAACATAATTAAACTCTGTACAAACTTTGGCAATAAACTTGGTTGTAGATTAATGTTACAACTTCATTCAATATTTCTTTACTAGATCTGAATTTTGACAAATTTATTATTTTTATTACATTTTCTTCTTATATCCTACATACTTGTAAAATTGTAAGAAGATTAAAGATTAATAACTATGTCATTAATCAAATGTTTAAATTTCGAGTTTTTATAGTCTAAAATTATACCTAAAATAAGTTTATGAATCGAATAATAAATAATATTCAATTGACATGAAAGTTGACATGTGTTTTAAGAACATAGAGAACATGCAATTCAACGATTAGATTTTTCAAATATGTAGCAATATTAATTATCTTAATTTGTTTAGTAAAAATTGTAACCCTAAGCTACAACTAAGTTTGTAGTCAAATTTTGTCCTTTTACTTTGGTCCCCTTAACAATATATTAGGTCTTTGCAGAAAAAAAAAATCCAAGAAAAATTTTATTTATATTATAATTTTGAATGAAATGTAGTTTGTAACATTGATAATAAGACGATCATATAACGATTTCAAATTAAAAATATTTGTAGAAAAAAATTATAAGACTTTATGTGTTTGCATGTTTGTGTTTGTGTGTGTGTGTGTATTTTTTTTTTTTTTGATAATATATGAAGTTTTATTTTTATTAGATTTCATATAATATAAGTTTCTTAAACACCGCTCTCAAAAAATTTCCTGGAGCCGTTGTCCCATCAGGTCAGGAGGGATAATATTACTGTATATATTTGTGACTGTGTTTGGCTTTGGAAATTAATTTAAAAAAATCTTATAAAAAAATTTGTAAAACAAATAGTCCATGAAGCAACAAAGCAATTCTTCACTAATGCAAAAACGAAATAATGCTTAACACAGTATAGAAGAAGTTCACGTAGCGAGGGAGGAACAAACCAGTTTATGCAAAGGCTCGGTACGCGCAGCAGATGTTTGGATAAAAAGAAATTTCATACTTCTTGGAATCTTGGTTTCAATGGATTTAATTCAAGCTTAGAATTTAAATCTATCTTATTTTCCATTATATAAAACTTATCATAGAGGGTGTTAAATATCATAATATGTTAGCTTCAAGGAAACGAGGGCGGCTATTAATCGCTAAACAGGCATTGTGATCTTTAAAAAGATATCAACTACACGTCCACATAAACCTTTTATTAGCTAATAGAGACATGCAGGATAGTTCATGTGCCAAAAAGATGAAGTGGATCTATCACATTGTCCTTCAAAGATCTATCATATTGTCCGTCAAAGTTGGCTATTAATGAGTTGCCTACAAGTTCCCATTTAGATATTTTTTTTTCCATCTTGACACTGTCACGATCGGTGTAATAGTCAGCAAACTCTTGCTAACTATATAAGACTTCACCAAGTCCAAGTGTTTGATGTATATCTTACGGCATTTTTCTAATGCCAACCTTATTTGACTCGGGGTAGCGATGTAACGTCTATCTATCGACCGTTCTAATTTCATGACACATTAATGATTATATAGGTTAGGTGCCTAAATTTAATTAGCAAAGTTAGGAAGCATGTCATTACAATCCCTTTCAAGCTTGACGGAGCAGCTTGTCGACACCAGATTTTGGCGCTCGACTCTGCACATCCCTTTGACGACGTGTGAGTGTAAGATATGTGACTTGTTTAGATATTAGGGTAATGTGTGAGCAAGTAAGTTATTTATTTATTTTTTTGGGAGTCCCTACAAATTATTGGTCTTGAAGTTATGATTGGAAAATTATTATGTCTAATTTATTTTATTGCCTAAATAAGATACTCTAAGGGTTCTTAAACTAAAAAGAGTAAGCAATGTCTTGAACCAAATACATGGATTCAGAAGATTTATAATGTGTAGGGAAAGTGTTAGGCACCCTCGCAACATCTATCCTAAAATGGTGAAAAAAAATTGCACGTCTTAAAAAGCTACTCCCAATTCTTGGGAAAATATTTCCCAAGGGAAAATGTAGCCTCAAAGCTATTATGACATGTGATTTTAAAAATAAACAAATGGTGTGTAAAAGAAAATCCCAAGCTATTTTTTTTTATTAATTTAATAATGAATGTTTGGTGTTTCTTTTTAGGGTTGAAGAGTGTCAAAAAATAATTTTAAAGAAATTTGGTAGTCTATTATTGTTAATACTGATTCAGAATTTTGCTTTATTTTTATTTTATAATTCTATAATTACAAATTTACAACAATTGGAGGAAGACATTTTCTTTATTTTATTTTATAATTATATAATTATAACCAATTGTGGAGTTAGGGTTTTAGTTTAGGAAGCCAAAATCAAAAGACAAATTTTAAAATAATGACGGTTTTTTAAATTGATACTAATAACAAAATAAATAAACAATTGTAACAATTATAATTGTCATATACAAAATGTAATACAAAAATAAACTATAATTATATATTTCATATCATTATCACCCTCAAGATTCTTCATAGTTTCAATTAACTATAAGTGCATATTTCATAGCATTAAAATAAAAAAAAATAATTACATAAGAGATTAATCTAAACACATAAGTTTTTGACATATACTTTGATTACTTAAAATAAATCAATCTAAAAATATTAAAAGTATAATAATATAACTGCAAAGTTGTATTGTATACACGTCTTACTGTTTTAATTGCTTTAAAAAATATAGATGCAAATTTTGGGTTCATTTATAGCAAAATCAAACTGAAAGGCAAACAAATGGAGGAGAAAAAAAAAGTAGAGATTTTAAGGACAATTATGTTTTGCATTGCATTATTCATGTAAAATTTACATGGTGTACTAAACAAATATATATACAATATTGTAAAAAATTATTAAAAGTATACAATATTATATACATTTATTTTTAGTCATGTAAATCTTATCTGAATAACACAATGCAAACTAATAGTTTTCAAAAACTAAAAGCACCATGATTCCCTTTTATTTGATAAATTTAATTGTTGTGATTTTCTTAAGTAGCGTAGCTACAGTTTCCTAAGTAGCGTAGCTACAGTTTCCTGCTAATTTGCGTCAGCCAATAGTGTTTTTTCTATGCGAGGAGCATTTTAGACTTACAAGTTTTGCTTTCTATCCTTACCCAATTTTGACCAAAAGAATTTAAACCACTAAATTATAAAGTTTTTGGGCCACTCCAAACTTATATAGAATTTTTAGGCATTTATATTAGTATTTAGTGGATTTAAATTAATTCAACTAGTAAAGTTTTTGATCGTCAAAAAAGAAATATGAAGTTCGATCCTTGTTGTCACAAAAAATTATTTAGTGTCGTAATGTGATGATAAAGAATAATCATTAAGAGTGTATGGTGAAACCCTTTTGAAAAAAAGGATATATACTTCAAACTTTTATTACTTCCCCACTTGCTAGGTAATGTTTGCCCGAGATTATCCAAAGCTTGTGATTGAACGTCTCACTTTCATAGCACATGGTGGCCATATCTAGATGTTTCAAGCTAATTAGTTTTGGATTTTTTTTTTTTGGTTGTTTTTTTGGGTCCCCAACACTTAATTTTCAATTAGATTATTTGTTAAAGGGTCACTTTCTACTTTTTTCGTGATAAGAAAGATTGCTTCTAGCATTATATATATGTCTAGGAGACTGATATTATCATAATATTTAACGTACGGAAAGTAGAACATTGATTATGCGTTCCCATTATTTGCACAAATGGAAAACTATGGCTCATTACTCCACTTTATTCCTTGGCTCAAAGTAGACGAGTTCATATATTCAGCCAAAAAAAGAAAAGAAAAGCAAAGAAAAAAGTAGATGAGTTCAAGTATATGATGTATCCAGACGGTCGGAATGAAGAATATCTGATGGCAAATCAAATCATTATAAAAAATTTACCATGTCAAGGCATTACCTACCATGGCGGCATCACCATCAGTGTTGAAGCTTGAAACGTTGAGATTCCTAAAACCCTACTAATTTATTTTTTGGTCGCTAAAAATCTGTTGGCAATTCATGTGCCATTTCCATCCGCATAATTTTTCATCTAATTTTGCGGCTAAATGCCTAAATCCTGTTTTTATAGCAATAATATTGGGTGTGCTAAAACACCCAACATGTTATTTTAGATTTTAAGCATTCAAAACACCACAACACAAGCTCAGTGTAATACTTTTTTTTTGGTGGATTGATGTATTGATGGTGGTGGGTTTGTGGGTCAATGACGGTGGTGGCAATGGTGGGTTTTTATGATTAGGAGTTTGCTGTAGGATTTATAAATGAGCGGCATTGGACTTGAATAAGTGCTTGAGTGGTATTTTTTGGCTGGGGGTGGTAGTTAGGACCGGCTCTCCGGCTCAACCAATTTTAGGACCTAAGACAAAAACTTTAAGTGAGAATTTTTATTTTTTTTATAATTAAATAATATTAATTTAACTAAGACTATTTTCATTATTATCTTCTAAATATTTTTAATGGATTTCTTGTTCATTTGTTATTTTTCACCCAATTTTTTTTGTGTCTTGTTTAATATTAATAAGAAATTTATCTATAAATTCATTTTGAGATTCAATTTTCTTTGTTTTCTCTTCTTCTTTTCTTTTTAAAGTTTTAAAAATATATATATTTATAAATAATTGAAACACAATTTATAATAAAAATTATAATTTAACTAAAATAAAATTTAAGGTATAGAACAATAGACCTAATTTATCAAAAGTAAGATTGCAACTTTACTAATGATGTGGTCACTTTATTCTCTAAACTAGTACATATAACTGAATAATTACTAATACAAAAAAAAAAATATTATTCTTAAAGGATAACTAATGAAAATATACTTAAACAATACAAATTAAATAAATTACTTAAAATATTATAAAAAAATCAGTAACAATAGAAATGGGAAAAATCAACTAACTAAAATATAAAAAACTTAAAATAAAGTCCCAAATGGGTTGATGCGATACCACATCAACCCACATGGTAATATCCAGAGTGAGAGTTTAGAGTATAGACTCTTTATTTATTGTTTTAAAAAAGGTACACACTAGTTTTATCTGTTTTGAATTATAGTGGTTCTTTTTAATATACAATGCACTCTATTAGCTAATAATCGGGGTCTTAATTTTTTTTAATCTAGGTAAAAGGATAAATAATTCTTAATTAAAATATAATATAATATTAGAGAAGATCTTCTTTTATTTGGGGGCTTTAGGCTATTGCCTTAGTTGCCTATATGCTAGAGTCAGCCTTGGTGGCAGCATTTTGGTGGATATGGCAGTGGCCAGGGCTTTTTTCTCCTTTATTTTTTTTATTTTTATTTTTTTCGTGGTTGGTTGATTTGGGGTAGTGATTATGGTGGGTTCCAATATGGTCACAAGTTGTGGGGGTGGTGATGGTGGGTTGTGGGTGTGGTGTTGGCTTATCTATTTATATTTTTTTACGGTAAGAGTTATTTTAGGTTATTTTAATGTGTCGTTACTGTTTTATATTAGAATAGAAGATGAGATATAAGGTGAATTGTGAAATGTTGTCTTAAAGTAGCAAAAATAGTACTTTGGTGTGCTAAGGTAGCATTTTTTAGCACACTAAATGCTAATGCTAAATGTGATGACTTGCTACATATTTAGGTTCTAGTACAATTTGGGATGGAAGCCACTTGACTTCTAGGGTTAACCTTTTTAACTTAAATAATGCTATAGAAACTTACTTTTATTTTTTTTTTGGGTAAGGAATTTTCAAAATTTTAGAAGTAGTTAATTGTGAGTAATTGAGAAAAAGTGTTAGATACATGAATGTCAGACTATCTTTTGTGTCCACCACCTATACTCAATCATTAATTATGAAGTTTGTTGTAAAATCAATCGTGTTAGTGATAATATTATTTCAACTTTAAGGCCACTCATTCTTTTATGTGCTCACTCATAGATTGTGAGTCCCATAAATGTGTGAAACCAACAATCTCTTTGAACGGAAATTTGCATGAAACATGCTTATAAGATATCTATTACATTATGTATGTCTATACAGCAAAAAAAAAAAAAAAAAAACTAATATCCTGGCTGTATGGAGCACACTATGCTTGTGAGAGGCGTGCTCCATGCCATCTCCTATATAAGAGGATGGCATAATAGGTTGGATGGAGTAGGCCCTCACAATGTGAGGAACGTAAGAGACAATTGCCGTATATGCGGGAGAGGGTGTGGTGGAGCTAGCAATTGAAGCCAAGGTTACACGGATAATGTGCAAGTGATTATTATTGTACTCTATGGTAGAGTACGAAGTGCCTTCAACAATGCAAGTCCCCTCTACCTATATAATTTAACAAAACACTGTAGAGTACCATCCGTAGTTCATGTTGCATATATGTACAGATGTAGTATGTAGTCAACAAAACATGAAAATTTTCCTTTCATAATACTTATAGAAATAGTGCAATTTAAAAAAGAGCATTTTTGCATGTGTTTTATAAGTATGCACGCGTAATAAGTTTTAGCCTTTAAAAAAAAAACACAGATGGTATCTTTTGGACAATAATTCATCAGTACTGTAGTTGAGTGCAACAGCTACAAACCTTGATGGTAAAGAATCCGTGATATAGGGTAGTTGTAACAGTTGTCACGTTGGCTTGATGATTGTTGGTGTGGGTTTGGAGTTTATGATTTTGCCGAAGTATCATGCTGAGCTGAAAAACTGATTTTGTGAAATGAAAGGTTCATCTAAATTTTCTTTAAATGAAACGTTCGTCTTCTTGCCTTTAATTCTCAACAACTTTAGCACATATTAATGGCCTCTTTTATTCTTTTTTTTTTTTTTTTTTGATGAACTATACTTGCCTAGAGTTTAGTGGCCTCTAATCTAAACTAGGATAGAATAAGTTATTTTCTTTTAAGGGTGCCTTAAATAAGATCCAAAGTGGGGAAAAGCAAAAACTAGTCAAGGCTAGATCTCGACCTCTGTGTGGCCCTATCTTAACGTCACCGGAGTCGAATTGGCCTTCCACATCCATGATCTGAGAACTTCAAACGCAACCAACCATGGTCATTAGAGAGAAAGGGACTAAAAGTCTAAAAGTGTTCCCCCAAGGACCAAGCGCTCCGACAGAAAATTGTTGAATTTCATGTCATAGAATCCACTGCTAATGGAAGCAATGGTTTTATATATTAGATCAAGTTCAAGTTACATCTAATATAACTCTATACAATATTTTATATCATTTCATAACTTTTTACTAAAATAGAATTTTGATCTATCAACCTTTTGATTACATTAGTTACCAATTATTTATATATTTACAAAATATCAAGATGTTTAAACTTCAAAGATTAATTACTATCTCATCATTAAATATTTAAGATTCAAGTTATTTCAATGTTGACATTATAGATCATACACAAAATATGAATTAAAATATCAAATAATAAATAACATCTAATTAACATGTAATTTAGTGTACATATTAAGAACAATAATATGTCATTTACAACAAGATTATCAAATTATAATTCAATATAAAATTTATGAAAAAATGTATTGTTGCAAAGAGTTAACCATGTGAAACTGGATCCTAGTTTCTTATTAGTTGGATTCAAGCTACATTTGGTGTAACTTTTACACCATTTAATAATTTTCCATTGGATGCGTATTTTAACAAATTCATTGTAGGGTTTCATTCTCTCCTTATTTCCTCCACCTTTTCTATAATGTTTAAATCTCAAGTTAGTTGTATTTTAAAATAATATGCAAAATATGAGTTTATGAATTGAATAGTAAATAATATCCTATTAGAAGAATATATAATTCAATGGTGGAATTTTAGAAAGTTAATCTGATAAGAACTTATTAAGTAGTGTAACATTAAGAAATGGTACCAAGTATAAAATTTTTCCCCCTAATAAATGGTTTATAAAACTTAGTTATGGAACTTTGCATTGTTGTTATGTAAAGTAATGTTGCATATGTTTGGATTAGTATCTAAAGCTATTAGTCGAATGTTGGACACAAGGAAACAATGGAAACTATCAAAAGCCTTGTAACTCAATTGGTTAACACCTCTGAGTGTTTTTAAGACGGAAAATTATTAAGTATTCTCGGAGTATCATAAATGCGTATCCCTCCTCTCACATGAATGGTGAGTCTTACCATGAATTTAATTAGTAGAACCTACCATTTATGTGAGAGGAAGGAGTACGAATTTATAGTACTCCAGGAGTATACAATAATTTCCCTTTCAAGACACATTCAGGATCCAAATTCTCTCTCTCTCTCTCTCATTATAACTATTGAATTAAAAAAAAAACATTTAGATTGCACACCTGATGATATTGACTATAATCAAAGTGATTGAGTTTGAGTTTAAGTTGGACTTGTCAGAGAGATAGAGTTTTACTCTTTGTTAAGTTTTGATTAAATAAAAATAATTTTATTTAAAAAAATGATAATGATGAGTTTGAGTTTAAGTTGGACTTATTAAAGAGATAGAGTTTCACTCCTGGTTAAGTTTGAACTAAAAATAATAAATTTATTTAAATAAAATGATAATTTTATTTAAAAATTGTGCTGACATGGAAAATTGTGAGAGTTTTAGAAGCTTCAGTTATATATATATAGATTAACAAAAAAATATTATAAAAAAAAAACAAAAAATAAAAAAATAATAAATAATAAAAAGCCACTATCCTATCAAAAAAATAAAAAACCACTATTTCTAATTGATTGCTAGCTATGCAATGACTAAAATTAAGAAAACAATAAAAACTCGCGGCTCCTAATCACGATCATTTTCATTCATGAGTTCTTCTTCTCAGACTTATTAGCTTGAAAATTGAAGGTCGAAAGCTGTGCCTGTGAAAACTCCAACTGAGAAGTGGTCGTTTTCAAAACAAAAAAAAAAAAACAAAAAAAAAAACTGAGAAGTGGTCGGTTGCACATTGCACTATTGAGATAAGAAGAGAATAAAAGGAGGAATGGAACTAATTAAATTGGGAAGTTGAAAATGGGGGAAGCGCTAAACGTTTACGTGGGAATGGTTGAATTAAATTTGCGGGATTTAATTCCAAGGGAGTTGGCAATTGAAAGTTTTGTTTTGACGTGACAGAGGAAGAACCTAGAGAGAGAGAGAGAGAGAGAGAGAGAGAGAGAGAGAGAGAGAGAGAGAGAGAGAGAGAGAGAGAGAGAGAGAGTCATAAAGTGTTATGGATACTTATATATATATATATATATATATATATATATATATATATATATATATTATGTTAGAATTGTATGCTCATATGCTCTCACACACACACACACACACACACACACACACACATATATATATATATATATATATATATATATATATATATATTAATGTTAGGTTAATTTATGGTTAGTCTAGAGTTAGTCTAGTTTGCTTTGGCATATAAATTCTGCATTGAGTTTATTCTAAAACAAGTGCTTACTAAAATATATAGCTATCAAGGGCTTTCACATTGTAGACGTAGACTGTTAGGTTAAACCACGTAGACCTTCTTGCGTGCACTCTTTTTCATGTTTCTGCTCATCATTCAATCATCACACAACAACTTTAACAATAAAATAGTTTAATTAACATTGAGTTGAATTAAACGATGAAACATTAGCCAATTGAGTTTGAAGGAGGAGATGAAGAGTCAAGAGAGGGAGAGAGAAAAATGGATGGGAAATCTTGCACAAATAAGCATAAAAAAAAAATTCCATCTAGGACAATTTTGCTGTAATAATTTGCCACAACTTAACTTGAAGACAATTGCTTTTGTAATTGGTGAATCATTATTTTCATATAGACCTGTCACTTTTTCTCACCATTTACAGTTCCACATGTTAGGGTTATGGCAAAAGATGTGTTCACACTTCACTTACTCTCTTTTCTATATAGTATAGATGTGAAATCTAGTGTTAAGGCGAAAACCTAAGCATGAAATTCATAATGTGAAATCTAATGTAAACAACAACAACATGTGATATATATAGACATGTGCTTTTGTAATTGGTGAATCATTATTTTCATATAGACTTGTCACTTTTTTCCACCATTTACAGTTTCACATGTTAGAGTTGTGACAAAAGATGCGTTCATAGACTCTCTTTTATATATAATATAGATGTGAAATTTAGTTAAGGCGAAAACATAAGCATGAAATCCATAATGTGAAATCTAATATGATCTGTTTGGATGGAAGGGGGAAGGAGGGGAAGTGGAGGGGAGTAGAGTAGAATTGGCTAAAAATAAGCTAATTTTGGACTAAATCTACAATTCCCTTGAAAGGAGACCTATTGTTTAGGTAGGAAATGTTAATTCTCACATATCTTTTATACATGATAATTGCTAATGTCATACTACTTAAATTCAAGTATTCTTATTTTATTTCTATAAGCTGATTATATACATAGATTAAATTTTAGAATAAAATTTTTTTTTTCACCCAAATTAGATGTTTATTAATATTCAAGGGTTTTTTTTTTTCATTTTCAAAATCTTCCCAATGGTCGAATTATTAATTTTTAGATTACTAAAATAATAATACGTATAGGATAATTTTAAACACAATTTATCTTTTAAAACATATTTTTATCTAACATGAGGTGAATATATTTTTATGTCAAATGTCAACCATCAAAAAATTTATCTCTTACTGAGTTTAAAATCTTTTTTTGGTTGTAAAACTGAGTTTAAACTCTTTTTGAATTTTTAATTCTATATATCACAAAAACTGTTCACAATCCAACTTACCTTTATATGAAGGCTAATGTATTCCAAATATTAGCTAGCTTTATTCCTCTTACATGTCATCCTTCTATCTTGGGAAAGAAGGGAAAAGAAAAAGAAAAAGGAAGAACATCAGATCCTAGGCTAGGAGTTGGGCCCATCTGTTTTACTTTTTTGGGCTGAATAGAACCCATTTCTTATGCCCATGCAAAATCAACCATATACATCTTTTGGCATTAAGGGCCTTCTAACATTTGACATTACAAACGCGTGTATCCACGCCACAAATGTGAAGATCATCAATTTCTCGTTCATTCCTTATTGCTTATGTACTTTATAGTCCAGTTTTAAGTTTTAACAACTTGTTTTTAGTTTTCAAAATTCTGTATAAGTTTTAGTTCACCCCAAATCTCCTACATTCTGCCCCCAAAAATAAATAAATGAAGTCACTGAAATCTTCCAAATGAATTACAGTTGAGTTTTAACTTAAAATCAGAAATCCCATGGCACTAGAAGCAGAGAGGGACCTAGCCTTGGGAATTTTGGGGAAAAAAATGCTTAACATGTGTATACACAAAGAAAATTTACAATTTGCTCTGCAATTTGGTCTATACTAACTTTTTTTTTAATATAATTTCGCCCCCCATTTCCGAATCCTGGTTCTGTCCTTGACTAGAAATCTAGAACATTATCCATTTTTTAGGTCATTAATTAGGCTATATAATAGAAGGTAAGCCCTTCCTATACTAAAAATCCCTTCCCACCTACATAATAAGGGTCCACTCTCTTTTTTTACTTTTTTTGAGGAAAAGGGGTCCAGTCTCTTATGACCAGTTGGGATGGGGGGGGGAAAGAGGGGAAGTAGAATAGAGTTGGCTAAAAATAAAGCTAATTTTGTGCTAAATCTACTCTACTCTATTTTCTCTCCTTTCTCCTCAATCCAAACGGACCATTAAAGTCCAAACAAACAAAGAGCAAATAGGACCCTTTGGGTTGAGCAACTGCCAAGCTTCTTTAGGAGTTTCAAGGTCCAGCCTACATTTGAGATCTAGGTCAAATATTTAATATTCGATGTGCATCAAGGCTTGGACCTTGATTGTACTACAATGACATTCCACCGCATGAGCTTGTCTTAAAGAATAAGCCCCACTATTTGTTATTGGACTGGGATTCCCAGTCCATTAGTCGGATGACAGCTCAGTTGGGTATGTTTAGACTCTTATGTGCCTTATTTTAATTTATTTTATTATTTTTATTAGGAGTTGGGTAAATAGGTAAAAATGAGATACATTGTTAGATTAATCTTATTTAATTATAGTAGAAAAAGACCGAGTTTCTATTGAAATGTTATGTTTATCTTGTAAAGCCATTTATTTATATTAGGACCAAGTAAGTAACAATTCATGTGAGGAGGTCATGTCAATGTAAGAGTATTCGAAGCATAGCTCAACCCTAATACAACTCATTTCAACATGTTTAATAGATAACCTAAGAAGATAAAGAGCAAAAAATAGTTTTTTTTTTTCTCTCGTTATTTTGGGTAAAGGGTTAGGGATTTTAGATTTTTAAATGAAAAAATTATCATTATAACCAATAAAATTATCTTAATTACTCCCTTATATTCAGAATTCAAATTTATATTAGATAAAAATAATGTTTATTTATATTTATTAGATCATTTTGGATTGAGTAGGTCAACCCAGAATTAACACCCATTTATTGATTGTGTTAAAACATGTCAACCCATTTTGACATGAACCCATTTAACCTAAATACTAACCCACAAAAAAATTGTGTTGTGTTATCATATTGTGTTCATGGGTCATGTTATACATTGCCACCCCAAATTTATATGGCTTGACATTCAATAATAAAGTAATTTGTAAAATCTTATTATTGAAGGTTGTGTTTGGATGACAACATTTGGATTTGGATTTGAAACCCATTAATTTAACATGCCTTGATTTGAAATCCAATGATTTAAAATGTCTTAATTTGAAATCCATTGATTTTCAAATTCTTTGTTTAGATCTTTTTAAACAATGAAAGATTTGAAATTCATCATTTGAAAATTCATTATTTGGATACGTAAATTTGGATTTAAGATCAATAAGTTATATTTTTTAATTATTATTTTTCTGAATCATTCTACATTTTAATTTTATATACATGAGGTAATATTAATAATCCAATTGACAAGATGATGATTAAAAATTTTTAGTCGTAGCCAACTAAAAAAATATCTTGCCAGTTATCGACAACTAAAATGTTTTATATCAACTACAAAGGACACCCAAATGTTTTATATCACAATATTCAAAATCTCAAACTAAAAAATTATTCTAAAGTTATTAACAACTAAAAATTTATATATCAAGAGAGACATATTAAATACCCAAAATATGTGTCTTTCACACAACTTCCAAAAGAACAAATTAATGAGTACTAAGCAAAAGTCATATCCAATCGTTTTTATCGTCATCATTTGAAAGACTTTTCAAAAACTTAAAGTCCTCTGCACCTCCATACATTAACTTCTCAACTATTTCGAATATTTCAAACCACATGAGTCTAGGCACTTTTGAAACCGTTGCATGTATCTCTCCATCGGAAGGTTGTGGTTGCTCTTGATTTTTCTTTGTTGTGAAGTGCTCTTTTATAGATGAACAATACTCTTTAAAAGAGGAAACAATTTCTACAACAACTTCAATGAGTGGATCTTTCCTACTCCTTTTTCTTTGGTGAGGCTTAGCTTCAGAACTAGTTGATATAGAATGCTGACATGGTTGTTGTGTAATGGGAGAATTCACCTCATTTTCTCCTTCCTTAGCCATAACTTCAACTGTTTCGTTCATATGTTCTGCACCAATGCCAGTAGCTCTATCCTTCCTACACAAGATCTCAATGTCCTCCCAATTGTCAATAAGTTTGTTTTATAAGTACTTGCTTTTGAATTTTTCTATAGAAGTAAAAAAAAAAGAAAAAGACATTAGTAGATTATTTTGCATAGTCTAAGCAAATCAATGTAGTGAATGTAGCAGTATAAAATGAAGCCATCTAAGCAAATAATCTTGTCATGTTTGATTATAATTCTCAAGTCCTATTCAGTTTTCAAAGCTAGTCATTCAGACAGGAAAAATCAAAGAAACTTACAAAGATTACAAAGCATTCTCAAATTGTTGTGATAGTCAATGCTACGTGTGTGTGTGTGTGTGTGTGTGTGTGTGTGTGTGTGTGTGTGTGTGTGTGTGTGTGTGTGTGTGTGTGTGTGTGTGAGAGAGAGAGAGAGAGAGAGAGAGAGAGAGGACATGCAATTAATTGCACTAGTGTAGTTAATAACTCCATAATCATTCAGTTAATCTTGACATCCAAAACCCATTTCAATCACAAACATGAAATCACTCCAGCAACTAACAACAAATCCATAAACGAAATTCCCTCTCTAAGAAAAAATGAAAAAAAAAAAATTAGAAGAAAGAATTGATCTGTAGGGGCAAAGCACCACCATAAACTATTTATAATTTAATTTTTTGTTCTCTATTTTATGGATGAAGGGGTAACAAAAATGGATGGAAAAACTAGAAAAGAAGTTGTTCTTACTCACTGTACTTCTAACTGGCACGCCTTGCCAATGGAAACTGTTTCAGCATAATATTCCAACTACCTCAAGTAAAACTAGCTATAAGACCCACATTTACAAAACCAAATAAACAGTGCCTAAAATATATATAGTAACTAAATTCCACCAATACATTTGTTGTCTATTATAAAAAGGGTACATTAATAGTCTAATTGATCAACCATATAACGTAACGTTCCATAAACAACTTTTATTATTTCTAATTTTTTAGAATACAAAAGAGAACAAACTAAATTCTTGTTAAAATGTGTGATGAGCATATTAAAGAAAAAAAAGTCATAAGGGATCATACCTTAATGTAAGCATCCCACATATGGTGATTATCCGTTGTGATAACAACCTTTTTCTTTGTTTCATCCCAAACAAGCCCGCTTTGATTTTTTTTTTTTTTATGTCAGTAATTATAGCAAAATGTAGCTTCCACGCCTTTAGTCTATTCTTAACATTGTCCTTTGTCAAATTGAGAATCAATTGAGCATTTATATACTCCACAGCAACTTGGTATGCCACCTCTTTCTAGTACCCATCCTCCTTATTTCCTTGAGCTAATTGATCATATAAAATACTTCCTAATGCTTTGTCCATTTCCGTATTCCATTGAATATTTAATGTAATTGTGGTTGAGATTGAGATTGTGATCCGGATAGGGATTGCGGTTGCTTATCTTTTCTTCTCATTTCTATTATGTTTTCAAATATGGTATTTGGTATTTGAACCTTAGTATCAAATTTGTCAACATCCTAAAAGATGTTAGATTAGCGACAAGAAGAGAAAAAAACATAGTATTCCCATTTAATGCATATACTTCAGTTTGAAATCCATCGAAATAGTTATTGCCATGAAGACTATAGGAGACTAACCAACACAATATCAAGAAGTCTCATTGAATAGAGTACACTTCCAATCTCATTTATCCCACGAAGAACCTCTGCTTTGAGTTTTGTTTTTTTACCCCAATTAAGATGTTCTTTCACAAGCCTCATACAACCTGTGCATGAGCAATAAATTCACAAACTAGGAAAGGTTAATTGAGACAGTAAACAAAATTTTCATTTATGGGGTTGTGGTACTCATGGGATGGCTAAATAGAAACAAAATTCATTTCCATTCCAAAGAGCCCAACTCATAGCTACATAAGGAGTGTATTTTGAAGGCTTTAGAGTTTCATTTTCTTTCCTTCCCAAAAACTTCTTCATGGCCTTAATCAACATTTTTGAATTATGAGATGTGATTAAGGAAACAAGTTCTAATATGTATGAGAAATTTAATGGAAGTTTTTGGTCAAATAAACAAGGTATTAAGAAATGCATAATGTACATTATAGTATTTGGGGGAACATTGCCTACAACCTGTATCTTTATGTCATGAATATAAGCAATTGAGAAGTGTAAATAAACCTCTAGTCACCATTTTTTTTTTTTTATCTTAGGGAAATATAAGATCGAGATGTAGGCTTCCCCGTTCTCACTTGTGTCTGGGAGATGTAGGGAATAGGATTTGCTATGGGGAGAAAGTTTACCCGTATTTTAGGAAACTATTCCTCAATGTAGTGATAAGTTGTTTGTGTGTACCTTAGACATCTTCATCCAAATAAATTTTGCAGGACAAAAATATTTGGGGTTAGCAAAATGTAGAGAACTAGTTTTGGCCAAAAAGAAAATGTTAGTGGGAAACTTGGAAATGCATTTGTATTGACTTCTTTAGTGATGCGCTTTTACCCTAACAAGCTCAGCTCTTATTGGATTTATAAGGACAGGTATCAGTGCCACAATTGACAAGCTTACAAATCCTTCACTGGTTGCAAAAATTCCTACGTTGTCGTTTCAATTTCCTTCTCTTCTCTAATAAAAGTTTAATTATATGATTATGGGATTGATGTCATCTAATCTAATGTACCTTGCCTTCTCACCTACCATTGCATAATGCTTTTACCAAAGCACCATCCCAATTGAACAGGCTCACTGAAAAAATTCAACAAATAGCCGATAAGAACTGTTTACACACACACAATGAGTCCTAAAAAAAAAAAAAACAAAAGCTTTTATCTCACAAGAAACAAAGGCAATTCTATTATAGTTAAACCATGATTCTATCCACAATTTAAGTGATCCCAAGCTTTTTGGTTCTTAAATAATTAAAGAAAAATTCTTATTAGTTGAACAACCTCACTGAAAATACGGACAACTAATCCCAAAGAAACAAGGGCAATTCTATTCAGAAATAATTATAATAAGAAACACTGTACTAATCTCGTCATGATTCTGTCCTCGGTGAAAATTATTTCAAGATAATCACTGATTTACATGGATAACATAAAATATATTGCAGTATAGTCATATAACAATTCACATGCTCTATTTATGTATATTAACAGTTGTTGAAGACTTTTTTTTTTTGCCCCACGTGGCACTACTTCATTGGCAACTTATGCTACATCAACATATTATTGATTTTTTGGGTAAATCTATTTAAAACCCAAAATAAGCTCATATTTCATTCAAATACATGGATTGGGCTCACATGGCTCATAAGATTCTTACTTTAAGAGACAGATTTATGGTCCACATTTCCTTTTCATCAATTGGGATCACAACCCATGATATCATCAACATCAACATATGGATCGGGCTCACACAATGAATCAAAATTCACGGCCCATATTACCTCTCTCATATTCATGGAAAGCAGTTTCTTCAACAAAAGACTATATTCACACAAAACGACAACAAAATTCAAGGTACGTCATCTCATCTTTGGCTTATGATCCAAGCTCATGAGTCTTTTTAGGGAAGCTTTGGGAGTCGTGGTTTGGAAGGCCAAGAGGTGTGTTTAGTAAAGCTCTAGCGATTCAAAGTTGATAAAAGAAACATGTTGTTTGACATGTCTTTTCCAACTCCCTGAACTCTGACGAGTTCGTGTGTAGCGGGTAACATATGGTAAACATCTCTTATCATATAGCACTTAAAATGATAAGACTCTTCATTGTTCTTTTTCTAAAACTTAATATTCATCATGTGACAAATACTCAATATCTCCAACCATCTAACTGCTAAGAAAATAACTATTCATTCAATCCCCAGTTGTTGCTATACAAATTTAGAAACTTCATTATATTATTATACATAAATTTTATTACTACTTTTAGCTAAAATCCAACTCAAACACATGGCCTAATTTGATTGGCTATCTTTAAAATCTAAATATATAAAATGTTCATGATATCTCTGGTACCTAGCTGTTGCCTGCCACAATCAGACCATATATTTCTCTGCCAGCTGCTAGAGCAGAGTATAAAATACTCTTCTTACTCACCAAGATTATGTCACAACATAATGAGACCTTAACTAGATCTTTAAAGTTCATTAACTTTCAACCAATCTTTCTATTACTTACTAGAAATGTGTTGTAATGAAATCTTGCACCAAAAACACAAACACTAAAAAAAAAGGAAACATTTTCAGCAGAATCCTAGTAGTGTATTCAGTACTTGACACCTAGTTGGGAGTGATATCATCAGCCATTTAATGCTGAAATCCTAGCAATCAGTTGCTGTACTCAAAATAGCAAGATACCCTTGAAAGAAATCTTACCATTCTTAGCCAAATCCATGAAATAAATGTTGAATGTTCTCCCCAGCAGTTTGAAATCACCCAGCTGACCTCATCTGCTTCTGCCCAAAGCAACAGCTGTGACAATTGTCTCATGATAGTTATCAAAGTTTTTCCTGACAGCTAGGACAGCTTTTTAAAAATAGATGTAACAGCTGGCCCAACAGCCTTACCATTACTGACTTTTCACATTTGGTTAAAACTAAAACCAACTAAAGTAACTATATTTTTCTTGCTAAAACACTTTCCTTTTCTGCTTCTTTTTCCCCAATAGCTATTGCCCAAAACAGCAAGAACACCTTAAACCTAAACATACCATTTTTGGCTAAATCTTAGGATGGATTTTCTAAAGGTTCATTGCTAATTGGGATAGATTTTGGATGAGATTATTTGTTAAACCCCCCCCCCTTAAACTCAGCTATAATTAAGAACCCTCCATCAACACCTCAAGGGGAACCAAGGGAGAAGAACAACTCTTTCACAAACCTCTCTATTCTCTCTCCCTCTAATAATCTTCTTAAGCTCTTAATGAAGTTCAGAGCTTTTGAGTTTTTAGTTTCTAAATCAAGAACTAAACTCTTCAACCCTTAGCTCATAAATGCCCTTCATAAGCCTTCATACACCCTCCCAGCAGTAAATCTCAGCAACACTGCTAAACACACTATAGCACTATTACCCCTCTTATACTTATTCTCTCACTCTCCATATTCAGAAAATGCACCTATCTTATTGCTTCTATCTCCAAATACCTAAACACATCTCCGTACTCTTCTCTTACCAAATCTTTCCTCTTGAAAAGCAATCTTTACAAGCTCTCCAGCGGTTATAATCTCATATTTTTACTATCTTTAACTTACATATCTGTCACACTTCCATATATCATATATATTACAAATACTACATCCCACAAAATATCTATGTCTTTTATCATCTCCACACTTCTCATGAGATATCAAACACTCATACTAAAAGCCCTTCTCATGGAAGACATAAATTTCTAATGCTAAAGCCCTTCTCATAGAAGGCATAAATTTCTAATGCTAAAGCTCTTCCCCTAGAACGCACCAAGATCTCATATCAAAGTCCTTCTCATGGAAGACACAAATTTATCTTACATAAAGCCCTTCTCTTAAAAGGCACAAATACTCCATACAAAAGCCCTTCTCATGGAAGACAACACTATTCATAACTTCACAACAACTAAAAGAGCATTGTCAAGGGGAAAACTCATTTAAGTGCATGATAAGAAGGGCAAGTTTAACCAGCCCCTACACACAACTGGACACACACACTCTCTCTCCAGTTGCACCCATTTTCCCCCTCAATCTTGAAGTTATCATGGCAAACTGCCTCCGTACAGCTGGGGTCATTCTACTGGGATATTATCAACTCACGGACACTATACAGCTGGAGCTACAAAGCATACAAAGATAAATGACTTTGTTTCCATATCTTTAAATACACATCATTTAGTATATGATTATTTCACATTGAAATATATATTATTTTATTCCAACTACTATTACAACTATTAATCAAACCTACTATATCAAACACATATTACATATTTATTCAACCATTATCACGATTCTTAGACTTTGACTTTAATGGTTTTGTAGGCTTAAAAGTACACTAGTAACCATTGGGCCACATGGCCCAATGTGAAGTTCCAGATGCAACTCTCCAAACGAACCCGGGTATAGTACGGTCACCCCTCCAAAGGACTACACGTAGCCGAGCAACCAAAAAAGGCCCCGAACAATAGTTCATAGAAGCATTTTATCAAACACATAGTTTGTATTACAAACCCACAAATGAAAATAGAAATAGAAAATAAAGACAAACCCAAATCAAATCATTGAAAATAGTATGAAACAAAACCCAAAAACAAATCAAATGAATCCTAAACAAAACCCACACACAAATCAAAGGAAACTCAAACAAATCCACACAAAAAAAAAAAATGAAACCCATAGAAAACCTTAGAGCCTTTATGATTCAGATTTAGTAGAAAGAGAGACATAGAGAGGATAAAGAGGAAGAAAAGAGTTGAGAGAGATAAACCTCGCCGTGAGAAAGAGAGAAAGAAAAAAAGCTTGGGCGAGGAAGAGAGAGCGTGACAAATTTTTTGGAGCCGATGAAGAATTGAGAAGAGAGCACAAGTGTGAGGGCAAGGGATTTCTAAATTCTTGAATTTGTGAGAGGAGTTCAAATCCATAGATTCGGACCCTTGAAATCCAAGATGGATTTCGGCCAAATCTAAATCTATTTCTTTTAACTTACCCAAAAAAGAATTTGGATTTGGATTTGGATTTAGCTTCCTCAAATCCAAATCCATGTCATCTAAACACACTAGAATGGAATTTCACTTTGAACTTTAAAAATATGACTCATTTGAAGTGGTTTATAATACCAAATCAGAGCTTTTGATTCCCTTGTAAAAAGTAACAATAAAAAGCCTTTGATTCTCTCGTAAAAAAAAAAAAAAAAAAAAAAAAAAAAAAAAAAAACCTACTGTGCATGTAACAAAGTCTTTGATAAGAGTCCAAATCTTCTGTCCCACTTTTCCTGCTCCACTCTATACTCCACTAATAAAAACTTGCCACGTATTCATCTAATTAATTAAATACTACTATTAATTAATAACGGTAGCATTAAATAAGTCAATAATAGTAGTATTTAATTAATTAGGTAAACACGTGGCAAATTTTTATTGGTAGAGTATAGAGTGGAGCAGGAAAAGTGGGACAGAAGATTTGGACAGAAGATTTGGACTCCTTTGATAACACGGAACCAAAATAAAAAGATATATTGACTAGTGGCAGAATCAACCTTGGTAAAAGGTCTTACCTTTTCTCCATTACTGCCATCCAAATATAAAATATACGGCTTTTAATCCTTAATGAACCAAAACACCGTAGATATATCACAAATGGGCCAATTTGGAGGCGGCCATTTGAACAACATGCTAGTATATAATACACACATTTTATCACAACTTACTTTAATGTTAACTGACAAATAGATTACATTATTTAAGCATAGGACCAAGGACGGAGCCAGGAGTTTTATTAAGGGGGGGCGAAGTATAAAAACATTTTTTTTTCTTGAAAATTCAAACTAGCATCCATTTAGTATAACAAATGGAAGATGCGAATAATTATTTTTTTAATAAATTACGAAACAATTATATATCAAAAAGGAATATAGCATTATTTTAAATCTAAAAAATCATCATAACTAAAATAATTATTTCAAACCAAGCATGACAATTTTCAACCATAAATTTATAATTTGGAATAGCTTGAGCAAAGCATCAAACACCACTTCCTTGTACATAAAAAATCTCATTAGGAACTTTAGTAATTGTGTCTGTGTACATCAACCATTGAACAATGTGTAGTGTGTCATGACTCATGACTCGCTTGGGTGTGGCATTTTTAATCTTACTATCTAATAATTGCTAGACATAACAGTAACCATTTCACTAAACAAAAAGACAAAACATCTCAACTGAATTAATTGTTCAATTGCAACAGAGCAACTCCCAAAACGCATTATACACCACTTTATAACTATTAAAAAAAAAAATTCATTTCAAAGTCAAATAAAGTGAACTAGTAATAATGCCGTTCAGAGAAAGATATTAGACAATAAGAAATTAAACGACACAAAAAGAAGCAGAGAGTAACACAACCAAAAAAATGGTAAAAATTAGAGTCAGAGCAACTTAGCAGATAGGAGATTGGACACACAGTCTCACTAATGAAGTAGAAACGGCGGCAGTGTCATGAGTGGATCAAAGAGGGCAAAATCACACACACTCTCTCTTTGTTCGACTGGTATTTGTATTATCTTTTTTAGGAAATTTTTTCTTTAAAATTAATAGAGCTGAAATTGAAATGTTGATTTGAAGATCTGATTAATTTAGATCTAATAAAATTATTAAGGGCTTTTTTCTTGTTTATTTGGGCTTTACTTTTTATGTTGTTTGGGCTACTTTTTCTTGAATGTTGTTTGGGTTAATTTTTTTTGGTTAAAGAGGTCAAGGTTATATTTTCAGTGGGTAGAGGGGGGGGGGGGGGGGCAAGAACAATTTACTTAAGCCCAAATTCAAAAAACTCATAAAATATTATATACTTCTTTTTTGTTTTATAAATTCCAGGGGGGGCCATTGCCCCCCAAGGTCATCAAATAGCTCCGTCCCTGCATAGGACCACCACTTGAAGTACTCTAATTTTATAAAGTCATAATTATATCTGTTACTATTTTAATGTAGTCAACTGTAAATTTGTGAATGATTATATATCACTTGCATATAAACTAATTATATTGTCCTTACCCTTTACAGTCTGTCAAATTAAAATTCAGCCCAAAAAAATTTGTGGTTTTTGGTTGCTGTGAAATGGTGAAAGAATTAAAAAAAAATATATATATATAGTGTGCAGTGGCAATAATGAGAAACAAGAAATGCCAAATTTCATAAAAAAAAAAACAGTGAACTCCAAAAGGTAGTGTACAGTGCAAACCGAAATGGGGATGTTGACAATCATATATGAAATATCGTCCACTCAAGGTTTGCTTTACATATCAGTAGAGCAATGTTTTGTCTTGTCCACAATATTTTTTTGGGGGTCCTCCCTCTTTGCATGGAGATGGAGGAAAGGAATATACTTCTATCTTGTATATTATCTTGTAGTCGGCCATTGTGAATATATATAATTTTCACATCAATTTGAAGTTGAACCGCTTCTCTTCCACTGAAGTAGGGAAAACCAAATGCATGAGACTACAAGACATGTTAGTCTGATATATGGATTCAAGCTTGTTTGACGATAAAGTCTAGAAATATTTTTTACTTTAGGCTTTCAATTAATTATTCAAAGAGTTGGAAACCATCTTTGCCCTTTTCCTCCAATCCAGTCGGCTATCAATCTAACCCAATTATTCATCTTCCCTTTTTCTGCTTTAAATACTTGTTAATGAGTAGGGATTTTTTTTTTTTTTTCCTTTTTTGGGTGACAATGAGTGGGCTATTTTTAATTTTAATAAATAATAATTCCTCTTGCATCTTGTCTCTTGCCTCTATTTTTAATTTGTAAGCAACTCTTTCCATATTTTTCAATGAAAACATTAATGTGTGTCCGTGTGGCCCTGTAAGTGTAGTGTGTAGACACATCTGGAAAATATCCAAACAGAAATTGATGGAAGATAATTAAGAAAAAAAAAAAAAACCATATAATATACAGACCTCGTATATACTATACATGGCAGATCAAAGAATCGCACCAAATGTATTGTTCTCTATACATGTGTCAAGTATTATTTACGCGCTACACAAGCCACAAGCCTCAAAACTTAAAAGGCCGGCAAGAACAACCGGCCAAAAAAAAAGAAATCTCAATGTCCACGTCTGCCACGCGAATGTGACGATGACGAAACACTCCCTGTACTCCCATTCCCATAGAACAAATCCGATAAGTAATTCCCCAAATCATCAGGGGCAAATTTGACAAAGGAACCCGACCCGCCCCGATTCTTCTCATAGAAATTCCTGTACGCCCCTCCAAGCTTCCTCTCCACCGAAACTTTAATCTCGTCTCTCAGTTTCGGGTCGGGCACGACCCACGAACTCTGTTTCTTATAAGCCTCTTCAAACGCCGCCCCGAATTTCTTATAACAGTCCCTGGCTTGGTCCGGCGAAATCTCAGCCGTTGGATCTTCCGGCAACGAAGCTATCACTTTGCTCCATCCCATTCTCTCGTAATTCGAAGCGTACTGTTTCACCTTCAACTCATGCTTATTCACCCAATCTTCACCAAGAAAAATCTTCAAATTCGAACTGCGGACCTTAGCGACGACGTATTGGAGATTATTGGCTAAGAACAAGTACGAGAGTGCCACGTCCTTGTATAGCTCGGCTTTGCCGTCGAGTTTGCAGAGTAAAACCAAGACTAGCCACGCAAATCGTACGGAAACTGGGCAATCATCGAGCTCGCTTGGGCTACCGAAATATGATTCCGGTAACGGCGTTTGTAGATTTAACGGCCAGTCGGCGACTATATCGGCGAGTGCGCCACTGTAATCGGCGAGCAAAGAGATATAGTTCATCACGTAACGTGTTAATGGGTGGACCCCACCGCCTGGGACTGTAGCTTTTGACGGGTCTTTTTGAATGGCGGTTTCGAAATCCATTAACATTGTACGCACCGCGTCGCCGAGTTTGATCAAGGAGTTAATGGCCTGTGATCGGACGGTGGAGGTTGATTCGTACGAGAAGATGGATTGGATTTCAGGCAAGAGATCTGATATTGCTTCGTATAGGTCCAGTGTGCGAAACATTTTCTCGGGGGTTTTCTTGCACTTTGCCACGGTTTCCGGGAATTCAAACAGGCTTAGTGCAGCCTCTTTGGAAATTTCAGAGAAGCAAGACTCCCTGATAGAATCCGCGGCTGCGAACACGTGGTCACAGAGAATTCTCTCGCCGTAAAAGAGTGTTTTCACGGCGACCTTCACTGCGTTCAGCCAGGTTTTGATTTTCAACTCCACCATTTCCCAATCCATCTTTTGCAACTGTGAGAGGCTAATCTGCCTCTCAACACCGAGGTGATACAGCGACTCATCGACAATCGATTTCCGAATTATCTTGTAAATCTTGACGCACTCTTTTCCATAACCAGACGATATCATACAATCAGCAATGGCTTTCAAATCCGCCATCGCGATCATCGAAACTCGGTCCATATCGGAGAGCGAGTCATCCAACTCAGTCCCGAATCGGAACTCGTCCTCCTCCGACTCATCGCTTTCCTCGAAATCCGAAGTGCTCGACCTCGCCGCCGAAGATATCGACGAGCGAACCGAAACCGATTCAGGGTCCAAGTTAGCCCTATTCACAGACAAAATCTGATAGAACTCCTTCTCCAACCTCTTCATGGCAAGTTGCATCAAATTCTGAGCCGCGACAATCTTTTCAGAGCTCGAGTTCTGGGTAACCAAGTGTTGCATGGCGGCCTGTAAGTCTCTAACAGAGTTCAAATACCGTTTAGCCTCGTGAGGATCGGCGTGGAAAAGCGAGGTGACGTTTGCAAAAGAAGAGACATTATTAACGCCCCATTTGGTAATGAGAGACTCAGCAATCTCAATGTTCTCGTCCATTAGAGACTCAGAGAAAGTACGGCTAGGTGAAGCTGGTGGAACCATCGCTGTTCTAGAAGGTGAAGGTGAAGTAGATTTGAAAAACACGTTCCTCATTCCTTTACTTGGCATTAACAAATACCACAAAGCTTTTTGTTTTTCTTTCTTTCTTTCAAAGCTTTTTTTCTTTCTTTGTTTTTGTTGCAGAATGAGAAAGAGAGAGAGAGAGAGCTAATGTGAAGAAGTTGAAGTTGTTTGTTTTGGTTTTTGATGGAGAATCGGGGTGAGTGGTGGGGGTATTTATAGATAGAGACGTGGAGTGTTGGGAACAAAGCGTGGGACGGGAGGTGGGAAGTGGGGCCGGTGGAAACTGCGTGAAACGAAGATGTTGACGCTGTCCCGTCAGTTATAGTGTGTATGGTTTGACTATTACACTTTACGCGGTTGTTGCCTTGTTTTGGCAGTTTGTTTTCGCGAGTTGCCTTTTTCGCAAGGAGTTATTACTAGTGTTTGACAAAATGAGTGAGATGTAATCAATCATCAATGTTTTGTGATGTAATTACGACGGTTTAGGTCAAAAGGGAAGAAGATGGTTGGAAACTTGGAAGGAAGTGGGTGGATTTTTTTTTTTTTTTTGAGAAGGAAGATCTCTGGACTTTGTTAATAAAATTAGCCGTGGTCAACTAGAATTACAAAAGTCAAGTGTGGAGAAACATCCTCCGTCCACACTGAGAAACCTCTAACATGTCTAGCATGTTTAGCTAGGTTGTGTGCTACATTATTGCCCGAGCGACGGACATGAGAGAAGGAAATGCAACTATCTGCTCCTAGTGTGGCCTTTGCTGAACTGAGAATGTGACCATAGGTGGATAGTGACGTCTCTTTTGAACTCAGGGTGGTTATTATATTTGCTGAATCGCCTTCCAAAATGAAAGAAGTGTAGCCGAGGTCTTGTGCGAAGGATATTGCTCTAGCTGCAGCCATTGCTTCGGCTATGTCTGGGGAGAAAGGGAGACAAGCTTGTTCAGACATTGATGCAATTGCTTGCCCGTTGCTGTCTCGAATAATAACCCCTATTCCAGCTTTCCCTATATCTATGAATAACGCACCATCGAAATTCACCTTGATCATTCCTAACGGAGGAGGAGACCACCTGACGGAGGTTGGGTGACTATGGTGGATCTGTTTTGGGGCGTCAGAGGCAGCTTGGTGGAATGTGACTAGAGCTTCAGAAGCGGCATGGAGTACATGTGACAGTGGGTAATCTTTTAATGAGGTTCGTACCTGGTTTCGACGGTGCCAAATGGTCCACATGACCATAGCCATCTGCTCTACATTCTTCTGTTCCTCATGCGTGAAAGTGAGCACTTCTCGGACTGATGGGAATGTTTTTGCTCGCCTGAAGTCGAGGGAAGGAACAGAGTCCCATACCTGTGCAAGCTGATTGCACCCCCATAACGCATGATATGTATCCTTCACCTCCACCTTACATAATTCACATGTATCTTCAGTCAGTATGTGTCTCCTTCTTAGATTGTTTTTGGTAGGAATGGCATTCTGGCAAGCCCTCCAGAGGAAGTTGCGTACCTTGCTTGGTACAGAGAGGCCCCATATCATTTTCCACAATCCATTATTATTGGTATTATGGCTGGATTGTTGGGTTCTACAATGCATTGTGGCTAAGAGGTTTGAACCTGACTTCACAGTGTAGCAACCGGAGGGAGTAAACGGCCAGACCACTTCATCCTCCACCTTGTTCAAACAGATGGGAATGCTTGCAATAAGCTTTGCCTCGTTTGGTATAAATAATCCTTGCAAGAGGTTTCTATCCCACTTATGCGTGGTTTGATCAATGAGGTCTGATACCCTCATGTCTTCAAAGCCTTGTACAACCTGTGAGCAAATCCTAGGCTGAGTTAAGGAAGGCAGCCATGCATCATTCCACACGCTTATTTTCTCTCCACTACCAACCCTCCATCGTACGCCTTTTAGTAACAAATCCCGACCATTTAGTATACTCCTCCATGCATAGGACCCGGTGTTTGAGTATTGGGCTTCCAAGATGGAACAATGGGGAAAGAACCTCGCTTTGAAAACTCTATAAAATAGGGAGTTTTTATTGTGTAATAATCTCCATGCTTGCTTTGCCAAAAGTGCATCATTGAAGTTTGCTAGGTCCTTGAAACCCATACCCCCCTCGGATTTGGGTTTACACAGAGTGTCCCATTTCACCCAATGTACTTTTCTTCTCTCTCCTTTTTGCCCCCACCAAAATTTCCTAGTGAGACTCTCAATGTCTGCACAAAGGCCTAGGGGGAGCTTGAAACAACTCATTGTGTAAGTCGGTATAGCTTGGACCACTGCCTTGATAAGAATTTCCTTCTCTGCCTGTGACAAAAGTTTCTCCTTCCATCCCTGGAGTTTTTTCCACACCCTCTCCTTTATGAAATTAAAGCTGGCCTTCTTGTGTCTTCCTATTAAGGATGGTAGTCCCAAATACTTCTCATATTGAATGATCTCTGGTAACTCCAGTGTGATTTTAATGTGGTTCTTGATTTCGTCAGGAGTGGATTTGCTGAAGAAAATGATGGTTTTGCTTTTGTTGATTTGTTGACCAGAGCATTTGCCATATGTATCAAGGATATTCATAATCTGTTGACATTCCTGAATTGTGGCCCTGCAAAATAGCAAGCTATCATCTGCAAAAAGAAGATGGGTTAGTCTCGGGCTACTTCTACAAAGAGAATAACCCTTGATTTCTCCTTGTGTTGCTGCCTTATTAATAAGGCCATGTAGACCTTCAGTGCACAACAGAAATAGGAATGGTGATAGTGGATCCCCTTGACGGATGCCTCTGGAAGGTTTGATCATCCCTTTAGGTTCTCCATTCACAAGTATGGAATAGGTGACTGTTCTGACACACAACATTATCAGTTTTATCCATTTTTCAGTGAAACCCAACCTTCTCATAACAGATTCAAGGTAAGACCACTCCACCCTATCGTAGGCTTTGCTTATGTCCAATTTAATTGCCATGTAGTTCTCCTTCCCACCATGTTTCTGCATACTATGGAGAGACTCAAAAGCAACCAAAATATTATCAGAGATAAGCCTACTTTTAGTAAAGGCACTCTGATGTTCAGTAATAATATTTGGTAAAAAATTTTTGAGCCTATTTGCCAAGACTTTGGAGAAGATTTTATAAAGCACATTGCAAAGGCTTATGGGTCTAAAATCTGAAGCATACTCAGGGGATTTATTTTTTGGGATTAGGGAAATAAAAGTATGATTGAGATTTTCAGGGAGAGTTTCAAAATTTAGAAAGTGCAATACAGTTTGTGAAACATCGTTACCCAGGGTACTCCAAAAGTGCTGGTAGAACAGTGGTGGCATGCCATCAGGTCCAGGGGCTTTTAGTGGGGCCATTTCCTTGATTGCCTTCTGCACCTCCCAAGCTGTGAAGTCAAGTGAAAGTTGGTGGTTCATGTCAGCACTGATCACTTTTTGGATTGAATTGGTTGCTTTCTCCCACTGTGTTTCCATTGTCGATGTGAACAGCCCCTGATAATAGGCCACTAGGATGTCAGCCACGTCATCTTTGCATGTACTCCACTGACCTGTAGGGGCCCGAAGCCTTTGGATTGTATTTTTTCTCTTACGTTGAGTGGCCCTACTATGGAAGAACTTGGAGTTTCGGTCTCCCAGTGAGGCCCATAAAACTTTTGATCTTTGAAACCACATTCGTTGCTCCTTGTCCATCACGCTTTCAACTTCTTTTTTCAACTCCACCAGCCGAAAATTTTGACCAGTCCGCATGGCTTCTTTTTCGGTTTGCACCAATTCTTTTCTTCGCTGTTTCAGTAAAGCTTGGACATTGCCGAAGTGGTCTCTGTTCCATTTCAGCAACTCCTTTCCACATTTTTCAATCTTGCGCACCGTTCTCAAAGTTGGATTATCACTTCCTCTAGCATCCCAAATCGCCTCAACAATTTCAGAACATCCTCGGTCTGACAGCCACATTTCTTCAAATTTGAAAAGTTTTGGTGCGTTGTGGAAGTCCAGTCCCACGGTGTTGATCCATAGTGGGCAGTGGTCAGAAGAGTCTACTGAAAGATGATGAATTTTTGTACCTGCAAACCTTAAAAGCCAATCATTAGTTGCAAAAGCTCTATCAAGCCACTCCCATATTGAATGACCTGTGGAGAAGTGCTTCTGCCAAGTAAACCGATTTCCTGAAAATCCAAGATCAATAAAACCACATTCATCCACCACGTCCCTAAATGACTGCATTTGTGCTTGACTTCTGTTGCTACCCCCAAGTTTCTCTGAGCTCCCAATAATTTCATTAAAATCCCCGGCACATAGCCAAGGGAGGTTAAACTTGTTTTGGAGTTAGCGGAGTTTATTCCATGATTCATATCGTTTATGGGTTACTGGCTCACCATAGAAGCCTGTGAAACGCCATGCGTCATCCTTTCCCTTATTGATAATGGAATCTATATGGTTCTTTGAAAAAGTGTCAACATGCACGTCTATAGAATTTCTCCAAAATAGAGCCAAACCACCCCCCTCTATTATTTCTTTCCACAAAAAATAAATTGTCAAATTCTATCTTACGTTTAATCTCTTGTAGCCTAGCTTCATCCGCCCATGTCTCGGCTAAAAACACGACGGAGGGATCTTTAGCTCGAATCAACACTTCAAGCTCCTTCCCTGTCCGCAGGTTCCTAAGCCCACGGCAGTTCCATACGATGATACTCATGGCGACTGGCGGGGCTGTTGAACAGCCTCCACCATTGAAGTGTCCTGCCCATCCACTCTTGAAACCTGGTATTTTTTGTAAGGTAACACGAGTTGGATTTCATCATCTTCCTCCCTTCCCCGTTTTGCTTCTATAGATGATTTTATGACTGTGTCTGTCTTAGAAATATTACGTGCCAATTTCTTCCATTTCCTAAGTTCAATAGTAGCAGGTAGCGTGGCTGAAGTCTGATTATCCACGTGGGCCATAATTTCAGTTCTATCACTCTCCACTCTATCCGTTGTATTCCTTAAATCTACTTCATTATGGGCCGCATATGTTGGAACTCCAGCTGTCCTATCTGATGTGCTATAATCATGGGATTCAAATTTTTTAAGGGCCGTGTCAATCTCCTCAATGTGGGATTCAAAATCTTTTGGATGGACAGAAGGAGTTATAATAGGAGAATGATTTATTACCTGCGGATTTTGAGGTGGATTCTCGCGTGAGATTTGCTCAGCAACGTCCAAATTTTCCTCTGTTTCCATACTTAGAAAATTTTGAACTTTAGCACTCAGCTTAGGCTCGCTGGTAGCCTGAGACTGGTCGTCGCTTTGCGTTTCCTCCGGCAACTTCTTCCGGAATTTGGCTGGTAGAGCTATGTCATCTCTAGAACCTCCAAGGCCGTCGCCCAATCCTGGGACTGTCATAAATGCTGTTTTCCCTGGATTGAATGGTGTTGCTCTTAGCCATGCACCATACCCCTGAATTTCCTCGAATCCAGAGCCTCTGCCCATGAGCCATTTTTCACATTCTTTCTCATCATGCGATACTAGACCGCACCAGTAGCAGAAGTTGGGTAGTTTTTCGTATTTGAAGGACACCCAGCGTTCATCATCTTCTCCTATATCAATTTTGCGGCCTCTACACAAGGGCTTTGAGATATCCACATCCACCCGTACACGGACAAAATCATTCCCTACTAACTCTTTTGGATTTTTCGTTTCCGATACTTCTCCAAGGGATTCGCCCAATTCTATGGCTGTCTCGGGATCCAGTAATCTCAACGGTAGACCATGTATTTGCACCCAAAATTTGGTCTTTGTAAAGCGCAAATTCTTGGCCGGAGTCTTGTAGCCATAGCGCTGGAATAGGACTAAGTGTTTATCAAAGGACCATGGCTGCTGCACTAGAACTCTTTCAGCGTCAGATTCTACTTCGAATATAAATAGCGGAATGTGGTCACCCGCCTCCCTGATTTTGAAATCGTTGCGAGCCCTCCACAGGGGTTTGAAGGTTCGTCCAACGGCTTCCACATTAATGGCACGCTTTGTCAGGAACTTTGGTGCTAACACAAACTCCTTGCTTTTTAAATTTTTTGACTTTTTCAGGCTTAGTTTGGTCTCCTCTTCAGCAGTGAGAGATAGCTTTGTCCATCCGTTTAGAATATCTTCCATGTCAGATATGGTATTAGGGTAGAGAGAGAGAGAGAGAGAGAGAGAGAGAGAGAGAGAGAGAGAGAGAGAGAGAGAGAGAGTGTGTGTGTGTGTGTGTGTGTGTGTGTTTCCCAGATTCCCAGAATAAAAAACCCCACAAAGCCCTACTGCTAACGTTGCTAGCAGAGGGAAGAAAATATCACTCCGAGGAAGATAACTGGATTCTACTTTCCACGGTCTCCAGAGAGAGCATCGTGGAAGAGAAATTTATTTATTTATTTTTTTTTATTTTTTTTTTGGTTCTTCAATTTTTCATATTAGGAATTAGTAACATCTTCCTTCACTTATTTCTTTTCTTTTCTTTCTTTAAAAAAAAATATTTATTTTCTTTTCTTTTCTTCTTTTCTACCCTTAAAAAGTTGTAAACATTAACAAGTGGGATTAAGTATTTGACTTAAATCTAAAATCCTTTAAAGAGTTGAAAACTGAATGAGAGAGATTGAGTATTTGACCTATCTTTAAAACCACCATTAACTTCAAGCTTAATTTTGTGGTGTTCTAAAATGTGAGTATTTGACCTAAAATTTCCCCCTAGGTAAATAGGGGGTGGCGCAAGAAACAATCCAACTCTAAGTTCCATACAATACAAGACTCAAGAGAGGGTGAAACTTTCTTTTCTTTTTTTTTATAAAAATAGTTTAATGCATCCTCAAACCCTAAGTTTATAATTTACTTATAAATTCAAATAAGTTGCTTAAGTTTATACAACTTTTTTCTAACAATCATTTTTACTTATTAAAAATTGAAAAAAAAATTGCATTAATCATGATTGTCAATTATATTTCAATAGCAACAATTCCTAATAAAATATGAAGTTATATATATATATATATTATCTCAATTCTATTAGTCAAAGAAAGCATGTTGTCCTTTGCAAATATGATCATGAATGTACTAAGCTTGAAGTTGTTCAAGTTTGGTTCATTAAGCACTGAAAATATAAATTTAGAGTTTAGAGTTTAGAGTTTAGATTTTATAACTGTTAATCTATTTTTATATTTTAAAATAATCTTTGAGCTTTGTGTTAATTTCTTAATATGAGATGTGATATGAGTTTGATAATTCATATTTGGATTATGTTTAATTTATAAACTAATCAACACAAAGAATAAAAAAAAATAGTTCCTCAATACTGATTTTTTCCTAATATAGTATAATTAAAAAAAAATCAACACACTCACAAATTTAAAAAAATAACCAAAACCCAAATTCAAAACATACAAAAAAGGGTTCAAATTTTGAGAATATAAAAAATAAAATAAATAAAATAAAAAACTTACACAAGAGAACCAAGAACTTAAATGAGTGTCCATTATTGTGTTTCTTATCATGCACACAAATTCAGAAGCAAAGAATAATAAGTAAGATGAATTTATTAGATTAAAATATAAAGCGTAAATTGCATCTTGGAAAAAAATACAACAACATGAGGTGTAATGTGTGCGATTTAATTATAGAGATGACTTTATTAGTTAAGAAAAATTATATTGGGAATTCATGGCTCTATATATGTGTGTGTCTATAATTTAAATTTCTAAAACTTAAATGATAAACTTTTATCTAAATTAAATTATTGTTAAATTTTATTCCTTAGTCAAGTTTGTCGAGTCTTGTAGCTTAATATCCTAATAAAATAATAATTTAATAAGATGCAACTTGCAATAAAAAAACATAAGTTGTGTGAGATTTAAGTTTAGAAATATTTGATAATAGACTTTTAGTTTTATTTTTAAGGTAAAAATGTAAAAATCACCCTTTAAGTTTCATATCAATTTATTTCAGTTCTTTAATTTTACTTTTGTTTAATTAAGTTCTTTGAATTTCAAATGTGTTCAATTAATTAAGGCTTTTGTCTAATTCTATTAAGTTCTCGTCATTAAACTACCGCTACTCCTTGGTGCAGTGGTCACTTTACAAGTATAAATACTTGTGAGGTGTGGGGGGTAAGGGCCGGGGTTCAAGTCTCCAGGAGGGAGCTTCACACACATTACACTTACATTAGGCTAGAGTAGAAATTCTATCTTGTATAAAAAAAAAATTCTCGTCGTTAAAGTGTCTAATTTTGTTTTTTTTTCATTTTATTTTATTTTTTCAAATCTAAAATAAAAACATATATGGTTTTCCAAATCTGTGTAATGAAGAAACATGATTGGTAATCCAATCCAAACCAAGAAATGTCATTCTTCTTTACCTTCACCGCCATTTTCTTCTATTGCCACCTCTTCCTCAACCCCACTTTATACTCAAACCTTAGTCCTCAACCCCCTCACTGCCTCACAAACTAGACCAAGCAGTTGGTGACCAACACTTTGAATTCCTCATACTCACAAGCCTGCCTCCCTCCCTCCCTCCCTCTTCTTTTGAATTTTGCAATTGGAATTTGATCAATTTGATGGTTTTTTTTTTATGTGTGTGGAAGTTTTGACCAATGAACATATTTAAGATTAGTATGTTGTTGTATGTGTTTTTCTTATAATGAAGTTTTGGTCATTGGAATAAGCTTGTTGTTCTAGTTGTCAGTTAACAAATGTAAGATTCTATTATTTCTCCTATGGAGGAATTACCTGTTATTGATTTTTTCAAGGATACTACCAAGGCTATAGCTATGTGAAAATTATCTCTTAATTTGAGAAAATATATCATGACAAATAATATAAAATTAATTTACTAATTATATAGTTGTTCTTAAAATGTTGAAAATAGTCTTTTAGTTTGAGTAGAAGTCAAAAAGTTGGTTTTTTTTTGGGAGAAAGGAAACGTTGGTTGTTGTTTGAGATTTAAGTTTAGAATATTTTACAATAGAATTTAAATTTATTGAAATATTTAAGTTTAAAATTAATTGATAATAGACTTTTGGTTTGAATAGATTTTAAAAATTTTAAAGTCTAAATGTATAAAATTAATTTGCTAACTAGTTAAGTTCTTAAAACTTTGATAATAAACTTTTAGTTCGAGTAGAAATCAAAACATGAGTTTTTTTAAAAAAAAAAAAAAAGAAAAAGAAAATGTGAGTTGTTGTTTGGGATTTAAGTTTAGAATTTTTTATAATAGACTTTTAGTTTAAATAGAATTTAAATTTGTTGAACTTTTAATGATAAATTTTTACCTAAATTAAACATTTGTTAAATATTATCCCTTAATTTGAGGAAATATATCCTAATAAATAATATGAAATTAATTTACTAATTAGTGAACGTAACCACTTGACAGTGCAAACACGGTTTCTAAGTCCAACTTTTGTTATATAGTATAATATGTTATGATATTTAAACTGCATCAAGTTGACGAGGCAAAGTTATACAAGTTTTTTTTTAATTAAAATGATAAAACTTAGGTACAGTATCTTGCGTGTTGTTCTTTAAATTCTTATCTTAAGATTCAATCACGTGGCTACTTAATTAAAAAATACATTTCCATTTCATGAGAAAAAATTCACATGAAAAAATCTTAAGAGGGGAATCTAAAGTTATGTTTGGTAACAATTTTTATTTTCTATTTTCAAAAACTTGTATTTGGGATTATAAAGAATAAAAAATCTTGTATTTTTGAAATTGAAAACATGTTTGGTTACTTGAAATTTAAAAAAAAAAAGTATTTTGAAGAAAAAAATAGAAAATACTAAAACTAGAAAAAAAAAATACTAGAATTTGAACTCTAATGCTAACTCATTAAATGAAACAAATTCATTAAATCAAATACGTGTTATTATTGACTTTTAAAAACTAGAAACTGAAAACAACATTTTGCATGTTTTCAGTTTCCTTTACAAATTGAGTTTTGAGAGTAGTTTTTGTTTTCTGTTAATTTTGGGTTATCAAACAAATTTTTAAGTCTTAAAAATAGAAAATTGTTTTTGGAAACAGAAAATAAGAGGAAAAAAACAATTACCAAACATACCATAAGAAATAGTACCTAAATACTGTACATAAATTTTGACCTAATTGAAAAATACAATAGATAAATGGAAGGGAGATAAAGCGTAAACTTTTATACTCTAATTCATGACATAAGCATTTCTCAAAAAAAAAAAAAAAAAAATTCATGATATAAGCAAATGAGATAATTAAGGTTGGAATAGGTATCACTATCTTGCTAGTGAGATTAAAATAGGCCAGAAGTTCATGTATTGTTCAACAGAATCCTTGATTATTGGCTGTATCTAAAAGGAACAGCATGCCATTATAAACTTGATTAAAACATGTCAAAGTATTGTTCATTCTTAATCCGTTAGATTTTAAAACATTGCTTCGGATATAATTATAACTTAAGATATCATATCAGTGCTTCTTGACTTGGCAAGATTTGGACACAGACCTAATCTTTACTTTTTTGAGTCACAGACCTAATCTTTTCATTCTATAACATACCGACTTGTAAATTTTTTTTTTTTTGGTCACAGACTTGTAATTTTAAATTTTAATTACACACATATGCACTTGTTTTCTCCTTTTTGTTTCGAGAAATGTTATGTCTACAATATTTTCACAACAAGTCCTAAGTGATAAGTTATTATTGGTTGTTATAGATACACAAATAAGTAATTTAAGTTATGAATTCAAATTTGAATCAATAATAACTTATTACATGTGATTTGTTGTGAAAAATATTGTTAACATATCACTTCTCTTTTATTTCTCATACTAATGTTAAAGTTTTGAATGCAAGTAGTAATAAAAAAAAACTCATAAAATGAGAATTCTCATTTTATGGGTTTTTTTATTACTTCCATGAACCCCCTTCTGTTTTCCTTAGCATGACTTCTTATTTTTCTATATAAAATTTCTTGAATTGAATAGTCATCAAAAACAATATTATAAGTTCTCATTAATTTGTATTAGTCATACTATGAAAAGTTGAATTATATTGATAGAATACTTGGTCATATACCTCTATCGAGCTAGCTTGATTAATTTCAGACGTAAGCTTACAGGAGTATACACGAGAATACGACCTTTAAGGGGAGAAAGTCTACGCAAAGATGATTCATTTGGCAATGACTAACTCATACTAACGGTATATACATACCTTCGTTCTTATACTCCTTAATGCCTACGATACTATAAAGTCTCACCTCAAATGACAAATTCTATTCAAATTTGTTACAACATTAATTATATCAATGTGTTTTTTTAGACTTTTTTAGTTTTTATTCGATAAACAAATACTACTATTATTTAATAATAGACTATAATAATTTTTCCTTTTAAGAATCATAATAGCACATTAATAAAATACTTAAGTATTTAAAATTAAGTTGTTGACCGATTTCTAAATGGAATTTCTTATGTGGACTGGCACCAATGGCCCTTGGTTGAAAAGAAAGAAAGAAATTGTTGTAATTTAATGTATAAGCCTGTCAGGCTCTACCTATATAGGTAGAGCATCTTTTTGTTTTTATGAGAAGAAAGACAGGCTCTACCTATCCAGTATCATTTAATTCTTGCGGGGACAGAAAAAACTAGAACCGGACCAAGTCGCCGTGACAGAGAGGATAAATTTATTAATTCCTGTTTGACAATTAAAAATTTCTAAATAGCTGTAAATGAAGAGGTAGAATTAATTTGGTGTCTACGAGTAATTGTTTTCAACGACAACATATATATATATATATATATATTTATTTATTTATTTATTTATTAACCATTGTTTATTATTCTATATATAAACTTATATTTTACGTAATATCACCCAACATATCTAATAACTTATTATTAAATATGTATTTTGAAAATTTCACAGTTGGATTATATGTTCTATATGTTTTTAATTAACATACTCACCAATTTTTATGTTAATCAGATGTTATTTACTATTTGGTATATAAACTTATATTTTATGTATTATTTTAAATTACAAAAAATTGAATTTAAATAATTTATTGATGACATGATTATTGATCTTTGATCATTTTGAAATTTTATAATCACGAAAAATACGTGGAGATAATGTAATCAATGATAGATTTGTTCAAATTTGCATCTAATTAAAAAATATTGAATGGTGTGATATTGTTTAAAGTTATACTAAGTATAACTCTCTCTCTCTCTCTCTCTCTCTCTCTCTCTCTCTCTCTCTATATATATATATATATATATATATATATATATTCTTTTTCTCCTGTTTTCTAATTAAAAAATATAGAGAGCAAAAATGAAGTGAGATAGAGAAAAAATGAAAAAGAAAATAAAAGAACATAAGCTTGTTTAAAAACTATTTTAAGATAATAAAAGGAAAACTAACAAAATAATCAAACAAATACTTTTCTTTCTTCGACAATATAGTATAGATATACTTGTTTTAGTTTAGTGGACTTCTTTTCCTACAGAAGAAAAGGCATGTAGGTTTGCTTTTTCCAGTCAAAGATACTTTGTTTTTATTTTTTTGGGTCAATAAAATACACACATTTTTTTTTGGGTGTCGCACTGGTCATAATTCATACGTTGTGTTGCCCGTCGTTTGGAATTCTTCCAAGCCAAGAATGCGTAGCTTTGTAAACATCAATATATATAATATGCAATACAATTTTTTTAATATAGAATAACTAATGTTGCACCGAAATAAACTTTGTGTGCAGATTCTTCCAACTCAAACCACATGATCGAAAAGGATAATTAGAAGGTTCAACTTGTCATTTTGTGGTTTGAATTTACTGGATTAGCCAAGTCAAGTACTCTATAGTAGTAGCATTCTAGTTTGGGTAGACCAATAGAATGTATTTTTAAAAAGCATATGAAAGACGACAACGAAGACGACGACAACAACATAATAATAATAATAATAATAATAATAATAATAATAACAAATTTGTACATCAATTCATTTAAGACAAGCTAATTTCTTACTCCCTTGAAAAAATAAAACAGTTTCCCTGCCTCGGTAGATATGTCGGGGATTTATACGCACCCAAAGATTTGTTTGAACTCTGTTGGCATGTTCTCGATAAGAAATACCATGATAGAAAGCTGTATTAATAGTACTATTGCTTTTATTTATTTTTTAAGATCATGTTAATAGGTATCTTCGAATTCAGATTCTTTAGATTTCTTAGGGTACTCTACCAAATAAATTTTTTAAATCTTAACAATTCTTTAATGATTTAACAGTCTAGATTCTGTCATATCAATAATCTTAATTTTTTTTTTTTTTGCAACATTATTTTATTACTTTAAGAATATTGTTAGTGAAATGCTGATATAGCAGAATCAAAACCATTTAATCATTAAAGAGCGGTTAGGATTTAAAGAATCTATTGGTAGAGTACCATAAGAAATCTATAGGATCTGAATCTAAAATATTATATTTACAATATTTTCATAACAAATCTTAAATGATAGATTATTATTGGCTGTTAAGAATAGGGAAAAAAGTAATTTAAGTTGTGGATTCAAATTACAACCAATAATAACTTACCGCCTATGATTATTTGTAAAAAATAAAAAGTTGTCAAAAGAATTACTTTTTTTTCTCATAAAAAATTTCTAATTAAACATATTTCCTAAACCAATGCGCTTAGGGTATACCTTAACTTTCCCCCCTTTTTTTACAAATGTACTTGAATTTCGCTTATCTATGAGGGCGTTTGGATTCCACTGAAGCTGCGTCTGCGTTTTCATTTTTTTTTTTTTTCCTCCAGCCGCAAGTGTTGACCCAATCTTCTGTGAACAGTGCATTCGTGCACTGTTCATGGACCCACAAATTTCACTTTTCAGCAACTTTTTCATTAAAAATGGGTCCTGCGGTACTATTCACACATATTAAAGATACAATGCTGCTTTTTCATAAAAAAAATAAAAATCAAATTAATTGCTTTATCTCTAAGACAAGCAAGATTTTCATGGAAATAATATCAATATTTATTAGGTTAAATGAATATATTCATCATTTCCAATAAAAGATTAGGTTTGTGTTTAATGGCCAGTTTCACTGGACATGTTGAGATACTAGCATGTATCCAGTTTTGAACACATATCTGTATCCTAGCTTGTGCCACTTAATAAAAACCTCTCCCTCTTATAAGCTTAAACTTTTGGAAAAATTGCTAATTTAACATTGTATTAGAGGAGCAAGAAATTTGGATTCAATCCCCACTTCACCTCCCATATTTAACAATATCTATACTTATTTTCTTCTTTCATCTCTAATGGTAGAGCAATCTCCGATGTACTGATCTATCAAACTATCCTAAGAGTCAAGTTACTTCTTTAGGAGCAAGCTTGGAGTTCACTTATTTTATCTGAGCTCTCCTAGTTCCTCCAAATAATTGGGGAAAACCCTCTAACTTTGAGAAAAGAAAACAGACTAAAATTATTGGTTTATCTATCTATTTTTAAATATAAAAATTATGGTCTTATTTGAAAGGCAATTAACATAACATTCAATGATAGGTAGATTGGTCATACTAGGCTATCAACTAACAGATGATGCAATGCCATCTTCTTTATGATCATCACACCGTTTACTTTGTTTTATGTGATATAACGTATAGTGCTTGGACTAGGGTTGGTATCCAATAATCCCCAGAATTAGGGAGAGTTATTAAATTATTCAAACCGTTAATGATACTATAGAGGAACAAGTCGTCTCTGAACTAATAATGCTTAATAAACATTTATTTTTTAGTAGAAATTTTAGTAGTTCTGTTATCCTGTAATCTTTTGGAAGTTTGATTTGAAGTCCAAAGTTTTTTTTGGAGAATCATTTGAAGTCCAAAATGGATGAACATAAAAAAGATTTGATTATGTCATAAAGCATACTTTATGTTTATGGATCATGATTCATGAGTGACTTCTTAGACGTTTGTCTCACTTTATTTATTTATTTTTTTCTCTCACTTTATTTCTTTGTTGTTCTTATGTTCCCTTAATGACGTAGTGGACCCCGTTTACATTCTATATATCGTTTAGCTCAAACGGTTTCAAGCAATCGGTCAAAGACATAATTTTAACAGTATAATACTAATATAATAATATTATACTGTTGTAAAAGTATATCTTGGTGAGTAATGTTATGATAGTAACTTTTGCTATCATTTGCTTACGTGGTAAGTTGTAAGTGGTAAAATTATAGACCCACTATTTTTACTCCACTACTTACAATTTGTCATGTAAACAAATTATTGCAAAAATTATGATAAAATTTGCGGTCCTAATATTTTTCATCTCTTCATTTATGATTCTTTCTGGTTGTGTTTGTTACACAAACGTATTTAATTGATTGAGATTGTGAATTGAAAACATAATTTCAAGTCAGAAATCATGTCTTTAACTCGTTATTTTAATTTTATTTTTAAATTTTTGTATAACAGTTTTTATTTTAATATATTTATTTTAGCTAATACAGTCAGCACTTTGCATTCTAATATTCTGTTACTTCCCTCCTACTAAGTGGTGGACCCTCAGTTATAGGAGTCCAATCTTTGGGAAGGAAAGAGAGTCCACCATGAGAATCCACATATACTCGTACTCCTCAAGTTTGATACTAGGGTTGTTCATGAGTCGGGCGAGTCAGGTTTGTGTTCAACCCATCGCCAACCGAGAAACTAATTGAATCGGGCGGTTCAGACATCCAGTTGGCTTCAGGTGGGTCGAGTGAAGTCAAGGTCTAAGATTTCGACTAGAAAATGGCGAAAAATCAGTGAGATTTTTCCAGATTTGGCAGAAATCTCACCTGATTCGATGAGATTTCACTAAATTTGGACGAAATATCACTAGATCTACTTGATAAGACGTCAAAATATGAAAATTTGTTCACAGAATCTGAAATTTTGAAGTTGGAATTTGGAAATTTGAAGCCGAGATCTGGAAAATCTCACCGGATTCTAGAAAATATCGCCAGATTTTGGAAATTCTTGCCGAAATCTAGGAAAATCTCATCGGAATCTAGAAATTTTTTGCTGGAAATTCTTAGTACATTGGTCGAATCGGGTTTTTCAGGTTTTGGGGGAGGAAAACAGAGACTGACCTACTGGAGTTGGTTTTTGGAACAAAAGACCCGTCACCGACCGGTGACTTGATCAGGTCGGACTGTTTTCAAGTCGGATCCGATCGGATCCTTTGGTTGGTTCAGGTCGTCAGATTGGATGGACAACCCTATTTGATACTATAAATGGCAAAAGGATTAGACATAATATATCAAAATTCAAAGAAAAAATATAGGTATGAATAAGAGTTTTTGGATCCATGAAAAAAGGGTCGATTTAAACCCAACTCGCTGAAACAATAGATCAGTTCAGATAGACCCCTCTTTTGAAAATAGTTTGTATTTAAAAAAAAAAAAATTAACCATGTGTAAACATGTTTCACACTTTCGCTTCTTGCTCAATTTTTCTTTATTTTCTTTTATTTCTAAGTTATTTTCTTCTCACAAACATTATTTTTTAACGAGGTTAGGGTTTGAGAGTTTCAGTTTTTAATAAACCTTGAATTGTATAAACTTAAAAATTCATATATAATTTAACATTTGTATTTTGGTGTTTTTTTTTTTAAAAAAATTATTTGCTAACTTATTTGAATTGAAAAAGAAGACAGACAACTAGATATATAAAAAACATAAAATTTATAGTTTGTTTAGAATGACCAATAATGCGTTGTTTTTTGTTGGTCTAGCACTGTATTCTGACCAAATTTTTGAAGCACGTCCTTTATGATATTTATCTGTTCTATATGTAGTTTCAGCAAATATTGTTCTCATGACTTGTGGAGACACTGAGTTTCATTCATTGAGGGCCGTCCACTTTGTGAGATTCATAAACTTTACCCTTGTTGGACAACCTGTCTACTTTATGGACAATAAATTTCGACCGCGATAGGACCCGTCCACTTTACGGACCTGATAAATTTCACCCTTAATAGAATGATCCGCCCACTCTATGGACTTGGTAGATTTTCGTCATTCTTGAATGCTCAGTCCACTATGTGGACTTGATAACTTTTATCCTTTTTGGATGATCCGTCCACTATGTGGACTTGATAAACTTCCATAATTCTTGGATGGTCCGTCTACTATGTGGACTTGAGAAACTTTCATCCTTCTTGGATGGTCCGTCCATCCTTCTCAGATAATCCGTCCACTATGTGGACTTGATAAATTTTGAGCAAAATATATTCCATATGCTCTGAATAAACTCCTCTTATTATAATGGATTGGTAGACTATTGTTCATAAAAAAATAAGAAAAACGCCTTTTGGCTCTAAAAGTACTTGTAGGAAATAAAAACTATCTAAAGATAAACTAGAAATGAGAAGGTAAATGTTGCTGTCGTCTTTGTCCTTCGCCTACTGATAGTACTTCTTCAGGTGCTCCGTGTTCCATGGATGACTCAACTTTTTTCCATCTAGTGTCTCTAAGTAGTACGTTCCCTTCCTATGCCATGAAATAATCATGTATGGTCCTTCCCAGTTAGGTCCTAGCTTCCCTTGGGAGGCATCTTTTGTAGCGCCGAGTACTCTTCTTAAGACTAGATCTCCCATCTGGAAGTCCCTGTGCCTGATCTTGGAGTTGTAATGCTTTGCCATCAGGTCCTGGTATCGCACAAGTCTTTGCTTTGCTGCAGCCCTGACTTCGTCCACAAGATCGAGCTGTAAACGCATCTGTTCATCATTTTTGCTTTTGTCGTAGTTCTCGACCCAGAAGCTTGTTAGACCTACTTCTGCTGGTATGACGGCCTCACTACCATATGCCAATCGAAACGGCATTTCTCCTGTCGGTGTTCTCGTCGTTGTCCTGTATGCCTATAAAACACTTGGTAATTCATCCGACCATATGTAAGGACCAGTTCGTGACTTCAACCTGTCCATTGGTCTGTGGGTGGGCGAGTGACGAGCAGTGATTCCTAATCCCAAGCTGGGAACAAAAGTCTCTGAATTTGTTGTTGTCGAATTGTTTCCTATTGTCCGAAACCAGCACCCTCGGAATTCCATACCTGCAAATAATACTTTTCCATACAAAACTACGGATATTCTTCTTTGTGATAGTGGCCAGAGCCTCTGCTTCCACCCATTTGGTGAAGTAATCAATGCCAACCACTAAGAACTTTAGCTACCTCACCGCTGTCGAGAACGGACCCATGATATCTAATCTCCATTGTGCAAATGGCCATGGGGCCGTCATAGGGGTAAGTTCTTCCGTTGGTTGCCTTATAAAATTGCCAAATCGTTGGCACTTATCACAAGCTCTGACGTATATTTAGGCATCCTCCTGCATTGTTGGCTAGTAGTATCCTGCTCGGAGTAGCTTGTGCACCAAAGACCTTGATCCAGAATGGTTTCCGCAAACTCCTTCATGGACCTCCCTCATCACATAGTCCGCTTCTTCGTGGCCGAGGCATCTTAGGTATGGCCGGGAGAATCCTCTTTTGTATAGGACATCTTTAATCAAAACGAACAGGGCAGCTTTAACCTTCAACTTCCTTGTGTCCTCTTTGTTGTCGGGTAGTTTGCCTTCTCTGAGATACGCCGCTATGGGTGCTGTCCAACAACACTCATTGCTTACCTCCTGCATGCTAATGTCATCTAATAATGATGAGAGCTGGACGAAGGACAATACCTGTTTAGGGATGATCATAGGTTTGGCTGAAGCTGCCTTTGCGAGTCGGTCGGCATCTTGGTTCTCCTCCCTTGGGATTTGAACCATCTTGATTTGGAGGTTATTCGTTCGACCCTTCACTTCCTCAAGATACCTTTTCATCCTTTCATTCTTGCAGTTATAACTCCCATTAACCTGGCTGGTCACGATTTGAGAATCGGAGTATACGACCACATTCTTAGCTCCTGCAGCTATTGCAAGGTCCAGTCTTGCTACCAAGGCCTCGTATTCCACCTCGTTGTTGGTAGCAGAGAAGTCCAGACGGATCATGCATTCGATCTTATCTCCCTCCGGGGTGTGGAGTACAACTTCAACACCTCCAGCATGTTTATTGGAAGATACGTTTGTATGGACTCTCCATATGGGCGTCTCTTCTGCCCCTTGGTCCTTTATGATAGTGAATTCAGCGATGAAGTCTGCCAATATCTGTCATTTTACGGCTGCCCGTGGTTGGTATCGAATATCGAATTCACTCAGCTCGATCGCCCATAGTGCCATCCGTCCGGCAGCTTCGGGACTACTCATTACTCTTCGTAAGGGTTTATCTATCAAGACATTTATGGTATGCGCTTGAAAGTATGGTTTGAGTTTCCGAGCTGCAGTCACTAGTGCAAATGCGAATTTTTCCATCTGAGGGTACCTCTCTTCTGGTCCTCTCAGTGCCCGGCTTATAAAATACACGGGCCTTTGTACCTTATCTTCTTCTCTAATAAGAACTGCACTGACCGCTGCTAAGGAGACGGCAAGGTATAGGAATAATTCTTCCCCCGGCATAGATGGGCTGAGCAACTGCGGAGCGGAGAGATACACCTTTAACTCTTCAAATGCCTTTTGGCACTCGTCTGTCCATTTAAATGATCTTTTCAATGTGCAAAAAAAAGGGAGGCATTTGTCCGTCACTCTTGATACGAATAAAAATGAACATGACGGATCTACATGGTTGATGTGACAACATAAGGATGACGGGTTCATATTTAACATGTCCAAGGAGGACGGATCCACAATGGACGAACGAGTATGATGCAGTGGTCATCCTTCCAGGATTGTTTTCAAAAAACCTTAAATAGGATTCACGCTACATAATTAGGGCTGATGTGGCCTTCTTGATCTCCATGTGAACGTGTATAAGAAGAATTCTTGCATCACACGTTTAGCCTTGATCAAAAGACTCCTATGAGGAAAAGACCTCTAGAAGGTATTCAAAAGGAAAGAGTTCCAATTCTAGAAGGAAATGACTTCATGGTCAAGGCATGGATGCTAACCCTACACCACTATAAATACTTCAAAACCCTCATAAATCAAGGTACGCATTATTGACTCAACTTTGAGACTCTAGGATTGTAAAAAGTTCTAACTTGACTTTCGAAGGGTTTTTGGCTGGCACCACACCGGTGCTCTCTGTTAGGTCTTTTCTTTTCGTTTTGTAGGTGTTGTTTCGATTTGAGAATACTTGCGGCTTATTGGTGATTTTTCGGCATCATCAACCTATGACTGGCCAACCTGTTTGCTAAGTCCAAGCAAAATTCCAAAATTAATACATGCACATCCATTTGTGTGTGTTTGGGTCTCTCTTTCAGTAAAAGTTTATTTATTTAATTAGATTGTAAAAAAATTGTATATAAACAAATAAATTTAAAAATTATAATACAAACTTATGGAAAGGTAAATATAAAACTTGGATAAAAAAAACAAAAAACTCTATAAAAAGAAAATAAAACAATGAAAAGAAAAGACGTATTTTTTTGCCGCCCATGAAGCTGATATCATTGCAATTTTGCCAATTAAAAAAAAAAAAAGTATTTTTGAAAAAAATATAAATCTTAGACATGAAAGAAGAATACGGTGACTCAGTGAGTGTGTATCGGAAAAGATAAAAATACAACAATAAGTGTAAAAAAAATCATTCTCATCCTCTTTTTTGTTTTTCTCACAAAACTGGGATTAGAGTGTGTCGGGGGAGATAAGAATGTACTAACCAAAGCGAAAGTTACAGATATTTATATACAAATATAGCCAAATCATTCACTTTCAAAGACATCACCAGAATTTCATGCGGCCAGTGGCCACTGAGAATCCGTAGGAAATCAACTATGGCGTCTAGCTCGCGACTTTTTTTTTTTTTTTTGATGCGATAAGTTTCATCCAAAAACATTCACTCATTTTGGTGTGACATCAAAGTTTTCAAGCACCAAGATTTGGTGCAAAACAAATCTTGATGAGAGGTGCTACGTTCACAACATTTTTACAATATTTTTACAACAAATCATAGGTGGTTAGTTGTTATTAGTTCAAATTTGAACCTAACACTAAGATTACTTTTTTGCCCCAACAATAACAACCAGTAACATCCTGCTACTTAGGATTTGTTGTAAAAATGTTATAAAAATGTTGTGGACATATCATTTCTCAATCTTGATATTTGGATGTTTTAAATTTTATATCTTAAAGTTTCATAATTTAAATTTTATCTTTTTAAATTATATTTTATTTACATTTACACCTTTTCTAGCTATATTTTTCATTAAGTATTGCATATAAACTAACAACATGTGTTTAGTTCATCTAATAGAGCAGTGTCACTGGCATAGTGAAAATAATCTGCCATAATGACACTGATGTGACATTATTTTATTAAACAAATTAAACACATGTAACAAGTTTATGTGACACTTAACATTAAATCAAGACCGAATGACTCCTAATGCAAATGAAATAATTTTAATGAGTAAATTTTAAAATTTGAAATTTCAGGATATAAAATTTAAAGATTCCAAAATCTTAAGGGTATATTTTGCATTTTAGAATAAAATGTTTAACATGTATTTTTTTGGTAACATGCTTTACAAAACTACAAGGAATTTTACTATGAACAAAAAAAAAATTAACTATATTTTACAATAAAAAACTCAAAAGATTTTACAATAAACAGTTGACAGCGATGGAAGGCAAAATCTCTCTCTTTGCAAAGCAAAATAGAACATGGCTTCTACTACTGCCTGCCAGGTGGCCTAACACCCGTAGTCAGTGGCGTTAATCATCTTTGACTTGAGTCTTGACAATTACTGCTGGTTGCTCGGGGAGTTCCTAATACTAAGTTTTCAGAAACATAATTAAATTGTGGAAAATTATGAACCGATTATATGTTCTTCTTCCTCTTCCTTTCGATCGTATCTAACTCTGAAAAAGTGACACTCTCGGCTCCTTTCACATAAAAGTCATTTTCAAGCTAACTATATGAAGGAATTGAACACTACTATTTCACACGTACTGAGAGTTTTCCTTATTGTATGTCTATATCAATTGTGTTAGAAAAAGATAAAACTAAACTATATTTTTTAGGCTTAAAATTTGGGATTATTTTTATTTTGGTCATTTATATTTCAAAATTTTCAATTTGGTATTTATGTTTTATTCATTTTCATATATTTGTCATTTATGCATTCTATGTTTGATTGAGTTTCTGCTTGAACTTTTATTTTTTTTAAATTTTCATCTTCATGAAGGATTAAAAAAAATTGAAATGTAAACAAGCAAAAATGAAAACAATTTCAAATTTAAGAACAAAAAGTTTACTTTTAGTTCTAAAAAAAAAATCCATTGGGTAAATTGTGATGTCAAAGGGGAAGATGTGAGTATGTATTTTAAGACTGTATCCCTTATTGAATTTTTTTTTTTTTTGGGCTGAAATGCAAATCGTACCTTTTAAGTTTGACTAAAATTTGTTTGAGCCATTCAACTTTAATTTTATTCAATTGAGTTATTTAAATTCAAATCTGTTCAATTCAACTCTTCTGTAGTCCAAATTTGTTAAAAAATTTCCCTTAAAAAATATTATTTTCACATAAAAAATCTATAAAATTAATAAAAACATTTTATAGATTTTTTATTCAAGAATTTTTTTTTTCAAAAAATCTTTTTTCATTAGTTAATTGATAACTTAATGGAAATTATTTTAATGAAAGTGGACAAAATGCTTGAATTGAGTAACTTTGAAATTTAGATAACTTAGTTACACAGAAGTAAAATTAGAGGACTAAAATTAAATTATCTACGATCTCACTTACTTCTCATAATTCTACATAAGATCCTGATTTTGACAACGAATGATGCAGTAGATAATTTCTCCGGAATTTTTATTTATTTTTTGAGGATCAATTTCTCCATAATTTAGTTTGTACTTTTGTGTGCTTGAGCTAATTAATGACACCTTCACCGCGAATGGTGGTGACAAAGTACAGCTTAATCAACGTGTTTTGGTTGACTAAAAGCTGTAATTAACTTGTAAGAGTTTACTTAAAATGTAAACACATTGATAATAACGTTTGAATTAAATGTGGATTTTCCTTGTCATCATCGAGAAAGTTCTATGTGATCGAGCTTTAATTTTCCACTTCAAGCTTGCAATTGCTCAATTTATTGGACATGACCCTGAATGGTGACTTTCATGCTCGTATGCTTTTGCTGTTTAATAGGGTATTAATTAAGCTTACGGATTGACGTTAGTACCAGCTTAACTTATTACAAAAGTAGATGAAAGGGATGAGTTGGCTGACACTTTTACATATATTTTACAAGGTAGAATTTTAATCTAGCCTAATTTAAGTGTATGTGTGTGTAAAGCTCCCTTCTAGAGACTTGAACACTGACCCTTACCCTCCACACCCCACAAACACTTATACTTGTGGAGTGACCATTGCATCAAGGGTGTGCGGTGATGACACTTTACATAGTTAATAAGGATTTGTTTGTTAGGACGTGTTTGGTAATTTCTAACAATAATTAAATTGGAATAGGAATAGTATTTAGCAAAAAAAAAAAAAAAATTGGAATAGGAATAAATATTATAAGAAATACAAAATACTATAATGTAATCCTTATTACTATTCATTTGTTTTGTGCCAACACAATAATAGAACCCTGAAAATAATGGAATGAAAACATTTTAAATCAAACTTAAGATATATTTTAGGAAATATCTTACTCATATAATTATATTTGCTAATTTTTTTTTAAAATTTGAAAGAGAGATTAGTTATTTTTTATTTTTATAATTGTTATGTGTGTATGAAAAGTTTGTTTATTTAAAAATATATTAATTGTAGGAATTAATATACTTACTAAGGAATAGCTATTATATCCCTTTTAGAGATGACTAATTATTCCCCATTTTAAAGAATAGTTATTCTTAAGGATGACTATTCCCTATAATAAAAACATAATCAAATTACTAAATAGCTAAACAATATGAATAACTATTACATTATAGTGCTTATTACAGTATACCAAACATATCCTTAATATTTCATTAAAAAACCCAATCTTTTCTCATGGGACATACACATAAACAAAGTAGGAAAATTATTGTGTACTCTCGGAATATCATAAATGTGTACTCCATTTTCTCACATGAATGGTGGATTCCACTAATTAAATTCATGGTGGGACCCACCATTTATGTGAGAGGCGGGGAGTACGCATTTATGGTACTCCGGGAGTACCTAATAATTTTCCAACAAAGTATATGTAGTTTTGCAAAGAGTATTGTAGCTCAACTGAAATTTTTTTTATGTTTTTTGTTTCTCAAAAAAAAAAAAAAATTCTAATGTTTTCAATCATGGATGGAGGTATATATAGTTGGACATTGGGGGGCTAATGGCCCTCCCTAATTAAAAAAAAAAAGTATATATATATATATATATTAGTATATACATAGGTATTAATTTGAGTAATTTTGTTTTATAAAATTACATTTTACCCCCTTAACAATACCATTAATTCTTTTAAGAGTAATGCAATAGTCACAAACTTTTTAACAACTTTTTACAAACTGTTGAGATAATAAATTCTTATTGGTTCGCATTTACGTCTACCACTTATTATATAACTTTTTTACTTACTAATAATCAATCACCATATTAGCAATTTTTTTTTAAAAAAATTTGTAACTCTAGCATTGTCCTCCTTTTAAAGACCATAAAAAAAATTTATAGGCCTAAAATCTAAAACAATATATAAAAGCCCAAAAAAATTAACCCTACAACAAGAATTACTAATAGTGAAGATAAAAATAATTAAGCTCAATCAACCAATTTTACACAAAACAAACAACCCGACCTTTTAAAATTATTTCAAATAAAATAATTTTTTCTTTACCTGGCAACAACACACACATCAAAAGCACACAAAAATAGTAAGATAAAAAAAAAAAAAAAAACCCTTAGCAATTAAGCAGCAAAGTTGGAGGCTAAAGCTACCGCACGTAGCCAACAACAAAATTGCCCCCTTAACTCTTAGTCCTGGCTCCGTACTTGTTTTTATTAGAGACATTCATGATCCAAACCCTCCTCTCATTATAACTATTGAAATAATTTTTTTTTAAAATTAAAGAAAAGTATGAGAAGTTGCAATGGTGGAGTCAAGAGTTCAATTTAGAGAATGCAAAGATTTAAAGAAAAATTAATTTGAAAAATGTTAATTGATATTAATTACAAAATAATTAAGTAATTGTAAACTAATGTAATTGTCGTACAAAATATAAGAGTAGATTTATCTTTCCTCGAAATGGTCGAGGAGCTCTTTTACACTTGGAAGATTACAAGGTTTTGAGTTTTCTCTCTCTAATCTTTGGGATCCTCTCTCTATTCACTGAAAATCTCCCCCCTTTTTATTGTGATCTAGCTCTCATCCTAACCCTCCATATGGAGGGTAGTTGATTTTCCTCCAAAATACTCGTCTCATCTTCCTTTTTGAGGACATGCTGAGTAAACTACAAGTTGCACAAATTGGCACTATTTAGGTGTCATTCAGCAATTAATGTGACTAGTATGATTGTTGCAGCGCATTCAATGCGGAGGTGATGTATTCTTCTCTAGGAAGCTTCCCTTCCCCGTTATCCACGCTTGTCACTGTAGCCTCCCTTGGTTCCCACATTCTAGCCTTGTGTGGTCTTCATCTCATCCTCTTCATGTAGTCCTTACTTGAGGGTCTTCCTCGGGGTATCCAGCTCCTCGGCAATGAAGCTTTTCTTTTAAATTATTTCGGCTCACTCGAATCAAGTTGATTATTAGTTGGGCCTACATAGTCCTCGTACCTTTCCCAACAAGACTAGTACTCCTAACCTCCCCACACAGTATACATGTCTCAACCTCATTGCCTTGATTGCTGTTTTAAAAAATATATGTATAGAATTTAATTTTTCTTTCTCTATTATTGTATCTAAAATTTGGATTATAACAAAAACCTAGAGTTTGAAACTATGAAAAAGTCAAGAAATGGAGAAGGGAAAAAAGAAAAGAAAAAAAAGCTAGTGACAACTTTAGAGTTTTAATGTCGTACAAGCATATTAAATAGGTTATTATTATTATTATTATTATTATTGTTATTGTTGTTGTTGTTGTTATTATTATTATTATTATAGGTAAAATTTGAGACTCACTGATATACTATGAGATGGATGTAAAAAAAAAAAAAAACAAAAATGAGAGAGAGAGAGAGAGAGTAACCAAGAAAAGAGTCACGAGCTATAGTGAGAATAGATAAAAATGAGTAATTATTAGGTATTTTTAAAATATGGTGATGTGATACTCCCTCATCTCACATTTAAGATGGATCTCACTAAGAGAATTTAGGCAAAAAAGCAAAACTGACGCTCTAATTTTCACTCTTTTTCATTTCAGTCCCCTAACTTTCAATTTTGTCAATTCAGTTCTCTATCTTTTAAATTTTTGTCAATGCAAGATTCCGTTAAACTCCAGTTATGGGCTGCCGTTAATGTCATTGAAACGATGTTGTTGTTTTTTTTTTTTAATCAAAATTTAAAGAAAAAAGAAAATTCTGTTAAAAAAAAAAAGAAGGTTCCTTGGCTTCGTTGTCGCTCTCTCCGAGTCCATTTTCTCCCACAAACACTTTAACCCTTGCCACCAATCTGAAACCATCAACTCCATTCTCGAAACCCTAATCCAATGGATCGACGAAATCCCTCCGGCTCAACAATCCTCTCGCTACGGCAACCTCTCATACTGGACCTGGCATAGCTACCTCACCGAAACCAGTGATTCGCTGATGCTCTAGTTCCTCCTGGCCGATCTCCAATCTACCACGATCGAGATCATCCCTTACTTCACCAATAGCTTTAGGAACTCAAGTTGAATCAATTATGGTATTGGCCATAAGACCAACTTCGTGGTATGGTTGTACTGCTTGGCTTGATTGGGAGTCATCAAGGAGGAGGATTACCATGTCGTGGTAGGTAAGGTTTTTGTGAAGTACCTGGAATTAATGAGGAAACTGCAATTGGTTTATTGCTTGGAGTCTACTGGTTCTCATGGCATTTGGGGGCTCAATGACTATCATTTCTTACCGTTTGTCTTAGGCTCGTTACAAGGGAAAGGGAATGACGTCGTCGTTCCCCTTAAATTTTTTTTTTTTTTAATTTCGAAAAAAAGAAAATGGCGTTGTTTCAATGACATTAATGGTAGCCCATAGTTGGAGTTTAACAGAATCCTGCATTGACAAAAATTGAAAACTAGAGGACTGAATTGACAAAATTGAAAGTTAGAGAACTGAAATAAAAAAGAGTGAAAGTTAGATGGTCAGTTTTGCATTTTTGCCTAGAATTTATGGTAGGATCTATCATAAATGTGAGAAAAGATAACGCCACATTATTGTACTCTTAGAATACTTCATAATTTTTGTGGTTAAAAATGTGTGGGAATGAGAATGAGAGTATGGGACTACATAAATATGGGTGTCAAGAGTCTTCTTTTTTCTTTTTCTTTTTCTTCTTCCTTCTTTCTCAAAGTGTAAGTTTTTGGTTTCTAAAATGGGGATTTTTTTTTCTAAGTCAGTGAGGCAAAATACCTAGGTAATTTTTTTTTTCCATTACAAGTTAAAATATTTAAGTAACTTTTCATCACATATAAGTACACAAGGGATTTTTGGTGGAGTAGGGGAGCAATTACCCCTTGTCGCCCCTAGCTATAAGTAGTTTTTTTAGTGCAAAAACTAAAAAAGTGGAGAATGTGAGAAGTTACTATTATAACTATTTTTAGTTATAATTTAGTTTGTATTATGTTTGAAATTTTAAAACAGTTGACGAAGTCGATGCAGTAGCATGCAGAAAAGCAATCTCCTTTGCTTTAGATCTCAGCCTGGATAATGAGGTTTTTGAAGACAATTCAGGAACAATCATGCAGGCTCTTAACGCAGATTCTATATGTCTAAGCTCCTTTGGCCATATTGTTGAGGAATTTTGCGCTGCCCCCCCCCCCCCTTTTTTTTTTCTTTCTTTTTCTATATGTTAAACGGATTGGGAATGCTGTTGCTGATAAATTGGCAAAGTTAGCAAAGCATCCCCAATGCCCACAGATTTGGTATGACGACATCTCTTGTGATGTTCAACATCTTGTATTGGCTGACAGATGTTTTTGTTGATTTCAAAAAAAGAACCGTCTTGTTTCTCAAAAAAAAATGTCACCTAATATTTATTGTGTCTGAGAAATGTTATTTTCCTTTTTTGACATTATAATATGAAGTTTTTATTTATCTTTTTTAAAGAAATTGTTATATATGTGTGAGGACATTTTATACGATTTAAAAAAGTGAACATGTATGTATCAAGGGACAGAGCTAAGACTTCAAACGAGGGAGAGGGGGGGGGGGGGGGGGGGCAAAAAAAAAATGTTCATGAAAAAACAAACTAGCATTGATTTTGCATTAACAAAATAATGATGTTCGAAATATTACAAACTTTATTACATAAGCCTTATAAACTATCTTATCTTCAATAAATAAAAAAGATCAACATTTCATTTATTAAGTTGTTTAGATGGTGCTAATCAGATTCTTACCATATCAATTTGCTAGATTTTTGTATTAAAACTTTTAGTCATTCTAGCATTTTCCTTAACAATATATCAAACACAAAATAAACGTTTTTTTTTTTAAGTAAGATATTTTTATTGCAAAGCAAAATAATAATAATAATAATAATAATAATAATAATAAAGAAGTTGTTTTGTGTGTGATTTGTTTAGGAAAATGCTAGAGGTATTAGAAATTTTTACTACAATATAATCTTACAATTTTTTTTAATAAGAAGGGCATAACTTTATTAATCAAAAAATAAGTACATTACATTTTGAATAAAAAACGATTCAATAATTTTACAAATTAATAGTATATAATCTTAGAGAATTTTTACAAGTTAAGGTAAATATCATACTCCCATATATATATATATATATACTTTTTTTTTTTATAACAATTTTAGGCGATAGCTATGTCCCTGGCCGTATCATATATTCATTTAATAATGGTATAGAACTATAGATGAATTTCTTAATTTCTCCAAAATTTAGTTTTTCCATTTGTGTGCTTGAGCTAATTAATGAGTTGTCCATTTTTTTTTTTTTTTTTTAGAAGGAGTTGTCCATCTTTTTATATAAAGCAAACACTGAAATAAATGGGAGCAGTGTATATTAATACACTTTCAAACACCAAATTCGAATGAATATTTTAATAAGCATAAAAGTAGAGGCTATGATTGAAACCCTGAAATCATAAGGTCATCAGCCGCGCACACAGTGGTAAGATATTCTCTTATTCTATGGTTAATTTTAGACGCATGTTGAACCCTTCTGCTTGTCAACATTTTGCTTAAGGAAGACGAAAACGAGAAAATTAAACAACTTAGGCAGGTATAATATGTGATATGATGATCAAGTCTTTCAGGTTGAGAAAATTAAACAACTTTGTTTCGGGTTTTTCTAGCTAGGAGCGAGAAAATAACTCGCTTTGTCTCTCTCTTTTGAACAGGTTGAATTTCTCTATAAAATTTAAAACAAGGGGTTGAAGCTTTGAATGAAAGTGTCAAAACGACAAAGTTCAAACTGATTAAAACTATTTATTAGTATAAAACTTGGTAAATTTTTTTATTTTTATGTTTTGTTTTTATGTTTTTTTATTTTTGTTAAAGGCATTAAAAGAAACTACTAGACAACAACATTACGAGTACGCATTGTCACATAGGTTGATTTGCATCCAGTAGATTGGTTAATTCATGGAAAATAAACAAACAGTGCATCATTTCACATCTGTTCCAAGTAATTCAATATTACATAGAGACACAGTTACACGCATATTTACATACACATAATAATTTAAATATCTGTAGCAGTGACTTAAAATCACAATTTTTAAGTAGTTTCAGTCACTTTTTTTTGTTTATGTAATAGTTTTCACCCTTATTATGCTTGAAGGTGGCCGGTGTTAGTACCAGACAGACAGATAGACTTAACCTCCTCATGTTTCAATATTGCCAGTGGCCCAAAAAGGCCACACAGGTTAGAAGTCAAAACTCAGAGCCAAAAATCAAGAATATTTTATGAATTATGATATCATCAATGACGTCTTAGGCTACACACTCTTTGTCTATGGGATTCACAGTTCACACATATTTTCCACTCGTCAGCTCAGCTTATCTAGTGGGTCCATACGCTTTTGTTTGGCCTATTTCCACCATGTTTTTAATTATGGAAAGAATCAGATACATATAAGAGGCCTTCCTTGAAGCTTTTTGCCGCCATCTCAGACCTTTGTAGACCCCACAAATTGTTCAAGTAAGTGTACGTTTAGATAATTGGGATTTTTGTCAAAATTTAGTTTGCGTATTTGTTGAAAATTAACAAATGTACAATCGTACTTTAAAAAAAAAAAAATAAAGCTTTAAAAAACTAGGTATAGTTTACCCAAAAAAAAAACTATGTATAAAAAAATAAAAATAAAAACTCAAAAAGAAATTAAAAAAAAAAACTTCGTGGGTGTACTGTTGAGTGTTGATTATGTAAGAGATATGTAATAGAATTGAATCTCTCTATTTGCCAAGCAATATTCGATAGTCTGATATATATGTCATGGCTTCTACTACTACCATAATTCATGATGTTTATCATCTTTGACTTGACAACTGACGTACGCTGTTTGGCCTGGGGAGTTCATACTTCATAATACTACATTTTCAGAAACAGAATTAGAATGCGGAAATTAGGAACCAATTATTTTCTTCTTCCTCTTCCTTTCAATCATAGCTGACTTTGAAAAAGAGACACTCCCGGCTCCTTTCACATAAAACTAATTTTCAAGCTAATTATGCAAAAAAATTGAGCACCGTACTATTTTACATGTAAGGTTCCAAGAGACAAATCAACAATTGTGTAGATTGTGATGTGGGTTTGGATTTTAAGAACTCTCTCTCTCTCTCTCTCACACACACATATATATTGGAAGTTTATAAAGCTTTGTGAATATCAATAAATAAAATAATTAGGAGAATTTATAGATATATCGTGCTATAAAGACTTGTCAGATAGGTGAATTGCTCCAAAGTCCTAACACAAGTCAAAATCTTGTTATATTTTTTATAATTGTTTCTACTAATTTTTTTTCAACATTTTTAGACATATATCAGATATAATAGCTTAAAGTAATAAGTCCAAACCTACTCCTACTTATACTACTAATCTAGAATTTAGTCGTCTATATATACTCATATTAGAATTTATTGTAACACAGTCTTCATAATACACTTTTATATAATAAAGATATAACTTTTAAAAGTTTTTTTCTATACTCAATGTTCCTATTCTAGTTCTTATTCTATCTTTTTCTTCTGCATCCTCCACTTTAGCATATACAATAGGTAACTTTATTGCATGTGTAAAATAATAATAATAATAATAATAATAATAATAATTCTTGCAAGCAGTTTTTAACGTGTTAAGTAGCGCAATGCAATGTTTCCAGAGTATTCCTTTGTGTGCGTGAGGTCATTAATGACACCTTTACCGCGTATGATAGTGACAAAGTGTGGCTTAATCAAATCAACCCTGTTATGGTTGACTAAAAGTTGTATCCTGTAAAGAGTTTACTTAAAATGCAAACACAATATTGCTGAGTAAAATTAATGTTGATTTTCCTTGTAATCATCGAGGAAGTTCTCTGTGATCGATTTGAGTATTAGTTTTCAACTTCAAGCTTGAAATTGCTCACCTCTACATAGCTTGGCCAATGATGCGAATTAATATTCTATTGAGTATAAAATAAGTAGTATAGCTGCCCCAATTGAAACCCTGATCTAATGGACACCAGCTGCACACTGAGTGGTTTTCTTTCTTTCTATGGTTAATTTAGACACATAATATTGAACCCTTCTCATTCCATCTTAAACCCTTCTTTTTGCAGGTTGAGAATGAAAAATACAACTGCGTCTAAAGTTTTTCAGTCTTTGTTTTCATTTTTCTAGGAGCGAGGAGTCATTCTCTCTCTCGAACATGTCAAAACTAGGTTGGATCTCTCTACAAAATTTGAAAAAAAGGGGTTGAAGATTTTGTAAGAAAATGTCAAGGACATAATTCAAACTTCAAACTGGTTAACATTAAAACTAATAGTATACAACTTGGTCGTAACTCGCAAGTATTATTTATTACGATCGAGTACGCTATGTCAGATAGGTCGATCTGCATGTAATAGATTGATTAATTCAGCGGAAGTAGTTAAGTCAAAGAAACTGTGCATTGATCACTTCACATTTGTCCCATGTAATTAGTAATTCAAAACATTTGATAATAAATAGTATCTTGCATGCGTGCATTCGTAAACAAGGTTATACTAAGAGTCAAATTTTGCTAGAAGGTGGTGCATATTTCTCAATTCTGATAAAAGACCTAACCTCGATATGCACATTTGTTTCAATATTGCCCGTGGCCGAAACCACCACTCTAAACCAATGAGGAATCAAGAATAATTTCATGATATCATGAATGACGTCTAGCTAATGGACCCATAAGCTTTTTGTTTGGTCTATTTTTGAAATTATTGGTATAAAGCTTTTTGCTACCCATCCGGTCCTTTATAGACCGTACAAATTGTTCTAGTAAGCATGTGTTTAGATTAGTTTTTTGGCCAACAAATTATTTGCTTATTTGTTGAAAATAAACAAATGTATAAATTATACTCTAAAAAAAGATTATATATATATAGACGTAAACAATAAACTAAAATACAAGTTTAATCCAAACTCACCCCTAAGTTTCCTAGAATGAGAAAAAAATATTTAAGTGTCGAACTTAAGTGAAAGAATTTTGTGAGTGTGTTGGCTAAATTGTTGATTATGTAAGAGATATGTACGTAATATAGAATTTCATTTTGTGTAATCCATTGTGAGTTATAGAAAACAAGAATTTTAATATTTGCAAACAAATTATCATATAAAAAAAATTAAATGCACTATATATATATATATATTTATTGAGAATCAAAAGCTCAATATTTAAAGGCGGTTTAATGCTTTAAAAAAAAAAATTCTTATATACACATAGGTCCAAATTACAGTGTGATAATTATTATAGTAGCCCATAAATTGTTAATTCTACCTTCTTACATGAAATTGATACGTGAACTAAGAATTATAAATATCATACATAGAAAGCAGATGAATATAGGTTATGGACTTATAAATTGCTCAATTTCACCTTAAAAGAAATTGAAAAGTTTAGAAATATGAAATATAGCAGAGTTCTTCTTATCTGAAGTTCTGCTAAATTCTAGAAGCCGGCCAAATTAAGGAAATCTATTGTGGCGTCTACTGACAAGTGTCATTTTCCTCGAACCATCATCCGGTAATCATGGTTAGGATTGGGCACATCAGGCTATTTCCCAGCCCTTTCTTTGTTGTAACGCTAGTAGTCACACTGAATATTAATTTACAATGTTTTTTTAAACTATTTTGGCAAATTCTTACTAATTTTAATCTGGCCTATTACTTTTTAAGTAATATTACGGCGACAAATTATCTTATGGTCCGTTTGGATTCTTTAGATTTGGATTTGAATTTGGATTAGAGGGGCTTAAATCCAAATCATTTGTGTGGAAAGTTTAAAAAATGTCAAAGATTTGAATTTGACAAATCCACCAAGAATTTTAAATATTCAAAATACTTGGATTTGAAATAACTCCTAAAATCAATGGATTTGATTTGAAATCCCTTGATTTCAAATTCATTAATTTCAATTTCAAATCCAAATCCAAATTCAAGTTCCCAAACACAACCTTATAATATTTTTAAGTTGCAAATTTTTATTGATTTTATCTTGACTCACCACTAATATCATATTTTTTACTAATCAATAATCATCTACCACATAATCCATTGTTTGACAATAAATGGGACTTAAACTTAATCCCTTATTTGACAATAAATTTTTTTTTTATAGATGATTTAATTGGAACCCACCATAATCAAGTATTTATTAAAAAAAAAACCATAATTAAATACTTGAATCATTATCTAAAATACCACTTTAATTTACGTGGTGCTTCATCCTCCTTGCAAGTTCCAACATATATATTAAAAATCTTAAAAATAAAAGATCTAGTCATCTAGAATCTAGATGGTTGGAAAATAATCAAATCAATGGATCTTAGTTTGTGGATGGGTGTACGCTTATGAAGGAGAACCGCGTATTGTAGTGACAATTCGACCTAATGGACCCACACTGTTCTCTACAGAAGATTACAAAAACTGAGAGAGATTGACCTGAATATGTGAACCCGTACGCGTATGGTTAAAAAATCAGAAAACATTTGGGTCTAGATCGTTGAATTATTTCCTTCTCAATAAGCAAATTCCCTGCAAATCAACAGGCCTGGTTCAATCCAGTTCTGTTTTTCTTAAATATTCAAGGTTGTTCAGATTTCTGTCAATGAAACCATGCGTACACGACACCAAGTGTCAACCTTAGGATTTTTTATCAGGGAATCAACGACATCCACACGTCGATGGTGTAAAAGCAAATTTGGTAATATTTCAATTAACTGTCAATTTTCAAAATATGGTGACGTGATGCTCTTTAAGATGGATCTTACTGATTGAATTATGATGAGATCCATCATAAATGTGAGAAGAAATGACGCCACATTATCATACTCTTAAAATACCTCATATTTTTTGTGGTTAAAAATGTGTGGGAATGAGAGTGAGAATATGGGACTATATAAATATGGGTGTCAAGAAACTTTTTTTTTTTTTCTTGAAGTCTAAAATGGGGATTTTTTTTTTCTAAGTCCATGAGGCAAAATACCTAAGTAATTTTTTTTTTCTATTACGAGTTAAAATATTTAAGTAACTTTTCATCACATATAAGTACACAAGGGATTTTTGGTGGAGTAGGGGGCAATTGCCCCTTCTCGGCTCTAGCTATAAGTAGTTTTTTAAGAGCAAAAATTAAAAAAGTGGAGAATGTGAGAAGTTACTATTATAACTATTTTTAGTTATAATTTAGTTTTTATTATGTTTTAAATTTTAAAACAGTGGACGACGTTGAGGCAGTAGCATGCAGAAAAGCAATCTCCTTTGCTTTGGACCTGGGCCTAGAGAATGTGGTTTTTGAAAGCGATTCAAAAACAATAATAAATGCTCTTAACATAGACTCTATATGTCTAATAAGCTCCTTTGGCAATATTGTTGAGGATGCTAGAGCTTTAGCCTTGAATTTTGCGTCCTTTTTTTTTCTACATGTTAAATGGACTGGGAATGCTGTTGCTGATAAATTGGTGAAGTTAGCAAAGCATTCCCAATGCCCACAGATTTGGTATGACGACATCTCCTGTGATGCTTAACATCTTGTATCGGCAGACAGACGTTTTTCCTGATTTCGAAAAAAAATCTGTCTTATTTCTCAAAAAAAAAAAAATGTCACCTAAAATTTATTGTGTTGAAAAGTGTTATTTTCCTTCTTTGACATTATAATATGAAGTTTTTATTTATTTATTTATTATTTTTAAAAGAAATTGTCATAAATGTATGAGGATATTTTATACTACTTAAAAAAGTGAACATGTATCGAGGGACAGAGCTAATACTTCAAATGAGGGAAAGGGGGAGGGCAAAAAAAAAAATGTTCATGAAAAAACAAACTAGCATTGATTTTGCATTGACAAAATAATGATGTTCAGAATATTGAAAACTTTATTACATAAGCCTTATAAACTATCTTATCTTCAATAAATAAATAAAAAATCAACATTTCATTTATTATGTTGTTTAGACGGTGCTAATTATATTATTGCCATATCAATTTGCTAGATTTTTGCAGTAAAACTTGTAGTCGTTCTAGAATTTTCCTTAACAATATATCAAACACAAAATAAATGTTTTTTTAAGTAAGATATTTTTATTGCAAAGCAAAAAAAAAAGAAAAAAAAAAGAAAAAGAAGAAGAAGTTATTTTGTGTGTGATTTGATTAGGAAAATGCTATAGGTATTAGAAATTTTACTACAATAATCTTACAATTTTTTTTAATAAGAAGAGCATAAGTTTATTAATTAGAAAATAAGCACATTACATTTTGAATTAAAAGCCAATTCAATAATTTTACAAATTAATAGTGATAAAGCCTAATTCGTCAGTTGTGTACGTTCGTCCAGATGATGTCGAGACCTTGTCAAGGTTTCTGCAAAATGAGAGAAACTTCTCTGAGGTGGACACCGGTGTGGCACCGGCCACAACGTCTCTGATGCCTAAGTTAGTGATTAAAAATTCTTTTGGAATAGAATGAGAAGTGTAAAAGTATGTCTTTGATGTTGGAGTTATGTACCTTCTAATGATCGTGTGTATATATATAGTCTTTGGGTGTTTCTAGTCATTGGGGCATTGATTGTGGTTTTAATGTTTTTCTCGTAACGCCCCAGGCTCATGATTATGGAATTTAATGAGATTCTAACGGTCTGCCATCTAATCAGTAACCGTCTAAAGTATTAAGTGCTCTTTATTATTGATTTACTTGTGCTCGTTCGTGTTTTGTTGAGGTGGACGAGTGTGATGTCGTCTACTGAATGTGAGTTTGTCAGTCCCATCAAATAGTATATAATCTTAGAGAATTTTTACAAGTTAAGGTAAATATCTTACTCCCTATATATTTCACAATTTTAGGTAATAGCTACGTCCCTGACTGTATCATATATTCTTTTAATAATGGTATAGAACTATAGATGAATTTCTTAATTTCTCCAGAATTTAGTTTGTCCATTTGTGTGCTTGAGCTAATTAATGAGTTGTCAATCTTTTTATATAAAGCAAACACTGAAATAAATGGGAGCAGGGTATATTAATAAACTTTCAAACACCAAATTAATTCGAATGACTATTTTAATAAGCATACAAGTAGAGGCTCTAATTGAAAATCTGAAATCATATATATGGTCATCAGCCACGCACACAAAGTGGTAAGGTATTCGCTTATTCTATGGTTAATTTAACACAATTATTGAACCCTTCTGTTTTTCAACATTTTGCTTAAGGAAGACAAAAATGAGAACATTAAACAACTTAGGCAGGCATAATATATGATATGATGATCGAGTCTTTTAGGTTGAGAATGAAAGAAACAACCGCATCTCAAGTCTTTGTTTGGGGTTTTCTAGGAGCGAGAAAGAATTCGCTTTGTCTCGCTCTTTCGAACATGTCAAAACTAGGTTGAATTTCTCTATAAAATTTAAAACAAGGGGTCGAAGCTTTGAATGAAAATGTCAAAACGACAACTGATGATGCAAGGAAAATCAGTAGGCTGGATGCTCCGGATTTGAAAGGATCACTCGCTCTCTAATGGCCTGAAAAACAAAGGAAAACGATCAAAGGTGACCGGGATCGCCGGCCAAGAACCCTCCGATGGTAAAGTCAGTTTTCTCTCTATATCTTTTGAGTTCCAATTTCTTGGGAAAATGTTCAACGTACTTTCTATTGATCTGAATGTCTGTTTATATAGTGTCCTGGGGGCAGTTATTGAAATTGTAACCTCCCCCGGACTTCAGGAGGTCCGGGGTTCTTGGATAACTCCCATAACCACCTGACCGTTGCATTTTCTCACACAACGGTCATTGGAGGTTATGCGTGTATTACGGAATGGTAAAATGTGCTTAATAGTTCCAAGTGTAAAAGCCTCGTTCATGAGTCTTTATGTGGACGAGTCCTCTCGGGGTGGGCTGCGCGCATCCTTTGGACGAGGGATGTAGCTTTGCTATCACCTAAGGACGGCCTTGCGCGTTAGCCGTCTTGTTGCTAACTCCTGGACGGCTGCCGAGGTGAAGACTGATTAAAACTATTTGTTAGTATAAACTTGGTAATTTTTTTTTGTTTTGTTTTGTTTTTGTTAAAGGCATTAAAAGAAACTACTAAACAGCAACATTACGAGTACGCATTGTCACATAGGTTGATCTGCATCCAGTAGATTGGTTAATTCATGGAAAGTAAACAAACAGTGCATCATTTCATCCCATAAAATAGTAAAAATAAATAAACAGTGCATCATTTCATTTCATAAAAAAATAAAAATAAATAAAAAGTGCATCATTTCACATTTGTTGCAAGTAATTCAAAGTTACACAAATTTACACACATAAATTATTAAATATTTGAAACAATGACATAAATATTACTATTTTCGTGTGTGTTCTAATAAGTATTATTTTTTATTAAAAAAAATAAGGATGTTTATCCCACGTTGGTTGTGTGTGTCTAGTGTCCATTGTATTGTACTATGATTATGTAATGTATTATAAACCCAGTTTAAAATATTAATATTACTATTTTCGTGTGTGTTTTAATAAATATTACTGTTTACTTAAAAAAATCACTATTTTTAAGTAGTTTCAGTTACCGTTTTATATACGTGTGTATAACAACGCGTGTGTAATAGTTTTTACCCTTTGATTTATGCTAGAAGTCAAAATCGTGTTATTTTTCTTATAATTGTTTCTACTAATTATTTCTCAACGTTGTTAGAGACATATCAAATATATTAACCCAATGTAATAGGCCTAAACTCAGTCATACTTGTACCAGTAGTCTAGGATTTAATCGTCGTGTGGGGTATTCGGCCTAAAGGGACCTGAACGGCCCATCTGCAGGGGTTTGGGCCTGAATGACCCAAAGCTGCTTGCATGACTGAAGCCCAGGATTTTCGGGCTAGAACTATTCTATTGGGAGGCATGCTAGGATCGGGACACAATGGTCAACAGTGTCTCTTTGATTGGGATCATGTTTGGCCCGACGTAGATACCAACCGGGTGGCCTGACAAGAAAACAAGGTTGTTTCAGGACGGTAACCGAATGCTAGATAATGCCCTTGGGGAATTCGCCACCGAGCACTAGATGGTGTATGGAACAAGTTACGAGGAAATCCTCTAAAATCGTGATGATCCTTGGGGATTTACATGGACGTGGGAGGACGTGTGTAATACGAAAATAATGATGATCAACCCATTAACAAGGTGCCATAAAAGGTGGAAGAGGTAGATAGCTTGGGGGTTGGTGGGAAAAAGAGGGAAGAAACTAAGGGAAGGAGAGATAGAGAGTGAAGATAGAGGGAAACACTTGGGAACTGAGGGAAGTCAGGGAGAGGGTCTTAGATGAGGGAATTCGAAACATTTGGTAATAAATAGTATCCTTTGTGCATTCGTAAACGAGGTTATACTGAGAGCCAAATTTTGCTAGAATGTGGTGCATGTTTCTCAATTCTGATAAAGACCTAACCTCGATGTACATATATGTTTCAATATTGCTAGTGGCCGAAAACACCACTCAGAAACAACGAGGAATCAAGAATAACTTCATGATATCATGAATGCCGTCTAGCTAATGGACCCATAAACTTTTTGTTTGGTCTATTTTTGAAACTATTGGTATAAAGCTTTTTACTGCTATCTAGTCCTTTATAGACCCTACAAATTGTTCTAGTAAGTATGAGAAAATTGATTTGGTGAAAACTGATATTCTCAGCTCATTCATTGAATAAAATTCATATATATATACAAGCTAAGAGACCCAAAACAACTCTGTAACTAACTTCACAGATTGATGCATGTGTGAACAGAAAATAACAAACATAACAAACTATGACACATGCTTAACTAAACTAACTATCTCTATGTACAAAAACTACATATCATTCACTGTACAAGTGTTAGCTAAACTACATTGTCCTTTAAACAGACTTGAACATATGAGCTACTTCACCTCTGTAGCACAAGGCATGATCCCTTGATGATTATTTGATCCTTCAAGCTTTGTACGATCTACTCTTGCACTAGCTACTACACTGTGTGACTGTCTAAGTTGCTCTGGTGCACTAGTTGTTGCACTATGTGATTTTCTGAGCTGCTCTGGTGTGGCAACTGGTGAAGCTACATTATCATGCCTTTGATACTCCCTCTCAAGATGGATTGAGGAAGAATATATATTGATTAGTCCCATCTTGGACATCAAGTCATAAAATTGCTTGTAACTAAAACCTTTAGTTAACAAATTTGCCAATTGATAGTGTGTTCTAACATGATTCAACTTAATCACTTTAGCTAACACTTTATCCCTTGCAATGTGGCAATCAATCTCTATATGCTTGGTCCTTTCATGAAATACTGGATTGGATCCTATATGCAAAGCTGATTGGTTGTCACAAAACAACAATGCTTCTCTATCATGCCTAGTCTGCAACTCTTGTAACAAATAAAGAATCCACACAATCTCACAAGTTAACACAGTCGTAGCCCTATATTCTACCTCAGTTGAAGACCTTGATACAATGGACTGTTTCTTTGACTTCCAAGAGACTAATGAATCTCCAATAAATATACAATACCCTGTTACAAACCATATTGTATTTGGACAAGATGCCCAATCTGAATCACTGAACCCTTTGACATGGAGTTCTGAGCTTGCAGAGAAGAAGACTCCTTTCCCTGGTTCATTCTTAAGGTAATGCAAGACCTTAAGAGCAGCTGTATAATGAGGTTTTCTTGGCTTTGCCATGAATTGGCTTAACTTGTGCACTGCATAAGTGATATCAGGCCTGGTGATATTCAAATACAGCAATCTCCCCACAAGCCTTCTGTATTGACTTTGATCATCAAGCAACTCACCCCCATATTAGCTGAGTTTCAAGGTATGATCCATAGGAACTTTGGCAGGTTTGCATCCTAGTAAACCAACATCCTCTAATATGTCTAGAGCATACTTCCTTTGACACAAGGAAATTCCCTTTTCTGTTCTAGCTACCTCCAAACTAAGAAAGTATCTCAATTCCCCTAAATCCTTCAACTTATATTTCTAGTCTAATAAAACCTTAAACTCCTCAACCTGCTTTTTGTCATTGCTTGCAATTAGGTCATCATCAACATAAACCTACAACACAATGAAAGACTCACCTTGTTGTATGGTGAATAAGGAGTAATCTGCTTTAGACTGAACAAAACAAATTAATGCAACAGAAAATTGGAGAACCACATTCTAGATGCCTGTTTAAGACCATAGAGTAATTTGTTGAGCTTGCAAACCACCTGTGACTGCTCCCCCTTGCTATGAAAGCTTGGTGGAAGAGACATGTAAACCTCCTCATGCAAACCTCCATGGAGAAATGCATTGTTGTTTACATCAAGTTGACTGAGAAATCAGCCTTTCACAACAGCAAAAGCAAGCACACATTTGACAGAAGCCATCTTAGCTACAGGAGAAAAAGTGTCAATATAATCTAGCCCCTCTTTCTGGGTAAAACCCTTAGCAACCAATCTTGCCTTATACCTTTCAATTGAGCCATCTGACTTGTACTTCACTCTATACACCCATTTGCAACCTATAGGTTTCTTACTAGGTGGTAGGGAAGTGAGTGTCCAAGTATTGTTAACTTCCAATGCATTGATCTCAACATCCATGGCCTTTTGCCACTTGGGGTTGCCAAATGCTTGATGATGGTAAGTAGGTTCTATGATTGAAGAAATGGCACATCGAAAAGTTTTGTAGGTAGAAGAAAAGTTAGCATAAGACAGATAAGCATCAAGTGGATGAGAGGTACTTGAGGTGGAATTGGAGGGAACTGGAATGGGAGCTGATGTTACCTGGTTACAATGATAAACCTCAAGGTATGAAGGTGGCTTAGAAGGTCTTGTGGACCTCTTAAGGGCACCAGAGGGCTGATCAGATGTAGTAGAATAAGGTGCATCAGAGGTAGGCATGGAAACAGGAACATCATGGGCATTAGGAAAGTCCTGAATATCCTCATCAAAATCATGATGAATTTGGATAATAGTATCATCAGAAAGAGGTAAAGATGATGAAATAGGAGTGGATAAAGGAAAATCAAGAAAATTGGAAGAAGGTGCAGTGGGAATGATAGGAAAAGGAATCAGATCAGTACATTGAGGAGATGTACTCGAGGAGAAAGGAAAAATAGTTTCATAAAACACTACATCCCTAGATAGAAGCACAAAATGAGAATCAAGGTCAAAAAGTTTATAGTCTTTGACATTGAAAGGATAGCCTAGAAAAATGCAATTTCTTGATCCAAGAGTAAACTTGTGCTTCTAAGGATTGAGATTGGTGGCATAACACAGACAACCAAAGGTTCTAAGATGAGAATAGGAAGGGTTTTGTGAAAAAGAAGTTCAAAAGGTGTCTTGCTATTAAGAAGTGGAAAGGGTAGTCTATTAATCAAATAAATTGCAGTGAGAACAAAATCCCCCCAAAAGGACAAAGGAACATTAGATTGTATCTGCAATGCCCTAGCAGTAGAAAGTATGTGTTGATGTTTCCTTTCCATTACTGAGTTCTGTTGTGGAGTGTAAACACAACTTAACTGATGAATAATTCCATTTAAGTTGTAAAAATCAGGAATGCTAGACTCTTAAGGCATTATCAGATCTAATGGACTTAATTTTGGTTCCGAATTGAGTGAGAATCATATTGTAGAAAGACACAATTAATGTTCTAACTTCATATTTAGCTTTTAACAAGAAAACCCAAGTTGCTCTAGAAGCATCATCAACTATAGTAAGAAAGTAATTATGACCATCAGATGTTAGAACAGAAAAGGACCCCAAACATCCATATGAACAAGATCAAAAGGATGAGAACAATTATTATTATTAAGAGGAAAGGGAATTCTCTTTTGTTTTGCCAAAGGACAGAGAGTACAAGATTTATTACAACAATGCTTAAGAAAAGGTAAAACATGACTCAAAGACTGAACCTTTACATCATAATGGTGCCAAAGTGAAAACAGATTGTTGGAAGGTGAGGAAGAACAAGCAGCAGTGAAAGTCTTGAAATTCTGCTTGGAAAGGAAATCAACGAGAGAGACAGTAGCTTGAGATAAGCTTGAATCTTGTAACAAGTATAAACCATCATACACTTGGCCCATTCCAATCGTGCTCCAACATATAAGGTCCTGTATGAAACAGAATTTTGACAGAAAAACAAGACATATGGGTTGAGATTTAGTTAGAGCACTAACTGATAAGAGATTAAAAGTGAAGGAAGGTACACAAAGGACATTGGTAAGGGTGATGTGAGAGGAAAGTTGTATGGTTCCAATATGTGTAACAATAATAACTTACCCATTAGGCAATTCAACCATAGTATGTGAGATTTCAGTATAAGAAGTCAACAATTGCATTGAACAGACTATATGATCACTAGCACTAGTATCAATGACCCATGTATTAAGACCATAAGCTCTCCTATTAACTATTTTAGCTAGAAAACACTAAATGCTTGAAGTTAATAGGATTACCTGCAACTATATTAGATGGACAAGCTACAGTATTAGTCACATGTGTTTCTTGACCTTTTGGGAGTTGTTGAGTAGGGCAAGAACCAATCAAGGCCAGAAGTTGTTGGTATTGATCACGAGTGAAAGTTGGAGCACGAGATGTAGTAATAGCTGATGTGAAATTAGTGATCCCAATAGATGCATTACCTTGAAGCAAGTCAAGATTGGAGGAAGCCTAATGGGCAGTTGCATTTTTGTTGTTCTTAAGCTTGAAACTTGGTGGGAAACCATGCAGTTTATAGCATTTATCCACTGTATGACCTAGTTTTCCACAATGTGTACACAAATGTCTTTGCTTTCGTTTGGAATTATGACCAGAATTAGCAAGATTCTGTGATTTGGTAGCTAGGGCAGTGGATTCAACTCTGACAGAGCTTCCTACAGACCTTTGCATCTCTTCTTGAATGAATAAAGAGTATGCCTTGTTGATTGAAGGGAGTGGGTCCATCAAGAGGATTTGAGTCTTTACCTGAGAAAAGGACTCACTCAGCCCCATTAGAAACTTCATTACTGCTTCCTTTGCTTGAAGATTTGCAAGCCTTTGATTGATGCCACAAACACACTTTCCACATGTGCACAAAGGAAAGGGATTGAAATTTTGTAGCTGATCCCACAATACCTTCAACTGAGTGAAGTAATCAGTAATGGATTGTTCTCCTTGATCAAGCTCAGCAATTTGCATCTGAATGTTGTAGATTTTAGGTCCATTCCCTTGACAAAATGTATCTTTGAGATCAGTCCAAATTTTTAGGGCTATATCTCTATATATGATGCTTGCCTAGATTTTGGGAGAGATTGAATTGATAATCCAAGTCCCAACCATATTGTTTGCTCTAATCCAAGCTTGCACAACTGAACGGGAATCCACCTATGGAGAAGAGATGGTCAAAGAACCATCTATAAAACCAAGCTTGTTCTTGGCAATCAGTGATTTCTTAACATCCCAAGCAGGGTAATTTTCACCTCCAATCCAAGGTTGAGAAGTGAGCACAGCACCAAAGAATAACAAACATAAAAAACTATGACATGTGCTTAACTAAACTATCTCTATGTACAAAAACTACATATCGTTGACTGTACAAGTATTAACTAAACTACATTGTCGTTTATACAGACTTGAACATATCTTGAGTTGCTTCACCTCTGTAGCATGCAGCATGATCCCTTGATGATTATTTGATCCTTCAAGCTTTGTACGATCTACTCCTGCACTGCACTGTGTGACTGTCTGAGCTGCTCTGGTGCACTAGTTGTTGCACTATGTGACTGTCTAAACTACTCTGGTGTGGCAGCTGGTGAAGTTGCACTATCATGGCTTTGATAGTAGGCGTATGTTTAGATTAGATTTTTGGCCAACAAATTATTTGCTTATTTGTTAAAAATAATCAAATGTGTAAATGATACTCTAAAAATAAGCTTTAATATATACACACGCACACACACACAAACAATAAACCAAAATAGAAGTTTAATCCAAGCTCACCTCAAATTTCCTACAATGACAAAAAGTATCTAAGTATCGAATTTAAGTGAAATAATTTCGTGGGTGTATTGGCTAGATTGTTGATTATGTAAGAGATATGTACGCAATATAATTTCATTTTGTGTAATCCATTGTGAGCTAAAGAAAACAAGAATTTTAATATTTGCATACAAATTATCATATAATTATTTTTTAAATAATGCTCTCTCTCTCTCTCTCTCTCTCTATCTATATATAGAGAAACAAAAGCTCAATATTTAAAGGCGGTCTAATGCTTTAAAAAAAATTTCTTATTTACACATAGGTCCAAATTACAGTGTAATAATTATTATAGTAGCCCATAAATTGTTTAATTCTACCTTCTTACATGCAATTGAAACGTGAACTAAGAAATTATAAATATCATACATAGAAAGCAGAAGAATATAGGTTATGGACTTATAAATTGCTCAATTTCCCCTTAAAAGAAATTGAAAAGTTTAGAAATATGAAATATCGCAGAGTTCTGCTTATATGAAGTTCTACTAAATTCTAGAAGCCGGCCAAATTAAGGAATTCTATTGTGGCGTCTACTGAATAAACAAGTGTCATTTTCCTTGAACCATCATCCGGTAATCATGGTTAGGATTAGGCACATCAAGCTATTTCGCAGCCCTTTCTTTGTCGTAATACTAAAGTAGTAGTCGCACTGAATATTTTACAATATTTTTCAAACTATTTTGACAAATTCTTATTAGTTTTCATCGGATGTCCTAGTACTGTTTGAGTAATATTACGTCTACAAATTATTTTATAATATTTTTAAGTACCAATTTTTTATTAATTTTCATCTTGACTCACTATTAATATTATATTTTTTACTTGTCAATAATTATTTACTACATTAACATCTTGTAAAAAAGTTTGTAAAATAGTTTATGATTTTAATATTTTCTTTTTATTTACCAACAAACACTTAGTTTGTAAAATAGTTTATGCCTTTAGTTATAATTTTTTTAATACATCATATAATTTGTTTAAATAAAACTTATTTATAGATTCTTATATAAAAGAATATTCATAGATAGCCTTGTAAATTGGTATATAATGAGTTGAAAAAGATAACTTCAATTCAATTTAGAGTTAAATTGTCCTTATCACAAACTCAAATTATTGTTTTTTATTTTTGTGAAAATAATACAAACTCATATGACCGTGTCAGGTCAACTATTTTAAACTTGAGGTGGTTCACCATAATCAGGTATAAAGTAACTACTCTCTTATCTGATTTTTTTATTTTTAAAATTTTTCTTTTGAAATGATAAGAGTTGAAACCTACATGATAATTACTTTTTACTAATATTTCAAGATAAAATCGTGCAAATAAGTTTTTTTTTTGTGTAAACGGGATTTAAACTTAATCCCTTATTTGATTTTTTTTTTATTGATTTATTTGGAACCCACCATAATTAAGTACTTATTCAGAAAAAAAAAAAAAAAAAAAACCATAATTAGATACTTGAATCATTATCTAAAATACCATTTTAATTTATGTGGTGCTTCATCGTCCTTGCAAGTTCCAACATACATACTGGAGTATTAAGAATCTTAAAAATAAAGGATATAGTCATCTAGAATCTAGATGCATGGTTGGAAAATAATCAAATCAATGGGTCTTAGTTTGTGGATGGGTGTATGCTTATGAAGGAGAACCGTGTATTACAGTGTCAATTCGACCTAATGGACCCACACGGTTCTCTACACAAGATTACAAAAACTGAGAGATTGACCTGAATATGTGAACCCGTGTGTGTATGGTTAAAAAATCAGAAAACATTTGGGTCGAGATCGTTGAATTATTTCCTTCTCAATAAGCAAATTCCCTGCAAATCAACGGGCCTGGTTCAATCCAGTTCTGTTTTACTCAAATATTCAAGGTTGTTCAGATTTCTGTCAATGACAACATGTGTACGCGACACCAAGTGTCAACCTTAGCATTTTTTTTTTCAGGGAATCAACGACATTCACATGTCGATGGTGCAAAAGCAAATTTGGTAACATTTCAATTCATTGTCAATTTTCCTCATCTAATAAAAAATGTAACTACATGAGCTGGACTATTTTTTTGATGTTGTTGTTGATTCTGGTCAGGAGAAGAATAATAAAAGCAATTTAACTAGTTTTTATTAGTTGAGATGGGAAAATTTTTTATCATCTCATAAGAGAATTGTGATTGAATTTTGTATCGGGAAAATCTCTAATGGTATTGTAAAATAGAAGAGAGATACTTACAGACTTGGGTAAGACTTAAGTATAGTACTTAGGTGTGTTCCTTAAGTTCCCATTTTAAGATTCTCCCGCATGTATTTTCTTTCATGGGATGAAAGTATAATTTTTAATTAACTAGTCACATAGCTAAATCTTAAGAGAGAATTCTAAGGAATAACATTTAAGGTACTATATCTTAATTTTGTCCTACAAACCCTATTGATAAAAACCCTTACCAAAAAAGAAAAAAGATTAAGGTAGGTCTAGAGGCTCATTATTACAATTTATTAACAGGCCTCATGTATTTGGCCATTTGTTAGCTTGCTTTGTTTATTTGGTTCAATACAGTTACTTAGAATAATTCTGTTTACGTTTGTTTAGTGATACCACCGACATGTGTTTTTATGCCCTCTGTGCCTGAAGTTTGCACTACAGATGGGTTGAAATGTTGTTGAATAGCCATTAATATATGTTTCCTTTTGAACTTTAATTTGGAATATGTCTTGGCCTGTTGGCCTGTAATTGCTTGTAGTTTTTTCTTAAAGTAGATATTCAAAGTTTTTGATAGCAAGTAGACAAGTTAGATGAAGAAATATGGTTTCTACAGTTCATCAATAACATGATGAATTACACGAGTGTGTGTAATTCCCCCATTGCACAAACAACAACTTATTACAAGGAAAAACCCATGTCCTTGTCCATGAAAAGGAGAAACGTTAAGATGTCTGAAAGTTCATGGATATTATGTGGCTTTAGGAACCACTAAGTTAAGCCTTAAGAAACACTAAGTCAACCCCTTAGGGTTACTTGCGCTTATATTGAAGTGGGGTTACTTATCAGCAAGCTTAAGTTATCCTTACAACTGTAGAACTCTCAGACTAGTACTCGTTCAAAAGGGAACCCCACAGTTCATGCATGGCAAATGGTCAGTGATCCCAGAAACAAACGTGTGGGGGGAGATGATAATATTTGCTCATCATCTACACTTGGTATGTTAGTTGCAACTAAATGTATTGGTTTTACATTCCGTAACAGCACTGCTTCAATAAGGGGCTTTGTTATGGAACCAAACACCGGTTTGGCTTACAAAGAGAAGAAGAACACATAATAATGTTCAAGAATGTCATTAGTTCAATAACTAGTACAATAATGTGCAGCCTAAATGTGGATTTGTATTAATACCTAAAAGCTCGTATGCACTTATTGATGATTATCTTCTTCTATATATAGGACAAAAATAAACTAGAGGCTAGCCATCTTGTTTGCCCAAAAATTAGGAGAAATAAAGGCTTTATTCTGATGAAAATATGAAGTATAACATAAAAAAAGAGGTGTGAAAATATATTTGATGAGACCTTTGGAATATTTGACTAAATAAAACCTTTGGAAGAGTTATCTCTTTTTTCTTTTTATACTAAGTATACTTGAGTGTGTATACCGAACCAATGATTTTAATATGTTGCAAGATTTGGGTTATTTTTGGTTTAATGACATCATGTTTTGGGTTCCTACAACATGAATTCTTGGGTTGGATGCGGAATGCAATGACAACACTTTAACTATAATGGCCCTAATAGCAATGACAATTAAAGATCAATAAGCTAATTAACATACCACAGTACATATGGAAATCATACAAAAAGTACGAATCATTCAACTAAACTTAAATTCAAAGGCTTCAAATTTGTGGAGGTGTGAAGCTAAAATCTAAATCTTTAAAACATTTAAATTTTGCTCAATTATTCTCCTTGTATGAACTTCAATTTTTCTACCCAAGAAAGTTAATTTAGTCTAATAACGCATATATAAACATAACACGAATACATATGGAACCTTTGTTGTAGGAGAGAAAACAGAATTTGGTAATTTATAGCTAAATTTATACTAGAGTATTTTTCTTATAAAAGAGAGCCACATAAAAGGAAAATTTCAACAAATCTATTGCTAAAATTAAACATCTTGAATTCAAATTTCCATCCATGATCGCTATATTGCATTCGTCAAACCTGCCTTTGTTCAAATATGCAGATACACGGATACAAAAATATAGAAATGAACTTTTCCATTGCACATGAAAATATCCCCCCTTTGCAATTATAATTGGTACCTAACTATCAACAGTTACTTAAACATGCACATATACGACCTAAGATGTATAAGTAGCTTCATTGGTTACAAAATATGTTTCAAAAGATTCTATAAGCTCCACTTAGCTGTCCAAAAAATCTGTCCAAATTGTCATATATGCTCTCCAAAAATCTGTCAAACTCTTCTATCTCCAGAAAAACTTTAGTATCGACTTTTGTCCACTAGCTGTTAAAACTATGCAATACGTTGTCCAACTACCGTGCAAAAAACAAGGAAAACAACCAATATGGTGGTTTGTCAAAGTTAATGGATTTAATAGGGTCTACTGAAGCCTGCAAATTATGCCACCAATTATAAATTAGTAAATGAAAAAAAAAATACAAAAGGAAAACATAAGTTTAAGTTATAGAAAATTGATAACGTCTACAACACACCTCACTCAATCCATATATCCCAACGTGATCTTCTCCAACCAAAAATCCACAATCAGAAGCTTCCTACACTATTTCCTTGGGTATGGAGGAAATCCCTGTCCATTCTAGAATTCTTGGGTATGGGGCCATAGCTGTTGGCCAATCATGATATTTTATTAATCTGCATCTTTTAGTTTATGGGTGTTCATCCATGTGGGTTTTGGTTCAATTCATGAAGGGTTTAGTGTTCAGGCAAATTGTGGGCATATTCAGTTCTTTGCAAATCAAACAATGCCTAAACTAGCAGTAGGAAATTTATAAATAGAACTAAGCAAATTCAATTTCTAAGCCATGCTGGACTTGTGTATATCTAGAGAGAGGGGAGAGAAATTCAGTTGCTTAAAAGTAACAACTTCCTTTTATAGGCGAGAAAAATCCCAACAGTGGTACATGTTTTTGATTTTTCTAATTATTTTGGTTGTGAATTGTAATTAGCTTTTTGATCCTCAAAAACAAAAATAAAATATAGATTTTGGGCAAGGTTTTACCCCCATATGCTCCACAACAGGGTCAACAGCTCCACGATCTTTTCGTTCCCTCACAGCTGCCTTGGCCAGTCTCATCTTACCTGAAATTCAGAGCAGAGCACGTGACTTGAATGCACACATTTGCTAACAGATTTCAAAAATGTAATAAAAAATCATGGTATTTACATCACCGGTCCCACAACTAGGGGGATGTATGTCAGTGCGCAGTGATCTTCGCAACCCATGTACCGGCTCAATATTTTCACTCCGTATTTGTTCGATCTGTGCAGCCAGTTCGTCGGGGTTAGGAAGCGAATGGTCCTAGGTGGGCTCAGCCTGAACAACAGGCGGGGTCGATCGGCCAGGTGTGGGTACAAATATACAGCCACGGTCATGGGCAGAGCCGCTAAAGAATGGGGGAGACAGCTGAGTGGATGGTGGGGACCAAGGGCCGGCTGGAGCACAAGATGTGTGTTCTGTACTATCGTCATGGCTAGCGAGGTGGGATGGATGGGCAGCATCGTCAGACGTGCATCGCGATGACCCAACACCATCAATTTACATGCCCCAATCGTCCTCCAACGCCTCATCATCTGTACAAAAACAAATGTATTTATTAAGATGACAACAAGGGATTGAGTCAGAAAATGTCTTCCTATTTGCAGTGCAGATATGATTCAATGGCATTTGATCCTTTATAGGGGATTTAATTTGGGGAATGAAACCTCTCATTTACACACTCACACACACAAAATGTCGTCCCAGTTGCAGCCTCATGGTTGCTTTCTTTTCCGGTGTTCTTACCTTTTATTCTGATTGAATACTTTTCCATTTGCAATGAAAGTATCAAACGTTATTTGGTACCAAAAAAAATGGCTACTAGTTGCTGTCTTGTTTTTTTTTTTTTGTTTTTGAATAATTATTTCAACTTTAACAATAAAATTTAAGAAAATTCTTGAAGGTGAGTGATAAAATGCCCACATGTTTTAGGATGGAGAAAATTGTCTGACCGAGAGTGGAGAAAGATTGACACCACTATCAGTTAATGCACTACTCAAAAAAATCCAAAAAAACTTTTACAACTTCATTGGAACAGTCTGCATTCATTCAACTGAAAATGGAAGAGAACAAAGTCTAAAAACAAAGCTACAATAGAGCTGAAAACACAGAGCAGCTACAAAGCTGATACAATAACAATAAAACATTGTTTTTAACACAAGATTCAAAATGTATAATTACCCTAGAAACTAGAAAGTATAAAGGAGAGGTTCATTTGTAAGTAAGTTCGTAGAAACTCAGTTTGAGTGGGATCATAGAATCCAATAACTATTGTTAAGTGTAAACCCTGCATGACAAGGGCCAAATAATGCTAATGCAATCCAGATAGACTCGCACCTAGTGCTTGTCCACAGTGGTCAATCATACTATTGTAAATTGTAAACCCTACCCAATAAAACTAATGCTTAGGACACCTAGACTACCCTATATAAACCTTATTTTGTTGATAAAATCTAATAAAACATTGTTCTTAATTCATTATTGGCATATTTAATTAACTATAATGGGAAAAATTAAAAAATTAAAAAAAAACCTGTGAATTACAAAGTCCAGCATTGTTTACTTGTTTATACTCTATCATTGTTATTATTATTATTTTTTAAAAATATAATTTTATGAACTTCATAATGTGATCACATCAAAGAATTTTCCTCATATAATGCTAATTTTATTGTGATTGTAGTTTATAAGGAATGAATGAAACAGGTTTGCATGTCTTACACTTCAATAAATATATATTTTGCTTCGAAAAAAAATCCAAATTAATAAAGAAGAAGAAGAAGAGTCTATAAGATTTTCTAATACACTGTTTGTCAACTGACATAAGTTAAAACTCTAGACTTTCTATGTTTCTGAATGTTTACCCCATTCTTTGATGTCATAATGAAATACTTACAATGTAAATCCTCTACTTTATGAAAAGAAAAAGAGTATAGAGTATACCCTTTAAGATGTCCATCCTTAATCAAGTACTTTGTTTGTTATGAGTTAAGATTTCTCTTAAATTTGACCAACACTTATATTTAATAGTTTGGGACAAAGTGTTTATTCCCACTGGTTAATATTTAAAGTGCTTAGTTTTAATGTTTAAAGTTTGGGAGAACATTGTAACTAATTATACCATAATTAACAGAAGGAAGTGCAAATTAACCTTAAAAACTACTTACCAAACAATATATACTTCACTACTATAATATTGCTCTAAATAAATTACAACTGGAAGTAGTAGAAGTGGAAGTCAGTAAGAATTGGAGGTATTAGAGTTGGAAGTTACCCAAGTCATCCTCATCCTCATGACTACCTCCACGACCTCCACCACGTCCATGATCTCCAGACCCACAACCTTGCCCACCACTGCCTGTGGCCTGTGTGCTCGCCTCAGTCGCTGTGGCATGCGCGTTCTCCAAGTTGGATCGGCTCAACTCTCTGACAAGATCAAGTGTACTCCTCAGGTGGTTGTACAGTTGGGAGTCTGGTTCACATTGCGATAGTAATTCCACATTCGACTCAACCTGCGAAATAAAGGAGTCATGTTAAAACTTTTTTGGTTACTTTTGTGTTGTGCAACACTATGCCTTCTTGGGCAAGGATATGATTTTTGACTACATCTATTCGCAGGTAATTCATGATGCAAAGATTTGGAAAAAGATTATGCATGATGAGCTTGTTCGTATGTATATGAACATTAAAATGGCACACCAGTTCATCACTCGTGGTTGTGACAAATGCATATCTAGTGGCAAGAAATGAAATGTTCTCTAAAATGAATGTCAAAATCTTGTGTCATCAATGGCTCCATAAAACTTAATTTTCAGAATGCATGCTGCAACACACATATATTGTCAATCCATAAAAGAAGCATCGAATTGTTGCCTTACCAGGATTTCCCAATACGCCGACTCGTGCGTAATGTACCGTCTGGTTGTCCTTCGGTACAACTCCATGTAAGTAGCAAGGTACGTCGTGTCCCCATCCAATGTCGGTGCGTCAGCAAGATGTTCCTCTCTATGGGCCCATCGGTCAATGTAGACTGCATGTTCTTGCACCCAATCCCCCTCTAGTTTACCTTGGAGGGAGATTCTGTGGAGATCAACCGACGTATCCACAATATCCGATGGCAGTTGCTTCTTCCTGAATTGATGAAACACACATTCGGGATGATGATCCTCTACTATCCAAAAATAAATCAATGGCACAGTGGCCCTCCATATATGTCGGCCAACAGTGCAATATGGGGGCAACAAGTCTAGGACATCCCTATACGGCTCCCAAACAACCTGGATAAATGGTCAACAAAAAACAAATCAAATACGTACTTATTTGTGTCAATCCTCAATGTGAAAATATAATACGTACAAGACCATTGAAGAACCACTTCACTAAAAATCCTAATACATTCTTGACCTATTTCCCCTTCTTTTTGGATTTGACATGGTAAGATGCACTCGGATACTACTGGTTGCACTAGCTAAAATCGAGATTCGAAATTTTAAGGGTACACAACTAAATATGTGTGGAATCAAAACGACAAACATTAGTGTAAAATTACTAATGAAGGTACTTTATATTGACTGCCCACGTTTTTGAAATGTTCGTAACTAATCCCTTGTATATCTATGGTCTAATCGACCAAAGTTACATTATTAACTATACACATGCAGTTGTTGACAACCCTACCAAGTGAAAAACAAAAATATGGAGAATTATATCCTTGTGACATGAAGCGGTAGAATACCTAGTGTGCTCGTATAGTCGACAGTGATGTACGATAGGCAGCTAGCACATGTGTGGCATGCTCTGTCGTGCTCTTCGGCCCCTTCCATCTAGTAAACATATAATTTCAGGCAATGCTCATTAGTTAATATCAAACAACAATGCTGCCATGAAAATAGTTATTATAAATGCATAGCAAAAATGAAGCCATTAACTAGCTTTTGTATTTTCGGTGGAAAATACTTATTAGAAATTGTAAGGAAATACTTAAAACTTTGCAAGGCTTAAAATTTAAATGGAAAACCTTTGCAAGGCTTAAAATTTAAATGGAGCTGTAGTTACAATTGATGAAGTGTTGCAAACAAATAATTTCTAGTTCATTCTTGTCAATTCTCTCCTAATTTTATGCCTTCAGATTTGAGAAGATATGATTTTCCATATGACAGGGGGAAGAAAGTGAATTAGGATGTTTTTAAGCAACATGAAAATGATATTGGAGCTATCTGGTCTGGTGTACCATGGTCTACTGCACTACATGTGAGTCAAACGCACACAAAAGGGCTTCAACTTTTTAGTTTAAATGTTCTCTCCAAAGGTGATTTCAAATCCTTCATCCCCACTTGTTACTATTACAAAAATAATTAAAAACAAAGTCTAGACTGTGAATTTCTAAGCATACGAATATGACCAACCGGGTTTTGGCCTGAACTTGAAACACTACCTACTAATCCTTAGGATGCACAGTTCCAAACAATATTACTAATAATAAAAGAGAGAGTTGAATATGTGAATTTCTGAGTTTTGGTTGTGTCTCAACATGGATCATTAAAGCATGACGAGATTACAAAGACAAGTACATAATTGATAAGAATAAATTGAGATTATAAAGAGAGGTTTTTAATGGTCAATTCATTTGAGGAACAAACACAAAAAGGTGTGCACCTTAGGGGATAAGGTGTGCACTTTTTGAGAGGCTTAGGCCCTGTTTTGTTACTGTTAGGGGTGGATTCATTTTTCTTTTTCATTGTCTGCCCAACTCATTTTATGTTTGGCATAATTTTCTGGTCTAATTTTTGCTTCTTTTTTCACTTTATAATTTCCAAACCCAAAGCATAAATAGAGTGTTTTTTTATGGGAGAAGTCAGTGTTATGGAACCCACAGATTTGGTTTTTTACAAATATGCCATTGTATTCAGTTTTTGTATTAAAATCCTATATTTTTATAGTAAAAATGAAAACTGAATACAAATATAAAGTCAACCAAGTTTTTAGTGGTGGGTCCCATGAAAATTGAAAAAAAAAAAAATGGAATACACATCTTGTTTGCCCAAACCAAACAGGCCCTTCTTATCTCATCTTCCATTTTGTGTTCATAAATCCACTCTCTCATATGCTAGACTCACAATTGCATAAATCCATCCTAATTAGTAACCTATCTTCTTCCTTTATTGGTGTTCAATAATCTCATTATAATCTATATAGTAAGACATATAAACAGCACTATTTAGAAATTGGGAGACCCATTGTAAATGCATCTTTGGTAGTCAAAGAGAAGTCAATTAAGCTATATACAATTGGAAAGAGATACTTTGCTAAAGAAATGCTTGTACTATATATCTATATACTTGGATAGCCCTTCTTTTCTTTGTCAAATAAAAAACATTATGGATGAATTTCAAAGATTCTTGGGCTACTATGATAGGAATGCAAGTCAGACTTTTATAGAGGTTAGATACAAGGTCTGGGCTATAAAGGTTTTACAATCTCTGACTGATTGTAATTGTTCTTCTATAGTAAGTTTTTTTCCATGAGATTGGATCCTCTGGTCGTTGTGTTTCCAATGAAAAGATTCTTTATTGATTTTTCACTTTGCTACTATGGCTGAAAATATATATTTATGCTAGCCTATTTGGGGTAAATCATAACTTGTTTGTTTGAATTAATCCCCTGCTTAAGTTGTTTGAGGTCTAAATAAGTATTTTTTTTTAGTTGAGATTAATAAAAATAATTATTGCGAAGTGTTAATAGTTACCCAATTGGCACTTCCCCATGTACAAATTTTGACAATATCATATCGTATATGAAAATATAGTTGTTCATTTCAATAGATCTCATATTATGGTTAAATTCTAGTAAACTCTTTGGAAAATATAATAAACACAAACAAATTCATTGTTTTACAATAATACAAATTTAGATATAAATTTAGAACAAAGTATATAAATTGGTTAACAAACAACCCGTTTTATCCTTGTTGAAAAAAAAATGACCAATTTACATACTCTACCAAATGACATTATTACAGAGACTTTTTCATGAGTTAGCCAAAATTCAAAAACAAATATGCAGATCCAATTATAAACTTAAATATGATCAGTTTATATAATGTGTACATGTCTTTTCGTACAACCTATTTTTATAAATTGTGGCCGAGTACATATTAAGCACTGAACGACGTGTGTGCCTTTGTGATCCCCATTGCACTAATAGATGCATCTAAGTGTTTTGTATTAGCATTATCTATTAAAAAAAAGTATTTTGTATTTGTAATTTTCTTCTGCACTCATAACAGTGTATATTGGCATGCTATCTTGTTAAGTAATCCATTAAATTAATGTCAATTAGACTTTTGGTTTGAAACAGGGTTTACTGCTCGACAGCAGTGTCCTTAGTATATGTATTACAAGTGGCATACATGCAGGGATTTTGACCAACTATAGACACATGCACGGTGAATTCCAAATGGCATGACAATTGTATCATACTAATCAAATAACATACCGACTGGCAAGGGGACCTGCCTCCACCGGTGGTTGTGGCGGCCTCATAACAGGGCATATCAGTGGGAACCTCGAATATGCCCATAGTTGCACCAACATCAATGCTCCTCCAATTTGCTTTGCCTTCGTCTTCGATGCCTTGCATAAGTGCCTGTATAGCCAGGCTAATGCTCCACTACCCCAACTATACCTCTTCGCGTTGCTAATTGGGTTCAGGAACTATAGAGGCATCAACAACACCCGGTCTGCTAACTTGTCCATAAAAAAAATGGACCCCAACCACGCAAGTATGTGATAGCGCACATGTTGTTGCACTACCTCATCAGTAGCATCCGCAGCTAGGGGACCTCTAAATCGTGCCTTCCTCGCCCCAGCAAGGATAGACATATTCTGATGGGGATGCGGTATCGGGTCTGGAGGACGATGACCCAGTAACTGATGACACAACCCAGGCCAATCCATCCTAACACTCCCAGTCACTGGCAACCCATCAACAGGAACCCCCAGCATCACCTCGATATCTTGCAAGGTGATGCCCATCTCTCCATGCGGTAGGTGGAATGTGTGCGTCTCCAGACGCCAACGCTCGACCATTGATGTGATCAACGCGTGATCCAGTTCCAAGTTTGGAACCTTGAATAACCCTTCAAAACCCGCCTCAGTTATGTAGTGAGCAATTCGTGGGTCTAGCCCATGCCGGGGTAACTTGCAAGATTGATGTCTGCACTTTAGCACGCCTGGCACTACCTGCACACGAAAGAGCATTGTCTTAGGATAGTGCACACGAAATAACTCTAAGAATGCTACATAATAATAATATGCAAGAAACAATAGGCTAACTACTTAGTTACGAACAGTTTGCACTAGTTATTCACTCTAACTGTTGAATATGCAAGAAACAGTAGGCTAACTAGTTATTCACAATAGCTCAATAGCAGATAGGATCAATTCAAGATCAATGACATTGTTTAAAATTAGCACTAAGCTGATGGGCATTATGTTTTGAAATGAATGAACAAAGTGTCTCACTATGTCAAATGGAGTAGGGAATTAGGAATCAAAGTCAGTTCTCTTATGTGTAGCCACGCCTAATTGTGTGTGCACATTTGGAAAGATAATGGCAGCGGATTCTATTTTACTTGATTACTATAGCTTTTAAATGAGATCTAATGACTTTGAATATTTCTACTCCATACCATTTTCTTGATGCTATCCCCAAAAGGGTGTTTTTAAATTCACGATTATTTCTGCTTCATACCATTTTCTCTTTGGATTAAATAAAATTCTGCCTAAACCAAAAGAGAAATACTACCATGTCCAACATCTATTTACAAATAATCAAAGAAGCCTACAAAAATAAAAAGAAATGATTTCGACATGTCCAAAGTTTAGTACAACTACGTACCTGACCGGCAGGCGTCTCCCACAGCGCCGTGGATCGATGACTCGGCTGCTGCGTCAATTGTGTACCAACCGTGGGTCCAGGATTCACATTTCACCGTTGCTGCATATCTGACACGCATGCAAGCATGTTAGACACGTAGGTCTATGTTTAATAGTGAAGAAAAGCTTGGCATTTGTAAGTAAACACGATCAAGTAATTGAATGTTCTAGAACAATCTCACAAACAAATAGAGAGATAGAGAGAGTGAAAGAGAAACAGAGTGAGAGAGAGATTCGACAGAAAATTGAAAATGTATAATTGCTCAACTAAATTATACATAATGCATATATATATATATACACACACACACATTGATTTTCAATCCATTTAATCATATTTAGAATCAGAGTTAAAGTAAAACACTAAAATATAAAACAGCTACCCTGAGCATATATGCCTAACTTCATCCTAATGTTCATGGCTGCAACGCATAAACAAAAAGGACACATAGTTGCAGAATGTATAAGCAACCTAACCAACCAACCAACGTCAGAATCAATGTCTAAATCAAACAAAGTAAACCAACAAATGAACACAGCAAACTGCAAACCAAAGAATCAATTAAGCACCACAAAAAACACCATTGTAAAACACAAAATGTCCCTTCAGTAGTAGAATGTCCTTTCTTTAAACAAACGATAAAGTTCTTTCCTTTTACTTGTTCCCCTAATCTTTAAGTTTTTTTTTGTACTTGACATCACATTCTAAAAGAAATTTTATTTCATAAAGCAAGAAGTGAAAAGGGTTCATTGTAACTTAGTGGCTAGTGAGGTGTGTATTCAACAAAAAAGGGGGAGACAAACCTGGAAGTAGGTAAATGTGCCATTACAGACTCTAGTGCAATGGAAATCTCACTCACAAGCACAGCTTTGGAGGCAACTAATAATAATCAAATTAATAGTGAGCTTAATTAAATGGATTAAACTATTGTCAAACCTATATCATCAAATGATTGTGTGTGCACAGTTATGTGTCAAATGAACATTGAATTGGTGACCATAACAGTCCAAGAGCTTTGCTTTCTTTTCTTTTGGGTTTTTTTTCTTAATATGTTTTTATGAACCCCACAGTCCAAGAGTTAACAATTTTGAGATTATGGATACAATTGAGACAGAAATGGAAAAAGAATTCTTAAATTTTTGCAAGAAGAAGAGAACAAAAGATTATCTAGCATTTTTCTATAAAAGCCACAAGCCTTACAAAAAGAAATCAAATTTTCTTTTGCCATAGACAGAATTCAAGAACTGCAAAGTCGATTATGTACATAAAATTTATGAAACCTACAAATTAAATATTTTGTTAATATTAGAAGTCAATTATATTTTTATTGGTCAAGTCTTGGTCGTAAATTAGGTTATTAGTAATTCATTTATTTTCTTCCAATCAAGCACATTTCTCTAAATCAATAGTTGGCTTTCCTAAGTCAACTAGAAATAGGGTCAAGGTAGTTTAAGGTGCCAAGGCCTTATATCGCCCGAGGCCCTAAGGTATGAGGCAACAAGGCCTTTGGTGCAGCCAATGTCAGCCTATTCCAGAAGACCTGGAATTTACCAAATTGTCGTTACTATGGGAGAACTTAATTAAAAGCAATCCAACAGGGAAAAATTTCAAAACAACCAATCAAATAAGAGTCAATTCAACTTTAGATTGACCAAGGAAGGTCCTAAGAAAACTCTTCATCATTTGAAACATCCCATACTAAAAAGCCTTTAAAGGAAACTGCAATCATATAAGAGTCAATTCAACTTTAGACTAAGAAAGGTCCCAATAGAACTCTTCATCATCTGAAACATCCCAAATTAAAAAACTCTTTATTGCAATTTTCCATCTGCATCAAATTTTAGCATCAAAGCTCGTTCTACATCATTCACACAAAATAAGAACAGCAATTCACATTCCATTCTTTTCCATTAATTAAATTATATATGAATTCCCATTCAAAAGCCTAAACCTTTATACCCAAAAAAAGTAATTTCGACACAGAAAAATCAATACCTCCACCAATACCCTTGGGAAATAAGTATAGGAAGCCAAACCACCAGGAAAAAAAAAAAAAAAAAACACAAAGCCTTAGATCCGTTAGAAGCACCCTAGAAGCACCGACACCTGAAAACAATTGGCTTTTCAGAGGATTTACTATTTCCATTCCCAAAGCCACCACAAATCTTAATGCTCCCTAACCTAAGCCAACCTATTACGAAAGGATTGGGTGACCCTAAAAGCCCACTAAGTTCCCTTTTCAACCCCAAATGTAATAGATGATAATAATAATAATTTGATGTACTTAGTCAACAAACATAACCCACAAATGACTGCTAATCTGACACAACACTGAAGCTTGAACGGGCTTTAATACCAAATTTGATGTAGGATTTTTAGGAATTTCAGCGCAAAACTAGATTCTTGATGCGATATTGAATGTGTTGATGGTTGTTTGGTATTAAAACAATAAAAGAACATCGAATAAAGAAAGATAAAACACTGGACAATCACACCTACGCTTTCCTAAGCAGTCACACTTAGGTAGGAGATAGCAATCGCGCCTGAAAAAAGTTGGAATGTTATTAAAATCTACCAATATTATCAACTACAATACAACCATGATATAGGCTATTTCTTAGAAAGACTACGAATTCTAATAACAAAGAAAAAAAGTACTTTCAGAACTTCTAAACCAAATAGAAAAAGGATTCAAACACAAAATAAGATTGATGGGCTTCGGTACAACCAAGGACAGACCATTCGAGGAATTTGAAAATTACCAAATTGCCCTCATTCTAGTAAAACTTAATTCAAACTGATCCAGCAGCAAATAAACAAAAACAAACAATAACATAACACTCAATTCAACTTTAGACTGACTAAGCAAGGTCCCCCAAGAGAGCTCTCCATCATCCAAAACATCCCAAATTAATGCTTTAGCAGTACAACCACCTTTCTATCACAATTTATAAGTCTTTAAAGGGGGCTGCCAATTACGTCCCGTCAAGTTCCATAGACCCTATAAGTCTTTTGGGTTTTATTTTTTTTTTTAATTTGTTTTTATGAATACAGTCCAAGAGTTAACAATTTTGAGATTATGGATAATGTGTCATGAGTTCTATTTCTCTTATTCTTTAGAATAGTTAGAAAACAAAAAATCATGACATAAGTTAATAGAACTAAAACAATGCGAAAAGGTTGAAATGAGATACTCCTAAATTTGTATAAAGCAGGCTACTCATCAGTGGGAAGCTTGAACAACATTAATCAAAGTACAGTTCAATATTAATATTAAACATTATGCAAACTGCAGTTCAATATTAATATTTGAGCGAAATATTAATCATATTATCCAAAGTACAGCTCAATACTAATATTTACAGTGCCTCACCAATGCCTCACCTAAACTATTACTTAACAAAAATCCTGCTTTAAAATAACTTCATCTTTCCTGAGATAATTACCAATTCTAGTCTCGTAAGACAATCAATTATGCATCTGTACACAAAATGTAACAGACTTTCAACTAATGTGGTAAGTGTATATGTTCCCATATGATATTACAAGGATAATGACACGAAACCAACAACAACAACAACAACAACAACAACAAAAACTAAGATGTTGAATAAAAAAAATATGGCACAGTTAGAGCCCTAAGCAGAGTAAATGGCAGCAAATATTTTAGGAACCCAAAACAGTAGATATACAAGATTCCTAAACCAACTAGGATTTATATTTGGAAGTCCTTGCTTTGCATTATGTCAACACATGAGTAACTTGGTTTCCAATACGAAGTAGGCAAACCATGAACAATAAATTATAGGACTCTAGACTTATAAAGCATGAACAATAAATTATAGAACAAACACAAAACTTGGAAAGATTAAATAGAGCAAATCACTCTAAGAAGCATACCCCGCGTGTAAGCAAATATCTCAAGAAATCAGAATTCAAAGCTACAACCACTTTGAATTAAAACTATCAACAAATATCTCTATTGTGTAAGTGTATTTGGGTCAAAGTATGTGTGTGTGTTAGTGCAGAGGTGTGCATGTACTGATGTAGGGGTGTGCATGTACTGATGATGAGCTGTGCGTGTATTGCTGCAAGGCTGTGCCTGTGAGTGTGCGTGTACTGATAAAAACAAAGTATTATAAAAATACTTTGTTGCCCGTGCTCCACTTATTAAGTATATCAATTCTTAAACATACCTATGTCTTCTCTATCGAAGAGTTGGTGTGCAATAGAGATGAGACCAAAATTTCTGTTAGAAAATAAGAAACTCTGAAGTAATCAAATTAGTTTATCGGCTCTAATAAGATTAATTAAATAGAAAAAATAGAGAAAAGGTCAAGAAACAAAGTGAAAGACAGACAGAGAGAAAAGAACCAAAAACCCAAAACAATAGATATGCAGGGCATTTATGAGTTCAATTTAGTTCAGTGATAGTTGTCAGTTGGCATGATGTGCAATAATCTCCCTCTAAAACCTAAAATTTCAAACTATGCAAGTGTGGGGCTTTATGTATTCTATTTATGAAAATAAGAGTACATAAATATATAAAAGTATTAATTGGATATATTGAAATAAACCAATAGCTTCTCAATTCAAGATCATTCAGCATTGAATTAAAAAGGAATTTTCCCTAATTCAAAATCATTACATAACTTATGACATAATTTATTGAAATTATAGAGTTTGATTTGATACACTTTCAAACTATATGAATTAAAAAGCAATTTTCCCTAACAATCAACACCGTTGTCATGCCAACTGTATTTTACATGAATTTGTGCCCTAGTGGTGCATCAAAACCCAGTTCAAAACGAAACCCAACAAAGCTATAACAGCAACAATAATAATGAATAGAGATAGAGAAAAATCTAACAGAGAAAAACTTAAGAAGCCACACTTAAATCGGAGTACATGCACAAGCAACACTTAACTCAGATTACATGCAAAGGAAAAAAAAAAAAAACATTTTGAAGTCAGCATTTAGAAATTACCTTAATAAGTTTGTAATCCTTTAACTCTGAAGATTGGGTTGAGCTTCGGCTATGGTGAGAGTGAAAAGGTGTGGGTTTGGGTGTGGGTTAGGATTGAGCTTCGGAAAGGGTGTACTGAACGGCTTAGTTTGGGTACGGGTAGAAATAAGAGAACTTGATGAGGGCTTGAACTTGGGAAGGGTCTACTGAATGGACTGAGGGAGGGTACGGATCGGACTGAGGAAGGGAGAGAAACTGTTGAGGAAGGGAGACAAACAGTTTCAGAGACGTTACATTCAAAATACCTCTTAATCCCGTCAGTAACTCGATTTCCCCATTGCCGAGTTATAAACAGTAACGCGGGAATATTTTATTCCTAAAAGCCACGCTGGATCGCCAGAGTGGCAGGCAGTTGCATAGAACTCGGCTTCACAATAGTCGAGTTACTTAAATAACTCGATTACTGAGAGATCGAGTATCGAAACAGGGGCACGCCCCTATATAGTTTCGAAATAGGGGCATAATGCCAAATATTTTGCCCAATAAGGGCAAAATGCTAGAATCTCCGTGAATTGAAATATTACCAAATTTGCTTTTACACCTTCAACATGTGAATGTCGTTGATTCCCTGATAAAAAATGCTAAGGTTGACACTTAGTGTTGTGTATGCATGGTATCATTGACAAAAGTCTGAACAACCTTGAATATTTAAGAAAAACAGAATTGGATTGAACCAGGCCTGTTGATTTGCAAGGAATTTGCTTATTGAGAAGGAAATAATTCAACGATCTCGACCCAAATGTTTTCTGATTTTTTAACCATACACGTACGGGTTTCACATATTCAGGTCAATCTCTTTCAGTTTTTGTAATCTTGTGTAGAGAACAATGTGGGTCCATTAGGTCGAATTGTCACTACAATACGCGGTTCTCCTTCATAAGCATACACCCATCCACAAACTAAGATCCATTGATTTGATTATTTTCCAACCATCTAGATTCTAGACTGGGAAGCACGGGTGTGGCGTTTGGGCCGTTGCACCCGCGTCCGACGCGGCGCGACATGGGGACGCGCAGGCGACGCCGCTGCCTACGCGTCCGTGCCGCGTTAGACATTAAAAAAATATTTTTTTCAGCGCGATACGCGCCGATTCGGGCCGACGCTTGCGAAATCAAGCCGATTCGGCCCGAATCAGTCCGTATCGGGCGCAACACCGATACTGGCGAAATCAGTCAATACAGCCGAAATTAAAAAAAAAAAAAAAACAACAACAACAACAGGTGCGAAACGCACCGTTTAACTTGGCCGGAAAAAAAAAAAAAAAAAAAAAAAAAAAACTGAACTTTTGGATTCCTTTTGTTTAGATTCCACATACTTGTCTTGCACCCATTTGCACTTCTTAATGAACTTTTCTTGTTTGTTTTAAGAGAGAGAGAGGGAGTTGTTGAACCTGCATAAGTAATGGAAGGCAAGGCAGCCAGGGAGAGAGTATCCAATACTTGTGACTTTGTATGAGATTATTATGGTTTGAAAATTATAATTTAAGTTATACAGGTCCTACTAGAGGAGGTTGGCCCATATTTCCCTATTTTTTTTTCCCATTATTAAAGTGGTAGCCCAACATTGAAATCAAGAGGGCCCATAAGGCCTCATGATTCAACAAAGGCCTGTGGGCCCGCTACAGAACCATATAGCATAAAACCGAGCCTCCCCTTATTTCCTTTTTTTTTTTTTTTTGGCTCATGCTGCATTAAATGCATAGTGACAGATTGGAACTTCTGGGAAAGCCTACTGAAAAAGTTTAGGATCACAAAATTTTTCATAACTCCTTGAGGTGACAATGTGATTGGTAAAGAGAAAATTGCGGGTCTATGCATAAGTGATGATTATATGTTTATATAATGTGAAAAAAGTATGTTTAGCAATATATTAAAAATATAAATAAAAATATTTTTAATAATTTTTTAATCGCCGCACCCCGCCGCACCCGCACCCTACTTTTTAAAAAATTACCGAGTTCCACACCCGCACCCGAATCCCAAAACGCACCCATGCTTCATAGATTCTAGATGACTAGATCTTTTATTTTTAAGATTCTTAATATATGTGTTGGAACTTGCAAGGACAATGAAGCACCGCATAAATTAAAGTGGTATTTTAGATAATGATTCAAGTATTTAATTATGGTTTTTTTTTTTTGTTTGAATAAGTACTTGATTATGGTGGGTTCCAATTAAATCATCTATAAAATAAAAAAAAATTATTGTCAAAAAAGGGATTAAGTTCAAATAAGAGAATAATGTTTAAGTCCCGTTTATTGTCAAACAAGGGATTATGTGGTAGATGATTATTGATTAATAAAAAATATGATATTAGTGGTGAGTCAAGATAAAATCAATAAAAATTTGTTACTTAAAAATATTATAAGATTGTGTTTGGGAACTTGGATTTGGATTTGGATTTGATGTTAATGAATTTGGAATCAAAGGATTTCAAATCCATTAATTTTAGGAGTTATTTCAAATCCAAGCATTTTGAATATTCAAAATTCTTGGTGGATTTGTCAAATTCAAATCTTTGACATTTTTTAAACTTTCCAAACAAAGGATTTGGATTTAAACCCCCTCAAATCCAAATTCAAATCCAAATCTAAGGAATCCAAACAGACCATAAGATCATTTGTGGCCATAATATTACTTAAAAAGTAATAAGCCAGATGAAAATTAGTAAAAATTTGCCAAAATAATTTGAAAAATACATTGTAAAATATTCAATGACTACTGTAGCGTTACAACAAAGAAAGGGCTGGGAAATAGCTTGATGTGCCCAATCCTAACCATGATTACCGGATGATGGTTCGAGGAAAATGACACTTGTCAGTAGACGCCACAATAGATTTCCTTAATTTGGCCGGCTTCTAGAATTTAGTAGAACTTCGGATAAGCAGAACTCTGCTATATTTCATATTTCTAAACTTTTCAATTTCCTTTAAGGTGAAATTGAGCAATTTATAAGTCCATAACCTATATTCTTCTGCTTTCTATGTATGATATTTATAATTTCTTAGGTTACATAGATATTTATAATTTCTTAGGTTTTAATTTCATGTAAGAAGGTAGAATTAACAATTTATGGGCTACTATAATAATTATCACACTGTAATTTGGACCTATGTGTATATAAGAAATTTTTTGAAAGCATTAAACCGCCTTTAAATATTGAGCTTTTGATTCCCAAAATATATATATATATATATAGCATTTAAATTTCTTTTATATGATAATTTGTTTGCAAATATTAAAATTCTTGTTTTCTATAACTCACAATGGATTACACAAAATGAAATTCTATATTACGTACATATCTCTTTACGTAATCAAAAATTTAGCCAACACACTCACAAAATTCTTTTACTTAAGTTCGACACTTAAGATATTTTTTTCTCATTGTAGGAAATTCAAAGGTGAGTTTGGATTAAACTTGTATTTTAGTTTATTGTTTATGTCTATATATATATATAATCTTTTTTTTAGAGTATAATTTATACATTTGTTTATTTTCAACAAATAAGCAAATAATTTGTTGGCAGAAAAAATAATCTAATCATACGCTGCTAGAACAATTTGTAGGGTCTATAAAGGACTGGATGGGCAGCAAAAAGCTTTATACCAATAATTTCAGAAATAGACCAAACAAAAAGCTTATGGGTCCATTAGTTGGACGTCATTCATGATATCATGAAGTTATACTTGATTCCTCATTGGTTTTGAGTGGTGTTTTTGGCCACTAGCAATATTGAAACAAATGTGCACATTGAGGTTAGGTCTTTTATTAGAATTGAGAAACATGCACCACCTTCTAGCAAAATTTGACTCTTAGTATAACCTTGTTTACGAATGCACGCATGCAAGATACTATTTATTATCAAATGTTTTGAATTACTAATTACATGGGACAAATGTGAAGTGATCAATGCACAGTTTCTTTGACTTAACTACTTCCGCTGAATTAATCAATCTATTACATGCAGATCGACCTATCTGACATAGCGTACTCGATCGTAATAAATAATACTTGCGAGTTACGACCAAGTTGTATACTATTAGTTTTAATTTTAACCAGTTTGAAGTTTGAATTATGTCCTTGACATTTTCTTACAAAATCGTCAACCCCTTTTTTTCCAATTTTGTAGAGAAATTCAACCTAGTTTTGACATGTTTGAGAGAGAGAATGACTCCTTGCTCCTAGAAAAATGAAAACAAAGACTGAAAAACTTTAGACGCAGTTGTATTTTTCATTCTCAACCTGCAAAAAGAAGGGTTTAACATGGAATGAGAAGGGTTCAATATTATGTGTCTAAATTAACCATAGAAAGAAGAAAACCACTCAGTGTGCAGCTGGTGTCCATTAGATCAAGGTTTCATTTGGGGCAACTATACTACTTATTTTATATTTAATAGAATATTAATTCGCATCAATGGACGAGCTATGTAGAGGTGAGCAATTTCAAGCTTGAAGTTGAAAACTAATACTCAAATCGATCACAGAGAACTTCCTCGATGATTACAAGGAAAATCAACATTAATTTTACTCAGCAATATTGTGTTTACATTTTAAGTAAACTCTTTACAGGATACAACTTTTAGTCAACCATAACAGGGTTGATTTGATTAAGCCACACTTTGTCACTATCATACGCGGTAAAGGTGTCATTAATGACCTCACGCACACAAAGGAAAACTCTGGAAACATTGCATTGCGCTACTTAACGCGTTAAAAACTGCTTGCAATAATAATAATAATTATTATATTACACATGCAATAAAGTTACCTATTGTATATGCGAGAGTGGAGGATACAGAAGAAAAAGCATCGAATAAGAACTAGAATAGAAACATTGAGCATAGAGAAAAGTTTTAAAAGTTATATCTTTATTATATAAAAGTGTAATATAAAGTCTGTGTTACAATGAATTCTAACATGAGTATATATAGACAACTAAATCCTAAACTAGTAGTACAAGTACGAGTAGGTTTGGGCTTATTACATTGAGCTAATAAATCTGATATATCTCTAAAAATGTTGAAAAAAAAAATTAGTAGAAACAATTATAAGAAATATAACAAGATTTTGACTTGTGTTAGGACTTACGAGCGAGCAATTCAATTCACCTATCTGACAAGTCTTTATAGCACGATATATCTATAAATTCTCCTAATTATTTTATTTATTGTTATTCACAGAGCTTTATAAACTTCCAATATATATATATATATGTGTGTGTGTGTGTAAATTCTTAAAATCCAAACCCACATCACAATCTACACAATTGTTGATTTGTCTCTTGGAACCTTACATGTAAAATAGCACGGTGCTCACTTTTTTTTTGCATAATTAGCTTGAAAATGAGTTTTATGTGAAAGGAGCCGGGAGTGTCTCTTTTTCAAAGTCAGCTATGATTGAAAGGAAGAGGAAGAAGAAAATAATTGGTTCCTAATTTCCGCATTCTAATTCTGTTTCTAAAACTGTAGTATTATGAAGTATGAACTCCCCAGGCCAAACAGCGTACGTCAGTTGTCAAGTCAAAGATGATAAACATCATGTATTATGGTAGTAGTAGAAGCCATGACATATATATCAGACTATCGAATATTGCTTGGCAAATAGAGAGATTCAATTCTATTACATATCTCTTATATAATCAACACTCAACAGTTCACCCACGAAGTTTTTTTTTTTTTTTTCTTTTCTTTTTGAGTTTTCATATTTATTTTTTTATACATAGTTTTTTTTTTGGGGTAAACTATATATAGTTTTTTAAAGCTTTATTTTTTTTTAGAAGTACAATTGTGCATTTGTTAATTTTCATCAAATACGCAAACTAAATTTTGACAAAAATCCCAATTATCTAAACGTACAGTTACTTGAACAATTTGTGGGGTCTACAAAGGTCTGAGATGGCGGCAAAAGGCTTCAAGGAAGGCCTCTTATATGTATCTGATTCTTTCCATAATTAAAAACATGGTGGAAATAGGCCAAACAAAAGCGTATGGACCCACTAGATAAGCTGAGCTGACGAGTGGAAAATATGTGTGAACTGTGAATCCCAAGACAGAGAGTGTGTAGCCTAAGACGTCATTGATGATATCATAATTCATAAAATATTCTTGATTTTTGGCTCTGAGTTTTGACTTCTAACCTGTGTGGCCTTTTTGGGCCACTGGCAATATTGAAACGTAAGGAGGTTAAGTCTATCTGTCTATGTCAGGTACTAACACCGGCCACCTTCTAGCATAATTCAAAGGGTAAAAACTATTACATAAAAAAAAATAAAAAAAAAGGATTGAAACTACTTTAAAATTGTGATTTTAAGCCACTGTTACAGATATTTAAATTATTATGTTTATGTTAATATGTGTGTAACTGTGTCTATGTGTAATATTGAATTACTTGGAACAGATGTGAAATGATGCAGTGTTTGTTTACCAATCTATTGGATGCAAATCAACCTAAGTGACAATGCGTACTAGCTCGTAATGTTGTTGTTTAGTAGTTTCTTTTAATGCCCTTAACAAAACTAAAAAATAAAAAAACAAAACATAAAAATAAAAAAATTACCAAGTTTTATACTAATAAATAGTTTTAATCAGTTTGAACTTTGTCATTTTGACATTTCATTCAAAGCTTCAACCCCTTGTTTTAAATTTTATAGAGAAATTCAACCTAGTTTTGACAAGTTACAAAGAGAGAGAGAGAGACAAAGCGAGTTATTTTCTCGCTCCTAGCTAGAAAAACCCGAAACAAAGTTGTTTAATTTTCTCAACCTGAAAGACTTGATCATCATATCACATATTATACCTGCCTAAGTTGTTTAATTTTCTCGTTTTCGTCTTCCTTAAGCAAAATGTTGACAAGCAGAAGGGTTCAACATGCGTCTAAAAGTTACCATAGAATAAGAGAATATCTTACCACTGTGTGCGCGGCTGATGACCTTATGATTTCAGGGTTTCAATTAGACCCTCTACTTTTATGCTTATTAAAATATTCATTCGAATTTGGTGTTTGAAAGTGTATTAATATACACTGCTCCCATTTATTTCAGTGTTTGCTTTATATAAAAAGATGGACAACTCATTAATTAGCTCAAGCACACAAATGAAAAAACTAAATTCTGGAGAAATTAAGAAATTCATCTATAGTTCTATACCATTATTAAATGAATATATGAAACGGCCAGGGACATAGCTATTGCCTAAAATTGTATAAAAAAAAAAGTGTGTATATATATATATATATATATATATATATATTTGGGAGTATGATATTTACCTTAACTTGTAAAAATTCTCTAAGATTATATACTATTAATTTGTAAAATTATTGAATCGGTTTTGATTCAAAATGTAATGTGCTTATTTTCTGATTAATAAAGTTATGCCCTTCTTATTAAAAAAAATTGTAAGATTATTGTAGTAAAAATTTCTAATACCTCTAGCATTTTCCTAAACAAATCACACACAAAATAACTTCTTCTTTATTATTATTATTATTATTATTTTGCATTGCAATAAAAATATCTTACTTTAAAAAAAACGTTTATCTTGTGTTTGATATATTGTTAAGGAAAATGCTAGAATGACTATAAGTTTTAATACAAAAATCGTCAAATTGATATGGTAAGAATCTTATTAGCACCATCTAAACAACTTAATAAATGAAATGTTGATCTTTTTTCTTTATTGAAGATAAGATAGTTTATAAGGCTTATGTAATAAAGTTTGTAATATTCCGAAACATCATTATTTTGTTAATGCAAAATCAATGCTAGTTTGTTTTTTCATGAACATTTTTTTTGCCCCCCCCCCCCTTCCCTCATTTGAAGTCTTAGCTCTGTCCCTCGATACATACATGTTCACTTTTTTAAATCGTATAAAATGTCCTCACACATATATAATAATTTCTTTAAAAAAATAAATAAAAACTTCATATTATAATGTCAAAAAAGGAAAATAACATTTCTCAAACACAATAAATATTAGGTGATTTTTTTTTTTTTTTGAGAAACAAGACAATTCTTTTTTTGAAATCAACAAAAACATCTGTCTGCCAATACAAGATGTTGAACATCACAGGAGATGTCGTCATACCAAATCTGTGGGCATTGGGAATGCTTTGCTAACTTTGCCAATTTATCAGCAACAAGGAGCTTAGACATATAGAGTCTGTGTTAAGAGCATTTATGATTGTTCCTGAATCGCTTTCAAAAACCACATTCTCCAGGCCGAGATCCAAAGCAAAGGAGATTGCTTTTCTGCATGCTACTGCCTCAAGTTCGTCCACTGTTTTAAAATTTAAAACATAATACAAACTAAATTATAACTAAAAATAGTTATAATAGTAACTTCTCACATTCTCCACTTTTTTAATTTTTGCTCTAAAAAAACTACTTATAGCTAGAGCCGAGAAGGGGCAATTGCTCCCCTACTCCACCAAAAATCCCTTGTGTACTTATATGTGATGAAAAGTTACTTAAATATTTTAACTTGTAATAGAAAAAAAAAATTACTTAGGTATTTTGCCTCACTGACTTAGAAAAAAAAATCCCCATTTTAGACTTCAAGGAAAAAAGAAAAAAGAAAAAAGAAGACTCTTGACACCCATATTTATATAGTCCCATACTCTCATTCTCATTCCCACACATTTTTAACCACAAAAATTATGAAGTATTCTAAGAGTATGATAATGTGGCGTTATCTCTTCTCACATTTATGATGGATCCTACCATAAATTCTAAGCAAAAATGCAAAACTGACCCTCTAACTTTCACTTTTTTTCATTTCAGTCCTCTAACTTTCAATTTTGTCAATTCACTCCTCTAGCTTTTAATTTTTGTCAATGCAAGATTCTATTAAACCCCAACTATGGGCTGCCGTTAATGTCACTGAAACAATGCCCTTTTTTTAATTTTGGAATTAAAAGAAAAATCTGTAAAAAATAAAAAATAAAAATAAAAATAAAATTTTAAGGGAAACAACGACATCATTCCCTTTCCCATGCGACGAGCCTAAGACAAACGGCAAGAAATGATAGTCATCGAGCCCCCAAATGCCATGAGAACCAGTAGACTCCAAGCAATAAACCAATTGCAGTTTCCTCATCAATTCCAGGTACTTCACGAAAACCTTAGCTACCACAACATGGTAATCCTCCTCCTTGATAACTCCCAATCAAGCCAGGCAGTACAGCCATGCCACGAAGTTGGTCTCATGGCCGGTACCGTAATCGATTCGGCTCGAGTTCCTGAAGCTATCGGTGAAGTAAGGGACGATTTCGATCGTGGTGGATTGGAGATCGGCCTGGAGGAATTGGAGAATCAATGAATCGCTGGTTTCGGTGAGGCGGCTATGCCAGGTCTGGTACGAGAGGTTGCCGTAGCGAGAGGATTGTTGAGCCGGAGGGATTTCGTCGATCCATTGGATTAGGGTTTCGAGAATGGAGACGATGGAGTTGATGGTTTCAGATTGGTGGCAAGGGTTAAAGTGTTTGTGGGAGAAAATGGACTCAGAGAGAGCGACAACGAAGCCAAGGAACCATTTATTTATTTTTTTTTTACAGAATTTTCTTTTTTCTTTAAATTTCAAATTTAAAAAAAAAAAAAAGAAAAGAAAGGAAAACTGCGTTGTTTTAGTGACATTAATGGCAGCCCATAACTGGGGTTTAACGGAATCCTGCATTAACAAAAATTGAAAGGTAGAGGACCGAATTGACAAAACTGAAAGTTAGAGGACTGAAATGAAAAAGAGTGAAAGTTAGAGGGTCAGTTTTGCTTTTTTTCCTAAATTCTATTAGTGAGATCCATCTCTCTCTCTCTCTCTCTCATTTTTTTTTTTACATCCATCTCATAGTATATTAGTGAGTCTCATATTTTACCTATAATAATAATAATAATAATAATAATAACAACCTATTTAATATGCTTGTACAACATTAAAACTCTAAAGTTGTCACTAGCTTTTTTTTCTTTTCTTTTTTCCCTTCTCCATTTCTTGACTTTTTCATATTTTCAAACTCTAGGTTTTTGTTATAATCCAAATTTTAGATACAATAATAGAGAAAGAAAAATTAAATTCTATACATATATTTTTCAAAACAGCAATCAAGCCAATGAGGTTGAGACATGCATACCGTGTGGGGAGGCTAAGAGTACTAGTCTTGTTGGGCAAGGTACAAGGACTATGTAGGCCCAACTAATAATCAACTTGATCCGAGTGAGCCGAAATAATTTAAAAGAAAAGCTTCATTGTCGAGGAGCTGGATAGCCCGAGGAAGACCCTCAAGTAAGGACTACATGAAGAGGATGAGATGAAGACCACACAAGGCTGGAATGTGGGAATCAAGGGAGGCTACACTGACAAGCGTGGATAAGGGGGAAGGGAAGCTTCCTAGAGAAGCATACATCACCTCTGCATTGAATACGCTACAACAATCATACCAGTCACATTAATTGCTGAATGACACCTAAATAGTGCTAATTTGTACAGCATGTAGTTTACTCAGCATTTCCTCAAAAAGGAAGATGAAACGAGTATTTTGGAGGGAAATCAACTACCCTCCATATGGAGGGTTAGGATGAGAGCTGGATCACAATAAAAAGAGGGGAGATTCTCAGTGAATAGAGAGAGAATCCCAAAGATTAGAGAGAGAAAACTCAAAACCTTGTAATCTTCCAATTGTAAAAGAGCTCCTCGGCCATTTCGAGGAAAGATAAATCTACTCTTATATTTTGTATGACAATTAAATTAATTTAAAATTAATTAATTATTTTGTAATTAACATCAATTAACATTTTTCAAATTTATTTTTCTTTAAATCTTTGCATTCTCTAAATTGAACTCTTGGCTCCACCATTGCAACTTCTCATACTTTAATTAAAGAAAAAATTTCAATAGTTACAATGAGAGAAGGAGGGATTGAATCATGAATGTCTCTAATAAAAACAAGGACGGAGCCAAGACTGAGAGTTAAGAGGGCAGTTTTGCTATTGGCTACGTGCAGTAGCTTTGCCCTTCGACTTTGCTGCTTAATTGCTAAGGGGTTTTTTTTTTTTTTTTTTAATCTTATTATTTTTGTGTGCTTTTGATGTGTGTGTTGTTGCTAGGTAAAGAAAAAATTATTTTATTTAAAATATTTTTAAAAGGTTGGGTTGTTTGTTTTGCGTAAAATTGGTTGATTGAGCTTAATTATTTTTATCTTCACTGTTAGTAATTCTTGTTGTAGAGTTAATTTTTTTGGGCTTTTATATATTGTTTTAGATTTTAGGCCTATACATTTTTTTTTATGGTCTTTAAAAGGAGGACAATGCTAGAGTTACAATTTTTTTTTAACAAATTGCTAATATAGTGATTGATTATTAGTAAGTAAAAAAGTGATATAATAAGTGGTAGGTGTAAATGCGAACCAATAAGAATTTATTATCTCAATAGTTTGTAAAAAGTTGTTAAAAAGTTTGTGACTATTGCATTACTCTTAAAAGAATCAATGATATTGTTAAGGGGGTGTAAGTGCACAATTGTATCCGAACCCAAAAACAAGTGTTGGGTTCGGGCTCAATGAGCCTTATACAATAAAATTTGTAGAGTATGGATTTGAAATCTAGGTTCGGGAAGTTGGAAGTTTGACTAACAGACTAGAGTGCCACAATCTATGCAAATGGTAAACGAATATGACAAAGAGACCTCCTCGGACGTAAGCCGATGACGATTTGTATAAATATTCTCTTTCTATGCCAAAGTTTACAATTCTTAATTCCTATTTTCTCTCAGCAAAAAGTGCAGATCCCCCTTCTCTTTCCTCTCTCGTTCCTTATATACTTCTTCTTCACTGATTCATTCACGTGTCATACAACTCTTCCCCTTGGATACTTGTCCCATCCACCACCTTCTTGAAGTCTTCAAATAATAGCAGGGAGGCTGAATCCTACTGTTCAGAGGTCATTTCCCCATTAATGCGGCCAGAGAGGTAGATGCAGGGTCTTTAATGTGGTGGTAGCAGCTTTTTTCTTAGATATTTCTCACATGTCTCTACTTCTAAAGAGTGTTTGGATCACCCTCTTACCCACCAGTTCTTCCAACGATCTGCCTTTAACCCACTTAGCAAGTCCCAGGGTCATTGCTGGACCTATCCGAGGAGACACTCCTCCTCGGACAACTCCTCGGACTACTACAATGCGGATTGACTTGTGGGCCTAGAGGCCCTAATCAAAACAGAATGGTACCAACCGACCAGGCCCAAAGCCCAAACGTTTATTCAATAGTTTTTACCCCCCACAGGGGGTAAAATGTAATTTTATAAAACAAGATTACTCAAATTAATACCTATGTATATACTAATATATATACATATATATACTTTTTTTAAAAAAATTAGAGAGGGCCATTAACCCCCCAATGTCCAACTATATATACCTCCATCCATGATTGAAAACTTTTTTTTTTTTTTTTGAGAAACAAAAAACATCAAATAAATTTCAATTGAGCTACAATGCTCTTTGCAAAACTACATAAACTTTGTTGGAAAATTATTAGGTACTCCCGGAGTACCATAAATGCGTACTCCCCCCTTCTCACATAAATGGTAGGTCCTATCATGAATTTAATTAATGAGATCCACCATTCATGTGAGAAGAGTGAGTACGCATTTATGGTACTCCGAAAGTACGTAATAATTTCCCTACTCAATTTGTTTATGTGTATGTCCCATGAGAAAAGATTGGGTTTTTTTAATGAAACATCAAGGGTATGTTTGGTACACTGTAATAGGCACTGTAATGTAATAGTTATTCATAGGCAAAAATACGAACCAATAAGAATTTATTATCTCAACAGTTTATAAAAAGTTGTTAAAAAGTTTGTGACTATTGCATTACTCTTAAAAGAATCAATGATATTGTTAAGGAGGTAAAATGTAATTTTATAAAACAAAATTACTCAAATTAAGGGTATTTTTGGTACATTGTAATAGGTACTGTAATGTAATAATTATTCATATTGTTTAGCTATTCAGTAATTTGATTATGTTTTTATTATAGGGAATAGTCATCCTTAAGAATAGCCTTTAAAATGGGGAATAACTATTTATCTCTAAAAGGGATATAATAGCTATTCCTTAGTAGGTATATTAAATTCTACAATTAATATATTTTTAAATAAACAAACTTTCCATACACACATAACAATTATGAAAATAAAAAATCATAAAAAATAACTAATCTCTCTTTCAAATTAAAAAAAAAAATTAGCAAATATAATTATATGAGTAAGATATTTCCTAAAATATATCTTAAGTTTGATTTAAAATACTTTCATTCTATTATTTTTTATTTTTTGCAAAGATCATTCCATTATTTTCAGGGTTCTATTATTGTGTTGGCACAAAGTAAATAAATAGTAATAAGAATTACATTATAGTATTTTGTATTTTCTTATAATATTTATTTTTATTCCAATTTAATTATTGTTACAGAGTACCAAACATGTCCTAGCAAACAAATCCTTATTAACTATGTAAAGTGTCAGCCAACTCATCCCTTTCATCTACTTTTGTAATAAGTTAAGCTGACCCACTAACGTCAATCCGTAAGCTTAATTAATACCCTATTAAACAGCAAAAGCATACGAGCATGAAAGTCACCCATTCAGAGTCATGTCCAATAACTTGAGCAATTGCAAGCTTGAAGTGGAAAATTAATGATCGATCACATATAGGGGTGTCAAATGGGCGGGTTTGGGTTGGGCATAATTGGGTTGGGTATTTAAAACTTATTCACCCATTAAAACCCACTTAACTAATTGCTTCTAACCCAAACTCAACCCAACCCAATTATAATGGGTAAACCTCAACCCACCCAATTACCCAATTATTAAAATTACCAAAATGCCCATAAACACAGTAATAACTCAGCCCCAGGAAAATAGAGTAATAAGATAAGAAACTAAGTGGTCCACCGTTTGGTTGCCGAGAAAATTTAGAAAAATAAGGAAACGAATTTTTTAAATTGGATTCCAATTATTTACGAACCGAAAACCAACACAAAAAAAAAAAGAAAAGAAAGCCAAATGTAGCAACTTCGACTTAATAGAACCAAATATAGCCAAATGGCTCTATTACATGCACCAAATTCAAAAAAAGAAGACAGTGAAGAATAAAAACTATCGATTCCTCAACTTTCTCAGCAACCAAACGGATTTTGGATTTGAAAAAAGAAACCGCAAGTTCGAAGCGAAGAAGAAATGAAGAGATTCGAGCGAGAGGGGAGACCTTCGGGCTAAACTGATTGGTGTTGGGAAGGAGGGTACACTAGATGACGATGCGAGCGATGAGTTCTTTGACAGTATTTCAGAGAGTGCTTGATGTGGGTATGGGTTTACAAAGGAGTTTTAGATTTCAGCTTGAGGTTGCCATCAGAGCTGCCATGGTGAGACTCAATCGAGTCCTTCAAATCGTCGACAAAATTCTCGATGCGGCGCGTTTGATTCTCGAGCTGAGTGAGGCGTGCGTTGATTCCTTCCACGGCGTGCATTAGATTCTCACCCAGCTCCTTCATCTTCCTATCGATCGCCGAGATCAACGACTTAGAATCATCGGCATGTGACTGATGAGTTGAAACGACGGGTCGTATAGGGTGGAAACGGAAGGTCAAAGAGAGCTCGTCGTCGTTGTGGTGGTGGTGGTGAGGGTTTGAGAATAGGGAGAGAGTATTTGAGTGCTGTTGTTTGGTTGCCAAGAAAGTGAGAGAAAGGGAAATGACAAATTTTCTTTGTGGCTTATGAGAAAATGCAAGAAAGGACAAGAAAATGAATGGATTTTAAAATTGAGATTTTTTTTTTTTACGGGAAGAGTTGGGTTGAATTTAGGTATATTGTTTTTGGGTTAAATGGGGTTCAATGGGTTTTTAGTTAAAACCCAATAATCACTAGGTTTAATTGGGTTGATGTCCATTTAACCCAACTAATAATTGGGTGGGTTTAGGTGGGCAAATTGGTTTGGGCTTACTTTGCCGCCCCTAATTCACTTAGAACTTTCTCGATGATGACAAGGAAAATCCACATTTAATTCAAACGTTAATATCAATGTGTTTACATTTTAAGTAAACTCTTACAGGTTAATTACAACTTTTAGTCAACCAAAACACCGTTGATTAAGCCGTACTTTGTCACCACCATACGCGGTGAAGGTGTCATCAATTAGCTCAAGCACACAAAAGTACAAACTAAACTGTGGAGAAATTGATCCTCAAAAAATAAATAAAAATTTTGGAGAAATTATCTACTGCATCTTTCGTTGTCAAAATTAGGATCTTATGTAGAATTATGAGAAGTAAGTAAGATCGTAAATGATTTAATTTTAGTCTTCTAATTTTACTTCTGTGTAACTAAGTCCTCTAAATTTTAAAGTTACTCAATTCAAGCATTTTGTCCACTCTCGTTAATTTCCATTAAGTTATCAATTAACTAATGAAAAAAGATATTTTGAAAAAACATTCTTGAATAAAAAATCTATAAAATGTTTTTTTTTTAATTTTATAGATTTTTTATGTGAAAATAATTTTTTTTTAAGGGAAATTTTTTAACAAAACTGGACTACAGAAGAGTTGAATTGAATAAATTTGAATTTAGATGACTCAATTGAATGAAATGAAAGTTGAATGGCTCAAACAAATTTTAGCCAAACTTAAAAGGTATGATTTGCATTTCAGGAAAAAAAAAAAAAAAAATCAATAAGGGATACAATCTTAAAATACATACCCACATCTTCCCCTTAAACATCACAATTTACCCCAGTGGATTGTTTTTTTAGAACTAAAAGTAAACTTTTTGTTCTTAAAGTTTGAAATTGTTTTCATTTTTGCTTGTTTACATTTCAATTTTTTTTTTTAATCCTTCATGAAGATGAAAATTTTTGAAAAATAAAAGGTCAAGCAGAAAACTCAATCAAACATAGAATGCATAAATGAGAAATATATGAAAATGAATAAAACATAAATACCAAAATGAAAATTTTGAAATATAAATGACCAAAATAAAAATAATCCCAAATTTAAGCCTAAAAAATATAGTTTAGTTTTATCTTTTTCTAACACAATTGATATAGACATACAATAAGGAAAACTCTCAGTACGTGTGAAATAGTAGTGTTCAATTCCTTCATATAGTTAGCTTGAAAATGACTTTTATGTGAAAGGAGCCGAGAGTGTCACTTTTTCAGAGTTAGATACGATCCAAAGGAAGAGGAAGAAGAACATATAATCGGTTCATAATTTTCCACAATTTAATTATGTTTCTGAAAACTTAGTATTAGGAACTCCCCGAGCAACCAGCGGTAATTGTCAAGACTCAAGTCAAAGATGATTAACGTCACTGACTATGGGTGTTAGTTCACCTGGCGAGCAGTAGTAGAAGCCATGTTCTATTTTGCTTTGCAAAGAGAGAGATTTTGCCTTCCATCGCTGTCAACTGTTTATTGTAAAATCTTTTGAGTTTTTTATTGTAAAATATAGTTTTTTTTTTTTGTTTTTGTTCGCAGTAAAATTCCTTGTAGTTTTGTAAAGCATTTTACCGAAAAAAACATGTTAAACATTTTATTCTAAAGTGCAAACTATACCCTAAAATTTGGGGATCTTTAAATTTTATATCTTGAAATTTCAAAATTTTAAATTTATTCATTAAAATTATTTCATTTGCATTAGGAGTCCTTCGGTCTTGATTTAATGTTAAGTGTCACATAAACTTGTCACATGTGTTTAATGTGTCTAATAAAATGATATCACATCAGTGTCATTATGGCAGATTATTTTCACTATGCCAGTGATACTACTCTATTAGATGAACTAAACACTTGTTGCTAGTTTATATGCAATACTTAATGAAAAATATGGATGAAAAATGTGTAAATGTAAACAAAATATAATTTAAAAGATAAATTTAAATTATGAAACTTTAAGGTATATAATTTAAAACACCCAAATATCAAGATGTGTTTCAGACTTTAAGCCAACGTTTTACAAAAATATACAGATACTTTCTCTCATCTAGTGGCTGGGCTGCCACTTCAACAGCTGGAAGGCATCGACATTGATAATTTGTGCTTGAAAACTTTGATGTCACACCAAAATGAGTGTCAATGTTTTTGGATGAAACTTGTCGCATAAAAACAAAAAAAAAAAAAGTCGCGAGCTAGGCGCCATAATTGATTTCCTACGGATTCTCAGTGGCCACTGGCCGCATGAAATTCTGGTGATGCCTTTGAAAGTGAATGATTTGGATATTTGTATATAAATATCTGTAACTTTCGCTTTGGTTAGTACATTCTTATCTCCCCCGACACACTCTAATCCTAGTTTTGTGAGAAAAACAAAAAAGGGGATGAGAATGATTTTTTTTACACTTTTTGGTGTATGTTTTATCTTTTCCGATACACAGTACTCACCGAGTCACCGTATTCTTCTTTCATGTCTAAGATTTATATTTTTTTCAAAAATATATATATTTTTTTTTTGACTTGGCAAAATTGCAATGATATCAGCTTCCTGGGAGGCAAAAAAAAAAAAAATATATATATATATATATATATATATATATATATACTTTTTGTCTTTTCATTGTTTTATTTTCTTTTTATAGAGTTTTTTGTTTTTTATCCAAATTTTATAATATTTACCTTTCCATAAGTTTTATTATAATTTTTAAATTTATTTGTTTGTATACAATTTTTTTTACAATCTACTTAAATAAATAAACTTTTACTGAAAGAGAGACCCAAACACGCACAAATGGATGTGCATGTATTAATTTCGGAATTTTGCTTGGACTTAGCAAACAGGTTGGCCAGTCATAGGTCATTCTAAACAAATTATAAATTTTATGTTTTTTTTATATCTAGTTGTCTGTCTTATTTTTCAATTCAAATATGTTAGCAAATAATTTTTTTTTTTTAAAACACCAAAATACAAATGTTAAATTATATATGAATTTTTAAGTTTATAAAATTCAAGGTTTATTAAAAACTGAAACTCTCAAACCCTAACCTCGTTAAAACATAATGTTTGTGAGAAGAAAATAACTTAGAAATAAGAAAAAATAAAGAAAAATTGAGCAAGAAGCCAAAGTGTGAAACATGTTTACACATGGTTAAATTTTATTTTATATTTAATACAAACTATTTTGAAAAGAGGGGTCTATTTGAACCGATCTGTTGTTTCAGCAAGTTGGGTTTAAATTGACCCTTTTTTCATGGATCCAAAAACTCTTATTCATACCTATATTTTTTCTTTGGATTTTGATAAATTATGTCTAATCCTTTTGCCATTTATAGTATCAAATAGGGCTGTCCATCTAATCTGATGACCCGAACCACCCGAAGGATCCAATCAGATCCAACCAGAAAACTGGCCGACACGATCAAGTCACCGGTCGGTGGCGGGTCACAAAAACTGACTCCGGCGGATCGGTCTCGGTTTTCCTCCCCTAAAACCCGAAAAACCCGATCCGACCTATGTACTAAGAATTTCCAGAAAATTTTTTTTCCAGATTTCGGCAAGATTTTCCAAAATCTGACAATATCTTCCAGAATTCGGTGAGATTTTCCAGATCTCGGCCTCAAATTTCCAAATTTCGATTTCAAATTTTCAGATCTGGCAACAAATTTTCATATTTCGGCGTCTTATCAAGTAGATCTAGTGATATTTCCTTCAAATCTAGTGAAATCTCATCAAATCAGGTGAGATTTCTATCAAATCTGGCGAAATCTCACTGACTTTTCGCCATTTTCTAGTCGAAATCTTAGACCTTGACTTCACCTGACCAACCCGAAGCCAACTGGATGTCTGAACTGCCTGATCTGATCAGATTCTCGGTCGGCGGTGGGTTGATGGCAGACTCCACTCGATCAGGTTGGGTCAGCGGTGGGTTGAACATAAACCCAACCCGCTCGACCCATGGACAGCCCTAGTACTATCAAACTTGAGGAGTACGAGTATATGTGGATTCTCATGGTGGACTCTCTCTCCTTCCCAAAGATTGGACTCCCATAACCGAGGGTCCACCACTTAATAGGAGGGAAGCAACAGAATATTAGAATGCAAAGTGCTGGCTATATTAGCTAAAATAAATATATTAAAATAAAAACTGTTATACACAAATTTAAAAATAAAATTAAAATAACGAGTTAAAGACATGATTTCTAACTTGAAATTATGTTTTCAATTCACAATCTCAATCAATTAAATACATTTATGTAACTAACACAGCCAGAAAGAAACATAAATGTAGAGATGAAAAATAACTGCAACTTTTATCATAATTTTTGCAATAATTTTTTCACGTGACAAATTATAAGTTGTGAAGAAAAAATAATTGATCTACAATTTTACCACTTATAACTTACCACGTAAGCAAATGATAACAAAAGTTATAATCATAACATTACTCGTCAAGATATACTTTTACAACAGTATAATATTATTATATTAGTATTACAATGTAAAAATGATGTCTTTGACTGATTGCTTGAAACCGTACGTTTGAGCTAAACGATATATAGAATGTATACGGGGTCCACTACGTCATTAAGGGAGCATAAGAACAACAAAGAAATAAAGTGAGAGAAAATAAATAAAGTGAGACAGACGTCTAAGATGTCACTCATGATTCATGAATCAAGATCCATAAACATAAAGTATGCTTTATGACATAATCAAATCTTTTTTATGTTCATCCATTTTTGACTTCAAATGATTCTCCAAAAAAAAAAAAACTTTGGACTTCAAATCAAACTTCCAAAAGATTACAGGATAACAGAACTACTAAAATTTCTACTAAAAAATAAATGTTTATTAAGCATTATTAGTTCAGAGACGACTTGTTCCTCTATAGTATCATCAACGGTTTGAATAATTTAATAACTCTCCCTAATTCTGGGGATTATTGGATACCAACCCTAATCCAAGCACTATACATTATATCACATAAAACAAAGTAAACGGTGTGATGATCATAAAGAAGATGGCAATGCATCATCTGTTAGTTGATAGCTTAGTATGACCAATCTACCTATCATTGAATGTTAAGTTAATTGCCTTTCAAATAAGACCATAATTTTTATATTTAAAAAATAGATAGATAAACCAATAATTTTGGTCTGTTTTCTTTTCACAAAGTTTGAGGGTTTTCCCCAATTATTTGGAGGAACTAAGATAACTTAGATAAAATAAGTGAACTCCAAGTTTGCTCCTAAAGAAGTAACTTGACTCTCGGGATAGTTTGATAGATCAGTACATCAGAGATTGCTCTACCATTAGAGATGAAAGAAGAAAATAAGTATAGATATTGTTAAATATGGGAGGTGAAGTGGGGATTGAATCTAAATTTCTTGCTCTAATACAATGTTAAATTAGCAATTCTTCCAAAAGTTTAAGCTTATAGGAGGGAGAGGCTGCATAAGCTAGGATACGAATATGTGTCAAAAACTGGATACATGCTTGTATCTCAACGTGTCCAGTGACATTGGTCACTAAACACAAACCCAACCTTTTTATTGGAAATGATGAGTATATTCATTTAACCTAATAAATATTGATATTATTTCCATGAAAATGTTGCTTGTCTTAGAGATAAAGCAATTAATTTGATTTGATTTATTTTTTTGAAAAAGCAGCATTGTATCTTTAATATAGATAAGCGCAATTCAAAAAAATTTGTAAAGAAAGGGGGGAAAGTTAAGGTATACCCTAAGGGCATTGGTTTAGGAAATATGTTTAATTAGAAAAATTTTTATGAGAAAAAAAAATTAATTCTTTTGACGACTTTTTATTTTTTACAAATAATCATAAGTGGTAAGTTGTTATTGGTTGTGATACAACTCCAACTTCGTCCATGGAGGTCATCCCAGGCAAAACCAAGTAGGCAAAGGTTGCAAGAACCTCATCCAGGATAAGCCCGTCCACGCAGTAAGGTGCGTAGATGTGGCTTTGCGTGGACAGTTCTATAACACCATGCCATGTTGTCCAAAAGTGAACCATCAGCCTTGTCTTGGGGGATCGTCCAGAAGGGAACAACCTTGTATTGGGAGCAAGATGCACCTAACTGAAGGTTCCCTGGACAAGGATTCCTGGACGAGCCCTTGACACTTGAGAAAAATTCCAAAGTGAATATAACAATTCTGTATCACACGCATAACTTCCAGTGACCGTTTTGTGAGGAAAAATGTAACTCCTAAACAGTTGAAGAGGTGATCCCTGAACCCTCACACCTCCTCAAATTCAGGGGAGGTTACAAGTTTGATAATTGTCTTTAGGACACTATATAAATGCCCCTTCAGACCAAACAAATGTACGCTTTACATTTCCTAAAAAGTTGGAACTCCAAAACTATAGAGAGAAAACTAACTTTGTCATTGGAGGGTTCTTAGCCGGCAACCCCGGTCACCTTTGATTGTTTTTCTTTGTTTTTCAGACCACCAAGACAACAAGTAGTCATTTTAAGTCTGAAACATCCAGCCTACTAATTTTCTTCGCATCATCAGTTGGCGCCGTCTCTGGGAAAAATCAGTGTTCTTTTCGTTCGATTATCTGTTCTGTTTTCAACGATTAGCCTTTCTCGAACAAAAGGCTGAATGGTTCGAACAAGATCAAGGGCTACTAGCCCAGGCCACCAGGAGAGTAGGGATGCTTCTAGTAATCCCCTCAGCGATCATCAATCAGCGCTTGTCATGCAACCGCCTTTTGTTCAACATATACAGTCCATGGCTGCCGCTATGGCAGAATTAACTCGTTAGAATCAGGAGTTGAACAAGGAGATCAATCTAAGGAGGCAACGCCATGATGGGCATGCGGAAGGATGAGCCCAGGGTAAGGAAGGTGGAGGAGAAAATGTTGAGTCCGAAAATCAGACTAAGGGTATTGCTTCAAGAAGAGTGCCACACTTGGAGAGGGAGATGGACCAAATGAGAAAAGCCATGGATGAGATGAAGGAGAACATGAGGTAGGCGAACCTCGTGGATGATTTAGTTCACCGAACGGACTCCCCTTTCATGGCTTCCATCAACAGTCACCCCCTACCTCCGAAATTCAAAATGCCTTCCTTGGATTCGTATGATGGAAATCGAGACCCGTGTGATCACATTGCTATTTTCAAGACGACCATGCACCTTCAAGAGGTCTCGGACGAGATTATGTGCAAAGCTTTCCCTACCACACTTAAGGGACCAGCACGGGTGTGGTTCAGTAAAATACCCCCAAACTCCATGGGCTCATTCGAGGAGTTGAGTAAATTGTTCGTCAATAATTTTATTGGAAGGCAATGACACAAGCATTCCTCTTCTAGTTTGTTGACTATAGAGCAAGGGAAAAACGAAAGTTTGCGGTCATTCATTACCTGATTCAATAGAGAAGCCTTGACAGTGGATGAAATGGACGACAAGTTGTTATTGGCCGCCTTTCACAATGGGGTCAACTCTGACCTGTTCATCCATAAGCTCTACGAGCAAGAACCACAGACTATGGCTGAACTCGTCCATTCGGCCCAGAATTTCATGAATGCTGAGGTCGCTATCATAGCCAAGAAGAGAAAGAGAGAAGAGACCTATGAAGCAGGTCACCAGCGTTACTTAGATCAGGGTCCTCGTCCAAAGAAGGCTCGGGTAGACGAGAAAAAAGACAAGGATAGTAAAAAGGCAAGTTCCTCAGCGAGAAATCAGCAATACACACCCCTGAATATGCCACTAGAGCAAGTGCTTATGCAGATCAAGGATGATTCATCCTTGAAGTGGCCGGATAAAATGAAAGGAGATCCTAATAAGCACAATAAGAACAAGTATTGCCGCTTTCACAGAGACCACGGGCATGACACAAACGAGTGCTTTGATTTGAAGCAGCAGATAGAGAATCTCATCAGACAAGGAAAGTTAAGGTATTTCCTTGGACGAGATCAAAGAGATGAGAAACTAATGGCTAAGGTGGAGGAGTCATCACGACCCCCACTTGGATAAATAAGAGTAATTATCGGAGGAACCTCGACAGCACAGTCGTCCAAGTCGAGGAAAACATACCTAAAGGTGGTGCAAAATGTCTAGTTGTCTGGACGACCTCCCAGGACGAGGGAAGCGGACGAGCAAGCCATTATGTTTACAAACGAGGACGCTGGACGAGTTCACCACCCACACGATGACGCGATAGTCATCACCCTACTCATTGACGATTACGTGACTAGGAGGGTGTTGGTAGACAATGGTAGTTCGGCGGACATTCTGTATTACCCTGCCTTCTAGTAAATGAGGCTAGGACGAGATCAACTCTGACCAGTAAATTCGCCACTGATGGGATTTGGAGGAATGAAGGTGCAGCCTATGGGCACCATCACATTACTAGTGGCAGTTGGAACGTATCTCCAGCAGATAACCAAAGAGGTAAACTTCCTTGTTGTTGATTGTGCATCATCATATAATGCTATTATTGGAAGACCAACCTTGAATAGTTGGAAGGCGGTAACCTCTACCTATCATTTTTCTGTTAAATTCTTGACCGAGCACGGGGTGGGCCAAGCACAAGGAGATCAGTTGGCAGCCAGAGAGTGCTACCTAGCCATGCTGGCGATGGACGAGCATGTACAGGCAATGAGCATAGACGAGAGAAGGATCGCAGCGGAACCCACTGAGGAGTTAGAAGACGTCCCTTTGGACGACAGCAGGCCCGAGAAGTTCACTAGAATTGGGGCAAACATAGAAGAAGAGGCAAAGCATGCTCTGGTCCAGTTTTTGAAGAAAAGCCTTGATGTCTTTGCATGGAGTCATGAGGACATGCCTGGTATTGATCCAAGTGTTATTACTCACAGTCTGAATATGTGTCCCTATTCCAAGCCAATGCGTCAAAAGAAGAGGGTTTTTGCTCTTGAGCAAGACAATGCCATCAAAGAAGAAGTCCAAAAGTTGATTACTGCTAAGTTCATCCGAGAAGTTTATTATCCAGACTGGTTGGCGAACATAGTCATGGTAAAGAAGTCCAATGGCAAATGGCGAATGTGCGTGGACTTTACTGACTTAAATAAGGCTTGCCTCAAGGACAGTTATCCATTACCGCGCATCAACCAACTGGTGGACTCGACGGCAGGTCACAGGTTGTTGAGCTTCATGGATGCCTTCTCAAGCTACAACTAGATAAGATGGACAAGGCAGATCAAGCAAAGACCTCATTCATTACTAGCCAAGAGTTATTTTGCTATAAGGTAATGCCCTTCGGTCTAAAGAACGCAGGGGTGACTTACCAAAGACTAGTTAACCACATGTTCCGTCCTCAAATCGGGCGAAATGTGGAGGTTTATGTGGATGATATGCTGGTAAAGAGCCTGGACGAGGAAAAGCATCTAGACGACCTTCAAGAGACCTTCGACACACTTCGGCGGTACAACTTGAAATTAAATCCAAGCAAGTGTGCTTTCGGAGTCTTGTCGGGGAAGTTCTTAGGGTTCATGGTTTTGCACAGGGGAATTGAGGCAAATCTATAAAAAATTTAGGCGATACTGAATATGGAGCCACCGAAGAACATCAAAGAAGTGCAGTCTCTTACCGGACGAGTTGCCACCCTTAACAGGTTTGTGTCAAAAGCTACTAACAAGTGTTTGTCATTCTTTAAAGTCCTCAGGAAGGCATTTAAGTGGACAGACGAGTGTCAAAAGGCCTTCCAAGACTTGCAGACTTACCTCATGATAGCGCCATTGCTAAGTCCGTCTGTACTTGGAAAAGAGCTGTATTTGTATTTGGTGGTGTCCCCACACGCAATAAGCTCAGCATTGGTTAGAGAAGAAGGGAGAATCCAAAAACCAATTTATTACACAACCGTGCGTTGAGAGGAGTGGAAGGACGATACCCCGATGATGGAGAAGCTAGCTTTTGCCTTGATTACAGCTTCTAGAAAGCTGAGGCATTATTTCCAAGCTCATATTATCAACGTCCTAACGGATCATCCCGTAAAGAAGGCAATGAACAAGTTGGAAGCTGCTGGACGATTAATACAGTGGGCTGTGGAACTTAGCGAGTTTGACATCAGATACCTTCCAAGGAGTGCGATAAAGGTGCATGCATTAGCAAATTTCATTGCAGAGTTCACCACTAGCCAGGACGAGTTGGACCAAGACGAGGGTGTTGAAAGGTGGGTTATCAATGTAGATGGATCGTCCACACTATATGCAGGAGGAATTGGAGTCATACTCAAGTCCCTAGAGGGTGATAAGCTGGAGTATGTGGCCCGTCTACAGTACCAAACCACTAACAACGAGGCTGAGTATGAAGCTCTACTCAAAGGAATGGAATTGGCTAAGTCCCTAGAGGCGGAGTCGATAATAGTCAAAGGAGATTCTCAGCTAGTCATCAACCAGGTAAATGGAATGTGTGATGCTAAGGAAGATCGGATGAAGAAATACCTTAGCAAAGTGAAACAGCTTGCACGAAAGTTTTCAAAAGTAAGTTTTGTTCAACTCCTTAGGGAGGAAAATAAGGAAGCAGATGCCTTGGTGAAAACAGCTTCGACAGGAAGAGTAACGGATGAGTATGACAAAGTCCAATACATGCTAAGCATAGACCTTCCAGATATACAACAAATAGGAGAGGGAGAAAATTGGATGAGTCTAATAGTAATCTATCTAAAAGATGAAAGGCTTCCAGAAGACCAGGACGAAGCTAGGAAGTTGAGGGTCTGGGCAGCCAAGTACGTCCTCATAAACGAAGTACTGTACAAGTGAGGCTTCTCCCAACCTTACCTAAGGTGCTTGGCTCCGAACAAGTCAAACTATGTTTTGAGGGAAGTTCATGAAGGAGCATGTGGGAATCATTCAGGAGCAAGATTGCTTGCCTATAAGGTCGTCCATGCAGGCTACTACTGGCCTACAATTCAAACAGATGCTAATGCCTATGTCAGGGTGTGTGACCAGTGTCAGCACTATAGCAACGTCCCTAGACAACCATCGGAGTACCAGACCTCGATGATGGCCTCATGGCCGTTTGTGCACTGGGGACTGGATATCTTGGGTCCTTTCCCCACGAGAACCAGAAAAATAAAGTTTTTGGTAGTAGGGATTGATTAATTTACCAAGTGGGTGGAGGCCAAACCTCTTACGAAAATCACTCAGCAAAACGTCAAGAATTTTGTTTGGAAGAATATTCTTTGTAGGTTCGGAGTACCCAGGGTACTAGTATCAGATAACGGACGTCAGTTTGACAACGTACCCTTCAGGGACTTTTACGAACAGTTTGGAATCAAGAATCACTATTCCTCACCCTCCAACCCACAAGCAAATGGACAAGTAGAAGTAGCGAACCAATCCCTGCTGAAAATCATCAAGACTCGGCTCGAGGGGGCAAAAGGGATATGGCCAGACGAGTTACCAGGTGTTCTTTGGGCCTACAGGACGACTGTGAGAACCCCGATAGGAGAAACCCCCTTCAAGCTAGCCTATGGAAGTGAACCCGTCATACCGGCAGAAGTTCATATGGCTAACCATTGAGTGATGAAGTATCAGGAGAGAGAAAATGACGAACACCTTCGTCTTGACCTCAATCTCATTGATGAAGTAAGGATGGATGCGGAGCAAAGGACAGCAAGATACAAGAATCTTATGGCTAGGCAGCATGATGCCGTGGTAAAACTCAGGCGTTTCAACGTCGGGGACCTCATTCTTAAAAGGGTTTCCTTGGCAACTAGGAACCTAGCTCATGGAAAATTGGGACCCAATTGGGAAGGACCCTATAGGGTAATCAACTGCAAAAGGTAGGGGTCTTACTACCTAGAAGCTCTGGATGGACAGAAGTTAGAGCATCCCTGGAATGTGGAGCACCTGAGGAGGTACTATCAGTAATGAGCGGAGACGAGATTACGGCTATGGACGAAGTTACAACTATGATCTACATGTTTACTTATATTTACTGTTGTGTTTTTATTACTACTATGGTGTGTATTAAGAATAAAAAGTGCACTAGTTCTTAAACTTTTGCACCACCTACAGACCAGTTTGTGAAAGAAGAGGTTATGTATTTTCTTAAGTATTTTAATAAGGCGCTAGCTTATAAGCATGTGCCATATTTATGGACAATGTTCATATAATAATATGGTTTGGATTTCTAATGTGTTTAATGCATAAATCTAATTTCCATAATAATACCCACAAGGGGGGCAAAAGCCTAAGATGAATGAAAATCTCTGGACGCAGGGATGTAACGTTCATAATCTTTCCTCGAGACGAGGATAAAGCAAAGGAAAATAAGCCAATGCATGCTCGTCTGAAAGTCAACGGACGAGAAAAGGGCGTACAGTGAAACTTGTCCATGGACGAGCATATGGCCAAGACGCCCAGATGCTCTAGGACGAGGTAAACACCACAAACGTCTGGACGAAAGACGAATGACAACTATCTAGCCATGGACGAGGAAAAGGATGCATGATCATTGTTGCCATTTCTGAGACGAGTCATACTTAGAAAAATTAAAATGGCTAACAAAGACATCCATGCATAGGTAGGTCGTCCATAAGAAAAATGCATGGACGACCATACAACACTTAGAATGCTCACTGTTTAAAAGCCAATAATATCTAATGGTGAAACAGAGCATAAACTCGTCCAAACAATAAAACTCAATACTGGATAAAAATATGCATTCATCAAAGTCTAAAATAAGGGTAGACGACTGTCGTCCAAAATCCCCTACAAAGTAAGCCTTAAAAGGCAAATGTTAATAAACTCGTCCAGAAAACTCTGGACGAGAGAATTGTATTCAAATACATCTTTAAAAAGGTCCTAAAAACAGTGGACCAAAATAAAGACAAACAAAAACAAACACTTTGAATAATTAATCAAAAATCTCGTCTTCAAGCAGGAAGAGCATCAACATTGGGATCCTCCTGAGCTGGCTTTGTAGAGGCATCGTCCTCAATATTCACATCCTCTGAACTCATCTAGAGGAGGGAACTTGAAGCAGCTCCACCAAGGTTAAGCTTAACAAGGTTGAAGTCAATTTTAGGGAACTTCTCCATAGCTTCCATCCTGAAATCTTCAAACCCAGCTGCGTAGTTGGAGTCCAATAAATCAGTGAATTGTTTGGACCCCTGAAACTCTGCAACTGCGTCTTCCTTAGCCTTTGCAAGGAGGGCACTTAATTCGTCATTTTTATTTTAGAGAATCTCAAGATGAGCGTCTTTTTCTTTGACGTCCGTCTTCAGCCCCTTGACGTTGCTCTTCAGCTTCCTTGCATCCTCCTTAGCTCTGGTAGCCACTTCAGCCCACTTCTTAGACTCATCCTTCCCCTTTTGGATCGTCCTCTCTAGCAGAACCCTCGTCTTGTCTAGTTCAGTTGCTTGCCTAGACGCGGCGATAAACTTTGACATTGCCTGCACAAATTAAAATCTTGTTATAATGTGTATATATGTAATTGACAAGACGAGGCACATACGAGGAAAAGGCATACCTTGAAGAGGTCATGAACGCCAAAACGTTCGAAATCCTTCAAAGACATGTCATAGCATGCCATCACGTCATCGTCTGTTACTGCTTTCTCAAACCTTTCCTAGGCGAGATCCTTGTCCCTCAGAAGGTTCTGGGGCACCTGTTGAGAAGGTTGAGACGAGGTAGGGGCAGCTTGAGGGGAAGGCTCGGGACCAAGTCCCTAAGTAGGAAGGCGCTAATAAGTGACTAAAGAGTGGAAGTCCCTTTCAGGATGAAAACGAGCTTTCTGAACTCGTTCAAGGAAAAACCTACTCAAGTGAGGCCGTCTAGCACCTACAAAAAAGAGAGGAAAGTGATTAGACGACTACAATAAAAAATAACAAAAAATAAAGGTTTAGCCATAAACGTACCTTCAGGACGAAGGTTCCCTAACTCTCCTATGTAGGGAGGAAATAGGTCCCTGTCAATTTCAATAGGGCGTCCAGCCCAAAAGCCAGAGACGAAGAAAAACTCCGTCTTCCATTTCCTATCTGAGGTGACTAAGGACTTAATCAGCCTATAATCTCTCCCTCTGGTTGTGAACTGATAAAAGCCAAGGGATTGGTTAATCTCGGAGGGCTTGTAGCAGAAGAGGAACTCGTCCACGGTAAGAGGACGATCCCCCTCAAACACTTCCCTCCATAAAACTTGCATGGCGACAATTAGCCTTCATACATTAGGGTTAAACTGACATATGCCTAAACTTAACCTAGAAAGCAGTTCCCTAGCGAAGGCATTAAGGGGCAACCTCAAACCCCCCAAGAGGTAAGCCTCATAAATAACAACACCAAAACAGGGTTGACAACACCACTCACCACGCACAGGTACCCTAGGATTCAAGTCCTCAGGAATTTGATACCAAGTCTTAAGAATATCTAACTTTTTCTCGTCTGTCTTAGAAGCAACCCCGACAGCACAACTATACACTACCTCTTCCTCATCTTGAGTAGAAGACGAGGGGGTACTAGTACCAGCCCTAGACTTGGACTCAGCCCTCGTCCTAAGGCTTTCCTGAAGTACCTCTATAGGAACTCCAGGGACGCCAGACCTATTCTCGTCCGTAGTGTTTCCTTCGCTATTGCTGTTGCAATCACTACTACTATCGCTAGACCCACTAAAACTACTAACGTCATGATACTCGTCTATGGCTTTGGCAACACTATTATTAGACAAAGAAAGGGTTACCTCAGACATTTTTTAAAGAAAGCTAAAAACCTGAGGATGAGGATGGAGAAAATACCTGGATCTAAACGAAGAGACTATGGACGCAAGAAACTTCTAGACAAGGCGCTAGGACGAGGGAGGTCAAAGAAGAAATTTTTAGAAATGAGGAGGGTAGTGGAGGAATTCCACTATTTATAGGCAATGAACCCTAGTACCCGAAGCGACGCGACCAACCAAAATGTGACAAATGACACATCCCTCAAAAAACGAGTTGACATGACCAGTCACCAATCAAATCAAGACACGTGGCACCCACAATAGCTCACATAATGACACGCATCCAAAAGATGACGCCAATTAATGTACTCCCTGGACAACCTATGGACAAGGGGGCAACTGATAGGGTATAAAAAAATACATCTCGAGTTTCGTCCATGGAGGTCGTCCCAGACAAAACCAAGTAGGCAAAGGTTGCAAGAACCTCGTCCAGGATAAGCCCGTCCATGCAATAAGGTGCGTAGACGGGGCTTTGCGTGGACAGTTCTATAACACCATGCCATGTCGTCCAAAAGTGAACCATCAGCCTCGTCTTGGGGGATCGTCCAGAAGGGAACGACCTTGTATTGGGAGCAAGATCCACCTAACTGAAGGCTCCCTGGACGAGGATCCTTGGATAAGCCCTTGACACTTGAGAAAAATTCCAAAGTGAATAATAACAATTCCGTATCACACGCATAACTTTCAGTGATCGTTTTGTGAGGAAAAATGTAACTTCTAAACAGTTGAAGAGGTGATCCCTGAACCCTCACACCTCCTCAAATCCAGGAGATGTTACAAGTTTGATAACTGTGTTTAGGACACTATATAAACGCCCCTTCAGACCAAACAAAGGTACGCTTTACATTTCCTAAAATGTTGGAACTCCAAAACTATAGAGAGAAAACTAACTTTGTCATCGGAGGATTTTTGGCCGGCAACCCCGGTCACATTTGATTGTTTTTCTTTCTTTTTCAGACCACCAAGACAACAAGTAGTCCTTTTAAGTCCGAAGCATCTAGCATACTAATTTTCTTCACATCATCAGGTTGTAATTTGGATCCACAACTTAAATTACTTTTTTCCATATTCTTAACCGCCAATAAAAGGCTGCTACCTCCACATTAAAGACCCTGCACCTACCTCCCTGGCCGCATTAATGGGAAATGACCCCTGAATAGTAGAAGTCAGCCTTCTTACTATCATTTTTAAGACTTCCAAAGGGTGGTGGATGGGACAGGTGTCTAATAGGGTAATTTGCGCTACACGTGGATAAAGAGGGAAGAAGAAGAAGTATTTAAAGAGTGAAGAGAGTAAAGAAAGGGAGAGGTGACTAGAAAAAGACTAAGAACTGTAATCTTTAAAAGAAAAAAAGAGAAATAATATAAATAAATCGTCATCGGCTTACGTTCAAGGAGGTTTATTCGTCCTATTTATCCATTGTTTGCAAATACTGTAACATTCTAGCCTGTTCATCAAGTCTCAAACACCACTAAACTAGATTGCGAACCCACACTCTACAAATTTTATTGTTTAAGGCTAATTGGCCTGAGCCCACGTGTGTTTTTGGGTCCAGGTGCAACTGTGCACTTACAATTATTATTATTATTATTATTATTATTATTATTATTATTATTATTTTGTTGTCTTTCATATGCTTTTTAAAAATACATTCTATTGGTCTACCCAAACTAGAATGCTACTACTATAGAGTACTTGACTTGGTTAATCCAGTAAATTCAAACCACAAAATGACAAGTTGAACCTTCTAATTATCCTTTTCGATCATGTGGTTTGAGTTGGAAGAATCTGCACACAAAGTTTATTTCGGTGCAACATTAGTTATTCTATATTAAAAAAAACTGTATTGCATATTATATATATTGATGTTTACAAAGCTACGCATTCTTGGCTTGGAAGAAACCTAACGACGGGCAACACAACGTATGAATTATGACCTGTGCGACACCAAAAAAAAAAAAAAGTGTGTATTTTATTGACCCAAAAAAATAAAAACAAAGTATCTTTGACTGGAAAACGTAAACCTATATATGCCTTTTCTTCTGTAGGAAAAGAAGTCCACTAAACTAAAACAAGTATATCTATACTATATTGTCGAAGAAAGAAAAGTATTGGTTTGATTATTTTGTTAGTTTTCCTTTTATTATCTTAAAATAGTTTTTAAACAAGCTTATGTTCTTTTATTTTCTTTTTCTTTTTTCTCTCACTTCATTTTTGCTCTCTATATTTTTTAATTAGAAAATGGGAGAAAAAGAATATATATATATATATATATATATATATATATATATATATAGAGAGAGAGAGAGAGAGAGAGAGAGAGAAGTTGAGTTCAAGTTATACTTAGTATAACTTTAAACAATATCACACCATTCAATATTTTTTAATTAGATGCAAATTTGAACAAATTTATCATTGATCACATTATCTTCACGTATTTTTCGTGATTGCAAAACTTTAAGATGATCAAAGATCAATAGTCATGTCATCGATGAATTGTTTAAATTCAAGTTTTTGTAACTTAAAATAATACATAAAATATAAGTTTACGTACCAAATAGTAAAAAATATCTTATTAACATGAAAATTAGTGAGTATGTTAATTAAGAACATATATAACATGTAATCTAACTGTGAGATTTTCAAAATACGAATTTAATAATAAGTTATTAGGTACGTTGGGTGATATTACATAAAATATAAGTTTATATATAGAATAATAAATAATATTCGATTGACATGAAAATTGGTATGTTTGTTAAACATATAGAGTATGTAATCCAATAGTGAGATTTTCAAAATATGAAGTTAATAATAAGTTATTGAGTGGTATGATATTACTTAAAATTATATCAAATTTAACTTGAAAAATGCTAACGGGTGCCCTTAGGTAATGGTTAACAATCTATTTAAAAAAAGTTTTTATGGAAAAAAAAAAGTAATTAATATTTTGACAGTTTTTTTCATTTTCGATAAAAGTGATGTTAAAGCTTTTTTAAAATAAATTGGTAATCATTACTTTAAGGGTAATCGTTAACATACATGCGCGGGCGCGCGCGCACACACACACACATATATATATATATATATATATATATATATATATATATATATATATATATATATTCGTTAAAAACAATTACTCCTAGACACCAAATTAATTCTACCTCTTCATTTACAGCTATTTAGAAATTTTTAATAGTCAAACAGGAATTAATAAATTTATCCTCTCTTTCACGGCGACTTGGTCCGGTTCTAGTTTTTTCTGTCCCCGCAAGAATTAAATGATACTGGATAGGTAGAGCCTGTCTTTCTTCTCATAAAATCAAAAAGATGCTCTACCTATATAGGTAGAGCCTGACAGGCTTATACATTAAATTACAACAATTTCTTTCTTTCTTTTCAACCAAGGGCCATTGGTGCCAGTCCACATAAGAAATTCCATTTAGAATCGGTCAACAACTTAATTTTAAATACTTAAGTATTTTATTAATGTGCTATTATGATTCTTAAAAGGAAAAATTATTATAGTCTATTATTAAATAATAGTAGTATTTGTTTATCGAATAAAAACTAAAAAAGTCTAAAAAAAACACATTGATATAATTAATGTTGTAACAAATTTGAATAGAATTTGTCATTTGAGGTGAGACTTTATAGTATCGTAGGCATTAAGGAGTATAAGAACGAAGGTATGTATATACCGTTAGTGTGAGTTAGTCATTGCCAAATGAATCATCTTTGCTTAGACTTTCTCCCCTTAAAGGTCGTATTCTCGTGTATATATTCGGCACAAAAAGAAGTATACTCCTATAAGCTTACGTCTGAAATTAATCAAGCTAGCTCGATAGAGGTATATGACCAAGTATTCTATCAATATAATTCAACTTTTCATAGTATGACTAATACAAATTAATGAGAACTTATAAAATTGTTTTCGATGACTATTCAGTTCAAGAAATTTTATATAGAATAATAAGAAGTCATGCTAAGGAAAACAAAGGGGGGTTCATGGAAGTAATAAAAAAACTCATAAAATGAGAATTTTCATTTTATGAGTTTTTTTTTATTACTACTTGCATTCAAAACTTTAACATTAGTATGAGAAATAAAAGAGAAGTGATATGTTAACAATATTTTTCACAACAAATCACATGTAATAAGTTATTATTGATTCAAATTTGAATTCATAACTTAAATTACTTATTTGTCTACCCATAACAACTAATAACAACTTATTACTTAAGACTTATTGTGAAAATATTGTAAACATAGTATTTCTCGAAACAAAAAGGAGAAAACAAGTGCATATGTGTGTAATTAAAATTTAAAATTACAAGTCTGTGACCAAAAAAAAAAATTTACAAGTCGGTATGTTATAGAATGAAAAGATTAGGTCTGTGACTCAAAAAAGTAAAGATTAGGTCTGTGTCCAAATCTTGCCAAGTCAAGAAGCACTGATATGATATCTTAAGTTATAATTATATCCGAAGCAATGTTTAAAAATCTAACGGATTAAGATTGAACAATACTTTGACATGTTTTAATCAAGTTTATAATGGCATGTTGTTTCTTTTAGATACAGCCAATAATCAAGGATTTTGTTCAACAATACATGAACTTCTGGCCTATTTTAATCTCACTAGCAAGATAGTGATACCTATTCCAACCTTAATTATCTCATTTGCTTATTTCATGAATTATTTATTTTTGTTTTTTGAGAAATGCTTATGTCATGAATTAGAGTATAAAAGTTTACGCTTTATCTCCCTTCCATTTATCTATTGTATTTTTCAATTAGGTCAAAATTTATGTACAGTATTTAGGTACTATTTCTTATGGTATGTTTGGTAATTGTTTTTTTCCTCTTATTTTTTATTTCCAAAAAAAAATTCTATTTTTAAGACTAAAAAACTTGTTTGGTAACCCAAAATGAACAGAAAACAAAAACTGCTCTCAAAACTCAATTTGTAAAGGAAACTGAAAACATGCAAAATGTTGTTTTCAGTTTCTAGTTTTTAAAAGTCAATAATAACACGTATTTGATTTAATGAATCTGTTTCATTTAATGAGTTAGCATTAGAGTTCAAATTCTAGTATTTTCTTTTTTTTTCTAGTTTTAGTATTTTCTATTTTTTTTCTTCAAAATACTTTTTTTTTTTTAATTTCAACTAACCAAACATGTTTTTAATTTAAAAAATACAAGAAATTTTTTTTTTCTTTATAATCCCAAATACAAGTTTTTGAAAATAGAAACTAAAAATTGTTACCAAACATAACCTTAGATTCCCCTCTTAAGATTTTTCCATGTGAATTTTTTCTCATGGGATGGAAATGTATTTTTTAATTAAGTAGCCACATGATTGAATCTTAAGATTAGAATTTAAAGAATAGCACATAAGGTACTGTACCTAACTTTTGTCATTTCAATTAAATAAACTTGTATAACTTTGCCTCGTCAACTTGATGCAGTTTAAATATCATCATATATTATACTATATAACAAAATTTGGACTTAGAAACTGTGTTTGCATTGTCAAGTGGTTACGTTCACTAATTAGTAAATTAATTTCATATTATTTATTAGGATATATTTCCTCAAATCAAGGGATAATATTTAACAAATGTTTAATTTAGGTAAAAATTTATCATTTAAATTTCAACAAATTTAAATTCTATTTAAACTAAAAGTCTATTATAAAAAATTCTAAACTTAAATCCCAAACAACAACTCACATTTTCTTTTTCAATTTTTTTTTTTTTTTATAAAAAAAACTCATGTTTTGATTTCTACTCGAACTAAAAGTTTATTATCAAAGTTTTAAGAACTTAACTAGTTAGCAAATTAATTTTATACATTTAGACTTTAAAATTTTTAAAATCTATTCAAACCAAAAGTCTATTATCAATTAATTTTAAACTTAAATATTTCAATAAATTTAAATTTTATTGTAAAATATTCTAAACTTAAATCTCAAACAACAGCCCACGTTTCCTTTCTCCCAAAAAAAAAAAAAAAACCAACTTTTTGACTTCTACTCCAACTAAAAGACTATTATCAACATTTTAAGAACAACTATATAATTAGTAAATTAATTTTATATTATTTGTTATGATATATTTTCTCAAATTAAGAGATAATTTTCACATAGATCCTATAGCCTTGGTAGTATCCTTAAAAAACTCATAGGTAATTCCTCCATAGGAGAAATAATAGAATCTTACATTTGTTAACTGACAACTAGAACAACAAGCTTATTCCAATGACCAAAACTTCATTATAAGAAAAACACATACAACAACATACTAATCTTAAATATGTTCATTGGTCAAAACTTCCACACACATAAAAAAAACCATCAAATTGATCAAATTCCAATTGCAAAATTCAAAAGAAGAGGGAAGGAGGGAGGGACGCAGGCTTATGAGTATGAGGAATTCAAAGTGTTGGTCACCAACTCCTTGGTCTAGTTTGTGAGGCAGTGAGGGGGTTGAGGACTAAGGTTTGAGTATAAAGTGGGGTTGAGGAAGAGGTGGCGATAGAAGAAAATGGTGGTGAAGGTAAAGAAGAATGACATTTCTTGGTTTGGATTACCAATCATGTTTCTTCATTACACAGATTTGGAAAACCATATATGTTTTTATTTTAGATTTGAAAAAATAAAATAAAATGAAAAAAGAAAAACAAAACAAAATTAGACACTTTAGAGCCATGAATTCTCAATATAATTTTTCTTTACTAATAAAGTCATCTCTATAATTAAATCGCACACATTAAACCTCATGTTGTTGTATTTTTTTCCAAGATGCAATTTACATTTATATTTTAATCTAATAAATTCATCTTACTTATTATTCTTTGCTTCTGAATTTGTGTGCATGATAAGAAACACAATAATGGACACTCATTTAAGTTCTTGGTTCTCTTGTGTAAGTTTTTTATTTTATTTTATATATTCTCAAAATTTGAGCCCTTTTGTGTATGTTTTGAATTTGGGTTTTGGTTATTGTTTTAAATTTGTGAGTGTGTTGATTTTTGTTTTTTTAAATTATACTATCACTAGGAAAAAATTGGTATTGAGGAACTATTTTTTTTTTATTCTTTGTGTTGATTAGTTTATAAATTAAACATAATCCAAATATGAATTATCAAACTCATATCACATCTCATATTAAGAAATTAACACAAAGCTCAAAGATTATTTTAAAATATAAAAATAGATTAACAGTTATAAAATCTAAACTCTAAACTCTAAACTCTAAATTTATATTTTCAGTGCTTAATGAACCAAACTTGACAACTTCAAGCTTAGTACATTCATGATCATATTTGCAAAGGACAACATGCTTTCTTTGACTAATAGAATTGAGATAATATATATATAACTTCATATTTTATTAGGAGTTGTTGTTATTGAAATATAATTGACAATCATGATTAATGAATTTTTTTTTTCAATTTTTAATAAGTAAAAATGATTGTTAGAAAAAAGTTGTATAAACTTAAGCAACTTATTTGAATTTATAAGTAAATTATAAACTTAGGGTTTGAGGATGCATTAAACTATTTTCATAAAAAAAAAAAAAGAAAAGAAGAAAGTTTCAACCTCTCTTGAGTCTTGTATTGTATGGAACTTAGAGTTCGATTGTTTCTTGCACCACCCCCTATTTACCTAGGGGGAAATTTTAGGTCAAATACTCAAATTTTAGAAAACCACAAAATTAAGCTTGAAGTTAATGGTGGTTTTAAAGATAGGTCAAATACTCAATCTCTCTCATTCAGTTTTCAACTCTTTAAAGGGTTTTAGATTTAAGTCAAATACTTAATCCCACTTGTTAATGTTTACAACTTTTTAAGGGTAGAAAAGAAGAAAAGAAAAGAAAATAATTTTTTTTTTTAAAGAAAGAAAAGAAAAGAAATAAGTGAAGGAAGATGTTACTAATTCCTAATATGAAAAATTGAACAACAAAATCCACCCACTTCCTTCCAAGTTTCCAACCATCTTCTTCCCTTTTGACCTAAACCGTCGTAATTACATCACAAAACATTGATGGTTGATTACATCTCACTCATTTTGTCAAACACTAGTAATAACTCCATGCAAAAAAGGCAACTCGCGAAAACAAACAGCCAAAACAAGGCAACAACCGCGTAAAGTGTAATAGTCAAACCATACACACTATAACTGACGGGACAGCGTCAACATCTTCGTTTCACGCAGTTTCCACCAGCCCCACTTCCCACCTCCCGTCCCACGCTTTGTTCCCAACACTCCACGTCTCTATCTATAAATACCCCCACCACTCACCCCGATTCTCCATCAAAAACCAAAACAAACAATTTCAACTTCTTCACATTAGCTCTCTCTCTCTCTCTTTCTCATTCTGCAACAAAAACAAAGAAAGAAAAAAAGCTTTGAAAGAAAGAAAGAAAAACAAAAAGCTTTGTGGTATTTGTTAATGCCAAGTAAAGGAATGAGGAACGTGTTTTTCAAATCTACTTCACCTTCACCTTCTAGAACAGCGATGGTTCCACCAGCTTCACCTAGCCGTACTTTCTCTGAGTCTCTAATGGACGAGAACATTGAGATTGCTGAGTCTCTCATTACCAAATGGGGCGTTAATAATGTCTCTTCTTTTGCAAACGTCACCTCGCTTTTCCACGCCGATCCTCACGAGGCTAAACGGTATTTGAACTCTGTTAGAGACTTACAGGCCGCCATGCAACACTTGGTTACCCAGAACTCGAGCTCTGAAAAGATTGTCGCGGCTCAGAATTTGATGCAACTTGCCATGAAGAGGTTGGAGAAGGAGTTCTATCAGATTTTGTCTGTGAATAGGGCTAACTTGGACCCTGAATCGGTTTCGGTTCGCTCGTCGATATCTTCGGCGGCGAGGTCGAGCACTTCGGATTTCGAGGAAAGCGATGAGTCGGAGGAGGACGAGTTCCGATTCGGGACTGAGTTGGATGACTCGCTCTCCGATATGGACCGAGTTTCGATGATCGCGATGGCGGATTTGAAAGCCATTGCTGATTGTATGATATCGTCTGGTTATGGAAAAGAGTGCGTCAAGATTTACAAGATAATTCGGAAATCGATTGTCGATGAGTCGCTGTATCACCTCGGTGTTGAGAGGCAGATTAGCCTCTCACAGTTGCAAAAGATGGATTGGGAAATGGTGGAGTTGAAAATCAAAACCTGGCTGAACGCAGTGAAGGTCGCCGTGAAAACACTCTTTTACGGCGAGAGAATTCTCTGTGACCACGTGTTCGCAGCCGCGGATTCTATCAGGGAGTCTTGCTTCTCTGAAATTTCCAAAGAGGCTGCACTAAGCCTGTTTGAATTCCCGGAAACCGTGGCAAAGTGCAAGAAAACCCCCGAGAAAATGTTTCGCACACTGGACCTATACGAAGCAATATCAGATCTCTTGCCTGAAATCCAATCCATCTTCTCGTACGAATCAACCTCCACCGTCCGATCACAGGCCATTAACTCCTTGATCAAACTCGGCGACGCGGTGCGTACAATGTTAATGGATTTCGAAACCGCCATTCAAAAAGACCCGTCAAAAGCTACAGTCCCAGGCGGTGGGGTCCACCCATTAACACGTTACGTGATGAACTATATCTCTTTGCTCGCCGATTACAGTGGCGCACTCGCCGATATAGTCGCCGACTGGCCGTTAAATCTACAAACGCCGTTACCGGAATCATATTTCGGTAGCCCAAGCGAGCTCGATGATTGCCCAGTTTCCGTACGATTTGCGTGGCTAGTCTTGGTTTTACTCTGCAAACTCGACGGCAAAGCCGAGCTATACAAGGACGTGGCACTCTCGTACTTGTTCTTAGCCAATAATCTCCAATACGTCGTCGCTAAGGTCCGCAGTTCGAATTTGAAGATTTTTCTTGGTGATGATTGGGTGAATAAGCATGAGTTGAAGGTGAAACAGTACGCTTCGAATTACGAGAGAATGGGATGGAGCAAAGTGATAGCTTCGTTGCCGGCAGATCCAACGGCTGAGATTTCGCCGGACCAAGCCAGGGACTGTTATAAGAAATTCGGGGCGGCGTTTGAAGAGGCTTATAAGAAACAGAGTTCGTGGGTCGTGCCCGACCCGAAACTGAGAGACGAGATTAAAGTTTCGGTGGAGAGGAAGCTTGGTGGGGCGTACAGGAATTTCTATGAGAAGAATCGGGGCGGCTCGGGTTCCTTTGTCAAATTTGCCCCTGATGATTTGGGGAATTACTTATCGGATTTGTTCTATGGGAATGGGAGTACAGGGAGTGTTTCGTCATCGTCACATTCGCGTGGCAGACGTGTACATTGAGATTTCTTTTTTTTTTGGCCGGTTGTTCTTGCCGGCCTTTTAAGTTTTTGAGGCTTGTGGCTTGTGTAGCGCGTAAATAATACTTGACACATGTATAGAGAACAATACATTTGGTGCGATTCTTTGATCTGCCATGTATAGTATATACGAGGTCTATACCTTATATATTATATGGTTTTTTTTTTTTTTTTCTTAATTATCTTCCATCAATTTCTGTTTGGATATTTTCCAGATGTGTCTACACACTACACTTACAGGGCCACACGGACACACATTAATGTTTTCATTGAAAAATATGGAAAGAGTTGCTTACAAATTAAAAATAGAGGCAAGAGACAAGATGCAAGAGGAATTATTATTTATTAAAATTAAAAATAGCCCACTCATTGTCACCCAAAAAAGAAAAAGAAAAAAAAAAATCCCTACTCATTAACAAGTATTTAAAGCAGAAAAGGGGTAGATGAATAGTTGGGTTAGATTGATAGCCGGCTGGATTGGAGGAAAAGGGCAAAGATGGTTTCCAACTCGTTGAATAATTAATTGAAAGCCTAAAGTAAAAAATATTTCTAGACTTTATTCTCAAACAAACTTAAATACATATATCAGACTAACATGTCTTGTAGTCTCATGCATTTGGTTTTCCCCACTTCAGTGGAAGAGAAGCGGTTCAACTTTGACTTGATGTGGAAATTATATATATTCACAATAGCCGACTACAAGATAATATACAAGATAGAAGTATATTCCTTTCCTCCATCTCCATGCAAAGAGGGAGGACCCCCAAAAAAATATTATGGACACTACAAAACATTGCTCTACTGATATGTAAAAAAAACCTTGAGTGGAAGATATTTTATATATGATTGTCAACATCCCCATTTCGCTTTGCACTGTACACTACCTTTTGGAGTTCACTTTTTTTTTTTTCTATGAAACTTGGCATTTCTTGTTTCTCATTATTGCCAGTGCACACTTATAATATATATTTTTAATTCTTTCACCATTTCACAGCAACCTAAAACCACAATTTTTTTTGGGCTGAATTTTAATTTGACCGATTGTTAAGGGTAAGAAAAATATAATGAGTTTATATGAAAGTGATATATAATCATTCACAAATTTATAGTTGACTACATTAAAATAGTAACAGATATAATTATGACTTTATAAAATTAGAGTACTCCAAGTGGTGGTCTTATGCTTAAATAATGTAATCTATTTGTCAGTTAACATTAAAGTAAGTTGTGATAAAATATGTGTATTATATACTAGCATGTTGTTCAAATGGCCGCCTCCAAATTGGCCCATTTGTGATATGTCTACGGTGTTTTGGTTTATTAAGGATTAAAATCCGTGTATTTTATAATTGGATGGGAGTAATGGAGAAAAGGTAAGACCTTTTACCAAAGTTGATTCTGCCACTAGTCAATATATCTTTTTATTTTGGTTCAGTGTTATCAAAGAGTTTGTTACATGCACAGTAAGGTTTTTTTTAATTTTTTTTAATTGTTACTTTTTACGTGGGAATCAAAGGCTCTCATTTGGTATTATGGACCACTTCAAATGAGTCATATTTTTAAAGTTCAAAGTGAAATTCCATTCTAGTGTGTTTAGATGACATTGATTTGGATTTGAGGAAGCCAAATCCAAATCCAAATTCTTTTTTGGGTAAGTTAAAATAAATAGATTTAGATTTGACCCAAATCCATCTTGGATTTCAGGGATCCAAATCTTTGGATTTCAACCCCTCTCACAAATTCAAGAATTTTGAAATCCCTTGCCCTCACACTCGCGCTCTCTTCTCAATTCTTCATCAGCTCCAAAAACTCTGCCACACTCTCTCTTCCTCGCCCAAGCTTTTCTTCTTTCTCTCTTTCTCACAGCAAGGTTTATCTCTCTCAACTATTTTCTTCCTCTTTATCCTCTCTATTTCTCTCTTTCTACTAAATCTGAATCATAAAGGCTCTAAGGTTTTCTGTGGGTTTCATTTTTTTTTTTTGTGGATTTGTTTGAGTTTTCTTTGATTTGTGTGTGGGTTTTGTTTAGGATTCGTTTGATTTGTTTGTGGGTTTTGTTTCATAGTATTTTCAATGATTTCTTTTGGGTTTGTCTTTATTTTCTATTTCTATTTTCATTTGTGGGTTTGTAATACAATTATGTGTTTGATAAAAAGCTTCTATGAACTGTTGTTCGGGGGTCTTTTTCAGTTGCTCGGCCACGTGTGGTCCTTTGGAGGGGTGACCTTGCTAGATCCGAGTTCGTTTGGGAAGTTGCGTTTGGAACATAACATTGGGCCACGTGGCCCAATGGCTATCGGCGTACTTTTAATCCTACAAAGTTATTAAAGCCAAAGTCTAAGAATCACGATAATGGTTAAATAAATATGTAATATGTGTTTGATATAATAGCTTTGATTAATAGTTGTAATAGTACTTAGAATAAAGTAATATGTATTTAAATGTGAAGTAATCATGTACTCAATGATTTATATTTAAAGATATGGAAGCAAAATCACTTATCTTTGTATGCTTTGTAGCTCTAGTTGTACAGCTTCCGTGAGTTGATTATATCCCAGTAGAGTGACCCCAGCAGTAGGGTGGCAATTTTCCATGATAACTTCAAGATTGAGGGGGAAAATGGGTACAATTGGAGAGAGAGAGAGAGAGAGAGAGAGTGTGTGTGTGTGTGTGTGTGTGTGTGTCCAGCTGTGTGTAAGGGCTGGTTAAACTTGCCCTTCTTATCATGCACTTAAATGAGTTTTCCCCTTGACAATACTCTTTTAGTTGTTGTGAAGTTATGAATAGTGTTGCCTTCCATGAGAAGGGCTTTTGTATGGAGTATTTGTGCCTTTTAAGAGAAGGGATTTATGTAAGATAAATTTGTGCCTTCCATGAGAAGGGTTTTGATATGAGATCTTGGTGCGTTCTAGGGGAAGAGCGCATTAGAAATTTATGCCTTCTATGAGAAGAGTTTTGGCATTAGAATTATATGCCTTCCATGAGAAGGGCTTTTAGTATGAGTGTTTGATATCTCTTGAAAAGTGTAGAGATGATAAAAGACATAGATGTTTTGTGGGATGTAATATTTGTAATATGTATGATATATGGAGGTATAAGAGATGTGTAGGTTACAGATAGTAAAAATATGAGATTATAACCGCTGGAGAGGTTGTAGAGATTGCTTTTCAAGAGGAAAGATTTTGTAAGAGAAGAGTATAAAGATGTGTTTAAGTATTTGGAGGGAGGAGCAGTAAGATAAGTGTATTTTCTGAATATGGAGAGTGAGAGAATAAGTATAAGGGGGGTAATAGTGCAGTAGTGTGTTTAGTAGTGTTGCTAAGATTTATTGCTAGGCTTTTCTGCTGGGAGGGTGTATGAAGGCTTATGAATGACATTTATGAGCTAAGGGTTGAAGAGTTTAGTTCTTGATTTAGAAACTAAAAAACTCAAAAGCTCTGAATTTCATTAAGAGCTTAAAAAGATTATTAAAGGGAAAAAGAATAGAGAGGTTTGTGAAAGAGTTGTTCTTCTCCCTTAGTTCCCTTTGAGGTGTTGACGGGGGGTTCTTAATTATAGCTGAGTTTAAGGGAGGGGGTTTTAGCAAATAATCTCATCCAAAATCTATCCCAATTAGTAATGAATTTTCAGAAAATCTATCCTAAGATTTGGCCAAAAATGGTACGCTTAGGTTTAAGGTGTTCTTGCTGTTTTGGGCAATAGCTGCTAGGGAAAGATAAACATAAAAGGAAAGTGTTTTAGCAAGAAAAAAATAGTTACTTTAGTTGGTTTTGGTTTTAATCAAATGTGGAAAATCAGTAATGCTAAGGCTGCTGGGTTAGCTGTTATATTTGTTTTGAAAAAGCTGTCCCAACTGTCAGTAAAAGTCATGACAGCTATCATGAGATAACTGTCACAGCTGTTATAAGATAGCTGTTGCTTTGGACAGAAGCAAATGAGGTTAGTTGGGTGATTTTAGATTGCTAGAGAAGACATTCAGCATTTATTTCATGGATTTTATTGAAAATGGAAAGATTCCTTTCAAGGATATCTTGCTATTTTGGGTATAGCAGCTGGTTGCTGGGATTTCAGTATTAAATGGCTGATGATATCACTCCCAGCTAGGTGTCAAGTGCTTAATACACTATGGGGTTCTGCTGGAAATGTTTCCTGTTTTTGGGTGTTTGTGTTTTTGGTGCAAGGTTTCATTACAACACATTTATAGTAAACAATAGAAGGATTGGTTGAAAATTAATGAAGCTTTAAAGATCTAGTTAAGGTCTCATTGTGTTGTGACATAATCTTGGTTAATAAGAAGATGGTCTGATTGTGGCAGACAGCAGCTAGGTATCAGAGATATCATGAACATTTTATATATTTGGAGATTAAAGATAGCCATTCAGATTAGATCATGTGTTTGAGTTGGATTTTAGCTAAAAGTAGAAATAAGATTTATGTATAATAATATAATGAAGTTTATAAATTTGTATAGTAATAGCTGGGGATTGAATAAATAGCTATTTTCTCAGCAGTTAGATGGTTGAAGATATTGAGTATTTGTCACATGATGAATATTAATTTTTAGGAAAATAACAATGGGGAGTCTTATCATTCTAAGTACTATGTGATAAGAGCTGCTTAACATATGTTACCTGCTACACGCAGACTCGTCAGAGTTCAGGGAGTTGGAGAAGACATGCCAAGCAATATGTTTCTTTTATCAACTTTGAACCATTGGAGCTTTACTTGTTAGAGTTCAGGGAGTTTTTTCATGAAAATTTTTATTTGCCCTTCCCCCCCCCCCCTCCCCTCCTCGTTTGAAGTCTTAGCTCTGTCCCTCGATACATGTTCACTTTTTTAAGTAGTATAAAATATCCTCACACATTTATGACAATATCTTTTTAAAAATAATAAATAAATAAATAAAAACTTCATATTATAATGTCAAAGAAGGAAAATAACACTTCTCAAATACAATAAATTTTAGGTGACATTTTTTTTTTTGTTGAGAAATAAGATAGTTCTTTTTTCGAAATCAGCGAAAACGTCTATCAGCCAATACAAGATGTTGAGCATCACAGGAGATGTCATCATACCAAATCTGTGGGCATTGGGAATGCTTTGCTAACTTTGCCAATTTATCAGCAACAACATTCCCAGTCCATTTAACATACCAAAAGGAGGTAAAATTCAAGGCTAAAGCTCTAGCATCCTCAACAATATTGCCAAAGGAGCTTAGACATATAGAGTCTATGTTAAGAGCATTTATGATTGTTTCTGAATTGCTTTCAAAAACCACATTCTCTAGGCCGAGATCCAAAGCAAAGGAGATTGCTTTTCTGCATGCTACTACCTCAAGTTCGTCCACTATTTTAAAATATAAAACATAATACAAACTAAATTATAACTAAAAATAGTTATAATAGTAACTTCTCACATTCTCCACTTTTTTAATTTTTACTCTAAAAAAACTACTTATAGCTAGAGCTGAGAAGGGGCAATTGCTCCCCTACTCCACCAAAAATCCCTTGTGTACTTATATGTGATGAAAAGTTACTTAAATATTTTAACTCGTAATAGAAAAAAAAAAATTTACTTAGGCATTTTGCCTCATTGACTTAAAAAAAAAAATCCCCATTTTAGACTTCAAGAAAAAAAAAGATTCTTGACACCCATATTTATTAAGTTCCATACTCTCACTCTCATTTCCACACATTTTTAACCACAAAAATTATGAGGTATTTTAAGAGTATGATAATGTGGCGTTATCTCTTCTCACATTTATGATGGATCTCCCCATAAATTCAACTAGTGAGATCCATCTTAAAGAGCATCATGTCACCATATTTTGAAAATTGACAGTGAATTAAAGGAGATTCTAGCCTTTTGCTCTAATTGGGAAAAATATTTGGCATTATGCCTCTGTTTCGAAACTATATAGGGGCGTGCCCTTATTTCGATACTCGATCTCTTAGTAATCGAGTTATTAAAGTAACTCAACTATTTTGAAGCCGAATTCTAGGCAACTACCTGCCACGGTGGCAATCCAGCGTGGTTTTTGGGAATAAGATATTCCCGCGTTACTGTTTATAACTCGGCAATGGGGAAACTGAGTTACTGACGGGATTTCAAATCACCTAGTTGCACGTGAATGACAACTCGATGGAATGAAAATCGAGTTACTAATTATACTCGGCTTTGGTATAATCGAGTTTTTCAGCTATTTACTCGCACATCAGCTTCTCATGCAATATTACATTACATTCTCCTCATCATTTTGAGATCAGCTTCTCAACAGAGGTCAGAATTTTCTATCGAAAGTTGGTGTTATCTCTCTATCACCTCAGGTGAGAAACTCATTTTCTTTTTTGAAATACATAGAGAATTTTATTGTGTAGGTAAAAGTAGTTGTAGATATTATAAAAGTTTATCAACCATAAAAGTAGTTGTAGAGAAGAATTTTCATTTAATAGGCTGTATTACTACTTGTGCTTTGGTATTCTCTTGAATGAGTACTATGTGAGTAGATGAGTATTATGTGAGTAGATTAGAGTCATATTAGTTGTTTGGTGCTACAAGAAATGTACAGTAATCTATAGAAATGGTGATGAGTGTTATGTGTGTACATTGGGTCATTGTTGGTGTAAATTTCATTGACAAAAAATAAAAATCTTTAGATTTGCTAAAACTAATGAACAGTTAATCTTTAGATTTGCAAAAGTTGAATGTACATAGTCATCATTGGTCAGACATTAACAACAACATTTTATATTACACACAATGTGTAGACATTAACAACAACGTCTAATATTTATTGTCAAATGTGAGTGTTAGTGTTTCATTTTTAGCATATAATAGTACACAAATTTAAGAATATCTGTGTCGTGTACCATCTTATGCAGCATTACCTTATTTACCAACAGTTGCTGCACACTGTTAACTTGATCATATGATGTTATTGTATTCAGCGTCAATGTCTGGTTCTGGCAACCCACAACTCTATAGGCCTCACGATGTGTTCACTGCTATGGGTCGTTGCTGGGTATTGGAAGATAAGTTCAGCTATCCAATTAATCCGAATCTGCGAAATAGTGCTTACGTTCACAATACCATGAGACAGGAGTGGGATTGGTTATTTCGTGAACATCAAATGTTTTATGATAAGCTGGTTGGTTATAAGTTGGCAGTGCCTCGGCGACTCGCATCGCAGATGCCCAGAGACACGATCGACGAACTTCGAAAAGCATTGAACCGCATAAGAGAAGAAAATAATCGAATAAAGATACGTCTTAATCGATATCGAACCCAAGTCGAGATTCGAAAGTCGGTGGAGGGAGGGTGGTACAAGCATGCACAATTCATGCAATCACTTCTTGTTGATCCCATTTATCAGTCAGATGTGGAGATGTCAGATGAAGAGTAATTGTGTCGTGGTGTAATTAGACTTTGTTGGAGAACTAATTTGCTTAACTATGTTGTATGTGTGTCACTGTTGTTGCATTTGTACTATGTAAACCTTATTATTGATTGTGAGGAGCATGTATGTTATTCATAATCTAGATTATTCCCACATAACACATAAAAGTTAAATATTCCCACACATGATGTTTTTCAATAAGCACCTACAACATAACACAGATTACTTAAAATAACTTACACGAAGATGCCAATATGCATGCATTGCATATTGAACTCTAACGCTACTAACATTGCATATGCACAACACACACGCACACACACACCACATAGGCATTCATTTAGACAGGTAATCCTCGTAGTTGAGGACATTGTTACATTCCGCCGGAGTGAGTTGCCTATTTGTTGTGGTGGCCAGCTCTTCCGCCAATTGTAGCATGTGATACTTGGACCTACAGAGTATCATAAGATTGTTCTCTTTTTTTCTTTTTTTTTAGTCACTGCATGCTCATATTGGTGCATGTTTTGTCGTGGTAGTGTGAGCGAGATACGGTCGACAAGAGGCGCTCCGAGTCACATGAGATCATCGTGTAGAGCGTTGGACTTGTTCACACGAAAGTCCCACTCCCGCTGCACTCTGGCATAGTATTCCTTCTCGTCGAAATCTCTCTCCCTCCTATAGTTATCTGGAAAACGAGGTAGCATCCAATTGCGCATTGACATTGAAAAATGCAACTTCAGATCAATATGTGTAGATCAAGTATCGAAAGGGTAGATGTAATGGGAATTCGGTATGTGTAGATCTTTTGCAAGGGTAGATGTAAATGGGACTTTATATAGGAGTTTTGCAAGGGCAAGTATTCATGTGGATGTGACTATATGTAAGGGCAAGTATTCACGTGAATAAAGATGATATGACTCGCCAGTGTATTGTTCAGTGAGGTGTTGAGGAGCACGTGCAAAACTGCGAACATGACTTGGGTGTACAGTGTCGTCTGTTGGTGCATGTGGTTCGCGGAGGCAGCTGTTTGATATGGCTATAGCTTGTGCTACAGTAGCGAGCTGGTGATGTGTACTGCAAAGGAGGTTGCGTATTTTTTCACGTAAAGACTATTCAGCATTCCTGTGCTTCATCTAACATGACTTGACAAGACAGTGTCGAGCTGTGTTAAATGTATCATAAACTTTTCAGGGATGCTCCGCATCCTTGAAAATGGTGCATTGCAAAAGGATGCATATCTATGTATTGACGTGCATGTAGGTGATATAACTGGACAGGGTCCAACAGTGCGAAACTGTTGAGCAGCACATGCAGCACTGCGAACATCAGTGTAACAATGGGGGATATCTCACCCCCAAAATTGATGCATAAACCTTGGAGGGATGCTCTGTGTTTTCATGTGAGTGTGGATGGGTACTTGTGGTTAGGGTTCAACAGTGCTGAGCTATGCACTGTCTGGTAATGTGTATTGCAAAGGAGGTTGTGTATTTATTCACGTGAAGACTATTCAGCATTCCTGTGCTTCATCTGACATGACTTGACGAGATAGTGCCGAGCTATGTTAAATGTATCACAAACTTTTTAGGGATGCTCAGCATCCTTGAAAACGGTGCATTACAGAAGGATGCATATCTGTGTATTGACGTGCGTGTAGGTGATATGACTGGACAAGGTCCAACAGTGCGAAGCTGTTGAGCAGCACATGCAGCACTGCGAACATCAATGTAGCAATGATGGATAGCTCACCCCCAAAATTGATGCATAAACTTTGGAGGGATGCTCTATGTTTTCACGTAAGTGTGGATGGGTACTTGTGGTCAGGGTTCAACAATGCTGAGCTATGCACCGTCTGATGATGTGTACTACAAAGGAGGCTGCGTATTTATTCACGTGAAGACTATTTAGTATTCCTGTGCTTCATCTGACATTACTTGACTAGACAGTGTCGAGCTGTGTTAAATGTATCAAAACTTTTTAGGGATGCTCTGCATCCTTGAAAATGGTGCATTGCAAAAGGATGCAAATCTGTGTATTGACATGCGTGTAGGTGATATGACTGGATAGGGTCCAACAGTGCGAAGTTGTTGAGTAGCACATGTAGCACTGCAAACATTAGTGTAGCAATGATGGACAGTTCACCCCCAAAATTGATGCATAAACTTTGGAGGGGTGCTCTGTGTTTTCACATGAGTGTGGATGGATACTTGTGGTCAAGGTTCAATAGTGCTGAGCTATCCACCGTAGCTACACTCACTGCTCCCTATGGTGGTATTTGGCGCGTGGGATTGAAGAAAGCTGATAACAACATTTGGTTTTGTAATGGTTGGCAGGATTTCGTTGAATATCATTGTATCTGTTATGGTTATTCTTTAGTCTTCAGATATGAAGGAAATTCAAGCTTCGATGTTCTTATATTTGATAAGATTGCCATCGAGATTCAATATCCACCCAACAAATCTTAAAGTTGGAAGATCATCAGGTAGAAATAATAGACTTAGATGAAGATGATATAAACATATCCCTCATATGATTTGCCCACAAAACATGAAGTCAGAGAAAAGTTTGTTACGAAAAAATTTTCTTGATCATAAAAAGGAAGAGAGAATGAGTGGTTAGTCTCGTTAACGTGTTTGTATGTAATGTATCTATATAAAGTAGTACATTAGTAGAACTAAGATACACGGATATGGGTATATGATACAACGACTCACGGTGTCATAACCTGAATTATTCGTATTATTGAATCATATGTGTGGTTCGTATGTGTGGTTTGGATGAGTCTGTATGTATTGAATCTATGAAATTTTCATATTAAATTTTCATATGTAGCAAACAAAGAACAGTAGGGAAAAAATGAAAAATTAATTTCATATAAACTTAGCCAAAACTAATGAACAGTTAATATTTACATTTGCAAAAGTTGAACGTACATAATCATCATTTGTCAGACATTAACAACAACATTTTGTATTGCACAGAATGTGTAGACATTAACAACAACGTCTAATGTTTGTAGGTAGAAATTTTTGGAAATCATCATTGCTTGAATCTAAGAAGTCTGAAATATCTCTTTCATCATCTAAGGCAGTAATTTCATTAATAGACTTCATGGCTCGCTCTTGCGCCTTCCCCTTTAGATGCTTCCTAACTTTTTGGATTGTGTGAAAACGGTCTAGGCGCCTTTGCATTTAATTATTCTCTTGTTCAAGACGAGCAAGTATGTTGGCAAGTTCATCTCTAGGTAACTCGGCTGAGCGTGCTTTAGGAACTCGTAACTCATGCCATCGACAATACACCTCCAACTCACACCTCTTCTTGTAGAGGGTTGACCATGGTAGTTCTGCTACGATGAACTCTGTTGCAGTGGTATCTGTACTTAGTTTTGTAGGTTTTCCGACCATGATGTGTCCGACGCTTCCAAGACTCTCATACGTGTATATTGGCGTATTAACGAAATCTTTCTTCTTTCCAACCCATTTCCCTCCATAGTGGTCTGTGTATGTCTGTAGTTGTTGATCTGCTGAAACTTGTGATGATCCACATGTTGAAGTAGATGCAAACTTGTTTCACATTTTAGGATTTGACGTTGAGGCGTTGCGACTCATAGTTTAGTCAATCTACAAAGTTAGTGGGGTAGAAAAAGGGGGAGTATTATGGTGGTGCTTTTATAACCTCATTTCATGGTCAAAGCATTACAATCCAAAGTTATTAGGGCTTGTCATGTCAATACAGGCAGGAAAACACTATATGAACAGGGTCATAAATGTTTCCAATGTCATGTGTCTAGATTCATGTGGGGACCACACCAATTTAAATAGGAAATTGATGTCTAATTTTCCTTCATCTGTCTAAATTTAACTGGGATCAGTTGTAATTATGCTCAATTTCATATAGAAGTTAGGTGAAAGTTAGTCAAGCTCCTTCATGTTTTTTTCCCACACCTGCTTATTTTCAAGTTCACCTCCCCTTATACAATAATCAAAACTCAAAATCGTTCCTCTCCTAATCAGCTAATGCTACATGTTCCTAGTTACCAGACCGATTCAGGCACCTTAACATATAGCTCCCCTCTTCTTCAATGAATGCTATGGAAATTGAAAAGAATCTCTCAGTATTAATGATGCATGTCTTTGGGTATTTCTGTATCTTATATACGAAGAGGTTCTCCATCTATTCCGATTTTACTTTTCTTTACAAGTTTAATGGTCCTGGTTTATGCTCTGCAAAACGAATTCCAACCAATTCTAAGGTTTGATTACTCCTTTCTTTCATCTACCTATACTTTCGTTCCTTTTTGTCAAAAAATTTTATTGTTTAATTATACAATTTTATTGTTTTCCTATGATTGATATTGCATGTTTATTTTCCGTTTCATAACAAGTTGCAAGGACACTCACAATTTTAATGGTCCTGGTTTATGCTTCCTAAGGTTTGATTACTTCTTTTTTTCATCTGCCTATACTTTTGTTCCTTTTTGTTAAAAATTTATATTGTTTAATTATATAATTTTTTTGTTTTCCTATCACTGATGTTGTATGTTTATTTTCTGTTTCATAGTAAGTTGCAAGGAAACTCAGAATTTTAATGGTCCTGGTTTATGCTATGCAAAACGAATTCCAACAATTCCTAAGGTTTGATTACTCCTTTCTTTCATCTGCCTATGTTTTCATTCCTTTTTGTGAAGAATGTTTATTCTTTAATTATATAATTTTTTTCTTTCCTATGATATATGTTGCATGTGAAATTTTGTGCTTTAGAACAAGTTGCAAGGAAACTAGGGAAACAACAAGTGTTTTGAAGATTCTGAAAGGACTACATGTGATTTAAAACTCTATCGGACTGGATGTCTATCATAGGAAGTCATTCTATTTCTTCGGTCTATGATTTGATGGATGCTTGTAAACTCCTGTATACTCGGGTTACTCATTATTAAGTTCTTGAAAAAAATTTCCTTTACTTAAATATATATATATATATATATATATATCAATCTTCCATGACTGCATAATGTTGTTTGTATCATAGCAAGCTGTTTTTGGTTATTCTGTTTGGAATCTATCTTTGCACTACTAATGATGGTAAACATTTGAGGAGATGATTTTCATAATGACCACTTGATCCACGTGATAAGTTTAACACCCCAACCCAATTTTATAGTTAAACTATGTGTTTGAGTGGTTAAGTATACACACACACACACACACACACACACACACACATATATATATATATATATATGTATGTATGTATGTATGTGATTTTTAAACAATCAATATCATATTTGGTGACTTTGTAAGAAACGAAAGAAATTCAATTCGAAAGGTTTTGGTAATATTAATCTGATAAGAAGAAGGAGAACAATTATTTTCATACGAAGAGCATATAAGTTATTATTTGTAAAAGTTTAGTTGGTCCTTGTTAATACCAGGTTTAGGCTTGATACTAACATGCTGATCATGGCCACAAATCCGGTTATCGGGTTTGGGTCATGACAATAAGCCCCGCCGAAGTTGCTGCCCCTATAGGTAATGAATGGAATAGAACTTGTTTTTTTCGTTTTAATTTTTTTTTTTGGGTGCACATCCCTGTTAAAACTATTCGTATCGACATCCAAATTAAAATGCATGCATCTAAATGTTTGAAAAAAATCCGAAATCCAGTTTGTTTTCCATTACTCCATCAGTAAACCCAACTACCTAAGTAGCTTAAATAAATAAATAGTTGACTATTTTCTTTCTCTTGCCCGCTAGCATTTAAATCAACAATGAGATTGTGTCCATTAACCCCTCTCTGTTGTAAGTACCAATTACCTGAATCCAATACTATTCGATAATGCATCTGATGAGGTAGGTTAATTTCTAGTATCATTTCCATGATTGTAGTTTTTCTTCAAATATGCATATGTTATCTAGCATTGGAGGTTACCTTATCCACATTCCAGTTGAAAGGAAAAAAAGAAAGAAAAGGATCATTCAATATAAAAGTCATCAGACATTGTGAATATGGTCATATTATCATGAAATTAAAACCTTGAACAAAAGGCTTATAATAAAAGAAGTACTAATAAAAAAGTTTTAAACAAAAAAGAACATTATAAATCGAGTAATTATTTTGAATATGATTTTAGGATCCTCAAACTTTTTATTTTTCTTCTCATTTTTTTTTTCTTTTCGAAATTTACAAAAGTTTTCCAACTTTTTCTATTTTAGGAGTTCTCTCTCCTTATAATAGAGCAAAGAGATAATGTTTTGATGGACAATAGATAAATTTGATTACAAAAAATAATGTACCTTAAAGATATGTGTTATAGATAATTAAGTTGTGTTTATTTTGTGATTTTTTCACAAAATAAAATGTCCTGTTTATTATCCAATGCCTTTTTTTTGTTCAATTATCCAATACTTTTTTTTATAAGTCTAATTGTTTTCAATTGAAAATTATCTTATATAATATAATTAATAACTCATATGATAAAAGCCAACTGGCAAAGTTACGCATGTAGACAAGTGGGGGAGGTGATGATATGGGAAATTAGTGAACATATGATGCATCGATACAATTGGGGCATGAATGAATGCATTGAAATGATCAATTTTCTGTATATATATGAACATTGACCCAATCAAGTTATTTGAAAAACATGCGAACCCATAGTGCACATTATGCAGCGAGTGTAAAACCAGTGACTACCAATCCATCAAACTTACCACGGTGGTCAATTTCAGGTAACTATACTTAATTCAACAAAACCCCAAATGGTATGAAGAACATGATTGGCGAATGAACCTGATGGGATTGACGAACTGAACTTATCTGGACGAAATCATCCAAACCAACGAAGTGGCATTTAAAGACGAGGTAATCAAATGCCACTGACGATTCTAGCTCCATCACAGACGAAGGGAAAGAAGCCACTTAATGCACTCTAAATAAATATCTCAAGCAGTTACAATGACAGTTGTATGGACCGTTAAAAGGCCATTAAAGCTCATATCAACAGGCCAGGAGGCGTTACTAAAAGAGCCATTAAAGTCACAATAATTGCCACAACAGCTAGAATCTTGAACAACATATATAAAGCCCATGCATTGCCAACACAAGGTACGGACACAGTTACAAGATATCCCTAATCATTCTTATAGTCTATTATTATAAACTCCCCTGTACTAACTTTGGCATCGGAGGCATTGTGGCAGGCACCACACCGGTGACCATTTCGGAGAATTCCTTCTTCCGTCGCGACACGAGCAGACCTCTGGTCCCGTCTGGACGACCTCACTACAACTAACGAACCCGTGATTCATCAGTTTGGCGCCGTCTGTGGGAAACGACATTTTTGCACTCAGGTTCAAAAGCGTAGTTTCTACCAACTTCGATATTCAGATGGAGACCAACCAAATTCAGCGACCCTAGCTCAGTAAGTCCAAGCTCTTGCGGCCACTGTTGAAGAACTCACCAGGCAGAATCAAGAGATGAGGTGGGCAGCCATGGAAGAAGTGACCGACGAAGGCCCACTACTCTAGACGAACAGAGCTCCAACCTCCTTCAAGAGATGAGGAAGGAGATGGACGAGGTGAGGAATGCCATTAAGGAGAAGACGGATTGGAGCCTGGATAGGATGGTTAGGGCAACAAACTCTCCTTTCATTGCGGCAATCTTGGAATGCCCAGTACCGGCGAAATTTTGATTGCCCCAGCTCGAGCCGTTTGACAGGCTTAAGGACCCCCAGGATCATCTTAATACCTTCAAGACAACATTAGGCCTCCAACAGCTTCCTGACGAAATATTGTGTCGTTTTTTCCCTACCACCTTTAAAGGAACTGCAAAAGAGTGGTTCACAAAGCTGCCAACTTCGTCAATTGGCAGCTTCGACCAATTAAGTAACACCTTTCTATGTCACTTCGTCGGAGGGCAACGTCCTAAAAGACCAGCGGACCACCTACTCACCATTAGACAGGGGGAGAAAGAAACATTGCGATCCTATGTGAAACGCTTCACCCGAGAAACCCTGGAGGTAAATGATGCTGACGATAAGGTGCAGTTGACGACCTTTAAAGCAGGGCTAAAGTATAGAGAGTTTGTGGTTTCTCTTGCAAAAAATCCACCTAAGACGATGGTAGAAATGCTCCTGAAGGCACAGAAGTATATGAATGCTGAAGATACTTTAGCAGCCATACTAGACAAGGAAAAGCCAAGAAAGGAGGGAAGGAGAGAAGACAATCATAGGGGACAAAAAAAAAGGGAGCATCCAGGTCGTCGAAACAGTGACGAAGATAGGCGGAAGGATGACAAAGCTCCTCGAATGGTAAAATTCACCCCTCTAATTATGCCTTTAGATAAAATTTTGACGCAGATTAAAGATGAGCACTACCTCAAATGGCCAAGACCATTGCATTCGTCCCCTAATGTCCGAGACAAGAAGTACTGCCAAAAGATGTAACAAATAAATGTATTCATTCCTAAAATTAATAAAAGAATTGTTCGACTAATGTCTTCATGTGAACAGGTCCTTTCAGCTATAAGTCGCAAAAATAAAAAATGGCTAGGTAATAAGATTCCGCCTTGACAGATGTACACTATCGATGAAGCCAAAAGATCATCGAAAATGGCTAGGTAATAAGATTACGCCTTGACGGATGTACATTACGGACGAAGCAATAAGATTCCGCTTTGACGGATGTACATTACGGACGAAGCCAAAAGATAATCGAAAATGGCTAGGTAATAAGATTCCGCCTTGACGGATGTACATTACTGATGAAGCCAAAAGATCATCAAAAATGGCTAGGTAATAAGATTCTGCCTTGACGGATGTACATTACCAACAAAGCCAAAAGATAATCGAAAATGGCTAGGTAATAAGATTCCACCTTGACGGATGTACATTACCGACAAAGCCAAAAGATAATCGAAAATGGCTAGGTAATAAGATTTCACCTTGACGGATGTACATTACCGACGAAGCCAAAAGATCATCGAAAATGGCTAAGTAATAAGATTCCGCCTTGATGGATGTACATTACTGACAAAGGGCTAAGTAGGAAGATTCCGCCTTGACGGATGTGCATTACCGACGAAACAAAGGGATTGACAAGATCCTTGAAAAAGTGTAAGTCGCGACTGAAAGACAACAAGCGTGAGGAGCAAAACCCTCGGGAGCAAGTAATCGCGAGGGAAAGGAAAATTCACAGTTAAAAATCTCACTAAAGCATGGACGGGTGTAAAATACCACAAGCATAACACAAGTGTGCAATCACAAATGCAAGTTAAAAGAAAACTATTCTAAAATCTGAGCCCAAAACGTAACGAGAACCCAAAAAAAAAAAAAAACCTTTCACCTTCTATGGTCGTCATGACATGTCACAACAACCACAGAATCCGAGGGCAACTGATGGGACTGACGAACTGAACTTATCTAGACAAAGTCATCCAAACCAACGAAGTGGCATTTACAGACGAGGTAATCAAATGCCATTGACGATTCCAGCTCCATCATAGACAAAGGGAAAGAAGCCACTTAATGCACTCTAAATAAATACCTCAGGCGGTTACAATGACAGTTGTATGGACCATTAAAAGGCCATTAAAGCTCATATCAACAGGCCAGGAGGCGTTACTAAAAGAGGCATTAAAGTCACAATAACTGCCATAACGGCTAGAATCTAGAACAACATATATAAAACCCACGCATTGCCAACACAAGGTACGGACACAGTTACAAGATATCTCTAATCATTCTTATAGCCTATTATTATAAACTCCCTTGTACTAACTTTGGCATCGGAGGCATTGTGGCAGGCACCACACCGGTGACCATTTTAAAGAATTTCTTCTTCCGTCGCGACACAAGCAGACCTCTGGTCCCGTCTGGATGATCTCACTACAACTGACGAACCCGTGATTCATCAGAACCAACACGCATACCTAGATGTGTAAAAAAAGAAAATGAACACCAACAAACGTATCACACAACAACCTTGAGTTCAATAACAGTTCAATACTACTCCTATTCATCAAAATCCCCAAATTCCCAATATGAAGACATTAACCCTAATTTCCCTATTTTTCACAAATCATGCGTTCTTTGCAATTAAAGGGTAGAAAACGTGTGTAGAATATTCATACAAAAAAACCCATTAAATATTTCACGTCAAAACACCCACACCCATGAAAATCCCCAAATTTCATATGAACACATGAACCCTAAATTAAATGGGCTTTTACAAATCAGCTATGTTTATGTAATTAAAGGGTACAAATTGTATGAACAACATGCATACGTAAAAACCTATGAACCATTTCAAACCACAACACCCAAAATCATGAAAATCCCCGCAGTTGCATAGTTCAAAATTTCAGACACCTAAAGGGAGATTAATGCAGGATTTTGAATTAACGACAATGGGAACCAAGGGTAAAAGAGTCTTACAAAATGGAAGAGTGATGTTTGGAGTCCGAGAAGTCGCTTTCGTGTCTGAGGAATCGAGAGCAATCGAACTGCTGCTTCTGTGGAAAGTCTAGTGCAGCAATCCAACAACAGAAATAAAACTGGGTGCGGTATAGGAAAATGCACATAACTCGACATTACAATACTCGAGTACTCTAATACTAGCCACCTGGAAACTCGAGTTTTATAAACATGACTAGTCGAATACCAATTGATTTGTACAGGCAACTTTGGCTGGACTCATGCATTTTTTTGATGGGTCAAACCCTAGTTCGACTAATCAAAATTCTATAATAATACTCGACTACTATAATATCGAGTTAATAACTCCTATCCTCTGAAGCCGAGTGCGTTAGATGTAACTTGATATTAACATAATCGAGTACTATTGTACTCGCCGCCACCTTGAAAATCGAGTTCTATTAAGTAGACCGATCGAAGATCAATCGATTACCAATCGCCACCTGGAAAGCCGAGTTTAATAAAATTGACCAATCGAACACCAATCGATTACCAATTGACTCGCACAGGTAACTTTGGCTGGACTCATGCATTTTTCGATGGGTCGAAGCCCAGTTCGATTGATCCAAATTATGTATAAATACTCGACTACTGTGGTGTCAAGTTCAGACAAACGTTACTCGATTTTGGCAGTATCGAGTTATTTGCGAGTTGTCCCAAGAACAAAACCGATACTCGCCTGTTTCTTTTGTTGTCTGTTGGAGCTCGTTTGGTCACACCATCTACGTTATGTTTATTGCAATTTTCGTGAAGCACTTGTGCATTGCAATAAATATACTTGTTGCTTTTGAGATTGCCCTTGATATAAATAATTTGTAGAAGCTGGAAATCATACCAAACATAGAAGTTGTAGAAGCTGGAAATGGATTTATTTAAAAACATAAGGCACTGCTACCTATTAAGAACTACAATTTACATGTAACTGAATTGTTTGCTTGACCAGCTTAGTGAAACCCCATCTAGTATATACATTAATACCATTAACAAAGTGCATGACCACATAAGTACAGAAATTAGTATCAACTTCCAAGCAAAAAATGACCAATCTAACACCGTCTTCTTGTCATGTGCCCGTTCAACTGGAAATGTTCAGGTGCTTCCTCAGGCGGTAGTGATCATCCTGGCTGCGCAACGTACGTCCGTTATCACCCATCCACCTTGGCTACCGTACCTACTGTAAACAGTTCAAATATGTTATGTATAATGGACGTGTATAAGTTATTAACAAACAACATAGCCATAACAACGCTCAGATATCAAACTCATTTCACGATTCTCTAGTGAGCACCATATTTAAATACCAATTGGACTTATCTGCCTATCCATGCATGAGCAGCAACGTGTCTTTCATGACTAGTCCAAATACTTACTATGGCAATAGACAACAATTTACTAGTACCGAGTTGTTAACAGTCACGGAACAATTTATATGACAAAAGTTGTTAAGAAATTTCATCTTTACCTATGATGTAGCTCCACCGCTCGTTGACTCCACATTTCGAGTAGGACATGTTCTATGGTTGTGCCCTTCTTGGCGACACAACCCACATCTTGACTTTGGTCCATTCTCGATCCATAGGGAGGTAGGCAACTCCCTATCATCCTCATCCATCTCATTGTGGATTCGTGTGGACTTTGGCCGACTCTTAGCCCAGATCAATCGTGGATTGGGCATGACTAGTCTAGTTTCTTCCAGATCTGGCCATGCTAATCTGGAATAACGGTTGGAATACCGATTCGTAGCTATGGTACCTATGAGTCACGCTATAGCAAGGATCAATAAATTGCTGCGCATCATGCTTATACTTAGCACGCATTGCTATTACATGCGAACACGGGATCTTGTACGCTTCCCATTTCCCGCACGTGCATGTCATACCCCGAAGATCAACCCTATGCGTGTGTTGTCCACCCCCATTACTAAGAGGATTACCCAGTGTGTCAACCTGATATATCCGCACTTGTGCGCACATCCGTGTCACCATATGGTCCTTTGCCTTCACTTGATTTTTTTCAAACTTGTCCATGGCATACTTGCGCCATTCTTGACCCGCTTCCAACTGATCTAGAGTGAGATTATGACGAGCGTCAAAGTAGGAGTTCACTTTGAAAAAGGTGAACCTCACCATTGCCATTATTGGTAAGCTGTGTGCACCTTTCAGTACTCTATTAAAGTTCTCCAATAGGTTGGTTGTCTTTGCTCCATATCGACGCCCTCCGTCGTGTGCAAGTGTCCACTTTTGTTTGTTTTCAGCTTCGAGGTACTTGTGTGCAACCGGCTTGACATTGCGAATTAATTCCAATGTGGCTTCAAACTTTCTAACTTGATTTGCACTTGCTGCCCTCCATACCAAGTTCTTCAACACCAGAATTTTCCATTTTGTGTTCACATTGCTGGCTACATGGCGAAGGCAATACCGATGATGGGCTGTGGGAGGTTGCAACCAAGTCATACTTGTGTCATCAAAGCAGGCTTTTATCCTTGAATGTCGGTCAGAGATGATGCAAAGATTGGTCTGGTCCGTAACAAATCGTATCAGGCATGCCAAGAACCATCCCTATGTCTCCTTGCTCTCACTCTCAACAACGGCAAACGTAAGCGGATAAACCTCATTGTTAGCATCTGTTGCCATTGCTATCAACAAGTTCCCCTTATACTTGCCATAGAGGTGCATTGCATCGATGCTTATCACTGGCCTACAATGCTTGAACCCTTCAATACACGGACCAAAAGCCTAAAAGGCACAATTAAATGTGCAAGTTCCCAGCACACCACGGTTGTCACACTTCAACTGTGTCACTGTGGATGGATCTGCATCTTTTTACGCCGCCAGAAACTAAGGCAATTCTGTGTATGACTCATCAAAATCCTCGTAGATGGCCGCAACCGCCTTCTGTTTTACATCCTAAACCTTATAGTAAGACGCCCAATGGTCGTGCTTCACATGCAGTAGACTATGCAGGGTTGCTATCGTTCTTGAAATGTCTTCTCGTACGTATAACTCAAGTGCGATTGCAATGAACTTGGAATCCATCATCCTTCCATCATGATCCACCTGGAGAGACGAGCAAGTGTGGGGACCCTTACATGTTGAGATCACCCACATCTTGTGCCTTTTGCTGCATATAGCTCGAACTAACCACGGACATGCATCGTGTACACACGTTACAACCAATCTCTCAGGGTCTGACTTCATGTACTTAAATTTCTTATTGAGCCCCATGGAGAACATGGTTAATGCGTGCTAAACCGCAGCTTTATTCTTAAATAGCATCCCCTTGCTTGGTTCGTCCCCCGGGCGCCAACTCATCAGACCTGTTTCTAAGGAAGGTGATGGGTCATGAATTTTTTCCCATGTGTTTGACGTGAACCATTCGGGGATAGGGTTCGGATTGGGGCAAGCATCCACATTGTTTTCAACTTGTACTTCGTCTAAAAATTTCGGATTGTCCTCCGGTCCATCATTATCAATAAACTCCTCATACACATCTCAAATGTCATCCATTTCGATTGTCTCATCCAAGTAGGTATGGATATCTTCATTTCTGTGAGTATACCCTCAACCCTCACAGGTATGGATAGACCTTAACACTTCGGTGTCTTCAATATTGTCCATAGCAACCACATTGTGTGGTCCAACGTTGTAGGCCAAAGACGTCTCGACTGGAACTGAAAGGTACACGATGGTTACAGGAACTGATTCTTGCTCTCCAGCTCCACTGGCATACTGCGAACCCCCGTCAACATTAAACCTAACAGGGTCAACAATTACATATAAGTCAAAACCTATGAATTGCGGTGCCCGCTTTATCACTCCCCACATTATGTCCACATCATCGTCACATTGTAACAGAATTGAATTGTAGAAAACTTGGGTACCACCAGTTGCTAAGGAGCCCGAAATACAATGGAGATGTCATAGGAATCCTTGTCTAACCCCAAAGTTGACATTATCTTCCCTTTCAGTCTTCTCATGTGTTTCCCACGTTTCACTTCAATAAGCTTTTGCTTTTGGTTCGGACCTCGATATGATAGCCCGTGCAAATCATTAATATATGCCTTCTCGTCGTAGTAAACGTAGAAGTAATGCAGACTCATAACGAACTTGAACCACAAATAGTAATAGTTGTATCATGTTGTGTAATATTGTGAAACCATAGTCTAACTATATATGGCCTATGTGGCTTTTTAGGTTTTCATGCAGCTAAACAAACCTAAGCAAATTGATATTGACAACCCCATCATTTGTTACTTGGTTCACATTGCGAGTCATAAAGTCTTGATGCTAATTAACATACTATTGAATAATTGTATCATCTAGTCCATCATCGTCGCTTAAATTCGAAAACAAATATGTTCGCACAATGTGTTTGGGTTTCATGTAGGACATTGTTAAACAAATGAGAATTCAGAAGCATTGCAAATATCAGATATCTTAATTCCTACCATGCAACATGTACCACAAAGTGCTGTGAATTAGATACCCCCCATTGAAGACCCAGTTCATTCAATATTGTCGTGTTAACATAAATCGTACCACATTATTATGTTCAGATACCCCCCATTGAGTAGACCCAGGTCGTTGAAAAAATTTGTGTTATCATAAATTGTACTACATTATTGTGTTCAGATACATCTAGATTGAAGACCTACAGCATTGAAAGAATTTGTGTTATCATAAATTGTACCACATTATTCTGTTCAGATGCATCTAGAGTGAAGACCCACAACATTCACAAAATTTGTGTTGTTATAAATTGTACCACATTATTATGTTTAGATACCCCTGTTGAAGACCCACAATATTCACAGAATTTATGTTATAAATTGTTATCAGTCATTACCTATCAGGTGAGATGTTGACAGAACGGAGAAGACGTGGAGCACAATGAAATATGCACTTGGTGAAGCTAGTGAATTATACTTGAAACTAGCAGTAGAAAACAAACACAATGGTAGAACTCTCAAACCGGTCCACGTTCAGAAGAGAGCCCCACAGAAAGAAATGCATGGCAAATGTCCCGTGGTCCCAGAGGGTGGGGGAGGAAATAGTCGCATAGTACTCGAATTTATATAAACCGAGTTTCTATAACTCGGTTATAGAGAAACTGAGTACCATTAAGGGGTGGTATGATTGCCAGTAAAACTCGATTATACTGAAATCGAGTATTGTAAATGTAACCTAATTATAGTTGGGCAGCAATTATGCATACTCGTCTTTGTGACAGGCGAGTTATATGTGTTACTCGATATACGGATAATTGAGTACTATACTTGACATTACAAAGGCCGATTATTTGACTCTTTATTAAAGAAAACTTCCTCTCATTATCTGGTTGGGGGGTATGACCAAAAGAAAACAGTCAGAGATGGAGAAGAGAAGCCTCCCTCCTTCGCTTCTAAAGGTAACATGCCCACATGTTTTATAGTTATGATTAAACAATTTACCACTATACAATTATAGATTATGCAACTGTTTATCAATTCTTGGAACAAGTGACGTCGAGGTTGTTGTAGTCCACCGGCACATGTTGGTAAAACGACAGTTAAATGGTACATGTTTATCTCATATCTCAAATTCGAAACTTGGTAAGTTCAAATATGCAAAATGTTTTGTGGTTTTCACAAACAATGCAAACTATGTTCCCCTTTCAGGGTGGCAGATACTATGTTGTTTTTATTGGTCGTGCTCCTGGCATATACAACAATTGGGCAGAAGCAAGTAGACAAGTTCATAAATTCGTAAACGCCAAATACAGGTCATACAAAGATCGACGGGAAGCAGAATCTGCATACATGGAGTTCTCGCAACGTAATGGTAGGAGCATGCAGTATGGTACTTCCCCATCGTGGACATCTCCTACCATGTCGACATCAAACCCAGGGGGGACGTCTCAAAGCGAAAGAATTAGCTATTGCGATGGAGACGTTAGGAACAGATTGTTGAGGTATCAGTTAGACGTTGCCATTGAGGAGCGTGACCACGCAAGGAGGATTGCAACCTTGAGTACTAACATGCTCAGTGAAGTGGTAGCCCATGTTATGGGCGATGATGAAGTTCATGATTCGACACAACAAGGAAGTGCAAAATGAAGGCGAAACTATGGCTCCTGCTTATGGTATTTATGAATGTTTTGGCACGATCCTACTTGTATATTTGTGAGGTACTTAAAGTTTATGTATCACATTAGAAAGAGTCAACAAAAAGCTAAATATTTTCAATTTTATTTATATATATTATAGAATTTTTAGCTATAATTATAATTTTATTCAGTTTATTTAAATAAGAAAAATGAATCAATCCAAACACATAGAATCTGGGTTGCACTTTAACGATGTCTCCTAATCGCATGGCGTTTACTAACAAAGTCAATAAAATCTTGAATGGATATTTGTTTGGATTTATTGGGAATAGTCAAACTTAGAGAAAGGTAAATTATTACAAAGTCAATTATTTGGATTCAATAATAATAAATTCACATAATCAACCGCATTAGGCTATTAGAGTACTACATGTTGAGACCCTCTAATTGAAATCTGTAAATACTCTTTTGTATAAAATTCAACACATTTTGAGCCCTTTCTGATTCTCTTTTCTCGTAACTCATTTTTTAATATTAAAAATAGAAGAAAAAAGAGAACGATGCCCGTGACTAAAATGAGTGGTAAAAATATTTCCTAGTCTCTTTCCAATAATGTCAAACTAGGTTGAATTAACTCAAAGAGTTTCACACTCAGGTTGGGACCCAAGTTTTGAAAATCACCACATTATTAAAAACTAGAGTTAGTATACATGCAAATCATGACCACCGGAGTGTGAAATCTAGTATAGTAAAGTATTATAGTTTTTGACTTTATTACAAGTGGAGATCTTGGGTTTTATGACCTTTATTCTTTATAAATTGTTAGACATTGCAAAGTTAAAATTTTCTTTTTTCATTTAACCACCAAAAAAAGAAGAATAGAAGGAGTGCAAATAAATGTAGAAAGTGAGCATATTACCCTCATTTTGTGTCATCAAACTATAGGGTGTATTGTGGAATCGGATCCTATCATCCGGAGTAAAACGAAGAGACGTGAAAGATAGTTGTTATATTGAAAATACATGTCCCACTTGGATAAGCAGGACCGCATAGCGCAGTGGATTAGCGCGTTTGACTTCGGATCAAAAGGTCGTGGGTTCGACTCCCACTGTGGTCGTTTGGAATTAATTTTCTATGTTGCTTTTGCGAAAATACGCTATGGGCCTCGGCACTGCTCATGTGCTTCCTCCACTGCCCAATCCAAATTTATTTTTTATTTTTGGATAAATCCTAAATCATTTGATTAAGGCTATCAATTTTCCAATTATTTTACTTAAATTTTTCCATGAACTAAAGAAATAAACTTTTCATTTAATTTTGTGAGTGATACGAACCCAAATTGGGTCATTGGGCCATTGGCACATTGCTATGTGCAATGCAAAATTGTGGCAAAATTTAATATGGGCTCATAGGACCACAAATAAAGGGGCTGACCTAGTGGTACAAGAAAAATAAACTCTCTACCCACTATTCCCTCCAGCAAAATAATCCTTTTAAATCAAACGAAAGCCTGAAACCTACTAGCATTTAATCAATACTCAAAAGCACTTGCTTGATATTTTCCTGTTAAATGAAATGACCTAATCAATCGTGAATTTAATAATTTTACGCATTATTATCTAAACAAAAGCAGCCAGCTTTTCCCAATAACTTGTCCCCTAGATGCTCTAAGCCATTTTACAAACGGCCAGACAGCTAAGGAGAGCTTTGGATATAGCCAATTTCAGTTTTCTTTCTTCTCCAGCTTATTTGGCTTATCGCCCATTGTCTTTAACGACTCATCATACATAGAAAGAAAGAAAGACAGGATAAAAAGTTTATTGTAGTTTAGGCCGGCCAGAAGTTAGAAGAGCTACAACCTACATGGTCCATATGAAACGGCCTCCTAATTGAATTGCCGACCAAGAAAGTGTTCAATGCAGGAGGAGAAAAGAACAGCTATAACTGAGCATAATATAAATTCAGGCACAATCTTTGGGCTATGCACCCAAAGAAAGTAAAGTAATAATGCAAGGTTATGTGATGTTGTGAGAATATGAGCCATGTGCAAAGACAATCGATTTCCTTTTGCTACTAAACGATTCAAAAGCAACATGAAGTCATGAACACCCCTAAGTACTAAGTGTTAGGGGCATATTTTCAATGTATTAGCTTATTCTTGGACAAAATGCACTTTACTTATAATTTGGTAGATCTAAGATGAGTTTAAAGTATCAAGAAGTAGGTTGAACAAACATCACAAGTGGTATCATTAAAGACATGAAGATTGAATCATGAAACAAGTTAAAAAATCTTGAAATAGTGAACCTCGACACTAGTCTTGACACAAGCTTGATACTAGCATCTACTGAGACTTAATGAGTAATTCTCAATATTAAGCTCAGCACTTCTTGATCTATTGAGCTTCTTGAATTTAGAATTCTCAAATCAAAATTTTGGCTTATAATGACTTGGGTTGTTCGGGTTTCGTTAACTAAACCTCTAGACTCTATAAAAGCATTATTTTAAAGTCATCAAAGACATAAAGACTCAATTTAGAGAATTCATATACTCTGTGAAAAGCTACTACGTTCTTGTGCGCTTTAGGATTTTAGTAACCAAGTGTTTTCAGATCTTCACTTCAAAGCATGTTGAAGTGAAGAATTTTGCAACCAACAACAATCAACCAATTGCTAGGAAGTCAGACACATATTGGGATCCGTGCATACATGAAGAAGTCTCTACAAGATCAAGTCCAATTGAAGATTGAAGTAAATGCTCAATTGTAGATTGGTAATTTGATCAAATTACCAACCTACAGTTGAACATTTACTCCTAAGTAGTGGTAAAATTCTTTATACATGTAATTGCTTGATTCTTGATTAATGATTTATTGGGAGTTGTGATCTAAAATTCATTTGGTGGGGTTTTTGCCTTATGAGAGATTTTCCTTATTCGTAAACAAATCACCGCATTAATTTAATTTTCGTTGCACATTAGTTTATTTGGTAATTTGTTTGTGCATCCATGATTTGCATTTAATTTGACCTAATTAATCAACTTGGGTAATTAGATTAATTAATTGGAGTCAATCTATAACCCAACACTAAAAACCACGAACAAAAGTATACACACTGCATCCATCTAAAGAATGAATGTTGTGTCATGCAAAATTTTGTCTACCCCTTGAAGCAAGAATATTTTGTCTAAAAGGGCCAAGTAAACATATTAGCTCAGCAACATAAGTTGCTCTCTATTTTTTAATAGATATGATAAGAAATCATCCTATTGTGCTCATGCCATTAAGTCAAGACACTAATTAATTAATATAGTTGCTTTTAGTAATCAAAACTCTATGGTATATTTTCAAGGCCAAGAAGATGCATTTTCTGGAGAAATCGGTTGACGGAAACTGATGATTGATTCTAACTTTCTGATGATAATGTTAATACTGCAATGCAATTTAGCAATTGATCATTACCGAACATTCATCAAACACTACACCATCTAATGCTTCGGGTGGCACCTCAATTTCAGCAAGAAATATCCACATTACATCAGCTGTAAAATATTACACATATGCTCAAATATTAGAAGGGCAAAGAATTAATAAATGGACATGCTTGGAAAATTGTGTTAAGCCTAGCCACAACCATGGAAGAAGTAAGAACCTTGACAATCAGATATATGAAGGGACCGGCAAAATTTGTTTGGCAATCTTGTTCATAATGATCAAACTAGGAAAGAAATAAGTATCAGAATTAACTGCAGACTTTCAATAGGATCATTGCACTAGAATGTCTGCATTTACACCTTAATTGCATACTTTCACGTTGGAAAGTACATCACTCTTCTTCTCTTTCTGCCTCTAAAGATGCCTAAAAGAAACACAAAAACAAAAAAGCATTTAAGAAACTGTGGATTAGAATAAACATCAGTCATAACAATGACTAAGATGGATGATAATTCTAACACTTCAAAGATAAAAAGTAGAGCAGCTTTTATGGCACATCCACTCCAAATTCATGCCAAAGAAATAAAACCTGCTTGTATGATAGACAAAACAACAGCATTTCCCTTTCTTTTTTCTTTTTCTTTTTTTGAGAAGAACTGCATTCCATTTGAGTATATATTGAAATGAGAATATCAAAGAATCACTACAAGGCAAAGCAAAAGCACTAGTGAAATCAACTAAAAGACTGATTTTATAATCTTCGTAACAGGAATCATAAGCAAACAGCTTATACAACGCAAAGCTTAAATAGAGCTGAATACCTATGAAGCACAAGTATGTTTCCAGATTTAGGTGCGGATGCGGGACTCGGAAATTTTTGAAAAAATAGGGTGCGGGGGGTGCGGCAATTAAAAAATTATTAAAAATATTTTTATTTACATATTTTATATATTGCTAAGTATGTTTTTTTATATAACTAGTCACTAATCCGTGCGATGTATAGGATAATTTAAAGCAAGTTGTTGACAATTATTTTTGTTGAAAGTAAGTAATTAGCCTACTGAAAGAAATAAGTTTTTCTTGACATTTTTCCTTCAGAATAATTTTCATAAACTTAGAATAGTAGGTGTTGCAGTCCGTCAATGATCAACAGCTATAAAAAGATGGCCAAATCCCAATTACACTACGAATAATAACCTATAATTATATATATATAAATTACATTTCCACTTTTTTTGACTGATCACACAGAAGTCATTATTAAAAAATAATAAAATAATAACGCAATGATACAAAAAAAGAGAGAGGGGTGATGAAACATAAATTTGACATAGGCACCATAAATTAATATCGAAAACTAAGAGCATACTCAGAAACTTCAAACTTCAAAGAGTCTCTCAAGTATATAGAGCCCCTAAAACAATTGGGGTAAAAAACCATTTTAAGAGTGGAATATTCTTAGATTTCTTCATAAATTAAAATAATAAATGAAATTAGCCTTTTATAGTCATCATTATTATATTTCCGCAAAAACTAAACATGATAATCACAATAACAAACTACAAAATTTGTACTAAAATTATAAACTTTGACACTTTCAATGACAATAACTATCAAGCTGGTAGCAGGAAAAATTAAATTTGAATCATAATGGACATTAAATTATAAGCTTACTATTTCAATCAAATTTAATAGAAGATTGGAATAATCCAAAAAAAAAAAACCAAAAAGTACCTCTCAAAATATGATTTTGAATAACATTTAGCATCAACTTAACAATAAATTAAGGATAATTAACATATAAAATTTAAATAGTAAAGTCATTTTGGAAACATCATATAGCCAAGTTTCAACCAATATAATCAAATCCCACAACCAATATAGTCATTTTGTGTGTTTATTATATACAAAAAAGAGTGATTGAAATGGTGAAAATTTCAACTGGGTTTCACACTACAAACAATGATGCATGTTTAAAAGCATAGAAACAAACACAATATACACACTCATATTAGACGTGTATTGTGCATATTTTGAAAGAGGAATTTTATCAAACAGCTAAACTGCATTCAACTGAGAAGCAAACCTTTTAAAGCCATATAAAATTTAAATAATCAAGTCATTCTAAAAACATCATATAGCCAAGTTTCAACCAATATATTGAAGATACAACAGTACTAAGAGGAACATACGCCATAATTAGCATTCAAGAGGGGCCTGTGGAGTATTTACAAAATATTGTTTGTCCCTAGTTGCCAAAGTTTTTGCTAGTGCATAAAAACACAGAGACAGCCACACATGAGAATTCGAAGAGAGAACAAAGTGAATAGATGATGATCAAACCATATAAGAGGAGCTCATGCACAAACACAAACAATCAGAGCTCTAAGAGCCAAATATTTCAGAACCCATCACATGCACACCCAACCTTGATACCTTATCATTCACTTCCGAAGAAACCCCATGCCTTGTCTTCATCTTCCTTACATGGATTCTCACTTTTGTCAGATTCTCTTATGGTTTCTTGATATATTCTAAAATTTCAAAGATGAAAAACATATTAGATCAGTTAAATTCAAGACTTATTCAGACGCAAACAAAGATTAGCAACTCAAGTAAACTCAATGTGAGATCACAAAAACTATATATAATATAAAACTGATGATAAATTTACACATTTGTAACAAATTTAATGCATTAGATACGTTGATAGTACACCAAGTTTCAACTTGTGTGTTTTTTCAAAATAATTGAAAGGCAAAAGGCAAAGAAGAGGCAGAGTCGGGTTTTAGAAAAGTGTTTTACGTTTTTATTTTTTATTTTTAATATTGTGCTGACATGAAAAATTGTGGAAACTTTTTGGTTTTATATACATACATATATATATATATATATATATATATATATATATATATAAAATAATAATAGAAAACTCATATAATAATAATAATAATAATAATAATAATAATAATAATAATAATAATTGTAAGTGCACAATTGTACTCGGACCTAAAAACAAGTGTTGGGCTCAGGCCCAATGAGCCTTATACAATAAAATTTATAGAGAATGAGTTCGAAATCTAGATTCGGGATGTTGGAAGTTGGTTAACAGGCTAGAATGCCACAAACTGTGCAAATGATAAACGAATATGACAAAGAGACCTCCTCGGACGTAAGCCGATGACGAGTTGTATAAATACTCTCTTTCTATACCAAAGTTTACAATTCTTAGTTCCTGTTTTTCTTAGCAGAAAGTGTCGATTCCCTTCTCTTTCCTCTCTCGTTTCCTTATATACTTCTTCTTTACTAGTTCATCCACGTGTCACACAAATCTTCCCCTTAGATACTTGTCACATCCGCCACCTTCTTGAAGTCTTCAAACAATAGCAAGAAGGCTGAACTGTACTGTTCAGAGGTCATTTTCCCATTAATGCGGCCAGGGAGGTAGATGCAGGGTCTTTAATATGGTGGTAGCAGTTTTTTCCTCAGATATTTCTCACACATCCTTGCTTCTAAAGGGTGCTTGGATCACCCTCTTACCCATCAGTTTTTCCAGAATCTTGCCTCTAACCCCTTTGGCAAGTCCCAGGGTCATTGCCGAGCCTGTTCAAGGAGACATTCCTCCTCGAACAACTCCTCAGACCTCTACAGTGTAGACTGACTTGTGGTCCTAGAGGCCCCTGAAAAAAATAAACTGGTACCAGCCGATCAGGCCCAAAACCCAAACGTTTATTCAATAGCCTTTACCCCCCACAATTGCCCCTCAAAACGTTATTTTGCCCCTCCCATCCGAGGAGAGAAATAGAGTTTTGATCCGACCAGAGTACCTCTCACACGCTTTATAAACCGCCATGCGTGTATGAGTCCTTTCATTCCCTGAAAACGCCTCTGACGCTTCGAAAACCAGAACGTGCGCATTTATGACTGCAAGTTACATCCTGTTCCCCACGTTCGACGATGGGATGCGCATCCAACGGCCCAGATTAGCTCTAAAAATTTGAGCGGGACAATTTTATTTCGAGGCCGCCTCCCGCACGTCAAAACGCCTGGAAACCCGCGCCTTCATTCATTTCTTCAGAAATCAATCGTATCTAAGTGTCAATCATTACCTTTTCTCTCCAAAAGCTCGTGAAGAATTGCATAACCAAATCTCGTAAGTTCTTACTTTCTTTACTCATTCTTTCTCGGCTTCTATCCTCGGCTCCCATCTAAACCTCTTTTCTTCTTTAAACTCTCATTCTCGCTTCTCCTAAATGAGTAGGTTTAAGTGTTTGGTTGATACCAACGCTGGTATGGAAGGTTTTAGGGCCAAATACTAGATTATTGATAACGTAGGTCTAAGGTTTTGCCCAGTAGAAGCCGTAGGCAACACTAGAAGAGAGGGATAAGTCATCATCCCATAATTGCCTTCATAGAAGGTGGGATGACTCTCCCCATGAGAAACGTGACCAGTGAATACCTTCGCAACCATAGGTTATGCCCAGACCAATGCGCACCAAACGTGTTTAGGGTCTTAGGTAGTGTCGATGCTCTGAACGAGCAAATGGGTCTAAACCTCACATAGCACGACGTTGCCTTTATGTACGAGTGCCACAAACTCAAAAATGTAGGATATTACATTAAATCGCGGTCTAGCATAGTTAGGCTGATTTCCTGTCTTCCTAAATCCAACAAAGGCATGAAGGACGACTACCTCATCACCTCAGGAAACTGGTATGATGGTCCTCACTTCCCAGTCAAATGGGGAGAACCAGGTGTGACTCCTTAGGAGTTAGATTTACTAACCCATGATTCAATCCCGCTGCCTTTACCACTTTTTAATTTTTATTGCACATTATTCCTTTTTGTCTTGATGTTTATCACTAGTCTGACCATGTTTTTCTTCTCGGATGTTTCTCCTCACAGATAAACAACACGTACGCCCACGTCTCAGCTTCTGCAACGTTGCCGACCTGAATCGTGTCCTTCGCTCTGAAGTCTTCGTGAGTGAAGATTTACAAGTGAGAGCTACATACCTGATACTAGGCTACGACCCCATATCAGTGGACTTCCAAGAAATTGAAAATGCAATCATTGCGGGAGATAGGCGATGCAGAAGGATAGACGTGGAAAGACCAGGCTTCCTTTCCAACCGCGAACTTCCCGACGACCCCACCACCATTCTGTACACACGCCCTATCGTAGCGATTCCCCTCTCGGCGCATTCCCAGACGACCGCCGTTCGAGAAGGGTAAGCGTCCTCGCAACACTCGTTGGTCGAGGAGATAGACCAATTTCAACTCGAGGACGTCGAAAGGCCTTGAGGAGACCCACTTGTCATTCTCTCGGACGAGGAACACGAGCCCGCCGAGACTTCGGGGATACAAGGTTTGGTGATTGCCCAACCTGACTCCAGCTCCGAAGAAAAAGAGATGGACGCTTTAAAGCAATTGATGCACAAGAGGGGCGCAAGAGTCTCTCAAAAGGGAACAGGTGGGTTGCAAGGCCCTCCGTGCCTACCCCTGCCCCCTCCTCCCTCCAATCCTAAGCCTCCCGTTGCGGAGCTTAAGAAGAAGAGGAAGAGTGAGGCCGAGGATACAGATGCGGAGAGGCAAAAGAAGTTGAAACAACAATAACAACAACAACAACCACCTAAACCTAGCAAGGGAAAAGGACGTGCCTCCTCAGTGGAAAACAGGGAGAACAGGGACCTTACCGAGGTACGACATGCACCGGCTAACTGGTCTCCTGAGCTTAAACTGGACAGGGCACTAATCTCCTCCCAGTCTAGCATAAGGGCATTCCAGCAAGGCCATGCCCTCCACCTGGCCGACGCCTTAGAACGTCCTCTTCTTCTGCCCAAGGACATAGACGCCCTGGACAAAATGAACTAGCCACATATGTTCTTTTCATTAAAAAGGGACTTGACCCTGGTAAGTATTTGAGTCTTATCCTTACCTTATTTTTTCATTACACCTTATCGTAAGAAATATTCTTATGTACTTGAGACTTGTGTTACTAATAGTGCATTCATTTTTATATTTCACCACAGGCCATCCAGGAAGTCTTTACTGTCGAGAAATGGGTGGAGGATTCTCGGAAGAAGGCTAGACTTGAACTGGAGCTTAGGCAGGAGACCGAGAAGTCCTTAGGCCAGGCTCTTGCACAGAATGAGAAGCTAACCACATAACTGGCGGAGCTAAAAAGGGAAAAAGACAGTGCTGAGGCTAACCTAAAGATAATGAGGACCCAGGTGGAGGGGCAACGCAAGCTTCTTCGTCAAAAGGATGAAGAGTTATCCAAAACTCAACAGGAACACTCTGACTTGAAGAAGGAGCTTGCTAGGATGAAGGATGAGGCTCGTACCTTCAAGGACTCCATGGAGGCCACAAAGAAGGCCGCTTACAAGGAAGGGGTAGTGGCGACAGAAAACCAGCTAACTGAGGAGTTCGCAAGGCTGTGTCGAGAGTATTGCCCGCAAGTTTGGGAGGAAGCCTTAAATGTGGTAGGGATTCCCTCAACTTCCGAGCTGAGGAAGCCCGAAAACATTTGGGTTTCCCTAGACATCCAGGAGATAGACGAACTTCCTCCTGTCGCCCCTGCCCCTAAGACAGCACCTTTCATGCTCCCTCCCATGATCCCAGAGCCTATTCCTACTCCTACAGAACCTACAAGTTCCAATAAAGAGAAGGAACAGGTTGAAGATGCCGAGAAGACTACGAGCCAAAACGCCGAGCCTAATGTCCCTCCACCTGTGGCGATAGACAAGGGAAAATAAGCATAGTCCTCATTTGAAGTAGAACTGAAACGCATAGAGGCTGCTAGCACTTCGGAGCAGAACCCCCCTTCAAAAGCTTAGGGTCTAGGCTAGTTAGGACTTCTCTCTTTTTTTTTTCTTTTTTTTTTTTTGCTATGTAAAAAATTTTTAAATTTTTTGCTTGGAATGTACATTAACAGTAATTAATGAGAAACTGTCCAGTTTAATTTTCATTTGACTTGCAATTTTTAGTATAAGGATACCCATCAGCACAAAAATGAATGATTGGAATAGCTAACTCTACCTGCAATACTTCAATTTGTTATGACCTTAAATAGAAGTACACTTAGCTTATACTTTGCTAATCACGCCTCAAAAGCATAACATATGTGACATAGCTATATACAATAAAAAACTTAACCTCGAATTTCATTTGGGGCATAAAGCAATCCAAGTGTTTCATCAACACCTCAATACTAATGTGATATGGTTCTTGCTAATATTCTCAAAATAGAGGGTTCAAGGACCCAGCATAACCAAACTTCCTTTCTACAGCGAGTAGGATGTCAATTTTTAAAAGGCATATGGTCCGAGGACCATACATGTCCAAGTTTTTATCTCATACTTAGAAATTATAACTTGAAATGTTAATTTTCCCAAAGTAGAAGGTTTGTGGACCCGACATAACTAAGGTTCTATTTAACACATGATAAGATATCAATTTCCACAAGGCATGTGGTTCGAGGACCATGCATGTCCAAGTTTCTGTTTGATACTTAATAAGATATCAATTTTCACAAGGTATGTGGTCCGAGGACCATACATGACCAAGTTTCTGTTTGATACTTAGAAATTGTAACTTGAAATGTTAATGTCCCCAAAATAGAAGGTCTGTGGACCCGACATAACTAAGGTTCTGTTTAACAAATGATAAGATATCAATTTTCACAAGGCATGTGGTCCGAGGACCATGCATGTCCAAGTTTCTATTTGATACTTAATAAGATATCAATTTCCACAAGGTATGTGGTCCGAGGACCATGCATGACCAAGTTTCTGTTTGATACTTAATAAGATATCAATTTCCACAAGGTATGTAGTTCAAGGACCATATGTAACCAAGTTTATGTTTGATACTTAGAAATTGTGAGAGATAAACCTAAGTACATATTGATAATTTGAACAACGAACGATAAAAGTGCTTTTTATTAATAATAATACATTCGTAGGTTATTTACATTCCAGGGGCGCTGTACAATTTTTTCATCTAAATCAGCTAATCGGTATGATCCTATGCCTGCTACAGAAATGATCCAATAGGGTCCTTCCTAATTTGGTCATAGCTTTCCCCATACTAAGTTTTTGGCAGTACCCACAACTCTTCTCAACACCAGATCTCCAGGTGCTAGTGGCCTTAGCTTCACATGGTCATCATACCCTCGTTTAAGCTTCTGCTAGTAATAAGCCATTTGGACTATAGTAGCCTCTTGCGGCTCCTCAACTAGATCCAGGCTTTTTTCCAGGAGACCATCGTTATTTTCTAGGTGAAAAGAATTTGTCCTTAGAGTGGGGAAACCAGATTCCAAAGGTATCACCGCCTCGGCCCCATAGGTCATAGAGAATGATGTTTCTCCAGTAGATCTGCGCGGCGTAGTCCGATACGTCCATAAAACATGTGGTAGCTCCTTTACCCATCTACCCTTCGCGTCATCTAGCCTCTTCTTGAGTCCACTGACTATGACTTTGTTAACAGCCTCGGCCTGCCCATTTCCCTGAGGATAAGCTAGGGTGGAGTACCTATTTGTGATGCCCATTTCACTACAATACTTCCTGAAAACTCTACTATCAAATTGAACGCCATTGTCTGAAATAAGTGTGCGAGGTACCCCAAATTTAGTGATAATATTCTTCCATATAAACTTCTTGGAGTCGATATCCCTAATATTTGCTAAGGGCTCAGCTTCAACCCATTTAGTGAAGTAATTGGTTTCCACGAGTAGCCATCTTTTGTTTCCCACAGCCTTCGGAAAAGGCCCAACTATATCCAGTCCTTATTGAGCGAATGGCTACGGACTGGACAAAGGATGAAGGACACCCCCAGGCTAATGAATGTTGGGAGCAAACCTTTGGCATTTGTCACACTTTCTCGCATAGTCCTGAGCTTCCCTTTGCATATTGGGCCACCAATATCCCTGAGTCAGAGCCCTATGGGCTAAGGACCTTCCCCTAATATGGCTTCCGCAAATTCCCTCATGCAATTCTTTCAAAAGTGTCTCCGTTGCCTCAGGATGTACACATAGCAAGTATGGTCCGGAGAAGGAGCGTTTATACAATTTTTGATCCTCGTACAACTAGAAACGAGGCGCCTTTCAACGAATCTAATCTGCTTCAAACTTGTCCTCGAGGAGAATATCGCTTTTTAGAAAAGATACCACAGGGTCGATCCAACTAGGTCTGGGCCTTATCAGATGGATACGGACGGCACTTGCAGTGGTCAGAGTTGGTTCTAGCAAGTCTTCAACGAGGACAATTCTAGGCAAACACTGAGCTGAGGATGTCGCCAAAGTGGCTAACGAGTCTGCATGTGTGTTTCCACTTCTAGAAACGTGGGAAAGGATAAAAGAATCAAACTCGGATTGTAAACACTTGACCTGGGTCAGGTACTCTTGCATTCTTGGATCCCTAGCTTCCATGGTCCCCGTCACTTGGCCCACAACTAACTGAGAATCCGAAAACATATGAACTTCCTTTCCCCCCATTCTACGTACCATATTCATACCAATCAAGACCACTTCGGACTCGGCCTCGTTATTAGTGGCCGAGAACGCCAATCTCAATGATTTTTCAAAGACGATTCCCTCAGGGGACACCAAAACAAGTCCAACCCCAAACCCCCTTTGGTTGGTTGCCCCATCAACATACACACTCCAAATTGGTGGTCCTTTGCTTGTGATCATGCCAACTGATTTTTTATCCATGTGTGATTCCTTTGCAGTTTCTTCTAATAATGGTTCGGTGAACTCTGCCACCAGATCCGTGAGAACTTGGCCCTTCACCGAGGTGCGTGCCATGTATTTGATATCAAAAGCTCCCAGAATAGTTCCCCACTTGGCTACCCTCCCGAATAGTCAACACTTCTCAATACTGACTTGAGAGGCAGTTAGGTCAAAACCACCACAGTGTGGGATTGGAAATAGTGAGGAAGCTTCCGCGTGGCATGGACTACAGCCAGAATTGCCTTCTCTAAAGGCAAATAACGCACTTCAGCTTCATTCAAGGATTTGCTAACATAATAGACCAGTCTCTGTACCCCGCCGTCGTCCCTTATAAGGACCAGGCTGACTGCATAGACGGCCACAACTAACTATGTAAATAGGATTTCATCAACCTCCGGCCGAGACATAATGGGTGGCCGGGAAAGATATTCCTTAAGTTGCTCGAAAGCTAAAGCACACTCCTCGGTCCACTAGAATCCTTTCTATTTATTTAACAGCTGGAAAAAAGGTCTGCACCTGTCAGCTGACTGAGAGATAAACCTGCTAAGAGCAGCGGTCATTCCGGTCAACTTCTGAACTTCCTTTGGATTCCGAGGTGGTTGCAAGCCCTGAATGGCTCTGACCTGTGCTGGATTCACCTCTATTCCTCTATGAGTCACCATGTAGCTTAGGAACTTTCCGGAACCCACCCCAAAAGAACACTTTGAGGCGTTATGGCGCAGCTTGTACTTCCAAAGTACTTGAAAGGTGTCGTCCAAATCTTTTACATGCATAGGTATTGCCTTACTCTTTACTACAATATCATCCACATATACTTCAATGGTCTTTCCAAGCTGTGATTCAAATATTTTGGTCATCATCCTTTTGGTAAGTAGCCCCGGCATTTTTCAATCCGAATGGTATCACTTTGTAGTGGTAATTCCCCGTTGGAGTTATGAAAGCAGTCTTCTCCTAGTCATCCAATGCCAATGGTATTTGGTGATAACTCTAGAAAGCATCTAAAAAACTCATCCGAGGATGTCTGACCGTAGCATCCACCAGCTGATCAATGTGTGGCATCGGGAACGAGTCCTTTGGGCAGGCTTTGTTTAGGTCTGTGAAGTTCACACACACTCTCCACTTTCCGTTCTTATTCTTCACCACAACTGTGTGCGCCAACCACTCCAGGTAGAAAACTTCTTTAATAGCACCAGCCCTTTTGAGCTTGAGCACTTCTTCTTTGACAGCCTCAGAATGCTCTTTGGAGGATCGCCGAAGTGGTTGCCTCCTAGGAACAACGACAGGGTTGACATTCAGATGATGACAAATGAAGCTTGGGTCAACCCCTAGAGCCTCATAGGTATCCCAAGCAAAGACATCGATATTTTCTTTCAAAAACTCCACCAATTCCATCTTCTCTTAGTGTGATAACCGTATCCCAACTTGAAAGAACCTCTCGAGGTCATCGGCTATTAGAAACCTCTCCAGATCTTCACACATGGCCTTCTCTGCTGTCACTGCATCCGGCGCATCCAGAGTTGTTAATTGCTATAAGTCCTTCCCAGCCAAGGCCGAGGACTCTGATTTGGCTTGATGTAGTACTACAGCCGATATGCATTGCCTTGCCATTGATTGGCTGCTAGGAATTTCTTCGATGAGTCCCTCCGAAGGGAATTTTACTTTAACATGCAAAGTCGAGGAGACAGCACCCAAAGCGTGCAACCAAGGCCTGGCAAGGATGGCCGTGTATGAAGAATATGCGACAACCACAATAAAATCCACCTCGATCGTTTCAAAGCCAGACTGTACAAGCAATCGAATCTGTCCCTTTGGTATGACAACCTTCCCTTCAAAGCTTATCAGTGGCGAGTCATAAGGAGTGAGATCCGCGCCGCTTGAATAAGTCAGGGTACATAATATCCGCGCCGCTGCCTTGATCGATCATCGCCCTTTTGACGTCGTAATTCCCTATCCTCAAAGTGACCACCAGGGCGTCATCATAGGGTTGGATGGTCCCAACCTTATCCTCCTCCGAGAATCCTAAGATAGGCACATTCCCTTTAATTCTCTTCGGCTTTGAGCCCGAATCCTCGGCCTGGGAGTGTGATACCATTATCACCCTGGTAGGACAGGAACCGGTCCTGCTAGGTGCAGCGAAGATGACACTAATCGTTCCCAAGGGCGGCCGAGATGAGTTGTTTTTCTGATTATTTGAACCTGACTGACTGCCCTACCTGTTAGGTTGGTACAGGTGTTGTTTCAATTTCCCCTCGCTAACAAGCTGTTCCAGATGGTTCTAGAGGGTCCGACAATTCTCGGTAGTATGACCCACATCCTAATGGTACTGGCAAAAAAGATTCTGATTCCGTTTCGTAGGATCCCCCGCCATCTTACTGGGCCATTTGAAGTAGGGTTCCTTACAGAATTTCTCCAGTAGTTGGTGCACTGGTTCTTGGAATACAGTATTAACTGCTTGAGGAGTGGCTGAGCTAGACTGCCCAGTGTAATCTCTCCTCGGCTTATTGTTATGGTACCTATCCGACCTGAAATCCCTTATCTCTTGCGGGATAACCTTCGCCTTACCCTTACCCTGTTGTTGATCTTCCTCAACCCTTTTGTACACGTCAATATGGTCCATGAGGCGACATACACTCCGTACAGGCTTTTTGGTCAAGGATTTCCTCAAATCATGATCAGTGGGAAAGCCCACCTTAAAAGTATTAATTGCCACCTTGTCAAAATCTCCATCTATCTCGTTGAACATCTCCCAATACCTGTCGGAGTATGCTTTCAATGTCTCACCTTCCCTCATGGCCATAAATAATAGTGAGTCCAACGGTCGAGGAACCCTGCTACATGTAATGAACCGAGACGCGAATGCCCTAGTAAGTTCCCTGAATGAACCGATAGACCCCGACTTTAGTCCATTGAACCACCTCATAGCAACAAGTCCCAGGCTAGAAGGAAATACTTTGCACATCAAGGTTTCATTGTGAGAATGTACCGCCATCCTCTAATTAAAATGGCTCACATGTTCCACCGAATCTGTCCTGCCATTGTAAATAGTAAAGGTGGGCTGGGTGAACCGTCTAGGGAGCCTTCCATTCTCAATCCTGCATGAGAAGGGCGATTTGGAGAGTTGGTGTAATGTTCGGCTCAGAGCATCGTTCCCCAAGCCCCTAGAGGGAAGCTTCCAATGCTTACGACCTGGTAGGTCATCCCCTTCGCAAGAAAAGGTTTCACTAGGGGGAGTCCCTGACCTTGAACTGTAACTGCTTCCCCGGGATTCCCCTGAAGAAGGACTGGATGGGGGTGAAGCCCGCCTTCGTCTGACACGGCGTAACTTTTCTTGAGGTGGCCAATCTCCCTCTGCATGGCCCTAGCATTATCCTCATGGGTGGCACTGCCTCCACCACACGTATAACTCGCGTCAGGATATACGGTATGAACACTTCCCTCTCAATCCCTCCGGCGCTCAAGACGCTCAAAAAGATCTTCGGGCTGTAATCCCTGAGATTCTGCATGATACGACCTTACGCTTGCCATGATGTTCCTATTCCTTCAACACTAGACTTCCCACAGACGGCGTCAATTGTAAGCGCACAATTGTACCCGGACCCAAAAACAAGTGTTGGGCTCAGGCCCAATGAGCCTTATACATGAGTTTGAAATCTAGGTTCGGGATGTTAGAAGTTGGTTAACAGGCTAGAATGCCACAAACTGTGCAAATGATAAACGAATATGACAAAGAGACCTCCTTGGACGTAAGCCGAGGACGAGTTGTATAAATACTCTCTTTCTATACCAAAGTTTACAATTCTTAGTTCCTATTTTTCTCAGCAGAAAGTGTCGATCCCCTTCTCTTTCCTCTCTCGTTTCCTTATATACTTCATCTTTACTGGTTCATCCACGTGTCATACAAATCTTCCCCTTAGATACTTGTCCCATCCGCCACTTTCTTGAAGTCTTCAAACAATAGCAAGAAGGCTGAACTGTACTGTTCAGAGGTCATTTCTCCATTAATATGGCTAGGGAGATAGATGCAGGGTCTTTAATGTGGTGGTAGCAGCTTTTTCTCAGATATTTCTCACACATCCTTGCTTTTAAAGGGTGCTTTGATCACCCTCTTACCCATCAGTTTTTCCAAAATCTTGCCTCTAACCCCTTTAGTAAGTCCCAGGGTCATTGCGGAGCCTGTCCGAGGAGACATTCCTCCTCGGACAACTCCTCAGACCTCTACAGTGTAGACTGACTTGTGGGCCTAGAGGCCCCTGATAAAAATAAACTGGTACCAATCGATCAGGCCCAAAGCCCAAACGTTTATTCAATAGCCTTTACCCCCCACAATAATAATAATAATAATAATAATAATAATAATAATAATAATAATTATTATTATTATTATTATTATTATTATTATTATTATTATTATTATAGTAATAAGTACACAAAAGTTTTTTACAGTTGAATTATTGACAGAAGTATTAAAATAGATGAGGCTTTCCATAAATAAATAAATAAAAGATTTGCAGCCCAAAAACAAAATGAAGGATATATGTGTCAGGTATTAATATAGGTGTGGCTTTCCATTAAAAAAAAGAAAAGAAAAAAAAGGGAAGATGTGGCTCAATGTCAGTGGCTCACGTGTTTGGTCAAGCACAAAAAAAAAAAAAAAGAAGCCTTTTAAGAATCAGAACAAAGGCATTAAGAAATAGAACAAAGCTTTTTAATAAAACTTATCAGTTATCAAACGGTGGAGGCGTGGAGCTGGAGGCGCATAGAGAGACGAGAGTGAGAGGAGCTGAGTTGAGACGTGAGACGAGAATGAATCGGATAGAGCATTAGGGTTTTGTTGTTAATTCAAATGGTGTGTTTTGCACCTTTAAAAAAAAAAAAAAAAAATTCAGCCTGAATCGGCCGGTTCGGCACCAATACAGATTGAATCGGTCCATTTCGGCCGATACAGGCCGATTTGGCCAGAATTGGCACGTATCAGCGCTTGTTGGGGAAAAAAAAAAAACTAGACGCGGCACTGACACATGGGCAGTGGTGTTGCCCGCCGCACCTCCCATTAGGCCGTTTCGGATGCAGGTGCGGCACCCATTTTGCCGCGTCGGTGCTTCAGAGCTGAATACAGGTTTCCTAAAACTAAAAGCTCAAATGACTTGAAACAATCTCAGGAAACCACTGTTAGACAAAATGGCTCTTATAATCTTATGGTATCAACAGTGCTTCTACATTGAAGATGAAAAAACGCAATCTTAAGAATCTAATTTACCTTACCACAACAGAAACTTTCCCAAGGTTGCCGCAGGTCAATTTGTCTGTGAAAAACTAAACAGCCAACTACAAGAAAAAAATCTAGGAACTATAATGTGGAAGGATAATCTTGCCAGTTTGAAGTCAAATAAAACTAAACCTTATACAGCTTCTAAAAGCAATTCAATCCAAGGGACCGTAATTTGAATTTCTAACCTCGGTGCCAGTCTGGTTCGCTCATCCCAATTTCTCATTGGAATACAAGGAGCAATCAACTTTATCACATGACATTATCAAGTATAGAAGGATTGATTATATTTTATATGTTGTCGTTCTACAAGGGAAAACCTTTACCCATTACCATTTTTTTTTTCCTTTTAAATCAGCAAGTTACACATTCACCAAGGTTTTGAGTCCACTATCTCATTATTAAGGGAGATGAAAGTGTGATTCAAGCTAAAGCTCCATCGGCACCAAAATCATGCTCATAGTCTTCCCAAATAGACATGCCATTTGAGATATAGTCCATTGACTAAAAGTCTCCCCTTTTGACATTTATATCCTTAAGGCAAATAATGAATTATCAACATTCAATAACTATGTAAAGATAATATTCTTTATAAATTACCGATAGTCTTAAAAGTTTAAGTGGTTAAGAAATTAAGAGGGCGTTTGGATAGCCCGTCCACGTCCAAGTTGTGCGTTTCAGCGTTTTCAATTTTTTTTTTTTCAAGCCGTAGTTGTTGACTAATTCCACATGAACAGTGCATCCGTGCACTGTTCGTAGGCACAAATTTCGGCTTTTCGGCAATTTTTTAAATTAAAAATGGGTCTGTGTGTTATCGCGCGTTTAAAAATTATTTTGCTACATTGTTTTCAGTTTTCAGTTTTCAGCAATAAGTTCTATCCAAACGGACCCTAAGTGTCACCAAAAAGCCCATGACCTAATAGAGTAGCCCACCAATCCACTTGGTAAGTAAGCAGGTTGATTTAGTGCTATTGAGACCTATGGGTAGCCAACTAACCTCAATAGCAAGCTGATATTTTTTTTGCCATGGGCGCATGCTAGCACGCTCCAACACCTACTAGCCTATAATTTATAAGAATTTTGTTTTAGGGGTTCTAACTTGTGACATAAAAGAGAAGAGACTCTTGAGACCGCTTTCCTAACTACTAAGTTACCTAAGTAGATGTATTAAGTTATGTATATAAATCTCTATTTGCAGTTTAAAGTTTTAAATAGATAAAATGGACTTTTTACCGTTGGCAAAAGTCAATTCTTTTGACCTTTGCCTTCTTGCCATTGGATATATATATTCTTTTAATAAAAATACAATAATGTCATATTTATCCTAAAATCTATAAATACCTTCTCGTTCCTTTTATTTTTCTCACGAAAAATCTCTCAAACTCAAACTTCAAGTTCTAGAGTAACCTCATCTTTCATTATTTTTCCTGATCTCATATAATCTTTATTGAAGGCATTTGCTAATATGAAGTTAGAGGGACCCGAGTGGATACCAAAAAATCTACCATCTAAAGATAAAAATTAGTTGTGAAATTTATGTAACAAGTTATATTTCATTTTTTTAAGATAAAATTATTTAATGTTGACAAATGGATTGAGAATTGCAAATGATAGATATATGTGTAGGTTCCAACCTTATTGGGATGTATACATTTTGTAGTGATGTAATTATTCTCACCCAAATGTGAATAATGAATACATCCATATATTTATCTATTCCAATCAATAAAAGTTAATGAATGACCCTTTAAAAATGTTGTGAAAATGTTGTGGACATATCATTTCTCTTTTAATAGTTCAATTTGACAATTTATGTTTTTGACATATAATATATTTATCATTTTTAATTAAATTTCTAAGCTCATTAAAGACCCGTTAAAAGCCAATTAAATGCCCCTTAAAAGCCCATGGGTAGACCATAAAAAACCATTAGGTGCATCCCATCTTCCCAACCACTTAAGGCCCAATACACATTGCCCATGGGCTGGGCCTTGGGCCAGATTTTTCTCTTCCGCCTAGCGCGTTTAACACATTGGCTGAATAAAAATGGGTCGGCCCAGCCCATTGCTGATACTTATAAGAATCAATGAATTTAATCTAACACCTCCCTTTTCACGCGGGCCTAAATTGCCCTTATTATGTGGGCTCAAAACATGATTTGTTCTGTTATTGTTTTTGTTTTTTTTTTTTTTTTTTTTAATTTAGAAAATGAGAGATAATTAATAACATCTTAATTTGATACCATCATAAATTATTAGTTGTTCCAAAAAATTACACTGTTCCTTAACTGTAAATTTAATAATTTATTCTAATAAAAACCATACCAAATTCACGTTCACATAGACGATAAATTAAAATTCCAACTCAACAAAATCTTCGTATCAACTACTTTATTATTGTTAGTTTCTTTAAAACTTTTTGCTTATCATTTTTTTTTAAACCAAGATTATTAAGTATTAACAAAATTCCAACTCAACTACTTCGTATCAACTACTAAGCATTCTTAATATTAAAAAAAAAAAAAAAAAAAACTACTTGGGACAACAAAACATATTTTATTAAACCACAAGTCTAATCAATAGGTGAACTGAATCATGAATTAACGAGACCAGAGGTTTAAACATATTGTATCTTTATTTCATCTTTAAGCTTAAGTTTTTACGGGATTTTGATAATGTGTCATCCCTTTGAAAACCTTGATTTGGGGTATATGGTTACACATGTCAAGAACGACTACTCGTGTGGTCATTCTTTTTGGTGGGTTTGGGTCTTACTCGTTAAGCCCAACATCTTCAGAGAATTCTATGGGCCTAAATTGCTAGTTTGGGGGGTTTTCGAGGTCTATGTTAGTTTTTTCACTCGCATGAGCGCAGAAAGATTTGTTATGGTAATACCGACCATGAATACCATTGGTGACTAATGACTACATGCAGATTATGTCGTTCTCAATATTATGGAATTAGAGAAATGATATGTTGATAATATTTTTACAACATTTTTATAACAAATCCTAAGTGGCAGGTTGTTACTAGTTGTTATTGTTGGAGGAAAAAAATAATTTTCGTGTTAGGTTCAAATTTGAACAAATGACAACTAACCACATGTGATTTATTATGAAAATGTTGTAAAAATATTGTGGACGTAGCATCTCTCATAGAATAAGGTAACATATAATACTTTATGCCAGTGTCAGGATTTCAGTTCAGAAGGAAATATTAAAAGCAAAACTAATCTATAAATAATTTAATTAATATTAATAGCAAACTAAATAAACGTGTGTGTGTGTATATATATATATATATATATATATATTTGTGGGGACTAAAAGGACCTAAGTAAGTATTTGGGCATCGGGCTTTGTTAATGGGTGCTAGTTTGTTTTAGACTAAAAGCCTCCTAGAACTGTAGGTCGGCCCATGAGTCGAGAGTCCGAGGATTCGTCCTCGGACGAATAGCTCCTCGGACAGACCCACAATGACCCTGGGATTCGCCAAAAAGATCAAGGCAGAGTTCTGGAAAAACCGTTGGTTAAGAGGGAGATTTAAGCACCCTCTAGACGCAACGGTGTGAGAGAAATATCTTAAAAAAAGGCTGCTACCTCCACATTAAAGACACTGCACCTACCTCCCTAGCCGCATTAATGGGGGAGTGACTCCTGAATAGTAGAAGTCAGCTTTCTTGCTATCATTTAAAGACTTCCAGAGGGTGATAGATGAGACAGGTGTCTAATAGGGTGATTTATGTTACACGTGGATAAAGAGGGAAGGAGAAAAAGTATTTAAGGAGGGAAGAGAGTAAAGAAAGAGGAGGACAAATATTAAGAACTGTGACCTTTGAGAGAAAAAAGAGAAATAATATATAAGTTGTCCTCGGCTTACGTCCGAGGAGGTTTATTTTGCCCCGTTTGTCTATTATTTGCGAATACTGTAATATTTTAGCATGTTCATCAAGTTTTAAATATCACTAAACTAGATTGCGAGCCCACACTCTACAAATTTCATTGTTTTAGGCTCATTGGGTCTGAGCCCACGTGTGTTTTTGGGTCCAGGCGCAATTGTGCACTTACAATTGGCGCCGTCTGTGGGAATCTAGTGTAAAAGGAACTGGAACACCATGGCAGGCTTAGGCTCACACCATGCAGAATCTCAGGGATCGTAACCTGAGGATCTTTTCGAGCATCTTGAGCGCCGAAGGGATCGAGAGGGTAGCGTTCACACCGAGTATCCTAAAGCGAGTCATACTCACGGTAGAGGAGATAGTACCACCCATGAAGATGGTGTCAAAGCCATGCAGAAGGAGATCAATCATCTTAAGAGGAAGTTAGGCCGCGTCAGACGGAGGCATTCACCATCCTCATCTAGTCTTTCTTCAGGGAGATCCCGGGGAAGTAGCTACAATTCAAGGTCATGGTCGCCCCCCAGCAAAACATCCTCTTGTGAAGAGAATAGCACGCCAGGTCATAGGCACAGGAAGCTCCCCTCCAGGGGCTTGGGGAACGATGCTATGAGTCGGGCGTTGCACCAACTCTCCAAATCACCATTCTCATGCAGGATTGAGAATGGAAGACTCCCCAGAAGGTTCACCCAGCCCACCTTTACCATTTATAATGGCCGGATTGACCCGGTGGAACATGTGAGCCACTTTAACAAGAGAATGGCAGTGCATTCTCACAATGAGACCCTGATGTGCAAAGTTTTTCCTTCTAGCTTGGGACCTGTTGCTATGAGGTGGTTCAACGGTCTGAAATCTGGGTCTGTAGGTTTGTTCGGGGAACTGACTAGAGCATTCGCGTCACGGTTTATTACATGCAGCAAAGTTACTCGACCGTTGGACTCGCTGTTATCTATGGCTATGAAGGAGGGCAAGACGTTGAAAGCATATTCCGACAGGTATTGGGAGATGTTTAACGAGATAGATGGTGATTTTGACGAGGTGGCGATCAATACTTTTAAAGTAGGTCTTCCAACCGATCATGACTTGAGGAAGTCCCTGACCAAGAAACCTGTACGGAGTGTACGTCGCCTCATGGACCGTATTGACGAATACAAAAGGGCCGAGGAAGACCGACAGCAGGAGAAGGGTATGGAGAAGGTTATCCCGCAAGAGATAAGGGATTTTAGGTCGGACAGATATCACAACAACAAGCTGAGAAGAGATTACTCTGGACAGTCTGGCTCGGTGGCACCTTAGACCGTTAATACTGTATTCCGAGAATCGGTGTACCAGCTACTGGAGAAAGTCCGTAAGGAACCCTACTTTAGATGGCCCAGTAAGATGGCGGGGGATCCTGCCATGAGGAATCAGAATCTCTTTTGTCAGTACCATCAAGATGTGGGTCATACTACCGAGAATTGTCAAACCCTCTGGAACCACTTGGAGCAGCTCGTCAGTGAAGGAAAATTAAAGCAGCACTTGTACCAACCTAGCGGACAGGGCAGTCAGTCTGGCTCGAATAATCAGAGGAATAATTCATCTCGGCCTCCTTTGGGAACGATCAACGTTATCTTCGCTGCGCCTGGCAGGACTGGCTCGTGTCCCACTAGGGTGATGGCAGTTTCACACTCCCAAGCCGAGGAGTGGGGCTTCAAGCCGAAAAGATCGAAGTTGAGTGTGCCTGTCTTGGGATTTTCAGATGAAGATAAGGCTGGAACCATCCAACCCGATGACGACGCCCTAATGGTCACCTTGAGGATAGGGAATTATGATGTAAAAAGGGTGATGATTGATCAAGGCAGCGGCGCGGATATCATGTATCCTGACTTGTTCAAGGGGTTGAAGTTGAAATTGGAGGACCTCACCCCTTACGACTCACCGTTAATAAGTATTGAGGGGAATGCCGTTATACCAAAGGGACAGATTCGGTTGCCAGTGCAATCTGGCTCGGAGACGGTTGAGGTGGATTTTATTGTAGTCGATGCATACTCCCCATATACAGCCATCCTTGCCCGGCCCTGGCTGCACGCTTTGGGGGCTGTTTCCTCCACCTTGCATGTTAAGGTGAAGTTCCCTTCGGGGGAGTGCATTGAAGAGATTTTCGGCAGCCAATTGATGGCCAGGCAATGCATATCGGCCGCAGTGTTGCATTAGACCGAAGCGCAGTCCTCGACCTTGGCTGTGAAAGACCTATAGCAATTAACGACTCTGGATGCGTCCGACGCGGTGACAACAGAGGAGGCTGTATGCGAAGACCTTGAGAAGTTTTTGATATCGGATGATCCTGAAAGGTTCTTCCAGTTTGGGATATGTTTACCACACCAGGAGAAGATGGAATTAGTGGAGTTTCTAAAGAACAACATCAATGTTTTCGCCTGGGACCCCTATGAGGCTCCAGGTGTTGACCTAAGCTTCATTTGTCATCATTTGAATGTCAATCCTGCTATTCCTCCTAGAAGGCAGCCCCCTCGGCGTTTCTCGAAGGAGCATTCCGAAGCCGTTAAAGAGGAGGTACTCAAGCTCAAGAAGGCTGAGGCTATCAAGGAAGTTTTTTATCCGGAGTGGTTGGCGCATACGGTTGTGGTAAAAAAGAAGAATGAAAAATGGCGAGTATGTGTAGACTTCATAGATTTAAATAAAGCCTGCCCAAAGGACTCGTTCCCGATGCCACGCATCGACCAGCTAGTGGACGTCACAGTCGGACATCCTCGAATGAGTTTTTTAGATGCCTTCCAGGGTTATCACCAAATTCCACTAGCGGCAAAAGATCAGGAGAAAACTGCATTTATTACTCCAACAGGGAATTATCACTATAAGGTGATGCCGTTCGGGTTGAAGAATGCTAGGGATACTTAACAAAGGATGATGACCAGGATATTTGAATTGCAGCTTGGAAAGACCATTGAATATATGTGGATGACATGGTAGTGAAGAGCAAGGCGATATCTACGCACATGAAAGATTTGGACCACACTAAGTACTTAGAAAGTACAGGCTTTGTCTTAATGCCTCGAAGTGTTCATTTGGTGTGAGTTCTGGGAAGTTCTTAGGTTATATGGTCACTCATAGAGGGATAGAGGTGAATCCGGCACACGTCAGAGCCATTCAAACCTTACAGCCACCTCGAAATCCAAAGGAAGTTCAGAAATTAACCAGAATGATCGCCGCTCTCAGCAGGTTCATCTCGTGGTCAGCTGATCGATGCAGGCCTTTCTTCCAACTGTGAATAAGTGGAAGGGGTTCCAATGGTCCGAAGAGTGCGTTGTAGCCTTCCAATAACTTAAGGAATATCTTTCCCGGCCACCCATTATGTCTCGGCCTGAAGCAGATGAGGTCCTATTTGCGTATCTGGCAGTGGCCGTCCATGCGGTCAGCCTAGTCCTTATAAGGAACGACGGTGGGGTGCAAAGACCGGTCTTTTACGTTAGCAAGACGCTGAATGACGCCGAGGTGCGTTATCTACTTTTAGAGAAAGCACTTCTAGCCGTAGTTCATGCCACACGGAGGCTTCCTCATTATTTCTAGTCTCACATCGTTGTAGTTTTGACCCAACTGCCTCTCAAGTCAGTGTTGCGTAATGCCGACTACTCTGGAAGGGTGGCTAAATGGGGAAATATTTTGGGAGCCTTTGACATCAAATACAGGCCACGTACCTCGGTGAAGGGCCAGGTTCTTGCAGATTTGGTGGCAGAGTTTGCTGAACCATTGTTGGAAGAAACTTTGAAGGAATCACACATGGATGAGAAATCAGTTGGCATGATTACAAACGAAAGACCTTTGACTTGGAACGTATCCGTTGATGAAGCAGCTAACCAGAGAGGGTCTGGCATCGAACTCGTCCTGGTATCCCCTGAAGGGATTGTCTTCGAAAAATCCTTAAGGTTGGCGTTCTCGGCTACTAATAATGAGGCCGAGTATGAAGCAGTCTTGGTCAGCATGAACATGGTACATAGGATGGTCGGAAAGGAAGTTCACATGCTCTCGGATTCTCAGTTAGTGGTCGGCCAGGTGACGGGGACCATGGAGGCTAGGGACCCCAAGATGCAAGAATACTTAACCGAGGTCAAGCATTTACAATCCAAATTCGATTCCTTTATCTTGTCTCATGTTTTTAGAAGTGGGAATACACATGCAGACTCTTTGGCTACCTTAGCGACGTCCTCGGCTCAGGGTTTGCCTAGGATTATCCTTGTCGAAGATTTGCCAGCGCCAGCTCTTACTGCTGTTGGGGCACCCCGGATCCATTTGATAAGGCCTAGACCTAATTGGATCGATTCTATGATATCTTTTCTGAAAAACGACATTCTTCCCGATGACAAGTCTGAAGCAGACAAGATCCGTCGAAAGGCACCGCGTTTCTGGTTGTCCGAGGATCATAAATTGTATAAACGGTCCTTCTCCGGATCATATTTGTTATGCGTGCACCCCGAATCAACGAAGGCGCTTTTGGAAGAACTGCATGAGGGAATTTGTGGGAGCCATACTGGAGGAAGGTCCCTAGCTCATAGGGCATTGACTCAAGGATATTGGTGGCCGAATATGCAGAGGGAAGCTCAGGACTATGCAAGAAAGTGTGACCAATGCCAGAGGTTCGCTCCTAACATCCATCAACCTAGAGGAGTCCTTAACCCTCTCTCCAGTCCTTGGCCTTTCGCTCAATGGGGATTGGACATAGTAGGACCATTCCCGAGGGCTGTGGGAAACAAAAGGTGGCTGTTTGTGGGGACCGACTACTTCACCAAATGGGTAGAGGCTGAGCCCTTGGCAAATATTAGGGATGCCGATTCCAAGAAGTTCATCTGGAAAAACATCATCACTAGATTTGGAGTACCACATACACTCATTTCGGACAATGGCGTTCAATTTGATACTAGAGCTTTTAGGAAATATTGTGGTGACATGGGCATCATAAATAAATACTCCACTCCAGCTTATCCTCAGGGAAACGGGCAAGCCGAGGCCATTAACAAGGTTATAGTTAGTGGACTCAAGAAAAGGCTGGACGATGCAAAGGGCAAATGGGTAGAAGAACTACCACACGTTCTATGGACGTATCGAACTACGCCGCGTAGATCCACAGGAGAAACGCCATTCTCTATGACTTATGGGGCCGAGGCAGTGATACCTTTAGAGTTTGGCTTCCCCACATTGAGGACGAGTACTTTTAGCCCAGAAAATAACAACGGCCTCCTAGAGAAGAGCCTAGATTTAGTTGAGGAACGGCGAGAGACAACTATAGTCCAAATGGCTTATTATCAGCAGAAGCTTAAATGAGGGTATGATGCCCATGTGAAGCTCAGACCACTCGCGCCTGGGGATCTGGTTCTGAGAAAGGTTGTAGGTACTGCTAGAAACCCAGCCTGGGTAAATTAGGACCGAACTGGGAATGACCATATCGGATTATTTCTGTAGCAGGAATAGGGTCATATCGACTAGCTGATCTAGATGAAAAAGTTGTACAACGTCCGTGGAATGTAAACAACCTTCGAAGGTATTATTATTAATAAAGGGCGCTTTTGTCGTTTGTGGTTTAAATTATAAATGTATATGGGCTTATCAATTACAACTCTCAAAATATCAAACAGAAACTTGGTAATGCATGGTCCTCGGACCATATGCCTTGTGGAAATTGATATGTTCTAAAATATCAAACAGAAACTTGGTAATGCATGGTCCTCGGACCACATGCCTTGTGGAAATTGATATGTTCTAAAATATCAAACAAAAACTTGGTAATGCATGGTCCTCAGACCACATGCCTTGTGGAAATTGATATGTTCTAAAATATCAAACAGAAACTTGGTAATGCATGGTCCTCAGACCACATACCTTGTGGAAATTGATATGTTCTAAAATATCAAACAGAAACTTAGTAATGCATGGTCCTCGGACTACATACCTTGTGGAAATTGATATGTTCTAAAATATCAAACAGAAACTTGGTAATGCATGGTCCTCGGACCACATACCTTGTGGAAATTGATATGTCCTAAAATGTCAAACAGAAAATTTGGGTAAGTAGGGTCCTCGGACCACATATCTTGTGGAAATGGATGTCTTATCGTTTGTTAAACAGAATCATGTTTAAATAGAATTTTAAGTCATACATCTTTAAGTATTAAGCACAAATTTGATAAGGTAGGATCCGAGGACCCCACACTTTACTATTACTAGCGTTCTAAGTTATAAACTTTAAGTATCACATGGGTTTGCAAAGTGTGGCACTACTTTTCATCTAAATCAAGTTTGTTTTTGCTAGATTCTTGAACACTTTACTTTTTAAATGTTTGCAAATAGTTAAGTTAGTCCGTTAGGCGTTCGTTATTACTTCGTGCTTGATGTATTCATGAAATATAGTTTGAGAGGAATTCTTATGGCAAACACAAAGATTAAATAAATACAAGTCAAATGAAAACCAAATGAAACTGTTTTTCATTATTAATTTTGACATACATTACATGCTAAATTTTAATTACAAAGAAAGAGAAGTCCTAGGCTCAGCCCTAAACTTTTGGAAGGGGGTCTTGATGAGAAGTGTTGGTTGCCTTAGTGTTTCTTAGCTCCAACTCAAAGGAAGACATAACTTGCTTCCCTTTGTCTGCTGTAGTTGTTGGAGGGACAATGGGCTCCACACGTTGGCTTGGGTCTTTCTCGGCACCTCCACACCCTTCCTTCTCTTTATTGGAACCTGAAGGTTCTATAGGATCCGGAATGGGTTCTGGGATCACAGGAGGGAGAGCAGAAGGAGCTGTCTCAGGGGCAGGTACGACACCAGGAGCCTCTTCTATCTCTTGTATGTCAAGGGGAAGCCAAACGTTCTCGGGCTTCCTCAGCTCGGAAGTTGAAGGAACCCTTGCTACGTTTAGGGCTTCGCCCCAGACCTGCTGACAGTATTCTCGGCACAAGGCCGCAAACGCCTCTGTCAACTGGTCTTGTGTCGCCATCACCCCTTCTTGGTAGCTAGCCTTCTTTTTAGTCTCCAGTAAACCTTTGAAGGTGCGAGCTTCCTTCTTCATCTGCGCAAGCTCCTTCTCCAAGTCAGAGCGTTCCTTCTGGGCTTTGGAGAGTTCATCGTCCTTTTGATGAAGAAGCTTGCGCTGCCCCTCCACTTGAGTCTTCATTGATCTCAGGCTGGCATCGGCGCTGTCTCTCTCCCTTTTTAGGTTGGCCAATTGAGAGGTGAGTTTTTCGAATTCTGCAAGGGCCTGGCCTAGGGACTTCTTAGTCTCCAGTCGTATCTCCAGCTCCATTCCGGCCTTCTTCCGAGAATCCTCCATGAATTTCTCGGCAGTAAAGACCTCTTGAATGGCCTGTGGCAAAGTGTCAGAGAGTTAGATGCAGGAAAACACTTACTAATAATCAGATACCATTAAAAATGAAATATTCGTAAGAAGTGAAACTTACCAGGGCTAAGTCCCTTTTCAAAGAAAGAAATAGCTGAGGTTGGCTCATATTTTCCAAGGCGTCCATATCTTTGGGCAGCAAAAGGGGACGTTCCAACGCCTCGGCCAGGTGGTGGGTGTGGCCTTGTTGGAATGCCCTGATGTTGGACTGACAAGAGATTGGTGCTCCGTCCAATCTCAAGTCTGGAGACCAGGTAGTCGGTGCTCGGCGCACTTCGACCATGTCCCTAATTTCTCCACTTTCAACTGAACGAGCACGTCCTTTGCCTTTGTCCAGCTTCTTCTGTTGAGCTTGCTGAGGCTGCTGTCTTGGCTTCTTCTGTTTTTTGCCACCAGCCTCCTCGGCCTCCCCCTTTCTTTTCTTCTTGGGATCCTCAACCGGAGGTTTAGGGTCGGCTGGAGGTGGAGGTGGTGGCAAGGACGGAGGAGCTTGGGTCCTTCCTGCTCTTTTTTGGGTAACTTTCTCGCCTCTCTTGGTCAAAAGGCCGTGGAGCACGTCCATATCCTTCTCCTCGGAATCGTTGTTGGGATGGGCAACTATTAAGCCTGCAACTCCGGAGGCCTCGGCGGGCTCTTCTTCCTCGTCAGATAGCACGACAAACTAGTTCCCTCGAGGTCTTTCAACGTCCTCGAGCTGAAACCGGTCTATCTCGTCGTCCAACGTGTGTGAAGAGGATACTTGCTCCTCTGGAACAGCAGTTGCTTGAGAGTGCGTCGAGAGAGGGATCGCCGCGATAGGTTGTGTGTATAGGATGGTGTTGGGGTCGTCGAGGATGTCGCGGTCGGCAAGAAAGTGCGGCCTTGCTACGTTTATTCTCTTACACCTCCTATCCCCCGCGATAATCGCATTTTCTATCTCCTGGAAATCCGAGGATATTGGGTTGTACCCTAGTATTAAGTGAGCCGCTCTAAGTTGCAGGTCTTCACTCACAAATACTTCTGAGCGCAGTATGTGGTTCAGATCAGCAACGTTGCAGTGGCTCAGACGGGGGCGCACGAGTTGTTTATCTGCAAGAAAGAATACCAAAGAAGCCAAGTATGGTCAAATTTGCAATGCATATGAGAAATCGAAATGGACAATGTGTGAAAGGAAATAGGTATTAGAAGATTTTTAGATTAAAGGTCGAGGTAGAGAAATTAACTCCTAAAGAGCCACACCTGGGTCTCTCTATACGACTGGGCAGTGAAGGCCGTCGTGCCAGTTGCCTGAGGTGATGAGGTAGTCGTCCTTCATGCCTTTATTAGACTTGGGCAGACAGGAAATTAACCTAACTACACTAGACCGGGATTTAATGTAGTAACCTACTTTTGTAAGTTTGTGACACTCATACATGAAGACGACATCATGCCAAGTGAGGTTCAAGCCCATCTGCTCATTTAGAGCGTCGACACTTCCTAAGACCCTAAATACATTGGGTGCGCACTGGTCTGGGCACAACCTGTGATTGCGAAGGTATTCCCTAGTTACGCTTCTCATAGGGAGGGTCATCCCACCTTCTATGAAGGCAATCATGGGGATAATGACCTCTCCCGTTTTCCTAGAATCACCTACCGCTTCTGTCGGGCAGTATTTCAAACCCACGTCACTAGGAATATGGTATTTGGCTCTAAAGCCTTCCATCCCAGCGGCGGTATCAACTAAACACTTAAATCTACCCATCTAAGAGAAAGGAAAGGGCAAGCTTTAAGAAGGAATGTGGTTAAGAAGGAAGCCGAGGACAGAATCCGAGGAGAAAAAAGTAGAGAAAGTAAGGACTTACGAGTTTGTAGTTATGCGAGTTTCCACGGGTTTCTGGAGAGAAAAGATGATGATTGACGCTCTGATGTGATTGAATTCTGAAGAAATGAATGAGGGCGCAGATTTCCAAACGTCATGACGTGCGGGAGGCGGCCTCGAAATTGGATTCTTCCCGCCCAAATTTTCAGGAGGTGATGAGGACCGTTGGATGTTCATCTCACCGTTGAACGTGGAGAACAAGGTGTAACTTGCAGTCATAAATGCGCGCGTTCTGGAAATCGAAGCGCCAAATGGCATTTTCTAGGAATGAAACGACCCCCACATGGATGGTGATGTACGAAACATGTGAAGGGAGCTCTGTTCGGATCAAAACCCTATTTTTCTCCTCGGATGAGAAAAAATAAAGTTTTGAGGGGTTATTGTGGGGACTAAAAGGACCTAAGTAAGTATTTGGGCCTCGGGCTTTGTTGATGAGTGCTAGTTTGTTTTAGACTAAAAGCCTCCTAGAACTGTAGGTCGGCCCATGAGTCAAGAGTCCGAGGATTCGTCCGAGGACAAATAGCTCCTCGGACAGACCCACGATGACCCTGGGATTCGCCAAAAAGATCAAGGCAGAGTTCTGGAAAAACCGTTGGTTAAGGGGGGGATTTAAGCACCCTCCAGACGTAACGGTGTGAGAGAAATATCTTAGAAAAATGCTGCTATCTCCACATTAAAGACCTTGCACCTACCTCCCTGGCCACATTCATGGGGGAGTGACTCCTGAATAGTAGAAGTCAGCATTCTTGCTATCATTTAAAGACTTCCAGAGGGTGGTGGATGGGACAGGTGTCTAATAGGGTGATTTATGTTACACGTGGATAAAGAGGGAAGAAGAATAAGTATTTAAGGAGGGAAGAGAGTAAAGAAAGAGGAGGACAAATATTAAGAACTGTGACCTTTGAGAGAAAAAAGAGAAATAATATATAAGTTGTCATCGGCTTATGTCCGAGGAGGTTTATTTTGCCCCGTTTGTCTATTATTTGCGAATACTGTAATATTTTAGCCTGTTCATCAAGTTTCAAATATCACTAAACTAGATTGCGAGCCCACACTTTACAAATTTCATTGTTTAAGGCTCATTGGGCCTGAGCCCACGTGTGTTTTTGGGTCCAGGCGCAATTGTGCACTTACAATATTAATGTAATTTATAGATTAATATAAATACATAGAGTTTAAACAAGCAATTTGATTTCTTAAAATAAATTCTTATAAAAGTGTTCAGACTATAACAATGTACTAGCCAGGTTATATCCTCACCACCTTGAATGCTCTTAAAAAATTATGTTGAATTCAACATTTTTTCTCTATTCTTTTAAGAAATTAAAATTTGGATTATAGCAAAAACACATAGTTTGAGATTGAAAACTAAAAAATAAAAACTAAGAGATAAGAGATAAGAAAAAGAGTGGAGGCGAGGGTTTTAGTGCACTATAGGGATATAAGTAGGCCATTTTTAAAAGAAAATAATGATTATGTAGAACCCACCAAGAGTAGAGTTGGTATTTTCACAAGTTGACATTAGGAATTATATAAATGGTAAACAATAAAGTAGTGTAAGTACTGGGCCTAAATGAAAATTGATGGTTCAATAATTGTGAAATTTACTGTGTACATAAATACTTACTATTAGCTCGAACATTTTCCCCTTTAGACCCCCAAGCATTTTATACATGGGGAGGTGTCAATTCAACTAAAAGACCTTTGACTAAAAATAATAATACTGTTCGTTTTAAGTGGGCTATTGAAATTTGTTTTCCTTGAAAAAAAAAAAGATAAAAATATGCTTTGTACTTATACGGACTGATGGACAAGTTTTTATTTATTTATTTTTTATTATTATTATTTTTTTAGAAGTAGGGAGGTCTTATTTATGCCAGAGGCAAAAAGCTGAGATTGAAAAAATTCTTCGGGAGGCAAAGTTAGTAAGTGTAGTCATCATATAGGAATTCAGCAAAAAAAAAAAAGTGTATTATATATATATATAGGAGTTTTTTTTTTTTTTTTGGATGGAGGGTGGGGGGAGGGGGTGGTGAGTGGGGGGAGTAGGGGGCAGCAAGTTAATGTAATGTCTCCTAATCTTTTCTCTATTTTGATGTGAAATACAACTTTAGTCAAATAACATCATTTAAAGCATAGTTTCATAAAGTATGAAATTCCTTCTATTTATTAATTTATGATTATAAAAAATAACAATTTGAGGCAATACGTGTCGTATATTTTATCACGGGATACAGCAGTCTAGCTACGTTATCATTTTCTTACTAGTTTGCACATTTTGTATACCTAGGTAAATATAGTTACGGAATAAAAATAAAAATAAAATTTGTAAAAATAATTTTTTCAATTAAAAAAAATATTATTGTACATTGTAATTTATAAAGACTAATGGTGTATGTGTATCTCTCTAATAGGCGAAGAAAGTTAATTTATTTATAGGCTTAGTGGACTAGTGAACTACAAAAAGAATAAACATGTCCAATAAATAAGAATTAATGGTAATGGGTATAAAAAAATGAGTTTAAAATGGTTATATTTCTCGAATGAGTGAAAAGTCATGGTCAAAAAAGGGGAGAAAATGAGCTTTTGCCCTTATTTTTTAAAATATCCAGCAAAATGTCTCATGTTTGAAACTATTTAGGGAAATGTCCCTATTTTGAAACTCGATTTTTTGGACAACTGAGTTATAACAAATTGAAAAAAAATAATAATAATAAAAAAAAATTTGTGGAACTTGAGTTCCATAAATTTATTTTTTCTAAATTCAATTTCGCTATAACTCGATTGTTCAAAAATCGAGTTTTACATTTGAAACTCAATTTTTAGAAAATTGAGTTTCAAAACAGGAACATATCCCTAAATAGTTTCAGACATGGAACATTTTGTTGAAAAGTTTGTGAAAAATGAGTAAAACCCCATTTTGGCCTCAAAAAAGGATTAAACCACCTTTGGAATTGGAATAAGGCAATACAAGGTACTCTCCATCTCTTTGGTAATCTAGGACAAAAAACAACCTGGGACACACCAAAGCAAAGAGGGTCACCCCCATCACGCAGAAGAACCTTTTCTCTATGCTTTCTCAAGCATGTACTGTGATGTGTTCATAATTAAACCATCTTAATTGTCAAAATCAAGTACCTTTGATGTATTGATGGAGATTCCTGATTCAGGTGCTTTTCTAACATTTGGAAGGCTCAAATACTCCCTAAGAAAGGAGAGAAAATTATAGAAATCATGGTCATCAACCACCAATTAAAGTAAAACTGAACTTATATATAACTTTCCTTGAAATTCTTATAGTTATGACTATACTTTCAAATGTCTTAAACAAGGATAGAAACAAGAGGATCTTAAGCTGAATATTATTTTCATATAATAAAATTATACAAAGAAACGGCCACCGTGACTTATGACTATATGATGCACATGCACAGGTTGTTTTTTAAATAAAGTGAATTAATACCAATAAAAAAAGAAGAAGATAAAAGGTCTGATGGATAATGGCAAAATGGAAGAGGTAATTAATTATATGAAAGAGCAAAGAATCAAAGAGAAGATTTAAAAAAGTAAAAAAGAGAAGGAAAAGGAAAAGGAAAAAAGAGGAAAATAAAGATAAACTAATAAACAAAGAACCTCTTAACCCATCCATTAAAAAAAGACCAGGTGATTGGTATCTTTAAACGCGTGATTATAGAATAAATAATTTTGACTTATTAGAGCCACAGACATAAGATATTAAGATTTTACAAAGGGCCATGAATGATGAAGCTGATAAAGGCTCAAAAAATAGATGGTCAGAGTTCAGACTAAGGATGGAGCTTTTGTATAATATATAGTGTATACCAGCTGCGTGTGTCTGCATAACTATATGGGTATACATATACGTTGACGTTTGTTTGTATAAAGCTTGGACGAGGAGGCATCAAGGAGTTTCTTATTCATTTTCATAAAAGAGGTGACAAAAACCAACTCTATTAACTTTACTTTTTTCACTATTATTATCAAAGTAATCACTCCAACCAAACACCCTTCCCACCCAAAATCTCTCTTACTCTCTCCACCATTTTTCATTCTCTCTGTTTTCACTTCAATCAAATGCACCAATAGTCTTATGCATTAACTGTTGGAAAACTTAGTTTTGCATCTAATACAAAACAAGACAGCAAAAGCAACACAAAAATTTACTTCAATCATGAGAGATAACATATAATCATGAATTCTATAACAAAGAATAGAAAGTATACCTTAATGTAGTTTTTGGTGCTAGCATTTCTTCCACAAGATATGCATTGAAATAATTATCATTGCCGGTTAGGACTACTAATAACATTTTTAACCTCCACCCCAAAAAACGTCTCAATAGACCATTTTAATCTATAGTGACGCCTATATGGTTTTTGGTGGCATTTTTAAAATGTTGCAGAAAACCTGATTTTTTGAAGTGAGAAATAACGCCCAATTCGAAGTCCTCAATCTATTATCCATGTTCATTATATCTAATCCGACTTGGAGTGTAAGAAAAATAATTCTAATCTTTCTCGTAGTGCTATCAGTTAAGTAATAATCCTCATCCTATTTGTAGTTCAAAGATAGAAACTCTAGGTTAGTTAATGATTTAACCTATTATAAATACCTTTCGATATTCTCTAAGGGGGAAATCCTTTAATGGGATTTCTATAAAATTTAGAGTTTTTTTTTTTTTTTTGAGAGGAGTATAAAATTTAGAGTTAGGATCCGTTTGGATATCGTTTATTTTGCTAAAAACTAAAAACTGAAAACAATAAAAATAAAAAATAAAAAGTTACTTTTATGCATTTGGCACTGTTCATAAGCCTAAATGCACTGTTCATGGACGATAAACAGCGCAATAGGCGCTGTCCCAAAAAAAAAAAAAAAACGCAAATGCTAGATGCTGAAACACAGTATCCAAACACTGCTTTAATAGTGAATATTTAGCCATCAAGGACTTTATGTTATTGATATAAGCCTTTAAGGTCTAGCCACTTTTTCTCTTTTTCTCCACCTTCTTTGTTTTCTTCTTCGTAGAAAGAAACTAGTAGTTTCTTTCTATATAGTATCATAGTAATGTTTTACCATTTTCTAATAAGATATCATGTCTTATCTTTTCTAATATTATCATTGTGTAATGTTGGGATACAACTATTTTCATAACATTTTTCACAATTTGTTAATGTTAGGTGCATGTGGATACCAAAGTCTAGTCCAAATGAAACAATATCCCATTTAGTGGGTGTGTCCTTGTTAGACATGATTAGGTGTCCAATTTCAAATAGAAGTAGGAGATCATAACAAAGGTGCTGGTTGCTAATATTAAGTGTGCATTTGGGAAGCAATAAAAATTATAAATTATTTCACTATTCAGCTTATTTTTGCTACTATTCATGGGCTTCACCGCACTTTTTGGTACTATTTATGGGTTCCACTGTACTATTTTAACTAAATTTTACCTTTATCTGCAGTATTTTCAGTAATAAGTTTTTAGTTTCAGCAAAATAAACGGTATTTAAACAGACTTTAAAAGTAGTTTTTTTTCCCCTTCACGTGAGTGTGTCACCTAGAATAAAGAAGAAGAGTAGTTAGTGAATGCCACTAGAGAGAACAAGAAAACAAAAAGTGATTATGTGTGGGAGGAAAGAAAATCTTAATTGATTGATTTTTATTTATTTATTTATATATCCTGGCTTTTAGTAATTTTGATGATTATAATTTTTTATGATTAGCTAAAATTCTTGGTTTATTTTCTTAATTCACGTAAGACTAGGTTGAGACCTTAACAAATATTATCAGAGCTTGGTTGATTTAGTGAGTTTTTTCTTGTGTGAATTAAAGATGCATGAGAAGTATCAAAGCATGATAAAATTGACGCGCGGGTCCAAATTGTCCTACTTGGAATCCTAAGATGGAGTATCTACTTTATTGTATGGATTCGTATTATTTTTATCGAAGTTAATACAACCGAACTAGAGGATAAATCAAAAAAATGAATGGGAAAATATGAATAGGAATACTTTTGGGTTTATTTGACAAAGGATTGATTATTGTGCATTTCACCGCATTGCAAGTGAGACTAATGCTCATACACTTAGGAAAAAATTGGAGAGTTTCTTTGAGCGAAAGACTACTTTAACGAATGCTTTTATAAAAAAAACTTAAAATTTAAAGTTTAAAGATGGTAGATTTGTTGTTGAACGTACAATTGTTGGTTATAGTAAGGATGACATTAGATGAGGAAACTTGAAGAAAAGATGTGGCCACAGACAACACAAAAGATAAAAGCTCTTGTGAGTTGTGACACAGAATAGGGGTATAAGTAAAAGTAAAGGGTCCAATAATTGAGTTAAATTCAATGATAAGTCTAAATCAAGAGATAAATCACAGTTTAAGGAGACTAGGAAGCAAAGGGTCGTATAAAATAATCTGTCGGCATTGGAAAAGAGAACAAAATGAAGGAAAAGATAAAAAAAAAAATGATAATGAGAAGAATAGTATAGTTGCTATGAATACTAAGGAAGTTGTGGTGCTCTTAGTGCCGGCTTAATGGGTGAGGCAAATAAGCAACCGCCTAAGACCCCCAATGATAAAAAGACCTCCAAATTTTTATCAATAGAAATATCCATGTGCCAATGGAAGTATTAATTATGTCCTAAATTAATATTCACCAATATATAAAAATTTGTTTTTTTAATCAAAGAATAAATAGTTAAAGAAAATTATTTTCACTGGATGTGGCAATAATTGTTAGTTTTCTTAGTTTTAGAGTATAGAATTCATTAATCCCCCCACACAAATGCTAAAAAAACTCATTAATCTCCCACTAGTAAATAAATTTATAATCATGATTTATTTAGAAATATCAAATATAATTTTTATTAAAACTTTTTCAATCACAATTTTTTAGTATTTGGTTGGTTCATTCAATAAATGATGTTTATTTTAGTTGTATAGTAATTAAGTAATACAATGGATTCATTTTAATTTGTAGTTTTTCATCTAAAAAAAAAGATTTTAAATAATAAAAAATAACAAAAATTTGAATAAATATTTTATTAATATTCAAAATATAAGTGTGGGGTACAACAATTTAATAAGATAGCAATGCCACGTGTCATATCTGCAGCTGAGGAGTCCAATGCAATTTCGAGGAGACCATCCCCTCAGACAGTGAGGCTAGGAAGGCAATTTATGGCCACGCCAATGACACATCATCAGAGGAGGCCACACTGTAGGAGAGAAACTTCAAAGAGGGAGATAATCCTGTTGTGTCTAAAGGAATGGAAATTACCACCACATTAATTGCACCCCACCAATCTCTCTTGCCGTATTTATGTGGAGAAGACCCCTAAACAATGCTGTCTTGGTTGTCGCAACTCACAGAAGGTTTAGAGAAATGTCTGATGGGGCAAGCACTAAAGTAGTGACCTGCATGATCAATAAATGAAGGGTCAAGATTAGCGGAAAGAGGATATATAACCTAAGAAACCCACCAAAAGTGTGGGGGCATCTGAAACTTGTGAAAGAAGACACTGTAGTAACCAAAAAATAAAATTGTAACCAAGTTTGAAAAAATATATTCAAGAACTACTCACCTCGGACTTTATTGATGAGAGATTTTCTTTGCACTCAGCTTAATTTTCTTTACTTTCTTACTATCCTTAGTCTACTGTGTGCGTTGCTCAATCCATCGAAACCTAGTCCATAAGCTCACTCTCTACAAATTCATTGTGTTGGGCTCTCTAGACCCTAACCCCATTACTTTTTTGGGCTTAGGATCCAAAACTTGTTCTTATAATAAGAATAGGCCTCACTTAAAATAATTGTTTTAAGCCCCACAATGTCTTGAGCCGGTCATGTGTGCTCTTTGTTGAAGAGCTAAAGTGTGATCATGTTCCTAGTATTGAATTTCGGTTGTTGATTTGGGAACCTCCTTTCATGTTATCTCTACAAAATAGTTGTTCATCACGTACAAAGCAAATAACTTTGGCACTGTGAAGATAAGTTTTTTTCAGTTATTCAAAAATAATGGAAATTGTTGATGTGTGCATTAAAACTAATGTTGGTTATACAACGATATTACAGGATGTGCAACAAGTTTTAGATTTACGTTTGAATGTGCTCTTTACATTGGTTATGGATTAGATAGGTGATTGTAACATCCTTGGCAATTGAAGGTGGAAACATACTAAAGGATCTTTGCTTGTTGCAAGAGGCCAAAGATGCAACTCAAAGGAATACAATTATTCAAGGTACCGACAGCCACTCACTTGCTGCTCAATTAGTTTAACAAGTGATTTTGACAGCCATTCGATCATTTTTCGATCAACTGAAAGAAGAAATTGACCACCCTTCAAGTGAACTTGATTGATCGAAAACTGTGAAGAGAATTTGATATGTTTATTAAAGTACGTGTTGCCTAGGTTTTTGTATTCTACGTGCAAAAATATAAGAGTCCCACTATAAGCACAGCTACTTAGAGGTTTTAGGAAGCTATCCTTGTACACTTCATAGATAGAAAATATATCAAGAATTGATCAACCCTTAAGTTTAGAAGTTCATATACACAACTGAGTTGTTATTTTGGTGATCAAGGTCTGAAGCCATAGTTAAGTTTATAATCTTAGTAATGTTGCTGTGGAGATCAAACCTTTAAGGAGGATTCTTGGAGTAGGTTAGAGGGTTTGGCTGTGATCGCGGATGAGATTTATGAGATGGGATTCATATATAAAGAGTTTAGAACGTATAAAACTAGTGTGAGGTCACATTAATAAGTTTATCCATCGTGAGCAGAGTCTAAGGTCACATGTATGAACTAGATTGTAGAACTTTCTTTTATATAGTGAATTTCCTTATTGGTGTGAAGGTAACCTTAGATGTATATATACGTGCGCGCGTGAACTTTTCTCTTAAAAATTTGAATTTTAACTTTTACCCTCCCTACTCTCGTAAGAACTTTTACTTATAAAATAACCATCATGTCAAAAGGTGTATAATGGCTCTTCTAGTACTTAATTACTTCCAAATATTATAAGGGGACAAATTTTTTTTCCCATTTTTTATATATTTTTTCTCTTTCTCCCTAATATTTTTTTTATTAAAAAATAATTATAATATACAGCTGAATTGGTAGGAAGGCTTTACCCAGTCCCGCCAATTAAATACATTGAAAAAGATATTAAAAAAATAAAAGTTAAGATTGTGTGACCGGACTGATTTGATTATCATTATCAACAATGTCTTGGCTTTTAATGGGCAGGAAGTGACAGAATTTGTGTACAATCTGGGTTGTGGGATCCATCACCAATGCTCTTTACAAGAAAAAATCAACGGTAGTTAAAGGATTGTAGATAGTCACATCATTATTCTTAACTAATCAGAAGGTAATTGATGAGTGTACTTTGTGGTGCGGTTTCCAACTTGGAACAGTCGAATGCCTGAAAGCGCTTGGACCCATCGGTTCCTCATCCAATGGAAAACACCTCAGCCATTTCCAAGTTTCATCATTGCAACCATTAGACCGACATATATTATTCATAAATTTTGCTAAAGAAAATAAAGATCAAATGGAACTCCACCAAAAAGGAGAACATTATTCTTCTTGGCTTTTCCAAACGAATGCGGCACAAGTTGGTCCATTAAATCCCAAAAAAATAATTGCTTCATTAAATAATATTTTTGTACATATTTTTTTCAAATCAAATCAAACTAAACCGCAACGTTTTACATAATTGGTGCCATAATTCACAAGATTTGTAACAAAAATTATGTAAAAAACTGTGATCCTAACATTTTTCATTTAATTTTACATAATTTAATTCAACTTTAAACACAAATTGTGGTAAAAAATGTATAAAAATTTGTGATCTTAACATTTTTCATTTAATTTTACCTAAAATTTATTCAGCCCTAAACGATTGGGTCCTTTTAACTTTAAAAAATCAAATCAAATCACACTCAAATTCCCCTTTTCATCACACGTTCTCTCTCTCATCACACTGTAGGTTTTAGAAAATCAAATCAAATTATAGAAAATGATCCTCATGTAAACACACTCTCTTCCTCTAGTCACATTCAAATTTTCCCCTTTAATTTGAAATCATCATGGAAGAACTTATCATGTCATCCTACTTCTTTACTGTTGTTCTCGTATTATTACTCATTGCTAAATTTCTAATAATTTTATTGATACCTTATTGCAAGTCATAAATTATGCAAGACAATTAAGTCATTATTCCTCTATCTCCTATTATATATACATTGTTGAATATATATATTAATTCATTATTATTGATTTGATGAATCCAAGTTACTTTAGTGTTATCTTACTATTTGATGTGCATTGCTTCACTATAACACCTCCCTAGCTACTAAATATACATTACTTTTTTTTATAAGAATAAATTACTTTACTTATCCTTCATTGCTGAACATACATTTTTCTGGTTTATATCACTGTTGGACATAGATTATTTTGGTTTATCTAACCGTGGATATTTATCATTCTGATTACATCTATTCTTACTACTAGACATATACTACTCGGCTCTATAATATATCGCTTGAAATAAATTAACTTTCCATTATTGTCTATATTCTATTTCTTAGACTTTGAGCTTTTTTTTCTTTCGTGAGCCTAAAAGTGCACAGGTAGCCCTTGGCCTTCTTTAGATTGATGTTAAGTTTTGGGCTCGACTCCTAGAAACAAACCCAAGCGTATTTCAGTTTCAGGTCACCTTTCCACTGACTGACATGTGGTCATGCACGAAAAATGTATGCCCCAACTCCATCTATAACTTTTACATCTCACAACCAAGTAGTAATTACATACAACCAAGTGGTAATTACATATATATTACACTGGATCCAAATCACTCAACACCTAAGCCAATAGTTGGATTTCACAGAGTGTAATGCTACAATTACAAACTATTTTATAATATTTTTATAAATTACTGATATGACAAATTCTTACTAGTTATAATATGGGCTCATAACTATAATTATATTTTTACTTACAAAAAATTATTTGAAAAAAGCTAAAACCATATAGCAGTTTATAAAAATGTTGTAAAATATTTTATATCTGTAAAAAATATTATATTATTTTATAATACTTTTACAAACTATTGATGGTGACAAATTCTTAAAAGTATTGAGACGGGAATCAAGAAAATTGTTGGCAAATAAATTGTTGCATTTTAACCAATAGAAAAATTGCATGTGTAATGTCGTCTTCTTCGTTGTGCCTATAAAAGGAAGATGACTGCCAACAATTGTACCGCACATAATTCAAAATTTCCTCGCAAAACAATAATAAAAGTAGTAGGCCGCATAAGAATTTTCCACGTAAATTAAGCTCCCTATGTTCTCATCTGCATCCCTTATTTTACACACAACCATTGATTCCAAAATAGCAGTCAAATGCCGTGGTTGCTTGGACATGCAGTTATATATATTGTCCTAATGACCGATTATCTTTATAATTAGATGTCGACCTTTGGACGAACTTAACGCAGGCAACATTTACTGACTATTTGAACGTTTCTTTTGTCCCATTTAAAAGTAATCCCCGAAACTAAGATGCCAATTTTTTTTTTTTTTAACTTCTTTTGGATCATTGTATGATGCTAACACATAACTAAAGGATTTTGATAACTTGATTATATATTTATGTATATCCAATGAAGTGGACAAAAAGTTGCAGTAGGTAAAAGTATCAATGTTCTATCACGAGACTTGTAGAAAAGTGATAATCACGCTTGCAAAATTCATGTGGTGTGATGTATTATGTCAACTATAATACGTTACTATATTCTAAACAGCAGCGCTGCACAGCGCCTTTGTTATCTTCTCTTATATAATATTTGATTATTAAGGAAAATTAAAGAAAGATTCTTGACTAATGTTAGATTATGTAAAAGAGATTAAATCTAGGGGCGCTAACTTTTTATTTGTGTTTTTTTTACAACCTTTTAAAATGGTAGATTATGAGTCGTGGAAAATAAAAGCGATCTTAGTATTATGTGCATGTGAAATGCTGAAAGCATGGGTGGAGCTATAACTAGGTTTGGGGGCATTGGCCCTCCAAAATTTAAAAAACTCTTTTATTTTTTTGTATGATTATTAAAAAAAATTAAATATTCATCTACAAAAATAGAAATTGGCCCCTCAAATATTTAAGTTAGTTCAATGATACTCTTAAAAACAATAGAATTTGTTAGTTGGTCTAGTAGTTATAGAGACAAGGTAGTTTTGTTTTTCTCATATTCATTTTTTATACATGGTTATCAAACTAGAACTTTTGTATACTCATTGGAGTATAAAAATGATAAAACCCCCTAAAAATTATTTAGTAAATATACTTATGTCATAGTTGATAGTTTTGTATACAATATATTTATAAATTATGACATACTTTAGTATCAAAATATTAAGGTTTATATATGTGTATGTGTTTATGCATATGTGTGATAGTTTGTATTGACTTTTGAATAATATATTAGTACCACAATTTGGTCCCCCCCTCCCCCAAACAAAAAAGCCTAGCTTTGCTTTAGTGTGAAAATGATTGGTTACTACTCAAAACTTGTCATCTCAACAAGTTGAGAAACAAATCGTAAAAAAAATTTTGTCCATAGTAAAGGTGTGTAAAAACCACCTCCCTAAAGTAAAACGCATGCCCAACTACCACTTTCTCTGTTCATAGTGTGCAAATAAATGGACATAGAAATTGTAGTGGTGAAATACACACACAAATAAAGGAATTTTAATAAGGATTCAAAGTGAGACAAAGTTTAGGCTTCCTAGGATGCTCAAGGAAAAAACCTAGCTACATGAAGAAGTATCATTCTCAATAGGCCAAAGATCAATTAGGGGGTTATCCGAAGGAGCTCAAAAGGTTAAGTTAGCACAAGAGTTTATAGAAATCTTGAGATAAAATGATAGAGTAATAGTAGTTAGGATTACATATCTTTCTTGATTTGTAAGGGTATTTATAGGGTTTCCTCAGTGTAGGTTTGTGGGGGGGTTTCCCCATGCAATCAAGTGGAAGGCCTGATAACACGCTACTCCCTTAGGCCGGTTGAAGGGATGTGACCCTAGGATGCCTTCCCCACACTAAAGGGAGACCCTTATCTCGTTGCATCTAATACAAATGGCAGTAAGTGAGCCATAATAAATGTAAAAGTGAAGAGTCACAATCCTTTGTATATACTCCTTTTAGAGATAGCAATGGGATAGGGTAGGATCGGATGAGGATGTCTCGTTCCCGCCCCATCTCTCTTCTATTGGGTGGAAATAAACCCATGGGGGGGGGGGGGGGGGTGGGAGCAACGTAAGTTATGGGCAGGCCATGATGAATGTATTTTACTATCCTTAATGATATGACTTCAACCTTAATGAGAAAGTAACTTTGTTAAGAATGTAAAAGAATATATATACCAAAAATTAAATTATAATTAACTAGGACGTGTATAAAAAGTTCTTAAATTACATATATATACATATACTCAGGGTCAGGTGAGTAAAACCTATCCCCGTCTTGTTATCTATTTGAAGCAAGGAAAACTTGCACAGGGCAAGACTAGTCTAGTGAGGCAATATAAACTTTTACTATTTGTGCTTTTAGATAACTGGGCAGGGGTGCTTAGCAGCTAACACACATACAGGCTCTTTCATGCCCTTTGTTGACCTTGCCTGGATGTCATGGCCGAATAACCATACTTTGTAGTCGGAACAGGCGCCAGTTGGCCTTGAGCTCAACAAGATGCCTTCAAGTTAGTTGATGGCTGCAAAATCGGGTCATGCTCTTGTTGGGTAGTCTTGCATGTGAATTGGGTTTGGGTTTATGCATTTTTTACCATGCATAGATCATAAAACTTCGTTGGGGAAAATGAGAATTTGTCCCTAATTTACAAATTATGCAGTAAAATGCTCCTATTTCAAAACTATTTAGTAAAATACTCTTATTTTTTAAAACTCAATTTTAACAAAATCGAGTAACAAGTGGAACTCGACAAAATCGATGCATATTTTGCCACTTAAATTAACTTGACATTACTAATGTCGAATTCCACTTAAAAATATACATATAACTCAATTTTGAGAATATTAAGTTTTACACATGTCTCGATTTTGTTAAAATTGAATTTAAAAAACAATGACATTTTGCTAAATAGTTTCAAAATAAGGGCATTTTGCTGCATAGTTTATAAATATAGACAAATGCCCATTTTTCCCAAATTTTATTTCCACATAACTATCAAAACATGAATTATATCGTAATTTTTTTATAAAAAAAATTCTCATATTATATATCGTAAGACATACAAATTTCTTATAAACCCAGATTACACTTTATAGTTACCTAAAATCACCTATAAAATTTTCCATAGAGTTGAGTTTATTTGAATGGAGTCTAGCACAATTTTTCAATAATCTAATGTAAATTTCTTATTAATGTAAAGCAATCTCAAATCCATGATTGGGGAATTAATTCAGTGCCAACACTAAATGTCCCACATAGTAACCACACACCAAGAAGAAGCAAAAAGTCTAGGACAGAAGAAGTAGGCAATATTGCAGTTATATGCAAAACAATGATTTCTAAATAATAAGAGTAGTTACTTTTGAGCCTTACTTCATACTACTTGTAGTGGTAGTAATCATATCAAACAAAGATAAACCAAACTTTTAACCCCACCTGTCAAAAAAAATTAAAAAATAAACAACTTTGAAGATCCAGATTAATCACAAATCTTCCAAGCTATTATTACCATCCCTAATCCCTTTTGTGGGACCTGGCTGCTCCTTTTTCCTCTCTCTCTCTCTCTCTCTCTCTCTCTCTCTCATATTCAACTTTAATAGAAGATTAGTTGGGCTCACCAAGAAAATACTTCTACTACTCCCTATTTCTTTGCTGCTTCTGCTGCACTTTCACAAAGAAAAAGCCAAAACTTCCAACCATGAAAAGAATGGATCTTTTCTGTGCATCACCGGCCTCCACGGCCATATGCTCCAGCATGGAACAACGTTCCATGGTCCGCCGTGGCCCAAGACCCTATAATCGCCACAATCCACACCTCCATGATCGACCAAAAAGCCTACCTCATGTCCCATGTTCATCTCATCAATTACCCTTTAATCCTAAGCCTTACTATGAAAAGCATAAGAGGCCCAGTTCCGTTAAACAAAGTGACTACTTACGTAGAAAAAGCTCTGCTAACACAAATGATCCAAGTAATAATAGTCCTCCTGGTTCCTCTAGATTTCTCTTAAGTGACAGCGACACACACTTTATCAACTGGTTATCAGAGTCTGAGCCTGTCACTGCATTGGTTCCTGCTGAATCGCCGAAGCTTAAGCGCCTCAGCTCAAATCACTCTCCTGCCTTGAAATCCTCTTCCTCAGCTCGCTCCCTTGATCAGGTACCTTTCTGTGTCTTCGTACTTAAAAAAAAAAATAAAAATAAAAATCTGAACTTGGTAATATATTTTGTGAAAAGCATACAGCAACAATCTTTATTAGTGCCAAAACTTTAGTCATATAGTCTTTGAAAACATATTCCTAGAAAATTTATGGAGAAAAATATGTAGTTAGAGTGTTTGTACTTTGTTGTTGTTGTTGTTGCTACTTTTATTATGGATATTCAATATGCAGGTCGTGGTTTTGAGGGTGTCACTGCATTGCAAGGGCTGTGAGGGAAAAGTGAGAAAACATATTTCAAAAATGGAAGGTTAGTTTGTAGTAGACATACTAGATTGTTTGTTCTTTAAAATTTTTAAATATTCCCCTCCAAAATTGAATATGTAATAGCACTACTTGTAAGCAAAACATATATTCAACCTAAACACGTTTAATTTATAGTACATATATTAAACCAACTGTACGACAGTATTTCTTTATAATGTTTACACCCTAGCTTTGTGTTGTTCATCAATTATCAAATTGCAGTTCCCCATTTTTTAAGGTAATATTTTTGGCTAATTCTGTGCAGGAGTGACATCATTTAGTATTGATTTAGAGACAAAGAAAGTGACAGTCATTGGGGACGTGACACCTTTAGGTGTACTCGCAAGTGTTTCCAAAGTGAAAAATGCACAACTTTGGCCGTCTCCTTTATCATCATCTCCATCACCATCTTCCCAATGGTCAGCATAAGAAATTAACTGCAAATAATTAATGATATTAGAGTTTAATGTACAAGTTTCGATGGTGTGTGCTACTGTGTCTGTATGTGGTTAGATGCTTAATCAACTTATTATGTTTCAATATGTGTAATGTAAATGTCAAAACTCTTTCTTCTATGGGATTGGAATCGTAATCTTTCTTGTTTAAAAATAAAGTTAAAGTTAAAGAGGTGGCTTGATAAATGGCACTCTTGTGCTCCCTGAATCTCTGATCATCGTTTCTTGGAAGGAACAAATGTGTCCTTCTAAGCTTCCTTTTTCACTTTCCTTGATTTTAAAATCTTGCTTATTAGGCTGGAACTCTTGAAATGTCTTCTTGTTTACTACTTCCAATATAAATCCCGCTTTTTGTGGGGTCAATTCTTTAGTAAACTAGTGCAAGACTGCCAGTACTGTATAGTGTATCTGTAATTTTCTATATGAGCAATGCTTTTTTTTTTTTTTTTTTTTTTAAGAATTGAAATTTTACCAATTTAGTAAAGTGATTAGGTAATTATAATTAGAGTAATAACGTATTTTTAGACCTATCACTAAAATAACTCTTATTATACAGTAGTCATAGTTATTATATCAACAATTGTGAAAAGATTTATGTCATTAAATTTATTTATAAAAAACACAATATTTTGTACTAGCCAAACACAATATTTGGAGGTATGTATGTATAAAGAGGAAACAATAAAGAAAACAATAAATTAGCATTGGAATAATCATTCAAACACATACTCTGTGTGTGTATATATATATATATATAAAAGAGTTATAACTTATGACGATTATTTTGTGATGATTTTATCATCAAATCAAGATATTAATTGATTCTTGGAGTAGGTGAAGATCAAAATCTAAATCACTTATTCGACAATAAAATATTTTACAGATTTAACTAACCAAAATTCACTTTTTTTAATGTTACTTATATTAATGTTTCTTACTTTCTTATTTACACTAAGGGACAATCGATTGGTATCTTGATTTGATAATAAAGAACTATCATCAGGAGTCGATACTATAGATTGAATATCAGATTTCTTATTTAATCATCAAAGATTAATTTTCCCATTCATTTGAATTATATTTTTCTTTAATTGTGAATGAATAAAGAGTTTTTGGGACCACTTGCTGAGTTATTGAGAATTGATGATCATTTGCCTATAATTATAAACCTAATAAATAAACGTCACAGGAGAATTTACTGGTCACACCTTAGTACAACTATGATACTGTTAAGCAAAGAAAATTTTCTATTAAAAAATGTGCCTCACCATCTTATTCTACGTGTCTATCATATCTTTTTTTTTTTAATAAAAAATTCTGTACAAATTTTCTATGCATATAATAGTGCTGCATATATAAATTAACATAGTAGAAAAAGAATAATCTTCACCATAGCCGCTATAAATATGGTCTTAAATAAAATACTTTTTTCAAAAATTATTTTATATTACAAATTATGATCGTTTGTTTGTTACTTTAAACCTACCATTTTTTTCCATCATTCAAAATTGTGGTAAGTTTGTGGCACAAAGGAGTGCAGTTCTAGACATTTTCATTCATCATGGTCTCCAAGCATGAGCAGCCTGCATTTGATTACAGACACTTCAAAATAGCATGTGAAGAGTCTGGACTCTGGACACATGGAAATGCATGCGGGGACATGGTCGCATTCAAGGAGGGGCAAAAATTATGGTTTGGGTCACAGACAGACTACACTTTTACTTTACTTTTTCTCCTGTCTTCTAAATGGTGCCCCATCAATTCGATGGGGTGGCTATTCTGTTTACATAATAATCAAAATTTGTATTGTGGGCTTTCCTCAACAAGTTTTAGCAATTTTTTTTTCTTAAAAAAAAAAAAACTGAAAAATGTTACCAAATTGTGGGTTGGTCCAATTACCGAGTCTAATAGCATGTATTTGAATTTACAGACTGGTTAAGAAATATGAGTCTGTAAAATTATTTATTGGCACAGTAGAGATCGTAAGATGCTCACATGCAAAATAAGCCTTCAATCTTCACACGGTGATAACAATTTTTCTTATCTATTATATTAAGCACAAATTGACCTGCCTCGGTATTGGTGCAATGCCTTTCTTTGTGCATTGATGTGCCTTCCCCATTATAGGCCAAATCATGACAGCATGGACTTTTGGAAGTATAGTCCATTTCATATTTTCCATTGGTGGGGCTGCTTCATGATCGTGGCTTTCTGTTTCTTGTTCTGTTTTTACTTTTAAAAACTTTATGAACTCTTATCCATTTGACAAGCCAAAAGAGATTTGGAAAATCAGTAGGTATAGAAGAAAGAAAATTTCCAATTCTCTCTTTCCACATTTATATGAATTACCTCTTCTTCCTAACTTTTTCTTTACTCGGGTGTTTGGTTGCTTTATATTCTTTGACTATGGCTTGGACGGCTGGAAAAAGGGCCCACCCTCAACTTCAAGGGATTATATTATGAATCTGGTAAAGAAATTTGGTGATTTGGGTAGGTGCACCAACGTTGGTCATAGCTTAGGGCATGGAAATTTTGCCTTGTACATACTTGGATATAGGATTGTTCGTAGATGTGGCAGGATTTTTGTTACATATTGACGTTACAATTTCTTGTGTCAAACATGTGTCAGTTTACTATTCTCTTTGCAGATATAGGGGTTTATAAATTAATGTATAAAGGTCTTAGCAGCCTAAGGTCATTGTGCCACTTTGTTAACTAAAAATCTAAAATGCTCTAATAAAAAAAAGAAAATGTTAACAAGTACCGAGTTTTCTTTTTTGTGTTTCACTTAAAAAAGGAAAAAAAGTTATTAAAAAAATTGCCAAATGAGATAATAAAAAATTACCAAAAACTGAAAAATTGTCAAAAATTAAAAAAGTTATACAAAAAATTACCAAAAATGTATTGTTAATAGGCACCTTATAACCCAACAAAAAAATGATGAACAATGACACATTTGCATAAGTCTCAAGATGCTTCCCTGTGGCTAAATGTGTTGGAAGAATAATTGTATTATCATCAAACGAGGAATGACTCAAAGATTCGGTATGGAATGGCAGCAGAAGTATTGGGACGATTCCAGATGATTCGGCAATCCCAATCCACAGTCAGGCTAACTCAGGCAGGGGAAACACGTGTAAGGTACCAGTTATCTTTGGTCCAAACTCCAAACCATGGTCCCTATCCAAAAGTTTGAATCTTAAATTCTTATTTTAATCAAATGATAGCTTTATGAAGGAATTTCATAATTTACCTGGGAACTCACATTTAACCAAACAGAGACCTCTTGCCTAGATTGAGCAAACACCCATGAAGCATGAGTATTTGAATTATACTTTTTGAGAAAACTACTAGAAGAAATCCCCCCTATGGATTTCCCATCTAATATAATCAAGAAAGAACCCAGCAGAGGAATAGCATGAGGTACAAAAGTGAGAACTAAAACCGATAAGTCTGTAAATGCCTCGATGCAGGACTGGTACTAAACATTGATCCGGGAGTATGCTACTAGCCCAAAGTTAGTGTGGAGAATGGGACTTGTTACCTAATTTAGGTCCAAGAACCACTTTTGACACCTGCAAAAAGATCTAATAAACCAGACTATGAGTCCGGAGTTAGGGAACGGTATTGGAAAGATGTTAAACACCAAACTTGCTTGGCCAAGTGGACCAGCCTTCAATAGTGTTGTTCAGCCATTTTTAAATAAGGGGAATATTAAGGGAACCATATCCTAATGAAATTTGACGTTCTGATTGATAATTATATGCCCTGGACTCGGTAGCACATCTTAGGCAGAGTATGGCAGACCTAAAATAATAAATCCCACTGCAAACACTAGGCCACATGAATCCACAGGCCTAGGCTTTACTTCTTGCCACTAAAATGCAACATTGCATTAGCCTATCAGTTTAACGAAAAAATGGAATGTAACAGATAAGAGTAAAGCTAGAGTCCCATAGCTGGGGCAAAAAAATGTGCACCTTGACTTGGGAGAACCCATATCCGACCCAAAGAATTTGGGACTAAAGTTTGGTTGTCGTACTAATCCAGATAAAATACATACTAGTTGTTATAATACCTACACAAATGGAGTAGAACAGCTGCATGATCTATCATATGGCATAAAAACGTGCTGATAAGTGAACAAATACTGAATAGTGTTATTACTGCACACGTTCAAAAAAGAAACTCATTCTATTTTTTCATAATTTGATAGTTACAATGGGGTAGGGGGTTTAAACCCTAGATATCTCTGTCAGAAACACCAAAATGTGTTTATTAAGCTACAAGGCTCCTGGTATAAAAAAAGAAAAAAAGAAACTCATTCTATTCCAAGATGGAAAACAACAAATAAGGCCAAAAGATAGTGCACAATAATTTTCATGTTAAATAGTTGACTATGCATATTGCAAACAACAACAAAGTATTTGAAAACTTAAAAACTCAACTTCCACGACAACTGACAAGTATACAAGATAAGATAACCAAGGCTCTGATTATTGATTCAGCCTCCATCTATTAGAAAACATTCAAAAGTATACAAGATAAGATAACCAAGGCTCTGATTGTTGATTCAGCCTCCATCTATTAGAAAACATTCAAATACTTAAATTATTGAATCCAAATTCCTCCAAATGCCAGACATTATGAAACGACCATCTGTTAGGCACAACATTGATGAATATCCTAACCAAAAAATAGGAGTATCAAGCAGGTCATAAATATTCTCAATCATTTGGAAACACCTAGATCTTATGCCTGTTCCAGTTGAAGAGAATAATCTCCCCATGTAATTACCAAGAGCGTAGGTGTACACCTAGCTCAAAAGCCATTCATTTATAGAAACAGAGACATGACTAAACAAACTCACGATTAGAGTCCCTATATTGGTTTAGGATAGAGCCTTAACAATGATGGAAATTCAAGCAAATAGACAATCAACACAGATCCATGAGTTAACAATGATGAAACCTTCAACAACATTGATAAAGCCCATCAACAATCTCACTTCTCTAAGAGTGTAGAACCCACTGAAAAAAATAATCTTGTACTCGTATAAAATTAAAACTTGTAACAGAATCAAACAAAATTATTAAAATAGGCAAAAGACCAGATGAGATGGAAGGACAGAACTAGTACATGAATTATGGAAATGTATACATGAGTATGCATTAACTACCACAAAGATTATGTGATGTCAGAAAGCTGGACATGATGACATTCAAAAAGTAATTGAGCATAAAGCTGAGAGGTCTACGAATTAGAATACAAAAGAATGTTCAAATTCATGACTAAAATGTTTAGTATATACATCAGAATTGTGTCCTTGTGTGATTTAGTTTAGTCGTAAAATTATGATCAACAGAAAGTAAAAACATGTACCGAGCCTCCTGGTCTTAGAAGCACGATGTTTTATTAAAAGATCCTGGACGATGTTGCTGATGGTTATACAAAGTATATTGAACTTCACCGTCAGCCAAGGTAATTGGATGCATTAAAACAAATAAGAAAATGAAAGAATTTGTTTATTCTTTTAAAATAAAATCTGATAATTTAAAATATGTTTATATATATTTCAAAATTTTCAAATGTTAGATTGCATGTAAAAAATGCCCAACTTTTCTGTATTACAAACCCCAACAATTTTTATTAGTATTTAGCCACCGTCAGCACATTCTCCACTTGTAGTTGGAAAGGTCTTAACAGTGGCATAACCCTTAGCATTGATATACTTACCAGTACCACCCATGACTGCAAGATTGGATTTTGAGGTAGCAGTTCAATGGACCACCAAAGAGGCCGAGACTATCAGCATAACCGCCATGGTGCCACTCTCAAACATAGTTGTGATAGCCATGGTCTGGCTCTTTCCATCTTCAAAACTTGCTTTATAACCCTTGTGCCTTACAAACCAAACCATACCCTATCTCATTCCCCTCAGTCCGTTCATCATCAAATACTGTTAGTGTCGCAAAACAAGCTTTGAATGGTCATTCCTGGAGGGAGTTGACCCCCATTCAAGGGTGGAATCCCATTGATCACATTGGGAAGATTGACGATGCCTGCTTTGTTTCATCTTACACTCCATGATCTATCTTGTGCTTATTAGCTTATAGGATTTGCACCCTGTCCAATAACTGCACTAAATGCAGCAAACAAGCTTAGAATGTCAAAATGTTCAATTTTCATCTTCAGCAATAAATAAAACCTTTCACATAATAATCTCAGATGGAAAAAAATAGTAAAAAGACATGAGGCAATATTCACTCTTGTATGATGAATATTATTGTTCCAGTGTTCTCAACATAAAAATTAGATGAAGGATTAAACTGCTGCTGTAGCCTCAGCCTGTAAACTCCAAGCACACTGGATGGACAATGGCTTCTTCAGAAAACGAAACCAAACCCAAGCCGTAATTTAAAGACCAAGACCAGTGTCTTGGCATCAGCAAACCATGAACAGTGACAAAATGGTTCAGTTTTTCAAACCATTGATCTTTTTTCTCTTCCTTGAAGCCCATCAATGGGAAAAAATCAGTTTAATTACAAGCCTCCCGCGCCTATATTCAACCACAAGCATTACTGAGCAGGGTTCATCAGATGTCCGAGTGCATCTCCTACTCTATTTATATTTTATACCAAACAAAGAATGGTCTACCTACCACCAAGAAACAAGGAAATCCTATTCATGACAATCTACTTGTTGCCATATAAAGGATAACATTCACATCTCTTCAAAATCTCATGCCTCGAAGAACTTGTCAATTATTAAGCCCAAGCACCAATTACACTGGTGATCAGGCCCTTGCCACCATAAACTACCCAAACAACTACTAAATATTGGAGACATATCATTGAGTTATTGATTCCCTAAAATGACAGGACGAGATCAGTTCAGTTATAAGTCCACCTGCACCTCCACCCCCACTACATGCATCCCCAACTAGAGCTTCCCAAGCCTCCAAATCAAATTGAATCTTTCTTTTTTCCATCTCCTCCAGAACAAAGCAAGCAGCATCAATCTTCCCACATTTCAATAGTCCCATTATCAAACATTTAAATGTTTCTGAACGAGGACAATGCCTACTCGTCAACATTGCATTCAAAACATTCAAACCTCCCTCAAAATCTCCAACCCTGCAAAACCCATCAACCATCATTCGATAAGTAGCTGCATTTGGCTCACAACCTCCAACCTGCATTTCAATCAAAACTTTATATGCCTCAGCCATTCTACCTTCCTTGCACATATAATTTATCAATATATTATAGGTCACAACATCCGGCTTAAAATGCCTTTTCCTTATCTCATTAAGTAAAGATTTTGCCTCCTCAATCTTCCCTCTCTTCCCAAGATCACTCATCAAAACACTATAATTCACCAGCCGCGGTTTACACCCTTGATAATCCATATCAAACATCATCTTTTTAGCTTCAGTATACTTTCCTACGGAACACAAACCCTCCATCAATAGTGCATAAGTTATAGCATTCGGATGTTTTCCTTTCGGTATCATATCTTCAAACAAGCTCATTGCTTTATCTAAATCACCCTTCCTAGACAAAAATCCAATAAGACAATTATAAGTCACAACACTAGGTTCCACTTTTTTCTCAAGCATTTCATCAAACATCTTACACGCTTGTTCCCACTCACCCTTCTGAAGCCACCCTTTGATCAGTACATTGAAAGAAATCGAATTCGGACGAAAACCCATTTTATAAGAACGATTGAAAATCTCGATTGCATCATTTAACTGGTCATTATCGACGAGTGCATTAAGAAGCGTATTACAAGACTGCAACGTACGAACACAATTAAAAGAAGGCATTCTATGAAAAAGCTCAACGGCTTTGTCCACCAAATGGGCTTTTCCATAGTGTTGAATCAAAACGATGAAAAGGGTCTCTCTGCATCGAATGTCTCGGTCCTGTATAAGACCAAGAATGGTCTCTACAGCTTCAAAGTTGCGAGAACGAGCAAGCTTGTAAATGAGAGAAGAGTAAGAGGGATAGTCGTGCTTGAAGCCCATTTTGTGGTAGTCGTAGAAGAGAAATAAAGCCTCGCCTGGGTCTTGTACGGCTTTGACATCGGAGACGAATGGTATGGACTTGCGAGGCTTTGGGGTCGGTTTGTGATTGTGAGGTCTTTGTTGATGGTGTGATTTGTTCTTGGGAGTGTGGTCATATTTATGAGTATGAGAATGGATGTGATTGATGAAATGGCGACCTAGAATGATTTGTGTTTGACTGATGCCCTTTGTTCTTGAATGGATCATGGAAGCGGGAAGAGATAATCTGAGAAAACTCTGTCTATACAGTGTTTGATGCTAGTAAAAATAGACAGAGTAGTCAGTAGAGTCCGATATTTTTGTTTTAGAATCAGTTGATACTTTTTTTTTCTGAAACAATTTCAGACTTATATTAGTGTGAAAATGGATTAGTCTTTTCTTTTTTATAATAAAACCAAAATTGTAGTAATGTATTACTAGCTTAATCATAAGCACTAGGCTATTTTTTGAGATATACTTTTTTTAATAGGAACTTGGGTAGCTTTTTTATATAGAAAATGGGGTAGTTTTATAAATGAGTAGATTTTTTAAAAACTTTTTTCGTCAATTTACATTTTTTACCTCATTTTTGTTTTTAAGAATAAGAATAAATTAATTAAATTAGAGATATTTTTAAAAATCAGAAAAATAATAACTAACTTTTTAAATTCTCTTAATATATAAAAATCAACATAAATCTTATATTGTAATGGTACTACTAACAATATAAGATTTCCTATAAAAAAAAAACAATATAAGATTTACCAGTGACATTTTTTACCAAATTTAGCTAAACTTTTGAAAGCGGGCTCGTCAAATGTTAATTTTAGCGAAACATTTACATGACCAACCATAAAACACCTCACATCAAAGCTCAGCAAACCAAACTAACAAAAACAGTTTTTTTTTTAATTAACCAACAAAAAAATTGGCATAATAATACCTTAATGTTGTAATTGAGCTATTATTTATCAACTAAGTTAAAAAAAAAATGAAAAAAAAAAAGTTTTTTACGCAATGTTTGTTTCGTTGGAAAACCTTCTGTAAATATATTTTTCCACATTTTTTAGTGTTTGGTAACTGTGGGGAGTAAAAGGACCCAAGTGGGCCTATGGGCCTTTGGGCTGTAACATGGAGGGCCGACCTGTTCCAGGATTAAACTCTATGAGTTGGCCCATACGCCGAGGGTCCGAGGATATAGCTGAGGGAGAGTTTCACCTCGGACAGATCCAAGAGAACTCAAGATTTTATTATAAAGGTCAAGGCACAACTCTGGAAAGACTAATGGATAAAAGGGGACATCCTGAATCTTCTAGATGCACCAGTATTAAAGAAAATATCAAGAGTAAAGGCTGCCACCTCCGCATTAAAGGCTCTGCACCTACCTCCCTGGCCGCATTAATGGGGAGGTGACCCCTGAACAGTGAGGTGGAAACTTCTAGTCACTGTTCAAAAAGTATCAGGGAAGAAAGTATAAAAGGGGGGTAAAGGCCAAAGAAAGAGGGGCGGTAGCCAAGAAAGAAATTGAGAAATTGTAATCTTTAAGGAAGAAAGAGAAATACTAAAAAAGTATTCCTCGGCTCGAGTCCGAGGAGACCTATTGCAATTATTGTTCGTTATTTACCTGTATTTGTTTATAGAAGTCTATTATCGAGCTCCCAGTACTTCTAACCTAGGTTTCAAGCCCACACTCTACAAATTTTATTGTCTAAGGCTCATTAGGCCTGAGCCCGTGATTGTTTTTGGGTCCAGGTGCAATTGTGCACTTACAATTGGCGCTGTCTGTGGGAAATCTAGTCTAGAAGAGGTAGGGATACTATGGCAGGCTTAGGTGCTCACCATGCAGAGTCACAGGGATCACAACCGGAGGATCATTTCGAGCGTCTTGAGCGTCGAAGGGATCGTGAGGGAAGCGTCCACACAGAATATCCAAGGGCTAGCCATACTCATGGTGGGGGTAGCACTACCCACGAGGAGGGTTCTAAGTCCATGCAGAGGGAAATCAATCGTTTGAAGAGGAAGTTACGCCGTGCTAAACGTAGGTTTTCACCGTCCTCGTCTAATCCTTCCTCAGAGGAGGATAGGGGAGGTGGCTACAGCTCAAGGTCGCGCTCCTCCACCAGTGCAACATCCTCCGGTGAGGAGGACGACCAGCCAACCCGCAAACGTAAGAAGCTTCGTTCTAGGGGCTTAGGCAACGATGCTATGAGTAGGGCGTTGCACCAACTCTCCAAATCTCCGTTTACACGGAGGATTGAGAAATGAAGGCTTTCCAGAACGTTTACCCAGCCCACTTTTACCATCTACAATGGCCGGACTGATCCGGTGGAGCACGTGAGTCACTTTAACCAGAGGATGGCGGTGCACTCTCACAACGAGACCCTAATGTGTAAAGTTTTCCCCTCTAGCCTGGGACCTGTTGCTATGAGGTGGTTCAATGGCCTTAAATCGGGGTCCATAGGTTCGTTTGGGGAGCTTACTAGGGTATTCGCTTCGCGGTTCATTACGTGTAGCAGAGTACCTCGGCCATTGGACTCGCTGTTATCCATGACCATGAGGGAAGAGGAGACGTTGAAAGCATACTCCGACCGTTACTGGGAGATGTTTAATGAAATAGATGGCGACTTTGATGAGGTGGCGCTTAATACCTTTAAGGTAGGCCTTCCTACTGATCACGACCTGAGGAAGTCTTTGACTAAAAAGCCCGTCCGCAGTGTACGTCGCCTCATGGACCGTATTGATGAGTACAAGAGAGTGGAGGAAGACCAACAGCAAGGAAAGGGAAAGGAGAAGGTTATCCCGCAGGAGAGAAGGGATTTCAGGTCGGACAGGTACCACAATAACAGGCCGAGGAGAGATTATGTTGGGCAGTCCGGCTCGGCAGCACCTCGGGCCGTGAGCACGTGTTCGAGAACCGGTGCATCGGTTGTTGGAGAAAGTTCGTAAGGAGCCCTTCTTCAAATGGCACAGTAAGATGTCGGGGGACCTGCGAAGAGGAATCGAACCTCTTTTGTCGGTACCATCGGGATGTGGGCCACACTACCGAGAAGCTGTCGGACCCTTTGGAACCATTTGGAGCGGCTTGTCGGTGAAGGAAAAGCGAAGCGGCACTTGTGTCAACCTGCGGGCGGGGCAGCCGGTCCGGCTCGAAAAATCGGAGGAACAATTCGTCTCGGCCGGCATTGGGAACAATCAATGTTATCTTCGCTGCACACAGTAGGACCGGCTCGGGTCCCACTAGGGTGATGGCGGTTTCCCATTCTCGGGCCGAGGATGCGGGCGACGGACCGAAGAGGTTGAAGGGCACTTTGCCCGTTTTAGGATTCTCTGACGAGGATAAGGTAGGGACTATCCAGCCCCATGACGATGCCCTTGTAGTTACGCTTAGGATAGGGAATTATGATGTGAGGAGGGTGATGATAGATCAGGGCAGCAGTGCAGATATCATGTACCCTGATCTATTTAAGGGGTTAAGGTTGAAGTTGGAAGATCTTACTCCTTATGATTCGCCACTTATAAGCTTTGAAGGGAGAGCCGTTGTGCCGAAGGGACAGATCCGTTTGCCCGTTCAATCCGGCTCAGAAACGGTTGAGGTGGATTTCATTGTGGTTGACGCGTACTCTCCATATACAGCCATCCTCGCCAGGCCTTGGCTGCACGCGCTTGGAGCTGTCTCCTCTACCTTACATGTTAAAGTTAAATTCCCCTCGGGGGGATGTGTTGAGGAAATTCTCGGCAGCCAATCGGTAGCCAGGCAGTGCATATCGGCTGCAGTACTGCATCAGACAGAAGCAGAGCCTTCGACTTGAATCACCAAAGACTTATAGTAGTTAACAACTCCTGATTCATCTGGAATGGTGACAGGAGAGGAGACACATTGTGAGGAGTTAGAGAAATTTCCAGTAGCCAATGGCTCAGAGAGGTTCTTCCAGGTCGGCATACTTTTGCCACACCAAGAGAAGATCGAATTGTTAGAATTTCTAAAGGACAATATTGATGTTTTTGCATGGGATCATTACGAAGCTTCAGGCGTCGATCCGAACTTCATTTGTCATTATTTAAATGTCAACCCAGCTATTGTTTCGAGAAGACAGCCACCTCGGCGTTCTTCCAGAGAACATTCCGAGGCTGTGAAGGAAGAGGTGCTTAAACTCAAAAGGACTGGGGCTATCAAAGAAGTTTTCTACCCCGAATGGTTGGCTCATACAGTCGTTGTTAAAAAGAAGAATGGAACGTGGAGGGTATGTGTGGACTTTACTGATCTGAACAAGGTCTGCCCCAAGGATTCGTTCCCAATGCCTCGTATTGATCAACTGGTGGATGCTACCGTCGGACATCCTAGGATGAGTTTTTTGGACGCCTTCCAGGGTTACCATCAGATTCCCTTAGCGTTGGAGGACCAAGAGAAGACTGCTTTCATTACTCCAACCGGGAACATTTATTATAAAGTTATGCCATTTGGGTTGAAAAATGCTGGGGCTACCTACCAAAGGATGATGACTAGAATGTTCGAACAGCAACTGGGAAAAACCGTTGAAGTATATGTGGATGATATGGTGGTTAAGAGCAAATCAATACCCTCACACGTGAGAGATCTAGCCGACACCTTCCAGGTGCTAAGAAAGTACAAATTGCGCCTTAACGCCTCAAAGTGCTCTTTTGGTGTGGGATCCAGAAAGTTTTTGGGATACATGATTACCCACAGAGGCATCGAGGTGAACCCAGCACAGGTTAAGGCTATTCAGAATTTGCAGCCGCCTCGGAACCCAAAAGAGATCCAGAAATTGACCGGAATGATTGCTGCATTGAATAGATTTATCTCTCGGTCAGCTGACCGGTGCCGTCCTTTCTTCCAATTGTTGAATAAATGGAAAGGGTTCCAATGGACCCAGGACTGCGCGTTAGCTTTCCAACAACTCAAGCAATATCTTTCTCGACCGCCCATTTTGTCTCGCCCCGAGGCGGAAGAGGTTTTGTTTGCTTATCTGGTAGTGGCTGTCCATGCCGTCAGTCTGGTCCTTATAAGGAATGAAAGCGGGGTGCAAAGACCGGTCTACTACGTTAGTAAGTCTTTGAATGAGGCCGAGGTGCACTATCTGCCCTTGGAAAAAGCGCTTCTTGTCGTAGTCCACGCCACGCGCAAACTTCCTCATTATTTCCACTCACACTGTGGTGGTTCTGACCCAATTGCCTCTCAAAGCAGTGCTACGTAGTGCCGACTACTCAGGCAGGATAGCAAAGTGGGGGACCATCCTGGGGGCTTTTGACGTTAAATACAAGCCTCGCACCTCGGTGAAGGGCCAAGTCCTCGCTGACTTGGTGGCAGAATTTGCCGAACCATTGCCGGAAGAAAGTCTAAAAGAGGCCCGCATGGGTGAAAAATCAGTTGGTGTGATCACAGCTGCGGTATCTCCGACTTGGAAAGTGTATGTTGATGGGGTAGCCAATCAGAAAGGATCAGGTGTTGGGCTTGTCCTGATTTCCCCCGAGGAAATTGTTTTCGAAAAATCTCTGAGACTGGCGTTCTCGGCCACTAATAATGAGGCCGAATACGAAGCAGTCTTGGTAGGCATGAAAATGGTACGTAGAATGGGAGGAAAGGAAATCCATGTGTTCTCGGACTCTCAACTGGTGGTCGGCCAGGTCACGGGGACCATAGAGGCTAGAGATCCAAGGATGCAGGAATATTTGGCCCAGGTCAAGCGTCAGCAGATTGAATTTGACTCCTTCGTCTTAACTCATATCTCTCAGAGCGGAAACACCCATGCAGACTCCTTAGCCACGCTGGCAACGTCTTCGGCTCAAGGTTTACCTAGGGTTATCCTCGTTGAGGATTTGCTAGAACCCTCTCTTATCGTTGTCAACGCGCCTCGCATTCATTTGATAAAGCCTGGTCCTAGCTAGATGGACTCGGTCGTGTCTTTTCTTAAGAATGACATCCTTCCCGAGGACAAATCTGAAGCGGATAAGATACGTCGAAAGGCGCCACGCTTCTGGTTGTCCGAGGATCAGAAACTGTATAAACGATCCTTTTCAAGACCGTACTTGCTGTGTGTGCACCCTGACTCAACGGAAGGGCTCCTGGAAGAACTGCATGAAGGGATTTGTGGCAGCCACACCGGGGGAAGATCCTTAGCCCATAGAGCTCTGACTCAAGGTTATTGGTGGCCTAATATGCAGAGAGAGGCTCAGGACTATGCCAGAAAATGTGATCAATGCCAGAGGTTCGCCCCTAATATCCATCAACCTAGCGGGGTTCTTAACCCTCTCTCCAGTCCTTGGCCCTTTGCCCAATGGGGATTGGATATAGTGGGGCCGTTTCTGAGAGCTGCAAGAAACAAAAGATGGCTTCTTGTGGGAACAGATTATTTCACTAAATGGGTTGAGGCCGAGCCCTTAGCAAATATTAGAGATGTTGATTCCAAAAAATTTGTCTGGAAAAATATTGTCACCAGGTTCGGTATACCACACACACTTATCTCAGACAATGGCGTTCAATTGGACAGCAAGGCCTTTAGGCAATATTGTGGTGACATGGGTATCATAAATAGATACTCCACCCCAGCTTATCCTCAGGAAAATGGGCAAGCTAAGGCCGTTAATAAGGTCATAGTCAGTGGGCTCAAGAAGAGGTTGGATGATGCGCAAGGCAGGTGGGTAGAAGAGCTCCCTCATGTTTTGTGGACGTACCGGACCACACCGCGTAGGTCCACGGGAGAAACGCCATTCTCTATGACTTATGGAGCCGAGGCGGTGATACCTCTGGAATCTGGTTTTCCCACCCTAAAGACGAGCTCTTTTAGCCCGGAGAATAACAATGGACTCTTGGAAAAAGGTCTTGATTTACTCGAGGAACGACGCGAGGCAGCTATGGTCCAAATGGCTTATTATCAACAGAAGCTAAAACGGGGATATGATGCCCACGTGAAGCTAAGACCACTTGCACCTGGTGATCTTGTACTAAGGAAAGTTGTAGGCACTTCTAAGAACCCAGCTTGGGGTAAGCTGGGACCCAACTGGGAAGACCCCTATCGCATTGTTTCAGTAGCAGGCATAGGGTCATATCGGCTAGCTGACCTAGACGAAAGAATTGTACCACGCCCATGGAATGTAAATAATCTTAGAAGGTATTATTATTAATAAAATGTGCTTTTGTCAGTTAATATTTCAAAGTTATGAGTACCTCTGACGCTTGCAACTATTCTTAAGAATCAAACAGAAACTTGGTTAAGTGTCGTCCTTGGACCACAAACCTTGTGGAAATTGATATCTTGTCATTTGTTAAACAGAACCTTAGTTATGTCGGGTCATCGGACCTCCCACTTTGGGAAAATTAACATTTGAAGTTACTGATCTTGAGAATCAAACAGAAACTTGGTTAAGTGTCGTCCTCGGACCACAAACCTTGTGGAAATTGATATCTTGTCATTTGTTAAACAGAACCTTAGTTATGTCGGGTCATCGGACCTCCCACTTTGGGAAAATTAACATTTGAAGTTACTGATCTTGAGAATCAAACAGAAACTTGGTTAAGTGTCGTCCTCGGACCACAAACCTTGTGGAAATTGATATCTTGTCATTTGTTAAACAGAACCTTAGTTATGTCGGGTCCTCGGACCTCCTACTTTGGGAAAATTAACATTTGAAGTTACTGATCTTGAGAATCAAATAGAAACTTGGTTAAGTGTCGTCCTCGGACCATAAACCTTGTGGAAATTGATATCTTGTCATTTGTTAAACAGAACCTTAGTTATGCCGGGTCCTCGGACCTCCTACTTTGGGAAAATTAACATTTGAAGTTACTGATCTTGAGAATCAAACAGAAACTTGGTTAAGTGTCGTCCTCGGACCACAAACCTTGTGGAAATTGATATCTTGTCATTTGTTAAACAGAACCTTAGTTATGCCGGGTCCTCGGACCTCCTACTTTGGGAAAATTAACATTTGAAGTTGCTGATCTTGAGAATCAAACAGAAACTTGGTTAAGTGTCGTCCTCGGACCACAAACCTTGTGGAAATTGATATCTTGTCATTTGTTAAACAGAACCTTAGTTATGCCGGGTCCTCGGACCTCCTACTTTGGGAAAATTAACATTTGAAGTTACTGATCTTGAGAATCAAACAGAAAAACTTAGTTAAGTGTCGTCCTCGGACCACAAACCTTGTGGAAATTGATATCTTGTAATTTGTTAAACAGAACCTTAGTTATGCCGGGTCCTTAGACCTCCTACTTTGGGAAAATTAACATTTAAAGTTCCTGATCTTAAGAATCAAATAGGAAATTGGTTAAGTCTTGTCCTCGGACCACAAACTTGATTAAAGTTGATTTCTTATTGCGTCTGGAAATTAGCGCCTTACTGGTCATTGGCTCAGATCTTAAGTTCTATATCTTTAAGCGTTAAGCAAATTTATATAAGGAATGGTCCTCGGATCTTACATCCTACTTAAAACACTACCATACATTATAAGGGTTTAATCGTTATATGAGGTCTTTTTTTTTTTTTTTTTAACCAAGGCATTGTTTAAAATATCTCAACCATGTCATCTGCTGTTAAGTTTTTAATGCTAAAACATGCGCATGATTGCGTGGAGGTTATGATTAATGCTAATGGGAAACTTTTTCGACAAGTACAAAAAGAATAAAGTAAAAACAGATACAACACGAGTAAAAATCAAACAAAATTGTTCTTCATTAATCATTTAGATATACATTACATATTAAGTCTGAATATAGAGGAAGAGAAGTCCTAATTTAGGTCCTAAGCTTTTGGAGGAGGATCTTGCTGAGAAGTGCTGGTTGCCTCGGTCTCTTTCAACTCCAACTCAAAAGGAGACAGAACTTGCTTTCCTTTGTCTGCTGCCTTCGTTGGAGGGACATTGGATTCTACGGTTTGGCTCAGGCCCTTCTCGGCATCCTCGCCTCCTTCCTTTTCTTTATTGGAACCTGAAGGTTCTGTAGGATCTGGAATTAGCTTTGGGACCATAGGAGGAAGAGCAAGAAGATTTGTTTCAGGGGTAGGAACAGCAGCAGGAGTCTCTTCAATCTCCTGTATCTCCAGGGGAAGCCAAACATTCTCGGACTTCCTCAGCTCCGAGGCTAGAGGAACTCCTGCTATGTTTAGAGCTTCCCCCCAGACTTTCTGACAGTATTCCCGGCACAAGGCCGCGAAAGCCTCTGTCAGCTGCTCCTCGGTGGTAGCTACCCCTTCCTCGTAACTCGCCTGCTTGGCAGCTTCTAAAGAGCATTGAAGTGTGCTGGCTTCTTCCTTCATCAGCGCAAGTTCCTTTTCCAAATCCGAGCGTTCCCTTTGGACTCGGGAGAGCTCATCATCTCTTTCATGAAGGAGCTTGCGCTGTCCTTCTATCTGGGTCTTCATGGTCTTCAGGTTTGCCTCGGCCCCATTCCTCTCTCTTTTTAGCTCAACCACCTCAGAGATAAGCTTTTCATTTTCAGCAATGGCCGTGCCTAAGGACTTCTCAGTCTCCATCCGAATTTCAAGCTCTGTTCTGGCTTTCTTCCTAGTATCTTCTATAAACTTCTCGGCCACGAAGACTTCCTGAACGGCCTGCAATAAAGTGTGAGGAAATTAGGTATAGCAGGACACTCATGAATAATCCAATGCTGTTAAAAATGTAATCTTCCTAAAAAGTTAAACTTACCAGGGCTAGATCCCTTTTTAGAGACAGGAATAATTGAGGTTGGCTCATCCTCTCCAAGGTCTCCATATCTTTCGGCAGAGAAGAGGGCGTTCCAACACTTACGCGTGATGGGCATGACCTTGCCGGGCCGCCACGATGCGGACCGTGGCGGGGAGATAGGTGCGCCGTCCGGCCTTAAGTTAGGAGACCCGGGTAGCCGATACTCGGCGCACTTCGGCCACGTCCTCGATCTCCCCGCTTTCAGGCGAGCGGGCCACCGCGCTGCCTTTATCCGACTTAGCGCGCTGAACGGAGTGGCGGTTGTTGTCGCGGTTTCTTTGGTTCCTTGCTACATGTCCCCTCGGCCTCCCCCTTTCTTTTCTTTTTGGGATCCCGGGTTGGAAGTTTTGGCTCGAGTTTGGAGGAGAGGAGGTGGCAAAGATGGAAGAGCTTGGGACCCCCGTCTTTCTCTCGGCAACCTTCGTAGCTCTCTTGGTTAGGAGATCCCGCATCTGTCCATATCCTCCTCGGATTCGTCCTCTGGTCGGGCAACGACTAACCCCTGTAATTCCGAGGCCTCGATGGCTTCTTCTTCCTCGTCGAGAGTACAACGAACGGTTCCCTCGAGGTCTTTCGGTGTCTTCAGAAGTTGGAGCTTGTTCTATCTCCTCGTCTAGCGTGTTTGAAGAAGACACTTGCTCCTGCGGGACAACGGTGCACCTGGGAGTGTGTAGCTAGAGGGACTGCAGCAATTGGTTGTAAATACAGTATGGTGTTAGGGCTGTCAGGGAGGTCGTGATCGTCCAGGAAGTGAGGTCTGGCTACGTTGATCTTCCTACGCCGCCGGTCACCTGCAATAATGGCGTTCTCTGTTGCCTGGAAGTCCGAGGATACAGGATCGTACCTTAGAATCAAGTGAGCGGCCCTAAGTTGTAGGTCCTCGCTGACAAACACCTCGGAGCGCAGTACCCGGTTTAGATCTGCAACGTTGCAGTGGCTCAAGCGTGGGCGCATGTGTTGCTTATCTGCAAAGAAAGACATCAAAGCAAATGAACATGGTCAGATTCACACAACATATAATAAACTTAAATAGACATGAATACATGTCAATACGCATTTTTTGTGAGTGTTAGAGGAAGTTGTGTGGGGGGGAGGTTAATCCTAAGGTGTCGCACCTGGATCTCCCCACTCAACTGGGCAGTGGAGGCCGTCGTGCCAGTTCCCAGAGGCGATCAGGTAGTCGTCCTTCATGCCTTTGTTGGATTTGGGCAGACAGGAGATTAGCCTAACGACACCGGAGCGAGATTTAATGTAGTAACCTACATTGGTAAGTTTATGGGACTCGTACGGAAAAGACGACATCGTGCCGAGTGAGGTTTAGACCCATTTGCTCGTTTAGAGCATCGACGCTACCCAAAACTATAAAAACGTTTGGGAGGCAGTCGGGACACAACCTAAGTGGTTGCGAAGGTACTTCCTAGTTACAGGCTTCATTGGGAGGGTCATCCCACCCTCTACAAAGGCTACCATTGGGATGATAACCTCTCCCTCCTTTCTAGAGCCAGCCACGGCTTCTGCCGGGCAATATTTTAAACCTACATCGCCGGGAATGTGATACTTGGCTCTGAAGCCTTCCATTCCAGCGGCGGTATCAACTAGACACTTGAACTTTCCCATCAAATATGAACGAAAGGCTAAATTCTAAAAGGGGGAATGATTATAAGGAGAGCCGAGGACAGGGTCTGAGGAGAAAGGGTTAAGAAGAAAAAAAAAGGAATGAGAACTTACAGACTTGAAGTTGTGCGAGTTTCCATAGAGTTGTGTAGACAAAAAGTGATTGCTGATGTTTTGATGGAATTAGTCTCTGGAGAAATAAATGAAGGCGCAGGTTCCCGAAGCGTCACGATGTGCGGGAAACGGCCTCGAAATTGTATTTGTCCCGCCCAAATTTTCATGGAATAACAAGGACTGTTGGATACTCATCTCACCGTTGAACGTGGGGGACAAGGTGTAACTTACAGTAATAAATACGCGCGTTTTTGAAAATAAAACTGCCAAGTCTCACCCTCCGGAACGCGAAACGGTCTTCACACATGTGGTTATTTACAAAAAGTGTGAAGGAAGTCTTCGTTGGGTCTAAACCTTTTTTTTATCCTCGGATGATGAAAAATAAAGTTTTGAGGGGCTATTGTGGGGAGTAAAAGAACCCAAGTGGGCCTATGGGCCTTTGGACTGTAACATTGAGGGCCGACTTGTTCCAAGATTATACTCTATGAGTTGGCTCATACGTCGAGGGTTCGAGGATACAGCCGAGGGAGAGTTTCACCTCGGACAGATCCAAGAGAACTCAAGATTTTATTATAAAGGTCAAGGCACAACTCTGGAAAGACTAATGGATAAAAGGGGACATCCTAAATCTTCTAGATGCACCAGTATTAAAGAAAATATCAAGAGTAAAGGCTGCCACCTCCGCATTAAAGGCTCTGCACCTACCTCCCTGGCTGCATTAATGGGGAGGTGACCCCGATGAGGTAGAAACTTCTAGTCCTTTGTTCAAAAGTATCAGGAAAGGAAGTATAAAAGGGGGGTAAAGGCCAAAGAAAGGGGGGCGGTAGCTAAGAAAGAAATTGAGAAATTGTAATCTTTAAGGAAGAAAAAGAAATATTAAAGAAGTAGTCCTCGGCTCGAGTCCGAGGAGACTCATTGCAATTATTGTTCGTTATTTACCTGTATTTGTTTATAAAAGCCTGTTATCGAGCTCCCAGTACTTCTAACCTAGGTTTCAAGCCCACACTCTAAAAATTTTATTGTTTAAGGCTCATTGGGCCTGAGCCCGTGATTGTCTTTGGGTCCAGGTGCAATTGTGCACTTACAGTAGCGAAAAAAAAAAAAAAAAAAAAACTAGTCAATGAAAAACTATCTTTAGTCAATGAAAACCCTAATAAAAATAAGGCTTATTTTCTATATGTTATTTTCCCAAAAAAAAATGGAAAACAATCTCCCTCTCACGCGTTGCATCTCCTATAAATATTATCTTCATCTATAGCTGTGGAAAACATAATTTTTTAGTGCCTTCTCTCTCTTATGATAAGCTTTCTCACTTTTTCTCTCTTCCCTTTACCTTTTCTCTTCTCACATTCTCACTGTCACTGACTCTGGTCTCTTTTCTTCCCATAGATCTCTCTCTCTAACTATCTCTCTTCTCTCTTTTCTCCATATTTCTCTTCCCCCCTGTAACACAATTCTCTTATTAAATTTTTTTTTTTTCCTTCATTGATCGGTCAATAGCTCTGACTTCCAAAGGAGAACAAATTTGCAGTGGTAATTATTTCATTATTCTTTACCAAAATCCCAATTATTTGCTTTGAATTTCAAGCTTGATTTTCTATTTTCTCTAAGAAATTTTTGGTTTGACGTATTCCAGGCAAAAGTTACTTCTTTTTTGTACAAAAATGCAAAAAAATTTAAAAAAAAAATAAAAGAAGAAGAAGAAGAAGAAGAAATAATGAATGAAGTAAAAGATGAAAATTTTAAACATAGTGACTATATTGCTTTAAATTTCTTTTACACAGGACGATCTTTACCATGGACTAATAATATTGTTATATAATGAATGATAATTGTTTAAAGAAATTGCATTTATTGGCAGATACTTTTTTTGTTAGCTATTATTTATACTTATTGAAAATGTATTCCCTTGTCAAATATATATATATATATAGACAAATGGTTGATATGTGTGTGTGTGTACATTCATACGTACATATATTACTGTCTATATATGAGCAAGATAAGTGGTAGAGATCATGAAAATTTGGCAACTAATTAATTTTAATCGTATCTATTGTCAAAATTTTAGTATGAAAACCAAATTCATTCTTGGTTTTTTTATTTATAATAATTACATTAGTTGGTTTACATAAAACACATGTTTTAAATTATACAAGAAAAAAAAAAAAAAGGATACCAAACAGTAGAAAACATTCTTAAGCTCATTTTCAATGTTTTTACCAAACATTAGAAAATGAGATAGCTTTCTAGAAAATGAACCATTTTCTAAAAAACATTAATGCTGAAATAAACAGAGCGTTAATCTTGTCCATCTTTGTCTCTATCTCTCTCCTCTTATATATATATATATAGAGAGAGAGAGAGAGAGAGAGAGAGAGAGAGAGAGAGAGAGAGAGAGAGACTTAAATACAGTACTTAGGAGCTGTTTCTTAGGTTCTTCTCTTAAGATTCTGCCATGTGGCTTTTTTTTTTTTTTTTCGTAAATGAAAATGTATTTTTTAAGTTAAATAGCCACATGATAAAATCTTAAAAGGGGAACTTAATAAATAGCATCTAAGGTATTGTACATAAGTTTAGTTAGAGTAGTAAACAAAAATGCATGAAATTTAAAAAAAAAATATATATATATATATATATATTGTAAAGTTGTGATTTACAACTATGTTTTATGTTGGCTTTATTCCATGACAAAAAGTGTTGTATTTGCTTTAATTTGTTCTTTGTATTTTGTGGGATTTTATTGTATTGGGTTTAGTATTAAGTTGGTAATGACTCAGCTTAATTGAAGATCAATGCATTTCGCGACTAGCTCGCGAGAAGTTCACTAGAAGGGTTCTCGCGAAAATGGTATGTGAGAAGCACATGACTAGAAACTGAAAAGTCGTGTCAGGTTGTCAATTTTGCGAATGTCTCGCAGGTAAGGTCTTCTCGTGAGATACCTGCGAAACACTCTGTTTAGAGGATTTTTAAATGTGACTTTCTTACCCTTCACCCATACTATATATACCCTCATTACCCACAAAATTATGAGAGACCATTCAAAGAAAAAAACCCTAGATAGGTTTTCAACAACACACACACCCATCTTTTAGAGAGAGAGCTACTCATCTTTAGTGAGAAATCATTCTAGCCACTTCTTCTTCCCTCTTCCATTGTTATACATTGAAAGGAGATTTATACCCAAACACAACCCACACCTTTTTAGAGTGTAGAGAGTGTTTTAGAGCTTGGAAAACTTTGGGGATTTGCCAAAAGAAGCCCGTGAGGCTTGACGGATGTAATCGGGCATATTGCGTGATCCGGAAAGCTAGACAAGACACTGATCCGAGAAGCCTTGTTGGAGTAGAAGCTTGGAAGGCTTAGGTACATTGGGTAGATTAGGCTTGGAGGGTCTCTTGCTATTCGTGTATCCCAACTTATTTTCTAATGGATCGATTTACCGCTTGGAGGGTGGCGAAGAGGTTTTTTGCTGAGTTCTTCAGTTTCCTCATCAATAACACATCACTGTGTTATTTTGTATTTACATCTCTCTTCCCTTACTCTTGTTCTTTACTTTTATTGTTTGTTGTTCATGTTTATGCACTAGAGTAGTATCAGTTGATTGCGCTTCATTTACTCTTGTTTCCGCACTTAGATAAGTTAGAGTAAAATCAACCGAGCCGTAATTTTTTTAATTTGAGGTCTAAACAAGCTCTTGTGTTTTAACACAAATCTGAACTTTCATATATATATATATATATATTGAAAGATATAGCACAAAGTTCTATTAGTTAGGCAAAAGAAAAGTTTCTTGTGACTACTTCATTTGTGCTTCATCTTTTAAAAGCAATTGCCTTGTAGTAAGGTTGGTCACCAAATAGCACTTTAGCTTCAAGTAACTTGTATTTTAAGTGACTTTAAATACATTGTTTTTAGTAATGGTCTTCCATATTGTGGACAACTAAATTTCGAGTTTGAAATAAAATCAAACAAGTAAAATAGTTTTACAAATATAAATTTATATTGATAAATGTGTGCTACAATTTTCTGAAATTACAAATGAGTGATCCTCTAATTTGAACTCCTTGAAAGACTTGTTGATTAGAATCTTAGTAATGTGATTTTGAATCAAGCACCAAATATCCTTCAATTTGACTGAAAGATGGATCAAAGACCCCTGAAACAGAATTACAAAAAATCCCTAACTATAAGCTTGTTAGAAATTCTTTGTTCTTTGCGTTCTTTGTGTGTTCTTCGTCTTCGAAGATTTATGGTGGAAGTTCTTTGAAGCTTTTGGGACTTGAATCCATAGAGCTTCATTGATTTGTGGTTTCTTGAAGTTTCTAGAGGCTTTCGAGCTGATTCCAGTGAACTTTGAGATCTAGGAAGGTGATTTGGATGATTTCTCTTCACATGTTTTTCATATTTGAAGGTTGAAATTCTTGAAGATCTTGGAGGCTTTAAGGCTTGATTCCAGCAGAGTTTTTGTACTTTAGAGTGCTTCTGAATCTTCTTTGATATTGCTTGAAGTGTAGATGTCTTCCTTGATGTCTTGGTGTGTTGGTGTCTTCCGAGATGCACTGAAATGCCTTAGGAGGGCTTCTATTTATAGGAGTTTGGGGGTAGATAAGCGACACGTGGCAGAGTCTAATTGGTGACACATGTTACAACTTGATTGGAGAAGTTTTAAGACTTTTTATCCAAGACAAATGGCATCATTTGATTGGCTAAAATGTCTTAATTTTTAAGGTGACACATGTCAGCAATCGATTGGATCACTTATATCATTGCTTACTTGCGTCGATGTGTGATTGGCTTTTTGCATGCTTTTTATGTTTTTATTTCAGTGACACTTGACAAATCTCTGTTGGTTTCCAGTAGTAGTACGTGGCGTTATATACAAAATAGGTTGTAGTACACACACACACACACACACACACACTAAATAGTGCCCACTGAAAGGTCAAAACCCTCTAAATTGGATATACTAAAAAAGTGTTTATTGAAATTTCATAACCTTTCATATTGGATATATATTAAAGGTGTCTATTGAACAAAGAATGTGTCTATTGACCGAAAATGTGCCCATTGAATGAAATTGTGCCTTTTGATCGAAAAGATACATATTGAATGAAAATGTGCCTATTGAATAGTCATAATCCTTTAGATATAAATAATGGTTCATATTTATTTGGTAACTTTTTCTCAACTTCTCTTTCATCTTTCTTAGAAATACAAGAAACTTGTGGGCCTTTTCCAAAATTGTCATTTGTTGAACCCAATAAACTTGTTTGTATCCTGGGGATAAATTTGTAGTAATCCTTTACAGCACTAGTATTGGAGGGTGTAAACACCCTTTAGTTTCAATTTTACAACCAAAACCACTAAAAACATGTGTTACACTTTGCATTCTATCGTCAATTTTGGTGTTATCTTGAATGGAAAACCAAAGTTTAGGGGGTGCAAAATGTAATTGAAAGCATAGTTTAAGGTGATAAAGTGTGATTTAGATTATAGTTTAGGGTGGCAAATCGCTATTTCTCTTTTATTTTAATTAAGTGATTGAGAATATGAGCAATTGAGTTTTTTTTTATGTATTGTCATCTAATGTAACGACAAAATTAATAGTGGAGATGCAAAGTGTAATATGAGTTATGATGACACATGAAAATTAGTAGGCTGAAATACTTTGGATTACAGTACAGCTGTGAATCTTGAAAAGAAAGAAAGAATTGTCAGAGGTGACCGGTGTGACCCGACCAAGGACCCTCCAACGGTTAAGTCATTTTTCTCTCTAGCACACAAGGATAGAAAAATAATGAATGGTTAGGACTTACCTTGGGTGGATGAGATTTACTCATTTTATAGAGAGTTAGTCGTGGGTCTACTTGTTTGGATCCACGACCATCATGGGTGATGTTGGTGGTTAATAAAGAAAATGGGCTATATGGAGTGAAGTATGTGGAATTCCTTCCACGTATCAAGCAACGGGTCATATTTTGTTTATGTGAAACTAATGAAGGATTTTCCACAAAATTCACAAAGTATAATTTGGTCGTCTATGTACTCGTCTGTAGATAAACTCATCTACGAAGAACTTCCTTCACTGTATCACTTGGTTATCAATGGACGAGCATTTGTGTATGTTCTCGTTCTTGGGTGACTTGATCTGAGCATGGTTAAACTCTGAATGACGACCAAGGACAAGTGATACCTAGTTGATCCCTATTAAGTTATAATTTAGGGTGCAAACTGTACATTCTAGAAATTTATGGTGCAACAAGTACTTTGTGGCATTATTTTAAATGGTAAAGTGTAATTTCTGCTTATTATTACTATTGTCAATTTCTTAGTTCAAGAAGTTTTGAGGGACCTAGATGGTTTGGTGGTTTTCCCATTCTTCTGCAACCTTTTGTTTTTTTGAAAATAAGAAATCTTTATTGAACAAAAGAAAACTAATGCCGTGCGAAACAAATTATAGAAGGACCAACTAGCTAAAACATGGGCTTAAAAAGCAAAGCGAGTGAAACTAATTGTGACCTAAGGATTAAGTACATTATGTAGGGAATTTCTACAAATTCCTAAACTTGTGAGAAACAAAATATAGAGAAAAATACACTCTAAAGAAAAATAATCACACGCACAAGACAATATTTACGTGGTTCAGCAATTTGCCTACGTCCACGGAGTTGAAGGGATTTCACTATTATCAGAGAAAAAATACAAAGTGCGGCTACAGACTATTTTCTCTCTCAAGAACGACAAAAAAAAAAAAACAACCGACCAAAAAACCCTATTCTACATCCTGCGAATGGGCTACAAAAAACCGGGCCAAAATTTTTCTTGGGGGCGTTGCCCCCGGACCCCCAGGAGGCTTGTCCATGAGTGCTCAAACTTGGGCTTGTTGACCCAAGCTTCTAATCCATAGACTAAGCCTTAGAAAATCTCCCATTAAAAACCACGCAATATTATTCAAGTCAAGTCAAGTTGTTAACCGGACCAAACATAAACTAGGCTCCACAAAGCCCAACACATTATTCATACTAAATCGTGGTACCGGAACACAAACAAGATCATTGGCCCTTGGAATTGTTAACCCAGGACTTTCAGTCATATTTACAACATTGGTTTCCACTCCACTCGAACTAATCACCCTCCAATCAAAACACTGAATTATAACTGCTAATATTGTAGGCACTTCTTGCATCACTAATGACAGGCCAGGGCAACCCCTCCTCCCAGTACCAAATGGTAGTAGTTGAAAATGTTGTCCCTTATGGCCTGTTTGGATGTTTAAAAAATGAGGGAGAGTAGAGTAGAGTAGAGTACGGGAGAGTAATTCAATTACCTTGTTTGGAAGTTTTTTAAGGAAGGAGGAGGAGAGGTTTGGAGGGGTTTTAACTACCTCTAATCCCTCATTTTTAATTCCCCCAAATTGGAGAGATTTGGAGAGAGAGAGTAGAGCAAATAAATTATTGACCAAATGAATTTCCTAATTTACCCTTTTTAAATTAGCAAAATTATAAACTGATTATATAAATAATCTTTGTTTGTTTCCTGATAAAATTTAAGGTGAAAAAAAAAAAAACGAAACAATTTTCCATTTAGGGTTTTTTTTTCCTTGAGCTTTCTCGGCAAACAAACAGGGATTTAGAATCAAACCTGGTTTGGTTTAGGAGGAGTTTTGTTGCAGCGGAGGATCTCAACGAGTGGGACCACGAAGGCTAGGGTTTTGCCAGAGCCGGTGGTGGCGTCAACGACAACGTCTTTGTAGCTACAAAGTAAGGGGATTGTGGTGGCTTGGACCTGCGTGCAGAACTCGAAGCCGGCTTGGGTTAGGGCTTCGAGAACTGGTTCGGAGAGTGAGGGGTTGAGATTGGAGAAGTACATTTTGGTTAGCGCGCTGCTCTGGTTGGGGGGAGACAAAATCCATGGATTCCGAAAGCTAATGTCATTTCTGATTGTGTGCATTTTGGGGGATTCGTTTTGTGTATCTGTGAAATTCTGTTTTTTTTTTCCTCTACTTGTACCTGTGTTTAGTTGCTCAGAAAATGTGGAAAAGAAATGAGAATTTGGATATCAGTTGGAGTTTGAAAAAACCTACTAAATTAGGCACTGTTTAGTTTTTATTAATACTGTTATGAAAACTTTGTTTTCAAACATTCAGAGAACAGTTGGATTTTGATTGATAATGATTTGATTTTAGGAGATTAGGAAGCTAATCTGTATCAAGCTTTGTATTTTTTTTTAATTAGCAATTTGTTTTTTTTTTTTTGGTATGATCTATAATAATAGAATTTATGTATGAATTGCATTAGTTGTTGAAAATCGTGGTTTCGTGTTTATATTCTAAGATTTGGATGAATTATAATCAGGTTCAAGATTTTACAAAACTGATAAATTAATCATAGACCAATGTTGCAAGTCCATTTTCAAATAGGGGTAAATTTGTCTATTTAAATCATTTCCTCTCTTCTCCATCCTAATTTTTAAAACATCCAAACAAGAGAAATGACTAATTACTCCATTTTCCCTTACTAATTTTAAGAACACAAACAAGATATAGGATAACTATTCCTCTCTACTCTCCTCCCCTCTAAACTTCCAAATAGGCCATTAACATCTATGACACCTGGCCCATCACCTTCATTGGATTGTAAGAATCGCTCAGGCCTAAATTCCATTGGATTTTCCCAAGACTTGGGGTCCCTTCCAATGGACCAAGCATTCATGAACAATAATGTTTCTGCAGGGATTACGTAACCATTGATGTTGCATTCTTTCATTGATTTTCTAGAAATCAATGGGATTGGTGGGTGAAGCCGTAGCGTTTCCTTTATGATTGCTTGAGTGTAAGGAAGTCTTGGACAGTCGGATTCTTCAACCAACCTATTATTGCCCACAACTTTATCAATCTCCATCCTTGCTTTCTCTAGCTCCGTTGGATGGTTTATGAGCTCTGCTAGTGACCATTCAATTGCAGAGGCTTAGGGGCGGAGGCATATATACAATTATTTTTATGTTTTTAAAATTTAGTCTACAAAAAAAAGAATTGGCCCTCCCAAATATTTGAATTAGTCCAATAATACTCTTAAAAAAAAAATTGGTCTAATAATTATAGAGATAGAATTTTATTTTTCGCAGTTCTATTTTTTATTGTAAAATGTACTTTTATATCTGTTAAATATTTAATTAAATTTGGTATCAAATATGTTTGAATTTATCTTTTTTAACCCGTTATGTGACAATTAACAAGTTATTGACTCATTAAAAAAAATTATCACTAAAACTACACATAAAATGTGTCTTTAATTGCCATATAATGGATTAAAGTAAGGTAGCTTTAAATATTTTTGGAGCTTAACTTATTCCTCCAAGTTTTGGATTATTCATGTTTTTAAAAATTTCATTAGTTCAATTGAAAGATTTTTTACTTACTTTAGCATAAAATTTGATAATTTTTATTTAAAATGAAAACTTTTAAGAATTTGACTATGAAAATGGAAAAAATGAATTTTATTTTATGAAGGTTCGCTGTCAAAAATAATTTTGATTGAAAATACTAAGCTCTTTTTGTTTGTTGGGTGTGTGTATATATATAACTTTATCAAATAAAAAAGTGTGTGTATATATAATAAAAAAGCGCGCGTGTGTATATATGTGTGTGTGGAAGTTGTCTTGATAAATATATTAGCATCGCAACTTGGCCCCCTCAAACAAAAATTCCTGGCTCCGTGAAGAAATCCTAGAAAGTGATAATAATGTTGTGAATCATAATTTTGAGATATAAGAACATGCATGACTTGGCATATAAAAATTAATCATTAGTGGTTAACACTTAATAGGATTTTAGACTGGGAAGCACAACTGTGAGGATTTGGCAAGCACACTCGAGTCAGATACGCACGGATGCAGCTGCACGCGCATCCGTGGACATTTTTTTTTCTCTATTCAGCTTGACTCAATCTAAAATAGGACCTGAATTGTTCCAATATGGGCCAAAATTCTTGTTAAAAAAAGTAAAATATTAGATCAAAACACACCATTTTATCGAGACTTTAAAGGAAAACCCTAAAATCATCTTAATTTTTCTCTTTATCATCTACTATTGCTCTTAAATTAAGTCTATTTTACTATTATATCAAAAAAAATTCTTGGTAAAATATAGAAAATAAAAATAAAAATATATTTAATCATTAATTAATAAACATATCTCGTCGCACTTGTGTCCTACTTTTTCAAAAAATTGTCATGTCGTCACACTGCACCCGAACCCAAATCCGCACCCATGCTTTTTAGATTATAGTTGAATATGTTATATTCTACAGTATTCTAAGAGGAGTGCTGGTCCTGTTTAGTTGATTTTTTTGGAAATTTTAGTATAGAAATTTTGGGGGTCATCCAGATTTGGTTGATTTTGACATGTCTATGGGTGTAGAATGAAAATTGTGTATTATATTTTGATAAAAAAAAAAAAAAAATTGGTTGAATATGTAGTTGATTTTTTGGAAATCTTTATTAGGAATTTTATATTGGGATAGAAAATTTTTAGTATGAAGCTTGATGTTTTTTTGAAGGGTTTGGTTTGGTTTTATTTATTTATTTTATTTTTGAATACAATTATTCCTCAATCTTATAAAATTTTTTTTATAAAAAAAAGTCCATAGTAAGAACCCCAAATAGATTCAATAGAAATTAAAATTTTATTTAGAAAGACTGGTCCCGAGAGTTTTAACAAGGTGTAAATCAATATGAAGTTACTAACTCTTAAGTCTAAGAGGTTTTCTGGTTAGTTGAAAAAAGTGCAATATTCAATATTCATTTTCACTATTCTGTGAGACCATCATTGAAAAACTAGTTTCGTTTGTATTCAGTTTGCATTTTCATTATCTTAAAACTTGGATTTGAAAACAAAAAATGAAAACAACTTTTTAGTGTTTTCGTTTCCTATGAATACGAATATGGTGTCATATTTGTAAATATTGTGAAAACACAAAGTTACTTTTTTTGAGTGATGTGAGTGTCTGTTGGGGAGAGAAGTTACTTTAAAATAATAATAAAAATGACCAAACCAAAGTATGATGTAATCTATACTCAAATTATGTATTTAAAACTACTTATTAAACACTATCAAATATGAAAATGAACGCTTTTTTCAAAATTCAATTTCAAGATTTGAATATAGAATACAGAAAATGAAAAGTGGATATATCACTTTTTGAAACCAAACAAGCATTGTAATTTTTGGGTTGAATCCGAGTCCAGGTTTGATCAGAGAAAAAAAAAAAGATTCTCAGATTTTGCCGCGCGAGAGGGGAAGGGACAATCTGTTTAAGATATAATTACTTTGAATGATTTATTTTTTTATGCATTACTCTATAATTAAGTTAGTGGATTAGAGGTAAAAATATCAGCCTTTTATTATAAAAGTAAGATAGCACCCAAAGGTGTTGGATCCAAGATAAGTCTTACAAAATAGAAAATACTCAGGCCTAGTTAATGACTTTAGCCCCACCTAGGTCCAATACACTAGATGAGATGAGAGTGACCACCTGGTCCACCAGGCCGACCATTGTTACTCCACTCACTGTCGACAGTTACCCTTGCAATCTATAGTAGAGAGTACGTACCCTTTTATTATTATTATTATTATTATTATTATTTTGTGCTGATTGTAGAGAGTAAGTACTATTTTTTTTTTGTAGGGAGAGTAAGTACTAAGTACTAAGTAAGTTAATAAAGTTAATCGAATCTTTTGGAGTTAATCAAATTCTTTAATTTTTTTTTTTTGTGTACATGTATGGCAATATTTCAACTATTTTTTAGTCCAACAGGCATTAAAGTATTCACAATAAAGATGAACCCAATACATTAAAAAACTCACTGCAAAAAAATGTCAAAAAAATATTTAAATATTTTTTTTTTTTGAGTATACTAAGTATTTTAACACACACAAGGGAAGAGGGGAGAAGGTTTTAAAGAAACTAAGAGTGATGTATATCCAAAAAAGTCTAACTCTTGGATGCATAGCACAAACTTTAAACCTTTATAACTCACACTCATTTTTCAATATAGGATCAACCTACTGTTTTTTTCTTTTGAGAATACTATGTATTTTAACACACACACACACACAAGGGGAGAGTGAAAAAAGTCTTAAAGAAGCTAACAATGATGTATTTCCAAAATGGCCTAACTTTTGGATACACAGCACAGACTTTACACTTCTATAACTCACACTTAAGTGATAAAAGAATAAAGTATTTGGTATTGGATGTATTTTAAAATGAAATATTAAAATAAATAAAGTAATTTTTTGAGTAGTTAAAAATTAAGTATGTTTGGTAACTATTTTTTTCTCCTTATTTTCTATTTCCAAAAAAAATTATATATTTTTGAGACTAAAAAACTTGTTTGGTAATCCAAAATTGATAGAAAACAAAAACTGTTCTTAAAACTCATTTTGTGAAAGAAACTGAAAACATGTAAAAGGTTGTTTTTAGTTTCTAATTTTCAAAAGTCAATAAAAATATACATTTAATTTAATGAGTTAGCATTAGAGTTCAAATCCTAGTAACAACATATTTTAATATTTTTTATTTTTTTTCTTCAATAAACTATCTTTTTAATTTCAATTAACCAAACATGTTTTTAATTTAAAAAATACAACAAAATTGTTTTTTCTTTATATTCTCAAAAAGAAGTTTTTGAAAATAGAAAATAAAAACTGTTATCAAATATAACCTTAAAATATTTTTAACACTTTTGATATGAATGCTCTTAAATTGGTTGGGACTAGTTCACATCTCTAGTCTCCCCTTTCTTGGTAATGTTGGTTGTAGCCAAAGATGGAAATATGCCCTCCCCTTTTGTAATCATTTTGTGCTTCAATAAAGTATTTATTCCAAAAAAAAAAAAAAAATAGTGTAATAAACTTATTATAAGTTGTGCACAAAAATTTTGAACTATGATTTTTTTTTTGAGAGACCACTATGAGTTAAATTGCAGAATTAAGAAATTATGTGTATAATGATAATATTGGGTTCTTCTAACCATTATATATTGATCTCCAAAACCCTTTGAAGCCTAATGGTTACACTACAAGAAAATTGGCCTATTGCGGCGGGTACTAAAAACGCCGCTATAAGTCACCTATTGCGGCGCTTTTTTGGCCCGCCGCAATATACCAGAACTATTGTGAACTATTGCGGCGGGCCAATGGCCTGCCACAATAGTTCTAGTATATTGCGGCGAACTACAGCGGCGGGCCAATGACTCGCCGTAATAAGGGACCTATAGTGGCCTTCAACTTAGATATAGTGGCGGGCCAATAACCCGCCGCTATAGGCCTTAAATTCCCCCTAGACCTAAATTTTCCCTTGGGTTTTTCTTTTCCCTTTTCATTTAGTGCCTTATGGTTTTTACACACACACACACGCACACACACACTCTCTCTCTCTGAAGAAATCTCTTCACCCTCATCTCTACCACTACCCACACCCACTAGCCACCATCACCCACCCACCTTCCACCATTGTAAACCCCAACCCAAAATCAACCCACCACTAGCCGCCACCACTACAAAACAAGAACCAAATCACAAAACCCATCCATCACAAATCACCAATTACAAAGCAAAAACTCAGCCACAAAATCCCTAAATCATAAAACAACCACCCCCAAATCCAGCCATCACAAAATTTCACCCACCACCAAATCTGATCCACCACCAAACTGTGACCCACGACCCAGACCCACCATGACCAAGTGACCCATAATGACCGCCGAAGCACTGTGACTTGCACCCATGGGAAATTGGTGAGAGAGAGAGAAGGACGAGCAAGAGAGGGCGTGTCTCGATCTGGTGGGTCGCCGCTTCGAGCGAATCGGTGGTGTTAAGAAATGAACCACTGACGGTGAATATTGGGGTTTAAGGTAAAGTAAGACTACATAAAGAGCTGTTCTTCATCTATGGTTTGGCCCTTTTCCTTTTTGTTTCATTTTTCATATAGAAAGCTTGTTTTGCTTATATTTCGTCCTTCCTAACCATGTGGGTTGTTGGGGGTATTTGGATGACATTTATCTAAGGAACCACTAGTTTCACTAGGAAAAAATGTGTTTTTTATTTTTTAAAGTTAAATTAATTTAGCAATAGTGATAGAAGACCTTTAGGGTTGATTTGTGAAATGCAATAGATAATGAACTTATGTATTTGTCTTGATATTGAGAAATGGAAAATTTCTAGTTATATACTGGAATATAAAAAAAAAAAGTTTCTTATAAGTGGCACAGAAAGTGATTGTTGGAATGCTTTTAAGGGATTCATTTTTTCCAAAACTTGTGGCTTTGTGTTCTACTCATTAGGGGGTGTGGGTTCTTGTTAGTGTGGTGTTGAAATTTTATTTTATTTTATTTGGTTAGCAGAGGAAAAAGGCAACACCTATGTATTTAAGGTGGAAGGGTTTTTATAAAGAAATCAAAACCAAGCTGTTCTTAGTATTTGCAAGTCTCTCGTCGCTGGTTTATATATGCCCATGGATTTATTAAATCGATTTGATGCTTGATCACACTGTTTTGTTTTTATTATTGAAATGTTGCGAAATTTTCTTGGATATATATATATATATATATATATATATATATATATATATATATATATATATATATGAAGAATACATTGATGAAATTTGAATGGGATGCGATGGTGATATGAGTGTAGGTGGCTCGGCAGCTGATTCTGGCGGGGCATGATGTGCAAGTGGTGACTAGTGCTCCTGATTTTGTTTTCACCTTTGAGATTCAGTCCCCTCGCCTCTTCATTCGCAAGGTCACTTAACCACTTTCTGTTTGTTTCCCTAGAAAATTCTCTATATATATATGAAGTTTCTGTTCTAGATTTCTTACTAGGCCTTAAACTGTGTAATGCCCGTGAAGTTTTAACGAAAAATGATTTTCTCTATTTTTTATTTTTGTGGTTTGATTATGAAATTTGATAATTATTTTGATTACGTTTGTATATGGAATTGCCTCTTATATCATATAAGGAAAAAAAAAAAAATTGATTTAAAACCTGTTATAAATATATCTCAGAACAATTACGTGTAAAAATTGTGAAGATTCAAATGCTTATGTGGTAGATTTTTTTGAGATCGACTAAAAGTCAAATGTCTTTGGTTTTAAATTTATTGATTATAGATTATAAATGAGAGGAGTGGCCACACTTTATAATAGTTACATGTTGGTGTCTGGAAATTCAGGTGCTATTAGATTGTGGAGCAGTTCAGGCATATGCTTAGCTTTGAGGATTGTCAGTTCCATCTTCTTCTTCTTCTTCTTCTTCTTCTTCTTCTTCGATTATATGAATTTTCTTTTTACTTTTAACCGAAGCAGAAACGAAAAATTGCTGTTTGGTTGCTGAGACAAAGAAAATTTAACATTGAATATATATATATATATATATTTATTTATTTATTTATTCTCCTAAAGTGGATATATAAGATTTTGATTGGTTATTGATTGAGAATGATGGATAAGAAAGAAATGAAAAAAAAAAAAAGTAATTTTATTTGGATATTGTATTCTGTAATTTATATAAACAACTATAAGTAATGGACTCATTGCTTCAAGACTTGAAATTTATATGTGTTTGTGATATTTTCTGGTGTTTCTAATGGAGATTGGTCACATGATGTTTTAGAAAATGTGTATTGAGCACTGGAATTTGAATAATGTCATCTGGCTAAGTACTTGTGCCCTTAATTGTTTACATTCTCTTAGTTTTTTGCTGTCTGTTATAGTTGTTGTTATGTTTATTTTCAAATTGAAATCTAATATAATATTTCCAAGTGATCATTTTGGTTTGTGGTCTTTAAGCGTGCGCATCACATATGAATTTGTTGTGATTAAATGCAAGGTTGTTCTTGTTGCAGTTGTCCTCTGTTTGGAAAAACAAAAAAAGGGTAAAAGAGCAAAAACCGTGTCCAAATTCAACAACTAGTCCGCGTTTTGGTATATGTACGAAGTTAGAATAATGTGTTATTAAGATTGGCCTCTAAAGTTACTATTGCTGCACTTATAAATTTGTGCCTAATTAATTTATGTTTTTTTAAAAATAAAAATTTTAGAAGAGAGAATTATTTCAAGATTTAGCTCCATTGTTGTGGAATTCTTTTCATACTATTGCTGCACTGTTACAGGTATGCTCTTTATAATTTTCAATTTATTTTTTTGATCTTTTTTGTCGTAATGCTGGAGCTTCCCCTTCTCTAATCACTATTCATGTACTGTAACTAATCGATATTGTATAGAACATATTAGCTTAGAGAGGTTGCAAATCTCTTTTGATCCCCTAATGATTGCTGCATAAAGACCTCTACCTTCCAGTTTTGCCAACCATGTGATTAGTTGACCAGTAAATAGGGTAATGGGCTTTCTAAGCCAAGAGCCCTAAAAATAAAAACGACAAAAAAGAAGAAAGACCAGGGCTTTTTAGAGCAGTGCCTCCTGCGATTTTATAGATACAAGAGCCTGCACTGCAAGGAACTTCCAATATATTTCCAATCAACATAGAGTGACCAACCCATATTTTACAGGTTCTGTAGTCACTCCCTGAACAGAGGGACAAACTTTGTTACTTTCAATAAAGCAAGGATATTCCAAACTCTTAGTGAAGCAAGGGTGAACTTTAATCTCGCAGAAATGCACTATGTTTAAAAACGGTAGGGAAGGAAAATGTGGAACTTGTCCACTCAAAACATTGAATATCTTACAACCAGAAGGAAACATCTTTTTGCATAACAATAACATGAAGCCATTTCTTAATTACAGTGGATTGTGAAACACTCTCTTGCCGGCTATCACAAATGAACCACCTAGTTGGTAACATACCTGATTACCTATGGCAAATATCAACCTTGATCCTTGCACTAATCAATTTAATAGTCATTTGTATAATTCTTTCCTTGGCATTTTTTGCTATGTTACCTGCCTTTGTTAGCGTTGCTGTCTTCTAATATCTGACACTAGTTAGTGTTGCTATGTTATCTGCCTTTGTATTGGGCACTAATCAATTTAATAGTCATTAGGTTTGATGTTTTTAGAATATGATTCTTTTAGGCAGAAAACTTTGTCCATAGTTTAACTCTGCCAAGGTCCTTAAATTTCCATAATAGATGGCGGCCAGAAAAACTCTGTTTCCTCCATAACTCTGGTATCGCTAATTTTGGCCAATGAGCTCTAGCTCAACTAACCCCTCCTCCCCCATGCAAGTGTTAGGTAGAGGGTGAGGTAGTTGGTTCAAGGCCCATTGTGTGTGTGTGTAACTTTTGTCTCTATTTATATATATATATAAAATCACTAACTTTGAACTTATAGTGGAAATATTTCAGATTTTTCCTATTAGAATAGCTGATTGATGCCTGCAAGACCATGCTATGAATTTCTTTCTCATTTGCGTTTAATGGTACTGCCATTTTCATTTTATATTGACTGAAAAGTTTCATGTTAATGCAGGTCATGCACAGCTGTTGCTCCATTGGAAAGGTTGAAGATATTGCTACAGGTTGGTTTGTATTCAATTAATATTTTTCCCTTCTCTCAATCACAATTGAATACTTCATACTTGTTAATATATGCAGAGACACACCAACTAATATATCAAAATTCATGACATGTTAATTACAAGTCCATTCGGGAGAGTATAAAAGCAAAACAAAACCAAAAAGAAAACAAAGAAACAGAGACCGAACGAAAGAGGCCAAGAGGATGAACGAGAGTGCGACTGCCACCGCTCTCCATCCACCACCTTCAAATAATCTACCACTGTGACCGGTGATAATTTTTTATTTATTTATTTGCTGTGATTCATTTTGATTTTAAATTTGATTTAGATGTCTCGTTTTCGATAGGTTTTGATAATTTTTTTTTTCGATTTGAATTTTAGGGTTTTGGAAAAAGAATACTGGAGGAGCATCCAGATTTTTGCTGCGATTTTTTAATACTGGAAGAGATCTGCGAGCTTCTCAGATCGTCGCATGTGAGTATTGTGAAGGAGGTCTCGGAGTTTACACTCAAGCGCCTCGAAAACTTTAGCCCCATTGTTAAACAAAAGGTAATAATTGTGATCATGAATTTGGGTTTTTGATTGGTGGTGTTTGGATTTGGGGATTGGGTTTGGTAGTAGATCTGGGGGGCTCTTGAAATCTTGGGGAATTTTTTTTTTTAATTTTTGTTTTTTCTGTTTGGTTGCTGGGAAAGTGAGGGGAAATAGAGAATTAAGAATTTGGGTTTTGGGAAATAAGGTTTCAGATTTTTTTGTTGTTTTAAGCTTTGTTTGATGAATTATCTTTTTCTTAATTTTTGTAATGATCAATCTGTGAAGAATCGTTTGAATTGAGTTGTTTTAATTGGTGCATGCAATTGCATATTTGAGAATGAGGCAGCAATTGTAGAATGTTAAGGTGTTAATGGTGAATGAAATCTTGTTATGGCTTTGCGATTGCTTGTGGTTAGTAGGTTTCCAATTTTAACTCTAGGACAGGGCAGGAGGGGAAAAAAAAAAAAAAAAACTTTCCTTGAATATTTGAATGTAATCTCTTGACTAAAAGTTAGATTATGAGGTTAGAAAAAAATTGCATCAAGAAAATCGGCTATTTCTATAATAGGATCAGCAGCAGGCAATCAAGAAATTTTGTATTCTTTGAACTCTAGATACATCTTACTCTATGTATCTGTTTGAGTTTTCTTTTGAAGCTTTGCTTCTGCCTATTATTAGCATAACAGCAGATAAGTAACCCCAGTGTAGGAAAATTTTTTTCTTCCTTCTTGACATTGTTGCTTAACAATGCTAGAAGATGTGCCGTTCATGGATAATGCATTCCTTTCTGGTATTAGCTTTTTACTCTTTACATGTAACACTTGATTCCTATGAAGGAAGGAATCCTTGGCTGTATGTTATGCTACAAAATTTACTCTTAGGGGAAATTTTGTTTACTGAAAGGTTTTCTTCTCTAGGTGGGTCTGATTTGGACCTGACTTGACTTTGTCCTTCACACTTCAAAGACACGGCTCACCGAAACTTGGGGCATTATCGAATGGGTTCTTGTGAGATATATGCTATCAATCATTATAAAGTATATATGTTTTAAATAACCTTTGAGAGAGAAATTAAAAAAGATTACTTGATATACACTATGGTATTGAACATGTTCCTGTCATTGAGTGGATTAGGTCATTTTGGAGTTGGAAGTGTGGTTTGAGTACTTTTGAGAAGTATGCATGTTCAGTTAAATTTAGATGTGATATTGGTGTGGAATTTACTTGGACGATGTTCGTGTGTTGGTCAGTTCAGTGTGAAAGATTATATAGATAGTTGTTTGATTCAAGTGCTGATTTATCTGCAGCATCTTCATGGAGTGTCCTTGGTATTTAGAGTAAATAAAGGAATGGAAATTTAAACCTGCCCCTGCAGGTACCCACCCACCTCTCCCCACCCTACCCTGCATAGCAAATGGGGTGGGGACGAGAGTTAACTTTTTCTCCTGTACCTACCCCACTTATATTTCAACAATTAAAAAGTATTTTTTATACAGGTTTTTTATAAGGCATATATATGTACATTAAGCCATCAAACTTTAAATTTATGTTGTCTTTTGGCATTGTATTATTGTATTTATATTTTTATGTTTTAAGATTTAAATTGTTTGTGTTTTTTAATGGTTGAATTGTTATGTTTTAATTGTTCTTGTGTTTTTAAAGACTTGAATTGTTATGCTTTAAGAAGGTTTTGTAATGTTAGAACTAGTGTTTTTTTTTTTTATAAATGTTTTATGTTTTTTAATTTAATGTATGATATAGTTTAAATGAAATTTTAATAAACTGTGTAAAAAAAATTGAGTGAGGCAGGGCGGGGTGGGTGGCCTCTAGGACAGGGCAGGAGGGAAAAAGAAAAAAAAAAAACTTTCCTTGAAGCAGGAGTGGGGCAGGGGCAGGGGCAGGGAATAGGATACCAGCCCTGTTATCATCCCTCCATTGCTTGTTGCATTTCAAACTTTTGTAATTGTAGACAAAGGAATGGTTTCTTTTTGTTCCTTTCTCTCCATTTTTTTGAGTATGCACTAGACAGCTTTAAACATTTAACTGTTGATGCGCACGCATTCGTATGTGAAATTGAAGAATAATGCATACCAATCATATAGCGTTTGAATCTTTTTGCTTTTTTGGCTAAAGTTCTTTGACAATCTTTTATTAGTTCTTGTTCATTTCGTCCTTATGTCCCTACTTTTTTTAGTTCAAGTTGATCATAAAGGAGATTATCAGAGAAGCAAATATAAGGCAGCTGTATTCAGCTGTACTTGGCTAACCTTGGTTCTGGTTAGGCCACGTCTAGTGATTTATTATGAAGTATCTACAAGGTCATGTAGCTCATATAACATTATCGATTACATTTCTCGCATAATTGCTGATATGATTTGTTGTTACTAAAGCAAAACTGCTTTTAAAGTTTTATCTTGGTCAATCATTTATAGTTCTACTTCAGTTTTATTGTACATCAATTACAGCTGGCTATATGGACTCGTGACAACTATTTATGACTATGTTTGTTGGTCATAAAATAATGACCCCAAGAATAAGAGAATTCAATATACTTATTTTCCTTTATCAATATATATGTACTTATTTTCCCATTTCTGTTGAAAAGAAACAAAAGGACAGGTAACTTTTTTTCATGAAAATAAAAACAGATCATATTTTCATATCTGTTCAAAACTGTTTTGTTTCCAAATCAATCACCTTAGCTTAAATGAAAAAAAAAAGAAAAAAGAATTCCACCATTGTTGTACAGAAGTCAAAATAGAGTCCAAAGAGAGCAAACGCCAGAGTGGAGAGAGAAAGGGAGGGCACTAGAGTAGTAGTAGTAGTAGTGGGGGTTGGGGTGGGGTGTCTTTCTTTCCTTTTCTTCTGTATTGGACCTCTGGTGACCTAGCATATTACTGTATCTTTTTTTTTTCTTTGGCTAAATTCTATTTTTGTCCTATTTTAGGAGAAGTGCTACTGCCTTTATAATATTTTTATAATAATTTTTAAGGGTTAGCTTATTATAGATTTTTAATTTGAATCAAATATTGAAATAACTTTCTTGCCCACTAATAATAGTGGGTAACAATTAGCCACCTAAAATTTTATTGTGAAAGTGTTGTAAAAAATATTGTGAACATAGCGTTTCTCATATTTTAAGGTCACTGTTAATTTAATTCATACATTTTGATAATATTTAATTTGATCTTGGATAGTTGAATAAAAGATTTGGAGTTTAGTCTCCTCCTGCATAAAAAATCGATTAGTGTCTCAATTTGATGATAAAGAGTTATCATTAGAAGCGAACGACATAATTTGAAACTAAAAAAAAAATTTACCCAAATTGACAATTATCAATATAAAACAAAAAGGTGAACAAAAAAAGAAGAAGGTGTAATCCGTTGGCCAAGTCTCCGCTAACAAACAGGAGTCTAGAAGATTGTCCAACAAACATACACTCTGAATCTTATTCTCATTAGTAACTTGTCGGTTAGCATTTACATGCAATAGGCTGTTAGGCCCATTAATTGTTTAGTATTTATTTAGATAATTTTTTGTTATACACATATTTGTGCCTTTTGCTGCTAATTGAGCTAGATGAATCTAAAAGATTGCAAAACTTATATGTGTCTTTCTCCTAATGTGTACAAGAGAATTGTCAAGCAATGATGAGAAAAAATATAAAGCACTAAAGCGGGCAACTGAAAGGGAGATTTCTCAAAGTTGAGGTCGTCATCTGTTGCACATGTGTTGGTGCTGGAGATCCTCAATTGGCAAATTTTAGGTTCCATCAGGTTGAAATGCATTTAACATGTGGAAGTTTGTCCAGGATTCACTAGTTTAAAAGCTTACTCTTTTAACTTTTTGTTTTTTGTTTTGCTGCTATTGGTATACTGCATTTGGGTCATTCACAGTGGTTTTAAAGCTTCAAATTTTAGCTTCCTAATCACGAAGGTTGATGTAGTTGAGCTTTAAACTAGTTTTCTATTGGGGAGGGTTTGGGAATTGGGATAAGTGTAGGTCTTAGTTTTTTTTTTCTGAAATACATTGAAAATGCTGCTGCTATTAGTTGTATGCATAATTTATAGGTTTTTAATATATTTATTTCTTCTTTATTTAGGTTTTTTTAAAAAAAAAAAATTATGTATAACATAAATTCATGTAGAGTAATTACCAAAATACACAAGATCTAGATTTTCCCATCCATAGAAAATATTGAATGCTTCAAAACTTCAATTGTGATCTGGAACTAAAATTTCTGAAGTAATAGGCAATTATCATATTTATTTACTCAAGTGGCTACCTAATGCTAACTAGTAGTTTCCTTAATATCTCTAGGTGCTTTTTGCAGCCCCTTTATATTTATTACAGCTTTATTGTTTGGAAATTCATGTTTGTTGAATTGGCAGCGAGGAAGAAGTTCCTTATTAAATTTAGTCTCAAATAGAGGGAATTAATATTACCAAATATTATTCTGGTTTTTATGTAGCTGTATGCAATATTTGTCTTCTTTTTAGAACTATGATAACAATCAATTTGGTTAAAATTGGTACCCCTTTTCTCTAAAGAAAAATGTTGCCTAGGATAAATATAAGTCATTTGGCCTTCCTCGTGCTTAACACAACTTCAAATTGAGGAACATAACTATTGCATTGGCCTTCCTCATGTCTTCAATAATAAAGGATTTTTATTGGCTTTCTACATGTTATTTTAGGCTTCTGGTAGAACTCTTTGGAATTAGTGTGATACCGCTTTTATGGAAAACTGATTCCTTGCCTTTTCCCACCGAAGAAAGAAAAACATCAAAAGTCAATTAGGAACAAAGACATTTGTTTTTTAGTCTATATTATTTGATAAGCTCATTTTTAAAATGCTATTTGATAAATTTTCTTAATTATTATATTTTCATCATTTTTTTTCTTTGTTGAATTTGTTGTATAGGCTGGTACTCAAAACTACCAGTTTGAGAAAGTTGTCCTGGAGAGTAGAGATCCTGAAATTCAACATCATCTTACAGTTATCTTTAGCTAGACTAATTAGTGTGTTTGAATATGCTCAAGCATCTCTTTAGTTACACATTTTCTTGTGATCAGAGAACTGATCCTTATTATAAAATCAAGAAAAGATATTCTCCTGTTACTATCTTTTGGTTCAGATGCTAAATGGGGTAGTTATATTTCTCTTTAGAGATGCCTAGCAGAAGAATTCTAGTTCAGATCTCTGTCCTATTTTGGGCAGGAATCTCATCCTTATTAACCTAATGTATATACATATCTTATAAGTTAAACCACAGTCTATTCTTTTGCTGCATCTTGGTATCCTCAGCAAACTCAGGACACATCATAGGTGATTTAGATTTGAAGAAGTGTGTCAAGTAGCTTAACTAAATATGCCTCTTGGCATTGAACAAGAGGCTTGGAATCAAGTCCTACGTGCAGCAAAGGATTGGAGATGGCTGCCTTCCATTGAGTAGCCTATCATAGCCTTCAATGGATCCCAAAATAATATTGAGATTTAAAGACCATTTAGACCATAATAATTATTGTTGGTTGCTAAATTAAATATGTTAGTTTTTTCATTTAATTTTAGAGGGTGGTATATGCATGCATGTATTATGTATGTACTGTGTGTGTAATACATGCATATATGTTTGAATTATGTATCTACTATATATTCTTTGGCACTCAACGAGAAAGCCAATATCAGAAAACACAACCATTATCTAAAACAATGGCTTGTCAACCTTAAAAATCACCTAGATCTGTCTGTGTAAAGTTATGTATCTATGCTCCATTTTCTATTTTAACTAAAGTAACTGTGTAAATTACATGGTTGCGTTGTATTTGCATTTTTTATTCATTCTTTGCATTTCTTGAGAAGGAAGGAAAAGAATGGAGGATGGTTGTAAAGTATGAAGAGAGAAACATAATTAAAAATTAAAAATTAAAAAAAATTAATATTTGAAGAATAAAAAAACCAATCTCACCCATGCACCCACCCTATTCTAAAACATCTCCCCCTCTCTATTTGAAAAATTAAACCTCTCTCTCTAAGCCAAGCCCAAATGGTGTTTTGTTTGTAATTCTTTGTCTCCTTTCAAAAAAATTATATATATATATATATATATATATATATATATATATATATAAAATTCTGTTTACACTCAAGAGTCTGTAGTTGAAGTTGTTTTATATTTCATCTTGCACAACACAAACTTGTGTGTTGTTTCTAGATATGCTTCTTTTGTGACTCACTTTCAGCTGAATTGCTTTGAAGTGAGTCTTGTTTGAAAATTAACTTAGGTTTATATATATTCTTTTCTTGTTGGCAGATTGCAAAAAGAAGATGCACTATAAGTTCGTGTGATCAAAGCAAGTGAAGTTGGTGAAAGACATAAGGTACTCTCTCTCTCTCTCTCTCTCTCTCTCTCTCTCTCTCTGTTTGTGGTGAGTTGTTGAATTGGGGCAAGCAGGTGGCTTGCATGGAGTAATAAGGTGGTTTTAGTTGATATTGGGAGTGATGACTGTTTTGTGTAATATTGGATGATTGTTGTTAAGTTGTTCTTATTTGATTAATTCATTTTAAGGAATTCTCTCTATCTTTTTCACACATGTGGAACGCTAAAATGGAATTGCATATTTAAAGAGATGTTCATTCCTAAAGAATATTGCTAGTAATGATGTTATAGTTACCAAATGTATTGATAACTTCTCTATGCATTTAAATTCATTGTTTGATTAGAAACATAGCTAAAAGTGAATGATTAAAGATGATTTGTTTCTTAAATTAAGATGAAATTGTGTAAATGGAATGTGTGTTAACTCTTGGTTTGTGTTTTCATGAAATCACATTATAGGTATTTCTTGTAAACCACGTTATAGCAATGGATAAGAGTTGGATGAAACTTACCAATAGAAGGTCGCGAGAATATTTAGATGGAGTCCAACAGTTTCTGAATTTTGCATCTAACCATGCAAACCTGGATGGAACAATTTCATGTCCGAGTAAAAAATGCGTGCATACAGATTCGTTGCCTATAGATGTTGTACACATTCACTTAGTGTCACACGGGATTTGTAGGGGTTATAACCCTTGGATTTTTAATGGGGAATCATCGTCTGCAAAGACTTCTACTGAAACTCCTAATAGTCATGTCCAAGAAAACCCGATAGAGTATGCTGATCTTCGTGACATGTTGCATGACATGTTCCCCATACAAGATATGGCATCTGGGCCAACGGAAGAAGTCCCTAGTGTGCACCAACCCACAGAAGGTCCTGTAGAAGGTCCTAACGAAGATGTACTTCAGTTTATGAAATTGCTTGAAGATGCTAATCAACCTTGTTATGAAGGTTGTAAGCATTTTAGCAAATTGTCAGCTATTGTGCATTTGTACCACATAAAGTCTCTTAATGATTGGACCAACAAATCATTTACCATGTTGCTGCAATTTTTGCTTGATTTTCTTCCTTCAAATGCTAAGTTGCCAAAAGATTATTATGAGGCTAAGAAGATTATTAAGGATCTGGGCTTGAGCTATGAGAAGATTCATGCTTGTCCTAAAGATTGTATTTTATATTGGAAGGAAAATGCGAACCTTGAAGCTTGTCCAAACTGTAACCTTTCAAGATGGGAAAGTAATGAGTCTAAAGGTCAACAAAGTACTAATGCTTCCTCCAAGAGAAGAAAAAAGAAAGCTGCAAAGATCCTACGGTGGTTCCCCTTAAAGCCAAGATTGAAGCGACTATTTATGTCTCCTGAAACAGCCAATCATTTGAAGTGGCATGCCAATGGTCGTGTGAATGACGGGTTAATGAGGCATCCTGCTGATTCTGAAACTTAGAAATCATTTGACTCTAAGTACATAGAGTTCTCATCCGAGCCTCGTAATGTAAGGCTTGAATTAGCAGCTGATGGATTCAATCCGTATGGAAATATGAGTACTACTCATAGTACATGGCCTGTCATTTTGATCCCATACAATCTCCTTCCATGGATGTGCATGAAAATGTCTTATTTCATGCTATCCTTATTGATTCCCAGTCCAACCTCACCCGGGAACGATATAGATGTGTACTTACAACCCCTAGTAGAAGAACTAAATGAGTTATGGGATGTTGGAGTAGAAACGTTTGATGTGTCTTCCAAAAAATCATTCCAAATGCATGTTGCGTTATTGTGGACCATAAATGATTTTCCTGCATATGGTGATATCTCGGGTTGGAGTACCAAAGGGAGACTTGCATGTCCCTCTTGTAACTATGATAGTCAGTCTCGTTAGTTAAGATATGGAAGAAAATTTAGTTACATTGGACACAGGCGGTTCTTGGATAGAGATCATAAGTTTCGTAAGCAAAAAAAATCATTTGATGGACATGATGATATGAGACTAGCTCCTATGACAGTACTTGGAGAGGAAATCATGTTACAAACGGATGTTGTAGCCGAACATGTGTTTGGGAAGAAAAAAGTTAATTTGACTAATAAAAAAAAGAGAGGGGAGGATGCCTTAACTGTGTGGAAGAAGAGAAGTATATTTTTCACCTTGCCTTATTGGGAGGACCGTATGTTGCGTCACAATCTTGACGTGATGCACATTGAAAAGAATGTAGTGGATAATATTAGGAATGGCAATGGGTCGGGTTCGGGCCGGGTTTTTGCATACCCGGATTCGACCCGCGGGCCAAGACCCAAAACCCGGACCCGGCCCGAATAATAATCGGATTTTTTTCTCGGGGCCTAGACCCGCCCCGCCGGGCCCCGCGGGCCCGTTTAACTTATTGGGCCCAAATTTGGCCCAACCAAAAAAAAAAAAAATTTGAAGCCCATTAATAGTCCACGAACTTGATTAGAATTTTTACTTGTTATCAATTGATTAGAATTTTGGGTTTTAAATTTGAAGCTGGAGCTGGAAAAATAAAAATAAATGAGTTTTGGGACTGATTTATTTTGGTAGGGAAATTCTCTCCAGCAAAGCCGCATTTGACATACAACATACAACAACAACAAAATTTTAGTCCCAAAACTACAGTTTCAGCTATGAATCTCAACAGACTAATCAAAATCATTCACAAGTAACTAACATTAAAAAACCCAAGTTACATGGATTAAAAAAAAAAAAAAAGGTACAAATCGAAATAGGCAAATCCATTGACAAATGAACCAATAATGTCATGTGTTTCCACAAAATTGTTTTGAGAAGCAAAACCTCGAGGCGATGCGAGACGGCGAGGCGAGGCGACGCGAGACGGCGAGGCGACGCGAGGCGAGACTGCGATGCGAGACGGCGACGCGAGGCGAGGCCGCGAGACGGCGAGACCGGGAGGCGAGACGGCGATGCGAGAGCTGCGGGCTGAGGTGAGGCTGCGAGGTGAGAGGGCTGTGTGCTGAGGCTAGAGGGAGGCTGGCGAGAGGGCAGGGCTGAGTGTGAGAGAGGCGAGAGGGCAGGGCTGAGTGTGAGAGAGGCGGCTGGCTATGTGTGTGAGTAGAGAGTAGAGAGTACAGAGTAGAGACTTAGGGTTTACAAAACAAAATCAGAAAATATATATATATATATATATATATATATATATATATATATATATATATAAGGGGTATTTTAGTAATTTAATGTACTTATATACCGGGTATTTAACCGGGTATTTATTCGAGTATTTATACGGGTCGGGTTTCGGGTCTGGTCTGGATTTTTTTGATAAAACCCGGACCCGACCCGGATCCGCTTCGGGTTTTTTTTTTAAAAATCCATACCCGACCCTATTCTTTATCGGACCGGGTAAAACCCGGCCCATTAGGGTCAGGCTAGACCGGGTATCCGCGGGTCGGATTTAAATTGCCATCCCTAGATAATATAATTGGCACATTGTTGAATTTGGATGGCAATACAAAGGATAACTTGAAGGCAGACCAAGACTTAAAGGATATGGGTATAAGAAGTGGACTTCACTTGGAAAAGGTTGGGAATGATCAGACACGTATGCCACATGCTTGCTACCATATGAATGCTAGTGAAAAGGATGGTTTTTTGCAAGTTTTGAAAGATTTAAGAGTGCCAGATGGATATTCTTCAAACATCTCACGTTGCGTTAAACTGAAAGAACGCAAGATTAGTGGGATGAAGAGCCATGATAATCACATCTTAATGCAGTAGTTTTTTCCAATAGCAATACGTGGATCTTTGCCCCCTGAAGTGAGTAGGAGTTTAATTGACTTATCTTGTTTCTTTAGGGAGATATGTTCCAAAGTACTAAATGTGGAGGAACTTGAGGCTCTTAAGAAGAGGATTATAGTGACATTGTGTGAGTTAGAAAGGATATTCCCTCACTCTTTCTTTACAGTGATGGTACATCTAGTCATGCATTTGGCAAGCGAAGCCAAAGTTGCTGGCCCAGTTCATTATCGTTGGATGTATCCTATAGAGAGGTAACATATATATTAACTTGGTCTATTTGCTTTTATTTAACTTACCGATTTCCTGTTATTGATCTTGGGTTTTCCAATAGGTACTTGTCAAGACTTAAGTCTTACGTGCATAATAAAACTTATCCAGAAGGCTCCATTACAGAAGGGTATATAGCAAAGGAATGCTTAACATTCTGCTCATGCTATTTTAAATCTGTTGAAACTGCATTCAATCGGCCTATAAGGAATGTTGAGGAATCCATGGGTGCAGTGGTGAGCATTACACTAGATTCAAATTCATGGATACAAACACATCGTTATGTGCTATTCAATTGTGAAGAAATCACTCCATTTTGCGAGTAAGTGATATGTCCTTACATATCCTTTTATGGCATTCCAATACAATACTCTAGATTAACACTAACACGTTTGTCTACACAGTGTACACATAGTAGAGATCAAGACCGGTTTTCCTTTTCATGTGACTGATGATGTTATTCAAAAGCAGCACATAGAGGAATTCTGCCCATGGTTTAGGGAATATGTAAGTAAAGCATATATATATATATTGTTGTATTTTTGGTTGTAACACTTTAAATATCATACTTATAATAAAAGTCTTCCTCAATAATAGGTGATGTCAATGGATGCCTCTAAGAGAAAGGAACTCTCTGATAAAGTTAGATGGTTTGCTCGATATCCAGATAATGAAGTAAAACGGTTCAAACATTATGTCATAAATAGTTTGAAGTTTCGCACTAAAGATTTTGAGACAACTAGGAAAACTCAAAATAGTGGAATTTGTGTTGTTACAGAAGGTGGTGCTACTTATTATGGTGTACTAATTGATATTATTGAGTTGAACTACTCTGACAAGTATCGATATGTATTATTTAAATGTCAATGGGCTGACGTTATTAGTGGGAGAGGATGCAAAAAAGATGACTTTGGCTTTCCTCTTGTCAATTTTTTCAAGATTGATACACAAGGGCGATCGATTGATTGACGAATCTTATGTATTAGCATCTTAAGCTTTGCAAGTGTTTTACGTGGAGGATGTGAGACATAAAGACTGGATGGTGGTCGTCCAAACAAAACCTAGGGAGTTGTTTGATGTTTGTATTAAAGCTATAGATGATGATGAAGAAGTGGATACATATATGGAGAATGTCCCTTATAATGTAATTATTGATGATGCATGTGATGATGTAAATGACAACCATGCTTGAGCTCGAGTTGATGCAGAAGGAACCATTTATGATACACCGTTGATTAGTGAGGATGAGTTGCTTGAAGAAGACTGTATCGATGATGAAGAGCTTAGTGATGATATTTATGAGTCCAATGATGATGGGTCTAGTGATGATGGGTCTAGTGATGATGAGTCTAGTGGTGATGACTCTAGTTAATACTATTGGGTATGAGTCTATGAAACCTTATCTTATTTTGGGTATTTTGATAGTGTAATTGTTTGCTTTAGTTTTCCTTCTATGTTCTCTAATGTGATTGTTAGAAGTTGAAATTTGTGGTCTTGTGTTAGCAATTTGAAAGGTTCAAGATATTATGGTCAATTGGATGCCTATTAATGTCTTCTAACATGTATACTATACTATATGCTACTGAAATAGTAGTGATATTTGGGGCTCTCATTGAAAATATTGTATTTGTGTTGTTTAAGGGTAGTTTTATATAGATTTGCTCTATGAGAAGTTTTACTTGTACTATTAGTTGTCATTGTGCTTATATACTTGTTTATTTCAGACTTCGACACTTGAAATGGGAAGGCGAAAGATAAATCTACGCACGTATTCTAAGAGTTTAACATTGGAAAGAGCTTCTTCATAAGATGTGGATGAAGTGAGGGACCAAGAAACGCACGAAGCTTCTACACAAGGTATGAGCTTTTTACTCAATAGTTTACCATTCATACACAAGGTATGGGCATGTAAGTTGTGAACCCTTATATTAAATTTTATGAAATAAATGGGCTTTTGCATGGTTCAATTTTTTAATTGAACCAAAGTTTTTAATTGGTCATAAGAAAATTAATGACCACTTGTTTAATAGAATATTTAGACTCATCCTATTAGATGGTTTTCATGCTTTGTTGTTTGACATTGATTGATATTGTCTCTTTCAAAATTTAGATGTGCAACCAGTTGTACGTGTTACTCTCAGGCTAAGCAAGTACTTGGATGTTTGGGATCTTCTTGATAACGAAGAAATTGAGTTGTTACTAAATAGTTTGCATCAGCCGGTTGATGATAGGGCGAGGACTTTCACTGGTTTCTTGGGTACAATTGCGCGGAAACCACACATGTGCCCGATTAGATATCTCAATTGGAAGGACATGCCAGAAGAACTTAACGAAGAGTATTGGTGTGTTATAGAGGTATTAAAGAAGTTATAATACTTGTAATTATGATATTTTGTACTAAGTTTTATATAATTAATTTAGCATGAACACATTTGTAATTTGATAATTCAACTATTTGATTGTAGCGTAAATACAGTGTCCCTGTTAATCCTATTGCATATGCGGCTCTGAAGGCATTTACCTTGCAAAAAATTGGGAAGGCTTGGAGGGATCATAAGTCTAGGATGAAGAAACGACATTATATACCTCATTCAAGAAACAAAACACGGGTAAAGAACAACCCACCCAAGGGATGCATACCACAAGATTGGGATATACTTGTCGATCATTGGTATACTGATGATGCAGTGGTATGTTTGTTTTATCTCTCTTTTCCATCATGGATCATACCAAAAGGAGAATGATTATTGAGAAATTAAAAGAATACATATTGGATTGCTTTCAGATAGGATTTGTTAGTTTTATGTGGGTTTGTTGTGAAACTGGTATATATGAGAAGTTATGTTTCATATTTCATATTTGTTTAATTTGGTAGAAGTCTTGGTGGTGGTAAATGCTAGTTTGTATCAAGGTTCAAAAACAAAGGCAACTGTGTGGTGTTTAATATTTTGATGTCCATTATATTGCTGCAAGTGAAGCTTTTATTATCAAATTGTTACTCTTTATCACCATGTAGTTCCTCTCATTCTTTTATAGGTGTTTCCAATAGATACCAAATGATATTTTTTAGGTTTGACTTTAGCTAAAGGTGGCTTTAGATCCTTAAAGCATACTATATATAAACATGTAATTTTTTTGAATGTAGATACAGTCAGAGAAGAATAAGGACCGTCGTTCTAAACAGGATGAGTTACATACTGCTGGCTCTTGTAGCTATGCTGTGCATGCTGCAAAAAAGGTAATAAGTATTATAACGCTTTTTAAATGATTTGGACTTCTCCTAAAGTTTATGTGGAACTTTGTATCATCATTACATAAATATGTTGTTCATAATGTAGGCAAAAATGGATGGACAACCTGTAGAGCGTGCAATATTATATCAAGTACTACATACTCGTAAAGATGGAGCTGTAGTTAACCTTATAGTAAAAGCCAAAATGGTGAGTAATTTCTCCATTGTAGATGGGGGTAACGAAATAGGAATTTAAGAAACAATATTGTATATAGAAACAATACTACCACTTGTGTAACTTTTTTGAAATCCCATGTCCCATCATATATATATATATAGGATGGGGTCATTTTAACAATATGATTTCTAACTTTTTTTTGTTTTGTTCAAACCCACATATCAGGACAAAATGAAGGAATTGTTGGAGATGTCTTCGAATCAATTGCAGTCATTTGACACGAGTGGTAGTATTGCATGGTCACCAGATGATGTGTTTGCCAAAGTGATGGGTAAGGAGCGTAAAGGTCGTATTTGTGGGGTGGGATTTGGTCCAAGCCCAAGTGGTTGAAGTAGCAAGAGCGTTCTCACGGACATTGAAATACACTCAAGTTAAGCAAGGGACAATGAAGTTGCACAACTGAAGGCTTCCTTAACTACTATGGAGGAGAAACTAGCGGGTTTTGATGAAATGAAGCAAAGACTTAGTCAATTCGAAGAAATGGAGCAAAGAATGGAGCAAAGAATGGCTCGCATGCTTCAACAAATTTCTCCTCAATGCAATCAGGTATATTAACAAAGACTTAGTCAATGTCTTGAAGACATTTTTATTTTAGAAAGAATAAAAATGCATTTTTTTAGAAAGAATACAAAATTGAACTTGAAAGTTTATTGTAAGATAAATATTAAAAAAAAAAAAAATTAAGCAACACATGTTGAAAATGCAATATTGACTAGCGGGATAACATTTTCTTGTCATTCTATTCCATTTATACGCGTTTATTGAGTAACCATACCTTGTATGAAGCATACAAATATTTATCAATATAACTATCTACATGGTACACAATTTATCAATATAACTAGTGTGGGCTGCAATATTTTATAAAATCAGTAATATACTAGCTGTTACAAACTGGCAACGGAATTTTTTTACAAAAAAAAAAAAATATTAAGTTGAAATTTGGTGTAGATCTCAAATGTAAATTCACCAATGAGCTACACCGCTTAAGTCCAATCATTTAAAAATGGGAATACTGTTACCCCATTAAAGCTTCAAGCATTAACTTAAAACCTTTCAATAAAGGCTATGGAACTCAATAAAAGAATATAAGGTTTTAACTATAAACTACAAACCATTCATTTCATATTTTAGTTCCCATCTCCATCATGTAAATCACCATTTTCGCATGAAATTAACCATGAGTATCAACTTCATCTCTAATTTTAGTTCCCATCTCCATCATATAAACCACTTTTAGGTTGGAGTGACGATAAGTGCAAAATCTTGACTCTCTACAGCTCCAAAAAAGAAAATTGATGCCTTAATAGATGTAATGGAAAGATAAGAAATCATATGTCATATCAGTTTTCATTGCCAAGTCACCAATTTCACATGAAATTGACCATGAGTATAATAGAACATGATTGAATTGTTTTATTCCCTATAGCTAGTGTCCTTGTTCCTTACTTCATTTTCCACCACTTGTTAGAATTTTCCGCGCAAGCATTTATTGAGTTGGTTGCAGGTAGAAACATATTATGGATCTACACAGTCACAACATTTTTTTTTCTCAATGCCATATCATATATATACACAAGTTTATGATGTAATAGAGAAATGTAATAGACATTTTTTGCCTTGGTAATATTGTCTTGTCATTCTATTCCATTTATACGTACTAATTGAGTAACCATACTTTGTATGTAGGATGTTCCTTTGGCCGAACATTCTCCAAGTCTACCAAAATCGTCAGCCGCATCCTATCAACCAAGCAGCTTATAAGTTTTATCTTGGTGTTCGAGGACTTTTTTGTGAACAAAGAACTTTGGAAGAATGAGGCAGCATTTTTTGCAAGTGTTGAAGGATATTTTTTAAACACTTTGGAACTTTGATTATTGTATTAGCTTAATTTGAACGGTTGTTTTACTCAAAAGACCACATCTTTTTTTGTTAATTTTATGATGGGGTTATAGACAATGTTATGTATTTGAGAATATATTTCTATGCAAATATTATGGTAGTTTGGAGACATTTGTGGTGTTGTTAGTTAATTATATTTGTGGTATTGTGTTAGTAGAGCTAAAACTACTATAGGTTCTTTGTAACAGGTTTGAACAATATATTTGATGCAAAACAGGTTCTTTGAAACAGGTTGTCCCTTATATTTGATGTAAACAGTAGTTTCAAAGCCCACTGGGAAAAAAAAAAAAAAGAACCTACAGTGGCGGTCAAAAAGCGCCGCAATAGGTTCACATTTTATCTATTAAATGAAACCCTATAGCGGCACTTATAGCCCGCTGCTATAGGTTCAAACATATAGCGGCGGTCAAAAAGCGCCGCAATAAGTTCACATTTTATCTATTAAATGAGTCCCTATAGCGGTGCTTATAGCTCGCCGCTAAAAGTGTAATTACAAGGTTTTACTTGCAAGCTTATAGCGGCGCTTTGCGCTCACCGCTAAAGGTGAACACAATAGCGGCGGGCACGACCCGCTGCTAAAAGTCATCTGAAACGAATTCGAACGTTGTATAGCGGCGGTTTTATGCCCACTGCAATAGACTAAAACTGCCGCTAAAAAGCGTATCTATAGCGGCGGATTTTTGTACCGCCGTAATAGAGATATTGCGTCGCAACAAGCCTGGCGGGTAGAACCGCCGCAATAGCCCCCGCCGCAATAGGTGAAATGTACCTATAGCGGCGGTTTTTGGGGCTTTAGCGGCGGTTTTGGCCCGCCGCAGTAGGCTAGTTTTTTTGTAGTGTTAGTTCTATCTAACACAAAGTAAAAAAATATAGTTAAGAGTGTGGCACTCACATTAAAACATTGTTATTCAGTTTTATCGGTAGTTGTTCTTTTTAGCATACCAGTTATATCTCAATCGTTAAGTCTAGTAAAAGAAATTTCTAAAAAAGTTTTTCATAATTAGTTTATTGTGTGGAATATAATAAAAAAGGTACTAATAGTAGGGCTATAAAACAGTGGAGCTTTTCTTCTCTCATCCACTTTCATGTTTTAAATGTAGACATTGCTTTTTCACATTTTAAAATGTTTACATTAGCACATCGATCATGGATATTATATAAAATAATGGATGTAAAATGAGCGTAAGAAAATATTTTCCTTAACATACGAATGTTCCTTAATGCCTCTATCCTAATTCCATTATCATTAACATCACTCTTCCATGAAGATGCAGTCACCTTAGAGGTATGTTTGAATACTTGTTGTTATATTTAGATCAACAAAAACCAATAGGTTTTTTCTAATTATAGTCAATTTTACAGTAACAGAAATCTATTTTCAAATTTGCAACAAGTGTAAATTTCAGTATGTATTTGTGTACTTAATAGGTTATACTCAATTTAAAACTCCCACACCCTCCTGATCTAAGAAAAATTATGATATACACTCTTACCCCCAATTTATTAGAAGAGTTGACTTTCAAATTCAAATCCATAACTTTTTGTTTTTTGTACAAATATGTATGTGTGTACATAAAATAGTATAAAATTTACATGCCATCTCTTAGGTATTGTAAGTTAGTTTTTTCGATTAAATTCAATCATGTAGTTGTAACTTGTTTTGCTCACGCATTCATTTTTAACGCCAAAATAACTGTACTTTTAACTCCTTAAAATAAGCCATAGCTATATGCATGCAGGAATTTGTTTACTTGTGTGTGCCCGTGGAGGCATTTTTCAAGTTGAGTGGTTTATACATACCAAAACCAGGGCTTTGATGTGATTTCTAGTTAATGTAATCTCCAAATTTACGTTCTTCAAAGCTGATAGGCCAAAAACTTATTGACCCATTGTGATGAATTAACCAATTAATTAGCCAAGTGAATTAATTAGGTTCAATTATATGCAACAAGCATGGCAGCACAAACAAATTACCAAATAACTAAATATGCAGCGGAAATTAAATGACACGATGATTTGTTTACGAATGGGAAAAACCTACACTGCAAAAATCCCACCGGGTGATTTTAAGACCACTACTCCCGAGAATCCAATATTATCAAAACAAGTAGTTATAAGTAAAAGAATCCCAATACCTTATACCAACCTATAGTTGAACCCTTACCCCAATACTCAATTGGACTTGTTCTGTAGTGACAATCTCTCATTTTCAATGCACGGCTCCTAGTACGTGACTAACCAATAGATATGAAGATCCCAGTATGCGACTTGATCACTAACTTAAGAAGAATGTTGGCTACAAAGTTCTTTTGTTCTTCAATACACGAAGTTGCTTGGTCACAAAACCCTACAGTGTACAAACACATCAGCTTCTTCAAGAACTAGGGCAAACTAGGTTTCCGGTCACACTTGCATTAAACACATCCTAGATCTACCTAATTACAAGTAAAATGCGTTTTGTCAAAAGATTAGCCAATACATAAAAAAGTTGACATATGTTCCTAACATTCAATTACATGTGTCCTAACAAAAGCATCAAGCAGAATGTCAAGGATATCCTTCACATCATGTTCTCCTCCGTAACAAGTTATTTTCCTTGTTTCCTTTCTCTTTCTTAATTCTTCACAATCTGTGATAATCTTCTCAATCAATGCATCATACCTCTTGTGCACATCCTCAATTCTCTTTCTAAATCACTGCAAGTCTAAGTTTCTGCAAAACCATATAAAATCCGAGACATTAAATTGTCCGAAAATCTTTGTCACCTCACGAGCCGAACCCCTCGCATTCTCAGCCAAGCTGTCTGTCCCCGAACACCTAATACTCAACATCATTTGGGATATAATGTTGCTTGTTAGTTTTAACAATTCGTCGCTGACATTAACTACTCTCTCACCAGTTTCACGCTTGTTTACTAGGTATCGAATAAACTGGTGCAATTCCTTGGTTCGAATAGGAAGGAATTGGTTAAGTGTTCGGTTCCCTAAGAGCTCAGTTGTGATCAACCTTTTGATGAATTTCCAATAAGGTCCGTTGGGTGCAAATGCAAACACAGAGTTGTAAGTAAGGTGATCAACGGCAAGAGAATTTGGACAGGTAGAGAATGCGAGGTCATTTGCTTTGAGAAGTTCTTTTGCAAGCTCTGGAGTAGAGGCCACAATACATGGGATTGAACCAAGTCGAAGGTATAGTAAAGGACCATGTTTAGAAGAAAGGTCATTAAAGGAGTGATGAATGAGAGGCCTAAGCAGGTGGAGATGATCGATGATTGGTAAGGCTTGTGGGCTTGGTGGAAGGCGCTGCTTGCTTAATCATGTTTGATTTCTGATAGTGAATAACAGCAGAGGCAAGAGAAAAAATAGGATGACATAGGATGTGAGCTCTAGTATAATCATGGTTTATTAAGAAAAAGGAATCTCCATAATTGCAAAAACCTTGTGAGGAGATGAAAAGGTGCTGTGCAGATAACAAAGCACAAAAAGCAAGTTTATTTAAAGCATTCTTATAAAGCCTCCTAAATGCTATAAATCTTATTTTTTAGCAGCTAAACCCCAAAACACGCACCCCATCAAAACTGGGATATTGTAAAAATTTACAATACTGCTATAGTGCGCTCTCATTTTTGAGACCGCACTGTAGCAAGCTTCTATCTTTTTTTTAATATTTTATTTTCTCTCTCTTCAGACTAACTGTCAATCTCACTCTCACTCTCACTCTCTCATTCTCATTCTCTCTCATTCTCATTCTCTCTCATCTCTCTTTCTCAAATTCTCTCTCTAGTGGGTCCGATGGGTCTTGATGATTGCAAGTGGGTCTAGGTCCGACGGTGGTTGGGGTTGGTTGAGACTGTGGGTTGAGTTAGTTGAGGCCATGGGTTGAAGATCGGGGTTGAGGTGAGGATCAGGATCAGGGTTGAGGTGAGGATTGGGGTTGCTTGAAATGGTGGGTTTTGTGGCGGTTTTGTGGTGGGTTTTCGCTGCGATTTGTGCAGTGGGTTTTTTTTTTTGGCGGTTGGGGGTTGAGGTTATGGTTGGTGGTGGTGGCTGTGGCTGTGGCTGTGGCCATGGTTTATTGGTGATGAGCTTGAAAAGCTCAGGCCATGGAGGTTTTGAGAGCAAATATCACAGAGAGGGAGAAGCTTGAAGGTTTGTGCCGTGGGTTTTTTATTTTTTATTTTTATTTTGGTGCTTGGGGGTTGAGGTTGTGGTTCATGGTGGTGGCTGTGGCTGTGGCTGTGGCTGTGGCTGTGGTTTATTGGTGATGAGCTTGAAAAGCTCAGGCCATGGAGGTTTTGAGAGCAAATATCACAGAGAGGGAGAAGCTTGAAGGTTTGTGCCGTGGGTTTTTTTATTTTTTATTTTTATTTTGGTGGTTAGGGGTTGAGGTTGTGGTTGGTGGTGGTGGTTGTGGCTGTGGCCGTGGTTTATTGGTGATGAGCTTGAAAAGCTCAGGTCATGGAGGTTTTGAGAGCAAATATTAGAGGGAGGGAGAAGCTTCACCGGGTTGAGAAAGATGGAAAGACAGTGGGAGAGAGAGACAGAGGGAGAGTGAGAAATAATAAAAAAATGAATAAAAAATAATAAAAAAAGAATATTTAAATGAATTGTTAAAAAAATAGAAGTTTTGATGTAAAGGATATTGTAAAGTGGTGTGGTATATATTACAAATATAGGTTTTGAGATGGTAAATGCTAAATTTTTTTAAATGCTTGATAAGAATGCTCTTATAGCAGAGAATGTTCGATTGGGTCTCTAATTAGCATTAATTACTACTATATTTTAAGGTGGTACACCCATAGCTTTATTTTTTTTCTTATTATTTTTAGTCATAAAAATGGACTCTCTTGAATTCTTATCCATCTGATTCATATTTGTTAAGAATCAATCAAATCTCGCCAAGACGTAAAAGTTTGTTGGGTCTTTTCCCTTATTAAAAGATAGAGCGTTGTGATATTAATACATTAGTTGCTAACTCGTGCTATATACGAGAATTTACTTATTTGTGAGGTAGACTAAATAATTTATTAGACTAAATGAAAAGGTTAAGTTGGACTTGCTAGAGAGATAGAGTTTCACTTTTTGTGAAGTTTGGACTACACAAAAATAATTTTATTTAAAAAAATAATAATAATGATGTGTTAAGCTTTGGAAGGTTAATAAACAGTCAAAAGCTTTGGTTATAAATTAACCTACATGACAAAAATTTATGTATTAAAAAAAAGCTTGCTCAATAATATATTCAACTAGTATTATGCCTGTACATTGCACAGTTTTAGTATATACTTTTAATATAATTTTATTGAGAAATAATAAATTAATAATCACTTGAATTTAGATTACATAAATTGCATATAAATTGTTGCCTTTAAAAGTATCAAGCAATAGCACAACATATTTATATGAAAAAATTCCTAAATTTAATAATTAAAGACCTATGCAAACTTAAACAAAGGTATTTCATTTGCCAAAAGAATAAACATAATTCTCTTCTACCTTATCAATTGTCTTATAATGACAGTTTTGTAGCACACACATATAATATTACTAACAAAAAAAAATAGTAAAATAAAAATTTTACTATTCAAGAAAATTAATTTATTCTAACAATGCACATATAAGCATAACTCAAATACAACCTAGAAATAAAAAAAGATGAAACCCTTGTTGTAGGAGAGGAAATTCAAAATTTGATAATTCTTAAATAATAAATAGATAAAGAAGAAGAAAAAAGATGAGTACAAATAATTCATAAATGCAAAATCAACAAAAGAAGAAGAAAAAAAACTAACATATTTTTGTAGGATAAAAAGGAAGAATATTGTAGCGATAGAAGGATAAATCTCCATACCTTTATGTTTAACTCAAATAATAATTTATGTGGACAAATCATGAAGGTGAAATATTTATAGAGGTTTATATAGAAGATTTCATGGATTTAAAATTACCTTTTAATGACTCATAAGCAAAACCATAAAAAAAAAAAACAAAAAACACACACACACACACACATAAATAACAAAGAAGAGAAACATACTTGTAATAATATGGATGGTGGTTTTGATAAAGCATTCTATTACAAACAAAACCAACTCAAATAATGACTAACGTTGGACAGATCATAAATGTGAAATATTTATATAGGCTTATATATGAATTTCATGGATTGAAAATTGACTTTATGACTCATTAACAGAACCATAGAAAACAAAAACAAAGAGAAGAAACATACCTTTAATAGTGTGGATGGATGCTTTGATAAAATATTCTACTACATACAAAACAAACTCAAATAATAATTGATGCCAGACAAATCATAAAGGTGAAATATTTATAGAGGTTTATATAATTGATTTCATTGATTTAAAATTGCATTTATGAGTCATAAGCAAAACTATATAAACAAAAACAAAGAATAGAAACATTCCTGTAATAGTGTGGTTTTAATAAACTATTCTACTACAAACAAAAAGAGAGATACAAACTTATTATTAACGATGGGGAGAGAAAAAATTGATTAGAACAATAAGTAATGTTTCTATCTCCAAAAAATTAAAAAAAGAAAAAAAAGAAAGAAGCCGTAAATAAAGAAGTTGTGCATATAATTATATAAGAATACACTAAAAAAAACTTGTATATATAGAGAGAATTTTCAATTGTGAAGGTGTTAGATTTCTAATCAATTTAGGAATTATAAGAGAAATAGAATTATTAGGAAAAAGATATGTATTAAAAAAAATGATCAAAATTAACATTAAAAAAAAAAAAAAACCTAAAACTCATTACTTAGGATGCATGTTTATCCAAAAAACTTGGAAGTTAGGACTTGGGAGAGTTCTATTAGACATAGAATTTCAAATTATAAGAGAAATTATTAGATGGTTTGGAATTAAAAAAACACCTATCCTATGTGAAATTCTAATAAATTATGGTATATATCGTTAAAAAATGTTTCTATCCAAAAAAAAGAGAGTAGCGTGTATTTTTTTTCTATAACTATTTTTTATCTATAATTTAAAATTTAAAATAAAATATTCATGGTTACACGATCCTAATCTAAGTAAATGAGTTATCTTATCCATGTTTCTAAGGTTTTTTTTTTTTTTTTTTTTTTTAACTTGTCTTATCATTTTAAATCTAAAAAAAAAAAAATTCTGAAATATTAATTTGACTCTTATTAGTAATATATAACTTTTTTATATATAAAACTTTCTTTTTACGTGTAGTGTAGTAATTAAAATAAAGAAAAAAATTGCTGCTTTTTTTATAATACACTGCCCATAAAAAATAAGGATTACATGAATAAGATGAAGAATTTGGATTGTAATCAAATTAATATTTTTATCAACTTATAAATTATAGAATAAGAAAATTTATATATATATTTTCTAAATCTAAAAATTAAGATGAAGCAACTACTGCTGGGTTTAGTATTCATCAAAATCCTTCCTTCTTTTTAGCACCATGTGAAGCAACTATATTAGAAATTAAATTAAGCATAGAAAGTGTAATCCAACTCTAATCAAATAAAGATTTTTATGCACTTAGGAATTATAGTTGAAGAAAAATTATATATATTTTTTCCTAAAATCTAAAAATGTAAAAATACTTCTGCAATTTGGTGTCGCCATTTGGCGCAACCACAAAGTCTAAGCCCAACTTTTATTATATATTATATGATATATTGTAGCACAGTCCACACCCTTACAACATAGGTTACCGAGTTGATATCTCATAAGCCAGGCGCATGAGAGATTTTTCATAGGATACACTACTACTTTGTATTTTCATGTTATTATTACATATTTTTTTATGAACCCGTGTTATTCCAACTATTATGGGTCCCATGATGATGTCATTCCCAACCCTATTCACAATAAAACATTCCGGTATATCTCTCAACTTTCAACTAAAAAAATAAAAACTATAATACATTCACATACACATCATGATGTTTGAAACATCAAACCACGAAATCTCTTTTTTACCCTTCATCATAAAAAGTACATGAAAAATCAAAAAATAATTTTTTTTTGTTTTTTTTTTTAAACAAATTAGAGGAGAAGAAAATAACAGAAGAAGAGCTCATACCTTTACTCGACATTAAAAGAAAATATCGGGGTTTGCACTACTTGTATAGTGTTTATGATTAACCTCGCAAATTTGGAGATAAATTATCAATGTCTAAGTTTGAGTTTAAGTTGGACTTCTTAGAGAGATAGAATTTCACTCATTGTTAAGTTAATGATGTGGCAAGTTCTGGAAAGATGAATAAAAAGTTAAAAACTTCGGTTATATATATATATTAACCCTCATCTCACTTAAAATATTTATCAAACATCAAAATAATTGACCTATTTGTTTCTAATTATATTATTTTCTAAAAGTCATATAACTCAACCGACACATTTTGATATATGTAAAAGGTTTGTAAAAAATGTCATTTCATTTGCTTACATATTTGGACCAAAGAATGATTGTGACTCATCTGTGTGTGTGTGTGTGTAAAAGCAGAGACTTTATGTGAGAAAGTATAAAAGAATTGAAATACTCTTAAGCCACATGATAAGAACAAAAAAATATGGACTTTTTGTTTCTTTGGTTCATGTTTCAAGACTTTTTTATTAAAGAATAAAGATTCTTTGTTGTCTTTGGTTTAGGGTCCGTTTGGTAAGAATATTGTAGTTTTGGTTTTCAAAACAATGTGAAGATTGTGATTTAAAAGTATAATGAATTACGTCTTTTGAATACTCATAATGCAAAAAATGTGTTTGGTAATATATTTTTGTAACATTCTTTAAAAAATGAAAACACAAAATTGGGTGTTTGGTATGTATACTTTTTTATATAGAAAAAGTGTGCAATGCACATACATGAATAGTGTAAAATAATCTATTTTATTGAAAAGAGAAAAAAAAATGACAATAAGCAAAGATAATAAATGGATGATTCTCTTATTGCTCAAATTAAAAAATAATAAATTGTTTCCATAGGAGATTTGGAATATTCCAATCTTTTATTAAATTCAAAAAAAAAGACATGAGAATCATAAAGTGCAAAAAAGTAAAATTTGAGTTATATCAAAGTGGTCAGTCAATCCTCTTTCTTTTGTTGGACCTCTTATAAGCCTTTTCATCTGTGGGAACCCACTTCATGTTAGCCTTTAGCCAAGCTTTGTAGCCCGAAGTAGGATGAAGAAATCAAGGGAAACGAATGTCTTCAACCACCATCCTCTTCAAACAAGTCTCAAAAATCTTGCCTAAGATCCTATCAGTAAGGTAAGGTAAGTCATGTATTCACATGAGCATGCATTGGGTATATGTTTGATGATGAGTATGAACTTGTTTTCTTGGATGATTTGTTCTAAATGCAATCACATGTTTATTTGAATCTTGCCATGCCTACCTTTTCTGCCATGATTTGTTTTGCTGCCTTGCATAATGTGATATGAGATGCCCATGATAGATGAATGCTAGGGTTGATTGATAAGCATGATAGATGAATGTTAGGTCTTTATTTGAAATTCCATGGTGTATGCTTAGATGTATGCTAGTGTGTTTGTGTGTGTGTTAAGATGCAATGTTGAATGTGCCTTTAATAGGATTAAGATGTAGGACATAATGAGTGGAAGCCAACCTACAAGTCGGGCGATTTTGGGTCCCTAACACCTTCCCAAAATTGTACCTAAACTCCAAACCCATACTCTAGTAGTAAGATTAGTCATTCGACATAAGGGCACTATATTCATGGTTCTTAGACCATAAAACTAGGTGGTGATTCCTATTTCTCCACCTCAGTCCACTCGGATGAGGCATACTCCCCAAACCAAAAAGCGGCGTCAACTGCATGTTGTGCCTACACCACTCAGTTTGGGTGGAAGAAAAGAAGACCCATGACTGATCGGTGACCACCATGAGTTGAGTCGACGGGTTCTAACGGACGATCGGTCGGTATAGTTAAAACCGATGAAGGAGCGGCGGTGGGTGGAGGGTGGTAGATTTTCGCTGGATCTGAGTGAAGGAGAGAAAGATTTGGCTAGATTTGACTGGTTTTGAGCCAAACGTTGCTGGATCTACGCCAAACATAACCAAATCTTAGCAGATCTAAGTAAAATATCGCCAGATTTAAGTGGATCTAAGCGGAGAAAGGCCAAACGTGGCCGGATCTGAGTGGTGAAGGCCTAATAGTCGCCAAATTAGGATAGAATTTGGTAGATTTGAAGGTTTTCTTGAAGTGATTTTCAAATCACGTCGGGTGGCTCGGATTTTGGTGGAGGACACTTGCCACTAAACCCACCAGAGTTGGTTTCTGAGAGAAGGAACTTGTGGTGACTGACAAAGGGATCAGTTTAGGCCGCCGACATTTAGTTTCGGTCAGTTTTGTCGGGTAGCCAGGACCCTTGAACAGCCCTAGCTACCATAATAAATTGCTACCATTGATACAGCGAAGTGGCTTCACTATGCAAATAAATGCATTGCACAGACCAGGTTTCACTATAATTTTATTTAAATTCTTTTTGAGGAAAGCACTTCATGATTTTAAAGAATGGTACTCCATCCCCATTTTAGTGCTCACAACATTTTCATAACAAATCTTAAATGACAGGTTGTTACTGGTCATTATTGTTAGGGCAAAAAAGTAATCTCAGTGGTAAGTTCAAATTTGAACTAATAACAATTAACCACCTATGATTTGTTGTGAAAATGTTGTAGACATAGCATTGCACAGACCAAGTTTCACTGTACAAATCTAGCCTATGCACTATGATTTTTTTTTTTTTTTTGTGATTCTTTTGAGGAAAGCACTTCATGATTTGAAAGCATGGCACTCCATCCCCATTTTAGTGCCCACAACATTTTCATAACAAATCTTAAATGGTAGGTTGTCACTGGTCATTATTGTTAGGGGCAAAAAAGTAATCTCGGTGGTAAATTCAAATTTGAACTAATAACAATTAACCACCTATGATTTGTTGTGAAAACGTTGTGGACGTAATAGTTTTTTTGTCAAGTTGTGCTACATTCACAACATTTTCATAACAAATCTTAGTTGACAAGTTGTTATAGGTTTTTAATTTATATTCAACGCTAAAATTACTTTTTTACCCACTAGTAATAGCAAGTAACAATTTGCCACATAGGATTCGTTGTGAAAATGTTGTGCACATAGCATTTCTTCATTTTATAACCCCATATTGACATCCCCTTCAAATATTTCAATGCAATAGTCAAATCAATTAAATATAAGTCAAATCAAATAGTATTATAACATTGAGATGTGGAGAAATATCCTTCATCCATAACCTATACCTCTCCCCTATTTAGCACTTGGCTAACACCATGACCAACAGACCAAGTTAGCTCCTCTTGTGAGTTAATACGAAGTATTATTAAATTTATATTAGATTTATAGTTTCTGAACTTCCATATCACTTCGATCTTAATGTATTAAATATTACTAAATTTGATTTCATTGCTAAATTAACCTATGATTTAAGAATAATACCTTTGCTTAGGAATTTACTATTTATGAATTTATTTTAGAAGTGATTTTTATTTAATCAAAATAATTTCTACTTGAAGGGTTATTATACAATATTTACTTCATGCTTATTTATGCTATGCTATTTTCTATTAACCTTATAATGTACTATTTTGTGTTGACCTCATAACATCATGAAAATTTATTTGAAAGTTTGTTTCAATTTTTTAGATATTTTAGTCAATTTTGCTAATATTTACAAATTTAATACTTTTATCTTATTTAATTAATTATGACAATAAGGAGGAAAATTTTGGACTGACCCTAAAAAGGACGACTAAAACTCGAAAGGAAGATTGTCCCACAAAAGGGACGATCAATCCCTGAGAGAGACAACCATCCCTTGTGAGGGACGATCCTCCAAAGGCCGATGGGTCAGATGACCCCTGATCTAAATGACCCATCCCCTAGGGTTTCCCCACGACTGACGTGGGACCCATTCATACATCCTTACATGGAAATTACTTGCACAGCATGAACAAAGGCCCTGCCACGCAATTAGATCTTTTATAAATGGAAAGGTGATCCCGAGTATCTTGGGATCCTTTTCCCACAAGGAAATTCCCTCGTATCAAGCGATTCGGGTTAACTCTCTACCACTATATTAGCCCACAAATCTTACCCTTCTTGAGGTACGTGAATTCTCCCTAGCTCTTGCACTCTTGAGTTCTTGGAGATTCTTCTATCATTGACTTAACCTTTGGAAGGTCTTTAGCCGGTACTCCACTGGTGCCCTTTAACTAGTTTTTCTCTTTTGTTCTTCAAGTACACCCATTGACATGTGTGGATGATCAACTCATTGGCTATTTTTGTACATCATCAATTGGCGCCGTCTGTGGGAATGAGAGCCATATCGCCATTTCAAAGACAAAGAGTTGTATGGTCCTGACATGATCAATGACCACCACTAACCAAGAGACCAAGAACCCACCCAATGCATTGGAAAGGTAAGTGCAAACCCTGGTCGTAACAGTTGAACAACTCACTCAATGGAACCATGAATTGGAGCGACAGTTGGAGTAGCAGAATGATCAGTAGCCAAATGATTAGAAAGAAAGGTAGAATAGGGATGAATGCGACAACGATCGTCCCCTAATGAATGACCATCAAGAGAGGGATGACTAAGAGGAAAGCAATGCCACTAGTAGACGGGACCAATAGGATACCAATCGTCCCTCTGAGCTAGAAGTCGGTGTGTTAAGCATGGCGCAAGAGATGCAAATGAAGAAAAGATGGATATGATGATGAATGCCCTGATGGGTCAAGTGTCCACTAGCTAAGACGAATTGGTCCATCGTACTGGTTCTCTTTTCACAACACCGATCACATCCTTCCCCATTCCAGCCAAGTTTAGAATGCCGCAAGTGGAGGCATACGATGAATCGAGGGACCCCCTCGACCACCTGGAATTGTTCATAACGCTCATGCATTTGCAAGGGGTTCCAGACGAGATCATGTGCAGAGCATTCCCCACCACACTTAAAGGGCCAGCCCGAGTATGGTTCAACAAGATAACCCCTAATTCCATCTCGACCTTCAAGGAGTTAAGTGGGCTCTTCGTCACACATTTCATTTGAGGTCAGCGATGCAAGAGGTCCTCGGTAAGCCTCCTAACCATCAAACAGTGCGACGACGAGAGCCTGAGGTCGTATGTCACTCGGTTCAACAAGAAGGCACTACTAATCAACAAAGTTGACGATAAGGTCTTGGTCACAGCCTTCACCAATGGACTCCAATATGGAAAGTTCTTATTCCCTGTTTACAAGAACGACCCAAAGACTATGGTAGACATGCTATACCGAGCCATGAAGTATATGAACGCCGAGGATGCCGTGATCGCTAAAGGGGGCGGACCAAGGTAGCCCAAACAGGCGATAGAAGGGATGAACGAAGGTCAAGACCCCCACCAGGGTGAATGGCTAACTTCACTTCGCTCAACGCCCCACTTGATCAGGTTTTGATGCAAATCAAGGATGACCCTGCTTTGGCATGGCTTGGTAAGCTAAAGGGAGACCTAAACAGAAGGCCGAGGAATAAGTACTACTGCTTCCACCGTGACCATAGGCACGACACCTCTAATTGCTATGACCTGAAGCAACAATAAAAGCCTTCATCAGTCAAGGAAAATTGCAACAGTTCGTAAGGTGAGAAAGGGCAAGAGAAAACCCACCAAGGGACCAAGAACCAAATTGACGGGTTGAGGAGCGACCTAAAGCCCCACTTGGAGAGATAAAAGTGATCGTCGGGGGAGGCACAACTATTGGATCCTCGAGGAAAGTAAGGAAGACATACCTACAGATGGTGCAAAATGTCCAACTTACCGGTCATCCACCCAAACTTTTTTGGATAGATGACTCGGTGATTAGCTTCATTGAGGAAGATGCCCGACGGGTCCATCACCCACATGACGATGCCTTGGCGATCAATCTAACCATGGTAGACTTCAATACTCAACGGGTCCTAGTGGATAACGAAAGCTCAGTTGACATCCTTTACTATCCAGCCTTCCAACAGATGAGGATCGGTAGGGAATGACTCACACCATCTGAAGCCCCTCTAGTGGGTTTCGGTGGAATGAAGGTCATACTCGTCGGATCTGTTACATTGCCAGTTACCATCGGCACCTATCCTCAACAAGTCACAAGGGATGTTACTTTCTTGGTAGTAGATTGCTCGTCAGCTTGCAATGCCATCATAGGGCGACCAATGCTCAATGTATGGAGGGTAGCCACATCCACCTATCACCTACTACTGAAGTTCCCAATGAAGTATGGGATAGGAGAGGCCCAAGGAGATCAAGTGGCAGCCTAGGAATGCTATGTGGCCATGCTAGAGATGGATGAACAAGTACCCACCCTGAAAATTGAAGAGTGATGAGTAAATGTAGAGCCAACAGAGGAATTGGAGACCATTTCCCTGAACGAAGGACACCGAAATCGGGTCACTCGCATTGGCACGCAAGCCAACCCTTCGATTCGGGATAAGCTGATCCTTTTCCTAAGGAAAAACCCGGACATCTTTCCTTGGAGCCATGAAGATATGCCTGTGATCGACCCGAGCATCATGGTCCATTAGCTCAATGTTTCCCCATCCTTTCCACATGTCCGCCAAAGAAAACGGGTTGTTGCTCAAGAAAGGGACAATGTCATAGCCAAAGAGGTCTATAAATTGTTGGATGCAAGATTTATTTGAGAGGTTTACTACCCCGAATGGTTGGCCAACATGGTCATGATCAAGAAAGCAAATGGGAAGTGGAGAATGTGAGTGGACTTCACCGACCTAAATAAAGCCTGTCCAAATGATAGCTACCCCCTCCCATGGATTGACCTCCTCATGGATTCGATGGCTAGACTCTAGTTGTTAAGCTTTATGGATGCTTTCTTCGGATACAACCAAATCAAATTTAAGGAGTCAAACCAAGATAAGACATTGTTCGTCACTAACCAAGGCCTTTTTTGCTACAAGGTCATGCCCTTAAAACTAAAGAATGCGGGAGCAACATTCCAAAGGCTTGTGAATAAGATGTTTACCCAGCAGATTGGATAGAATGTTAAGGTATATGTAGATGACATGTTGGTGAAAAGCGAAGAGGAGGATCACCACCTAAATGATCTTGAGGAAAACTTTGGGACTCTTTACCTGTATGGAATGAAGCTCAACCACAACAAATGTGCGTTCAGAGTATCGTCAGGAAAGTACCTAGGCTTCATGGTATCCTAACAAGGTATCAAAGCCAATCCCGATAAGATCCAAGTGATCTTAGAGATGAGCCCCCTAAAGAACATTAAAGAGGTGTAAAGCCTAAATGGAAGGGTCACGACACTAAATAGATTCGTCTCAAGGGCAACGGACAAATGCCTAACATTCTTCAGGATCCTAAGGAAAGCTTTTGAATGGACCAACGAATGTTAGAAAGCATTTGAATAACTGAAGGCATACTAGGCCTCTCCACCACTCTTAAGTCCATCGAAACCCAATGAAGTTCTCTTCCTATATTTGGTCGTATCTCCCACGGCCGTCAGTTCAGCCCTTATCCGAGAAGAGGATAGGGTACAGTTACTAGTGTACTACACAAGCTGAGCACTCAGGGGGGCGGAGGTAAGATACCCACCCATGGAGAAGTTAGCCTTCGCTTTAATCATAGCAGCCCGCAAGCTCAGGCCATACTTCTAATCACATACCATGATGGTTCAAACGGACAAGCCTCTTTGTAAGACAATGGATAAACTAGAGGCCGCCGGATGATTGGTCCTATGGGCGATAGAGCTGAGCGAATTCGACATATGGTACCACCCGAGGACTGCGATCAAGGCCTAGAGCTTAGCTGACTTCATTGCAGAATTCATAATGAGGGAAATCAATGACTAGGGGGCAACCCCTTGGAAGGTTCAAATGGACGAATCATCCAACAAATGCGCTGGAGGGATCAAAGTGGTCCTTCAATCCCCTGAAGGGATTATCATCAAATGCAGTGTTCGACTCCAATTCTTGACAACTAATAATGAGGCCGAATACGAAGCCATTCTCATGGGCTCGATTTGGTCAAAGCAACAGGGGCCTTAGCAGTCGTCATTCATAGTGACTCCCAGGTTTTCATTCGACATATCAATGGGGACTACGAAGCCAAGCGCAAATGAATGAAAAGTATCTTGACCTTATCAAAAGACAGACGAGTCAAACCTTTGCAGTAAAGTTCTTACAAGTCCCGAGAGAAGAAAACAAGCATGCCGATTAATTGGCTAAAGCTGCATCTGCAGAACACAATACGTTCGACCGACAAGTCCTATCCTTTGTTCAGCAGTCCCCCGACGTTGAGGAATTGAAGATACAGATGATTCTAAAAGGTGTTGATTGGACAACTCCGTTCGTCTTTTACCTTAAGAACAAGACACTTCCTTAAGACCACGATGAATCCCGATGATTGAAAGTTCGGGTAGCACACTTCGTGCTAATAGCGGATGTATTATACGAGAGAGGTTTCTCCAAACCATACTTAAGGTGTTTAATTCCCGACAAAGCGAACTACGTTATAAGGGAAATCCATAAAGGGATGCGTAGAAACCACTTAGGGGCACAATCATTGGTCCACAAGCTCATATGAGCAGGATACTATTGGCCTACAATGCAGAAGGATGCCCAATCCTACATAAAGGCATGTGGCAGGTGCCAATGCTTCACCCCGATGAACGCCCCATGGCCTTTTGCTCAATGGTGACTGGACATCATAGGACCATTTTCAATGGCAATGCAACAACTCAAGTTCCTAGTTGTAGGGATCGGCTACTTCACCAAATGGGTAGAGGCAGAACCACTGGCAACCATCGTAGAGAAGAATGTCTGTAGCTTAGTCTAGAAGAGCATCATCTGCCGATTTGGGATTCCTAGGGTCCTCGTCTCTAATAGTGGCAAACAGTTCGACAACAATGCATTCAGAGACTTTTGTAGTCAATTGGGGATAAAAAACCATTACTTTTCACCTACTCACACACAAGCCAATAGGAAATTTGAGGTTACAAACCAATCCTTGCTTAAATTGATCAAGACTCGGCTGAAGGAGGCAAAGGGGATATGGCCGAACAAGCTACCTAGCGTCTTATGGGCATATAGAACAACCGCTCGAACACCCACAAGAGAAACACCGTTCCGTCTAACATTCGGGAGTGAGGTTGTCATCCCCGTAGAAATGGGAATAGCAAGCTATAGGATAGCCCACCATGACAAAAGGAAGAATGAAGAGGGGATCCGTCTGCACTTGGATCTGCTGGACGAGGTAAGGGTGGCTATTGAGCAACAAATGACCTAATATCAAGACCTAATGGCCAAACATTATAATGCCAAGGTGAGGCCTCGACACTTCAACATCGGGGACCTTGTCTTGAGGAAAGTGACCACAGCCACCAAAGATCTTGCACAAGGGAAGTTAGGACCCAACTAGGAAGGCCCATACAGAGTCATTGATTGCAATAGGAAGGGTACCTACTACTTGGAGACACTCGACGGACAAAGGCTGCAGCATCCTTGGAACACTAGCCACCTTAGGAGATACTATCACAGTAATGACTTATGTTATTTTTTATGTTATTGCTTTCCTTTAAGTTTTGTTTAAGTAGTTAACAAACCTATTTTCATCTGGCTAATCAAACAGTAAGTTATCAGCATTTTTATTCAGTTATTTTAAAATAAAGCTATTATTGATCAAATCCTAAATCCTACCTAAGGGGTGGACAAACGATCAAGGATGCCCTCGTGTACCTAATCAAATCCTAAGTCCTACCTAAGGGGTGGATCAACAATCAAGGATGCCCTTGTGCACTTGATCAAATCCTAAGTCCTACCTAAGAGGTGGACCAACAATCAAGAATGCCCTTGTGCACCTGACCAAATCCTAAGTCCTACCTCAGGCTTGGACAAACGATCAAGGATGCCCTCGTGTGCTTGATCAAATCCTAAGCCCTACCTAAGGGGTGGACCAACAATCAAGGATGCCCTCGTGCACCTAACTAAATCCTAAGTCCTACCTAAGGGGTGGACAGACGATCAAAGATGCCCTTGTGCACCTAATCAAATCCTAAGTCCTACCTAAAGGTTAGACCGACGATCAAGGATGCCCTTAGGCATCTGATCAAATCCTAAGTCTTACCTAAGGATGGACAGATGATCAAGGATGCCTTCAGGCACTTGATCCTCATCAAAACTTAAAACCCCACTTAAAGGAAAATCGACGACTTAAAAAGGAGGGTTGGGGGTAACGACCAACAAGTTGTACCCCTTGGAGCTCAACATTGGGATAAGCCTTCCAAACCAATTAGTAGTTAGACATTGATAAAAAAAATAAGGAATACCGATGAGTCGTATCCCTTAATGCCCGACACTGAGATAAAACCTCCAAATCGACGAATAATTAAGCATTGATAAGAAATGAAGGATATCGACAAGCATGAACACTTGTGTAAAATGCAAGAAAACTAAAGTGAAAGCTTTATAAAGTTATTGGAAAATACGAAAGTTTACCAAAACAAAGGGCAAAAATAACTTAAGCACAAAACAAGGCACCATCATTGTTTTTGAATTACAAACCAAAGACTAACTAAAAAAAAAAAAAAAGAAGAGAAAAGGGTACAAATAAATTTTTCAAGGATCGGTAGGGGGGTTGTCAGTCTACTCTTGAGGGATCACAGGGTCGTCTGCTACACTGCTCGGCCTGTCGATCACCACCACCTCCTCGTTGGTTTCCATAGCGCCGGGGATCTCGAATCACAAAGGGAAAGGTGTAGCAACGGTAGTAATTTGTGCAGATCCAAGGGAGGACGAGGAGGAGAATCTAGCCCTGCCTGCCAGAACAATTACCACCCTATAAAAGAGCTCCAAATTCAAAAATCTGTTTAACCAACTGGGGCTTACGGCGAAAGAATGAATGATAGCCACGAAGGCCTTGGTGAGCATTACCTCCGGAGCAGATGTAGAATATTTATCAGCGAAAGTCATAGATGACAGAAGCCTCTTACAGGAATCAAGTGAAATCACTTTCAGTAATGAGGATATGGAGGTGGGGTAGCTCAACCACAGGAGGCCCCTTTACTTAACAGCATCCATAAATCAAATCCCTATCAAGAGAGCCTTGGTGGATACAGGTGCTTCGGTAAATCTCGTTCCATTAAGCACTCTACAAGCAACGGGAATTTCAAAAAGAAAGATTCAAGGGTGCCTAATGGAAGTGACCGGGTTCGGAGGAAGTGGCGAATACACCACAGGCCATATCCGATTATGGTTAAAGGTGGGCCCCATTGCTTCTTTTGCTCGGTTCCATGTGGTAAAAATGGAGGTCTCATATCATGTGCTTTTAGGAAGGCCATGGTTGCACAAACACTGATTAGTCCCATCTACCTACCACCAGTGCGTGAAGGAAAGATTGAATGGTAGGATAATACGCATAGCAGCAAATCTGTCACCATAAGAGCCTAGTGTGTTGTATGGTTCAAGAAAACTCAGAATAAGGAAGTAACGAAGAAAAAGATGAGGAAGTCGCGGCAGAAAAAGATGCACAGGTTATGGTAGAAGAAAAGTTAGCAAAAATTAATCTGGGATCCGACTCACAGGAACCAAAGCCCATCTTAATCAGTTCACAACTATTGGAAGAGGAGAAAGTAGAATTGATACTGTTGCTGAAAGAATACAAGGATGTCTTTGCATTGAATTATAGTGAAATGCCAGGGTTGGATCCGAGGCTAGTAGTACATACATTGAATGTGGATCCCGTGGCCAAGCCAGTGGCCTAGCCTGCCAGGATATTCCACACCAAGATAGAAGGCCAGATAGTCAAAGAGGTACAGAAATTGTTGGCCGTAAGATTCATTAAGCCCATTCAACACCCACATTGGTTGTCCAACATAGTGCCAGTAAAGAAGAAGAACGGACAGATAAGATGTTGCATAGATTTCAGAAATCTTAACAGGGTCTGCCCAAAAGACAAATTCCCATTGCCAAACATGGATTTTTTGATAGATTCTGCGGTAGGAAGCGCTAGGTTTTCGTTCATGGATGGATTCAGTGGGTACAATCAGATTGGAATGGCGTTGTAGGATGTAGAGAAAACTGCCTTTAGAACACCCATAGGCAACTTCTACTACATAGTAATGCCGTTTGGTTTAAAAAAAGTAGGTGTGACTTATCAACGGACAATGATGGCTATATTTCACGACATGATGCATCGGGAACTAGAGGACATAATGGTAAAATTGAAGAAGTGAAAAGAACATGTCCAAGTGTTGAAGAAGGTGTTTGAGAGGTGTAGAACTTTCAAGCTAAGGATGAACCCTCTCAAATGCGCGTTTGGAGTGTCCTCGGGGAAATTCTTAGTTTTCCGAGTTCACAGCAGAGGAATAGACGTGGACCCGGCCAAAGCTATGGCCATAACAACCATGAAACCTCTAGCCACGGTAAAGGAATTGAAGAGTTTTTTGGGAAAGATTTCATATATCCACGATTCATCCCTAGATTGGCATCCATTACTTCTACTTTCGACAAACTATTCAAGAAGGGGCAAAGTTTTGAGTGGGGAGAAGCACAGCAGACGGCCTTCAAAAGACTATAGTAAATTATGATGAACCTCTCTACTGTACAAGCCCCAATCCGCAAGAAACCATTGTTGCTATACCTAGCCACCAATCAGTATGCCATAGGTGCGTTGATCTCCCAAGAGGATGGAGATGGTATTGAGCAACCAATTTACTACATCAGCCGTGCTCTAAAAGATACAGAAACTCGTTACCGAAGGGCATGCCTGGCTATTGTGTATGCTTTGCGAATGTTACGCCATTATTTCTTGGCTTACAAGGTGTGGCTGATGACTAAGTCCCACGCCATCAAAGCCTTGTTGCAACAACCAATTCTCTTCGGTAGAATATCCCAGTGGTTATTACAATTGTCACAGTATGATCTGAAGGCGAGAACGCCCAAGGCGATGAAGAGCCAGGCTATAACAGATCTATTGGCACAGTTCCCAGGAGAAGAGGAATTCCCGCTGGATGATGAAGTCCTAGGAGAAGTAGCCATGGCAGAAGAAGTTAGAAAGCAATGGGTAATGAAATTTGATGGGTCTTCTACCACCCAAACAGGGGGAGTGGGAGTAGTTTTGTATTATGAAGAAGACAAGGTTGTGGCATTATCATTCAAATTAGAATTCTCCTATTCAAACAACACGATAGAGTATGAAGCCTATCTAACCGAGCTAGCCACGACCTTCGAAATGAGAATCAAGCACTTAAGAGTAATGGGTGATTCGAACCTAGTGGTCTGCTAGACCAAAGGAAGCTTCTCCCTAAAGGAACCTAGTCTAGCCCTGTATAGGGCAATGGCCCAGAAGATGGAGGAAGAATTTTCAACCTTCGAAATAGAGCATACTCCAAGGAGCGAAAATTGGTTTGCGGATGTGCTAGTCGCATTAGGCTCACAAATAATTTTCGAAGGGGGTAGCACCAGGATAGAAGTCAGTAAGAGGAAAATGTCTATTATTGAAATATTAAAGGAAAGGTTCTAGGAGGAACGGTGTGAAGGAGATTGGTGAATTCCCATAAGGGAGGCCTTGATGAAGGAAGGAGGCACTGTAGAGTTAAAGATGCTAAAAGACTACGCCCTGGTAAGAGGAGAGCTATACCACAGGATGCCAGGTTGGGTCTTGTCTAGATGCGTAGGGCAGGAGGAGGCCCATAGAAAGTTGAAGGAAGTGCATGATAAGACTTATGGATCCTGCGGAGAGATCAACCTTTACCGCAGACTTCAAAGGGTAGTCCAAACCCAATATGAGACCTGTCAGCTTGTGGCAGATAGAGAAAAAAGTTACGTTGTGTTTGTCAGCGAAGATTGGAGAAGTCCATTCACACAGTACATGGCAGAAGGTATCCTGCCACAAAAGCATAGTAAACGATACAAACATAAAAGATTGGCAATATGTTACTTTCTACACAACGGGGTCTTCTTCAAGAAAGGGTATGATGGGGACCCATTCCGATGTTTGGGCCCTAAAGAAGTAAGAGATATGATAAAAGAAGTGCACGTGGGAGAATGTGGGGAACACCAGGGGAGGAAGAAGTTGTACAGATGCCTGCTACAAATGGGTTACTGCTAGCCCTCCATGAAAAAGGATACAGCAGAATTCGTGAAAAGATGCCATAGCTGCCAAGTACAAGTCAACTTAATGCACATCCACCCGCAAAACTTACACAGTATGGTTACCCTATGGCCCTTCCATACTTGAGGGCTTGATTTGGTTGGGCCAGTTAACCCATCATTGCGTGGATACATATGGATCCTAGTAGCTACAGAGTATTTCACTAAGTGGGCAGAGGCAGTACCACTTCGTAAAGCCATGGGAGGAGCAGTAGCAAACTTCATCAAAGAAAACATGATTGTGAGGTTTGGGGTACCTCATAGAATTATTAGTGACAATGGCACGTTGTTTGTCAACAATGACGTGAGGAAGATGTTGGAATTCTACTAGGTCAAACACCATCGTTCATCACCCTACTACCCTTAAGGAAATGGGCAAGCAGAGGCGACAAACAAAACCCTCATAAAGATCATCAACAAAATGAGTCAAGAGTATACAGGAGGACGGGCAATGCATTTGCCCAATGCCCTTTGGGCCTATAAAAATTCACCAAAGTCGGCCACAGGGTTCTCACCCTTTTTCCTTAGTCTACGGGACAGAGGTAATGAGCCTTGTATAAGTAATGATTTCGTCCTTAAGGTTATGCAGATGCAGAAAAGGAAAGAGAAAAGTAGGTTTTTGCAGCAGAAAGGTATGAAGACCTAAAAGGGCTTGATGAAAGAAGAGAAGAGGCTCAAGAGTGCAGCCGCAAATATAGACAGAGGATGGCTAAAGCCTATGGCGGAATGACTAAAGAGAGAGTGTTTGTGGAAGGGCAACTTGTGTTAAAGGTAGTAGACTACGTCAGGCGAGGCATGGCAGGACCATTTAAGTTTGCACCAAAATGGGAGGAACCCTTTGTGATAAAAGAGGCACATCTTAGTGGGTATTACCGTTTGACCCAGATGGATGGCAAGGACTTGATGGATCCTATCAATGGGAAGTGGTTGAAGCGTTATTATGCGTAAAAAAAGAAAAAGAAAAAAAAAAAGAGAGGTTATGAAGGAATCCCTTTTGTTTAATGAGTTTTATGTTTCCCTTTGTTTTCTTTTCAAGTGACTATGTCACAAAACAAAATTGTAACGTGCTTTCATGAAGTATGTAATGAAAAGTTACAAAGTATTATGAAAGAATTCTATGTCATAGCAGTAGCAAAATCAGTAACAAAGTGTAGCATTTTATAGTTACAAACCCAAACTGTGTCAGTTATATCAAACCTGCCAGATGAGTGCTAAAAAAAAGGGAAATACAAAGTGTACTAGATGAAAAAAAAAGGGGGAACGACATCATCATCAACGAAGCCCAGAGATAAAAGGCTGGTCTCCAAAACGGCTGGATCTACCAATGTTGGAAAGAAGGCGCTCACGACGACCCTCCAAGTCTGCCACCTCCTTCCTCAGAGCCTCAAGGCGTGTGTTAATGGCATCAACAACAGGCTGAACCCTCCTCATGAAGAAGGATCGAGTGATCTCACGAAAATGATCTAGGATGAACTCCACAGCAAACCCCACGCTAACGAACTCCTGAACCGCAACACTCCGCTGCCGAATCCTCTCGGTAGAAACAGTATCAACAAAATTATGCTTAATGTCATTCATCATGCTCCCCAGCAACTTCAGAAAGTGGTCCCTAGTAGAACGGCCAAATCGGAATCCTTGCATAAAGTCACCACAGCTGCTGTAGATTGCCACTAGATGAGAAGCACAATCCTCAGGTACCCAGAAGCCATGAAAGTCAATATAGGGAGGCCTATAACCCTAGAAGTCTACAGGATCGAGGTCATTGACCTCATGCTGGTCGAAATGAGTAAAGAAGGCTGCGACCTCACTTGTCGAATTTGAAATTATGGCAGAACTGCTGCCTACCTCAAACTGAGAGGGAACAGTGGGAAGCGGACTTGGTAGGAGATGTGAAGAATGGTATAAGAAATCATGAAGCAAACATGTTGAATTTATAATGAAATAATGAGGAAGAGAAGGGAAGGCGGTGGACTTATTAAGGCCTGTGAGAATGGGGACTGTGGGAATGGCAGAAACTGGTGTCATAGTGGCGACAAAAACAGGTACTGTAGGTGTAGTAGGAAAAGTGGCAGTAGGCATTGCTGTGTCTGCTGCAACCCCTGGCTCCTCAGGGGTCTCTGTAATCAGAGGAACAAATATATGAAGTAAAAAGGGACCACATCGAAGGGATATATAAGTTTATATACATATAAGAAAGAAAAAAAAAAAGGAGGACAAAAGAAAAAAAAAACATATAAAAGGAAAAAGGGGAACTTAACGAAATAAAGGAGAAACATACCTTTCATCTTAGTCTCGTGGTCCATGCTCTCCTCTTCCTCAGATTTAGAAATCCCATTCTTCATGGTAGGTTCGTCGTCAGTGTCTTCAAGAACATCCTCAGATCCCTCAGAAGACAAGTCCACATCAGGCATGTGTGGCAGAGCTAGGGATGGAAGAAGGAGTAACCACCAAGGAAGAACCATTGTCCACAGCCTAAGATAGAGCCGTGAAGGGATCATTGGTAGAGATAACAAGAGGTGTGGCAAGAGAGACAACCTTGGTCTAGGCTGCAGTAGAAGGAACGACCTCTTCCTAGGGAGTAAGTGTTTCAGCAGGAATGGGAGCAGTCTCACTAACCCCCTCGACAGGAACTCCCTGTGTGGTAGCAGGAGCGGCAGAAGCTGTGGCAGGGAACACCACATCAGCCCCATCAAAGAAACTCATCATAGGTGTGCCCATAGAGGCAGAAATCTCCTCAACTGTGGGGTGATACACAGAGATAGGCTCGGGCTCGGCCTGGAAAATGAGGAAGGTTAATGACATAAAAAAAGAGAGAGAGAAAGAAGAAAGAAGGAAAGAAACATACCTTGAACTCAGGCTCGTCAAGTGAAATAGGATGGGTGGCAGATGAATCCTCCTTGTACTTAGACTGTAAAAAAAAAAAAAAAAGGACAAGAAGGAGGAAACAAGCCAACAAGTACACAAAGTTAGCTGTAGGAAGAGCCATATACAAAAATAATAAAGAAAAAGAAAAGGTAGAGATGACATACTCTCCGCTCAGTAGTAGTGGTGTGAGAGGAGGAGAAGTCTTCCTTTTGCTACCTCAGGTCCTGTTGGAAGGAGGAGCATTAGTAGATGGCTGCGGAACAGTAGGCCTAGACTTGCCTGCAGCAGGGCACCTACTGGAACGAGTACAAGCAGAGAGAGGAGTAGAGCTCTCTAAAACTATGTTGCCCATGGGAGGAAGATCACTTTCAAAAGGTACAATTTCTGAACAGGTCTCAGAAGAATGATCACCTTTCTTCTTCTTCACAGATTTAGACTTGGCAGACTCTTCTTCGCGGGCACAGAAATGTTGGTCACCTTCACCCTCTTCTCCCAGCCCACGGGATAATCATCGGCATGCCAAAACCACACTCTCTCTTCCTCAACCCACTCAAATATGGTAGACCGACTCTGCTTCCAGGCATACGCCAATACAGACTTAGAAGGCAGAAGTAATCGAGGATTGGTGAAAATAACTGTGTCAAGCCCATTAGGAGGAATAAGAGAAAATCCACGACTGCCTAACAACTCTTTCTCAAATGAAGTCATCACTGCCTGCCAATACCCATGCATAGTAGTGATACAAACACCCTCCCTCTATGAACTTGAAATAGTAACTGTAGTAAAGCGCTTGCTCCAAAACTTAAAGGCTGTGTGCCGCAGGAATGGCCGAATGGAAGTAGGGGACTCCATGAGAAAAGAAATATCATTAGGAATATCCTAATCCAGCCTAAACTGCCTCCTCACTCTGTTAGCAGGATAGTGCACAAATTTAACACCTTTATCACCTAGGTAAGGCAACCACTCGGCATTCATGGCTGCTAAGTAAGTGATACCCCTCTCCTCAAAACCAATTAACGGGGTAATGGTACCAGCAGTATCAACAAATGGACCCATCACAAAATCCGCTCATGTGTAACCCGTGTCTAAGTTCCTATATGCTCTCCACAAAAACCCAACCCCCTTATCAAAGAACTCAACAGCAAGATGGTCAATCGGTTTCAAGCTAACCCAACGAAAAACCAACGAAAAATCAGAGTCAAACCTGCCACAGAGACCAGTTATGACCCTTGGGCACAAACAGTACTTCTCCATGAGAAAAGAAATATCATTAGGAATATCCTGATCCAGCCCAAACTACCTCCTTACTTTGTTAGCAAGATAGTGCATAAATCTAACACCCTTATCAGCCAGGTAAGGCAACCACTCGGCATTGGTGGCTGCCAAGTAAGTGATACCCCTCTCCTCAAAACCAGTTAACGGGATAGTGGTACCAACAGTATCAACAAACGGACCCATCATAAAATCCGCACATGTTTAACCCATGCCTAAGTTCTTATATGCTCTCCACGAAAACCCAACCCCCTTATCAAAGAACTCAACAGCAGGATGGTCAATCGGTTTCAAGCTAACCCAACGAAAAACCAACGAAAAATCATAGTCAAACCTACCACAAAGACTAGTTATGACCCTTGGGCACAAACAACACTTCTCCATGAGAAAAGAAATATCATTAGGAATATCCTGGTCCAGCCCAAACTGCCTCCTCACTCTGTTAGCAGGATAGTGCACAAATCTGACACCCTTATCAGCCAGGTAAGGTAACCATTCGGCATTGGTAGCTGCCAAGTAAGTGATACCCCTCTTCTCAAAACCTGTTAACGGGGTAGTGGTACCAGCAGTATCAACAAACGGACCCATCACAAAATCTGCACATGTGTAACTTATGCGTAAGTTCTTATATGCTCTCCACAAAAACCCAACCCCCTTATCAAAGAACTCAATAGCAGGATGGTCAATCGGTTTCAAGCCAACCCAACGAAAAACCAATGGAAAATCAGAGTCAAACTTGCCATAGAGACCAGTTATGACCCTTAGGCACAAACAGTACTTCGACGTAGCAAAACGGACGGGCCTACACTTCACCAAATGCTTGGCACAATGCTCATACAACAAGTGCTGCAGAATAGTACTATGAACAGAGGTAGTAACTATATGGTAGGAACCCACTTGATTCTCATCGCTCCGCAGAATATCTAATTAGACATACAAATGTCCCAAGAACATGGGAGCCAATGGCAGAATTATCCTGGTAGATATCTTAATAGCTAATTGAAAATATAAAGGCTTTACAGCATAGTGAGGATGAGAGCCAAAGAAAAACTTACAAAGCCAGAATGTGATAAAGGCTGCACGACAAGCAGCAACGGAGAGCTTGGAAGGGGAACCAATCCAAAATGACAACTTTGCATTGCCACTCATTCTTTTCTTCAACTCGGCGTCCACGGCCTCTTCTTCCAAAGAAAGCTCTAAAGCACCAGGATCAACATTACCAAGGATGGGCAAAAGTAATTGGTTCACCACATCTTCCAAAGTCATAGTAATCTCATCGCAGGAAAGAAAGAAAGTGTGAGTAGCGATGCACCACCGACGGACAAAATGGCAGAGATTGAACAAATATCTAAAGTTAGATAACAATAGCCTTCAATACACTAGCTTGCTGTAGCAACCCCATGAAGCCCATGTCGGACAACTCCCTATCCACCCACTCCTTCTAACCCAAAGCGGTGCCTGATCCAAATTCGAAGTGAATAGGCACGGGGAGTGAAGTGCCTTGGTGGATGGTGAGGTCGGGAATCAAAGAAGCCAACAGAGCCTAAGGAATGCTTATATTGCGATGGCAAAGGGCAAGCCACACACGGCCCGATGGCGACGGTGCGTAATCACCAGGAATTTTTGGGGAAATGGCCATAGACATCATACCAGGGATCTATAAGAGGAGCGCACTCACTATTGGGATCTCGTTGTTCCTCTTCCTCGTCGGAATGGTCTAATTCAGAATAGGCGGCCTCTTCTCCTATCTCACCATAGTAGGATCATCAACAACCTCTTTTCCCTTACAGCGGGAAGAAACTTGGCTTTTCGCCGGTGTCATGAGGTGTTGGTTGATCGGAGTAAATGGTTGGTGGTGTTTGAGAAGGAAGACACGGAGAAGAAAAGGGGAAGGAGAGAATGTTTGTGCTTGAAATGTGAAAGGACTTTTTCTTAAAATACCAACGCCATTAAGAGTGGCACGAAGAGATGCAATGGGTTAATCATCAAATAAGGGAAGGAATTAATGAAGCGGAGGTTGTATTTTAGAATAATTGCTAAACTGGAAAATTTGAAGAGATAACATTGTTCATGGCAGGAAAAGAAAAAAAATTGAATATATATATGTGTGTGTGTGTGTGTGTGTGTGTGTGTGTGTGTAAATGCGAGTTGGGGTCCACTATTCGAAAAAAGCCCACGAAGGAAAAGAGGAAGAAGAAAATAGGAGGGATAGGAAAGTCTTTATTCGCATATGAACCACAGGAGCATTTCATATGCTCAAGGGGCTAAATGTTGATGCTCATTTTGGGAAAGCCCATTAGGAAGAAGAAGCCCAACAACGTGGGTAGAAAAGAGTTAGTAATTAGATAGAAAAGCCATTAAGCCCAAACAGTAGGAATAATGGATCATAGATCCATAAAACAAACAAATGGACTTTGAGGAAGCAAATGGACCTAAAAAGGCCCGGAAAGAGAGAAGTTACAAACCCATGGGCAATATGTGATGTAGAAAAGTGGAATGGGCCACAGCAGCCACAGTGGGCCCGAAGTAATGCAAGTAAAGGAAGTAAGGGGTAATAGAGAGTCCATAAGCCCCAAGGATGAATGATAGAGTAATTGGGCCAGGGAAGACCAAGGAGTTAGTAAAAAATGTAGAATTAGAAAGGGCCAAGGATGCCTAAAAGGAGATAAATGGGACACAGGAGCTCGCAAATAATGTAGTAAAAAGCCCAATGATCATATTGGGTTATCAAAAAAGAAATAAGTAGCAAGCCCAAAGAGGCCCAGCAGGTTTGGATCAAATAACATCACAGCATGAATAACAGAATGATGCGGTAGGAAATGATAGCAAGACCGCAAGAAGAAGTAAAAGAATGGCCTGAGGGAAGGAAAGCCCACAATCAAGCAACGCCCAACCCCCTAAAGGAAGCAAGCCAATAAAGAATGAGAAAACGAAAAAACAGCTCACGCCGTAAGAAGTCAAGGATGGACGGTAGAATGTGCAGACAGGCCTTCAAACTATGGCGAACGCATGAGCAGTAGGCAGGTTTTGGACAAACATAAAAGTGAAGCACGCTCAAGGCCCAAACACCACCAGCCTGTACCTATCCAATACAGGAAGTGGTGGATCATGGGTAAGAGGTAAGAGGGCATGGTCTGGAGGTGGAGAGAGGGGAAAACCTATTCTATGGTTCCTGCTTAGGCTCTTTTGGGAGAAGTGTCTTGCTGGGATGACATACCGCCCAAAAGAAGCAAGGATGAGTTGGAACCACTAGGTGCATGCCATGAGAGAGAGAGAGAGAGAGAGAGAGAGAGAGAGAGAGAGAGAGAGCACCCACGCCATAGCAGGTAAGAATATCATGGCAAGCAAACAAACAAAATAGTCCTCTTCGTCTAGTGATGTGGAGTGGCGCGCGGCCAGCACAGGTAAATGGTGCTGGTTAGGCAACTGACTAATCAGTAATGTTCAGCAAGGACACACACATCACACAAAGGTGGTTAAAGGCTAAAATAGTAAAAGCCAACCGCAGTAAAAATTATATAAAGGGGGAGGAGGAGTACGAACAAAGTTATAGTAATTTCTAGAAAAGAATCACAACAAAGAAGAAAGCATTGAAAAAGAAAATGGAAAGAAAGAAAAGGAGAATTAGAAAGAACAAAAAGGAGAGAACATAGAATGGCAGGCATGCACTAAATAGGTCAATCCTCTCTCCCCCTCTGAGCCCCTGCTCTCTCTTAAAAATAAGAAACTCTTCAAGGCATAAGCCATTTAGCCCCGTTCCCTCAAAGCAGTTAATTTATTTTTTGAGGAAGATTATTTGCATTGAGGAAATGGTTCCCTTCTTGGTTCTGGCCCTGTAAGATAGTTTGGCATGGCAGACTAATGTTCTACTCTTTGATTCAATAAAATTTATTACTATCCTTTCCCCATTTAGTTCTATTGTTTCATGTATGGGGAGTCTTTTGTTACCCCCTTTATTTATTCTGTCTAGATAGTGAACGCATTTCCTTTGTTATCTTTATTATATCTGCATGTCGTAATTTTCCATAGTAGCTCTACCTGCCATGGGCATGTGATAAAAAATCTTGACAAACAAGACATAGTTTGTGCACAAGCCAGACCAAGGTGGGTTGCAATTGGACCGGTCCCAACTCCCTAATCCAGAACATTTTGGGCCTAGTACAGTAGGAGGTAGCCCAGCCCAACATTACAAAAAAAGGCCCACCACACAATATAATTAAGATTATGGCACTCATATGAAAACGTTTTTATTCAGTTTTATATATCGGTATTTTTTTTTTTCGCATACCAGTTATATCTTAATTGATAAGTCTAGTAAAAAAATAATTTCTAAAAATATTTTTCATACTTAGTTTATTGTGATTAGTATATAATAAAAATGGGGTTAATAGAGAGGCTATAAATTAATGGGACTTTTCTTCTCTCACGTCCACTTTCATATTTTAAATGTGGACATTACCTTTTTCACATTTTAATATGTCTACATTAGTGCATCAATCATGGATTTTATATAAAATAGTGGATGTGAAATGAGTGTAAGAAAATATTTTGTCTAACATACTAATATTACACCAATCACAATTTATCACTTTAACAAGTTGTGAAAATTATTGAGGAAAAAAATTATATATCCTTAACATCTCTATCCTAATTCCATAATCATCAACATCACTCCTCCATGAAGTTGCAATCACCTTAGAGGTATGTTTGAAAACTTGTTATTAAATTTAGATTAACAAAAATAATAGGTTTTTTTCCAAACATATATTAAATTTCACCATAACAAATATCTATATACAAACCTGCAACAAGTATAAATGTCAGTATGTATTTGTGTACTTAATAGGTTTTACTTAATACAAAACTCCCACTTTTGCAAGATTTAGGAAAGATTAGGTTAGGCAACTTTACTCCCAATTTATTAGAGAGGCTGAGTTTTGAACTCAAACCCATGACTTGTCATTTTTGGTGGAAAGTAACATCAATGTGTATTTGTGTACTTAAAATAGAATAAAATTTACGTGCAGTCTCTTAGGTACTATTAGTTAGCTTTTCCAATTAAATTCAACCCTATAGTTGTAACTTGTTTGTGCTCACAGATTCATTTTTTGTTGGAAAATATATATCACAATGAAGGAATAAAAAAAAAAATTAAAAGGCAACAAAATAGGCTTAGAAGCAAGGAAAATCATTTATTCTTAAACACTATTTGCCTACACAAAGACACTAAAGAGTTATTGCAAACTTGTTCCCAAGCGGCAACTAAGCCTAGAATTCTTCAAGTCGCATTCTTGAGAGAATTCTTATGAATTTCTATAGGAAGACGAGGAGAGTGCATTGTGAGAATGAATATGGATCACTATTTATAACCAAAAGGTTGTGACCCTTCGATAGAGACCTTTGGAGAGTTATAACAGTTCATTGCACGTTCACAATAGTTTATTGCACGTTCACAAGGCATTACTATTTGAAATACTCAAAACTATTGCTAGGAATTCTATAGAAACTATTCTTCTTCTACTTTTGACCAATCGAACATGAATCGAATAGGAATCAAAATAACCAGATTGGCTAGAAGGCCTCCACCATTGATTCGACCTATCGAACAAGATTTTCAACCTGTCGAAATCCTTAAACATGATTTTTACTTGTCATCTTATTCAAATGATATACTCTCCATTTACAAACACACACACACACACACCTATATATACAATAATCCCCCATGAGGTTGTAATATCCATATTTCATTTGGTTGACATTTTATCATGCATAAAAGAATGTGGCTTTCAACTTAACGTCCCTTTAGTGCAATATTCCCGAATACTCCAAGCAATTAAGGTGGCCGAATCTTAAATGAAAATTCTTTTCCCTAGAGCCGGAGAATACAAACACATGAAAACATCCTTTGATCACCAGAAATTCACACCTTGTTAGCACTATTTTGGCCTTGTGCTACTTCTTGGTTTAGTGAACATTTACAAGAGAAAACCCCACTCTTGTGCAGAAGCGGCACCACTTTTATGCTCACATAGATGAAGCTCCTTCTTATGTCCCTGTTATATAGACATTTATTTATTTCTGAACTTCATCAAGAGTACAAAACTCAACCTCTAAAACTTAACGATCTGCACCATCCTAAATGAGACCATAAATTTAAGTGCTCAACTAACCACAAATCAATAGCTCGTTATTACCCATTAAATCTCTTTTGATTGAATCTATTCAAGGTTGAGTACTTGTTATTGGTGATTCCATTAAAAAAGGTTTTAGTCTCATTCCAATGAATGTTACTCTTATCAAGTCTCAATACAATGCCTTGGCAAAAGGGTCTGCCAAGTTCTTACTTGACCTAACAAACATAACTGATATAATTCCATTTCCTATCAATTGTCTAATGTACACATGTCTTAGACTTATATGTCTAGACTTTTCATTGTACATTTTATTGTGTGCATTTGCCATGGTAGCTTCACTATCATAGTACAATGAAATGACTAACATTGGTTGTCGTTGTAGCTCTATATCTAAAAACATGTTTCTTAGCCACTCCGCTTTTCTGCCTATTGTTGCCAAGGCTATAAACTCAGATTCTATGGTGGAGTGAGAAAGGCCCAAGAAACAACACCTCTACCAAGAGATTGGCGGAGGTAGGGTTTTGTTCGCAATGGTGGCTGGGTTTCCGAGCGAATTACTTTGCTTGGGTTGTTAAGTTTGCGTTTTGGGGGTTAAGTTTCAGTGGTGGCTGGGTTTTGTTCGCGGAGGTGGTAGCAGCAGCGGATGGTTTGGGTTTTGGATTTTGTTTGGATATTTTGAGTTTTAGTATGGGTATTGGGTTTTGTTTGAGTTTGGGTTTGAATCTCGGCGGTGGGTCTAGGTTGATCGGCGGTGGTTGGCGGTGGTGGGTAGTCTGGGTTTGAGTTTGAGTTTGGGTTTGGGTTTGAATGGTTGGCTTTGGTGGTGGGTGGTGTGATTAGGTTACTCGGCGATGGTGGTGGGTGATGGGCGGTGCGTTGGGTTGCTTGGCGGTGGCTGTGGATGGCTAAGAGAAATGGCAAAAGATCAATTTTTTTTAGGAAAGGGAGAGACCAAAATTAGAGAGAGAGAGAGAAGAGATAGACTGATTTTTAATATTATTTTGTTGCATAGTTAATATTATTTTAATAGGTTAGATGAAAAAATAAAAACGTATATTGAAAACTGGGATGGTATAATAGATAAAATAACTTTCTAAATGGAAAAATAAAAACCAGCTTACAAACCTGCTGCCCTCAATATCCAACTAGACATGTATTTACTATCACTCACACTTGCAATAGAGACCTAAAATGATGATTTTCTTTAAATAACCAAGAATTCTTCCAATTGCTTTCCAATGATCCACACTAGAATTACTTGTGTTTGTAAACTAAACTCACAAGTTGAACCAATAAATTAGCAATCACAAATAAGTGTTTACTAAGAGAACTTCCATCTAAAGGTATAGTAAGCCATAGTGAAAGTGTGAGCTTAAAATGATTATTGGGACATGAAGACATATAAGAAACTTTGAGGAAAAGTTCAAAATGGGCAATTAATCATAGACAAAGTCATAATGTAATCTTGCATAATACCATTACAAAACCTAAAATAAGTGCTTCCAAGACCATCGTGGAACATATCTTTTTGACCAAACCTAAGGACTAATTAAGTATCTTATATGCATTTAATCGTGCCATTGGGACACAGACAAGATCAGTAGCCCTTGGAGCTGTTAACCCAGGCCGTTCATCCATATCGATCACATTCATTTCTACTCCACTTGGATTAACCACCCTCCAATTAAAACATTGAATCATAGCTGCCAAAATTGTTGGCAATTCTTGCATGGCTAATGAAATGCCTGGGCAACCCCTTCTCCCAGTACCAAATGGTAATAGTTGAAAATCTTGCCCCTTAATGTCTATAAGCTCATCACCCTTATTGGACTGTAAAAACCGCTCGGGCATGAAGTCCATTGGATTTTCCCAATACTTAGGTTCTCTTCCAATAGACCAAATGTTTACAAACAATAATGTGTCTTTGGGGATTAAGTACCCATTGATGTTGCATTCTTTTATCGATTTTCTTGAAACCATTGGTATTGGAGGATGAAGCCGTAGTGTTTCCTTTATGATTGCTTGAATGTATGGAAGATTTGGGCAATCGGATTCCTCAATCAACCTATTATTGCCCACAACTTTATCAATCTCCTTCCTTGCTTTCTCTAACACCATTGGATGGTTGATGAGCTCAGCTAGTGACCATTCAATTGCAATTGCTGAAGTATCTGTAGCAGCTGTGAAGAAATCCTAAAAAGCGATGGTAAAACTATAAATCATTTTTGAGATAAGAACATGCCAATAGGGCATAAACATGACCCATCATTTTTATGTAATAGCAATTTATACGAATCTGTTTATTGTTGAATATGGTATAAAAACAAAGTCTAAGTAGTTGACTGTGTTTGGATTGGATGAACTTATTTTTATTTATATAATTTGTTTTTATATAAATAAATGAGCAGTGTAAAAATAAATAAATGAATCTTGTTAGAGTTTGGGTACCATTCAATTATTTGGGATAGAGTGATATATTATGAGTTCAAATCTTCTGGCTTCTGTACTATTTTTTATGTACCATTCTCTATTCCACCAATCACTACTTGCCATGTTTTTATTTTACTTTCCTTATAAAATAATTGGAGTTTAAAATGGAAAACAATCATATACATAGTAAGTAGTGATTAGTGGAACATAGAATGGTACATAAAAAGTAGTACAGATGATCTACATTCATATATTACTAAGATGAGATTGACTGGATGGATATACTTTTTTCCTGTCCATATAATAAAAGTATTGTCCCCCTCGTCAAGCTAAAGAGATAGGACCTTATTTCCAAACCAAACCAAACGTAGTTGAAATGCTTGTGCTCTGGCTCCAAATCCAAAAACCTGATGAGCTAGAGAACATGAGGATCAAGGAGCCGCTTGGTAACGTTGTTTGTATTTTTTGAAAATATGTATTGGTGAAAAAGTATGTGAAAATGCGTGTAATTAATGTTGTTTAAACACTGAAAATTGTTACTTAAAACACTTTACCAAACAGCCCCCAAGTTGCGAGATGGTTACAAAAATTCTTGACTATAAGTTAAACTGCATAATAATGTAATTAATTAATTTCAATATAATAAAATTGGAATTCAAACCATTATTCATCTCCAGCTCCACGCTCATTTCATTCTCCAAAAAAAAAAAAGGGCCTCGCTCATCTAAAGCCGAAGTGGCGTTCACTCATCGCCATTCGCCAAGTTCACCCTCATTTAAAATAGTGCAATTTAGTTAATAAATTTAACTTAACATAAATTAATAATTTTCTTTCCAATTATTTTGAATTTCAACAAAAAAAAAAAAACCAAAAAATGTACATATATTTGTAGCTATAAATTATTCGTGAATTGTTAGTGTATTTATATTATGGGTTATATTTTCTTGTGATGCAAAGGTACCGAGCTTAAGGTCCACCTTATTTGAAGACAATAATATTCAACAATATAATTAAACCCTTTTTTTTTTTAATGAAAATCCAATCTTATATATACGATATACTTCTGCCAAGTTAACTAAGATCTTTTTTTTATTAATTAGTATAAAAAAGATGGTTTTTTTTTTGTTATTATTATTATTATTTTTTTTTTGAGAAACACACACGCGCACACACACACACACACACACACACACACACACACACACATATATATATATATATACAGGAAAAGGGGGATAAGATAAGAAAATACATTCACACTCCAACATATTATCTATTTCAGTATTCAATTTTTATGATTTAAATATTAGTTTTGATACACTATGTTGAATATGTTAAGATAAATTCGAAAGCGAAAGTATAAAATAGAAAACATAATAACATGAAAAATCCCTTAAAGACTACATTTTAATTTCTAATACAAGTAGAAAACTTGTCTTACACACAAAATAGGATGCATCATTGCATGCATCATGCAAATATACATATGTTACATAACATCGAACTAATATGTCTAATATATCTCTAACATAAATTAATGAAAAAAATTTCCTTAATTTACATATGTTATATAATTTTTCTTGAGAAAAATGTATGTTATATAATTAATCCTTGCATGCATCACGCGTGTATACTAATTTTTTAATAGAGCAAACATACTGTTAATATATAATTTTATGAATGTGTAAACTTATTTAAGAATAGATTTGTATACTTGTGTGTGTGTGCATTGTGCAAGAATTTCCAAGTAATTAAAGTAGTTGATGCATACCAAAACCAGGGCCTTGATGTGATTTATAGTTAACTTAATCTCAGAATTCTCATTCTCCATAGCATCAAGCAGAAGATCAAGAATATCCTTCACATCATCGTCTCCACTGTCACAAGTCATTTCCTTTGTCTCCTTTTTCTTTCTTAATTCTTCACGATCTAAGATAATCTTCTCTAACAAGGCATCATACCTCCTATGTATGTCCTCTATTCTCTTTCTAAATCCCTGCAAATCCAAATTCCTGCAAAACCATATGAAATCTGAGACATTAAATTCTCCAAAAATCTTTGTCACTTCACGGACCAAACTCCGAGTCTCCTTAGCCTGGTTGTCAGTTCCTGAGCACTTAATACTTAACATCATTTGAGAGATAATGTTGTTTGTAACATTTAACAATTCCTCAGTGACATTAACTCTCTCACTAGCCTCAGCCTTATTAGCTAGATATCGAATAAAGTGGTGCAATTCTTTGGTTCGTATAGGAAGGAATTGGTTAAGGATTCGGTTCCCTAAGAACTCAGTTGTGATCACCTTTTTGATGAATTTCCAATAAGGGCCGTAGGGTGCAAACGCAAAAGCAGAGTTGTAAGTAAGAAGATCAATGGCGATGGAATGTTTCCGGGAAGAGAATGTGAGCTCTTGTGCTCTAAGAATTTCTTTTGCGAGCTCTGGAGTAGAGGCTACAATACATGGGACTGAACCAAGTCGAAGGTATAGTAAAGGACCATATTTAGAGGATAGGTCATGAAAGGAATGATGAATGAGGGGACCCAGTAGGTGGAGATGACCTATGATCGGTAAGGCTCGTGGGCTTGGTGGAAGGTGTAGCTTGCTGAACCATGTTTGATTAGTGATAGAGACTATTAGCCGGGCCAACAGAAAGAGTAGGGTGGCATAGGATGTGAGCTCTAGTATAGTCATGGTTTATTAAGCAAAAGGGATCTCCACAATTGTGAAAACCAAGTGAAGAGGTGAAAAGGTGCTGTGCAGAATCTGCAGATATAACAAAGCACAAAAGGCAAGTTTATTTATAGGCACGACGGTTTCGGTTAGCATTAATTACTATATATAGTGGGGTTGGGCTTGTGTCCATAATTACGGTACATAGTTGGGTTGAGCTTGTGTTCAATGACTAGTTCCATTAGATAAGTTGAGATGCGAACACGTGTCCATATCCTAGTGTATCCAGTGGATCTGGCCACAAGACAGAAGCCTCTCCCTATATAGTTTAAGTGAGTTGGTACCTCCCTGAAGCACAAAGTTTTGGTTAGCATTAATTACTATATATAGTGGGGTTGGGCTTGTGTCCATAATTACTGTATATAGTTGGGTTAAGCTTGTGTTTAATGGCTAGTTCCATTAGACACGTTGAGATGCGAACACGTGTCCATATCTTAGTGTGTCCAGTGGATCTGGCCACAAGACAGAAGCCTCTCCCTATATAGTTTAAGTGAGTTGGTACCTCCCTGAAGCACAAAGTTTTGGTTAGCATTAATTACTATATATAGTGGGGTTGGGCTTGTGTTCATAATTATTGTATATAGTTGGGTTAAGCTTGTGTTCAGTGGCTAGTTCCATTGGACACGTTGAGATGCGAATATGTGTCCATATCCTAGTGTGTCTAGTGGATCTGGCCACTAGACAGAAGCCTCTCCTTATATAGTTTAAGTGAGTTGGCACCTCCCTGAAGCACAAAGTTTTGATTAGCATTAATTACTATATATAGTGGGGCTGGACTTGTGTCCATAATTACTGTATATAGTTGGGTTGAGCTTGTGTTCAGTAGCTAGTTCCATTGAACACGTTGAAATGTGAACACGTGTCCATATCCTAGTGTGTCCAGTGGATCTGGCCACTAGACAGAAGCCTTTCCCTATATAGTTTAAGTGAGTTGGTACCTCCCTGAAGCACAAAGTTTCGCTTAGCATTAATTACCATATATAGTGCGGTTGGGCTTGTGTCAATAATTATTGTATATAGTTGGGTTGAGCTTGTGTTCAGTGGCTAATTCCATTGGACACGTTGAAATGCGAACACGTGTCCATATCCTAGTGTGTCCAGTGGATCTGGCCACAAGACAGAAGCCTCTCCCTATATAGTTTAAGTGAGTTGGTACCTCCCTGAAGCACAAAGTTTTGGTTAGCATTAATTACTATATATAGTGGGGTTGGGCTTGTGTCCATAATTACTGTATATAGTTGGGTTAAGCTTGTGTTCAATGGCTAGTTCCATTAGACACGTTGAGATGCGAACACGTGTCCATATCCTAGTGTGTCCAGTGGATCTGGCCACAAGACAGAAGCCTCTCCCTATATAGTTTAAGTGAGTTGGTACCTCCCTGAAGCACAAAGTTTTGGTTAGCATTAATTACTATATATAGTGGGGTTGGGCTTGTGTCCATAATTACTGTATGTAGTTGGGTTAAGCTTGTGTTCAGTGGCTAGTTCCATTGGACACGTTGAGATGCGAATATGTGTCCATATCCTAGTGTGTCTAGTGGATCTGGCCACTAGACAGAAGCCTCTCCCTATATAGTTTAAGTGAGTTGGTACCTCCCTGAAGCACAAAGTTTTGATTAGCATTAATTACTATATATAGTGGGGCTGGGCTTGTGTCCATAATTACTGTATATAGTTGGGTTGAGCTTGTGTTCAGTGGCTAGTTCCATTGAACACGTTGAAATGCGAACACGTGTCCATATCCTAGTGTGTCCAGTGGATCTGGCCACTAGACAGAAGCCTCTCCCTATATAGTTTAAGTGAGTTGGTACCTCCCTGAAGCACAAAGTTTCGCTTAGCATTAATTACCATATATAATGCGGTTGGGCTTATGTCAATAATTATTGTATATAGTTGGGTTGAGCTTGTGTTCAGTGGCTAATTCCATTGGACACGTTGAGATGCGAACACGTGTCCATATCCTAGTGTGTCCAGTGGATCTGGCCACTAGACAGAAGTCTCTCCCTATATAATTTAAGTGAGTTGGTACCTCCCTGAAGTACTTTGTGCTTTAGGGTGTTTTTAGTGGCGGTTCCAAAAATTTTTTTTAGGGGTCAATAAAAAGATGAATCCTGGATAAAAGATAAATTTTGTGGTTTACGAGGTTTTTTATTACAAATTTATCCACAGTACTAGCAAAAGAATAAAATATTAACTATTAGTTTATTTGATATATTGTTTCATAATACAATGAACATACTAAATATTGTTACTAAGATGAAATCTTGGAAATCATATATTGTTTTTAAATACAATAAACATATTAATCATTGTTAATAAGTGAAATTTAATTATTATTGCTCAAAATTCTTTTATTTATTAGTTTGTCTTTACTCTTTATATTTATTTTATTTAACAATTCAACTTAACTTTGACAACTATTGCTCTTTGTAATTGTATTAGGTAGTGTGTGTTGGATCTTGATTATAAGTCAGCTTATTGTTTCTTCTTTTTTCCATTTTATTAAACATCAAAAAACAATCAAACCTCACCACATAGTGAAAGTTGTTGGGTTAATATAGAAAAGAGAATTATATTTAACACTCCAAGATTAATACTGTCATCTTTCATGAAAAATATCTATCAAACAAGATCTATTATATCACACACCTCATATATTTTATTAATTATATGTATGTCAATAGTTTTATATTTTAATCAGCACTTTTTAATGTTTCCAAATGGAATATCTAAAGTTCAACTCTTTCCTTTTTTATTATTTTTATTGAAGCTAACGAATTAAAAAAAAATATATATATATATATATATATTTTTTAATAAAAAGAAAAAGAGATAATGTTTAAACAGTATCATTTGCTTACAGATTTAGATGAATGACAACATTAACTTATTTTTGCGAAGTGAGAAACTAAATTGACAAAAATTAAACTTAGAACTAATTTAACAATAAAATGAAAGTAAAGGCACTAGATTCAATTTTAGCTTCAATCTTGTTTTGGTTATAATAACAGTTATCTAATGACATCTTGTCATTGCTATTCTTTGTAAATGAATGGATGATATATAAAAGCTCCGTAAAAGCACCATCACCACCGAACTACAGATAACAAAACAAACCCCAACTGCTACAATTACAATTAGATGGCAAACATAACTAAGGTGGCTGAGGATGACCCGAATAGTTAGTTAAGTAGCCTAATACTACAACATTTATACCTTGAAAATTAAAACGTTGAATTCCTATTCATTTAAACTCAGGCAATAGATTCTAAAAACAAGTAATGATAAATAAATTTAAAAAAATAATCCTAATCATAAAACAAAAAATTGCCCATAGCCCGCAAAAGTCAAAACTCTTTTTTTTTTTTTGATAACCAGATAAAACATTACGCAAAAGTCAAAACTCAATGCATGGGCTAGGCTGCCTTAAATTCACATTGAAAATAAATGCATTGTCACATAATGACACGCATATACCAGATTTAAAATTTTTTTTTTTTTTTTTTTTTTTTTTTGAGAATCTGCCGGATTGAAAAGTTGAAAACTCTTTTTTTTCTTTGATAACCAGATAAAACATTACGCAAAAGTCAAAACTCAATGCATGGGCTAGGCTGCCTTAAATTCACATTGAAAATAAATGCATTGTCACATAATGACACGCATATACCAGATTATTATTATTATTATTTTTTTTTTTTTTTGAGAATCTGCCGGATTGAAAAGTTGATTTACTCTTCTTCTCAAAAAAAAAAAAAATGTTGATTTACACATTTCACATTGTGTCACTGCCATGTCATTATGATGCATTTTATGATTTTTTTTTTTTTGGTGTAAAAAGGAATTTTATTTGAAAGAAAACAGATTACAAGATTGAATTTCATGATTTTGTTTGGGCGAGGAAAGCACTTCATGATTTTAAAGCATGGTACTCCATACCCATCTTCTTTTTTTTTTTTCTTTTTTTTTTTTTTAATTTTAAAGAAGCAACTCCATACCCATCTTATAACTAGCCTTGGCACTATTATTACTACCCTTTCCCTTTTATAACTAGCCTCAACACTATTTATCATTAGAGCATTACCATCAGCCTTTGTATCCCAAATGCCATTTTCACACATAAATGTTAGGATGTATATCTTTAAATCTATTGTATGATGCTATGTATGACATCATGTATGACTTAATGTTGTGATTAATAAATTTTTTTTATTATTATCTAAAATAATGGTAACATGAATATTGAGACATTATCATATAGTCCATGAGATTTATGTGAAAAGACATAGAAGATATAAATCACAAGTTCTTTGTAAACTCAGAATTGTAGTTCGTAGTCGGTGATGAAATTGGGCATTTCATCTGCGAAGACTATAACATATCAACTAAGATTATTTGTCTTGATCATGGAAATGGAGATTTCTAGTTAGTATATTGATATGTTTTAAGAGTTAAGACATATTGAACTGGACCGCTGTGAGATTTATTATTCTTCTAACGACTGTCAAATGAATAATAAACTCACAACTTATATTTACATGAACTCTTAATCTTTGAGAGGATAATGGACCTGATCATGAAGTGTAGGTTGCTTTGATATATTAGGAGTGAGATCTAAGGTTACGGTCAAAACCTCAGTATGTTGGGTAACCACATTTAGTGTTGATGAAACATATATTCTCAAGATGGAATTCATCGTCTCTTAATGGAGATACAAAATATTCCCTTGAGGTAAGTTTAATGGGTTTGTTATTCAAAGAGTTGGGCCTAACTGCTTTAGTAATGAGTTACTAAAGTATATATTTATGGAATTAAATTTCATAAATATATGATGAATAACTTAAAGGATTAAACTGGGTATTCAAGGAATTAAGATGTAGTAATCTACAAAGTGGCAGTCTACATTCATGACTTTGTATTACTACAAATATTTTATAAAGGGGTTGCATATACAATAAATTCTTGGGATATAATATATAAATAAGGCCTATAGTGTAACTATATTTATATAGCGGTATTAAATATAGTTAATGATAACTTTGGATTTGTCAAGAGTTGACAGAAAAGCCCAATGCTCATTGAAACTAGTGTCTTATTGGTCCATTTTGGTCTCACTCCAAGCCACACACTTAAACCCAATTGAAAAGACCCAAAAGGCCAGCCCAATTAGATAATCACTTAGATACAAAGGGAGAAACATACAGAATTTTCTGTAAGTGAACAATAAGAACACTATTGTGAAGTGATGTAAGAAGGGTTAGACACTTTGACATTCTCCCTTTGAAAACTGATTGAGAGACCATACACCTTGGGCATTAGTGGAATTGGAGTGAAGATTGAAAGTGTTCCCAAGTGCTTCTGATCTTCGGTTTTTGAAATTCACCTCTCCAAAGTACACTCTTGTTCTCAAATTTTGAAACTTGCATAGTGCATGTTAACATTTATGAATGAAGTAAATTTGTTATTCTTTCGCTGCGTGTGTTTTGTATGAGATACAAACATGCATTTTTCCATCAATAAAAATTTACTTTTTCTATTTTAACACACCACTTTACAATACAACATTCATCAAATATTCTATTCTTCCCTTCAACACATTAAAATAATATATACACCACATTAAAATAATCTAAAAAAACACCTACAATACACACACACACACACACACACACACACACACACACACAATCTCCCACCACTCACAGAGCAACCCGCCACAACATCAACCACCACTGCCATTGTCATCGCCCATAATCCACAGCCCACCACCACCATTGCCATTGTCACTACCCACAGCCCACCACCACCACTACAACCCACCTGTGAGAGACCGCCAAATTGGGGGTGCCTCTCAAAAAAAGAGATTTGGGTACTTTTTAGGGTACCTCTCTTTCTGAGTAAATGGTGTAGAGTCGCCACTTATTTTTTATACAAAAAAATAAGAAAAAATAAATATAAAATACATGACTGAATAGTACCCTTCTCATTGATTGAATAAAAAAAATATTTGTTTGAAAAATTGAAAATTATATGGCTTTGGGTCCTAGTTACAAACTACCAAATTGTTGGGAAAATTTAGACACCGGTTGATAGAATTAATAAGTTTTAAACCCAAGTTGTTAATTAGATTTTTTATGAATAAAACTTGTTAAAAACAAACAAACATCAATATCATGTCTAAATCATGCAGTGAAAAAATAAATAAGACAAGATATGATGACCCAAGAAAACCAATGAAATAAACTAGTTTTACAATAAAAAACTTGAGGGGAAACCTTCCTGAAAAGCAATTCATCATAGTAAAGAGAAGTTTCAGATCTAGTACAAAACCTTTGTCCTTAGACTCTACAATCCTCGTAGATGAACTTACAGTAGAAACCTTCTACCACTTCAGAATCTCTGAACTCTTCAATATATGAACGCCACCCTTTGATGCACGAATCCCAATACGTGACTAACTCCTTTGCACAAATTCCAGTACGTGACTCATTCACCAACTTGAGGAAGAAGAATGTTGGCTGCAAAGTTCTTCACTTCATTAACAATGAAGATCAAGAAGTACTTGGTTACAAAACCCTAAGGTGCAAAGAAGCAGTAGCTTCTTTTAGAGAGAATAAGGCTTTGTTCACCTTTTGCATATTTTCTCCTTGTATTCTCTTGTGTGACGGCCTCTAAAATAAGGCTTATATATTTCTAGAGTTATGAGAAAAGAAACCCTACACAAATACACAAGCATGGGCCGAAAATCAGATCTGAAAATCTGAATTTCGTAAACCTCGACCAAAACCCTAGCTGTCGAGTAGTTGTTGAGCCTCGGGCTTAAACAGCTCTTTAAAACCTCGATAGATGCTAGCTGTCGAGTTTTAATGAACAGCACTTCTGCACTTGTTTCTTGGACAGACTTGCATGACTTTAACACTTGAACTTGAAACCTTATTTCTTGAAGCATTAAACACATCCTAGATCTACCCAATTACAAGTAAAGTGCGTTTTGTCAAAGGGTCAGCCAATACATAAAATGTTGACACATGTTCCTAACATCCAATCACATATGTCCTAAAAATCTCTCCCTTTGGCAATCCGTGCCAAAACTACAACAAATAAATGAACATATGAGAGGAGTCATAAATCACTCAACTCATATTCACTTGTTGAATACAATAAAATCTATCCTAACACAAACTCTTGAAAAACTTTGCAAGAAGAGAGTTTATGGTAAGAAGACTTTGACAATTTGTATTTCTGAAACACTTAAACAAAACTCATCAAGGCATCTTTGTGTGAAACAGAAATAAAAGATTGCATACAAATAATAAGAAACATGTGTATAAAGAGAGAAAAGAAACAACACATGGAGAGATAGGTGAAAGAACTGCAATAACAACCTCAAATGTATATATATCAACAAATACAAGGTTTGCTATCACAATATGATCACAAGATCTAAGGTATATGAACAATGTATCTAAAATAGAAAGAAAAGAAAAAGATACATCAAAATCCTCACTACATCCCTCAAAAATATAAACACTCCCCCTAACAAAAATCTCTTATACTAACTCTCCCCCTATGAGTATGACTACTCTCATCCCAAAACTACTCCCCCTTTTTGTCACGAGTGACAAAGGGTAAGTGTATCAAGTACACATCTCATCATCACTAGAAGAGCTAGCATCACTATCATTAGCATCACTATCCTCAGCATCACCATCATTGTCCTCTTCCTCAAAAGCCTTTGGAGTAGGAGAAGAAGAAGCAACGAAGCCACCTATGACAGCCTGTCGTTGTACAATACGATCAACATGGGTGTTCACCTAACACAACTTATCACTGAGAGTGTTGAGGCAAGCATCCATGCGCACAAGTTATGCCATGATGTTCTCAAGTGTCACACCGCTCGTAGAAGAAGAGAGAGTGAATGTGGATGGAGCTGAAGAAGCTAGAGGAACCGTCGATCTGGACCGCCTCAATCATAGCTGCGCCTTGCTCCATTTAACAGTAGCGGCGTCTATGGCACAAATGACATGGAAGTGGTCGGAAAGGGGAAAGGGAACAAAAAAATGGCGTAGAAGCCTCGTGATAACAAAAGGGAAGATGAGCTTATCACGGGTCGTCGTAATTTTACAGACATCTATGAGTGAAAGAATGAAATAAGAGGGGAAGTCTATAGTAAGATGCTCAATTTGGGATAACAAAAACCGAGCATAGGGCTCTGTAATAGAGTTATAATGAGACAGAGGATGCAAAACAAAGGTTATAACCATGTTAATGAACCTAGGACCTTTAGCAAAGATCGAACAAGAAGTGAACTAATGATCACCCCAATCAGAAGGTTGCTCACAAAAAGAGGATATAAGCTCGTCTTTAGACATGGTCTTAAGACGATCACACCTAGGGTAGTCAGGATGCGCTACCCTAGGGACATGAAGCAAGTTGGATACAATATCCGGAGTGAGCACGATGCGCGTACCTCGAACGCGAGTGGAAAACTAAGGTACTAAATAATCAAATCCATGCATGTTGGAGTAGAACTTCTGGATAAGCACGAATGGACAAGTGACTGGGACATCACATAGTGACTCCCAACCCCTACTGTGAATGATAATGGGTAGGTCAGTGTCAGAGAAGTCTAACAAAATGACTTGGTGTTCTGAATGAATGCCTCATCTAGAAAAGTTCTCTGAAAAATCCTTGCGGGCTTTATCATCATGGAATAGAATATGTGAAGGGGTAGGATCAGAAGAGGTAGATGCCTCAGAATGAAGAGGGTTCCGAGACAGAGTAGACTTACATTTAGGTGCCATGACACAACTAACGTAAATAAGAGAGAGAGAGAGAGAGAGAGAGAAGGGAGAAAGAGACAATCAGAAAAGTACCAACAAGATACAGTATAACAAATATAGAAACTTGAAGATACATATGCATGAGCATGTGATTTGCAATAGTAAATATATCATGTGCTCAGCCTAATCCAAACCTATCAACACACAATCATTGCAATAAGGTAAACACACATCCAAAATGCATGAAACATTGTTATAATGCAAATGTGATGCAATGCATGATAATTTAAAATCATGTTCACAAAACCCATCCCAAAAATTTCACAAAACTTCATTAATTTTGAAAAACCCCAAAAAATTTTCAAAAACCCAAAAGTTAGGTCAAATGCATGAAGAATGAAGGATTAAGGACCCTTACCAATGAAAAACAACTTGATCTAGGCTGAAAAATCCTTAAGGATAAAGTTTGGAGTGAGAAGAGAGTGTTTTGGAGGTGAAAAGTCTAAAAACAGTCAAGAGAGATCAAGGAGAAAAGAAGAAAAGATCGCGTGATCTTATATATAGACCTTCTTAAATCTCAACAGATCGAGAGGTGTCGAGCTTTAAAAGCTTGGAGAGATACAGCTATCGAGCAGCTGTCTAGATGTATCCACAGCAAAAACAAGCTCAATGGATCGAGGAGCTATCGAGGAGGCAGAAACTTTCTCGATAGATTGAGGAGCTACTGAGAAGCTATCAAGATTGCGATAAGAAAAAGCTGAAGAGCTTGATGGATAGCCTAGCTGTCGAGAGGTGTCGAGGAGCTGTCAAGATTGCTTAAAAACAGTTTTTCAAGAAGGGAAAAACACAGACATGAATGCAATCAAACATGCAACTCAACCAAAGATCTAACCAACATTTTAAGCTCTCAAAAACATCTCTCAACAAGAAAAATGTCATGCATTTAGATCCAAAACACACACACACACACACACACACACACACTAAACAAGTCTAACCAATTTTATATTTCAAAAACAAGTTTAGACAGTTTAGTGAGCATACATTAGCGCATGTAAACCTTGTCATGGCCAAATCACATTGTACCCGCACATGTATCAAAAGTGGCAAAGAATATTGCATGTTGTGTGTGAAAACATCACAAGATTGCATAAGTGTCTCTATGTTAGGACGATTTGAGATATGAGTAAACCAATTTAACTCACACACGATCATAACTGCTTGATGGGGACTATCACCTTCGAGGTACTTCCTATAACTCCCACATCTTCTAGAATACACGCTTGCAATCATATTTTAAAGCTTTTTTTTTTCTTTTGCTTTAATTTTTCTTTGCATATTTTTCTTTTGTTAAGCATTTCATGTATGAATAAATAAGAGAGAGAAAAAAAAATACCCAATTATGTTAAGCTTTTTGACATTGCACTTTTGCTATGCCGAAGCATACCGATGTCATTTCATGATTGGCGGGCAACAGTGGTGAAATGGTTATTTATACTTTTCTCTTAGGATTTTTTAGTCCTTCCCGTCAAAAAGAGTGATACGAGTGTTAAGTATAAGAGATCACTTAACCTTACTCATCATAAACACAAGCCACAAAACTCACTTGCTTAGTTGTGCATAGAGATGCTCGTCTAAGCTACACAAGATACAAAATTTAGAAAATTTTGTTTTATTGGCCATTCAAGGTACACAAGTACCAATGTACACAAACACACACTGTTTTTGTAATTTTCTGATTTTTTTCCTTTTTTTTATATTTTGAAAACAAAACAAAATGAAAACTAGACAACTAAATAAAAAACAGACAAACAACATGAAATCATGAAAGAAAGATGCATATGCATGAAGGCATGATAGAAGGGTGCAGATGCATGAAAGCATGATTCCAAAAGCAGATAAAAAATCAAGCACAGAAAGTCCTACTTTAGATAGAAAAAATTAAAGTAGAGAACAAACAGAAAAGAAAATTAAGTCTTAGGCTCCTTTCTCACCCACATAGAACAAGTCTTTGGCCGTGAAGATGAAAAGGTACGTGTTCTACTAAAGGACATAGAAGAATTAGGATTTGCTTGAAATTGAGTTAAAAAGCTTAAGGCTTTTAATAACTCTCCAAACAAAGGTGTAGCTCCTTGAAAGGAAACCTGTGACCGTTTGGACACTTGCTTCTAAGAATACAACTTAAAGCAATTAAGACGAAAGTGTCCAGAAACACCACAATGATGACAAACATAAGGTCTAACAAAGGATTTAGAATTAGCCAAAACAGTTTTGAATTTCATACCTTTATCGAATTTCTCAAATTGGGGCACAAAGACAGTCTTTGATCCAGAAGCCATGGAAAAGGAGGGGTCGGAGGAAACAGCATATCATAAGCCTGTCTTATCAAAACTAGGCTTTTGAGCACTCAATACTTCATCAAGCTTTGCACTAGACATTCTCTCCATTTAAGTTCTAGCTTGACCTTCTCTTCTAATGAGGTGTTCTCCATAATAAGAGTCTCAACTAACCTTGTAGTCTCATCTAGTTTGACTAACAGATCAGCTTTTTCAATTTTGACCTCATTAAGCTCTTTTCTATAACGATGAGAAATCTTTTTAGATTTCATGAATTCAATGCATAGCTTATCATAGGCTTCTTAAAGGGTCATCTTCTTGGGTGCTTCATCATCAGAAGAATCCTCATTGTCACTAGCACTCTCCACAATCACCCTATCGGTTGTGGCAGCAAAGGCCATAATGTGACCACATTCATCCACATACTCATCAGAAGAGTCATTCTCAGTGTCACTCCAAGTAGTAACCAACCTTTTATCTTTTGACTTCTTGGTCTTTTCTTTCATAAAGTAGTTTGGGCACTCTTACCCTTCCTAGAGAATTTAGATTTCCTAGGAAGTTTGCCCTTATCCTTTTTTCTAAACTGAAGAAGCTTGATAATCTCATCAGTTATGAAGGTTAAATCCTCATCCCCATCATCATCTTCATCTTCATCTTTAGAGTCCTTAATCTCTTCCTCTATACCCTTAAGAGCCAAATTTTTACTCTTTCCACCTTTTTCCATTAAGCCTAATCCCATCTCATAGGTTTGAAGGTTCCCTACAAGCTTAGTCAAAGGAATTTGATCAAAGTCCTTCACTTCTTCAATGACAGTGATTTTGGCATGGAATCTTTTAGATAAGGACTTAAGGATTTTCCTAACAATTTTGGATTCTGTTATAGATTTTCCAAGGTTGAAGGCATAATTCACAATATCCTTAAGTTTAGCATAGAACTCATCAAAGGTCTCATCCTCCTCCATCCTTATTTCTTCAAAACTACTAGTGAGTCGTTGAAGCTTCACAGTCTTTACTGCCTTGGTACCTTCATAGGTGGTCTCAAGAATGGTCCATGCTTCCTTGGCAACTTCTGTGGATGATATTTTCTTGAATTCCTCATTGGTCACCCCACAAAACAAAGCATTCAAGGCCCTATTGTTGAAATTTTCCGCTATAATTGTTACATCATCCCAATCCACCGGCGATTCCCTTGGCTTAATCCAGCCAACTTTAACAGCTTGCCATACCTGTTCACCTAGAACCTACAAAAAAAACTTTCATACGAACTTTCCAGTACAAATAATTAGTGTCATCAAATAAAGGAGGAATCAAAAGAGATTGTCCACAATTCATGACAATGGGGGTCAAGGATTACACTTAGGAAATTAATCCAATCAGAGTGTACCCGCTCTGATACCACTTGTTGGGAAAATTTAGACACCGGTTGATAGAATTAACAAGTTTTAAACTCAAGTTGTTAATTAGATTTATTATGAATAAAACTTGTTAAAACAAAACAAACATCAATATCATGTCAAAATCATGCAGTGGAAAAATAAATAAGACAAAATATGATGACCTAGGAACACTAATGAAACAAACTAGTTTCATAGTAAAAACTTGGGTGGAAACCTTCTTGAAAAGCAATCCACTATAGTAAAGGGAAGTTTTAGATTTAGTACAAAACCTTTGTCCCTAAACTCTACAATCCCTGTAGATGAACTTACAATAGAAATCTTCTACTGCTTCAGAGCCTTTGAACTCTTCAATATATGAACGCCACCCCTTGATGCACGGTTCTCAGTATGTGACTAACTCCTTTGTACGAATCCTTGTACATGACTCACTCACCAACTTGAGGAAGAAGAATGTTGGCTACAAAATTCTTCACTTCATCAACAATAAAGATCAAGAAGCACTTGGTTACAAAACCCTAAGGCGCAAAGACGCAGTAGCTTTTTTTAGAGAGAATAAGGCTTTGATCACCTTTTGCATATGTTCTCCTTGTATTCTCTTATGTGACGATCTCTAAAATAAACCTTATATATGTCTAGGGTTATGAGAAAAGAAACCCTACACAAATACATAAGCATAGGCTAAAAATCAGATCTAGAAATCTGAATTTTGTAAACCTCAACAGATACCCTAACTGTCAAGCAACTGTCGAGCCTCAGGCTTAAACAGCTCTTTTAAATCTCGATAGATGCTAGCTGTTGAGCTAGCTGTCGAGCTTTAATGAACAACACTTCTTCACTTATTTCTTGGACAGACTTGCATGGTTTTAACACTTGAACTTGAAACCTTGTTTCTTGAAGTATTAAACACATCCTAAATCTACCTAATTACAAGTAAAGTACATTTTGTCAAAGGATTAGCCAATACATAAAATGTTGACATATGTTCCTAACATCCAATCACATATGTCCTAATACAAATAATTACATGGCTTTTTGTCCTAGTTACATTCTACGCACAATGAAAAATAAAGACAAGCTTAGATCTACTTATCCAAAGAGCTAAATTCAAAGGCCAGGTTACGGAATGGGAAGGTGTTAGGCACCTATTCCACCCAGACAAAGTCTAGTCTTCTACACTCTTGTGACCAATGTACCCTTTATTCATGTTATGAATGACATGTTGTGTATATGAACAAAACTAAATCACAAAAATTTATTTATGAATGAATTCTCTTCTTTGTTTAAAAAAATTTAGATCTTTTCTAGTGATAAAAAAAAAATCGATTTTGGTTTGACAAAAATGCCAGATCTTTTTTGTAATAAAAAAAAGTGGATTTTTTTGGAGAGAAAAACTTAGATCTGTTTTGGTGATTAAAAAATATTGATTTTAGTTTGTAAAAAAAAAAAAATCTATTTTAACATGTAGAAAAAATGGTTTTAAGTCTGCAAAAGACCAAATCTATTTTGTGATGATAAAAAAAAAAAAAGGTTTTTGATAACAAAAAAATAAGATCTGTTTTTATATGTTTTTTTAAAAAAAAATATGAATTTTTTTTTTATGAAGAGAATTTCACTCATAACATAAATTTATGCTATATGAACCAAACAAAACGAAACAACCATAAACACAATCATGTTTAATCTCTTTCTTTGTTTCAAAATCTACATATGTTAAAGAAAAATCAGATTTGTATCTAAGAAAGATACAAATCAGTTTTTGATTTGAGAAAAATCCAGATCTACATTTAAGAAAGATGCAGATTCGTTTTTATTTGAAGAAAAATTCAAATCTATATCTAAGAAAGATGCAGATCCGTTTTTGTTTAAGAAAAATTCAGATCTACATCCAAGAAAGGTGCAGATCTGTTTTTATTTTAAGAAAAATTTAGATCTACATCTAAGAAAAATGTGGATCTATTTTTATTTTAGGAAAAAACATTAGTTATATGCAGATCATTGAAATTAAGAAAGAGATCACAACAATTATATAAACAAAATCAAGATCATGCTTTAACAAAACAATGATTAACAAGTCATGTTATGGATAAAGGAAGACATGCATCATCATAAACAAGAATCATAAAAGAGAAAAAAATAAATATAGGGTGATTGAAAACAACCTCTTGCATGGAGCACTTCTTGTTCTTGAAAGGATGTTTTAGGGTTCAAAGAAATTTATTCAATTATCTTTGAAACCTAAAAACCCTAACTTTAGCAGCAAATATCAGAAAGGATCAACAAATATGAGCAATTTGAGAGCCTAAAAATGTATGCCTCTCAAAGCTCCCAAAAAAAGTCCCTGAATTATGAGATCCAGTCTCTATTTATAGAGGCTAGAAGACTCTAAAAAATAGCTTCAACATGTAGAATGTGAATCGAGACTCATTCTTTTGCGAAAAGATTGAAAAGGGTGTGCCTTATCGTCACCCAAAGGGAGTTAGGCCAAAGCCCAAAATGGGCCAATTCGGCACTCCAAAAGTGCCAAATGGTGCTTTTGGACGCTGAACGCACTTTCGTGTTTGGGTGCATTTTGGTTTCTCTTTCTAGGGTTTTTTGATCCGGTCCTTGTACCTAGATGTGTTTTCATCCTTAGTCTATGATTTTTTTTATCTCTTTTCTGGATAATTCGGACTTTTTAGGAATAATTATCTTGTAGATAAATTCCTTAAAATAAATCTTGATAAAATTCAGATTATCTACTCTTTTATTGTTATCCAATCATCCCTTTTATTCCTATTCATGCAATCCTATTTTAGACACTGATTATCAACCAATCACAAAATTATTTAATTAATTTTAATTGTTTAACCAATCTGAATTAATTTAAATTAATTGTGCGTGGTCAACTCGTCCTGGACACAATGCATGTTGACCGTGCAAACTTGATCATGCGATATCTTTCGATCCGATAGTTCGATTTAGAAATTGGACACACCATTGCGACCGTTAGAATTTCAAGATCATTTTTATGATATGCAATGAATAAATTGATGCATGTAACGCAAGAACAAATTGATGCATGTAATGCAAGAACAAATTGATGCATGTAATGCAATCATGATTTTTGGGGTACATAGATGCTCATTCTAGTCATCTTTCTTGATTAAATCATGGGTACAAAATCGAGTGCCTACAAAATGCCCCTCATTGACAGAGCTTGGAAAGCGAATGTCAATGTAAAACCAAGACACTGATTTTAGCGACCATAATTTAATTGAAGTTGAATTTTCAAAGATTACCTAGCCCTTGAACCTAAAACTTTGGAACGTAGCACTTGTACCTTATCTTTTGACAAAAAAAAAATACTTGACTTAGCTGATAGTTGATGACTCTGGAAATGATTCTTGACAAGTGGGATGAAAAAGAGGCTTTTCAATCCTGATCTTGCATTATGGATGCGACCAAGAGGCTTTTCAATCTTGATCTTGAAAATGGAGTTATCTGTGACCAAAGGGCTTCTCAACCTCAATCTTGACGAAAGATAACTAAAGGGCTTCTCAACCTTGCAACTTGAAGAAAGGTGATCAAGGGACTTCTCAACCTTAAAACCAGAGTTGTCTGCGACTAAAAGGCTTCTCAACCTCAATCTTGACGAAAGGTAACCAAAGGGCTTCTCAACCTCAAAACTGGAATTGTTGGAATGCCGATCAAAGGGATTTCTCCACTTTAATCTAAATTGTTGAAATGTTTGATCAAAGGTCTTCTCTACTTCGATTTGAAATTGTTGAAATGTCGATTAAAGGTCTTCTCTACTTCAATCTAAAATTGCTGGAATGTTTGATCAAAGGTCTTCTCTACTTTGATATGAAATTGGTGGAATGTTTGATCAAAGGTCTTCTCTACTTCAATCTGAAATTGCTGAAATGTCAATCAAAGGTCTTCTCTACTTCAATCCGGAATTGCTAGAATGTTTGATCAAAGGCCTTCTCTACTTCAATCTGAACTACTAAAATGTCGATCAAAAGTCTTCTCTACTTCAATCTGAACTACTGGCTACAAAAGTCAAAATTTGGAATTAGACTTTAACTGATGGGTTTTTTGCGGTCCCACTATTTCAAAGATGTGTGATTTTCATTTACCCCTTCTTGATTTGAACTTTATCAAGAAAAGTTTAATTAACAAAAGATTTTATTTTTGAGAAACTTTTGATTTTTGAACTTGGAAGTTTTGAAATTGACATTTAAAATTTTGAAACTTTGAGATTTTGACTTGAAATTTGGAATTTGAAATTTGAAATTTGAAATTTTAAGATTTGGAAATTTGAAAATTAAGGCTTGAAATTTTGATCATTAGATCTGGGGTTTGAATTTTTTTTTCTTGAAATTTTGAAAACTGGAGATTTGAATTTAAAAAATTCGACATTAAGAATGTGGATTTTTTTTACTTGGGAATGAAAAATTTTAATTGAAAATTTGGAGTTTGAAAGATACTTGGAAACTTTGAATTTGATTTTTTTGGGGGTTTGACTGAGTCAACTCAGCTTTTGGCTGAGTTTAAGTGTGGGGGCCGAAATTTTGGCCCCCCACTTCTTTGTTTCTCCCTTTTTCCTTTTTGTTTCATCTTCATCAACTTCTCTTCCTCCATTAACACTATTCACCTTCTTCTTCCCCTTGATTTTTCTTCTTCATATCACCATTTCTTCTCACAAAAAACACACTTTCTAAGCTTTTTAACTTTCCCTCATATATCTCTATAATTATTTCTTTAGATTCTTGTATTTTGAGCATTTTCACCACACACCCATTTTCGATGAAACCAATTTTCTAAACCCATTTTTCTTTGCATCAAGATGGCTTCTTCCTCCAAGAGATCTTATTTTCTTGATTTTCATGGTAATAAATATGATCCAACATTTAATTGGCATGATGAGGATGGACATCTTCAAGACCCTAGGACCCATTCTCCATATTGTCATGTAGACACTAAGGGGAGTTTTTCTTTGGTTTCTTTGCTTGGTAAAATGTTGTTTCATGTTTCATTGAGAATTTCATGGTGAGATATTGTAATTTGGTTATTTGAAATTTGGGGCATTGTGTGATTGGTTATGTTGGAAAATGGATTTGGACATTCTTGAAGTGTTGTTTCTTGATCATGGTGCAATTTGGACAATGTTGGTAGGTTATGGAATTTTGACAATGTAGGTAGATTGTGATGTTGTTGGATAAAATTTGGTTTGAATTTTGGAAGTATTGGCATTGTGAAAAATTTGTGGTAGGCTTATATGAATGTGTTCATGATGTATATGGGAAAAGTTTATTGGCATGTGTAAACTTTGTTTTATGAACATGACAAAATTTTGTGGGTGAATTTGTGTGTATGGAAAATTTTTGGACATGGGAAAAATTTTATGGGCATGAAATTTTGATTATGAAAAATTTTGTTAGGTATGTGATGTTGGTTCTTGGAGAATTTTTGTGATTATGATTTTGGCCATGTGAGAATTTATTTGTGCATGGGCATGAGCTTGTGGGAATGTTTTTTGCTATTTTGGAAATGTAGGAACTTTTTTTTTCGCATGACTATGGAAAAAATTTGGTAGTTGTGTATGGTTATGTGAAGAATTTTGATTGTGGTGAAATTTTGGTAGGGCATTGGTTTTTTTTTTTTTTTTGGTGATGTGGGTTTGGTCATGAAAATTGTTTTTTAGACATATAGTTTGGTCATGGAAATTGATGAGCTGTACTTTTGTGTTGCAGAGCCTCAAGAGTCGAGGCAGTCTCCAAATGTTAAAAAGTGCATGGGCAACATTGTCTCCAAGCATCAAAAACATCATCAATGAAGCAGGCTTTGGCACTTTCTTCAAAGCTTTGTAAAATCATGAGACACATGAATGTAAAGATCTCCAATTACTTCTCTCCTTGGCAGAGCGCTTCTGGGACACTACATGTACCTTCCACTTTCCATGTATTAGGGAGGTAATGTTGACACCTTATGACTACTCTGTTATCACTGGTCTGAGGTTGGGTGGTGAAAGAATTCTTGTCAATAATTCCCTTACTTCAGCTGAACTCAAGAAACTTCTAGGTGTAGTGTCTTCTAGAATGAGGAGTAATAACATCCATTTGTCTTAGCTATGTGAAAATATTCCTCATTGTGAGACTACAACAAAAGGTGCTCGTATGTTCATGCTTCTTTTTATTGGGACTTTCTTATGTCTGCATTTAGGCAGTACTGTGAATCTGTGCTACCTAGAAAGCTTGAGAAAAATTGGCAAATCCAAAATTATGACTATGGCGGCATGGCCTATGCTACTCTGATGCATTTCATGACCCAACTCCCTAGGCGGAGTCTTTCAAGCTTGGGTGGGGCCCCATTTGTATGGTAGGTGAGGTCTGAAATTTTGGCTATGTGTAGGGTTTGGAAAATTATTTTGACTTTGTGGTAATGGTGTTGTGGAAATTTTCAAGTCTGGATGTACGAGTACTTTAGAGTGGGTCCTCAAGTTTGGGAGGAGGTTAATGGTATTTTTCCTAGATTTCTCTGTTGGTTGCCCAAGTATTATTTATCAGTGACCTCTAGAGGTTCTTTGGAATTTGGCATTTGATGATTAATGATTTCACTGCTGATAATGTGAGTCCTTCTTCTTCCTCACCCCCCCCCCCGCCCTTTTGCGAGAGATCTTTGGTGTTTGATTATGGTTTGTTCTTTTCTCATTCTGGGTTCTTTTGTGAGGTGTATGCAGAGTGTGAACGGGCTTTGAAGCTGAATGGTTGTTAGGCATTGTTTGAATGTGGACATGGAAGGTATTGGTATCTTGGTGATTGGGTGTTACCCCAAGTTCATCATGTGTATCCTCTTACAACAATTCCAGCTCCTCCTTGTCCCTCCATCTGGTTAGCTAACCTTCTGACTGATGAAGAGATTGCTCAGGCCCATGCGGGCTACATTATGCCAGGAACAACAGGAACTTATTCTGAATTTATTCAGACTCATCTGTAAGGTCGCTTGGCTGGCATAGCGATACTTCTTTTCTCCTTTTATTGAAGTCAAATTTTCACCTTGTATATTTCTTTCCATATTTCTATTTGGTGACAATATCTGCATATTGGATTTTCAGGCTCCATCTTCTGAAGGAGAGGAAAAGGGAGATGAAGAGGAAGAGATTCCTTCGCCTCATAATGCTGGTAGCTCTTCCAGTTCTTTCATGGAGACCTATCCTCATTTTCTGGTATGGTAATATGATGTGATGAATCTTGATGGAACGTATAGTTCCATGCCCTTGAATAGGCCAGAGCACATACCAAATGTTCCTTGGCTCTATCCAGTGTCTTCTTTAATTTTTAGTTCTTTGTCCTTATTTCTTCTTGGCTTATTGAGTGGCTTTTAATTGGGCCAATTTGTGCTTCAGGTTGATATGGGTCTTGTGGAGGAAAGCATGCGGGTGATTGGAGGCTTGCAATCGTTGGCTCTCACTCAGTGTTTAGTGCTTTGTCCTCGGAGTTGCCTTGGATCAGGTAGAAACTTTAACTAAGATAAGTTTAGAATTCACCAGATGAGGTCTTGTAGTATCAATTTAAACTTATCTTGATTAGCTCTGTTGGAATCTGCACTTGCTTAAATGAGGCAGAGCAGAATGCCCCTAGTTTAAAATGTATGCATGATTTTTGGAAATCTTGGTGATGAAAATTTCTTTCTTTTTTTTTTTTATTTAGAAAAATGATGATGGTGTTTTTTTTTTAAAAGAAAAATGAGCCATGGGCAAATGCCCCTGGTTTAAAAAATGGAATGCCTGATTTTTGGAAATCTCAATGATGATTTTTTTATTCTTTGAAAATGAATGAAACATGGGCGGACACCCCTAATTTGGAACATAAATCCATGAGTCTTTAAAAAACTTGATTTGATCAATTTTGGAAAGCAATGATGCAATTGATGATTTTTGAAAACAAGTGAGTTAGACACGTCAAAGAGCCCCAGTTTGACTAAAAAAAAATCTTTTTAAGTGTCAATCAATCTAAAAAAAGTACGAGAACACAAAATTGCATGGAATTAAATAGGTGTACGATGGAGGGGCTGCATGCCACTTGGCATGTGAGGAGTGCCAATCGGCACTTTTAGAGTGTCGAATGGCATTGGGCCACACCACGACACTCGTGCCATGGTAGGCCGACTCCTTACAATTTTCCAGTGCATGTTTCGTATTTTTACGTTTTTTGAAAAAATTTTACTTCATTTGCAATCATGAAACACTCTCCTAATCAGCTACAAACTCTCAGAAACCTATCTCAAACCTAATTAGGTATTGATGTAGCTTATATAAATGAATTCTCCTGCGACAATGCTTTGCATAAGGGTTAGCAAAACACAATAATCACAAGCAATAGTCATTCATGGCTATCAATCAAAATGTTTCTCATTCAACAATTCATGATATCAATAGATGGGTTCGTAGCTTTGATTTCAGTACCAAAACTAATTTTATAGCCTTCACACTAGAGGGAATTAAGGCTCTGAGGAATGTCAAAGTCAAGTGGGACTTCCTTCGTGCTGCCGTGAAATTCTGGGATCCTGAAGATCATGTGTTTCAATTTAACATTGCTGAACTCTGTCTGACAATTAAAGAGTTTTTTGCTATCCTAGGCTATGATCCAAGTAGAAAATTTGTTGTGGTTTCTTGTGATCCTAGGCATAAGGAATCTTTGTCTAATGCTCTCGGTCTTCCTAATTCCATTACTAATAGTATGATTGAAGGCCATATGGTGAATCTTCATGCAATTATCTCTCGGTTGATTGACAAATGCACCTTTGGAGTGACCGACAATATGTAGAAAAACTTCAGTTTGGCCTTATGCATCATGGGAAAACTTTTTCTTTGCTCTGGGAGATGCGGTTTTGTGGATTCTCGAGCTATAAGTGTTGTGAATCAAATTAAGGATGGTGACAATCCTATATCTATCTTGGTAGAAACTCTTCTAGGACTAGATGTTGTATTTCATGGTGGAGAAGCTTTGAACTTCTTAGGGAGTCCCTTGACTTTGCAGATATGGCTGATGGAGCGACTACATGTTAGGACATATGTGATTCAATGTTAGGAACATATGTCACTATTTTATGTAATTGGCTAATCTTTTGACAAAACGCACTTTACTTGTAATTGGGTAGATCTAGGATGTGTTTAATACTTCAAGAAACCTTGTTTCAAGATCAAGTATTGAAGCCATGCAAGTTTGTCCAAGATTCAAGTGTGATAAGTGTTGTTCATTAAAGCTCGACAACTAGCATCTATCGAGACTTGAAGAGCTGTTCCAGCCCATGGCTCGATAGCAGCTCGATAGATAGGGTATCTGTCGAGGTTCCAGCCCGTGATTGTATGTTTAGGCTTTCTTTTCTCATAACCCTTGACATATAAAATGATTATTTTAAGGGCAGTAAAAGGTCAGCCAAGAGCACAATTGCACAAGAGCATAATTCCTAAAGTGTAACTGGAGACCTAATTTGCCCTAGTTCATCTTTCTTGTGAAGAAGTTGTTGTGTTTGTGCACCGTAGGATTTTGTAACTAAGGAGCTTCTCAATCTTTATCTTGTGATGAACTGAAGGACTTTGCAGCCAACAATCCTTCTCTAGTTAGTGATTGAAGTCACGTACTGGGATCCGCGTAATTGGTTAGTCACGTACTAGGAGCCGTGCATTAAAAGGAGAGATTGTCACTACTAAACAAGTCCAATTGGGTATTGAGGTAAGGGTTCAACTTTAGGTTGGTATAAGGTACTGAGATTCCTTTACTAGTAACCGCTTGTTTTGATAATAATAGATTCTTAGGAGTGGTGACCTTAAAATCACCATGTGGGGTTTTTGTCTCAGAGGTTTTTCTCATTCGTAAACAAATCACTGTGTCAATTTATTTTCCACTGCATACTTTAGTTAATTGGTGATTTATTTGTGCTACCACACGTTTTCATGTTAATTTGATTAATTAATAAACTTGGCTAATTAATCAATTAATTTCATCACAAGGGGCCAATACATTTTTGGCCTATCAAGTGGTATCACAGCAAGCACACTCTGATTAGGGTTTAATCTTTGCTGTGAGATCCATTGACCCTTATTTGTCATGGATAGAGGACAGTCACTTACTGTACCTCATTTATTTGATGGAACTAACTATGCATATTGGAAAGTACGCATGAGAGCTTTCTTGCAGTCTCTAGACGAGAAGGTGTGGCAAGCTGTAGAGATTGGCTGGACCAAGCCAAAGGAAGTGCTGGCCAATTGGGATGATGCTGAGATCAAGGCGGTAAACTTCAACAGCTAGACATTGAATGCTTTATTCAGTGCAGTCACTAATGAGGAGTTCAAGAAGATCTCCTCCACTGAAACTGCAAAGGAGGCGTGGACCATACTCCAGACAACCTATGAAGGAACAAAGGCTGTCAAAAATTTGAAGCATCAGAGGCTTACAACAAGCTTCGAAGAGATTAAGATGGAGGAGGATGAGTCATTTGATGAGTTTTATGCAAGGCTTAAGGACATAGTGAACTCAGCATTTAATCTTGGGGAGACCATTCCAAAACCCAAGATTGTGAGAAATGTGCTCAAATCTCTACCCGAGAGATTCCATGCCAAGATCACTGCCATTGAGGAAAAGGACATTGACAAAATTCCTTTGACAGATTTGGTTGCAATCTGCAGACCTATGAGTTGGGTTTGAAAAGGACTGGGAAGTCAAGTAAGAGCAATAGCATGGCACTAAAGGCCAAGAGAAGTGACACTAATGAGTCTTCCGATGATGAAGTTTCTTAAATAAAGTCTTGCATCACCCGAAAATTCAAGAAGTTCATGAAGAATGTTAATGCAAAGGGCTTCGACAAGGACTGTAAGTAATCTAGTTCTACTCAATTCAAGAGCCAAGAAAAAGAGAAGAAGGATGCAAGGGATGGCGGTCAGTATACTATTCCCTTAGGACCCAAGTGCTTTGGGTGTCAAGGCTTCAGCCACATGAAACAAGAGTGTCTTACTTATCTCAAGTCTATTGGGAAAAGCAAGACACTTGCTGCTACATTAAGTGACACCGAACTTGAGGATGATTTTGAAAATGAGGATGATGGAATCCTAAATGCCTTCACCGCCACTGTCAATCCTACTGAAGGAATTGTAGAAGATGTGGAAGAAGAAGAAAACTTGGTAGAGTCAAAATTTGAGAAGATGGATGAGCAAGATGACATCCACACTACCTATTCAAAGTTATACAAGGTCTTAAAGAAACATGAGAAGCTGTATAGGTTGGCCACCAAGAAGCTCAGTGACGTGGAGCTTGAACGTGAAGAACTCTCTATAAAGTTTGATGAAGCCAATCAGGCTATAGGAGCACTGAGGTTTAAGAACAACTTCCTAGCGGAGAAGACCAAGAAACTTGAGGTAGAACTATTCCAAGTCAGAGCTCAGCTGGAAAGGACTTCAAGGGCTAAGCTCGATGAGATGCTCAGTCTTCAGAAATCTGCTTCTAATCAAACCGGTTTAGGGTATGATCTCTCTTCTTCTAATGTTGCTTCTACTAGTACTACTGTTTTTGTTCCTCCTAGTAATAATGTTGATATTAAGAACACTACACTAATATCAAAACTGATTTATCTAGTGAGAACATAGACAAAGGTAAATCTATCTTAGGAGCATCCCTAAGCAGAATAAGAAAGAAGCTAAAAACCCTAGGGCTAAGAAGGCTAACTCTCAAAAGCCTAAACAGAAGAAGCAGCATCTCTGTCATCACTATGGAGCAACCGGTCATACTCGACCTTATTGCTATAAGTGGTTAGCCATTCAACAGAGCAACGACATAATCGCATCGAGAAACCAGAATCAGTTTCTAGCCTCTTTTGCACCTTTTGGAGATCTTCTCAACACCCTCATGTTCCTTTCGAACTTGAACGGTTTCAATTCTTCCCCCTCACCGCCAGTTCAAGGATTTGCTCAAAGGAAAGCTTCTTCAAAGGTGTGGAAGGAAAATGGCTTCAAGTGATTTTATCCCTTCTTTCCTCTCTCCCTCTCTGTTTTTTATTGCATTACTTGTGTGTTTTTGCTTTCTTGTTTTGATTCAATCTAGTTTTATGCATTGCTTTGCTTTGTTTAACATGTTTTTGTTGTTTATTTTCAGTTTGTTTTATTTTGTTTTTCATAAAAATAAAAAAAAATTGAAAAATACAAAAACAATGTGTGTTTGTGTGCATTGGTGCTTGTGCACCTTGGATGGCCATTGAAACAAAGTTTTCTAAACTTTGTATCACTTGTAGCTTAGATGAACATCTCTATGCATAACTAAGCAAGTGAGATTTGTGGCTCGTGTTTGTGATGAGTAAGACTAAGTAATCTCTTGTACTTAACACTCGTATCACTCTTTTTTACGGGAAAAACTAAAAAATCTTAAGAGAAATGCATAAATAACCATATCACCACTGTTGCCTGCCAATCATGAAATGACATTTGTATGCTTCAGCATAGCAAAAGTGCAATGTCAATGACATCTATATGCTTCGGCATAGCAAAAGTGCAATGTCAAATGCTTAACATAATTGGGTATTTATTTCCTCTCTCTTATATGCCTATGCATGGTTTGCTTAAAAGAAAAAATATATATGCAAAGAAAAATAAAAAGTGAAAACATTAAAATTCTTTATATATGATTGCAAATGTGTATTCTAGGAGATGTGGGAGTTATAGGATGTACCTCAAAGGTGATAGTCCCCATCAAGCAGTTATGATCGTGTGTGAGTTAAATTGATTTACTTATATCTCAAATCGTCATAACATAGATACACTTATACAATCTTGTGATGTTTTCACACACAACACGCAATATCCTTTGCTACTTTTGATACATGTGTAGGTACAATGTGATTTGGTCATCACAAGGTTTACATGTGTTAATGTATGCTCACTAAATTGTCTTAACTTGTTTTTGAAATATAAAATTGGTTAGACTTGTTGTGTGTGTGTGTGTGTGTGTGTGTGTTTTGGGATCTATGTGCTTAACATTTTTGTTGAGAGATGATTTTGAGAGCTTAAAATGTTATTTGGATCATTGGTTGAGTTGCTTGTTTGATTGCATTCATGTCTGTGTTTTTCTCTTCTTTGAAAAACTGTTTTTAAGCAATCTCGACACCTCTCGACACTTGGCTTATCTATTGAGCTCTTTAGTTGATTTTTATCGCAATCTCGACACCTCTCGACAGCTATGTTGATCAATCGAGAATATTTTTGTCCACTCGATAGGTTCTCAACAGATCCTCTATCCATCAAGCTTCTTTTTACCTTGGGCACCTCCTTGATAGCTGCATCTGTCGAACCTTTTAAAGCTCGACACCTCTCGATCTATCGAGATTTACTGAGCTTCTATATAAAGTGTATTTGAACTGCTTGGGACTGTTCTGATTGTCTCTTTCTCTCTCTCTCTCTCTTCTGTTTGATTTAGTCTGCTTTTATGGCACCTAAAAGTAAATATGTTCCGTCCCGAAACCCTCTTCGTTCCAGGGCATCCTCTTCTTCAGATCCTACTCCCACACACATCCGGTTCCGTGATGAAAAGGCTAAATCAGACTTCTTTGAGAACTTTTCCCGACGAGGCATTCATTCGGAATGCCAAGTCATTTTGTCGGACTTCTCCGACACTGACCTTCCCACTATCATCCACAGTTGGGAATGGGAGTCACAGTGTGGCGTCCCGGTCACATGTCCCTCCGTGCTGATCCAAGAGTTTTACTCCAACATGCATGGATTTGATTATTCAGTACCTCAATTTTCCACTCACGTATGAGGTAAGCGCATCGTGGTCACCTCGAATATTGTATCCGATGTGCTCCATGTCCCTAGGGTAGCGCATCCTAACTACCCTAGTTGTGATCGTCTTAAAACCGTGTCTAAAGATGAGCTTATATCCTCTTTTTGTGAGCGACCTACCGATTAGGGTGAGCATCAGTTCACTTATCTTATTATAACTCTTTATAGAGCCCTATGCTCAGTTTTTGCTTTCCCTTCTTAAGCATCTTAGTATAGATTTTCCCTCTCATTTCATTTTTGCTATCATAGATGTGTATAGGGATTCAGTGACCCATGATAAGCTCGTCTTCCCTTCTGCTATCACGAGGATCTTACGCCATTTTTCTGTTCCCTTTCCTGTGTTCTACCACTTTTCTGCTATGGGTGTTATAGATGCCGCTACCATTAAATGTGATAGGCCAAAAACGTATTGACCCCTTGTGATGGATTAATTAATAAATTAGCCAAGTTTAATTAATTAACCAATTTAACATGCAAACGGTGGTAGCATAAACAAATCACCAATAAACTAAAGTGTAGCAGAAAATAAATTGACACAATGATTTGTTTACGAATGGGGAAAACCTTCAAGGCAAAAACCCCACTAGGTGATTTTAAGGTCACCACTCTCAAGAATCCACTATTATCACATCAAGCGGTTACAAGTAAAGAAATCCCAGTACCTTATACCAACCTACAGTTGAACCCTTACCCCAATACCCAATTGGACTTGTTCTGTAGTGACAATCTCTCCTTTTCAATGCACGGCTCCTAGTACGTGACTAACCAATTGCGTGGATCCTAGTACTCGACTTCAATCACCAACTTGAAAAAGATGTTGGCTGTAAAGTTCTTTAATTCATCCTCACAATGAAGAACAAGAAGATGCTTGGTTACAAACCCCTATGGTGCAAAGACATAACAGCTTCTTCACAAAGAGTTGAACTAGGGCAAACTTTTGTCTTCGGTCACAAATTGCTTGAACAGACTTTGCTCAATGCTTGTACAACTTGTGCTTACTTTGACGGCCCTTAAAATAATCCTTTTATATGTCTAGGGTTATGAGGAAAGACGGCCCAAAGACATATCCACGGATTGGAATCAAAACAGCACTAAAAATTTGTTTTCCTTAAATCTCGACAGCTAGAAGTGTCGAGGTGTTGTTGAGCAGCTATCGAGCCACAGGGCTGGAAAAACTTCTTAAAGCTCGATAGATGTAGCTGTCGAGCATTAATGATAAGCACTTCTTAGCTTGTTTCTTGGACAGACTTGCATGACTTTAACACTTGATCTTGAAACCTTGTTTTTTGAAGTATTAAAAACATCCTAGATTTACCCAATTACAAGTAAAGTGCATTTTGTCAAAGGATTAGCCAATTACATAAAAGAATGACATATGTTCATATTAAGTGAACCACATATGTCCTAACAAAATGGAGTGAGGCACAGCTTCGGTCAAGGTAGTCCGGGTTAGTAGCTCCTCCCACTACTTCAGCTTCATCCACATCTACTCCTTCTTCTTCTATGAGCGGTGTGACTCTCGAGGACATCATGGCACAGCTTCAGCACATGAATGCTCGCCTCAACACTCTAAGTGATGAGTTGTGTCAAGTGAACACCTATGTTGGTCGTATTGCACGACGGTAGGCGATCATGGGTGGCTTCATTGCTTCTTATCCACCTACTCCAGAGGCTTATGAGGATGAGGATGATGTTGATAATGCTACTACTTCCGATGATGAGGATGTTGGTGATGCTAACTCTTCCAGTGCTGATGAAATGTCTACTTGACACTCTTACCCTTTGTCACTCGTGACAAAAAGGAGTAGCAGTTTTGGTTATAAAAGTTGTCATAATTTGGTGGAGAGTTAGTATGAGAGGTTTTTGTTAGGGGGAGTGTTGATATTGAGGGATGTAGTGAGGATACTTGTATATTCAGAAATACAGGTTGTCAAAGTCTACTTGTCATGAACTCTATTCTTGCAAAGATTTTCAAGAGTTTGTGTTAGGATAGATTTTATTGTACTTAACAAGTGAGTATGAATTTGAGTGATTTATGACTTCTCTCATATATTCATTTGTTTGTTGTGGTTTTGTCACATATTGCTAAAGGGGGATATTGTTAGGACATATGTGATTCAATTTTAGGAACATATGTCACTATTTTATGTAATTGGCTAATCCTTTGACAAAACGCACTTTACTTGTAATTGGGTAGATCTAGGATGTGTTTAATACTTTAAGAAACCTTGTTTCAAGATCAAGTATTGAAGCCATGCAAGTCTGTCCAAGATTCAAGTGTGATAAGTGTTGTTCACTAAAGCTCAACAGCTAGCATCTATCGAGACTTGAAGAGCTATTCCAGCCTGTGGCTCGACAGCAACCCGACAAATAGGGCATCTATCGAGGTTTATGAAACTCAGATTTTCTGGTATGTTTTTCATCCAATCCGTGATTGTATGTTTAGGCTTTCTTTTCTCATAACCCTAGACATATAAAAGGATTATTTAAGGGCAGTAAAAGGTTACACAGCCAAGAGCACAATTGCACAAGAGCATAATTCCTAAAGTGTAACTGGAGACCTAGTTTGCCCTAGTTCATCTTTCTTGTGAAAAAGCTGTTGTGTTTGTGCACCGTAGGGTTTTGTAACCAAGGAGCTTCTCAATCTTCATCTTGTGATGAACTGAAGGACTTTGCAGCCAACAATCCTTCTCTAGTTAGTGATTGAAGTCGCGTACTGGGATCCGTGTAATTGGTTAGTCACGTACTGGGAGCCGTGCATTAAAAGGAGAGATTGTCACTACTAAACAAGTCCAATTGAGTATTGAGGTAAGGGTTCAACTTTAGGTTGGTATAAGGTACTGAGATTCCTTTACTAGTAACCGCTTGTTTTGATAATAATAGATTCTTAGGAGTGGTGACCTTAAAATCACCAAGTGGGGTTTTTGCCTCAGAGGTTTTCCTCATTCGTAAACAAATCACTGTGTCAATTTATTTTTCACTTCATACTTTAGTTAATTGGTGATTTATTTGTGTTACCACGCGTTTTCATGTTAATTTGATTAATTAATAAACTTGGCTAATTAATCAATTAATTTCATCACAAGGGGTCAATACATTTTTGGCCTATCAATAGACATGATTGCCAAGCCTACCACCGATAATTATGGGCCTAGCAGGGCTGTAATCAAAACTGAGTGCCAATCTAAGAGTGATTGGGTGAAGTTCTTGGACAAGAAATCCAGTACCTCAATTCAATGGGATTGTTATTAGTGGAAGTGCCAACCCCCTCTACTGCGATCTCTTGGATCAGATCACATTTTCCTTGTTGGGTTGCGGAAGGCAACTTTCTACAAGGGAGATAGACTCTTGAGGCAATTCAATTATGAGTAAGGAATGCCTGGTGGCAATAGAAGAAGACCTTTCTCTCCTATGGACACAAATCCTACTTCTGTAAAGAACATGCTATTGGGTTTAGAGATGCCTGACCGAGTGGACCAATCTTTTGTCAAGGTTCACTTTCACAGGATGACTACAGAATTCTCTACCTGGTTGATAGAGAAGATTGTTGACAAGGAAGCTGAGAGGGTTATTATTGATGGAAAATAACATGTTTGTATCGCATACAAAACATACGCAGTGGAAAAATAACAGATCTACTTCATTCATAAATGTTAACATGTACTATGTAAGTTTCAAAATATAAGAACAAGAGAGTGTACCTTGGAGCGGTGAATTTCAAAAACCGAAGATCAGAAGCACTTGGGAACACTTTTAATCTTCACTCCAATGCCACTAACGCCCAAGATGTGTGGTCTCTCAATTAGTTTTTAAAGGGAGAATGTCAAAGTGTCTAATACTCTCATACACACCATTTCACAATAGTGTTATTATTTTTCACTTAAGAAAATTCTATATGCTTCTCCCTTTGTATCTAATTGATTATCTAATTGGGCTGGCCTTTTGGTCCTTTCCAATTGGGCTTAAGTGTGTGGCTTGGAGTGGGACCAATAAGACACTAGCTCCAATGGATCTTGGGCTTTTCTGTCAACTCTTAGTAAGTCCAAATTTACCATTAACTATATTTAATACCACTATATAAATATAGTTGCACTCTAGGCCTTATTTATAAATTATATCCCAAGACTTTATTGTACATGCAACCCCTTTATAAAATATTCGTAGTAATACAAAGTCATGAAAGAAGACTGCCACTTTGTAGATTACTACATCTTTATTCCTTGAGTACCCAGTTTAATCCTTTAAGTTATTCATCATATATTTATGAAATCCAATTCCAAAAATATATACTTTAGTAACTTCTTACCAAAGTTGTTAGGCCTAACTCTCTGAATAACAAACCCATTAAACTTATCTCAAGGAAATATTTTGTATTTCCGTTAAGAGACTATGAATTTCATCTTAAGAATATATGTTCCATTAACACTAAATGTGGTTGCCCAACATATTGAGGTTTTGATCGTAACTTTAGATCTCACTCCTTCCTGATATATCAAAGCAACCTACACTTCAAGATCATGTCCATTATCCTCTCAGGATTAAGAGTTCATATAAATATAAGTCGTAAGTTTATTATTCATTTGATAGTCATTAGAAGAATAATAAATCTCACAGCGGTTCAGTTCAATATGTCTTAACTCTTAAAATATATCAACATACCAACTAGAAATCTCCATTTCCATGATCAAGACAAATCATCTTAGTTGATATGTTATAGTCTTCGCAGATGAAATGCTCAATTTCATCACCAACTACGAACTACAATTCTGAGTTTACAATGAACTTGTGATTTATATCTTCTATGACTTTTCACATAAATTACATACTATGCATCTCATGGACTATATGATAATGTCCCAATATTCATGTTACCATTATTTTAGATAATAATAAAACAACTTTATTAGTCACAACATTAAGTCATACATAATGTCATACATAATAACATATATAGCATCATACAATAGGATTTAAGGGCACTAATCCTAACAATTATGAGAGAACGGTTTCTCATAGACAACTGGGAAAGACTCATGAAGACAACTATGAATTCAAAAGAAGGGACAGGGAGGATGAAGCACCTAACACAAAAGAAATCAATGATCAAGAAAAAAAAGAAAAGACTGAAGACAAAATGACATTCTTATCTTTTTGGTTTTGAGCATGTTTATTTAGAAGTTGATGAAAAAACTCTTATTTTTAGGAATTATTTAGGATTTGATGGTTACGGGTTCTGTTTATGGTTTGGGCTTTTTGGGGTTTGGGGTTTTTTATGGTTTGGCTTAAGGTTTGGGTTCTTGTGGTTTAGTTTGGTTTTTTTTTATGGTTAAGGTATGGGTTTCTGGATTTTGTGTAATGACATGGTTTAATGGAATGGTTGAATTTTTGGAATATTTTAGTTAATGGGAAAATGGTGGGTTTTAGGAAATTGTGACCGAACCAATGCATGGTTGCTATGTACCCCCTTTGTAGAAGGATCAGGTCATCATGTAGTTCATTGATTTTTTATTTGCCTTAAATTTTGCCTAGGCCACCCATTCGGGTTTTCAACCTAGCAAGCTCTCTCATTCTTTTTTTTTTTTTTCTACTCTCCTTTTGCGTAGGTTGTCCTTTCGGGTTTTCAACCTACCTTTGTTTTTTTTTTTTTTTTGCTCTAATTTTTTCCTAGACCGCTCTTTCAGGTTTTCAGCCAAGCAAGCTCTTTTTTTTCTATCAAACCTAGGAAGGGAAATAACATAATTTACAACCACTTCAAACGTGGTACTTCTTCAATTGATCCATGTTGGTTGGCTCAGTGGAAAAGTTTGCATCTAAGTCCATCAACCTTACTGCTCCCCCAGAGTTTATTTGCTTGATAATGTATGGGCCTGCCCAACTTTGCTTAAACTTCCCGTTTGCATCTTAAATCGGGCTCAAATTTCTTTCAACACTAGATCCCCCAACTTCAAATCTTTTGTTCTTACTTTGTTATCAAAAGCTTTCCTGAGTCTCCTTTGGTATCCCTGAATGTAATACAGGACTTTGAGTCTTTTCTCATCTAGCATGCATAACTGGTCGTATCTACTTTGCAACCAATCCGCTTTAGGGATTTCACATTTCAGTACTATCCTTAATGAACAAACACCCATTTCAATGGGAAGGACTGCTTCCATCCCATATGCCAATGAATAAGGAGTGGCTCCTGTGGAAGATCGAATTGATGTTCTGTACCCCCAAAGTGCATAGGCCAATTATAGGTGTCAGTCTTTGTAGTTATTTGTGATTTTCTTTAAGATTCGCCATATATTTTTATTAACAGCCTCAACTGCTCCGTTAGTTTGGGGACAGTAGGGTGAAGATTTATGGTGCTGAATGTTAAACTATCGTAGCAGCTTTTCTGTTTCTCCTTTAAAATGTAGCCCATTGTCAGAGATAATCTCATGTGGTACCCCATATCTGCAGATGATGTTGGTCTGAATGAATTAAGCAACTTTCTTTTAATTTAGAACTTTGTATGAGGCAGCTTCTACCCATTTAGTAAAGTAATCAATGGGTACAAGTATGAATTCATGGCTATTGGAAGTAGTTGGATGAATCTTCCCAATAATGTCTATCCCACATGTAGAGAAGGGCTAGGGTGATGTCATAGTATGTAGTGGCATGGGTGGCATATGTTTCAGATCTTCATGGACTTGGCCTTGATAACATTTTTGAACATAAGCCACACAATCAGCTTCCATAATGGTCCAGTAATAGCCTTGTCTCATTATCTTCCTTGATAGCATGTGTGCATTCATATGTGGCCCATAACTTGATTCATGAACCTCTTCAATTATTTGTTATGCCTCCTTAGTAATTACACAAAGGAGATGAATTCCATCATATGATCTTCTGTAGAGCCTTTCACCACAAATAATGTAATTAGTGGACAACCTTCGGATGATCAATTGGTCATTCTTGTTTGTAGATGGTGGCTATGTCTCATCCTTGAGGTACTGTAGGATGTCTGAATACCATTCACCTTCCCCATTCTTTCCCTCATCTTCTTTTATTGTCATGTAGTAGGCTGGTTCTTCTTTTTGTTCCAACACTATCGGCCTGACTTCATCTTCTTTCGGCCCATTCATCATGGATGCCATGGTTGCTAAAGCATCTGCAATTTGATTATGCATCCTTGGCACATACTAATATTGGATCTTGTTGAATTTTGATGCCCACTTCTGAAGACATTAATGATAAGGCATAAGCCTTTCTTCTTTGATGTTCCATTTATTCTGAATCTGAGAGATTATTAGAGCTGAGTCTTTGTATACCTCCTGATGATGTTGAAAATCATCAATAAGCTACACGATCCTCACGTGCTCTAGAAAAAAACCTGCACAACACAAAAGATGAAGACCCTACAAAGAGTACTGGTGTGGTACTGGCCAAATACTCTCCGACGATCAAGTTAGAGAATTTCCACAACTCTAGAGTACTAGAGTTAAAGTGAATTATGTGTACCTTAGTTTATGAGGGCTTTGGGGTTTTTATAGTAGTTTAAAGTTGATATTCATTCATTGGCGGAGAGAGTCTTTCCTTGTGGGGAAGATCCTTATTAATGTGTGTATTTTAAGGGATTATTTCCTTGTGGAGATCCTCTAAATTAGGGTTACCTGTGGAGCACAAGATGTTTTCATATTTACTCATTCGTGGAGTCCAAACAAAGCCATACTAGGTCCACCAAGGGCTTTTTATCCCCGTCAGCTTTACACTTGTAAGTCTACACACATCAGGTGAAAAATGTCGTCTTGTTTGGAAGTGGACTCGTCAGGCTAAGATTGAAGTCGTCGGCCTCGAGGACATTGTTGTCCATGCCCTCGAGTGTATAGGTAACGTTGACAAGTTTATTGAGACCGTCGGCCCGATTCTTATATTGACAAGTTTATCACCCTTGTAGAATTATCCTCATCAGTTGCCCCCTACTCCGTATCTCTGTCGGCTCTAGCTGACGAGTTATGGAGTGATCTATAGCTTTTTTATATTTTGTTTTTTCAAGAAAAAGATAAAGGGGTATTTATGATGATTCCTCAAGCAGCCATTATTAAATGCTTGAATACGTGGTGCAAGCTAGTTGGCCTCGTTTCTGAGCAAAGGCGTCGCTTCATCTTCCGTGCATTTTTCATCCTATATATATCTCACCCCCTCTCCTCATTTCTCTTATTTCATCTTTGCTGGTCCTAAGAGAGTGAGCTCGTCATTTTCATCCACCTTGTTTCCGTCAACTTACTGGTCTCGTCGCCTTTAGTACCATCAAATTGATGGGGTTGTCACCCTTCAAGGAATCATCTACTAACTACATAAGTCTCCTTTCATTTCATTTCATCTTTTGTTTTTGTTACCCTAGTTAGTCGTTAATTGTTTAGAGAGACTGTCGACCTAGGTTCTTAGAATACCTCTGTCGCTTGTAGGTAAATAGATGTCTAGAGAAGCGACGAGTGAGCAGTCATTAGTCTGTGAGGAAGCAGGCTACGACGAAATTTTTCAGTTAGGTCATGAGCCTGAGGAGGGCTTTTCAGGGTCGTCAGAAAGGGAGTCGTCCTCCCATTCTCTTAACGATGAAGTGGAGAGTCATGTTGGAGGAAGGTGAGGAAGTAAAGGGTGAGGAAGTAAAGGTTGATGACGATGATGATGAAGGAGGAGAGGTTGAAGAGGAGGCGGGAGAAGATGACAGGGGCGAGGGTGATGGTGACGAGGGAGCTCCTGAGGAAGGAAGCTCTGGAAGCCCTAGTGATGGCCACACTCGTCCCTTTATTGTCCCCAAGATCTAGACAATGAACGAATTTTATCAGACAATGACAACCAAAATATATAACAGCTTAAGGGATCGTTACCAAATTCCTGACAACATTCCAATCTGTCTACCCGGGAAGTATGAAAATGCTACTCTGGTAAGACCACGGATGTCAACATGTATCATGCCATGTTTGCGGTAGGATTGAGGCTACCTTTAACGGCACTACATCGTCAGTTGGCCACCTACCTTAATCTGTCCTTCAGTCAAATTGCCCCAAATGCTTGGAGGATATTCATAGGGGCCGAAATCATATGGGGTCGTCTTAGTGGAGGGAACCGTCTGCTTACCTTGGACGAGTTCTTTTGGTGCTACAAACCCCAACGCATCTCCTCATCCAAGATTATATACCATTTGGCCGCGAGGAAGAAGACACTTAGGCTGGTGTCAGATATGCCCGACTCCAATAGGAATTGGAAGAGTAGATATTTTTTTGTTCAAAGGATAGATTAGGTGTGCCGTCGGGAAGAGTAGGTGACGATGCCTCATGGTTATGACAATACTTGGGGCATCGTCAAAGATTCAAGTTAGGTGTCGTCAGTTTTTCCTTTTACTTCCTTTTCCGTTTATTTGCTAATTATTTAACGTCATCGTTCCTCTTTTTCAACCAGTGTTCGTTCACGCATAACCGACGAGCAGGAGGCTTTTATATGTAGGGTTTTGGAAATCCCTTTCGATGAACAGAGGTGTCAGGACCTAATTACCCTAGATACTTTGCACGCTTATTGCGGTGGTCCTGAATCGGTGCCTGTAGCTCATAGACTAGATGCGTACTCCCGTCGACGTAAGTACTATTTTAATTTATTTCTTCCCGTCATTTTTATCGACGTCTGCCTATCTAACATTTGTCTCTTGTCCTTTGTGGAAATGGAGGTAGCAAGGCAAAGAGCCTTGGTGAAGGCAACCACTGCGAATAAGAAGAAGAAAGAGAAGGATGGAGTCTCCTCATCTGCTCCCAAGGGCATCATTAAGGGGACGTCCAAGCTAAAAAGCGACAAGAAGGATGACCATCCCCTGAAGAAAGGTCCAGGCGTCACCATTGGTGAGAAGCCAAAGAAGCCGTCGCCTTCTAAGCCAAGCCATGGAGAAGGCAAGGGTCTAATGACGGAGGCTGGTCCCATCAACTAGGGAACCCATCGCCTTCTTATGCACAAGGGGTACATCATCGAGATGGTTGAATCAATCATCAAGGAGACCGATTTGGAATTGTGTGCTGAACAGGAGATGGAGGACCTAGGTGCATCGGGTATTTTTGATCTATCCAGTGTATGTCCTTTTCCTTAAGTATTTCTTTTATCGTCTATTCGTTAACTGACAGTTGTAACCCATTTTCAGGCACTAATGCGTATGAAGCCGCTCCATGATAGGTGCGTCATTGAGGAGGGGTAATCAGTCGTCTTAGGAAGTGCAATGAAACGCTAACTAACGAACAAGATCAGTACAAGGATGCTCTTCGTACTCTCAATAAAAGGGTGACAGAGCTAGAAGAGAAGCTGAAGGAGGAGACCTGTTAGAGAGAAGAAAAGTGAGAGGCAAAGGCCACCTTGGAAAAGGAGGTGACGGCTCTCAAAGGGTAGGTACAGATGGCCAGGGCTTACGATGTAACCGAATTCAAGGCTTCGCTACCTTTTATAGACTCCTGTGACGTTTACTATGGTGACGTGTTTTAGGACTGCCTAAAGCAGGTCCAGTTCGTCTACCCACACTTGGATTTATCCAAGGTCACCATGGACGACCCCTTGCCTTCTACTCCAGCTGGCGACACTATCCTTGAAGAGGACAACGACTCCACCCAGTCAGAGTGAGATCCAAAAGACGAAGGTGTTTTTCTTGCCCAACCTGCTTTGGAGAAGCTCGTCACTCCTTTGATCCTGTTTCCTGAAGTTGAAGACGTTGAAAATCCCTCTATTCAAGGTGCCAAGATCCTTCTTCCAAAGACGACGAAACCCCTCCAGGACAGATCGTCCAGGACCCTTTAGTTTAGCTTTCTTTCTCTTTTTTATGATAATTTGCTATGTATTTTGTCCAATTTCCAGACAATATTAAGCACCCCTTTGTGTTTTGGGCCTTGTTTGTAAAGATTTGAATTTATTTATGGTATTATTTTATATCCATCGCTTTCCAGTATGTGTGTTGATCTTTATGTGTTGATACGCATATGTCCATCCATTCTTGTGCCAATGCGTTAAGATGTATCCATCCCTTAGAATACTTGGCAAACATCTAGGATAAACCCGCTCACTTTAGTGCACTCGTCCACCTATGAACGAGTATGCTTGGACTAGGTAACAAATTTGATTACTTGTGGATGTGTGAACTCGTCCACTTAGTGGACTCTGTAATGAACTTAGCCATTTGTGGACTTAGAAATGAGCTCATCCACCCATGGACTTTAATAATGATAAACTCGTCCACTTATGGACCTGATAATTCCCAAGGTGTCCCCGTGAGATAAACTCGTCCGCTTTGTGGACTTAATAATTTTCAAGGCGTCCTTGTGGGATGAGCTCGTCCACTTTTTGGACTTAGTATTAAACTTGTCCACTTGTGAACTTGATAACTTTCAAGGCGTCCTCATGGGACAAACTCGCCCACTTTGTGAACGTAGGAGTAGACTTGTCCACTTGTGGACTTGATAATTTTCAAGGCGTCCTCATGGGACAGACTCGTCCATTTTTTGGACTTGGTAATTTTCAAGGCATCTTCAGGAGACAAACTCGTCCATTTTATGGACTTAGTAATTTTCAAGGCATCCTTATGGAACAAACTTGTCTACTTTGTGAACTTTATAGTAAATTTGTCCACTTGTGGACTTGGTCACAAATGCAGTTTTGTAGAGGCAAACATATACACAAGTTATATCTAAATAACTCCTCTTATTGCGATATATGCATGCATAAGTAGGAAAATTTATCTGAATCCCTTGGGCTTAAAAAGTACTGTAGATAAGAGTTAACTAAAAGAAATAAACTGGGAATGAGGAGTAGCGCATTTCATGCTGTCTTTTACTAGTAGTATTTCCTGAGATGTTCGGTGTTCCATGGATGGGGCAACTTCTGCCCGTGTAACGTCTCCAAGTGATAAGTACCCTTCCTTTGCCATGACGTGACTCTATAGGATCCTTCCCAATTAGGTTTGAGCTTTCCCTGGGAGGGATCTCTTGTAGTGCCTGTCACCTTCCTCAAGATGAGATTTGCAACTTGGAAGTCTTTATGTCTAACCTTGGAGTTATAGTGCTTGGCCATGAGGTCCTGGTACCATGCTAGCCTTTGTTCAGTAATCGCTCTGACTTCGTCCACTAGGTTAAGTTGTAGACGTATGGCCTCGTCATTCTTCCCTTCATCATGATTGCCCACCCTGTAGCTTGTGAGTCCAACCTCAACTGGGATAACTTCCTCACTTCTGTATGCCAGTCGGAATGGCATTTCTCCTGTAGGACTTCTGGCTGTCGTCCTGTATGTCTATAGTACGCTTGGCAGCTCTTCTAGCCATATACCTTTTGCCCCCTCGAGCTAAGTCTTAATGATCTTAAGCAAGGATTGGTTTGTGACTTCCACTTGCTCGTTGGCTTGAGGGTGGGTGAGGGAGGAGTAATGGTTCTTGATCCCTAATTGTGAGAAAAAGTCCCTGAAGGAGTCGTTGTCAAATTACAACCCGTTATCTGAGACCAAGACTCTAGGGATCCCATACCTGCATATGATATTCTTCCAGACAAAGCTTCGTACGCTTTTCTCTGTTATGGTGGCCAGGACTTCAGCTTCTACCCATTTGGTAAAATAGTCTATGCCGACTATTAGGAACTTCAACTGTCTCATCGTTATTGGGAATGGGCCCATGATGTCCAGTCCCCATTGAGCAAAAGGCCATAGGGCCGCCATTGGGGTAAGCTCTTTCGTTGGCTTCCTAATCACATCGCTAAACCTCTAATATTTGTCACAGGCTTTGACATAAACCTGGGTATCCTTCTGCATAGTAAGCTAGTAGTATCCAGCTCGAATCAATTTATGCACCAACGATCATGACCTTGAGTGGTTCCCGCGGATACCTTCATGGACTTCCCTCATGACATAGTCTGCTGTTGCTTGCCTACTCATCTTCGTACCTGCTCCAAATACCTCTTCATCTTCTACCCTTTACATTCAAAGTCCCCGTTCACCTGACTGGTGACGACCTGAGAGTCGCAATATAAAACTACACTCGTTGCCCTGCGGCTTTTACAATATTTAGCCCTACCACCAAAGTTTCGTACTCTGCTTCGTTGCTGGTCATTGGGAAGTCCAAACGAATCATACATTCAATCTCGTCTCCTTTCAGGGAACAGAGTACTATGCCGACCCCACCAGCCTACTTGTTAGATGATCCATCCATGCAGACGCCCCACTAAGGATGTTCTTCTGCCCCCTGGCCTTCCATACTGGTGAACTCTACAATAAAGTCGGTGACTACGTGTCCCTTTATGGCAGTTTAGGGGCAGTATTGTACATCAAATTCACTTAATTCTATGGCCCACAGCGCAATCCGTCCGACGACTTCAAGACTACTCATCGCTCTCCTTAGAGGCTTATCTGTCAGGACAACCATAGTGTGGGCTTGGAAGTGTGGTTTGAGCTTACGAGCTGCAGTGACTAAAGCAAAAGCAAGCTTTTCCATTGGTGGGTATCTCTCCTCCACTCCTCGAAGTGCTCAGCTAATGTAGTAGACGGGTTTCTGCACCCGGTCTTCTTCCCTAACTAAGGCCTCACTAACGGCAGCCGGAGATATAGCCAAGTAGAGGAATAGTTCTTCCCCTAGTTTGGAAGGACTTAGCAATGGCGGTGAAGAGAGGTAGGCCTTCAATTCTTCAAATGCTTGTTGACACTCGACTGTCCACTCAAAAGATTTTTCAGCGTGCGGAAGAAAGGTAGGCACTTGTCTGTTGCCCTTGATACGAACCTATTCAGCGCGGCTACCTTACCGTTGAGGTTTTTTACTTCTTTCGCGATGGCCCGGGTCTTGTCTGGATTGACTTTGATACCTCTCTAGGACACCATGAACCCTAGGAACTTTCCCGCCATCACCCCAAATGCACACTTATTTGGATTAAGCTTCATGTTGTAAGAGAAGAAGGTGTCGAAGGTCTCCTTAAGGTCATCCAAGTGGCCGTCCTCCCTTTGGCTTTTTACCAACATGTCATCAACGTAGACTTGGGCGTTTCTTCCAATCTGATGTGTGAACATCTTGTTCATCAGCCTCTGATACATTGCGCCCGTGTTCTTGAGGCCAAACGGCATTACTTTGTAGCAAAAGAGGCTTTGGTTGGTGACGAATGAAGTCTTCTCTTGATCGGCTTTGTCCAGTCTGATCTGACTGTAGCTGAAAAAAGAGTCCATGAAGCTCAGTAATTGGTGTTGGGCTGTAGAGTCTACTAAAACATCAACCCGTAGGAGGGGGTAGCTATCCTTGGGGTATGCCTTGTTTAAATCTGTGAAGTCCACACACATCCTCCATTTCCCGTTGGTTTTCTTAACCATCACCACATTGGCCAACCTGTCGGGGTAGTATACTTCTCTGATGAAGTTTGCATCCTACGGCTTGCAGACTTCCTCCGCTATAGCTTGGTCTCGTTCTTGGGAGAACACTCGCTTCTTTTTGACGGATAGGGGGAAAAGTGGGCTACACATTCAACCTATGCACCATAACTGAAGGGTCGATCCCAAGCATGTCTTTGTGGCTCCAAGCGAATATATCCTGGTTTTCTTTGAGGAAAGTCGTGAGTGCTTGGCGGACTGACGGACTAGCGAAAGTACCAATCCTGGTCATTCACTCAGGCTTGGAGTTATCAAGGGATATCTCCTCCAATCCTTCTACGGGCTCAGCCACCATCCACTGCTCTTCTATGTTCATTGTCTATAGATGGTCATCCATTTTCAACATTGCTATATAGCATTCGCGCGCAGCTACTTGGTCTCCACGTAATTTCCCTACTCTATAGTCAGTGGGAAATTTGATCATCAAGTGGTCGGTCGAGGTTACGTTCTTCCATAAGTTGAGGGTGGGTCGTCCTAAGATGGGGTTGTAGACGGACAAGCAATCAACAACAAGGAATGTGACATCCTTAGTGATTTGCTGGGGATAATCACCAACCATTATGGGCAACGTGACTGTGCCAAGGGGGTATACTTTAGTCCCTCCGAATCTGATGAGTGGGGCATTGGTCGGAACCAACCATTCTCTATTAATCCTTATTTGCTAGAACACTTGGTAGTAGAGGATGTCGGCAAAGCTGCCATTGTTAACCAGAACCCGGTGTGTGTTGTAGACTCCTACCCGTATGCTGACGACGAGCGCATCGTCATGCAGATGATGGAGGCGTTGAGCATCTTCCTTTGAAAATTCAATGATGGGATTTTCAATCTACGCCATCTTTAGTATGAAGCTCGTTAGCCAGACGTTTTTAACCATCCTAAGGTAAGTCTTACAGGCCTTTTTGGATGAGCCGGAAGCCGCCATGCCTCCCACAATCATTCTTATATCTCCTATTGATGGCCTAGGACGCTTGTTCTCCCATCGGGGAGCCTGCTCTTGTGGCGGGCTGCTCTTTCCTTGCTGACGAATCTCTGCAGCTTTCCTTGTCTGATAAGAGCTTCTGTATATTGCTTCAAGTTGTAGCAGTCAGATGTGTCATGACCATGGTCACAGTGAAAGCAGCAGTACTTGTCTCTAGACCTCTTATTAGGATCTCCCTTCATCTTTCCAGGAAATTTTAGGGCTCCTTCATCTTTGATCTGCATCAGGACTTGGTCGATCAAGGCAGTCAATGGGGTGAAGCTTGTGAACCTCCATGTGCGGGGCTTGGAGCGCCTGTCCTCCCGTCGTTCTCTGGTCCTGGCCATCTTCCACCCCCTTATCCTGTCGTACGTCCTCTGGTTTTTCCCTCTTCTTAGGCTTCTCTTCCCGAGCCAGTAACACGTCTTCTGCGTTCATGTACTTAGTTGCCCTGTAAAGTACATTTGACATAGTATTCGAGTCATTTTTGTATAGGGAAAATAGAAACTTACCCTTTCGTAACCCATTCGTAAATGCGGCCATAAGTATCTTGTCGTTAGCTTCATCAATCGAGAGGGCCTCTTTGTTGAAGCGGGTAATGTAAGGCCTCAGCATTTCATCCTCTCGCTGCTTGATGTTCATTTGGCAGGCAATGGACTTTTTATACCTATGTCCCCCGATAAAGTGCAAGGCAAATTAGGCGCTCAACTCCTTGAAGGCACTAATGGAATTGGGCATCAACCACTGTACCAAACCCTTACGGGTCCTTTCAATGTAGTGGGGAAAGCCCTGCATATTATCTCGTTCGTCACCCTTTGAAAGTCTCTAGGTGATCTAAGGGATCCTTGATCCGTCGTAAGCCTTTACCTGTGACATTCGAAATTTCAGCGGAAGGGGGAACGAGGTAACGGATGTGGTGAAGGGTGATTCTGTCCGATGGACCAACTCGTCAAGGTCGCTTAATACCCGTCCTCTGAGGGCATTCATTATGAAGTCCATCCATTCCTTCATCATCTGCATCTCTTCTACCAAGTGTGGTGGTAGAGCCGTATCTGTTGCAGATGGACAACTTGTATCCTGTCGTTCTTGCCTAGTTGGGGCATTGCTACCTTCCGGCCCCTCTTGGTTCCTTCTCTCAACGTTGGTTCCTTCCTGGTCCTCTTCTTGAGTGTTAACTGCTGCGTTCTTTTGGTATAACTGCTCCTCTAGGTCATGATTTTGCTTGGTGAGGCATTCTATTGCGGCTACGAGAGTCTAAACTTGTCTCTCGAGGGCAGTGGTACATGGTTCGTCACCTTGATTAAGAGAACTCCAATTCCACTTTCGTTTTAATTTGCTACTCCATCGAAATACATCTTCCATGATTCTACCTCAATCTCCATGATATCTTCATCCGGAAAGTCCCCTTAGATCTCTTCAGCTTCTTCTGGTGAACGATAGGCTAAGTAATCGGCAATTGCTCTCCCTTTCACAGTTTTTTGAGTCACATATTTAATGTCAAATTCTGATAAAAGCAAGACCCATTTGGCAATCTTCCCATCTTGCACGGGTTTTTCCATTAAGTACTTCAAAGGATCCATTCTTACAATCAACAAAACCTTGTAAGCAAGCATATAATGTCTGAGTTTGTGGGTTGCCCAAACAAGTGCTACACATGTCTTCTCTATGGGTGAATACTTTTCTTCATAAGGCAATATCTTCTTGTTGATGTAGTAAATTGCATTCTCCTTCCTAGTCTCTTCTAGGTATTGAGCAAATAGAGCCCCCATTATTGTATCTGTAGAGGTGTAATAACACAACAATGGCTTTTCGAGTACTAGCGGGACAAGTATTGGTGGTTTCATCAGATAACTCTTGATCTTTTCAAAGGATTTTTGGCACTGTTCATTCCACACTGTAGGGACTTCATTCTTAAGCAATCTAAAGATTGGTTCACATGTCATGGTGAGCTAGGCTATGAACCTGCTGATGTACTGTATTCTCCCAAGAAATCCTCGGATCTCCTTTTTAGTTCTTAGAGGTTTCATCACTACAATTGCCTTGATTTTGTCAAGATCAACTTTTATTCCCCTCTAGCTTACTATAAATCCTAACAGTTTTCTGGATGTGACTCTGAAAGTGCATTTCTTAGGATTCAATCATAACTTGTAGAACCGGATTCTTTCAATGAACTTCCTTAAAGCAGGTATATGCCCTTCACGGTCTTTGGACTTCACTATCATGTCATTAACATAAACTTCTACCTCTTTATAGATCAAATCAAGCAACAAAGCGGTGATTGCAAGTTGGTAAGTAGCACCAGCATTTTTAAGGCCACATGGCATGACCTTGTAGCAATATGTCCCCCCACAGTGTAATAAAGGAGGTTTTCTCCGTATCTTCTAGAGCCATCTTGATCTGGTTGTATCTTGAAAATCTGTCCATGAACGATAGTAGAGCATGACCTGTTGTGTTGTCAACTAGGACGTCAATGTGAGGCAAAGGGAAATCATCTTTCGGGCTGGCCTTATTCAGATCTCAAATATCTACACACATCCTGACCTTCCCATCTTTCTTTGGTACTGGAACCACATTAGCTAATCGCTCTAAATAGTTGTCCACTCTTAGGAATCTAGCATTGTACTGTTTCTCCACTGCTTCCTTGATCTTGAGAGTCCACTCTGGCTTCATTCTTCTCAACTTCTGCTTGACTGACTTCATGGTTGGATCTGTTGGAATGCAGTGTTGTATTATATTTGTATCAATCCCAAGCATGTCTTCATATGACTAGGCAAAGACCTCCTTGAACTCTGTCAGTAGTGCCACTAATGGATCTTTCCCTGAAGTGGTTAGGGTATTGCCCACTTGGATTATTTAGGGCTCATCCTCAATTCCTAGGTTAATGGGTTGGGTTTCTTCTTTTATAGGTTCTAGGTATCCATGTTTTAATTCCTTATTATTAAGAGTTTCTTTACCAATTTTAGAAATAAAAACATTCAAAGCCAGCAAATAAGCAGAATCAGAAATCATATTAAAAGGGAAAGAATTTTCAACAGACTCAACTAGAAAGCTATCACAAACAAACTTAACAGGAACACAAATATTAGCAGAACTAGACTTAACTAGAAAGCTATCACAAACAAACTCAGTAGAAAAAATGTTCTTGGCAAGGGTGACTGGCTCGGCGATCTTGATTTTTTTGGCAAAAGTGACTGACTTGACAATCTTGATCTTCCTCATGGAGTCCTCCATGGGGTGGGTGGCTCCCTCCCATGCCTAGTTCTTCAACTCAGTCGTGGCTTCCATAATGGCAAGTGGCTGCTAGTAAGCTCCTTCTTCCCTCAACATCAGTGTTGCAGGATCTGTATTCATATAATCTGTGGCTTCTTCTTCAATCTCCATGTCTGTAGGCTTGTTGGTCACAAAAGCATCCAGGCACTCTATGCTATCCATCCATTCATCAAACAGGTCATGCTTGCCTCTATTGCCCAAGTCAATAGGTTGAGGGAGATGCTCTGACTCGCCCCCTTTTTTTCTCTCATCACTACGTTCAACATTCTCAAGTGTTATGATTCTAAGACTGCAGACCATTAGCTTTTGGTCTAAAGCGGCCAACCTAGCATCTATGTCATCCTTCTCTTCAGTATGTCGGGTTGGTGAACTTGGTCCTGAAACGTAATACGACCCCAATTCTATAACTTCTCTTCCATGCTTGTCATACCTAGTGCCAGACCTTAAGCTAACCTTAGTGATATCACTCCAATCTAAAAGGTGCCCATAAGGATATTCATCATGGTACATTTGATTGGCTTGTGCATTCTTCTATCTTACATTCTCTAACACATTTATCAGTTTGTATTGATCATTATTAGTATCATTCCACCTATTAGCTTCGACATTGTCTTCAATGTCTTCATCATAATAGTCCACATCACTATCATATTCCTCATAAAATAGGTTTGAATCTTCATCTTCTCTATCACTAGGGGGTTCACCCCTATCATCACCACTGTACGGGCTATCATAACTTCTGCTGCTGTTGTCATCACTATCGGTGCTGCTGTCATCATCATTATGTCCACTATCATTGCTGCTGCTGTCACTACTACTATCACTCTTGTCATTGCTTTCATCTTCATCATCACTAGGGGCTGCTCCCCCTTCCTCATCTTCGTCATTGGCTCTTAGTTCATATGGGCTCTTTAATGCATGCTAGAAAGCCTCCCAATATTCCTCTTCTTCTATGTCGCAAATAGGATCTCCAATAAGTTTAGTCATGGCATTAGGATCCATGTAATCAACCCAATCAGTAGGAACCCAAGTTGTGTCTTCTTTTTTCAATTCTAGAGCCTTATTGTGGCAATCAAGTAGTATCTCAAATCCGAGTACCATTGTCTTTGTCATTGGATCCAATCTCGGTTCAGGGAATCCCCAATAGCATTGACTTTCACCAGCTTTTACAAACTTTCCATTTAATGTAGAAGTGTAGGGTCTCAGCAGTTTTAGAGGACAAGGAAGTCCTTTTGCTTTGGCTTTAGCTCGAGCCATCTTTCTCACTTCCATCTCTAACAAATCATCATCAATGGCCTTATAGCCTAGCCTAAAAGGTGGAGTGGCAGTAGGAATCGTCGGTGCCTGAACAATTGGTTTCTTCATAGTTCTGCCCAAATTCATCCCCGAAAGGTAGTTCGTTCTCCTCATCATTGCTACCACATTGTTGTTACCATAAGGAGCAAAGTCCATTGGGATCTTCTCAATTTCTTCTTCTCTCTTTTCAAAACCAGGCCTTTCAATCTTAAAGCCATCCAAGGTCAATGGCTCTTTCTCAAAATCAATACCATAAATAGGCTTAGGCACAGTTAGGGTATCCTTATAGATGGTCACAATAGCTCCTTCATGAGGAAACTGAACCTTTTGAAATAGAGAAGAAGGTACGGCCTCTGTGTCATGAATCCATGGTCGCCCAATGAGCATATTAAAGTATGAGACTATATTAAGGACCTGAAAATCCACGTTCTTGACCATTGGTCCTATGGTAAGCTCCAATGAAATGGTCCCCAAGACCTCTCTTTTACTGTTGTCATATGCCCTCACATGTTAATTAGTAGGCACAAAGTCTTTAATGCTGAGGCCGAGGCAGCTTGTAGTCTTTAAAGGACACACATTCAAAGCACTTCCATCATCTATCAAAACCATCAGTATCCTCTTCCCCGTGGAATCTACAGTGATATGCAAAGGGTCATTATGGTGTTTCCCCTTCTTGGTCAGATCCTTATTAGAATAGGAAATCATGAGTTCCTTATTGATGGACCCAATCAAATCCTAGAAGGTTGTAGTTATAGGGACTTGGATTTGGTTGAGAATGTTGAAAAATCTGGTTTTGTATCTCATACAAAACACACAGCAGAAGCAACAATCATGAATCTACTTCATTCATGAGAGATAACAAGTAACTTTGAATTCTAGAACAAAGAATAGAAAGCGTACCTTGATGTAGTGAAATTCAAAATCAAGACTTGAGAATACCTTTAATCTTCATCTCAATTCCACATGGTGCCCAAGAAGTGTGGTCTCTCAATCAGTCTTTATGTACGTTGATTCTTAAAGAAAGTTCCTTCTTCTTCTCCTTGTAGAGAAAAACTGTTTTCTTTCTTTAATAACTTTTAATAAATAAAATATGATTATCTAATTGGGTTAGCCTTTTGGGCCTACCTAATTGGGCTTTAGTTTGTGGCTTGAGATGGGACCAAAGTGAACAAATAAGACTCTAGCTCCAATGGGCCTTAGGCTTTTCTGTCAATTCTTGACACGTCCAAAGTTATCATTAATTATATTTAATACCACTATACAAATATAATTGCACTCTAGGCCTTATCAATAAATTATATCTCAAGACTCTAATAATATCATTTGACCCCTCCATGAAATATCCATAGTGAACAAAGTCATAATAAAATGTCACTTTGTAAATAACTATTTTATTCTTGAGTACCCGGTTTAATCTTCTAGTTATTCACATTTATTGAAATCCAATTTCAATAAATATAAGCTTTAGTAACTCCTTACTAAAATGGGGGCCTTGGATAACTAGTTCCCATTAAACTTATCTCAAGGGGATATTTCGTGTCTCTACTAAAAGAGATTATGGATTCCATCTTGAGAATATGTTCTCCTTCAACACTACGTGTGGTTACCCAACATACTGAGGTTTTGACCGTGAATATTAGATCTCACTCCTAATATATCAAAGTAACCTACATTTCATGATCAGGTACACTACCCTCTCAAGATTGAGAGTCTATGAAATTAGAAGTCGTGAGATTAATTATTCGGGTGATAGTTATTAATTGAATAATTAATCTCACAATAGTCCAATTCAATATGTCTTAACTCTTAAGACACATCAACACATCAACTAGAAGTCGCCACTTCCATGATCAAGACAAATCATCTTAGTTGATGTGTTATAGTCTTCGCAGATGAAACGCCCAATTTCATCACCGACTACGAATTACATTTTGAGTTTACAAGGAACTTGTGATTTACATCTTCTGTGACTAAATCACATACAATGCATCTCATGGACTGTGATAATGTCTCATTAGTTCATTTATAAATAGTCTCATATAATTAAACAATTTAATTATTTATAACATGTCAATAAATTGAATTTTAGGGCACAAACCCTAACAGAGAAGGTCTACTAGGTTTTGTTGGTTTTTGTATGAGGCCATGAGTAAACCCCATAAGGATATGTTGGCTTGTGTCTTCTGTAGTTACTTGAGGACTTCATCTTCCTCAGCAGGTGTTTGTTGGATAGATCTATTCAAAGCTTCCACTGGGTTGTCTATCTCTAAATGTGGGGGTTTGAAGTGTCTCCCTCCCCCCCCCCCCTTTGTGATGTGGGCAATTTTTTTGGATCATAGGGATCGATGTCTTGGGGTTTGAAGTGTCTCCTCCCATTTGTGGATGTTTAGTTATTTACTTGGAGTTTGAAGTGTCTCACCCCATTTGTGGGTGTTTAGTAACTCTCAAGTTCTAGTACTTCATTTCATATCCTGCGGTGGTAGTAGATGTCCTATCCATTAATTCTTCCCATGTCATCATGAAGCATTCGGGTAGGTCATAGATCAAGTCAGATAGGTCTTCTTATTTTCTTCTTTGATCATCAAGCAATTAATCCTTAGTCCTTTCCCAAAATTGTGATTGGGCAATGGATTATTAGTGATGCTAGGCCTTGTAGGCGATGCAATCACCTTGTTGTCTATTAGGTCTTGAACTGCATGACGAATGGTGAAACAACGATCAGTGTCATGACCAGAGCCTTGGTGGTAAGCACATCTTTTATTCACATCAAACCTTGAGGGCAAGGAGTTTGGAATTGGTCTTGGGTATAAGGGTTATAGTAACCCTTTTGCTTTTAACTTGTCATACACTTGGCTTATGGGCATGTACAACTCATGAAATTCCCTCCTAGGTCTAGGCCCTTGTGGTATTTGCACAGGTGTAATGGGTGCAATCAATTGATAAGAATCATTTTTATGGATGTTGAAAACTTCTGCAGCCTTAGATCCTACATTCTTTTTAAACCTTGGTGGGTCATTAGTCTTTATAGTTCCATTGCTTATAGCATCCTCAATTTAGGTTCCAACAGCAATTAAAGCTTTAAAATTAGGAAAGTATTATGCAAACAAATACTTGTGGTATACAAGTAATAAATTCTTTACAATCATGGCTAACTGTTCTTCCTCACTTGGCCTACTCATCATCTGTGCGACCTTAGCTCTCCACTTGGTAATGAAAGTAGAGAAGGATTCTTTTGGCTCTTGCTTGGTAGTCTCGAGGTCTCTTTTTGTGATGTCCACTTCTATATTGTACTTGTATTGCTTGTGAAACTCTCAGCAGATGCCCTCTCAACTTCTTGCTCTTGCATCATCCAGGTTGAGGAACCACCTAAAAGCGGCTTTAGTCAGTGTGTTTTGGAATATCTAAGCAAGTACTTCCTCGGTCACGCCTAAGGGCTGCATAGCCCTCATATACATCTTCAAATGGGACTTTGGGCAGCCGGTCCCATCAAACTTGTCCAAGGTTGGCATCTTGAACTTGGGTGGCAACCTTGCATTAGGGAACATTAAGAAAGAATCGTAGTCCATAAGTTCCTCCATCTTACGGGCTCTTCTAATCATCTCCTCCATTTTATTCATCCTCTCGTTGATCTTCTTCTCACTCTCTACGACTGGTGGATCATGATCAGTCTTGTCCTCCTCTTGATTACTTTTCGAATTCTGAAACTATTGTATCATACAGTTCATGTCTTCCCTCAGCTGAATCTCACTAGCTACCATAGTGTTGAGTAGCTCTTGGGTGTTCATGGGTTCCTCTGGGTTTAGGTGTTCTCCTTCTGCTGCCATAGTGTGGGAAGCTTCAAACTTCTTGTGGCTTGAATTGTCCTGGAGGTCGAAGATGGGGTTGTGATGTTGCAGCAGTGGAGTTTCTTCTATGCTTGACGGCTTCAATATTGTGATGGGAATGATGAGCTTGTAACTGGAGCTACTAGCTTGAGTGTCGGGCTTAGGTTCTCTTTGTAGCCTTCCTTCAGATCTTGACCAAATTCTCCCCTAATGACAAGTTTGGTCCCCATCCACATCCATCAATCAACCAAAACAAACACATACAACATGCAATGCAATTTTAACCAGGACTGACCTAAGTATAGGTTCTAAGTCATTACGTTGTAGGGTGGGTTTGTTGTTTCATTGTTTCCCATAGCTGGGACGTTACACCTCCCAACTTGTAATGTAATGAACATTGTGTTAGTCCAAACGACATGGTTTGTCCTTTATAGTCAACAGGAAATGATTCAGTGACTTTAGGCTATGAGTTGGTGAGTTCGCCACTGAGTACCCAAATCTAATAAAGACCGGTGATCCATGGTTACTACCACCACAAATTTGTTGAAAAGGGGTGCATACATATTTGTTTGGATGGCACACACTATGACAGTTAGGGAAATATTGTAACAGACAATACAAACAACAAATACCATACGCCAAAATATCATACAACATCCCATCAAACATAAATAAACAAACAAACAACTATATCATGCAAAACAACGGTACACATTTGGTCACTTAAGTCTAATACAAAGCTTAGCTCTTGACATCCCCAATGGAATCGTCATTGTGAGAGACTACCAAAATTGGGGGGTGCCTCTCAAAAAAAGAGATTTAGGTACTTTTTAGGGCACTCCTCTTTTTGGGTAAGTGGTGTAGAGTCGCCACTTATTTTTTATACAAAAAAATAAGAAAAAATAAATATAAAATACATGTTTGAAAAATTAAAAATTACATGACTTTGGGTCCTAGTTACACACTACCAAATAATTACATGGCTTTTTGTCCTAGTTACATTCTACCCACAATAAAAAATAAAGACAAGGCTTAGATCTACTTATCCAAAGACCTAAATTCGGAGGCTAGGTTACGGAATGGGAAGATGTTAGGCATCCATTCTGCCCAAACAGAGTCTGGTCTTCTAGACTCTTGTGACCAATGTACATTTTATGCATGCTATAAATGACATGTTGTGTATATGAACAAAACTAAATCACACAAATTTATTTATGAATGAATCCTCTTCTTTGTTTAAAAAAAATCTAATATGTTTTAGTGAAAAAAAAAATTCATTTTGGTTTGTCAAAAATGCCAAATCTATTTTGTAATTAAAAAAAAATGGTTTTTTTGGAGAGAAAAACTCAGATCTGTTTTGGTGATTAAAAAATTTTGATTTTAGTTTGTAAAAAAAATCAGATCTATTTTAACATGTAGAAAAAATGGTTTTAAGTTTTTAAAAGATCAGATCCGTTTTATGATGATAAAAAAAAAAAGGTTTTTGATAACAAAAAAATCAGATTTGTTTTTATATTTTTTTAAAAATATATATATGAAAAAGTTTTTTTTTATGAAGAGAATTTCACTCATAACATAAATTTATGCTATATTAACCAAACAAAACAAAAAAACCATAAACACAATCATGTTTAATCTCTTTCTTTGTTTCAAAATCTACACGTGTTAAAGAAAAATCAGATATGTATCTAAGAAAGATACAAATTAGTTTTTGATTTGAGAAAAATTCAGATCTACATCTAAGAAAGATGTAGATCCATTTTTGTTTGAAGAAAAATTCAGATCTACATCTAAGAAAGATGCAGATCCGTTTTTATTTAAGAAAAATTCAGATCTACATCCAAGAAAAGTGCAGATCTGTTTTTATTTTAAGAAAAATTCAGATCTACATCTAAGAAAAATGTGGATCTGTTTTTATCTTAAGAAAAAGCATTAGTTATATGCAAATCATTGAAACTAAGAAAGGGATCACAACAATTATATAAACAAAATCAAGATCATGCTTTAACAAAACAATGATTAACAATTAATGTTATGGATAAAGGAAGACATGCATCATCATAAACAAGAATCATAAAAGAGAAAAAAGAATGTGCATGGAGCACTTCTTGTTCTTAAGAGGATGTTTTAGGGTTCAAAGAAATTTAGTCAATTATCTTTGAAACCTAAAAACCCTAATTTTAGCAGCAAATATCAAAAAAGATCAGCAAATATGAGCAATTTGAGAGCCTAAAAACGTATGCCTCTCAGAGCTCCCAAAAAAAAGTCTCTAAATTATGAGATCCAGTCTCTGTTTATAGAGGCCAGAAGACTCTAAAAAAAAACTCCGACATGTGGAACGCGAATCAAAACTCATCCTTTTACGAAAAGATCGAAAAAGAGTATGCCTTATCATCACCCGAAGGGAGTTGGGTCAAAGGCCAAAAGGGGCCAATTCAGCACTTTTAAAGTGCCATTCAGCACTCCAAAAGTGTCGAATGGTGCTTTTGGACGCCGAACGCACTTTCGTGTTTCAGTGCGTTTTGGACTCTCTTTTTAAGGTTTTTTGATCTGGTCCTTGTACCTACACGTGTTTTCATTCTTAGTCTATGATTTTTTATCTCTTTTCTGGATAATTCAGACTTTTTAGGAACAATTATCTTGTAGATAAATTCCTTAAAATAAATCTTGATAAAATTCAGATTATCTATAATTTTATTGTTATTCAATCATCTCTTTTATTCCTATGCATGCAATCCTATTTTAGACACTAATTATCAACCAATCTCAAAATTATTTAATTAATTTTAATTTTTTAACCAATCAGAATTAGTTATTTTTAATTGTGCGTGGTCGACTCTTCCTAAACACAATGCATGTTGACCGTGCAAACTTGATCATGTGATATCTTTCAATCTGATAGCTCAAGTTAGAAACTGGACACACCATTGCGACCGTTAGAATCTCAAGAACATTTTTATGATATGCAAGAACAAATTGATGCATGTAACACAAGAACAAATTGATGTATGTAATGCAAGAACAAATTGATGTATGTAATGCAAGAACAAATTGATGCATGTAATGCAATCATGATTTTTGGGGTACATGGATGGTCATTCCAGTTATCTTCCTTGATTATATCATGGGTGCAAAATCGAGTGTCTACACCACCTCTACTACAAACCAACCACTGGCTAAGATAACTAACCACCACCAACCACCTCAACTTCAACAGTAAATTCAACCCAACCCAAGGTAATTAACCACCACAATCAACCCATAACCACTACAATTACTCACCAATATTAGATCAATCCAAATTGCAGCCAAAAAAAAAAAACCAACAACTAGAGAGAGGCAGAGTGAACGGCGAACAGAGAGGAGAGGGAAGAGGGATCGACGGCGACCTCGGGGTGAGATAGGTTATGACTGGAGAGGGTGGGACCGTGAGTGAGATCGGCTAGATCGAGCTTGGTTGAGTGAGATCGATGACGACTACAACCACCACAATCGACCACCACTGTCAATCATAACCAAAACCCAAAATCAACCCAACCACCAAAATTAACCCACAACCGCTGCCACCCACCAACATCAACCCATCACAAGCCATGAAAATCAACCCACAAATTTGAGGTAAGAAGAAAATAAAGTTGGCCCATCATGAATAAAAAAATAATATAAGTTATGAGATTTGTGAACAATGCGCTCTCAAATTTGAGATTACACTGTAGCATGTTGCAAAAAAATTTAAGATATTAAACACCTCATAAGGCTCATATTTTGGGATTTGGTGTGTCAAATGCCAAAAAATTGGCATATGGCATACCTGCTATGAATGCTATTTTGCAGTTCATGAATTTGAAGCATTTTATAGCCCTACGTTGACCCCTTCACACACTTCAACACAATAGTCATGGAATATCTCATATTCCATGACTATTGCATTGAAGTGTGTGATTATCTCATTCGGGATATATATCCCAAATGAAATAATTATCCCATCAAAAATTTAGACAATTATATAAAAGGGTCGTGCTAACGAGTACCCTTATGGCATTAGTTAACAATCCAACTTAGGAAAGTTTTGACATCACTTTTATGGGAAATGAAAAAAGCTATCAAAACATTAATTGTTAGTATTTCCCTATATGAAATTATAAGGTATTGTACTAACGAAGCGATGACATTTGAAAACATATTTGCATAGAATTAATACTCAGTCATATTCCATGACTATTGCATTAGAGTGTGTGAAGGGTTCATCGTGAGTCTATAGAGAAAAAAATATATATATTTATAGCCTCCCGTTGACTCCTTCACACACTTTTTTTAAGAAGAAAGTTTACGAACCTTTATTAAAAAAAATAACTATTATCGATTAAAAGTATAAAAAATAGATGGGAAGAAACATCCTCTAACTATGTCGCCAAACCTCTAATATGTCTAGCATATTTAGCTAGGTTGTGAGCTACAGAATTGCCTGACCTAAGAGTATGAGAAAATGAGATACAATTTCACTAATTCTAGTAAATGACCAAAAGAAGCCAGAGATTCATCTGCCATCTTTAAAGCACTTATTACCACCTAGGAATTGTTGACACCCCATTTTGCAACTCACATTTAACCTCACATGGAGGGTAAAAGGGTAATTTCACCTTGGAAATAGGTATCTTAATTTTGGCTACTAAATCCTTAATTTCATTTCATCAAAATGTTCTTGATGTTGTAATGATCAAATTGACTAGTCATAAGCCTTAATCAAACCATCAGATTAAAAGTTATTATCAAATCAAGTTTTAATGGCCGAGATACACTATCACAAATTGAATCCAACTATATGTGATTATGAGCATTTGATTCTAATTGGTTATAATCATAATCAATTTGAAATTAATAACGTGTCATAATTTGATTAGCTAGGACTCCATCTTATGGTAAGGTTTCACACACTTGATTAATTAGATAATAAAACATTAATTATTCAATGAGTAATTTGTGTAATTATCTTTTTAATTGGGGTAAATTTGGAAATGATTAAGTCACAAATGATTGGAGCCTATTGATGTTAATTAGAAACTAATTTGGTGTCTATTAATGTTAATTGTGCTCAAATTATTTTCCAACAAATGACCTTTGCTCACCATTTCGTTGATATTTCTCAGAATATTTTGAATCTGTGAGTAAGGTTAATTTTTCCAAAAACTAGACAATCGGGGCTTCAATTTGAGCATAAGAATGAGACAATTCCAATCAGAATTGAGTAAGATATGATTTTTTTGAATTTGGCTTTGCATGCTATTACAAGAGCTACTGGAAAAGCCGAATTCTAGGTCATTTTGTTTGCTCATCACTCCCACCAAATCCACATTTAGAGTGTGTTTGGCACAAATTAAAAAGGCAGCTTTTTTTACTATTCAACTATTTTTAATACTATTCTTGGGTCTTATTGCACTTTTTGGTACTATTCATGGATTTCACTATACTATTTTAGCTACCTTTTAGCTTTATCTACAATACTTTTAGCAAAACATTTTCAATTTTAGCTAAATAAATTGTTCCCAAACAGACACTTAATGCATCAACTTTCTCTAAATACTAAAATAGGGTCTAGGTTCATTATTCTCTTTGATCATTCGTCAACCCTTATTAAATGACCTTCCATTCATATTTTCTCCACCACTACTATATAAACCCCCCTCCTCTTCCATTCCAAGACACAGAGAAACACACTCTCTTCTCTCCTCTTGAGTTCTAATGAAGTAGAGTAGTATTGTTATATCTTAGTCTTTCTGAAACTCAAGGTATTGAGTGAAACTCACTCTCCCTCTCCTAGTTCTTCTTTTCTACTCTACCCTTAGGATCTCCACCAAGAGCCTTCTCTTCCACCGTGTGGATCTTGCATACAGGTATAATCTATTTCCCTAACTTGTTTTGTATGTTGCTATGATGAGAACTTAAGATTAAAGCATGCTAGTGATTATTTAAATTCTTTGAATGTGTTTAAATGTTCATATGCATTCTTCACAAGTTCTTGATTGTTCATCACATGTTCATGCATAACACTAATTGTAATCCTAAATCCACATCAAAAATATGAAAAACACATTTGTAAGAGACCTCGAAAGTGCCCCTCAAAAAAGAGAGATTTTTTGTGGTGTGCTTTTTTGGGCACCTCTATTTTTGGGTAAGTGGCGTGGAGTCGCCACTTATTTTTAATGTACAAAAAATAAGAAAAACTAAATAAAAAATACATGACTGAATTGTTCCTCGTTTCATTGATTGAATAAAAAAAGATACAAATTTGAAAGTTTGAACATTACATGGCTTCGAGTCCTAGTTACAATCTACCAAAAATATATGGCTTTTTGTCCTAGTTACAATCTACCCAAAATATATGGCTTTTTGTCCTAGTTACAATCTACCCAAAATAAATAAAGACAAGACTAGACCTACTTAGCCAAATACCTAAATCCAGAGGCTAGGTTACGGAATGGGAAGGTGTTAGGCACTCATTCCGCCTAGACAGAGTCTGATCTTCTAGACTCTTGTGACCAATGTACCATTTTTATGCATGTTATGAACGATATGTTGAACATGTGAAATAAACTAAGCTGCACAAATTCATTTATGAATGTATCCTCTTTTTTGTTTAAAAATTCAGATTTGTTTTAATGGTTAGAAAAATTGATTTTGACTTATAAAAAAATCATATCTGTTTTTTAAGAGATAAAAAATGGTTTTGAGTATTGTAAAAGATCAAATCTGTTTTGTGATGATAAAAAAATGGTTTTTTATATAACAGAAAAATCAAATCTATTTTTATATTTGAAAAAGATTTTTTTATGGAGAGGATCTCATTCACAAAATAATTTTATGCTACATGGACTAAACAAAACAAACAACAATACATGATCTTTTTCTTTATTTCAAAAATCTGCATGCATTAAAAAATCATATTTGTATTAAAGAAGATATAAAATCTGTTTTTGTTTTAAGAAAAACTCAAATCTACATCTAAGGAAGATGTAGATCCGTTTTATTTTGAGAAAAATTTGGATCTACATCTAAGGAAGATGTAGATCCGTATTATTTTGAGAAAAATTCAGATCTACATCTAAGGAAGACGTAGATCCGTTTTTGTTTAAAGAAAAATTCAAATCTACATCTAAGGAAAATGTAGATCTGTTTTGTTTTAAGAAAAAGATTTGTTCACATGCAGATTATTGACACTCAAGAAAGAGATTATAACAATCACATAGAAAAATAATCATGCTTTAAACAAAACAATGGTGAATCATTCATACTATGGATAAAAACATTCATCAATAAAAGAAGCATAACAAGGATAGGGTGATAGAAACAACCTCTTGCATGAGCACCCTTTGTTCTTAAAAGGATGTTTTAAGGTTCAATGAAACTTATTCAGTTATCTTTGAAACCTAAAAACTCTAATTCTTATAGCAAATCTCAAAGAGGATCAGCAAATATTAACAATTTGAGAGTCTCAAAACGTATGCCTCTCAGAGCGGAAAAAAAAAGGTGTTGAATTATGAGGTTCAGTCTCTATTTATAGAGACTGGAGTGCTTAAAAAATAAGCAACGACACTTAAAATGCGAATCGGGACCCATCCTTCTGCAACAAGGTCGAAAAGGATGTGCCTTATCGTCACCCGAAGGCCATTGGGCCAAAGCCCACAAGATGCCAATTCAGCACTTTTAAAGTTCCGAATGGGCTCTTGGACAACAAACGTACTTTTGTGTTCAAGTGCCATTTGGATTCCTCTTCTAGGGTTTTTTTTACCATTCCTTGCACCTAGACGTATTTTCATCCGCCATCTATGATTTTTTTTTTTTTATCTCTTTTCTGGATAATTTAGGCTTTTTAAGAACAATTATCTTGTAGATAAATATCCTAAAATAAATCTTGATAAAGTTCAGATTATCCACAATTTTATTGTTATCCAATCATCCATTTTATTCCTATGCATGCAATCCTACTTTAAACACTAATTATAAACCAATCACAAAATTTTTTTAATTAATTTTAATTGTTTAACCAATCAGAATTAATTTAAATTAATCGTGTGTGGTCAACTCTACCTAGACACAATGCATATGGACCGTGCAAACTTGATAATGCTATATCTTTTGATCCGATGGTTCGATTTAGAAACTGAACACACCATTTCAACTGTTAGAATCTCAAGATCATAGTTATGATGTGCAATGAATAGACTAATGCATGCAATGCAAGAATAAATTGATGCATATGATGCAAGAACAAAATGATGCATGTAATGCAAGAATGATTTTTTTTTTTTGGTACATGGATGGTCACTCCAATCATCTTCCTTGATTAAATCATGGGTGCAAAATCAAGTGTCTACAACGTTTGTTTCATAATTCTCTCAAATCCTTGAATCTAGAATATCACCATCCACATACATTCACTAGAATTTATTTTTTTCAATTCAAATGTAATGATTAATAAATTGAATTAGGGTTTATCACATGCACACACATTAAATTTAACATGCAAATTGATTGATAACATATTGAATGATATGATATGAATGTTGGCCACCATAGTCTAGAAGACTGGTTTCACTAGGCAAGGTGAGTGTCTAACACCTTCCCATCTTGTAACATAGCCTTCGAGCTTAGATCAAGGGTTAGTAGATGAACTGCTTATCCATGTAATATTCAATCTCTATATTGTAACTAGGAAAAAAATTCATGTACTTTATCTTATATTGTATCTAGGACCAAAGCTATGTACTTTATTTTAGATTGTATCTAGAACCAAAGCCATATAATTTCCTATGATCAATGTAAATTCAGTTTCAAATTAATAAAATGAGGAATTTTTCAATTATGATTTTCTTATATTTTCCAATAATTAAATAAGTGGTGACTCTATTGTAAAACCCTTAATGTAAAGGTGAAAATATAATCAGTCGAACCTCCATTTTGAGAAGCAATGATATAACTCCACCCATTCATGTGGGTTTAGCCCAACACCAAAAACGGGTGTAAGCACTCAATTTTGCTCCCATAATTTAATTTTGGAAGACAACTAAAATGATTGTTCTAGGTAGCCCAAAAATAATAATTGCATTTCATGCATTAAATCATTCATCACATATCATAAAAATGATCTTGAGATTCAAATGATCACAACAGTATGTCCAGTTCCCAAATTGGACCGTTGAATTGAAAGATATTACAAGATCAAGTTTTCATGGTCTGCATACATTCATTTGGGTGGACTAATCACATGTGATTAATTGAAATTAATTTTGATTGGTTAATGGTTAAAATTAATTAAATGAATTTATGTGATTGGTGGAGTATTTTTCTTAAAATGAGATTTGTTGCATGGAATTAAAAGAATTAAGTTAATAATATTTAAAGACTATAGATAATTAGGCTTTTGGGATAATTATTCTAAAAATAATTATTTTAAAAGTCCTAATTATCACTTTGGGATGAGGTTTATCATGAAAATGACTCAAAAATTCATCCAAATACAGTTTTAAACTTAGAAAACACTTTAAGAACGTGGTGATCAAGTAGTAGATTTCAAATTCACATTCCAAGGCACTTTTGGTATGGTAAAACTCAAAATTCGGACTAGGCTATTTTTGGCAAAGTTGTAGAGAATTAAATTTCCGTGCAACTGTCAAAATTTCAGCTTAATCCAATTTTGAGTAAAAAGACATGATCAAAATACTGAAACTTGTTCTAATCTGAAAAATCAGCTTACTCTTATCCAAATCTCTTTTTTTAGGACCCCATACGTTTTTTGCTTATTTTTTAAGTTGATTGGATTTAATTTTTATGCAAACCTAGCTTATTTTCTAAGCAACTAACACCTCTATAAATAGAGGAGGCCTCCCAACATTCAGCACACCTAATCCATGAACCCTTTCTCTCCTTACGTTAAAGAAATTCTGGAAGCTCTACTTTAGGAATTAATGTTTTGTAAGTGAAACTATTTTAAATCTCATAGAGGTTCATCTTCTTTGACCTCTAAAATACTCCCCACTTGTAGAATATATATATTCATGCAGGTATTTTCTTACCTTGTTTCTTTCCTTCAGAATTTTATCATGTTCTTGTTTACTTTTCATAAACATGTTCTTGTTTCTTTTGATTTTTTTTTTTTTTTTTTTATGAATGTGTGTTTTGTTTCTTTCATTATTCACCTAATCATGTTCTTAAATTGTCCTTGCATACTCTCCCTTTATCCTTTCTTTCAAATTCACAAGCTTAGTTTAGATTCTAATACATGAATTGATTAACATGCATTGATTTAGGGTTAAACTTCTTTTTAAGGTTTTTTGGATCTGCAAGAACATTATTATAAAAGCTTCATTTTTTTTCTAAAAACCAGATCTGTATTTTTCATTAAAATACAGATCTGAATTTTTTTTCTTTTAACAAAACTAGATCTGTATTTCTCATTAAAATACAGATCTGAATTTTTTTTCTTTTAACAAAAACCAAATCTGTATTTTTCATTAAAATACAAATCTGAATTTTTTCTTTTAAACAAAACCATATCTATATTTTTCATTAAAATACAAATGTTAATTTTTTCTTTTAAACAAAACCATATCTATATTTTTCATTAAAATACAAATCTTAATTTTTTTCTTTTAACAAAACCATACCTGTATTTTTCATTAAAATTACAGATTTGAATTTTTGTTTCTTTTAACAAAACCAGATCTGTATTTTTCATTAAAATACATATCTGAACAAATACAGATCTGTATTTTAAAGAAAAATACAGATCTGAACTTTTTTAACAAAATCAAATCTGTGTTTTCCATAAAAATTTACACTTTCATAAAAAGATTTGTTTTATTTTCATTTATAAATATAAAAATTATCTGAACTTTTTAGTAAAAAAAATTCATTCTTTTCATCATAGAAACTCAGATCTAGATTTTCCACCAAGCAATCTCATCAAACTTTTTGTTTCTTTTTTTAAAATAAAATTGCAAATTCAGGACTCTTAATTAGTAGATTAACCTTGGATTTAGAATTTAACATGGCATTTGTTATCTTTAAATATTATCATACAAAGGGTACTAAAATGATCATCTTTGAGCCTAGAAGACCAGACTTTGTCTAGGTAGGATGGGTACCTAACACCTTCCCCATTTTGTAACAAACCCCCGAACTTTAGATCTTAGGATGGGTACCTAACACCTAACTTGGACTTTGTCCAAGTTTTTCTCTTTTTTTTTACCTACAACTCGACTTCATGGAGCTCAAGTTACAAAACGCCGCTATAGGTCTTAAAAACGTCACTATAGGCTCCTTAAAACGTCACTATAGGGTTAACTCGATTTTGAGAAAATTGAATTTCAAGAGAGGGGCATTTCCCTAATTAGTTTGGGAAAGGGGGCAACATGTTGATTTTTTTTCGTGAAAAGGGCAAAAGCCCATTTTCGCCTAATTATTTCTATCAAATTGTATTCATTTATTCTATCAATGAAATTTGGAATTATTCAGTTATGTATTTTACATAGTTTTTTCTTTTTTTGTGATAAAAAATAAGTGGCGACTCCATATCAACCCTAAAAAGAGAGATGCTGATGCCTATCCTTTTTTTTTAGAGCTAGTCCAGTCTTTCACAACGAGCCAGCGGCACGATCTCTCACAAGAATCATCCTCCAAGATGACATCGGTTAGGCCAAGATCCAGAGCAAAATGAATTTTTTGCACCGTTGCCAATGCTTCCACATCATTTAAGGAGGGGGGAAGGGCACAGAAAGAGACGTCATGACTCTACCTTGAATATCCCAAATAACAACTCCAAGTCCAGCTGTATTTAATTCACTGAAAATTGCACCATCAAAATTAGTCTTAAGGAATGGGATTGGAGAAGGATGCCAATGAACTCGAGCTGGAGGTTGAGTCTAAGGCGGAGCCCTAGTGCTTAGATTATGTCGAATAAAATCATCCAAAGCTTGAGAAGCTGACAGGATAATCTAGGAAATTGGATACTCACTAGAGCCTACTTGTAGCTGGTTTCTATGATACCAGACTGCCCAAACTAACGTAAAGAATGTCTCCAAAATCCAAATCCTTACCTCTTCTTTGATGTACTAAAATAAATCCTGAAAACTTGCAAAGAGTCTGGACTGGCAAAATAACCAACTTAGAGAAGAGTCCCACACGGATGAAAGAGTTGGACAACCCTAGAAAGCATGCAACACATCATCAAAATGTAGATTTCAAAGTTCACAAACATCCCCTACTAGAATTCTATGTCGACACAAATTCTTTTTTGCCGGAATAGCCTCCTTATTGTGAGAGACTGCGCCCCCAGCTCTTTTTTTTAGGATGTTAGGCCAAATTCACATTAATGGGAGGAGTTGTGTTATTGCGTCTTAAAATAGAGGTTTGACTGATTATATTTTCCTCTTTAGATTAAGGGTTTTACAATATAGTCGCCATTTATTTAATTATTGAAAAAAATAAGAAAACCATATTGGAAAAATTCATCATTTTATTAATTTGAAATTGAATTTACATTGATCTTAGGAAATTACATGGTTTTGGTCCTAGATACAATCTAAGATAAAGTACATGGCTTTGTTTCCTAATCACAATCTAGAAATTGAAAATTACAAGGATAAGCATTGATCTATCAACCCTTGATCTAAGCTTGGAGGCTATGTTACAAGGTAGGAAGATGTTAGGCACCCACCTTACCCGGTGAAACCAGTCTTCTAGACTATAGTGGCCAACATTCATATCATATCATCCAATATATTATCAATTAATTTGCATGTTGAGCTTAATGCGTGTGCATGTGATAAACTCTAATTTCCTTTATTATTTGGATTGAAAAATAAAATCTAGTGAATGTATGTGGACGGTGATATCCTATATTCAAGGATTTAAGAGAATTATGAAACAAACATGTTTTTCATATTTTGGATGTGGATTTAAGATCAAAACTAGTGTCATGCATGAACATGTGATGAACAACTAAGAACATTTGAAGGATGCATATGAAAATTTAATAACATTCAAACATATTCGAGGAATGTAAATAATTACTATCATGCTTTAATCTTAAATTCTCATCATGGCAACATAAAATAAAAAATAAAAAATAAAGTTAGGGAAAGGGATTATACCTTCATGCAAGATCCACACTGTGGAGGAGGAGACTCTTGGTAGAGGTCCTAAAGGTAGAGTAGAAAAGAAGAGCTAGGAGAGGAAGAATGAGTCTTACTCAATACCTTGAGTCTCAAATACCTTGAATCTCATGAAGACCAAAATATGACAAGACTACTCTACTTCACTAGAACTCTAGAGAGGAGAAGCTAGGGGGTTTTGGTGTCTAGGAATGGAGGAAATGGGGGGTTTATATAGTAGTGGTAGTGAAAATATGAATGGAATGTCATTTAATGAGAGTTGAAAAAGGACCAAAAGGAATCATGAACCTAGACCCTATTTTAGACTTTGGGGAAAGTTGGTGCATTAAATGTAGAGATTGGTGGGAGTGATGGGCAAAAAAAATTCGATTTTCCCGTAGCTACTGTAACAGCTTGAAGAGCCAAATTCAAAAACTCATATCTTACTCAATTCTAATTGGAATTGTCTCGTTCTTGTGCTTAAATTGAAGCCCCAGATGTCTATTTTCTGAGAAAACTAATCTCATTCACAGATTCAAAATATTTTGAGAGATACCAACGAAATGTTGAGCAGAGGTTATTTGTTAGAAAATAATTTAAGAATAATTAACATTAATAGGTCCCAAATTAGTTTCCAATTAACATTTTTTTTTTATACAAGATAAAATTCTACTCTAGCCTAATCTAAGTGTATATGTGTGTGAAGCTCCTTCTTGGAGACTTGAACGCCGGCCCTTGCCCCCCACACTCCATAAGCACTTATACTTGTGGAGTGACCATCGCACCAAGAGTGTGTGGTGGTAGTTTCCAATTAACATTAATAGGTTCCAATCACTCCCATTTCAGACTTAATTAGTTCCAAATTTACCCTATTTATAAAGATAATTGCACAAATTACTCGTTGAATAATTAATGTTTGACTATTTAATTAATTATGTGCAAGCTTACCATAAAATATAGTCCTAGCCAATCAAATTATGACACGTCATTAATCTCAAATTGATTATAATTATAACCAATTGGAATCAATTGTTCATAATCACATATAGTCGGACTCAATTTGTGATAGTGCATCTCGGCCATTAAAACTTGATTTGATTATAACTTTCCATCCGATGGTCCGATAGAGCTTATGACCAATTGATTTGATCATTACAACATTAAGATCATTTTGAAGAAATGAAATTAAGGATCTAATGGCCACAATTAAAATGCCTACTTCCAATGTGAAATTATCCTTTTACCATCCATGTGAGGTTAAATACAGGTTGCAAAATAAGGTGTCAACACTTACATACTTGCCAAATAAAATTCCTTACTTTGTTTGGAACCCAGAGTCCCTAGAGGTGCTTCCAAAGCTGTTGTTGCTCACTTATCTTGAAACCATCCTGCTGAAGAGTTTTCGCCAATGAGGAATTTATATCTTGGCTTCACAGAGTAACATCCAAAAAAGACGTAGGGCCAAATCAATTTACCCTCCACTTTCAGGTTGCTTAAGGGAATGCTGGCTATTGACTGAGCTTCCTAGGGTGCGAATAAACCATTAATCAAATCCAAATACAAATCCTAGCTATTGGTGGATTGATTAATTAGGGAACTGACCTTGGCATCTTCAAACCCATCAACTATTGGAGACAAAACTCCAGGTTGATCATTTGAAGGCAACCACTGATCTAGCCAGATGCTAATAGAGTCCCCACTGAAGGAAAAAACTGGTTTTGTATCTCATACAAAACACATAGCAGAAGCAACAAATAAGGATCTATTTCATTCATGATTGATAATATGCACTATGTAAATTTCAGAATTTAAGAACAAGGTAGCGTACCTTAGTGTGGTGAAATTCAAAACCAAAGATTGAAGTACTCGGGAATACTTTTAATCTTCACTCCAATTCCACTTTACGCCCAAGATGTGTGGTCTCTCAATTAGTTTTCAAAGGGAGAATGAAAGTGTGTCTCTCTCTCACATACACACCATTTCTTATATCACTAATAAAAATTTTGTATGTTTCTCCCTTTATAACTAACTGATTATCTAATTGGACTGGCCTATTGGGCCTTTCCAATTGGGCTGGCCTATTGGACCTTTCCAATTGGGCTTTAGTGTGTGGCTTGGAGTGGGACCAAAAGGGACCAATAAGACACTAGCTTCAATGGGCCTTGGGCTTTTCCGTCAACTCTTGACAAGTCTAAAGTTACCATTAATTATATTTAATAACACTATATAAATATAATTGCACTCTAGGCCTTATTAATAAATTATATCCCAAGACTTTATTATACATCCAACTCCTTCATTAAAATATTCGTAGTAATACAAAGTCATGAATATAGACTGTCACTTTGAAGATTACTACATCTTAATCCTTGAGTACCCAGTTTAATTCTTTATGTTATTCATCATATATTTATGAAATCCAATTTCATAAATATATACTTTAGTAACTTTTTACTAAAGTGGTTGGGCCCAACACTCTGAATAACTAAACCCATTAAACTTATCTCAAGGGAATATTTTATATCTCCATTAAGATATTATGAATTCCATCTTGAGAATATATGTTCCATCAACACTAAATGTGGCTGCCCAACATACTGAGGTTTTGACCATGACTAATAGATCTCACTCCTGATATATCAAAGCAACCTACATCTCATGATCAGGTCCATTATTCTCTTAGAATTTAGAGTTGATGTTAATAGAAGTCGTGAGATTTATTATTCAATTGACAGTCGTTAGGAGAATAATAAATCTCACAGCAGTCTAGTTCAATATGTCTTAACTCTTAAACATATCAACATACCAACTAGAAGTCTCCACTTCCATGATCAATACAAATCATTTTAGTTGATATGTTATAGTTTTCGCAGATGAAATGCCCATTTTCATCACCGACTACGAACTACATTTTGAGTTTACAAAGAACTTGTGACTTACATCTTCTGTGACTAAATCACATACAATGCATCTCATGGACTATGATAATGTCTCATTAGTTCATTTATAGATAGTCTCATATAATTAAACAATTTAATTATTTATGACATGCCAATAAATTGGATTTTAGGGCATAAACCCCAACACCCACAACCAACTCTCCATTTGGCCCCCTCTAAAGGACATCCCTGCCTCTCAGAATACCATCTAGGCATAGGAACCAATGCTTGAATCAGGGGCTTCCACTATAGAACAGCTTGGAAAAAATTTGGATTTAAACACCCGATAGGACAAAGAGTTTCTATTGTGTAATAATCGCCAAGCCTACTTTGCTAGAAGTGCATCACTGAAACAAACTAAATCTTTAAAACACATCCCTCCTTCGGACTTAGGTTGACAAAGAGATTCCCAATTCACCCAGTGAATTTTCCTTCAGTCATTCTTCCAACCCCTCCAAAATTTATGAATGACGTTTTCAATCTCAGAGCACAAACCCAACGGAAGTTTGAAGCAACTTATGGTATAAGTTGGTATGGCCTGCACAACAACTTCAATTAAAACTTCTCTTTTGACTTGAGATAAGAGCTTCTCTTCCCAACCTAAGTCATTTGACCCCTTCACACACTTCAATGTAATAGTCATGGAATATGGCAGAGTATTAATTCTACGCGAATATGTTTTCAAATGGCATCTCTTTTTTATGAGAAATGGCATCTCTTTGATAATATAATACCTCATAATTTCATCTAATTATCTAATTTTTTATGGGATAGTTATCTCATTTGGGATATATATATATATATATATATATATATATATATATATATATATATATATATATATATTATTTATTTATTTATTGTCCTTTGCAATGTCTCCCCTAAACTATAAAATTGATTAATATCTAACTCAACTATTGGAAATATGCAACTAGTGCCCTCCTTCCACTTTGTTGTTAAAACATAATGGAATCTTTTGATTCTCTTTGTCTGCCATATCAAAGTGAATAAAATACACTCTCTCCAATATTAATTCAAACCCAAATAGAATCAAAATGATATAAAGAAAGAACCTATGATCGGGAATTAAAACACCTAAACACCTAAATGCATAAGCCAACAAATATTTGCTAAAATGAAAATCCAGCAAAGGAAAAACAATAACAAAAAGAACCATTAGTTTGGGGGGGGAGGGGGGGAAGTGGTAGAAACAATTTTAAAAATCCAACAAAAGATAAATATAATCGAGAGATAGAGCGTATTGACCTTTTTTTTGTGTGAGTAGAACTTAGAAAATAATAGGTGAAGGAGGTGAAAAGGAAGTTATATGAAATTTTTATGAATAATAAGATAGAAGATGAAGGATTGAAGGAGATGAAAGGTTGAATAAAGTAAAACAGTTAAATTTAAGAAGATATAAAGAAAAAAAATAATTAAGAATGCATAAATGGAATGAAATGGAATATTTAAGACGATAATGGTTGGAGGAGATGAAATATTGAACTAAAAAGTTAATTGTTGAAGAAAATGAAAAATTGAATAAAGTGAAAATTGCAAAAATAAAAATAATAAAAGATGTTGACGACATTGCATAACAAGAACTTTGCAAAAAGCAATATCTTCACCCTTTTTTTTAAACAACAATATTTTCACCTAAGTTTTGAATCTAATAGTAGAAAATCCATATTTTAGGGCTTGGATTAAATATTAGAAATATGTATATTTAGTATCATACTATTCAGAATTTCAAATAATGTCAAACTTTGTAAATGTGGACTTTTGAAAGTCCATTTTTCAATGCCATTATTCAAATTTTATCTAATTGGATATAAATTATGTAAGGAGTTCATATAAAACCTCTTATATTTATACATTCATTAAGATCTTTCCACGTCATTTTTTTTTTTTTTTTGAGAATCAACGTTATGTCTTTTTATTCACTGAAACCAATAGCATCTGCTGAAACAAAAGACTGAAACTGTGGTGGAACATCCTCCATCCACACCCTATAATCTGAAATATTAAAAGTAAAACAAGCTAATCCATGAGCAACCCTATTACCCTCTCTCTTAACATGAGAGTAGTGTAATTTCCTAAAACCAATTGCCCTTGTCCTCACGTCATCAAGAAATATACCAGCTGGGGATAAGTAGGGGCTGTCATTTTTGAGGGCATGCATAAGAACTTGACAATCCCCCTCCAAAATAACATCTTGGAAGCCCAAGTCCGAAGCTAGTTGCAATGCAATGGCTGCAGCCAAACTCTCAACTTCAAACGGTGAGTAAGATCGGCTTAAGTTCCTAGAGAAGGAGGCCAAGACAGCTCCCTATGTGTCACGTATAACTACCCCAATCCCTGATTTTTGCTCCTTGCTGAAAATTGCACCATCAAAATTGATCTTCACCATGTCCAAGACAGGAGCTCTCCAACGAACCCGAGTCGGTGTGGACTATGGTGGAGATGGTTTCTGCACCGCCTGAAATTCCGATAGGATTTCTTTGGCCATGTTCACGAGCTAATTGGGACTGCAACAAGGCTGGTTATTCCTGACTCGGTTCCGGTGTGTCCAAATTGTCCACACCGTGACCGAGAACAACTCTGTTTTTTGGTGCGAAGTAATCATCCAAGAGAGCAGTTCTTTGAAGTCCATAAATGTGTTGGTTCGACGACAAGCCCATAAAGATTCATCCTCCCAAACGACGTCAAGTTCCCTGCAAGACCAAAGGGCATGAAGGGGAGTTTCAAGTTCTATCTTGCATCTGTCACAGAGTGGGTCGTCGATGACTGTGCAGCGTACCAGATTCTGCTTGGTGGGCAAAGAATTTCGACAAGCTCTCCATAGTAGATTTCTCATCTTATTTGGGATTTGCAAGGACCAAATACCCTTCCATAATTCCTTATCCGAATCCTCCTGCACCGTAGCATCAGTTGGTGCTTCCTCTGCTTTAAGAAACCGGTACCCGGATTTGCTATTATACACCCCATTGTGTGTGAACGGCCAGAAGAGGCAATCCTCACATTCCTCTATTGCTAATGGTAAACTCTTGATTAACTCCGCTTCCTCCTGTACAAAAATTCCCTCCACCATACTGTGGTTCCACTATCTCGATTCACTATCAATAAGAATCTCCACTCTTGCCTCAGCCAATGAATCACAGATTGGTGAACAGACCTGTGGAGCTTGCTGCCTTGGAAGCCAATTAGTCCCCCATATGCCCACAGATTTCCCATTTCCTATTCTCCATCTACACCCCCTTTTTAAGACATCCCTCCCATGTAAAATACTACTCCATGCATACGACCCCCCCCTCCCCTCGAATTTTTAGCTTCCATTATTGAACACTTTGGGAAAAATCGAGCCTTAAAAACTTTATAGAATAGTAAGTCTTGATTTTTTAAAAGTCGCCAAGCTTGCTTGGCCAAAAGTGAATCATTAAACAAAGTCAAGTCTCTAAACCCCATTCCTCCTTCAAGTTTTGATTTTGTCAATTCTTCCCATTTCAACCAATGAATTTTCCTTCCCTCCCCCTTTTGTCCCCACCAAAATTTCTTGATCAAAGCTTCAATATCGTGACAAAGCCCCAATGGTAGTTTGAAGCACCCCATAGTAAAGGTTGGGATAGCTTGGATGACCACCTTAATCAAAACTTCACGACCCGCTTGAGACAAAAGTTTTCCTTCCAAACTTTGTAGTTTTCGCCATATCTTTTCTTTAATGAGGTTGAAGCTTTGATTCTTACTTCTCCCAACCAATGAAGGTAGACCCAAATACTACTCATAGTGTTCTATCTCCTGTAACCCCAAGGCTGTTTTGATGTCATATTTGTCGTTATCCTTGGTTGATTTGCTGGAAAAAAAAATTGCTGTTTTATTCTTGTTAACTTTCTGCCCCGATGCTTTCTCATATCTTTCCAAGATGTTCAAAATATGCCCACCTCCCTTTGGGTTGCCCTGCAAAAAATTAGGCTATCATCTGCAAATAGAAGATGGGTTAGTTTTGGTCCCCTCCGACATAAAGAGAACCCTTTAATATCCCCCTTGAAGTTGTCTGTTGTATGAGGCCATTTAGTCCTTCAGTGCAAAGGAGGAAAAGAAGAGGAGACAAAGGATCCCCTTGTCGAATGCCTCTAGTTGGTTGGATTAAACCGTAGGGTTCTCCACTAACTAGAATCAAATATGTCACTGATTGAACACAAGCCATGACTAACCCAATCCATTGCTCACTAAACCCCATTTTTCTCATAATATTTTCAAGGTACACCCATTCAACCCAATCATAAGTTTTGCTCATATCGAGCTTTATTGCCATGTAACTTGTATCCCCTGAAACTTGATTTTTCATACAATGCAATGATTCAAAAGCCACCAAAATATTATCAGTGATGAGTCTATTTTTTGTGAAGGCATATTGGTGTTCAGTGATGATAAATAAGTCTATTGGCTAGAACTTTAGAGAAAATTTTATACAGAACATTGTATAAACGAATGGGGCGATATTCTGGAACCAATTCGGGGTTTTTTGTTTTAGGGATAAGGGTGATAAAGGTATGGTTTAGGGGTGAGGGAGAGTACCTGAATTGAGCCAAGATAAAACTGAGCTTGTAACATCATTGTCCACTTAGCCCTAAAAGTGCTGATAGAATAATGGAGGCATTCCATCGGGGCCTAGAGCTTTCAAAGGGGTCATTTGCTTTAGTGCTGAGACCACTTCTGATTCTAAGAATGAACCCGTAAGTGTTGCATTCATGTCTCTGCGATTACCCGTGGAATGTGATCAAGAATATCCATCTGTGTGTCCAGTTTTGAAGTGGTAAACAATTCTTTGTAATACCTGATGAAAACCGAAGCAATAAACTCTGAATTGACCTGCCAAATATTTGTTTCATCTTTAATTCCACGGATCAAGTTCCTCCTATGTCTTTTAGTTGCTCAGCAATGGAAAAATTTGGTGTTGTTGTCGCCATTTTGTAGCCACAATACTCTTGAACGTTTACACCATAGCCTTGCTTCCCTATCAAGGAGAACATTGATTTGCTCCTTAAGCTCACGGACTTTATGGTTCACCCCACTAACAATAGAATCCTTTTCAGCTTTAACCAATTGGGCTTTCTTCTTCTCCAATTCTTTCTTGACATTCCCAAAAATATTTTTGTTCCACCAAGCTAAATCTCTTCCACAAGTCTCAACCCGCTTTAATATGCACTCATCACTTGCTCCACCATGTATCGAGGACCATGAAGCTTCCACAGTTTTGAAACATCTTCCATCCGACAGCCACATCTCTTCAAATCTAAAGGGTCGCTTACGAGGTGGTGGATCAAACCCCGAAAGGTTAATTAAAAGTGGACAATGATCTAAAGAATTGCATTGGAGATGAAAAACTCTAGAACCTGGAAATTTCATGAACCAAGGATTATCTACTAAGCCTTGGTCAAGTCTTTCCCATAAGGAATGCCCATCCGTGAAATGCTTACACCAAGTGAATTGGGAACCCACATAACCAAGATCCATAAAAGCCATATTAAGATTTACAGGAGTGAATGTTTTTCCATTCGACATCTAAGTAAGAAACAACTTCTATGGTAGATCGTGCAAACATAAAACCAAATTAGATATGCAATATTGCTGTTTAAATTAATTATGCGATATTGTTGTTTTGTGTTTTAAACTATATTCATCACTCTCTTGCAAATTTCCTATGTATATATGTTCACCTTAATCCCATTCATGATTATTTGTAACCTGACAAATGTACTTTGTTTTGCATTAGCCATTGGATCTTGAGTAACTAAGTGCCGGTTTGGATTCAGCATTTTGTGGTTGTGTTTGTGCGTTTGCACGTTTTCAGCCTTCCTTCTTTTTTTTTTTTTCCTGCTGCGTTTCAGAAAGGCAGGGGACAAAATGCACAGCACCCACTGTGCGCACACTATTCACGCATTTTTTTAGTAACTTTTTATTAAAAATAAGTCCCGCAATACTATTCACATATTTAAAAATTATTTTGCTACAGTATTTTCAGTTTTCATTTTTCAGCTGTATCCAAACGGACACTAAGACTCCATTTGAGAACAGTTTATTTAGCTGAAATTGAAAACTTTTTTATGAAAATACTGTATATAGAGGTAAAAACTAGTTAAAATAATATTATAAAACCCATAAATAATATTAAAAAGTACAGTGAAACTCCTGAATAGTAGCAAAAATAAATTGAATAATAGCAAAAATAAACTAAATAGTAAAAAAAACTGACTTTTTAAGCCAATGCCAAACGCATATATAAGCTGAATAATAGCAAAAATAAGTTAAATAGTAAAAAAAGTTGGCTTTTTAACCTAATGTCAAACGCAATCTAAGATTGCGTTTGGCATTGGCTTAAAAATCTAGTTTTTTTTTTTTATTTAGTTTTTTTTTGTCACTGTTCATAAGTCCTATTGCACTTTTTAGCACTATTCATAGGTCTCACTGTACTATTTCAATTACTTTTTACCTTTATTTATAGTATTTTTGGCAAAAAGTTTCAATTTCAAATATAACCTTGTTAGCATATCACGTAAAATTTTGCTTCCTTCTTACTCTACCAGGCTCAAGTGCCAAATATCACTGACGGCTATGGCAAAGATAATGGGCGTGCTTGTCAGAATTATTTTTGAACTTATGTATAACTTTATAAAAAATTTTGTTAGATGCAGTCATATTTTTGTCCACATTGTTTTTTTAAATCCAATAAACCAATGAAAATAAGTTCTTTCAAACAAGCTGGTAAATTTTTCACTTGTCTCTTATCCACTGTTCTCATTTAGTTTGCACTTTATGCTATCTCAAACCATCCCAAAAGTCCAAAATTAAAAGTCTCATTTACCAGATAAAAATAAACAAACTATAAACCATATGGTAGTTTAGTACAAATAAAACTTTTCACTAGCACGAGTAATATTTCTCCATAATTTGGAAAGGTTTCCACCATTTATGTTATTTCTACTAGTAAGTATAAGGAAAAAAAAAATACCATGCTAATAGTTGGAAAATTCATGAACATCGTGACCAAAAAAAGAAAAGCAAAGCAAACAAATACATAAAAGTTAAGGAGGTGTTTGGTAGGGGTATTTAAATAATAGTTTTCGTTGTTTAAACAACACAATACATATTTTCACAACACTTTTTCACCCACATATATTCCCAAAAAACTTAAACGTTATTAGAACAAGATTACCAAACGGGCCCTAAATATCAGTTTCACTATATATATAATCAAAGCTAGTATGTGTTTTTGAAATACAGCTCCCTCAATCTAAAATAAAAATGAACTACTTAAGAAGGAAAAAAATTCTCCAAAAAATTGCTAATATTCTTGATATCATTACAAAACACTTCACTTCCACAATAGAGGCATAATTTAGAATAAAAATCTTCTATCCCATTTTGGGTTTTCCACTTTATGTTACACACACACTCATATATATTCTTTATAAATTAGCCAAAATTTAAAATAGAAAAAAAAAATCAAATATATGGCATATTGCAATGGGTGAATAAAGTGGAACACCCAAAATGGGACAGAGAATTTATATTCCATAATCTATGTCATTAGTTGTGAATCATAAACCTTGCAGCTTTACCAACAGCCTGAGGAAAAAAATTAAAAAGGGTGAATAAAAAAAGAAATACCATATGGAGTAAAAACAGTTTATAGAAAGGCCGAACACAGAGAGAGAGAGAGAGAGAGAGAGAGAGAGAGAGAGAGATAAGTCTATGGCACACATTGTGAATAAAAATGCAAAGGATTCTACCATGGATGGGTGTTTAAGTATGGAAACATTACAGATGCTGCCTCCATGATCACGGGAAAGCAGAAGCCGAACATGTGGGATGCTTTTCCAACTCTCTCCAAGAGCCGGCTTAGAGATACCTCCATCTCCACCCACTGTGTGATTAGTCACCTTCAAAAATCCAATCGCAGTCTTATTCCAAGGTATACTATACCCAGCTAAATCAACAATTGGAAGCTGAAAACTAAATTTTCTATTTCCAGAACCTTAACTCTCCATTTTTTATGCAACCAGTCAATGCCATGACAATTGGACTTCAATAAACTGAAAGGATGTAAGGCAATACCAGGGCAGAAATAGGCTATCCTTTCAAGTAATAGTTTTAGCAATTTATTATTATTTTTACAGGTCAAAATTAAGTTTAGGAAGGTGCCAGTCAATGAAAAGATTATATTGACAAGCTGGATAAAATACATTATTCTTTTTGCATTAACAACTGATACATTGGATCAAGGTCTTCTAGGAAGATTATGTTAAATAGAGTGGACTACAACTGTGAACAAATGAACAGTGAGAAATATATAACATGCAAATAAAGATTACTTAAACTATCTTTCGTCCTTTTTTCTGATTCTTCCCTTTCTTGTTTCTAAACCCATTCTTAAGATCACTGGCTTTTAGCCTTATCCGTAGAGTTGGATCCTATTCAAAATAATTTTTTAGCAAGGAGAAAATTGGGTTTAAATTACTGCATTGATGAATACAATTAAAGAAGCTGGGATTCTCAGTTATCGAGAAAATAAAATAATAATATAATTTTAAAACTTACCAGTACTGCAACATTATGCTCATGTGCTAATTTCTTCAACAGGTATCCAGCAGAAATCATTAACGCATGCCCTGTATTAATTGACCAATCCAGTCAATTACTAAACTAAAGCTAGTTGAACATGACAGATCCCTGACAAAGCGACATCCTAAAATGACAAGAAACAAATAATATACTTAACTTAAGAGAAACTTCTTTCTATTTAGTGCATAGAAAGACAAATAATAGAATTGAAAAAATAGAATTCCTCCTAAAGAATCAGAGAAAGAAATTAAAAAAAAAAAAAAATCAAAACAAAAACAAGAAAAAGAAATGTCTTCTCATGTCCCAATTTGGTTTTTTTTTTTTTGGGGGGGGGGGGGGGGGGGTGATATGTTATGGTTGAAAATCATAAACTCAGAGTCTATGGCAAAACAAAATGCCACTTTCTCATGAGTGTGACACAATAGGCTAGGGCTTTCAAACTGCTATGCTGGAACACAAATGGTACATTCAAGATAGTTGTAGTCTCTTTACATTCCCCCTTACCTAGAGACAAATAGTACTTTCAAAAATACTTATTTAGTTCAGGCAAACGAAAGTTTATATCCTCTCCAAGAAATCTTTATACCAAAAAAAAAAAAATAGGTACAATAAATAAGCTCTGCTCAATGGTTATTAACAAACTTGCATCATTTTATTTCAAAAATTGACTGTAATTCTAAAATGTGCAGTGTCAGAATATTTGGAATGCTTCACAAGAGTTTAAAAGGAATAAAATAAAATAAAATCTGTCAATGACTCCCCTGATAACTCAAGAAATAATGTTGGTAAAATCTGAATTAAGATTTACAATTAAGTGATTAAATGTATGATAGCTGCATCAATGTTGAAACTCGACTGAATTCTTAAAAAGTATGAAAAACTTGGCACAAAATGTTTATATTTAAAATGTAGATGAGAAAAATCATAAAATAAACAATCACTAGAAAGAAAGAGAGACGAGAGAGAGAGAGAGAGAGAGGAATATTAAAATGAAACTGCCTGAACCCAAAAACATTATATTGAATAGCTTTGCCAACACAAAGATATATTATGTACTGAACAGATAAGAGAACTTGTTAGGAACCAAAGAGTATCAATCAATTAAATCAAGCTGACGAAGTTTTGCATTCATAAAAGTAATGTTACTATTACAATTTGAGAGAAAGAGCGATTATAAAACTTTGGTGAAGGAGTATAATTTATTTCTTCAATTTATTTTTATTTTTTTTAACAGGTGACACTGATTTCCATACAAGAATGTATACCCTGGGAACCACTGCCTCCAAGGATTGGTGTAACCATTGATGACACCGAATCAACAATAAGCAACTGCACCTTACAATCTCCTCCCTGTATCTGAAACATTTTTCATATGTTTAATAATCCAAAAATGAAATTCTACCAAAATAGACCAGCCAAAGTGCTTCATGTCCGATGCAAACCTGAGATCTCAGATTGAACTCTAGCTGATGTAGCACATCAAACATTGTAAATATGTCAAACACCGATTGGCAAGATATGTTGTTCATTACCTTCTGGAGAGTTGTGTGTTTAGCCTAAAACATAATTTCAAAAGGAGAAAAATAGTTAAGACAAAAAGCTTATATTGCATGGAAGATTAAAGATAACCCCCACCCCCTCCCCACTCCCAAAAAAAAAAGTGATAATATGTTTAACCTGATCAATGGCAGGATCAGAATGCTGACAAATAAACTGTGTAACACGTTGGGGCGAAAAAGAGTTGCCTGTATCTAAGTATACAACACTGCCGATATGTTTCTTTGCAACATTTGAGGCAGCTAGTAGGCAAACCTAGACATTAACGAGAGTGGATAAGTTGTACACTAAATACAAACTGTACATTTAAAATTATGATTTAAGTGCTTATGCTATAACTAAAAGACTACCAACCAAAGTGTTTAAAGCCAAGAAATATCCATGCCACGGGAGAAGAGATACCATTGCATCATGATGTCCGGATCATATAGTAGGTTTAAGCATGCCACGACAAAACAATGACTAAAAAACCCAAATAGATTCATGAAGACATGATCCAGAGGAATTTGCATTCATCAGGAAAACTAATTGTTATCATGAATGAAGTTTTTCTTACTTGTGTTTTACCAGATGACGATGGCCCAACAAGTTCCGTTAACTGTCCCACACGCAATCCACCATGAAGTAACAAATCAATCCTAAAAGTCACACAGCCCGAAACCTTTTTTATTTTTCAATCGGGGCCGACCCAAAACATTTGATCAAGTATTCAAATAAAATCAAACTATCATTGAAGCAAAAGAATTAAGACAATGTATATGCTCAAATTACCCTTCACATCCAGTGGACAACACATTTTTATTCCTTTGAGCATCTTCCAAGAGCTCCATACCATTCAACCATGGCTGATGCTGACCATCAATGATAGAGAGGACTTGGGCAATCCCCTAATTGCTCAAAATGATCAAACAGGTTAAAAATTACCTACTTTATAATGCTATATAAAATTCTAAACCCAAAAAAAAAAAAATTGAAATGTAATCCTTGACAAAAATTTCCTGTAGAAGCTAACCTGCTTTAATCTCTCAGAGCTAGATTCTTGTTCCGCAAAAGCAGCTAATACGTAGAGGTCATGCAAGAGTAAATCCTCAACTGTAGAAGCAAAATTATAATTCATTTAAGAAGGGAAAGAGTTCAAAATTTTGTTTATATTGCTGGCATTGATTCATGGTGATTAATCTGAAACAATTGCCCTAAGCTATGTCACAATTCACAAAAGTTCAATTTATATATGCTCTATCTATAAAAGAATTAAACCCCCCAAAAACGAAAAGAAGAGGTGACCTGAGAAAATGTCGTGAGAAGCACAGAAGGACTGGAAGTTTGAGTCTAAAATGGGATACTCTTGCTCCAGAGATTTCAACGGTGCCATCTCTCTTCGCCACTCTTTTATGGTGTTTAGTTCGGATCTTCGCTGGTTTATTTTATTTAAATTTTTTAAGGTGTAAAGTAAAAGTATATTTGTGATTTAAAAAATATGTGAGATTTTAAAAAGTATCTAGCCAAATAAATAATGCCTAATTAAAAATATGTTAACTCTCTCTGTTAAATAAAATATATATATATATATATATATATAACATTCTTAATAATAAATTTAAAAACTTGATTCTTCAATTCTTACCCTATTCTTTATTTATTTTTATTAAAAAGATCATCAATTAAAAATGAGGTGACTTTAACCTCATGTTTAGTAGTTGGAGATGGAATAAAAAGGATGCAAAATAAAGGGAAGAAATCATGACTCATGAGTGGAAACTCCCATTCCAACACAATGACTAAATTGCCCCCAAATTTTAATTCTTAGCTATTATTTCCTTTTTTTTTCTCGTCTAATCTTAAAGTTTTAATGAAGTGTTAATTGATGATAATTAAATTTAATTATGTCAAAAGCTTTCCAGTTGAGTTTTTTTATTTTTTATTTTTGGCAACTAAATGTTATTTACCGTACATATTATAAGCCTACAATTCAAAAAAAAAGGGGGGGAAAAGAACAAGCCGAAAGAATTACACTTCTCACATTTCCACTACAAACTTAAAACACTTTTTTTTTTTCAATTGTGCTTTTATTTTCTGACAAACTTTATTATTTTTTTCTATTTTTCGAATGCCTTTTGGAATTCAAAACATATAAAATGAAAAAGATTAAAAAAAAGAGGAAAAATATATATTTTTAAACATTTTTAATAAGAGAGAGAAGGAAATTTCATAAACTTGGGCGGCTTAATAAGCTTGCAACTAAACGGGTTGGTCTTCTTCTCTTCTCTTATGCTTTTTGTTTTTATATTCTAACATGATTTCCCGTTCTATGTTTCCCACAAGCCTTCCCATTTGATTTTGAGACAAAATGAAGTTGTGTTTAAATTTTATTAAGTTTTGCATGCCAAGAATTTTGATATTTGCCCATTTACTTTTTTGTTGGAACTTGGAAGATTTTTTTTTTTTCCTTGGAGTTTTGTTAATTATAGACCATGTCGAATGATCATTGTGATTAGATAGAATTGGACCTGTCATTTCTTTGCCATTTCTCTAAATTGATGTTTTTCTTAGAATAAATATTTTTGAATAATTTGTACAGTTACCAATGGAGCAAGAGCAATGGAGCATTTGTAGAGTTACAAGAAATATGGGAGACATAAGCTGAGAGAGTTTGGAAAAAGATCAGGATCTTTGTTTGAACTCTAACCCACCAACTGAATGGAAAAAGGTGGTGGATTCGGGTTTGAACAAATGGAAATGGAGTAGTCTACAAGCTGTTATTAGTAAGCTGACATGGGGAGCTACTATACAGTCTGCCATATTTGGATTCAAAGAAACAAAACTGTCCAAGGTGAACAAGTCAAGTCTGAAGAAATTTTTGTCTAGTGACTCTAGTCTGTAGTCCTTCATATGAGAGATAAAGTAAAAGCGCATGTAGCTACTAAAGAAAGGTCATGTTACTGGTAATTCCATTTCTGTTCTGTATACTTGGGAATTGAATTGTAGTTGCAGTGTTCTTAGTCAGTTAGTTGTAGCTGTGTTTTGTTTCGTTGTGTCCATAACTGAGATTGTGTACCGATAGGCCAAAAATAAATAAATAAAGAGAATTCTTTTTCTTCTTTTCTTTTTATAATCAATCTCTCTCGTTTTTTATTTTTTATTTTATTTTATTGCAATGATCACCTTTAATGCTTTTAACAAATTCAATGATTTGCAAAATTTGGAACTTTCTAAATTTTCTTTTAGAGTCTCTACACGTGCACTTGTGTGAAGAGGCTAGCATATATTATATGTAGATTATACACATACATTCAGCTAGTAGAAATGCAGAGGGTGTCAATTGCGTTATGTTGAATTCATCATTTTTTTTTTTTGGATGATTTTAATGTTCCTTAGCTTACATTATCATTAATGATGATTTTTACTTTTTTTTTTAACAAAAATTAGTCTTGCCTCTCACACCAGCCCTTGGTGCTTTTCTTACCAGGTACAATCAATTAATTGAGTCAGGTGGATTCTAACTTAAAAGTTGGACCTGTGAGACTCTTCTGCTCTACCAACTGCAATTCTAGGGCTTTCAAAGCTGAATTGAGAGAACAATCCAAACCAAGCAACTGGTCTCACTGGTACTAAGTCTCAGTAAGCTTTTAGTCATGGACAGGACAATCCTCACCTCTGATAAATAGTCCAACTCATCCCCATTGAACCCTCCTTCCCGGATAATTTGCCATGTGTATGTTCCTCCCCAAACTGTTTTTTTTTTTTCTTTTTCTTTTTTTATATAAAAAATGTTATAGCTTGAATTTTTTATTCAAATGCAATTAGCATATCGGTATTAGTTTTGGTGCATAGTGAAGTATATGCTAAAGTTAAACAAATCCTATTTTTATATGCATATGCTCTATAAACTATCTGTTACCACTGCTTATGCATGACATACGTTTGTATGGCCTACTTATATTGAATTATATCATGCTCCTACTGTATTTGTAATGTTTGAAGTTTTTATATTTAATTTGAGGTTATTGAGTAGTTCATTATATCTATTCATCATTCTCTCTCCCGGTAGGTGCCAGAAGCAATTTTCACAATATACATGCCCGCGTTGCAATTCACGATACTGCTTCCTCCAGTGCTACAGGGTAAGTGGAATTTGCTTCTCCCTATTTTTGTAATTATGTTTTTTGTATATTCTGTGTTGAAGGCATGAGGTTTGATTTTGGTTGATGTTCTTTGAAAATTACTTCCTGTTCTTTTGAAAGCAAAAGTTACATGTATTTTAATTTGCAAGAGCAAGTAGTGTTTTCTATATGCTTACTTTGATTTATGAATTTTTGCAGTTGCCTGAGAAAAAAGAAAAAAAAAAGAGGGGGTTGGTGAGATCTTGATTCTATTGCTTACTTTGAATGTAGCTTAACAAATAACAAGTGTGTTCTAGTGCATTCTAGTTTCTATGCCAAGCTTGTATCATTTGAAGATTCTTCATAAGTTTTTCTTTTCTTTGTTTGGAGGACATTGTTGGTGTTTTGTTTTATTGTTTAATTGTAGTATATATATTTTTGACAGTCACATAGTTTCCGATGTACTGAGTCTTTCATGCGAGAGAATGTAGCTAAGGAACTTTGGCAGATGCGGCCTAATGATGAAACTAAACGGATAATGCTAGATACACTGAAACGATTCCATTTGGAAAATTAAGCATGGAAGAGGATGGTATGTTACCTCTTTTTTTTTCTTTGAGACTGTTGGGTTGTCACTAATTGTCAGATAGAATATTTTAGACATAAAATCTATTTCAAAATTCATTTTATAAAGCACCCTTTGACGTGTTAGGGTAAAAAAATCAAAGTAAAAAACAAAGCTAAATTGCCTACATTCTGCCATACCAGCCATGTTGTGGGTGAAGCAAATTGGCTAATTGGGGTGGCAGAGATTTGTGTATAGTAAAGGGAGGTGGAGTCTGTGACCAAGCACCCAAAGTTGAAGCAGTGTTGGTCTACAATCAAAGTTCTTTAAAAAATATATAAATAAAAAATAAAAACAAAAACCTTGATTGAGAACACAGCTGCAAGTTAAAGTTGATAATCATTAGATTTTTTTTTTCTCCCTTCTCTTTTGTGGTCCAGGTTAGTGCTGCTGCAGCACAACTGTATTGAGGCGTGCTTACTGCCAAAAAACCTGAACCAGGCCCAAAATTGCACTGCAAGTCCTAGGGATGTTGTAGAATCAAAAGCTTAGAAATCATTTATAGCACTTTTATTGAACTACTGAGAATAATGCTTTAAAATTGATAAAATGCTATGCATGCAATGTATGAGATGATGATTTATAGCAGTGCTACTTTTTGTAGTGTTTTTGAATTGAACTTTCACAAAAATGTGTTCTATATCAGACAAAGCCCCTGATCAACATTTGAAATAGCAGTTTCAGTAGGATTCTAAAAGGTGCTTATTTCAACTTAGTAGTGCTTTCAACAAACTGTTTGAAGTAGGGGTTTTATCATTGATACAAGGACTTGGGTCTGCAAAAGCTTTTCTGGTCATATGGGTTGATTATGCTAGGTTTTTTTAAACTTTATTTTCAGCTCAATGACATATACAAATTATCTGGTGACTAGAGTTAAACAGAAAGAAATATGCATTACAATGAAATGAGCATCCAGAATCAACGACATATACAAATTATTTGGTGACTAGAGTTAAATGGAAAGATAAACCATATTAACAAGTCTACAACCATAAACAAAACACAAAGGACAACAAAAGCCCTACAGCTAACACTAAGTTTATTGAGGCGAATAAGAAACTAGAAAAATTAAGCTAGGTTTTTTTATCAATTTGGTGGAGGGAAGAAATGGCATCAGAAATTCAGAAGTCCTTCTTGAGTGGTTTTTCTGTAATGGCATCCACATCAAATGCGGCCTGGAGCACCTGAGGAGATAGAGCCTTCCACACTGAAGTCCTTCCAGCTAAGTGGGTGAATATTGGACTGCCACAGAAAAACATAATCATTCATGAGCCATGGAACTTATACAGCTAAGGTTCTTGATAAAGAATCAATTATTGCACCAAGATAATGATAATACACAATATCCTTGATAAAGAATTAATTGTGTCTAATACTAGCAGATCAATTAACCAGGAGAACCAAAAGCTAAACAAGCCCACAAAAAATTCGATTAGATATAAAACAATAGCCTAAAACAAATGCAAGCTAAGAATGTGGAAGTCTTACTTGGGGGTGGTGATGATAGAGAACCACTCCATACCATCAGGAGCTGCAATCTTCGAAACAACAAAAAACCTTGGCACAATGAGCAAATTACCTGCCTTAACAGTTGTTTCCAAGACCCTGTGGCCATCAACACCAACAACCTGAAGACAGCCACTACCCCTAATAACATAAGTCACCTGCAATGCTGAGTCACAAGAAAATCCAGGAGAGCACATAGCACTCCCAACCAACCTAACAAGGTCAGCTCCAAGCCCAACTTCACCAACCAAAGGAAGGTTATTAGTGTTCAAGACCACAACCCTTCCACCTTTCTTAATGTCCACGTCTAATGGAGCCTCCTCACAATTCAATGCCATACCCTCTCGATGTTCTTTCTTTGGTTGAGGCCTTTTAAAGTTCCCATGAAGCTGGACAATTCCATTGCCTGATTGCTTTCCCACAAGGTCCTTAACAAAATTATCATCCAAGTCCCATGCTCGACTTACAAACTCAGTAGTGAACCCTGTGAAGATTCCATTGGAACCCGTTAGGAAAAAATCAGTGAATTCCCCAGATTTGTGAGCTTTTGAAGTATCTCCCATGAACAGAAAAACTAACTCAGTGTCCTCCTTGTTGTACCACCATGTAACAACACCAAAAGGAAGGGCAATGGCATCACCTTCTCTTCGGATTCAGGAAGGACAATTCCAGCTACACCAGTTTCTATACAAAGAAAAATCAATGAGCACTAAGTTAACATAGAGGTAAACCACAATTGCAATACAAAGATATTACATGATACTACACAATGATTGCTGACAGAATTTGGTTCATATGTAGACAATATGTTCAGCAAAATTACAAATTAATTACATCAGAGAAGAAAATTACTAGATGTTTAATCATCTGCTACATGCATAATAGCACAATACTACCTTTTCAAATACAACCTGGTATAAAAGCATATTTCCTTCCAATGTTTGTAGGCTATAAAGGCCTACAAATTTATTCTTCCATAATAAGTTGAACAACCTAATTACTTTTTTATATATATATTCTTTAAATTCAATTAAGAAACCAACCTCAAGTGAAAACACTAGAAAAAAAAGTTTGGATAAAATTTAGAAAAAAAAAAAATATATATATATATATATATATATATATATATATATATATATATATATGACAAAGATAGAGCAATAACGAAAACAGAATATCATAATACATTAAAACATGCCATCGATGACTTGAGTGCACCTAGTCCATGATGGACGCCACGAAACTAGTACAACTTTGGGCTCTCTGCTAAAACATAGAATATTTATACAACAGAATCCAAAATTTCTAATGATACACCAAAAGAACTAAAAACTCAGATTTGTGTGAAAACACAAGAGTTTGTTAGACTCTAAATAAAAATTACGGCTAGATTGCTTTTCCTCTAACTTAAACTAAGTGCAGAATAAGAGTAAATAAGCGCAAACAATCGATACAATTACCCTAAGCCATATTCATACAATATCAACAATAAAAGATAAGCTTAAAGAGTAGAGAAGAGAGATGCAAACACAAGATAACACGGCAATGTGTTATCGAAGAGAAAACCGAAAAACTCAATGAAAAACCTCTCCGCCGCCTTCCAAGTAAATCAATCCACTAGAAAATAAGTTGAAATACACGAATAACAAAATACCCTCCAAGCCTAATCTATCCAATGTACTTAAGCCCTCCAAGCTCCTGCTACCAACTGGCTTCTTGGAACCTTGTCTTCTCTAGCTTTTTCGGATCCAGCCATTCAACCCGATTGCATCCGCCAATGAATAGCTCCTTCCAATGCTTCCCAGCAACACCAAAATCTCACTTAACACTCAGATTGGGTGTGGTAAGTGTTTGGCTATCAACCTCTCATGGATTTTAGAGATGAAGATGTAGGAGTAGAGGAAAACCACAAGAAAATGTGTAAATGATTATGGGTATAACAATTTCTAATTCTCAAGAGTATTTTCTAGGATTTTCTCTTTGAAAAACACTCCTTACAATATGTGGATAATAAGGGTATATATAGTGTGAGTAAAGATTTAGTAAAACAAAACATGACAAATTAATCAAACAGAATGTTTTGCAAGTATTTCGCTGGAAGGCTTTACCCACGAGACACTCACGAAAACTCCAAGCTGGCATGACTCTTCGCATTCCAGTCATGTGCTCTACACGTGGCTCTTTTGCGGGATAGCTTCTCGCAAGGCACTCGCGAAATCCACTTCTTCATCATTTTAAGCTGGAGTCTTCACACTCTCTCACACTCATCCCTTACAATTAAAAACCCACATAAATACAAGGAAATTATTGAAGAAATTATAATCAAATTTGGTACGGAATTAAAGCCAACATAAAATAGTTGTAAATTACAACTTTACACCTTTTATAGATAAACTAGAGAATTTTTAATGCTCTCTTGCAGCTGTAGCTCAATGAAAGTTTTGTAGCATTTGCTAATACAATATTTTAAAATCTCTGCATTTGTGTGCATAAATTATCTTCTTAAGTTCTTTGTTTTTTTATCATTTGAGTGATATCACAAGGGAAGATGATAAATTTTGAAATTGTTGTTTCTTTTTCTGAAAAAATCTTGAAATGAGAAGAAACTCTTTTTAACATACCTACAACCTACCATAGTACTCCTACCCCTATCCTTGTAAAAGAAAAAGGTTTATCTCTTGACCCTGAAAATCTCACATTGATAAAGGTAGTCCCTCAAAGCGAGGGAAAAAAAAAATCAAGGTTTTGAGATCAATAACTTATTTTTCTTGATAGACTATGATTGTAAGTTGTAATTTATTGTTTAATTATTGATGTTGCTATTCAATTTAATAAATGTCCACATAGATTCTTGAAGAGGAAATATTTGTTGGATCCTTTCATTTCTCTTTTTCATCATGAAAAATCTCAATAAAATGGAATCATTTTAAAATTACAACCACTTGATATTTAGAATTCGGTTCCACCCAAATTGCATACCCAATTCGATAACTTATTAATTTGTGCATTGTGAGTGGTGAACACTTGCAAGCACTACTTTTCGTTTATAACTCATAGTCACACAAATCAACAAATTATGAAATTGGGTGTGTTGTAGCATTGCCTCAAATTGGTTGTGCCGTAGTATTGATGAAGCAATATTTGGGGCAATACAATCCATTTCATGATTCAAGTGGTCTCTTCTTGTGGCATATAAATAACCTGACCTTCTCAAGACTTTGTTGCATATAGATAACCTGACTTTTGTTGGAAAATATGGCTAAATAAACAAGTTTTGATTCAACAATACAAACCCTAAAAATTTAGCAATGACAAAAATAAATAGATAGAGTTAGAAAGATCTCACAAACTATAGAATCACGCAAAATGCGTTGTCTTTAAAGATTGATTCGTGCCACCCGGAGTAGAACTTAGTGTGAATGGCTCTCTTGGCCGAACAACCCCCAAGATTAAATTATAGTAATTTCTTCAAGTTGATCATACACTCAATCAAGAAGAACTAGGAACAACCCTACTTGCCTTTCCTTTTCTTAAAAAAATGAAGCTGAAATTTCTGTGCAGCAAAAAAAAAAAAAAAAAAAACAGAGCAACTGGAGAAGAAGAGAGAAAATGCATGTGTTGAATAGTGTGATTTTTAGGGTTTATAAGCTATATGATGTGAGGGCTGAGGGCTGCACCAACGGCTACTGTGCATGCCAACGGGCTGAATGTTTAATGCCCAACAGGCATAACCAAAAGAAAGTGAGAGGAATGAGGCCCAAGAGAGATATAGACAAGCTTACGCCCAACCCAAACCCAACTCTAACCCTTAGCCCATTATCTTTCAATCTACCACTTATAAGGTTCTATGGTTTATTAACCTACATAAGAACACATCTCTAACCAATGTGGGACACAAGCATAGTTTAAAAGTTTGAAACACACGTACTCCAACAACTTCTCAAGACTTGCCCCATCAGAGTGAAAGACTATTTGATTATGATGTTATAGTATATGCCTATAATATTCTTCCTTGCCTTTAGATTGGTTTCAGTGTCAGGTTTTTGGGTGGATGAATTGTTTGATTTGCGCATCAAAGAATCTTATCCACTATGATCAGTAGTACTTCATTGTTTTGGTCTAGTTACTAGAGCTCCATGCCCTTAAGCATTATAAATTTTTATTTGAAGATATTGGAGTTTTTTTTTTTTTTAGAGAAAATGATGGTAAACCTTGCTATACATTGGGAAAGGGGAAGGATGACCAAACAATAGCCTTCTCATTCTCTTTTGCAACACCAGCAAAAATTAAAAGCAAAAAAATTACATCTTAAAGGGGTAGCAACAAAGAATCTAAAAGATCAATTTATTTCCGCAATTTCAAAACATCTGGCACATAGAACTTCAAACTTTCTGAATAACTGCAATAAATTTTATAAACTAAATATGCATAAAATCCAACCAAGTTAATGCAATTAAAAAAAAAAACTAAATCATGATCTTTGATTGAAATTAGAAAAGGCGCTGCTTTGAATAGGCCGATGTTGTTAGATAGATGGAAACAATATGGGAAAAAAATTTGTCTTCCCGTTAATACAAATCATCGTCGGTTTCAATGACTATGTGAACTACTTCAAATTAGGAGTTGATTTGAAATAATTTCTTTCTGTAGGATAGGAGGACCATCTAACCATCGTCTTGTTGTACTGAATAATTTCTCCAAATTAAAGAATCAACGGTGCTTATTAAAGCCCAGTTTGGACCCTCGTTCACCAGCCAATGCAAAACCAAATCAAATTCGTTAAGTTGTGAATTTTCATCATTCTAGACTTCCACAACCTTAAAAAAGTAACCAAACCAATTTTTCCATGAGCTTTTTTGGTGACCAGAATTAAATGCATTAATATGAAACGAACATCCAGAATCAAAACTCTATTAACAAGTCTACAACCAGGGCCATAGGCTCAGCTATACAAATTATTTGGTGACTAGAATTAAATGGAAAGAGTTCTGCATTAAAATGAAATGAACATCCAGATTCAAAACCATATTAACAAGTCTACAACCATAAACCCAAGACAACGAAAGCCCTATTTATTGAGGCGATTAAGAAGCTAGCAAAACAAAGCCAGTTTTTTGATCAATTCAATAGAGGACTAGCAAAACTAAGCTAGTTCTTTTATCAAATCAATTCGGTGGAGGGAAGAAAATGGCATCAGAATTCCTCTTTGAGCGGAAAAGTTTTTCTGTATTGGCATCCACATCAAATGCGGCCTGGAGCACCTGAGGAGATAGAGCCTTCCACACTGAAGTCCTTCCAGCTAAGTGGGTGAATATTGGACTGCCACAGAAAAACAAAATCATTCGTGAGTCATGAAACTTCTAAGCTAAGTTCTTGATAAAGAATCAATTGTTGCACTAAGATAATGACAATACACAATAGGCTTGATAAAGAATTAATTGTGTCTAGTACAAGCAGATCAATTAACCAAGAGAACCCAATAAAAACAAGCACACAAAAAATTTGATTAGATATATAACAATAGCCTAAAACAAATGCAACAATGTGGCTAAGAATGTGAAAAAAGTCTTACTTGGGGGTGGTGATGATAGAGAACCATTCCAAACCATCAGGAGCTGCAATCTTCGAAACAACAAAAAACCTTGGCACAATGAGCAAATTACCTGCCTTAACAGTTGTTTCCAAGACCCTGTGGCCATCAACACCAACAACCTGAAGACGGCCACTACCCCTAATAATATAAGTCACCTGCAATGCTGAGTCACAAGAAAATCCAGGAGAGCACATAGCACTCCCATCCAACCTGACAAGGTCAGCTCCAAGCCCAACTTCACCAACCAAAGGAAGGTTATTAGTGTTCAACACCACAACCCTTCCACCTTTCTTAATGTCCACGTCTAATGGAGCCTCCTCACAATTCAATGCCATACCCTCTCGATGTTCCTTCTTTGGTTCGGGCATTTTAAAGTTCCCATGAAGCTGGACAATTCCACTGCCTGGTTGCTTTCCAACAAGGGCCTTAACAATATTCTCATCCAAGTCCCATGCTCGACTCACAAACTCGGTAGTAAACCCTGTAAAGATCCCATTGGTTCCCGTTAGGAAAAAATCAGTGAACTCTCCAGATTTGTGAGCTTTTGAGGTATCTCCCATGAACAGAACAACTAGCTCAGTGTCCTCTTTGTTGTACCACCATGTAACAACACCAAAAGGGAGGGCAATGGCATCACCCTTCTTAATTGCAAGGACCTTCTCTTCTGATTCGGGAAGGACAATTCCAGCTACACCAGTTCCTATACAAAATGGAAGAAAAATCAATGAGCACTAAGTTAACATAAAGGTAGACCACAATTGCAATACAAAGATATTACACAATAATTGCTGACAGAATTTGGTTCATACTCTTACCATTACTCTGTAAAAAAAAGTTATGTAGACAATAATATGCTCAACAAAATTACTAATTAACTATATCAGAAAAGAAAACTAATGAATGTTCCTGATGTTACATGGAATAGCACCATACTACTTTTTCCAAAGACCAAGTTATCAAATCATATTTACAAACTGGTCCAAAAGCATTGTTCATTCCAACATTTAAACGCCTAAAAAATTTTCTTCCATAACAATTCGAACAACCCGATTTCTTTTTCTTTTTTTTCCTTTTCTTTTAATCCAATTAAAAAACCAATCTCCAGAAAGAAAAAAAAAACACCCAAAAAAATAAGGTTCGGATCTAGTTTAGAATAAAAATTAAGAATACGACAATAGATGGAGCAATAAAAGCCATAACAAAAAACAGAATATCATAATAGAGTATAAAACAAGCAATCGATGATTTGATGAGTCCACCAAGCACATGATGGTTACCACTAAACTAGAACAACTTTAGGCTGTCTATTATTAAATTGAATACCCCAAATTTTAATTTCACAGATTCATCTAACAGAATAAAAAAATTAAAAAGTAAATTCCAGTAAAATTTTATTCTACAAATTGCATAGCCAAACAAAAGCCCATCCATTAAATATATTAATTATCACATATAAAAAAAATTAAAAAGAAAAAACGAATCATCAAAAGATCAAAAGTATCTAGCAACAACAACAACAGAACATGCAATATATTTTGATCCGAAAATAAAACTTAAAACCCACAAACGCAGACATGCTTAAAAAGACAAAAATCTATAAATTTAAAAATAAAAAAAAAATCAGATAACAATTATGTGTATAAATTTACCTTGGAGAACATAGGCAACCTTGGCAGAATCAGAGTAACGAGGAAGAGCAAAACCGTTCTTCTCCAGGGCCAACTTGGCTGCACCAATATTTCCTTCACGCAGCATGGGAAGCTCAGATGGAGACCATGCATAGTATGACCCACCATTGCCTCCGTACACCTTCCTAGCCAACTTTGGAGAAAGATCAAGCTCCATAATTTTCAATCTTTGTTCTTTTCTCTTAAATAAAAATACCAAAGTATCTTTCTTGCTTTCTGTGCGTTAAAAGAGAGTAAGAAAGGACGTATATATATATAAAGAGAGCAGTGAGGATTGAGAAGAGAGACTTTGTTAGATAAGTATTGTTTCAAAAGATTCTACTAGATAAGACTGAAGTAGTAGTAGTTAACTGCAACTGATTTTCCTACTGTTTGTTATTATACGCTTTGTGATTAAAAAGCACGAAAACTGTGGGCTGAGGTGTGCTGAATAAAAATCCTACTCGTATGACACGTGATTTGCGTGTGCAATCATGCTCTTTTATTTTATTTTATTTATTTTAGTTTAGAATTATAATGTTTAAAAGTGGTGTATAAATAATTGTGTGTATTTTTTTATTTAAAAAAGATATAAGGTACCATGGAATAATATTTACGAGAAATGATATACTCACAATATACTCACAATATTTTTATAACAAATTTTAAGTAGCATGTTATTACTGGTTGTTATTATTTTGACAAAAAAATAATGTTATTCAAATTTGAACCAATGACATCTAATTACTTGTGATTTATTATAAATGTGGATGTACCACCTCTCAATGTTTAAAAATGAAATAGAGATAGTGTCTTAAATTTTAGGCCAGATATAGAAGATAAAGGAGAAAGCCCAAAACTTAGCAACATTAAATTACTATTTTATCCAGTTATTTAATTCAAAATTATTTAACTAAAAGAGAAAGTATCTTAGAGAGTTTAAGAATTTGTGTGAGGATATTTTAGTATGAAAAATGTTGAAAACTAAACCGGGGATCTTATTATTAATAGTATAGAATAGATACTCCTTGTAATAATAAGTCATGTATTTGAACTTTTGTTTTCTTTTATATTTTGGTTATTTTATAATTAAAAAAATAAATAAAAAATGTGTTCTATTGTGATTGGGTGGAGTTTGTAATGAGGAGCGTTGGTACAGAAGATACTGAACACATTATATTTTTCGCAATTTATTAAGATGATCAACACATCATGCTTCTGATGATATTAGTTTTATATGACTTACCAAAAACACCACATTTACCAATCACAATGTGCCAATTCTTTCATCGTTGCAAAAAATATTTATGTAACAATATTTATATTTCTCGAATTATAAAATGTGAAAAGTGTAAAATGGGTTGCACCAATTAAGCGTCAACATATATATAATAGAATGAAGGGTTTGTACTTTGTACAATTAAAGCAAATATCAATTTTTCCAATATTAGAACCTTTTTCTATCTCATTTGTGTGTATTTGTTTATCCAAAAAATAAAAAAAATCATTATCCATACCTTTGTTTGACAGCATTTATCCATACCTAAGTTTTGTCATAAATCATTATCTAACTTAGATTTTATATTAGAATTGGAAGGTTTTTTAGGTGCATTGCAATAAATTTTAAAGTTAGAATGGATAAAATTTGTAAGATATATTTAATTCGGGACTCGTTGTTTTAAGCACTTAGTATTTCGATTCTAATTTTTTTTTTTTTTAAAGGCACTTCGTATTTCACTCCAAAAAGATTTGGTTGTTATTTGTGATCACGAAAATATGTGAAAAAATAGTTAGTTAGTTGAATATCATAAATTAATATCCAACTTAGATTTTATTTCAGAATTGATCAAGTTTGTTTAGGTGCTATGGATAAAATTTGTAAGATATATGTTGGGACTTGTTGTATTAATCCCATCGTATTTCAATCCAAATAGATTTGGTTGTTATTTGTGATCACGAAAATAAGTGAAAATGGTTAGTTAGTTGAATATCAAATCCTCTCCATATACATTTTTTTTATTAATTTCAATAATTAAATTTCTTTTAAATTTTATGGGTTTAATTTTTTATTATTATTCACTACAGGTAATTTGTAGAAGGAAGTAATACAATCTTATGTCTACCAGACTATCACATTCCTTTTTAGCATAGGTCACCTTTAAGGCTTTAATGTAGCCACATGTGACTTGTCTATCATTGTAACACTCATCTTACTTAAATTTAATTTAATTGCTTCTAAAGTGAAATTGATGAATTATTTAATTTATTTTGAATGTGATATTATTTTATATTATGATATCTACAAATAAAATAAGTAAAAGAAGATATAACGTGTAGAGTTATTTTGTGGATTATTTATATTTAACTTTTAGACTCCTTATCAGTTAAGGAAAAAGACAAGAGATTAAAACCTATTTGGATTAGGAGTTTAAGTATTATTGGAATCCTTTAGAGTTCTAGCCTATCTAAACAACCATAATTTGAGTTAAATTGGGAATTTAAGAACTTGGAAGCTTATTTAAGTTTTATGGGCTTCTTGGAGGCTAAAGAGATAAGTTTTAGTGGATTTTAAATTTCAGCCCAAATAGGAAAAGTTAATTCCAATCCAAGTAGGAAATGTATTTAATGTGTAAAACTGAATTTATTTAAGAGTACTAATTGGAGTGGGGTTGGTCTTCCTAGATTGAATTGGAGTGTTATTATATATATATATACACACACTGGGTCTTTTTAAGTCAGCCACATGAAAGATAGAGAAAGACGGTGAGATTCTGAAGAAAGAAAAAAAAGTCAGTGCTTATTGTGTAAAGGTTTAGGACCAGAGAATTAGGGTTTCTCTACACTAAAAAGAATAGAATAACATGGTACTACTAGAGTAGCCAACAAGTTAATATTATGCTAAGGTAAACATATAATACATACTTTTTTGGAATCATTAAGCACATCTTTGACTTAGGATTCATCATCGCATAATCGCATAGTCACGTGAAAATCTTAGAAATTATATTGATATATTCAAGGGAAAATAAGCTATCATGGAAGTATCTAATAAACGTACATTAGTTTATTGATTTTGAAAGAGATCTAATATATATGTGTAGTATCACCATTCTTTATGAGTAAAGCCTATATAGACATTTGTTAGGTGGTGTTCAATGGTATATATATAGGTATTGCAGATTGTTGTATTAGGGATTACACTACAATTATATAAAATATGGTATAGACATGATGTATATTAGAAAGCTATGCTAAATCTAATATTGCAAAAATCTTCACAATGGCTAAGGAAAAATTTTATAAGAGGACTTTTTAATTATTCGAAACCTGCCCTCATTGAGACATTTGATCCTTAATTAGGTTCTAATTGATATCATTCCGGACAATTGAAGTGAAGCTTGATTTAACAACTAGAGATAAGTGGACTTTTGAACATGACATTTCTCAAGATGTGTGTGTGTGTGTGTGTGTGTGTGTATTTGCAAAAGTGAAGTTTCAAAATCTTATATCATTGTCAATGCATTATACAAACCATAATTTTATTACTTTGAAGCTACTATAATTTGAGAAAATATTCATTATATGATATATGATTGGTATTGACAATATTATAATAAAGTAAGAATGTTTTTGAACAGTCAGCTAGACAATCTGCAACCTTTGCCAACACAGGGTTTAAGTGTTGGTCTTTAGCTAAAGTAGTGTTATTGTGGTGTGGTACATTGATATCATTTGCTCTTTGGAGCCTTGGAGCTAGTGTTGCCTCTTTGAGGTTAGTGTTATTGTTTCCCATGGGATTCACATACCGAGTGTTTAGCAGTTTATGTCTTTGTCTGGCTAATGTTTAATATTTTTCATATAAAATTATTGTTTTATTGTTATTGGCCTTTTATAAGTGGAAAAACTGTTTATTTCTATATTATATTGTTTCTACCTATTTAGTGTATTTTGGCCAATTATAGTGGTTACCATTTTATTTACTAAGTATAGTGCTATAGTTAAATGGTTTCTTCCTGACAGTTTTACCAAAGTATATTATATTACTATTAAAACTATTTGTAAATTTTTTGTAAAGCTTATATTTTTTTAATGGTATTATTATTTTGTTTTGAGAGACATCCTCATGTTATGTAGTCTCTTATTGAGTTTCTAGCTTACCCCCTTTTTTCCACTCTTTCAGATTAGAGCAGTAGAATCTCTATTGGTAGTAGATAATTAGAGCCATAGATTAAAGACTCTTTTTGGAGCTATGTTAGTTGATGGACTATTTTATTATGTTTTCTTAGGATAGTGAGTTTAGTATTCTTGAAACTATTTGAGATTGTATTTGGAAATTTTATTGTTAAAGTTTTAGTTTGTTGGATTTTATAAGAAAGACTTGATAGTTTGATTCTTATTTGTGGGTATTTAATTATGCTATCTTCCATTATAATAAATGTTGATTATTTATAAGACAGGTCATGTATCTAAATCCTTAGTATAAGTTTGGAGTGTTACAATCACATCCCTTTTTAGCTTAGGTCACCTTAATGTTAGCTTGTGACTTATGACTAACTATTGGGATGATTTGCTTGGTTTACCAATTATCACTACCCTCATAGTAAAATTCTAATGTATTTATGTCATTGCTAGGATTTATTTATTTATAGCACTGCGTACTATTGGCGCAATGGTCACTTCATAAGTATAAATGCTTGTAGAGTGTAAAGGGTAAGGATTGAGGTTCAAGTCTCCTCTCCAGTAGGACTGTAAATGAACCAAGCCAATCATGAATAACTCGGACTCAGCTCGATAAAAAGTTTGTTTATGTTTGTTTGTTTATAAAGAAGCCAAGCTTGAGTCTTAATTTTAGACTCGTTTAATAAACTAGCCGAGCCCAAACAAAAAAATTTGTTCACGAACAAACTTATGAACTATTAGGCTTGATACACAACAATTCAAGTATAGACTCATTTATAAGTTTATATATGTTAGCTAAATATACTCATTACACATATCTTAATAATGACATGGCCAACATGAGACCACTACCTATATTACTTTAATTTTTTCCTTCCCTTTAAACTGATCAGGAACAACTTTAGACTATAGTTACATTTAAAAATAAATAAATAATTAAGTAGGCCACATATAATCATTCACTATCAATTATTTAAAGTAAAGTTATAAAACATGTTAGTATTTTCTCATTCATAATAGTTACAAATAAGTATTTTTCTAGTCCTTCATCATCTGATGTGAATGTAAAAATTGTATTTTGAATAATTGCTGAAGCTATAAATAAGGAATGATTAACCTGAATGTAAAAATTGTATTTTGAATAATTGTTGAAGCTATAAATAAGGAATGATGAATGAATGAATTTAATTATGTAAATTATTAATTTGAATAATAGCTAATCATAAGCAAAAGTAGGTGCATGATAAAATGAGTATACTATTTTCATTTTCTTTTTTTCTAATTTTAGAGATTTAAGCATTTAATAATATAATTTTTTTAGATCTCAAGCTCAAAAACTTGATCTGAGCTTGAGTTTGAGCTTGATATTAAGCTTGAGTTTGGCTGGACTAATTATTCAAGCCAAGTCAAGGCAAGCTCAAACTTTTGGCTTTCCCACGAGTTCAAGCACAAACACTATTTTTAAGCTTTTCACAAGTTCAAGCCAAGCTCAAACTTTTGATTTTTCCTGACGAGCCAAGCTTGAACATGTACTACTCGACAAAGCTCAGCTCGTTTACGGTCTACTTTCCAGTATAAAAAATGATTTTTTATTTTTGGTTAAAAAAAAAAAGGATATATTTATTTATATTTTCTTTGCTTTCATGTCATTGCTTGGATTGGTAATACTATTTTGATCAAAACACCTTCAAAATCCAACGCGTACTCTGCCGTCTGTCCTGCCTCTTGTGAGCACTTAAATGTCGGTCTAGTCAATAACAAAATTAATTCAAAATTGGGATTTTTTTTTTTCCCTTTTTGAGAATAAAAAATAGGGATTTGATACTCATATCGACTCAGCATGGGATTCCATGGCTTTATAGTTTATACTCATTAAACTCATATAAATATTTTATTTTTTGGGTAAGCGATTGCTTGGCTTTAAACCAAATGGCTATAAGAATCTATAGAAAGCATAATATATGAGACAGCTAAAATGATTCCATTAATTCATCAAGAAAGCATAATATGAGCTTTGCTGGCTGCATGCATTTTCACATTGATATACACACCGTATAATAGTATTCAAATATGATGTCATATAGCTCAAACACTTTCAGATATACATGACAAAAAATATTTATGTATATTAAATTAAAAGGGAACCCAAACCTTTTTAATTTTATGTATTTGGGTCTAACAAAAGGGAACCAGATTACCACATTGTACAAAAGGGGGTAAAGGTGTGGGTTAATATGTCTTACGGTATATATTCCTTGATAAAATAGACAAAAGATTTCACCTAAGAAAAAGACGGAAAATATAAAACCTGGAATAGGATGTTATTTAATAATCATAATTTGAGAAAAACACTAACTACATTCTTACTCTATTTCGATTTCTATATATTTATTACAGATTTAATGTCGGATTTGCCAATTCAACACACTTCAGAGTCCAATTCTACACACAAATTCACATAATTTACAAATGAACTTTGTTGTGTATCAACCCTTAACTTCCAACATCCTTAATGCATGTGACCTTAGATTCAATGAAGAACCATTTTCGTTGCAAAATTAAAGAGGAAAAAGGTGGAGGAAGAAAATCGCAAGAGCCCAAGATGGGCAAGCCTAGGTCTAAAGCCACATCCCATGGCCAACTTGAAGGCATTCTGCCAAAGCTTTAATTTGATTGGTGAAGCAAAGTCCCCAAGCATGGTTCTTTGGTTGACGGTCAAAACAACCGAGTAATCGAGTATGATCCAATTACCTCTAGAATGAGAGGTAGTATTACATGCATCCGATGTATGGTAAATTTTTTCCTAGAATAGCCAAACCTCCAAGGCTCCAACTTAAAGCAATCCATATCAGACCAAACCTAATTTTATCTACATAAAAAGGAAGGGAGATTGACAACCAATCTTATCTACCTAGAAAAGAAGGTATGGAAAATGATACCTCCTTTGACAGTTTGACATCCCTCATCTAGTATTAATTAAGGTTCAATAACCTTTATTAGAATTTAATGCAGAGTGAACGAACTATTTTCCCTAACAACTATAGAAGGCACCAACACCTTCAAACCTAATGAGGGGATGGTGTATTGTCCGAACCTAAGCCTCTTGATTACATAGAGAAATATATGCTCTCCATCATCGTAGTCTATAATTTTGCTTGAGCTTATTATGTAAATTTCTTCATTAATTAACTTGACCTTCGGAACCTATCCAAAAGAAAAAACCTTGACCTTCAGAATGGCCGACCTACCCCATTTGTTGGTCTCTGTCCTAGGCCTAGCTAATGAGTAACATTTTATCTTCTTGCATACTCTTGCATGGCGAATCATTGGACATTCGACCTCTATGATTGTCAAATCAGTACTACAGTTTCGTGTTTCACTCCACCTACCTACAAGTATATGTGTGTGTATATTTGACACATAAAAAATCATCGCATTTGCAGATAACACATAAGCTAGAAAGTAGAAATTCTATAGTATCTACGTCAATTCATGATTGCACTACCTCCACTAGAAATTAAAGCAATTCGTCTTTCACTCAAATGTGATCACTTAATATGAAGATGAAGGTTACGTATAAAAAACAGTGTCGTGCTTCCTTGGCCAATAAGACCCCGGTGAGGTTGAAACTTTAAAATTCAAGAGAGGAAAAGGGATGCAAACGACATGTAGCTCTCAAAGATAGAGCTACAAGGCATATACTTTTCCTCTCTGACATATGTGGCATCTTAGTTTTAAGGATATAAAAGTATATACTAGTTTTGTTTTGTTTTGTTTTGTTTGGTGGCTTTTCTTTGTTTTGTTTTGATTTAGTCAATAGTCACAGTATCTTCTTTCCTTCTGTGATGTCTGTTATGTTATTTCTCTTCGGTTTGAAGAACTAGCAGTATCTGATGGTACGACACTAGACCACAAAGTGCAAGTTTTCGAAGCATGGAATCCAACTGAGCCATTACCACTTTGAGGAATTAGAGAACTTAATTTATTCTCCACATTAAAAAAAAAAAATGGAGAATATTAATTGATCATGATCAGAGGCTGATATGATGAGAGAACACTGCATGTATCGTGTGGCTCCCCGGAGAAAAGGCTGGAAAAATAGCAAAATAGAGACAAATGTGTGGCTGCTGGGATTCGAGCCCAGGTCTCCACGGCCACAACGTGGAATTCTTACCACTAAACTACAGCCACTTTGTTGTCAATTGTTTGGAAGCTTAATATTTCTACATACATTTGTGTTCCACATGACTCACTACTTTTTATTTCTAGAACATATTTTTCGTACTTTGGCATATTGAAGCAACAGATATTGTTTTTCAGCTAATTGTAAAATAAAGATACTTATGGCAGAAATTGGTTTACAATTTTAATTTTTTGTAAATGGTTTTGCTTCTCACTCAAAACTTATCAATCGAACCTCCACTGCATACCCCTCACTATCATCCTTGGTCTCCAATGGCCAACCATTGTCACCGGGGGCTTGTGGCTGCCAACACCCCCTGTCCTCGATCACTATTTTTTTATCTAAAATTTTCTCTTTTTATATTATATATATGCTTGGGAGATGAGAAAATGTAAGAAAGTAGTAGAAAATATATTTTCTAAAACTCTTTCGAGAACATAAAAAAACACGGGAAAATATTTTTCAGGGTATTTTCAGGAATGCAACCAAACATTTAAAAATAATTTCTTTTCTAGAAAAAATTTTCTTAGAACCAAACACAACTTAAGGGTAAAACTTAATGCCTTAAGTGCAATACATTAAGTTCCCCAATTAAATTCAAATAGTTCAATGCATCGATTAGTAATCTCAAAATCCAATAAATTGACATTAACCAATAAAATAAAAATAGTGTTATCTTTTTCAATAATAATTAAATTCAAAACAACTAAGTGTTTGAATCTAATTCGAGAACCTAATGTACTACATCTAATATTACTATATATATTAGATCTACCCAATATCTAATACTCTGCCACTTATTATATTCAATGTCAGAGAAGTCATATTTTTAACATTTGCAAATTAAAATGAATCAAGCTCAACCTTATTTTCTTTTCTTTTTTTTCCCCTCCTATTTTGAGTTATATGTAAAGATACAAGTCGTCCTTCAAAAAAAAAAAAAAGTAAATATACAAGATGGTTATCAAATACCTTATAAAATTGACTTTTTAAACAGTTGTGATATTTAAAATAGCAGATATGATTCTTCTGTTAAACTTCTATTGCTTCTTTTGGTTAAAAAAATAATCACATGCATATCACGTCAGCCAAAACATGTGCACAGTAACTAATTCCCGCTTAAAACATGATTTTGTGGCATTTTCCGTCCAATTAAAGCAACAGAAATCTAACAAAAGAGTCAGTTGTGTTATTCTAAATAGCTAAGGTTGCATGGTTAATGAGCTGATTGCTAAGACCTTAGAGCCTTTCTGGTAGACTTTCTAAGGTCGACTATAACATTGTATGGTCAATGAACTGAAAGCCAATAACTTAAATGGCACATCCTCCTTCAATAGCAATTAGATGGAGGATATGGATTTAGGATCAACAAAATTAGTGAATAACTTATGAATTGAAATGAGAGAGAGAGAGAGAGAGAGAGAGTTAATTGGTTAATTTTGATTATGTAACAATGCCTTAAATATCATTATATTGTTGGTATTTTTTATACCGGTACCAAAACATATCTTATGTAAAGAAACCCCAAGTTTTGCACCCCATTAAAATATAGGGTGGGTACTAACCAATATAAGGTGCATCGATCAATAATGGCTTTACTTACTAGTTAATTGACGATTTTAAAAAATAAATAACAATATTAAGATTCTCAAGGATATTCTTCTCAAAAAAAGATTCTCGAGGATATTATATGAACAAATTACATTTATATAATGAGTTTAGCCCAATTATGATTGATTCTCAAAAAAAAAAAATTACAAAGATACAAATTAAGCATATTAAAAAAAATCGGAATTGTGACTCAGGCACATTTTAAAACATTGTTATTATATGACTATGATTATATAATTGCAGGCTTAACAATTAATTACTGTCATATAATTGCACTTGTTTTATTTAAGCTATGAGTTTGTTTAAGGGAGTTTTATAAATGAGTTGATTAGCTAGTTTTGTTGATCTGCAGTCTCACCAAGGTAGACTTCAAAAAAAAAAATGTGGCGATTTTATTGAATAAAGTAAAATTACATAGTAGTATAAGATCCAAGTCCAAAACAAAGGCCTTAAGAAAGATGGATAGTCCTCCATCCACACTTGTTCACCTTCCTATGAGGAGGCAAGCATAATTGGGCTAAACTCTTTGCTGATTTGTTAGTATTTGTAACTTCTAGCCAAATCTCCCAACCTCTAAAGTCTAAACCCAGTCAAACAAAACCAAAGATTTACCTCTATGTTACCAGTTAGGCAGTTACCCCAGCTTGACAAAGATTCAGTTTTGTCTGTTAAAACCAGTTTGTGCTATTTTAAATAGTCTTCAAAGATGACAATATGAGTACCCAGATACCAACATCCAACGTCAACTACATCATGCGGCATTGCGTTAACACTGAGTTTTGCGCAATCCTTGTTCTACAAAAAGGGGTTACTCATTATCAAAGACCCCTCTCTTAGGAAGAATAATTGGTTTCTAAAAAACAGAGGTCACATCCTAATAATTGTTTTCTATATTAAAATTGATAAAATTTTACTTTAGATGGATTGAATTAGTCCTTTTATTAATTGAAAATGAGATGTTAAAGAAATTTAATTAATAATTTTGTATATCAAGAATAGAGAAATATTTAAATACGATATTAAGATACAAAATTACTAATTAAATATAAACAATTTCCTACTTAAAATAATCGCTTTAAAACTTAAATTGTATTGAGTTGACCTTGCTCATTACAGCCAATACTTTGGTCTTCATAATCAAGTAGAGTGCAATTTCACCGATGTTGATTTAGATTTTACATAACCCATTAAATTTATATAACCCAAAAATAGCTATATAAAATTACATTTTCAATTTTACATTTGAGGGGTGGTTTAACCCTAAATATAAAACTGCTACAAATTAAATTAGGGTTTCTTTAGTTTCAAATCAAAACTTGACAATATTTAAGATTAGATCCCTTACTTTTAAATTTGTCAATTAAAATCCTAGATTTATGAATTCGTTTCAATTTAAAACATCTGTTCAACTTCGTTACTCATTTCCGTTAGACAAGGTAATAACAAAATAGAGAAAAGTTAGAAACTATTTATTAAACATGCCTATTTCACTTAGGACTTACTCATAAATCATTTAGCAATCAATGAGTAAATAGAGTATAATGATTAGAGAGAAAGCTCAAGTTAGAGTGGAAAAGTTAAAAGAATCTTTTATGTCAGAAAAATCAAAGTTAGTTATTGAGGTGAAACGCCAAATTTTATTATTTTTTGTTTCATTTTTCTTAATCCTCCATTCACCATAATTTTATTAACCCTAAATATAAAAACTGTTACAAATCAAATCTAGGGTTTCTTTAATTTCACATCAAAACTAGACAATATTTAAGATTAAATCCCTTAATTTGAAATTTGTCAATTAAAATTCCAAATTTATGAATTCATTTCAATTTAAAACATATGTTCAACTTCGTTACTCATTTTTGTTAGTCTGGGCTCTAACAAAATAGAGAAAAGCTAGAAACTGTTTATCAAACCTGCCTATTTCACTTAGGACTTACTCATAAATCATTAAGCAATCAACGAGTAAATAGAGTATAATGATTAGAGAGAAAGCTCAAGTTAGAGGGGAAAAGTCAGAAAAATCTTTTATGTCAGAAAATCAAAGTTAGTTATTTAGGTGAAGCGCCAAATTTTATTAATGGTATTTCATTTTTCTTTAATCCTCTGTTGGCCATAATTTTATTAACCCTAAATATAAAACTATTACAAATCAAATCTAGGGTTTCTTTAGTTTCAAATCAAAACTGGACAATATTTAAGATTAGATCCATTATTTTAAATTTGTCAATTAAAATCCCAAATTTATGAGTTCATTTCAATTTAAAACATCTGTTCAACTTCGTTATTCATTTCCATTAGTCTGGGCAATAACAATATAGAGAAAAGCTAGAAGCCGTTTATCAAACCTGCCTATTTCACTTAGGACTTACTCATAAATCATTAAGCAATCAATGAGTAAACAGAGTATAATGATCAGATAGAAAGCTCAACTTAGAGTGGAGAAGTTAAAAGAATCTTTTATGTCAGAAAATCAAAGTTAGTTATTCATGTGAAACACCAAATTTTATTATTAACTGTATTTCATTTTTCTTTACTCCTCTGTTGGCCATAATTTTATTAACCTAAATATAAAATTATTACAAATCAAACCTAGGGTTTCTTTAGTTTCAAATCAAAACTAGACAATATTTAAGATCAGATCCCCTATTTTAATTTTGTCAACTAAAATCTCAAATTTATTAGTTCATTTCAATTTAAAACATCTGTTCAACTTCGTTATTCATTTCCATTAGTCTCGACAATAACAAATTAGAGAAAAGCTAAAAGCTGTTTATCAAACCTGCCTATTTCACTTAAGACTTACCCATAAATCATTTAGCAATCAATGAGTAAATAGAGTAAACGATTGGAGAGAGAGCTCAAGTTAGAGTGGGAAAGTTAAAAGAATATTTTATGTTAGAAAATCAAAACCAGTTATTCAAGTGAAACACCAAATTTAATTAACGGTATTTCATTTTTCTTTACTCCTCTATTGGCCATAATAATGAAGATGGACAAAAAAATTAAATTGAAACGGTTTTATAAGTTTAAGACTTTAATCAACAAAATTATGAACTTAAAAAAGCTAATTCCAAACTGATTAGAAACTCTAGACTCTAGAGGTCCTATTTATGTTATTTTCCAAACAGAGAAACTCAACACGCTAGTACAATACACAATTGGCAAAACTCACTCTACATTATCCGAAAACAAACAGGGCCTACAGCTAAAAATCCCATTTTGCACTGGTCCCTGTTTGTTTACAGACACCTTGACCAACGAACATTAGTCATTGACTTATAACCCCCCACTGCACACCAGCAACAATAAACCAGCACCAAATTAAAACGGCAAAAAAAGAAAAAAGAAAAAAAGTGTTAAGCGGAGAGCGTACAATATAAATATTAACGTAGTCTTCAATCATACAAATTGTACTGTACTCGTCAAGAAATTCACACTAAATCGACGTGTGTGTGTGTGTTGTGCATTAACCCCCAAAATACCCGCGAATTTCATTTTTGTGTTTCTCTCTCTTCTCTCTGCTCTCTCTCTCTCGCTTCGCTTCTTTGCTCTCGCTCTTCAATCTCCAAACTCATATCCCACACGAACCGTACGGCTCTCAGGTCGGCTTTCTATAGCTTCAATTTCTCACAGTTATTGTGTTTATTCAAGCTCTATATATATATATATATATATAAAATTTTTTTATTGTTTTTGTTTTCAGAAATTTGTTTGCTTTGTTTTTGTTTGTTTGTTTGTGTTATTTCTGTACTGTACGGCGCGCAGACTTGTCTCCGCAACTCACTCTGCTTTGCACTAAATCTAGGGTTTTTTTTGGTTATAGTCTGCGTGTTTCTAGAATATACATATTTTTACTTAATTTTGAGTTCTATTTGGTTGTGTTTGTTTGAATATGAGTGTGTTATTATTGGACTGTGTATTACCGAATTCGCATATGCAAGTACATTTCGTTAGTTAAATTAGCTGTTTTTGGACTAATTTTGACAATTTGGGTACAAAATGATATACAGTGTTTATGGTTATTTTCGGTGTTTCCTATTCTTTGTACTTCTTGTCTGATTTGTGATATTTTCGCATAAAGGAGTATTTTTTTAATAATTTTTTTCTTACTTAAAAAAAAAAAGCAGGACAATGTTAAAAATTCAATCTTTAGAAAATGTTCGTTTTCAGAGTGTACAAGGCTTATGCTTTTTGTGAAGTCTATGAGAGAGAGAGAGAGAGAGAGAGTGTGTGTTAAATGTGTTAACCCTAATCTTTGAGTGTAATCAATTTCAATGCATTGCATCGTGCAAATATTTTTGGATCCTTCAAATGTGTGTGTGTGTGTATAATTGTGAATTTGATCTTGTAAGTGAATGTAGCAGCCAATAAGCTAGATGCATGTGTTAGGAAAGTTGTATCGAATTTGTAGTTTTATATGCTTTCCTTTTTTGTGGAGATTGATTGTGATGGAACTTATTTGTTTTGTTAATCCTTGTCCATCAAGCAATGGAAAAATTGTCTTTGAGCATGATAATTGGGCATCAGTTTTAGGGGTTTTGGTGGGCTCTCTACATGGGGAGTACATTTAGTGAGGCTTTTGGCAACACATTTCAGGGTGTTGTGTTATGATTTATGAGCATGTAAAACCCATGGTGGAGCACTAGGTGACTTTCCTAGTTGAAGACTCACTCTCACTACTAAAGAGGGTCCCATGGTTATGAGTGCGAACTCTTGGTTGTTGACATTTTTTTCCCACAATTCTGGTGCATTGGGATTCTTGTTTATGAGGATTGGGAGGTCAAAAACTTGTAATCCTTTTTTGATAAGTAAAAAAAAAAAAAAAAGGATTGTGAGCTTTCGAACCCCCAATTGCATAAACAGAAGTCCCAATGCACTGAAATTGTAGGGGGAAAAAAACCTTAGCACTGAATTTTTATTTTCAATTTTTTCTTTCCTTCCTGATAAAGCCCTACTTGGGTGAACCACGTAAGTGATAACTCCATGTGTTCTGTTTATGTTACTTTCTTCTCTTTTAAATTTTCTCTCATAGTATACTTTTCATGCTTTGTTGGTTGCCAAGCATGTGCACATGTTAGTGTCTGGACTTTGGGGATATTTTTTGTTCAGACTGTCCTTATACATTTCAGGCATGTTTGTTCAAAATGAAGTACCACAACAGTTCAATTTTGGATGGCTAGAGCATCTTTTTTGCAAACATATGATTTTTCTTAATCTAGATTGCCCCTTGCTGCAAAAATCACCAGTATGTTGTACAAAACCATTCCAATTGTTAAAAAGTAAGGTTCAATGACTATTATTGTGTCTGCTTGTTGCAAAGAATAAATGTTTGATGTCTTCTTTGCAACCAAAAGTAAACAGAGTTCTGCAGTGGTCAGTATAGTTGGAAGGAGCGAGAAATGCTTTTACAGGGTACTGTTATGTTAGCTTATATGTAAACTACTATCAATATCTAGCACTTGAAGTTGCTTCAATATATTCAAGGTCTAAGCATTTCCTGCAGTTCACATTAATAAAAATATCTTATGGCCATCAGTCTACTTAGTACTAATTTTCTACATTGTGATATTCTCCTTATGTAATCCTTTATTTTTCTTTGCTCTAGATTATTAAGGATGAGGCATGCAAAGGAAGAATCATCATGTAGTGCGACAGAAGTAAGAATAATCAACTGAAGTAGAAGTTGGTGCAAAATATTTTTTATTTTCTATTTTGTCTCCCCACTTTTCTATTCAATGTAGACAGCTGTTTTACCTCTCTTTAAAAAAAAAAAAAATCAAGTTTATTTCTGTTCTTAGGACTCAGTCTCTCTCTCTCTCTCATATTAATAAGTTCAATCTATCTGTATGAACAGGCCATTGACTTAATTTCAGCAGTGAAGGAGTTACATGGGCTTAGCTCTCAGGAACTTAATAAATTATTGAAGGACTCCGAAAATTTTACAATTCACTACCATACTGAAAAAGGATTGATGAAGGTCAGACAAAACTGTCAACACCATTGTCATTATGTGGTCCTGCTCTTACCTATCCATTGACGTGTCATATTTTATATTGTCTTATGTATCAGATTGATATGGAGAAGCTTGCAGCCTTTCTTCCTTTGCACCTTCTTGGTGTTCTTATGTCATCTGACAGAGATGAGACGCTGTTCAGATACTTGTTATGTGGTATTCGGCTCTTGCATTCCTTGTGTGATTTAGCATCTCGGCAATCTAAAGTGGAGCAGGTCACTGTTAGTAATGTCTGCCAAAGCTTCTCTTTAATTGGTTTCTGTAATATTGAACTTGTGCTTGTTTCATGTGCAGCATAGTGCATTCCACAAATTTTTATAGCTTTGTGATCAATTAGTGTATTGCAAACACTTGAAATTACATATGTGGTATAACCCGTAATGAATTTGCTATCAGAAACTTTAATTAGTTTAGTGATACATTTAGGAAAAGTGAGTGGGAGATATGGGAAGGGGTGCAGTACACATTTCCATGTTGAGGGACAGGGGTGGGGAGAGTCACTACTTAAAATTTCATTTAAAAGAATGGTCCCCCACCTATTCTTTTGTGGATTTGGAATTTGTCTTTTTGGTTATCATGGCACCTCTGAAATATATAATGTAATAACTAGTTTTTGTATTTTGGACTGAATATTCTCTAATTTCTTACTGTAGGTGTATGGCACTTCCTACAGTATTGGGAACTTTATTATTTATGTCTAAATAATTTTTTACATGATAAAGGGACATAAATGTGGATGCTTTATTTTCTATGGCGTAGTTTGCTTAAAAAATTAAAATTAAAAATAAAAACCTCAGTCTGTGCCTGTGCTCAGTTTCATAGATTTTGTTCACAGGTGGTTGCAAACTCAAAAAACGGAAGAGGAAGGTTGCAGTAGGTTGATAGGAAATGTAAAATTAGTCACTCTATCTTGAATGAATCCACTATAGATGCACGTTGGGACATCCAGCAACTTGTTTGCATCAAACCCATGATGTAGTGAAAAGTGGGCAAGGGTTAGCTTAGGCATTTCCTATCAGTGATGCACTAATTATTGCTCAAGTATAGTGAAAAATGGGCAAGAGTTCTTGCACTTTGATGAGCTGGTGTGGCTAAAGAAGTTGGTTCAAAAGAATATGACTCATACAGGCACTTAAAATATATGGTCTTTAATAAGAAAACTAATGGAAATAGTAGATACAATGACTAGGAGGAGAATAGACATCTTCAAGAGATTGAGTGATTAGTGAGAAATCTAGAGAGATTGAACATTCAGGATATAAATTATGGTATACACAAAAAAATAAAATAGATATCAGGTAGGAATAATCATATATAATTTTTTTTATTTTATAATTCGACAGTTGGGGGGATGGGGGATTTGAACCCTAAATTTCTCTTTTGGAAACTTCAAGAGGTGCCAACCAGTTGAGCTACAAGGCACTTGACTAATCATAGATAAATTTCTTAGAAGAGAAGTTGAGGTTAGGAGGATAAGGGATTGAATTATGTTAATAAAACTTGTCTTAGGAGAAGAGACAATTAACATAATAGTACACGCTTCTCAAATAGGATTGGAAGAATCTGTCGAGTAAAATCTTTGGGAAGATATGGATGAATTGATTCATGGGTTGCCAAAAGATTTTCATTGGAGGAGACTTGAATGGTCATGTCAGAAAAGATAGTATGGGGTTTTGAAAGAGTTCATGGAAGCTAGGGATAGAGAATAATAAATGAATTAGGAGATGCTATTATAGGCATTGCAACAACTTATGATTTGATATTAACGAACATTTGGTTCAAGGAGAGAGAGAACAAATTTAAGCACCTTCAAAAGTGGGACAGACATTAGTCTAATAGATATCATCATTATTTGAAAAGTGAATTGTAAATATTGTAAAGATTGTAAGGTGATACCAGGAGAGAGTGAAACCATTAACATAGGTTGGAGATACGAAATATTTGTATTCAAAGATGGAAAAGAAGAGGCATTGGTAGGGGTGTCCGTGAGTAGGTTGGAGTTGGGTTTAGGGTAAAATTGTTGGCCAAAACAACTAAAATAGGTCTAAGGAAGCTGGAAGTGCTGCTGAATGTCAATACACGGTTTGTCAACCTGTTTGGTGAGTACAAATCTCTGGTTAATTCAGTTGAACCTGTGGGCTAAGGAAAATTCTCCGTAGTTGATCTGGGATTTTTGAGGTGGAGGGCATCACTATCTAGTGAACAATGGATTTGGTAGAGATCTCAAGATCTTTGCTAGATCTTATTGAGATCTCAAGCTCTCTGTCAAAGGGGAACAACGGTGATCAGGGAAGGATAGAGGTTTGGAGATGTCAGACGGGTTGGGTTTTGTTGGATTTCCAACAATGAAACCTGACACTCAACCCGATCATATCGGGTTTGGTTGGATTTAACTCACTGCCGACCGCCAGGTTTGTTAAAATTTGCAAAATACCTGCCAGGTCGGACTGGTTCAAGTGGGTGAAGGCAGGTTGTTTGGGTGTCTCTGATGTTTGCCACCTCTTGTTATTAGACAAAAAAAACCGAAGGATTAGGTGGTGGGATTTGAAGAGGGATAAACAAGATGTGTTTAAAGATAAAATGATCAAAGAAGGCAAGTGGAATACGATGAAGATGTTGATAAGTTGCGGAACAAAATGACTAATTGTCCTAAAAGAGTGGCTAAAGATGTACTTGGAGAATCTAAAGAATGTGGGTGATTGACTAAGGAGTCTTGATGGTGGAATAAGGAGGTCTAATGATCAATTATATTAGAGAGAGAGAGAGAGAGAGAGCCTACCTAAAGTAGAGTCGCTGCCACTTATGAAATTTATAAAGTGGCGAAGAAGGAAGCAAAAAAAGGAAGTACAAGAGGCTAAATGTGAGGCTAAATGTAAGGCTTAAATGAATTATATGGAAAGTTGAGGATGAATTATGGAGAAAAGAATATTTATATACTCATGGATTGGTGGATTGGTGTTTGCCTTGAAGTAGCTATTCACATTGAAATTAGTTTGCACCAGTAAAAAGTTCCTATTACCCTTAGTGAAATCCATTGCCTGCATCTCTCTCTTTCCAATAGTTTTGGATTTTTTAGAAACTATTGAAGATTCTGGGTAGTATAAGAGGGTAAACTACGTTTTTCTCCTGCTTTTTGTATTACAGATTTTGCTAGATGATGTAAAAGTGTCAGAACAGCTGCTTGACTTGGTGTTTTATTTGCTGATTGTTCTTGGTGGATATAAACAGGTGCTCCTTAATCCTTACCCTTGAGTTCTGTCTTCCAGACTCCTTATCTTTACTGAGACTTGATTCCATAATGCAGGAAAACCATAATTTTGGTCTTATTCCCCTTGTTCATTCAGCACTTGTGGCAAGCAGTCTACATCTATTAACAGGATGCATAGCTTCACAGTGGCAAGATCTTGTTCATGTATTGCTTGCGCACCCTAAGGTACAATTTAGACCATGTCCATTTGGGAACATCTTATTTAGCTTTTTGCTAAAAATGTGCTAAAGTATATTTGTGCTTTTGAAAAAGTGAGAAAAAGTGAGATTTTAAAAATCTGTACATAAAAGCTAAAAGCTAAAAGTTGAGCTTATAAGCTCTAGCCAAACAGACACCAAATGATTTGTTTAAGTTGCTATTTTCAGAAAGAGGGTTCAGTTGGACTATTTAGGTAGTCTTTCTCTAACCTTAGCTGTTTGCATGTTCTTGGTTCTTTGCTGGTTTAAGTTTTACTTTTCTATTAGTAAGAAAAATATTTTCAAATCAGTTTATGGCAATGATCCTCTAATTGCTAAATATTTTTCTTCTCTAAGTTATAAAGTTCTTCAGGCTGACATAATTTCTGTGCGACTGATCATGAATCTTTCTGTGTCAGGTTGACATATTTATGGATGCAGCTTTTGGAGCAGTCCTCACTGCCATTGGGTTTCTTGAGATCCAGCTGTCAGCACACCATATTGATTTTCGTAGTCTGACTGTTGAACGAATGGTTAACTTTTTATGCCAGCAATGTGAAGCCTCTTTACAGTATCTTCAGTCATTGTGCCAACAAAAGATGTTTAGGGAGCGCCTACTTAGGAATAAGGTTTACCAACTTGAGCCGTTTTCTTTTCTCTTTATGTTTGGAGCAAGTCATGTGCTAGGAAGTGTGTCACCTATGTTAGCTGTAAGTTATGGGGGGCAGTAGAAAAATAAGAAAACAATTAAGATGGGACTAGTTTAGTTTGTGGCCAAACTGGAAGCACTATGCTCTGGAACTATATTATTAAAAATATACATGATCTTAACTGCATTTGTATGTGGGTCAAGAGCTAAGGTACATAGTGGGGAGGAGATTTAAATAGTCAAAATCTTCATTTGGCAGACATAAATGTAATCGCAACAGTGATGAAACAATGTTTAAGATCATCTTAGTACGTCAATATTTTCATGGAGGATTTTCTTGAAATATCACTGTAGAGGTTTAGGTCCCATTTTAGTAATGTTCAGGTCCCATTTTAGTAATGTTCATTTGCTTCCTGAAATAATTCATGGTTTTCATTATTTTGATAAAGTAGCTGGTATTGATACTATTTCAGGAACTATGTGGAAAGGGTGGAGTTCTTTTTCTGGCTCGAGCCATCTTGAAGTTAAATGTACCACCTTTTACAGGGTCCTCCAGAATTGTGGCTGCTCTCTCTAGGATGAAAGCTAAAATCCTATCAATTGTGAGTCTCATTGAAGAAAGTCCACTGTTAACATTTACTTGGAGGTTAAGTTGCTTTAGAATCTACTGCAGTTTTCTATTGTTCTAGTCACTAACTCCCTTTATCTCAGCTGTTGAGTCTCTGTGAAGCAGAAAGCATTTCTTACCTGGATGAGGTTGCCAGCTCGCCAGAAAGCTTAAATTTGGCTAAGTCTGTTGCATTAGAGGTTAGTTTGCTTTAATGATCAAAGAATGGCCCTCTCTTAGACCATAGCCGATTTAAAGCTTTTCTTCTTTAAAACTCTATCGGATTGGATGTCTATAGTCAGAAGTCATTCTATTATTTCAGTCTATGATTTGATGGATGCTTGTAATTTATGTATTTGATTGTTTTGGTCCCTTGCTGTATAGTTCCTGTATACTTGGCTGACTCACTATTATGTCTTTGAATAAAATTTTCTTTAATTAAAAAAAAAAAAAAATCAAAGAATGGGCCTCTCTTAGACCATAGCATTTGCTCATACAGCTTGTTGGCTTGTTCTGCAGAGCAAGACCTTTTTAACTGTTTTTTCCTAGGATCTAATGCCCCAAAAATCTTCTAACAATATGATGGTCAGCTAATTCTGTATACTTCTCTTCTAGTCCCATTTTCACAATTCTCTGGGCACTTATCTCAATTGGTGGATATTGGTCTTATTGAGTGCCCAGCAAAAGAAATGACTATATGAGGTAGAGATCAAATTCTGTGTGAATCCCTTGGGAGCTCTCATTGACAGTTGGTCTGCAAAATGCATTTTTGCTATAAGTGCTATTATACTTTGTAAATCTTCATGATTAGCCCCCTGGAATTCTACACTCTATTGGGTATACTACGTGTGCTTTTACTGTCAAGCTGCTCACCATTGATAAAATTTCCATGTTGTAGGTTCTTGAGCTGTTGAAGACAGCACTTGGTAGAGATCCCAAACATCTTACTTCTTGTTCCGATAGAAGTTACCCAACGGGGTTTTTGCAACTCAATGCAATGCGCCTAGCTGATATCTTCTCCGATGATTCTAATTTTCGATCTTACATTACAATACACTTTGTAAGCCTTATTGAAACTCAATGTCAAGATACAAATTCCCCCTCACCTCCCCCTCCCCCTCCCCCTTCTCGTTCAATTAAAATTAAAAGACATGCTTTAGTTCCATGATTATACCTATCAAGAAAAACTGCAGGGACTGTTTTAAGACTAATACACTTTTATATATTCTAAGAAGAAAGAAGATATCATTTCTGATTCCTTAAAAAAATTTAATTTGCATGATATTGAATTGCTGTTATTTGTTGTTAACAGTTGAAAAGTCATTGTTTTGTCTACATGTAATTCTTTATGGATACAGTGCACATATCCAAGTATTTTCCATCCGAGTATGTCTTGATGAGGTTTGTGACCATGTTTTTTGTGTTTTACTCCAGACTAAAGTTCTGACTGCAATATTTTCACTCCCTCATGGAGATTTTTTATCCAGTTGGTGTTCTTCTAATCTCCCAATGAGGGAAGAAGATGGTAGTCTTGAGTATGATTTATTTGCAGCAGCTGGATGGGTTTTGGATAAACTTTCACCATTGGACTTATCAAATGGGACAAATTTGGAATTTACTCCACTTACAAATAACATGCCCCAGACTTCCTATGAACATCAGAGAACATCATTATTTGTCAAAGTAATTGCAAACCTCCATTGTTTTGTTCCTACCATCTGTGAAGGTTGATTCTCTATCAATGATTATGTAAATTTCATGACAAGTTTGATCAGTTCTCAGCAGTTTTTCCTGATTATACTAATCAAGTTTTCTATTTTAATCCACAGAGCAGGAGAGGAACCTCTTCCTTCTCAAGTTTTTGGAGTGCTTGCAAATGGACCTATCTAAATCATTACCTGAATTTTCCATTAATTCTGATGCTCCAAAAGCTACAACTGTTTGCAGAAACCTCCGTAAGTATCTCTCTTCAATGATCATTTTAATGTTTTTTCATTTTGGAGGACATAATTGCTGATATTCCTGTATTCCTTATGAGTGTATTGTATTTGTAGGTTCATTGTTAAGTCATGCAGAATCTTTAATTCCCAACTTTTTGAATGAGGAAGATGTCCAGCTTTTAAGGTGATTACCTCTAGCACTTTCCCTCTCTTCCTTGATCCTTCTTTTTGCTAGATTTGTGTAGAATTGCCTGAAAACTTTTGGATAGCTACAACAATGGTTTATCATGTATAATTTTCAATGCAACATGGTTAGCAGCACCTTACATAATATAGTCTAAATAAGAGTAGCCTCAGTTGATCATCTCTATAGCCTTCTGGCCTAGCAACCAAAGACCAAACACTTTCCACCACAATGCCGTGATGGATAAGCACCAAATCACTATTTTTTTTTCCCTTCTAATATGCATGTGGGTTCCACACCTCATGCTAAGATGTTTTAGGGATGGTTTTACTCAAGCCTAAAGCTTTGGCTTCTGTTGTAGAAAAGTAAAATGAATCCTTGTGTATAAATAACAATGTTTAGGATCAATTCAGGAGTGGGCTGAGTTTCCTTAACTAAGTTTTCAAGTTGCTTTTTTGAATCATCTTCAAGTTGTGTAGATGTTTCAACTTGTTTTTCTGGCTGTCTAGGATTTGTTGCATGCTTTTCTGACTCTTGAGATTGCTGTATCAGATCCACTACTTGTTCCTCTGGTTGTCAGCATCATGTTCTGCCTTTCGATCTTCCCTTTGTGGCACTTTAGCTATATGATTTAGAGTTTCTGCTGGCTGCTCCTGCTGTATAGTCTTTTTTGCATGCAATCTTGGCTGTTCAGCATTATCTTTAGGCTTGATATTTGTACATTTCTTCAAATTTTACAAACATCTCAAACCGAAGAGCTGTTTCTATAGCATCATCAAGATCTTCTAAGTACACATGAGACATCACTTTTTTAATTTCATACCTCAACCTACTCCAGCCATAATAAATAAATCCATATATTTACTTGGCATAATGAATCACCTGCATATGAACTTGCTCAAGCATATATACAAACGATTAAGAACAGAATGTTGAGTTGTTGAATAATTTCTTCACCAAGGACCCAGAAACATCCTACCATCTATTTTTTTTTTTTTTTGATAAGTAAGAGTGATATATAAATATAAACGAAAGGCTACTCTATGCATGAAAAACATAGAGCAAACCTAGAAAAACAAGAGGAAGAAAGCAGAAAAACTACAAAAGAGAAAGGGAGCTAAAAAAGAAGGGAGAGAGTCACTAGTTGTGAGTCCTCAAGCCCTAGACCAATCGAAAAGAGTCCCACTAAAAGAAGCAAGCAACTGATCACCGGTGCTATCCAAATCCTCAAAAGTCCGCTAATTCCGCTCATTCCAAACACACCATAGGATGACCAACAAAACTAAATTCCAAATCTGAGACGAGTGCTTCTCCAACCAATTCCACCATCCAAAAAGCAAATCTGGGATCGATCTAAGAATAACCCAAGACAAGCCAAAAGTTCTAAAGACAAAGCTCCATAACCGATAAGCCATCTCACAATGAAGAAGTAAGTGATCTACCGTCTCTCCACATTGGCGGCACATAATGCACCAATCCACAAAATCCAATCTCCTCAATCTCAAGTTATCACCCGTTAGGATCTTGTGCGTCCCAAAATAGGGTTGCTGGGCCTCGAAGGGAATTGGGCTCACAATCTATTTGTATAGTGGGCTTCTAGATTTCCTACCACGGGTGGTGTTATGCTCGGCAGGCCTGTATAAGGGACCCCCCTTCCCTTGTTTCTCACTATCTCTCCCCTCTCTTCCTTGGGAAAATTTGATATTGCTCTCTCCCTAGTCTTTTCTCTCTGAAATTGCCAACCTCCTTAACTGATTCTTCTTTGTCTATTTATAGCCAAACTTAGTGGAACGGTCATGATTATTCTCCTGATGGGTGAAGGGAGGGGTCCAATACTATTACCCCTAAGTGGGGGTTTAGTTGGATTGGGAGAAAATGAGTGGCATTAGAACTGGCTCCACCGCTGGGTTTGATGCTCGGCAAGGGCGTTCCCTAGGTAGTGGAAGGGAGGTCCAACACCGTTTCATCTAAGTGGATGTTTGGTGGCGAGAAGGAGAAAATGATAGTGGCGTTGGGACCAACCCCGTAGTTAAGTCCGTGCTCGGCCGGACACGTCCCAGGCTGCTTTGAGCACTCCTAGATCGAACCTCTTGGACAGCATGCGCGTTACTGCGTGTGGTCGGCGCGAGGCTTTTGCAAGAGTTAGTCCTTTCGGGCCTTAGGGCGATTGGGCTTGACAAGGGGGTATGACCCGTACAATAGCCCCCCCTTGATTCATGCTTTGCTTCAGGTGATGAATCAAGGATCCCAGTCAAGTTGTAGTGATGGGTTCCCGCGGACGTATATTCTTGGCACCCGGCCAAGGCAATCGTCTCAGCGGTTTTCTCGAGAATGGCGTTGTATCAGATCGTCATGTCAGTAATTAATATTTGGTAGTTGGCGAACCGCCCGACGGTTCGTGAACCGTGCCCACGCGTGTGGGGGGTTACCCAAGAAAATGATTTGGGAGGGTTATTTTTCCCGCCTCTGGCCTCATTAAACGTTTCAAGGGCCTATAAGAAGCCCATCCTGGACTCCTTCTCCACTTTTTGTGTCTCTATCACTCCCATCCCCTCCTTTGCCGAGCATTCTTCTTTTGCGCTAAAAAACCTCCTCAGTTCTCCACTCTCTAGAGCCCACAAGTAAGTTCTTTCTACCTCACTTAACTTTTCGATTTTCTTCCATATCATTTTATAGTAATGGGATTATCTCACCTACTTACCCCTGGGGCTGCCTTGGCCAGTTTTAGAGAGACCTTTGGCATTCCAGGGGACGTCGACGTTGTGTATTGCAACGTGGGCGACCTCGAACTTCAGAGGGCTGCTGATTCGAACGCAGCGTTTTTCCCGCTGATGTCGATACTCGAGGGTGGGGTTAGGTTCCCTGTAGATCCTCTTGTCATAGGTACCCTAGGGTTTTATGGTCTATGCTCCGACCAGTTTCCCCCCAACTTTTATAGGGTTGTTAGTTGTGTCGTCCGGTTAAACCACATGTTCGGGCTGCAGTTGAACCAGCACGACATAAATTTCATGTATAAATTGTGCGGCAACTTCGCCTGTGGTTACTACTTGAAAACTAGAGATACCTGAGTCCGGCTCATATCCTACCTGCCTGACTCTAATAGGAACTCGGCCGGAGAGTTCATTCGGGTGCGTGGTAACTGGCACGCCAGTGAGCTTCTTTACCCGCTCTCACCGCGTGAAGTTGGTCGGTACCGGCAACCCTCCTTCGATTGTTTCTTGTACCCTTTATACATATTATATTATATTTTTCTCTTTTAGTTGATCGGTTTGTTGCCTGACTTACTGTAGAATCCAGAAGGTTCTTCCCGGACAGTTGAGTTATACATGCACATGATCTCAACTTCGTTCTTAGGTCGGAGATCTTCGTGCACGACGATGGGCAGCTTAGGGCGTCTCATTTGATCCTCGGCGTCAACCCCGTGTACACCACTTGGCAGAGCTTCGGCCAGGCGCTCTTGGTGGATAGCTCACTCTTGTCGTATATCGACGTGCGGTACAAGACCTTCCTCCCCCTTGGGCTCACCACAGGCGAGGCTCGAGGAAGCGGCCCATGCTATACAACTGCCGACGATATTGCGCCGGCGAGGGACAGCTCTGCCGAGCGAGTGTCGCAGAGTTGACGAAGGCACGAAGCGATCGGACAGCCAGAGGACGCTGCCCCCGTAGCCGAGGAACCCACTGCTGCCCCAGCAGAAAGAATGGTGAAGCATAGGGAGATGACCCTTTCCCAATTCATCCCTAGTGCCGGTCCTGTGGCTCAAACCCAGTCCCTGAGAGGAACGAGTCAAACTCCTCCCAGAGGTGAGGGCAGGAAGAGAAAAAGGGTTGCCGAGAGTAACCCTCCTATACCTGGTGATGCTTTGCCGAAGACCCCTCCCCGTGCAGCGGGTGGTTCCAGGATTTCGGAGGGGCCGGCGGCGACACCCCCTGCGGTGCAGGCAGGGACGAACGTGGCGTCCTCTTCGCGGCAGGTGGCCGGTTGGCAGCACACCTTCCAGTTGGGTGACGAGTGTTTGCCGGCGACCTCCAGCGTCCGGCTATGGGACAGGGGCGCAGGGGGGTGAGAGGCCCAAAGCTTGGCGCAGGGCCTCATGCTGCCCGAGGATGTGCACTACTATGCGCAGGGCGATGACGAGACACTGGCCACGCGACTGCTATGGCACTCTATCGCGGTAACGCTCTATCCCCCTTGGCTGTGTGTATTGCATCGAGTGTTTCTCTCTTTTCTTTTCTAATTTCGTCACTTGGTTACTATCATATCTCCAGGCCGCTCAGATGACAAGTGTTGTGACCAGGCGGCTGAAGGATGCTGCCGAGGCCCTGGAGGGGGAGAAGGCGCTGAAGGTTGTTGCTGAAGCCACGGCCAGGGAAAAGGGGGAGGCTGCCGCGGCGTCGGAGAGGAAGGCGGTGGACGCAGAGAAGGCCCGACAGGCCGCCGAAGGGAAGCTGACCTTCCTAGAGACGAAGCTCGGGGAGACCGAGCTCAAGCTAGTGATGGTGGACGGCTTGAGTCTATCCTAGGCTAATGAGATCGCCAGCCTGAAGGAGTCCCTCGAAGCCTGCAAGGAGAAGTGGTACAATGTCAGCTTCTCGGATGCTGAAAACTCCGCGGAGCCGATCATTCACCAAGCTTGGCACCATGGCTTCGGGGAGGGATGGCTAGTAGCTCTTCAGGCGGTGGGGGTGGTCGTGGACTCTCTGCTGTGGAGTACCGAGCATATCCCCTACCTGGCACCTCCTCCCCCTGCCGTTCAGAGTTGGACCGAGGCATCAGACGAGGAGGAGACTCCGAGTATGATTGACCTTGTGTGGGAAATCGATGCTCATATGGAGGCAGCCGACCCTGAGGTGTCAAGCCACATCCGCGCGGGGGCCGAAGCCGCACCAGAACAAGCCCCACTGACAGCTGTGAGCGGAACCGAGCAGCCTGTGCCTTCGCCCCCTCCAGCCGACCCTGCCGTTTGATGATTCAGCCCTTTTTTGTCCTGCTTTTTTCCTTTGTTTTATTGCCATAATTATTTTTTCTTTGCCGTTTGAAGAGCTCAAATCGTCGGGCTGTGGCGATAGAACAATTTTCCATTGTCATATATCTATAATTAATGTTTTTTAGATACCGTTGTTTCAATTTATGTCGTTTATATCGTTGTTAAATGCCATCATATCTTACTCTCTCGCTTTAGATTTGCCGAGAGCGCCCCTTTGAATCCGAGCCGTCGGGGCTTATGTTACTGGACGCCCGGCGTAAGTGAACAACTTAAATCAAATAAATTAAATAAATCCCACTCGGCAATAGGGCTAGTGTAAGGCTTTTGCCTGCTCGGTGATAGGGCTTGGACTGTATGCAGGGTCCTGTTGTTAAATAGAAAGCAGTGTAAGGTTTTCACCTGCTCGGTAATAGGGCTCAAACCGAGGGCAGGTTTCTGTCCTTGGATGATAATAGTGTAAGGTTTTCACCTGCTCGGTGATAGGGCTCGAACCGAGGGCAGGTTTCTGTCCTTGGATAAAAATAGTGTAAGGTTTTCACCTGCTCGGTGATAGGGCTCGAACCGAGGGCAGGTTTTAACCCCGCGATCCACTTTATAACCCTCGCCTGGCAATCATAACTTGAAATAAAAAAGAGACGCTGACTCAAAGTTTTCATATGAAACAGGCAGTGGTGCCCGGTTACATCAGTTTTGTATCTTTGGGGGGTATCCGGTTACTGATAAAATTTTTTCAGATTGCGCACATTCCACGGCCGGGGAAGTGGTCTTTCCTCCAAATCCTCCAGATAGTATGCCCCTGCTCCGGCAATAGCAGTCACACGGTAGGGCCCCTCCCAAGTCGGGGCTAGCTTTCCCGCGTTCGCGTCTCGCGTGTTCCCCACTACCTTTCGGAGTACTAGATCTCCCGTGGCAAACTCCCTCCTTCTGACAGCTCTATTGTATCTCCGGGCAAGCTTCTGTTGATACTTCGCTAGCCGGATGGTGGCCATATCTCGGTGCTCCTCCAGCAGGTTCAGCTCCTTAGCCATCAACTCCTCGTTCTCGTCAGAAGCGAATCTCGCAACTCGGGCGCTACATAGGTTTCCTTCAGCGGGGATGACCGCCTCCGCCCTGTAGGTTAGAGAGAACGGCGTTTCTCTGGTGGATCTCCTCGGAGTAGTTCGGTATGCCCACAGGACGCTTGGCAACTCCTCGGCCCATCTGCACTTGGCACCCTCCAATCTTTTCTTCAGGCCGCTCACTATGGCCTTGTTGGTTGCTTCCGCCTGGCCGTTACTCTGCGGATAGGCCGGCGTGGAGTATCAGTTTCGGATACCAAGGCCCTCGCAGAACTCTCGGAACGCTCTACTGTCGAACTGCAGGCCGTTGTTAGATATTAAGGACTCCGGCACGCCGAACCTTGTTATAATGTTCTTCCATATAAATCTCTTAACATCAACATCTCGGATGTTGGCCAGCGCCTCGGCCTCTACCCACTTTGTGAAGTAGTCCACCGCTACCAGCACGAACCTTCGGTTGCCCGTTGCTCGGGGAAAAGGTCCGACTATATCCAGCTCCCAGCGGGCGAACGGCCACGGGCTGCAAACTGGGTTTAAGTTCCCGGCCGGTTGGCAGATCATCGGCATGTGAACCTGACACTGTTCACATCTTTGAGCATAATCGGTGGCTTCCTTCCTCATCTGCGGCCGCCAGAAACCCTGGGTCATTGCTCGGTGCGCAAGCGAGTGGCCCTCCACGTGGCTACCGCAGACTCTCTCGTGCAGTTCGGCTAATAGCTCTTAGCCTGGTCGGGGCGTAGGCACTTCAGGTATGGCCCTTCGAATGACCTGCGATATAGCTTCCGATCAGCAGATAACCAGTATCGAGCAGCAGTTTGCCGTACTCTGGTTGCTTCCTTCTTATCTTCTGGGGTTCGATCCTCTGAAAGGAAGTCGACGATCGGATCAATCCAGCATCTCTCGGCTTTAGTGACCTGTACAATCAGTGCCCTGGCGGCAATGCTTGGCTCGGGCACCAACTCCACCCTAATTAGCTGAGGTACTTCGTTAGCTATTGATGATGCTAGAGTTGCCAAGGAATCGGCGTGCCGGTTTTGCCCCCGGGCTATCCGCTCTATCTTGACTGTCTCAAAGCTACCCATCATCTGCTTTGCTAGCTGCAGGTATTCTATCATCCGGGGATTCTTGGCCTCGAAGTTCCCCTGGACCTGACTTACCACGAGGAGGGAGTCCGAGTACACCTCCACCTCCCTTGCTCCCAGATCCCTGACAACCCTTAGTCCTGCAAGCAGAGTTTCGTAGTCGGCCTCATTGTTAGAAGCCCTGAAGCCTAACCTAAATGAGTGTTCCAGCTTCAGCTCTTCCGGGGTGATGACCACGATCCCTGCCCTTGTTCTAGCTGTATTGGACTCTCCGTCCACAAACACCCTCCATGGCCTGACTTCTACCAAGCCGGTTATGCTTGTAGCTCTCGACGTGAACTCGACAATAAAATCCGCAAGTACCTGTCCTTTCACCGAGTTCCTCGACTTGTATCTAATGTCGAAGGAGCCCAGCCGAGTCCCCCACTTGGCTATCCTCCCCGTGAAGTCAGATCTCCTCAACAGTGACTGGAGCGGGTACTCAGTCAAGACGTGGACCGTGTGGGCCTGAAAATAATGGGGCAACTTTCGGGTGGAGTGTACGAGTGCCAGCGCCAGCTTTTCCAGTGGCAAGTACCTGGTCTCCGCATCGACTAGCGTTTTGCTGATGTAATAAACCGGGAGCTGTGCACCGTTATCTCTTAGTAGTACGGCGCTCGCTGCATGCTCGGACACGGAGAGGTACATGTATAAGTCTTCTCCCGGCTCGGGGGCTGACAACGTCGATGCCCGGCCAAGGTAATCCTTCAGATCTTGGAAGGTCCTGTCACATTCCTCGTCCCATTGGAACCCCTTCCACTTCTTCAAAAGTTGATAAAAAGGCCGGCACCGATCAGTGAACTTGGAAATAAACCGGTTGAGGGCGGCCAGCATACCAGTTAGCTTTTGAACCTCTTTCGGGTTGCCCGGCGGTTTGAGACGTTTCACGGCTTTGATTTGATCGGGGCTAACCTCTATCCCCCGTTTAGTAATCAAATAACCCAGGAATCTGCTGGACTCAACCTCGAATGCACACTTATCGGCGTTGAGGCGCAGCTGGTGTCGTCGGAGTATCTCGAACACTTCTTTCAGGTCGCTAATGTGCTGCCCTTCTTGCTTGCTCTTTATCACCATGTCGTCAATGTATACTTCCACCGTCCGTCCGACCGACCTTGTTCCTAAACATCCTCGTCATCATTCGTTGATATGTGGCTCCCGCGTTCTTTAAATCGAACGGCATCATAGTATAGTGGTAGTTAGCGTCGGGCGTTAAGAATGCCGTTTTCTCCTGGTCCTCGGCGGCCAAGGCAATTTGGTGATAGCCCTGGAAAGCATCGAGGAAACTCATCCTCGGGTGCCCGTATGTAGCGTCCACCAATTGGTCGATTTTCGGCATCGGAAATGGATTCTTCGGACATGCCCAGTTCAGATCGGTAAAATCAACACAAACCCCCCACTTGCCGCTCTTCTTCTTCATGACCACTGTGTTTGAGAGCCATTCCGGAAAGAATGTTTCATTTATGACCCCCGCTTCTCTTAGCCTCCCAACTTCTTGTCTGACGGCGTCCGCGTGCTCCTTAGCAGACCTTCTTGATCTCTGTTTCTTGGGGGGGCACAAAGGATTCACATTCAGCTTGTGAACTATGAATTCGGGGTCGACGCGGGGCACCTCATATGGACTCCATGCAAACACATCCACGTTTTGTATGAGGAATAACAGCAGTTGCACCCTTTCCCCATCACTCAAGCCTGCCCCTATCTGAAAACTCCTTTCATTTCTCGGCAAGATCTTTACGCTTACTAAATCTTCGGCAGCGCTAGTCCCCTCCACCTGGGGGTACTGTAATTGCTATAGGGGCGCCTTCTCGGCTGGTTCCTTCTGCTTAGTTTGTTTGATTGCCGCGGTTACCAAACATTGTCTGGCTGCCTGCTGATCGCCCCTTATCACTGTAATCCCCTCATCAGTTCGGAACTTGACTTTTACGTGCAAGGTGGAGGGGACGGCCCCCATGTCGTGTATCCACGGCCTTCCGAATATTGTCGTGTATGGTGAGAAAAAGGCGACCACTATGAACGTCACCATCACCTCCCAGCCGCCCATGATAACTGGGAGCGAAATCTGCCCCTCTGGAATCACCATGTACCCGTCGAATCCTATAAAAGGTGTATCATACTTGGACAAGTCCCCCTTTTTCAGGCCAAGCTCCCTGTATAGGTCCGGGTACATCACATCTACGCCACTCCCTTGATCTATCATTATTCTCTTCACTATAAATCCCTTTATTCGGGCCGTGACTATCAGAGCATCGTGGTGCGGCTGGGTAGTACCCTCCAGGTCGTCGTCGAACGCGATGGGTTGTCTACTGTACCTCGGCCTCTTCCTCGAGGGTTGTTCGCTCGTGCTTCCTTCTGCTGACACCACGGTCAACACCCCCTTAGCATTGGGTATTATAATGGCCCTTGGAGCGGCGTGGATGACCTCTATCACTCCCAGAGGGGGAGGGAGAGGGTTTCGACGCAGCCACTCAGCCTGTCCAGTCTCCTGACTCCCAGTCTCTACCAGAAACTCTTTCAAATGCCCCGCCTTCGCCAACTGTTCTAGGTGATCTTTCAACACCCTACACTGCTCGGTGGTGTGCCCTTTATCCCAATGATAGGAGCAATACAAGTTCTGGTTTCTCCTTGACGGGTTGCCTGCCATCCTGTTCGGTCGCCTAAAATACGGCTCATTTTTTATTCTATCAATGATGCGGTGTACAGGCTCCTTGAATGTCGCGTTGACTCCCCCAACCGCCGGGTCGGGCTCCTGAATCCTCAAATCCTTCCTATGTCTGGGGTTGAAGCCGTTGTTCCGAGGATAGTTGATTATCGGCTCCTTCCCTTTGGACTGTAGCCGATCATCCTCTAATCGCTTATACTCTTCGATACACCTTATCAGCTGCCTCATATCCTCGGGAGGCTTTAAGGTCAACGATTTTCTCAGCCTAGACTCTTCGGGCAGGCCAATTCGAAAGGTGCTAGCCGCGATCTTTTCGTTACCCCCGCCAATCTCGTTGTACAACTCCCAGTACCGACTGGCGTAGTTGCGAAGGGTCTCTCCAGCCCCCATCTTCATTGATAGCAACGCGTCCACGGACTGCAGAACCCGGCTGCACGTCATGAACCGTACTCCGAACTCCTGGATCAGTTCCGAGAAACTATGGATCGAGCCCTTCTTCAGCCCGTTGAACCACCTCAATGCAGTGGGCCCGAGGCTCGAGGGGAAAACCTTACACATCAATGCATTGTTATAGGAGTGCAAGGACATCATCTGAATATAGTGACTTACATGTTCCACTGGGTCTGTCCTTCCAGTGTAGGAATTGAACGGTGGCTGCGCGAATCGGCTCGGCATAGGTGCGCTTTCGATATCTCTAGAGAACGGTGACTGGGCAGCTTGGCGCAGTGCTCAGCTCATGATATCCATCGCCGCGTTACGTGGTCGCTCCACGTCGGGGGAAGTTGATTCGCGGTCCGCGTACTCTCGCGAGCGGTCGCGGTGCCTATGAGACCCGGATTGATGAGATCTGGCCTCTCGGCGATTCCCCACACTTACTGACCTTTCCCTTCGTACTCCATGGTCCCTTCTCCCTCGTCGGCCCTGTGCTTGCAATTCTAAATCCCTAACCGCCTTGCGCAGGCGCTCAAGCTCTTGGTTCCTCCATTCAAGCTCCTGGTCTCTTTTGTCAAGGCGGCTGCGGCCTGAGGCGTCGGACCCTTCCCCGGGCCCAGACTCTTCTACCTCCTCGTGCCTTCTGTCCTCCTGCCTTTTTTGCCTCCTTTCCCGCCATGTGGACCCCCGCAACGTCCCTCCAATGCCGCTCTCCGCATGACTTCTCTGTCCGCTTCCAGACATCCTTACGAGCGTGCTAAGATAGCACCACAGCTGCGTAGGAGATTCCCACAGACGGCGCCAATTGTGCGTCCTAGAATAGGGCTGCTGAGCCTTGAAGGGATTTGGGCTCACAATCTATTTGTATAGTGGGCTTCTGGATTTCCTACCACGGGTGGTGTTATGCTCGGCAGGCCCGTATAAGGAACCCCCTTCCCTTGTTTCTCACTATCTCTCCCCTCTCTTCCTTGGGAAAATTTGATATCGCTCTCTCCCTAGTCTTTTCTCTCTGAAATTGCCAACCTCCTTGACTGATTCTTCTTTGTCTATTTATAGCTAAACTTAGTGGAACGGTCATGATTATTCTCCTGATGGGTGAAGGGAGGGGTCCAATACTATTACCCTTAAGTGGGGGTTTAGTTGGATTGGGAGAAAGTGAGTGGCATTGGAACTGGCTCCACCGCTGTGTTTGATGCTCGGCAGGGGCGTTCCCTAGGTAGTGGAAGGGAGGTCCAACACCGTTTCATCTAAGTGGATATTTGGTGGCGGGAAGGAGAAAATGATAGTGGCGTTGAGACCAACACCGTAGTTAAGTCCGTGCTCGGCCGGGCACGTCCTAGGTTGCTTTGAGCACTCCTAGATCGAACCTCTTGGACGGCATGCGCGTTACTGCGTGTGGTCGGCGCGAGGCTTCTGTAAGAGTTAGTCCTTTCGGGCCTTAGGGCGATTGGGCTTGACAGGGGGGTATGGCCCGTACAGATCTTATTCAAGCTGCACACCAAACAAAGAAAGAAACTCGCTTAGGAGCCTTTACCCTCCATATAGCTTTCTAAGGAAAGACGATTGAGGGACAAACTCTTAATTTATTATAGAATGACCGGATGTCAAATTCCCCATTAGGCTTTAACTTCCATCTCATCCGGTCTCCAACATCCCTCAGAGGAGTATTAGCTCCCAATAAACGAAGGAAATACAGCCCTTCATCAATCTCCCAATCCTCAAATTCTCTAATAAAACGAACATCCCAAATTCTTCTCTCCTCCGCCCCCTGCTTGGACAAAGAAGTTTCAACAGAAATCTCCTTATCAATGGCAATGCCATACAACCTTGGGAAGGCCAATTGAAAAGGTTGATCCCCATACCACTCATCTTGCCAAAACCTCACTCTATTTCCCAAACCAACATCAAACTGACAATTTTTGGATAAGTAATGAAAGTTTATTGATAAAATTAAAAAATTAAAAAATTAAAAAAATTAAAAATAGAAGAAGAAGAAGAAGAAAAGAGAGAGAGAGAGAGAGAGGAAATACCAAGGTACACCGGTGGTTTAATTGAGTAACAGTACATCAAACACTCAAATTACAAAGCTTTAACATATCTAATAAGTTAAAACAAGGAAATGAGTTAAACGCAGTACTCCAATCCAGAAGAGAGTGAAGAAGTAGAGATTTAATCTCGAAGATATACTGTTCATTTCTCTCAAAGCATCTCACATTTTGTTCCTGCCAAAGACACCACAAGACACAGTGTAGCATAACCCTCTATAAAGCCATATTTTGATGTTTTCCAAAAGGACCTTGCCAAGCCGAGAATAAATTAGTAACACTCTGTGACATAACCCATAGAAGACCAAACAAATTCCACACCATTGTCCATAACTCAAAAGCTAGAGGACAACGAAGAAGGATGATTCACCAACTCCCCACTCCTTTTGCACGTGTAGCACCAATCTACAACAGTAGCACCTCTATTCCATAAGTTGTTTAAAGTCAAAATCTTTCCTAAGGTAGCAGTCCAAGAAAAGAAAGCTACCCTACAAGGAATATTTCAACGCCACACAGGCTTCCACGGAAAAGGAATGCCAGAAGTCGAGGAAAGGGAGAAATAGTATTCACGCACCTTAAAACCCTTACTCTTCCTGGCTTCCATCAAAGTTTGTCATGTCCTTCACCCCTAAGAGGCATAGAATATATTAGATCCATGAAGACATACAAAGGTTCCAACTCCCAATCTTGAATTGCTCTAGAGAAAAGAATATCCCAATGCAGCATCTGATTAGGAAAATGCATGACTTCTGCTATAGAGGACTCCTTATTACGACTAATGCAATAAAGTTTCGAGAAGGCCTTTTTGAGGGTATAGTCACCACACCACAAATCATTTCAAAAAATTTCTCTAGTACCAACTCCTGCATCAAAATGGAGGAATTTAGAGAAAGTTGGCTAGCTTTGTCTTATGGTTCTCCAAATACTAACACTATTGGGTTCTGACACCTTCCTTTGATAAATATTATCTCTTCTAACCTGTTAATCTTCGTTCAAGTTTCTCAAGAATAGGGTTCCAAATTGTCCTTTCCTTGAATGTAGCACCCAAAGGAAGCCCCAAATATTTCATTGGCAGCAAGGACCGTCTACAACCCAACAAAGCCACAAGCTCATCCATGTTGGACACCTCCCCAACTGGAAATAACTCTAACTTAGCCAGATTAATCTTCAACCCGGACACCACTTCAAACAAAGATAAAATCTCTCGCAATTTAACTATTGGCTAGGAATGGCATCATAGAAAATTAGATTGTCATCCGCAAAAAGTAGATGGTACACCATTAAGGGAGTGTTGGCCATGGTACCAACAGTGAATCTGGAAATATGCCCAGCATGAACAGCTCCATCCAACAAATGACTTAAAGCCTCAATAAAAATAGCAAATAAAAGTGGGGAAAGAGGGTCACCTTGACTCAGCCCCCTAGAACTCCCAAAGAAATCCTTAAGGCTACCATTGATCAAGATGGAGAACCTTGCTGTGGAGATACAAAACAAAATTCACTTTCTCCATGTCTCAAAAAACCTACATCACTGCAACATAAACGTAAGAAAATCCCAACTTACCTGGTCAAAAGTTTTCTCCACATCCAACTTACATAGAACTCCTGGTACACCTGCTTCGAGTCTGCTATGTAAGCACTCATTAGCAATAAAAACCAAGTCTAGAATTTGTCTATCCAAAACAAAGGCATTTTACCATCTTGCCAAGACAATTCACTTCTATAGGATATCTCATAATGTGCTTATCAAAAAAAAAAAGGGATCTCCCATAATGTGGAAACATCATGGCAAAACCTACTGTTATACCAAACTAATATAGGATGGAATCTTGAATGAGCTTTGATACTATAAGCAATTTTGATGTAGGATCTTTAGCAATTCAGCACTAAGTTGTGTTTGTTTGACGGAAATTGATTTCCAGAAAATATTTTACGCATTTACGGGTGTTTGGGATGATGGAAAAGTTGGTCAACCAAAAATTGTTTTCCGATTGACTATAAAATAAATGCACTTATGGTGGAAATTGGTTTATACTTTCATTTTCCATAAACCATTTTCTGCCTCACCCAAAACTTATCAACTAAACCTCATTCTTTGAACATGTTACTTCTTAATAGTCCAAAATTCAGTACCAAAGATGGTCTGATAATAATCTTATAAAATTTTCCCTTTAATGTAATAGGTGTTCAATATTTTCCCTTTAATGTAATAGGTATTGTATGATCATAAAATAATCTTGAAATGTTTATCCATTTCATCCAATAGGTATTGTATGATCATAAAATAATCTTGAAATGTTTATCCATATCATCCATCGTACTCCTAATCCAATCAATATATATATATAAAAGCAGAGACCTCGTGCGGAAATGCATGAGGTTCTGCTATGTGGCGCTTTGTATGAGTACTTTTTCATTTAGCCTTTCACCTCCTATCTTCTTATCAATGATTAGTTTAAGCCATAAATGCAGAAAATTAAAAGGTTTGATTCTACTCCCTTTTCCAACTTCTTAAACTCTTCCACTTTTAATTTCATTAATTTAAAAAATGAAAGGTTTTCTCCATTCAATGTTAGTTTTCATGTTCCTTTATATATTCCAGTTTCACAAACTATCAAAAGGCCAAAAGAAATGTAGGACTGGAGAGATAGAGAGACAAAAAGCGAGAAAATTAGTGTAAAAGAGAGTATGAAATTGGCTTTGGTTTCAGGTGCATATAATCTAAGTTTCTTAATAACTTAACGCTATCAAAGCTTGATACAATACTTTAACAACATATGGTGTTTCTAAAAGGTATGTGTTTTTTGTCTTTATTTATATTTTGGAAAGTGTTTAATTTTTGTAAGTGATTAAGGTACTCAATTAAACGTGAGATATGAAATAGTATAAGTTTAAATTTCTCTGCTCAATTGCTGTTTTATTTTTAATCTCTTGGCATGTATATTTAGTTTTGTGAATTAGAAATTATAAATCTTAAATCTTAGATGTTTAGCCTTCAAAAGTTCACGTTTTCTTCTTCTTCTTCTTCTTCTTTTTTTTTAAAAAAACCTTCTAAAAAAAAAGGAAATAATAAAAAAATTTATATTGGAAACGTCAAATGTAAGAACTAAATATACATGTACACCTGATCAAACAAAAAAGAGCATACAATGGCATTTTTAGAGTCTAATTAATTATGGCTACTTATAGATATATTGTGTTACATTTTTTTTTTCATTCATTATTTTAATGACATATAATTCATAATTGAAATTAATTTTTCAAACATTATAACACATATGAGTATTATAAAATAACTAATAGTGGATACGCGCATCGCGCGGGACATCCTCTAGTACTAATAATAATAATGATACTTGTAAATTTCACCTACTGAAATCAAAATTGGGTGCTTAAAAATAACAATAAAAAAAGACAAGGGAAGGGAGCAAATCACCAACTAGAAACAGTAGAATTATGGCTTTTGATGCATAATAAGCTCATAAAATTTCAGGGTAATTGGTGTCCAAATTACTACCTGATCTTCCTACGAAATACGTTTCTTAAGTGGTAAAAGGAAAAAGGAAAATGGCCTCTCAAACTTTCTCTTCTCTATATAGTTTGCCACCCATAGCAACCCAAGACCTTATCACTTTCCTGTTAATGATTCCAAGATATATTGGATAAGTTTTCATGTTACCATGAGTTAAGCTATTATTTTTGTTAGAATTATGGTTAAATGATTAAATTCATTATTTCCAAATAGTTGAAGCTATTAGGAGAATGGGTAATTTAACATGGTAGCAGAGCAGGAGATCTTGAGTTTGATCTTTGGCTTTACTCCACCTTCCATTTAAAATGTAAAAAATTCCACGCGTTAGGCCCCACTAGAGTTCAAGCCAACACGTGAAAGGGAGGGTTAGAATTATGGTTAAATAGTTAAATTCATCATTTCCTAATAGCTTAAGCCGTTGAGAGAATTAACAATTTAATAGATTTGTTTTCATTTCTTAATGGCTTCCACCAGCAAATGAGGGACTGCCCCAACATAAAATATATTTTCATTTTTGTATGGATCCTACTTGCAAATGATGAGGGAGAGGAACTGCCCCAACATTTTCATTATATATATGATTGCCTCTTCATATTTCTATTTTATATATACTGTTTAAAGTGAACGTGTGTGTACAAATACAGCACAAGCATCTTCTGTTTATCCCCAAAAAACAAAAAAAATTATTCTGTTTGACTTCCTGGGTTTGCTCGCATCCTAGTTAATTTTGTTCTACAAACTTTTGTTGCAGGGTTTTCTTTGACCAGTTGCAGTCACTAATTACTTCCGGTGAATTAGGAGAAAATCGAGCCCAAGTAAATTTTTTGTCCTTACAGTAATTAATTTTATATTTATGCAGTTATTATTTACTATATCAGTTTTCTTTTGCTTTTTTTTTTTCCATATAAATATTCAATGTGTTTAAACCGTGCTGCTGGAGCAAATTCAAGGATAACAAATTTGAGGAGTCAACATCTTGGGATAAGTTTTCCAAACTCAACCTCAGTGAAAATCATCAGGTGAATGTCTGGGATTATTTTCATGTAACTCACAGTTGATGGTCACTTTATTTGGCTGACGTGGAATGTGAATTGAATTTTGGCCAAACATTTTTATTTGATATTAAAATTACCTGGAGAGAATTTTAGTAGAAGACTTTCTTAGTGGCTATAAAAAATGAATATAGGAGAGTCATTGAGTTGCCAAACTGAGCTTAAGTTAATAAAAATGTTATTAAACACAAAGTGAGATATATATATATATATATATATATATATTATTATTATTATTATTATTATTACAGTCATTAACATTATGTCTTAAATTTGGAACAACCTTTTTCTTATTGATAACTACAAATGCACCTCATGGATTGTGAACCAATGACCTCACTGACTTTCTTACTCTTACGCTCTTACGAGCGGAGGAGGTGTCATTTGAGTTAAAGCTAATTGTATTATGAAACAACATAAACCAGCCAATTATTAAATTGGCTTGTTGAGTTTTCCAATGGTGAATTGGTGATATAGCTTTTTCTCAACATGGTAACCTGAGAAGTACAGTTTTGTTCCTGGTAGGAGGCTCAGAGCACCGGAGGATACTCATCACCTTTACTGAGAAAAGATCATCCAATATCTAATAAAAGAAGAGGTACCTTGAAGGAGGAAATGTCGGAGAATTCTGCTTTTCAAGAAGTGGAGCAGATATATGTCAAAAGTGATCATATCGATCAAGGTGATGATGTAAATAGGGGGGAAAATAGAGGTCTCTCTGGCAGGGGTGCATCTGGAGGTTTGGGAGGCATCAACACTGATGTTCAGAATGTTGAAACAAGCGGTTCAGATACAAGCTCTTCAAGAGGAAAGAATGCTGTTCATCAAATGGAAAATGGTGAGTTTTCAAAATCAAACAAGCATATGAAAGAGAGTGGGTTTGGAGGAAATCCTGAGGATGAAAAGGTTACAATGGATCAGTGTGAAGAAAAGCAGCGGAAAAAACGGAAGCGAACTATAATGAATGATAACCAGGTGATGCTAATAGAGAGGGCCCTCTTGGATGAACCTGATATGCAGCGAAACGCAACTTCAATACAATCCTGGGCTGATAAATTAAGTCTTCATGTACGTCAAGTGCCCCTCATAATTTGATAATTGTGTTAGTTAATTCCGTTTGTAAACAATAACTCATTTCTTCACTAAGATTTTCCATTGTGTTTTCCAGGGTTCTGAAGTTACGCCTTCGCAGCTTAAAAATTGGTCAGTAAGCCTCATCTGTTCACATTAGCACACATCAGTGGTTTCATATCTCTTTCCTTCTTGATGTTTCAATTAATCCTCCTTTTGATATTCAAGATAATAGGTTGGGGCTCTGGCTGATTCTTACTAGATTTTATCATTTCCTATAAGTTCTTGGATTTCAAACAGCAAATAACTGAAAAAAAAAATGCTGATTACTTTAATGAGTACACTTACAGCTTGAAATCTGAGGAGCTGTAGTGTCTCTTATTAACTTTGTGCCAGAAAAGGAAGATAGCCTATGAAAAGCACAAACATTGCAGATTAAGATACATTATCTAGTACCTTTGTCTTGATTGATCCAGGTGTAATGGAATATAGCAGGGCATGTATGATGCTCAAGATCCAGGATTTGGCAATCTGAATCGGCTGCTCTTAAAAGCATACTCTTACCATTGTTTGAGTGAACAAAGGGTTGCACTTGTGCCATCCAAGAGTAGAATCACGTGATCCAAAAATTCTCACCATCTAGATTTCTAAGTTGAGTCTAGTAGTCCTTAGGTCCTAAGCTTCTTGTTGCAAGCCCTTTTTTATATAGGTAATTTAAAAAAATTTATTGAAGATTGAAATTCGCTTTGCAAGCCTTTTTTGATGACGATGAACCCTGGAGACCATGTAGAGCATCGTGTCTTTTTACCCGGTTAAACCCCGGACCCATGTAATGTGCCCACGTCATAAGGATCAGGTAAGTCATTGGCTTTCCCAATGGAGCATGGCCCATAGAAATTGTTTGCACCCAAGGGGATTTGAACCTTAGACTTGGAGGGCGCATACCACCAAGCCCAAGGCCCTGACCACTTGAGCCAACCCCTAGGGGTTTCTTTTTTCAAGCCTTTTACAAGGTATAAGTAATCATGTGCATGGTGTGCAAAAGTGAACTTTAAAAGATGGAATTAAAGAAGAATAAAAGTAAACTCTGGGTGTAGAATATTTCTCTTACTCTAGGTGCAAGGATGCTTTGGTTTTTAGCAATGGTTCAAAGAATCATGCCTAGGATCTCCCGGTACTTAAGAATTTTGAGAAGGAGGTGTATTCAGAAGTTAGTTATTTGCCTATTAGCAAATTTTATGAGAGTCTAGTTGTACATGCCATTGTCATGGTTATACTGCATTCATTGGCATTTTAGATCCTTTCAGTATTTTTTGTTTTTCATTTGAACATTTAATCTCTTTTGTTATTTGGCCAAGTAATTGAACATTTAATATCTATATCTTCTACTTATGATTTTCCCACATTATATTGTGTTAAAAGCATCAATAGGTTTTTCCTTGGAAATATGAGAGATTGGTATTGAGAAGCTATGTGGCAAGTGAAAAGGGGCAATCTTGTTTTCTTCAATTCACATGCGGCACAAGGGTGGAGTGGAGGGCAAGCCTAACAGTTGATATTGAAAGTTTGATTTTTCTTCTAGATAGTTGCTTAGTAACAGTACCTTTTCTTCCAAGCCCAGAGAATGAAAAGTAGATTAATTATTTAGGTTATCAGTTGAATGGTGTTTCCCAATGTTGAGTGGACTGTTTCCTGTCTCTTGTTCCTTCTCTTCTTTAAGAGCCTGGTTCAGGGAAAATCACTTGTAAGAATGTTAATTGATTCCTTTCATTGTCTGTACAAAAGAAGGCACTGGACAAGATTGTTTGTCTTTATGGGTCTTAGAACTTAGAAGCATTATAGGCACTGCATCAGTGGAGGTTGCGATAGATGTTTGTGCTAGTGCTGAATATTTGTGGCACTATCAGTTGTTTGGAAAATTTACATGTGGATACAGGGTTCCTAGGGAGGCCATCCAACTTTTCTCTCACCCAAAGACAATTCAAATGACTAATTTTAGCTTCTATTTTTTTGGACCTTCCTGCAATTCCTTTCAATCTTTGACGTCAACCATCTAGTCAATTGAGTTCCATAATTTATTTGGTGATAATTGTACCCTAAAATATAGTTGTTTCTCTGATTTATTGATAAATGCATTACATTGAATGAACATACTATTTGCACTGCAAATCTGCAATGTACTTTTTATATTGCATCAGGCCCTAGCGCCTTTTCATGTTATTTTGAAAGTTTTGTGTCTCTGAAACTTATATATGTATATAAATGTTTTATGCTTTATCAACAGGCTGAATAATCGAAAAGCCAGGTTGGCCCGCACAGCTAAAGATGTACGTGCAACATCAGATGTTGACAATGCCCTTCCAGACAAGCAAGATGGACCAGGACCAGTGTCATGTAACTCAATTCCAGGTGAAGATGCTAATGTCCCATTGAATGAGAGAAGAGATACTCAAAGCATGTTGAGAATCGGCCGGAGTGGTGAGAACTCTGATACCGCCATGGCAGATTTTGTTGATATTGGCCCAGCAGAATTTGTTCAATGCAGGCCGGGTCAGTATGTTGTTCTTGTCGATATGCAAGGAGAGGAGATCGGTAAGGGAAAGGTGCATCAGGTGGATGGTAATTGGTATGGACGGAGTCTGGAGGAATTAGAGACTTGCGTTGTGGATATTAACGAGCTTAAGGCTGAGAGAGGGGCAAAACTTCCATATCCATCTCAAGCCACAGGCACCTCATTCAATGAGGCTGAAATAAAATTTGGGGTAATGAGAGTATTGTGGGATGCTAACAGAATTTTCATGTTGCGGTCTCAATGAATGTGACTGATGATTAAATAGCTGCAGTTTTTTCCTGAAAGTTGTTAATTTTACATTTTATAATCATTATACCATCTTTTAGGCAGAATTCAAGAAGAGATTAGAATTTTTTTTCACGCACACACAAATCTACATCTAGATGGATTGGGGTTCACTTTAAACACTTTTCAAGACTGAGCAATCTGGTAAGAACCTTCAATTTCCAGGCCCCTCATCATATATTGCATATATAGGTTAGGCCTTAGACCTTGGGGTCAACTTGTTTTGATCACCTTGAGGTCAACTTTAATTCTCATCCCACATACCCTCGGCTCTGTATATTCAATCAATGACTCCCATGGTTTTGGCTGTGCATGGTGTGTCAATGTATTGCTCAAATTTTCAGTGGTGTAGAGCACCGGGCAAAGGATTTATGTCAATTGATCAATATACATCTGATGGAGAATCAAATTCATTTCATTTCTCTCATTACAGGTCTCGTCTTGATGATAGTTTATAGATATCATGGAGCATATACGAGCTCACATTCTTCTGGATGATGTTCTGGTGCAGAGCTGTTGGTTTTGTAGCTTTCAAAATATCCACATATTCCAATTATCATTGCATATGGGACTGGAGAAAATCAATAGGAAAGAAGAATCGTGTGACCTCTCATCTGACCAATTATTACAAGATCGCTCTAGTGATGGTAGCTTTTATGCGTGTATAACCCTTTTGGTCGTAAGTTGTATGAACTAGGTTAACCACGCAAGGCAACTATCCCTTCTTTTAAAATGAACCAATTCTAATGAAAGAAGAAGAAGAAGAAGAAGCTTGGGTGTCTTCTTTGCTTGCTCGTGTTTGTCAAAAATTGAAATAAAATCAACTAAATTGCTTCGGAAAGGAAATAGATGTAATTGACTCATAAAGCAACTGAGGACCAAGCTTCTTATAGATTAAAGGTGCCTAATTCAGGTTTAGGTAGTGGAACACGTAGTAAATTAATGACCCATGGAAACAGGTGGGTGCTAAGTAAAGGTGAATGGTGATAGTAAGAACTAGTAACCAAACATGGTAAGTTTACAGTAAGTATTTGGAGATTCACCTTGTACAAATAAGTTCAAGTATTAATAAGTTATAGACTTCAGAAAGTTTTGAGGAAAGACATGGCCTACCACGTGTTAGTAGTTTCGGGCAGCATGGTTAAGTCATGCAGTTATGCATATTCGTATGATCGTATCCATGAATAGAAGTTCATGAATATCCTAGTATGAGTGTAAAAGTTAATTTTTAACACAAATAGTGTGCTGGTTACTTTTTTTTTCTAATCCTTCAAAATCTTTTCCTTTATTTGTTTTGACAAAATAGTTCGTTTCTTCTTTTTTATTTTTTTTATTTTTATCTCTTTTTGTCTCAGTGAAAAATCATTGAACTCTCACTTTTTCTCTAATATCAGAATGTGGATGGTAGACCTCATTCTGATATTAGTTAAAATAAATTTAACCAGGCCTATATGCACAACATGGTTAACAGTTTACCATCTATCATATAGTATCATTTGCCTTCGTGGCTGTCTTTGATTAAGATTAAGCCGTTTTTTTATCGGTAGACATTGCAAAGGGCCCAAATGCAAGCATATATTGGACTGCACTGCAATGCCTATGGGGTTTGGCATTTGATAATTAAATACCAACAAACAGAGGATGCAAGTGCGAATGCAAAATGAGCTCAACAACTAATCTCAAAAAATTTCCTTTCTTTTCTTTCCTACTTTTTCAACCCTTGAATTAAACTACTCACCAGAACAAACAAAACTTATCTTAAGGAACTGCATTATACAAATTTCATTTTTTTTAATCATTCCTATTGAAGACCAGACAAACAAAAACAAAAAGCTTAGGCTTTAGTTCTTTTTTTTTCTTTTTTTTTTTTGGATAGATGATTCCTTTGGCTTTAGTTAAGCTATTATTTATCTCCAGTAATGGAAAATTTGCGGATTACAAGATGTTTGAACTGTGTATATCAGAAATAATGCTGCTGACTCGCAATTTCAGGTGCATGCGATGCTGTCTGGGTTAAGGTTAAACTTACTCCTGTGTGTGCCTTCTCAGTTTTCAATTTGCAGCTTTACACTTAAAATTAAAGCTGCCTATTAATAGTTAGAGATAGCAAGTGCCAGATCTCATAGTAAACATAAGACTGGCCCTCATACAGGATTCTGCTTCACAGGACTAGTAGCTCCATTTCCTGTAGGTTCTGGAAGTGAAGGTTTTTGTGGTGGATTTTTCAAGAAGGTTTTTGCATAAAGGGTACCAAAGACAATAACCTGATCAAAATATCCAATGTAGTTTGTTATTGGACTTTTTATAATAATAAAAAAATGACCAAAAAAAAATAATTCAGGAAAGGATTCAGTATGAGGCTTACAGCTCCAATCCACTGTTCCCAGCTTAGGGGATGGACAAACCACACACACGACAGCATGATGCTAACCAACTACATCAACAATGAGAATTTGAGAAGATTCCATCCATTAGAAGAGTAGTTTTGAGAGACAAATGAAAGAAGATAAATAATTGTTATGGAGACTTATATTTTACCTGTCTTGTGGTCATTATGGTGGCAAACGTAAGGGCGCCAAAATTGCGAATAGTGTAAGAAATGAAAAATTGACTTGCAGTTGCTACCTGCAACGAAAATCATTATTAGAACAGAGTACTGGGCGCCAAAGATGTTAAAAAATGGGTATAAGATACACTAAATACCTAAGTAATGGTCACTTACCGTCGAAAGCAATACAATGTCAAAGAAGCAATCATTATGCCTATAAACAAAATCTATTGCTGGAAGTAGATGCCCTTGTAATAAAAGACCTATATCAAATGATGAAAATCAACACAGATCAACACCAACAACAAAAATGCAATTATAAAGCTCTAATGAAAAAGTAGCACACGATACTTATGCACAGAAAATACACCAGAGAAACATAAGAAGAGAGACCCTATTCTCTTGGTTGGTAGCACAAGATAAGTTCCAGGTAGCTAGGATGCCTCCATTACAAAAACACCGAGAATAGAATTGTCATTTTAAGAGAAGGTAAAAAGAAGTATTTAAGCATCTCAAAAGTGTCTTAACATATCATAGCTGATCCTGCAAGTCAGGTTATGCTCCAAAGAAAGATCTGTATAACTATGCAAAAAGATGGCACATTAATAAGCTAGCACAGGTTAAATATCAATTCCATAAACAGATATGATGTATCTTTGCATGTTTGACATGGTATATACATCGAACTTGTGTGCCCTCTGCAAATTTTTACTTTGTGTACCACGTGTTTTGCGCAAAACACGTGGTACACAGAGTAAAAATTTCTCAGCTTACTGCCACTATAGTGCTGAAACACAAAGCTACGTTTCCCTTGCATGACCACACTTTTGACAAAGGCCTAGAATGCTAGAAATTTATCCAAAATCTAAGAATAACATTCCTAATAAGTGAAATATTGTCCTTGGAAAAAATATTCTGATAAGACAAGGATTTTCTATCATACATAGAGATGAAAAAATATAGAGTATGGATTTTCACTATCCCACCACGCAACAGGTGTCAGTGCTTAAAATAGTTTCTGATACATTATTTTTTTTGATAAGTTAGTCTCTGATACATTATAGTGATTGACATGGCTAAACTTTAAAGTGAAAGGGACCTTATTATAATTATACAGATTCCAATTATTTCCATGGATCAATGAAATTAATTCCAATTTGCTTGAGATAAAACATCGGTCATCATCGTAATGGTGTTATTTGGATGCTGTCCCTCATTGTTTGATGTGGTGCATTTGACAGGAGAGAAACAACCGGTGTATTGAAGATTTTGAAAGGACATAGCCGATTTAAAACTTTCCTTCTTTAAAACTCTATCAGATTGGATGTCTATCATAGGAAGTCATTCTATTTTTTCAGTCTATGATTTGATGGATGCTTGTAATTTAGGTATTTGATTGTTTTGGTCCCCCGCTGTATACATCCCGTATACTTGAGTGACTCATTATTATGTCTTTGAATAAAATTTTCTTTACTTATCAAAAAAAAAAATTTGCTTGAGATAAAACCTTAGTTGTGTTTAATTGAGCTTTCTAAACTACATAGAATAGTGAGAAAGCTCAAAAAAAAAAGACTTTTATATCTGTGAAAGGGTTAATCCTGTCTTGAGACTTCTGCTAAATTAAAAAAAAAATCCCCGACTGATGGTAACTTCATAGTTGAATAACAAAATCTCGAACCCATCAAACATATGTCCTAACAATATAACACTCATAATGCATTCGAAGTTTCAAAATAGATCAAAGAAAAAAAAAATTTGTAACAATATACCGCCTATATAGTGCCTCAGCTGCAGATCATCTCCCACATATACTGTTCTATAACCAAAATGTAACCAGAATTTAAGAACTAACAAGATAAAACAACAGTAACAAAATTACCTGTCAAGCTAATAATACAAGAACACGATGTTGTGTAGAATATTTGGTTGTGTATTTCCATATGGTAGCCTTTAAAAAGTTTATCTTGGAACGTGCTTGTAAAGCCATCAAACCTGTTAATCACACGGATAAGCATTTGAATTTATGGGAAACAAGTAGGCATCCTTCCATTATATCTCATTCAATCATTTAGAAGGTAAACTTAAAGCTAACCCTAAAATGATCTAAAATGGAAATGCCAAACAGTATGCCAACAAGGTAGGGCGAGGTCGGATCATGTGTGCCCCATCCCCTTTTCAGGGAAGGGAAAGCCCATGCAGTGCAGGACTAGGACAAGGTGGGTTGGAGGTATTTTGCCATCTCTATTGAGGTGGCTCCAGCATTGATGAGATAGATATGAGAGAGAAAAGGGAGGGGAGTCCGTGAGAGTGCTGGGAGTGAAACAAGTGTTTTGGGGATGGTAATAGAATAAATTATATCTATAAATAATTTAAATTATATTAAATAAAATATTTATACACACTCGGGGTGGGCAAGTTAAGGAAAACCTATTCTTGCCCCATCCCCCTCTTTGGGGTGAGGAGACTCACACAGCCTGGCATGGGCAGGGCAGAATACTTTTGTGCCATCCCTTAGAGGGAGATAAGCAATGAAGAATTAAGTAGTATTACTGTAATGGAGCCAAATGCATATGTATATCTCTGCAATATAGTTTAATGGGTAGTACTATTAGCATGAACCATCAGTACAATTTTTTTGTTCTTTTTTATTGGTAATTACACACACACCCAAAAACCATTATTACAATCTTCCTATATCATTATAGTGTAGTAACGCTACAGCACAAATTTTTTCACAACAAATTTCACGATTGCTGAGTAGGTTGACTGTGAGTGGTGGACACAATATTCATGGATCCACCACTTTTTTTCCATCACTCACAGCTGACCAACTCAGATATTGTGAAATTTGTTATCAAAAAATTTGTGTGGCATTACTGATTATAGTGTTTCACTTGCCCAATGTGTGAGAAGCAAGCATCAAGGTTTTATTCTTCTCTTTTTTTTTTTTCTTTATTCAATAATACTACTTTTTACCTATCAAAAAAAAAAAAAAATACAAACAAACAAACAAATCAAGAGGTGTAAGACACCAGGGCAGACTTCTTGTAGAAACATAAACACGTCTATGAACTGATAAATATTTACATTTGAACATAGAGCAGAAGTATGATTAGTATTTAAATTAACAGCAAATGGTAAAGAAATTTGTAAATCAGTCATCATAATAATGAAAGAAAGTGAGCTTCAAATAAGATACCCAAGATAACCAAGCATTAGGGAGACGCCCCAAACAGTGTTTTCCCTTCCTTTACTGTAAGGACTAATGTCAGCTTCTGCCTACAGTAAAGCAAACACAGAAAAAATAGTTCAGACTACATTCAAGTTAAACACTAGCTGTTAAGGTTCTTGTGCATCATCAACAGACCATCACAGGAATCACAATTCACCATAATACATATTGTCGAAGTCATGTACAGACATGCTTTCAAATGACCAAATCCAGTGCTTAAACAAACAAAATGACAATGTTGTTATAATAAGGCCAGATGCAGCATCATCTTAATATAAATTCAGATACAAAAGTGGGCTGCATGTGTTTTCAAGTTGTCGAATTGATTATCAAAGTAACCTGAATTGTGTCAGATTTTTCATTGGCAGGAGAGAGTCTCAGCAGTTCTGTGGGCAACTATGGAACTAAACAGGACTATAGGGAAGTGCTAGTCACTACACTTCTGTGACAAACAATTTTTTAATAGAAAGGATAACTATTTGTACAAAATTTTTAAATCTAAAATGTATGAAAGTAATCCATAAGGGTGGCTAAAATAACAAAGAAACTACTGTGAAGTAGCTTGTTATGTCTGCCACTGCTGCTTTTAATATTCATGTCAATGAGCCCTAGCTCAAATGGCACATTTTCCCCTTGTAAAAGCAAGGTGAAGGGCGAGGTTGTGGGTTCAAGACCCACTGAATGCATGTGTAAAAAAAATCCTAATATTGGCACCATCTGTGGTGCCCAATGTCTTGGGTTCAAACCCCACCTCCCCAACTATTTACCTATCAAATAAAACCCTAATACAAATGATGCATACAAGATCAAATACCTCAAATTCAACATCTAAAATTTGAACCACAGCCTTCAGCCACTCATGTAGCGCCTTAGAAATAAAGATACAAACCACCACGTGAACAAAAAAGGAAAGTAGCAAACCACTAAACCTTAGCTCAAGTCATAAAAGGTGGAGGTAGGTCTTAGGTTCATATAATCATATCTTAACAATATTATTTAAAAATAAATAAAAAGGAAGAAGAAGAAGAAGAAGAAGAAAGAAAAGCCTTGAAACATCAGAGTAAGAATTGGAGATATGACCACAGTTATTACCGGATATAGAATAAATACTGAACAACCCAGGGTCACTAGAAAAGCCAACAAATAGTCACGTCCCTTGTATGTTTTCTGCATAATAAGAGTGCCCCAAACCTGTATAATGATAAGAAAATAATGAGTAAGATTTACCACTTACTATGAATTACAACTAGCATAACATGGAGAGGAATAAAGATTTCCATGTCAAAAATAAGGATACAAGTTATGCAATTCATCAATTGACTGTAAGCAATACCATATTTGCAGGACAGAATCAATTACCCATAAAATAAATAGCATCTATTGGGAATTTTTTAAATCAAAGGATAACTTAGACCATTAGATTCTAGATATGAACTCCTCTTTAGAGTCTTCAGTGCAAAGTATTTCTTTTTTTTTTGATAAATAACGTAAGAATATTATTAATAATAATAAAGAAAATGCCAAGACGAGTACATTGGGGATGTACTATGGGTACAAAAATCAAGAAACAAAAGAACAACGGTCAAGAAAAATAGAAAAGGAAGAACAAGAAAAATGAGAAAAAACCACACTTCATTCAAACAGTGTGTGTAAGAAAAAAGACTTAATCTCCAGCAAAGATCGTTCACAGCCCTCAAAACTTCTAGCATTCCTTTCTCGCCAAATGCACCAAATCAAGCAATGAGGTACTAATCTCCAAACATCAATGTGACGATGTCGCGCAAACTTTCCTTGCCAAGCCTCAAACAACTCAACAACAGTACGAGGCATAACCCACTGAATGCCAAACAAACAGAAAACCAAAGACCACAACTCCCAAGCTATGGTGCAATGAAGTAGAAGATGATCCACCGACTCCCCACACCTCTTACACATAGAGCACCAATCAAGAACTATCACTCGTCTTTTACGAAGGTTGTCTGTTGTTAAGATCTTACCTAAAGAAGCAGACCAAGAAAAGAAGGCTACCCTTGGAGGCGCCTTCGATTGCCATATCATTTTCCATGGAAAGGAAACACGATTATGAGGGTAGAAGGAACTGTAATAACTTCTAACCTCAAATCTTGTATTCCTTGCAGACTTCCAACAAACCTTATCTGGACCAAACCCTCTCACTGACGAGGAATAGACTAGCCCCATAAACCGGTCAAAGGCTTCCTCTTCCCAATCTTGTGGTGGATGACGAAATTGCACATTCCAGTGAAACCTCCCAACAGACCAACCCCCATAACTTCAGCCACTGAGGAGTCCTTGGACCTACTAAGACAATATAGCTCCGGAAAGGCCTCTTGGAGAGTAGAATCCCCACACCACACATGCTTCCAAAATTTTACTCTAGTACCATCCCCCACATCATAAACAAGAAATTTAGAGAAGTTCAACCAACCACTTCTAATATATCTCCACAAGCTGACCCCATAAGGACTTGTCACCTTCTTCGTACACCAACCACCCCACATGTTCCCATATTTTGCCTCTATAACCCTCCTCCATAAAGCATCAGTCTCGGTACCATACCTCCACAACCATTTACCTAATAAGGCAGAATTAAAATTACTCAACTGTCTTATACCCAACCCCCCATCCTGCAAAGGCCTACAAACCTTGGCCCAATGAACTAAATGAAATTTAGGTTCACCACCAATCCCATCCCACAAAAAATCTCTCTGTAACTTCTCCATACGCTTAGCCACCTTACCCGGTAAAGGAAGAAGGGAAAGGAAGTATGTAGGTAAGGACGAGAGTGAGCTTTTAATGAGTGTCACCTTACATTCTTTTCCAACCTGCTAATCTCCTCTCCATTCTCTCAAGAATAGGGTTCCAAACAGATAAGTCCTTGAATTTTGAATTTTGCAAAGTATTTCCCAAATGGTAATATTCTTTAGGCCCCAGTTCACCCCAAGTGCTCTTATGCATGGCGGAGTATTTTGAATGCACGTGGGGTTATTGAGAAAGGTGCGATTTGGAGGGTAGGTAGTGGACAATTGATTGATGTATGGCATCATAGGTGGCTGCCTGACCTTCACCATAGTAAAATCATATCCCCTTAGGCCAACACATCTGTTAGTAGGGTGTGTGATTTGTTTATTCCTGGTACAAGGACTTGGGACCCGGGGCGCCTAGCAAGCTGTTTTTTACCATGGAAAGCGAATATGGTGCGTAAAATCCAGGTTTGTGACAACGGGGAGGAGGATAGTTTGATTTGGCCTTTGACCTCTGATGGTGCTTATAGTGTAAGGAGTGCATACTGAATGCTTGTTGCCAATGAGAATCTGTCTTTGCCAAGCTCTTCTGCTTCAACTGGTGTTGGTTCGGTGTGGAAGAAAATCTGGAAGGTTCAGGTTCCTAATAAAATTAGGCACTTCTTGTGGCGTGCTGCGAAGGATTCTTTGCCCACTAAACAGAACTTGGTGGCTCGGCACATCCCAGTTGGTAATATTTGTGATGGCTGTGGTGATCATTCGGAATCAGTGTTGCATGCTTGGTGGCTCTATGATCAGGTTCGTTCGGTTTGGATGTCGGATCCCGGTTTCCTTTTTTTGGTTCAGGCAAAGTGCAGGTCTTTTATGAAGCTTTTGGAGGTTCTTTTCGCTCATGGCTCAGGCTTCCGTATTGCACTTTTACTGTTGTGGTGTGGAGTTTGTGGCAGTACCGCAACAGGATGAGAGAACGTCAATCGGTTTGGCCGTTGCATGAATTGGGGGATCGGGCAAGGACATTACTTGTTGACTTTTGGGAGGTTCATCCTCAGGAGCAGCATGAGCCTTCGTGTCGTCCCCAGGTACATTGGTCTCCTCCCCCTGGTGTTCATTACAAAGCAAACTTCGATGCAGCCTTCTTTGAAGAATCCAGGTCAGCAGGTGTGGGTGTAGTTGTTCGTGATTGTTCTGGGCAGATCATTGGAGCGTTGAGACAGAGTATTGGTTCGATTCATTCCATAGAAATGGCTGAAGCAATGGCAGCTTGAAGGGCTGTGGTGTTTGTTAAGGAGCTGTGTTTGTTTGATGTGATTTTTGAAGGGGATTGTAGTCGGGTTCTTGATGAAGGGTTCAGGTCGCTGCCGTAATTTGTTTGGTCACATCATTGATGAAGCTAAAAGAGACTTGGAGGAACATTGAGGAGCCGTTTATTCCAGCATGTTCGGCGAGAGGGGAATAGGTTAGCTCATTGTTTAGCTAAAAAAGTAGTTTTATCTACAAATATTGATGTATGGGTAGAATCTCTACCTGAGGATGTGGAAGATATGTACCACTTGGATTTGCCTTGAACTTGTGTTTTTTTTTTTTTTTTGTTGTTGGGTCTTTCTTAATAATACTTCGCTTACTTTTGTCTCAAAAAAAGATTCTAGATCTGAACTTGATCAGATGATTTTCACTAGGGAAAAGGTGAAGGAAAAAAAATGTTTCAGCAAAGCCATCACTTCACCTAGTCTTCAGAATGCCTGTATCAGACAAATTATTCTATGGAAGGAACTCATACGGGATAAAGAGTGACAAAATGATAACAATGAAACCAATTCCAGAATTCGAGACTCAAAAGAGATAGCAAAAACAGACATACATAAACTTTCCACTTTCCACTTTCCACTTTCCAGTCATTACAAAGGAACAGCACCATCAGAATGCACAATGTGAAGCACCCATAACAACCAGTTATTCATTTACAGAAGTACCAAAAATAAAAGGTTATTAAAATAATCAGCAAACCAACTAGCCATTGTAATTCATCAAAAAGTATGATCATCTTAGCATAAAAACAGTTTTAACCCACTGAAAGAAACTTAAATGCATGCATACTGTAAATGCCACATAAAATAATGCACAATTAACTTACCATAACAGGAATCATTTTGGCACACTTAGCAAGTGTCTGAACAGGAAAACTGACATATTTGAGGGCCTGCAGCAAGCCTTGTGTCATTAAAGTGAATATTATTTATCATCTTGCACAAAACTACCGATTCAAAGAACTTGTAAAATAGAAACAAAGAAATTCAGCAAATTAGTTCTACCCACATAGGGTACAATCATGTTAAGAGACGTGAAGATGTAGACAGCTTACCTCATACTGACATGTGGTGGTTAGTATGTTTGATACTGATACAAGGCAGTACTTGTAAACTGGAGCCACTGGGTCCAAGGCTTTTTTACTTGCCTAGAAATAAACGATTAAAATGACAATGAGAATGCTGGTCTGAGAAGCTACTAAAGCAACAAAAGACACTCTATGAATACAATGGCATTCGGTCGGTTACAGCTTAAACAAAGTTGAAAATTGCCTACTGTTTGATCATCAGTTTTACTCTCTACGAATCAACTTCTACTCCCTCCAAAAGCCTACCAAAAGTACAAATAGTATATGGATATTAACAGATACTCACCAGTAAAGCAGCTGCAGAGACGGCAGATGTTGTTATTCGGTTGCAGAAAACAAGAAACAATGAGTATTTAAAATATTCTTTGTTCACCCCATATGGTACTCTCATGATCTTTTCCTGCAGGAAACGAAATTTCACAAATTGCTTAACGTAAGAATAAACAATACTTACTTAAGGACAGTTACCACGTACTTTAATAAGACATTTAAACCTCCTCCTAAACTTTAAAAAATAAATAAAAAAATTGATAAGTAATAAACTTCATTGAAAGAAAAAATATACAAGAGGCCAAAGCACACAGGAAGTGTACTGAGGGTGCATGAGAACAAAAGAACTAAGAATTATAAAGACTACATCTATCAAGCAAATTAGACAAAGAAAAAAGAAAATCCCCCAAAGCAGTTGTCCACCCAAACAATGTCTGGAAAAAAGACATCTTCAAGTCTTGAATTGACCTCTCAGCACCTACAAAGACCTGCGCATTCCTCTCCCTCCAGATACCCCATATCATTCAGTGAGGGACCATATTCCATATCTCCCCATTTCTATGTTTCCTAAACTTGCCTGGCCAGCTAGCAAGAAGCTCAGATACATCCTTGGGCATTACCCAAGATAACCCGAAAAGAGTAAACACTATATTCCACATCGTGCTGTCTATCAGGCAATACAATAGTAAGTGGTTAGTAGACTCCCCTGCCCTCTTACACACGCAACACCAATCAATAATAACCAGCCGACACTTCCTCAGACTGCCATTAGTCAGGATTCTCCCCAACACCGCCATCCAAACAAAGAAACTGATCTTTGGAGGCACTTTGGAGCTCCACACAGCCTTCCAAGGAAAAGACACCTGAGAAGGGGGATTGTAAAACTTTCTAGTACGATTTAATATCATAAATTTCCCAAGAAGACGGTTTCCACCACAGCTCACCCACCCCATCTCCTTTCCACAAACCATAATACAGGTAAGTCCATAAATGATGAGACCAATCCTAATTCCCAATCTAGAACCGATCTGCCAAAATTAATATTCCAGAACTATCTATCCCCGAGAAAGAAATTAGCTCTGCCACTGTAGCATCTCCTGAGTCGAGCAATGCCATTATATAACTTATATGTAGCACACACTAGCTATCTTAGCACATGGCACAAGTAATGAGCCTAAGTTCACAAAATTCAAATCCTCACCTTGTACGCAACGACTAAGTTTCTGATTATGAAAGGACAAGCCAATAGAAAACTTTACATATGATTTCTACAATGGCCATCCAGTTTTCTGAAACAGATCAATAAATTCCCCAAAAAAAAAAAACCAATGGTAAAAATTATATCACTGGCCTAACATCAGCCGTGTATGTATGTACACATAAATGACTCGATTTAATCGATTCAAATGGTTAACCGAATCCGAATTAGATAATCATTTAGATAAAAATTAGCGAAATAAAAAATGGAATTTAAAATGAATGGCAAAATGCACATATGATAAAATCAACCAAAACTAATCAAAGATCATACTAACTAGAAACAAAAGAAAAATGTTTTACAATCTATACCCTAAATACAAATAAACAGAGGAATTGAAATTTATACATAACAATTAAAATTAAAAATAATAATAAATAAATAAAGAAGAAGAAGAAGAAGAAGAAGAAGAAGAGAGAACCTGTAGAACACCATAGGTGACGAGGGTGAGCATGATTCCAAGGATAGCGAAAACAGCTTTCGCAAACTTGCTCTCTTTCCAAGAACTACTACTTCTACTACTACTTAGAACTGATGCTGCTTCTGCTGCTGGTTCCGCCATAGCCCATTCACAGTCTTACACACACACACAACGCTGTACCGCTAAATTTTGATTACTGGAGAATTTAAACAAGTAATCGAATTTCTTATTCGAAAGAAAAACATGAGAGAAACAGGAGAGATTGTTAATTAATACTACTATGATTATTCTAACACGGCGTCGTTTTTGAATGGAAAAGAGAGCGATTAAAGTGGGAGTGAGGCCGTAGATTGAGGATCGAAGAGAGAGAGAGAGAGAGAGAGAGAGAGGAAAAGAAGGTTAAAAAGGATAACTAATTTTTTTGTTTATGTAAAAAATGAAAGCTGTGTATTAATTATTATATGTAGAGCCAGTGAGTACTCCTCCTGGGTGGTTCAGTCGGTCCTCTCTCTTTTTTGTAGACTCCTCCGCTTTCTGGGAGCTCAGCTCGGCTCCTAAAAATATAAATTAAAAAGATGGAAGTCAAGAAGAAGAAGAAAATATTGCCACCTCAGCGTAGCCGCCCCCACTGTGCACTTTCGATGTTGTTACCTTTTTTTTTTTTTTTTTGAGAAAGTTCGATGTTGTTACTTGGTAGTGTAGTGACTAGAACTAGAAGGGAGGTCATTTTACGTTAGGTTTGGTCAAATTCTCAATTCTTGTTTTATTTATTCATTATTTCTAGAAGAATTCTTGTTTGATTTGGTGCCCCTGGTCTGAACCCAGTTAATTGTTGCACGACAGCGTGACTGATCTTATCTAATGGATGGTTTCTCGGTATACCTAAATTATAGGCTGAATTACCTTTTTAGTTAGAAAAATGATATGCTTACAATATTTTTATAATATTTTTAGAACAAATTCTAAATGGTAAGTTATTACTGGTTGTTATTGTTGAGGCAAAAAAATAATCTTCGTGTTAGGTTCAAATTTGATCCAATAACAACTAACCACCTGTGATTTGTTGTGAAAATGTTGCAAAAATGTTATGGACGTATCATCTCTCAGTGAGTTATTACATTTTGGTATCATTTTCATTTTGGTCATTACTTTTATTTTTACCATTTTAGTCCTAAAATCAAAAACAAGTTCTATTTTGGTCCCAACTGTCATTTTACTAACATAAATTTCCCTCATAGTAAACGGAATGCATTGTTGACACATATAATGCTAATGTGAGTATGTGACTATTAAAATAATAATAATAATAATTTTATTTAGCATTTAAAAAATGCCACATCAGCATCTACATTTAACAATTTTAACTAAATAAACAAATTCAAAACAGAATTAAAAACCAAAAATCATTTGAATTGAAATCTAAGTTTATTTTGAACAAGAACACAAAACTAGAAAATTTAAAACCCATAAAATTAAAGCAGAAATACTATTTTCGTCCATACATTTTCAACTCATTCTCACTTTGATCCCTAATTTTTAATTTTACCACATTTAGTTCCTAACATTAGATACACATCAGCACAAAATCATACATGAAAAAAATCCATAGAATCAATCCCCCACACCACCAAAACATTAAAACTTAATATAGATTTCACTTTCAAACCACACATCCACACACCTTCTCTTTTCTTTTCTTTTTTAATTATATTTTGAAAGAACACTTAACTTTTCTTCCATTTTCTTACTCTTTTTGAGAAACCAAACACAAAAACACTAAACTCAAACCTGAGCTCTCTCTCTCTATACTCTCTCATCTCAAACTCTCCCTCTCTCTCTCTTCTATCATGGCCGAAACTCATTGTTGAAAACCCAATCCCTCCTCTCTCTCTCTCTCTCTCTCTCTCTCTCTCATGGCCGATTCATCTCATAACTGAAAACCCATGGCTTATGATCTTCTCTAAATCCCTTACAAAGGACCCATGGTTGAAGACTGAAAGCTCGAATTTGTGTTAAAAACACAAGAGTTGTTTAGACCCTAAATTAATAAATTACGGCTCGGTTGATTTTACTCTAACTTATCTAAGTGCGAAAACAAGAATAAATGAAGCGCAATTAACCGATACTACTTTAGTACATAAACATGAACAACAAACAATAAAAGTAAAGCACAAGAGTAAGGAAAAAGAGATGCAAACACAAGATAACACGGCGATGTGTTATCGAAGAGGAAACCGAAGAACTCGGTGAAAAACCTCTCCGCCGCCCTCCAAACGGTAAATCAATCCACTAGACAATAAGTTAGAATACACGAATAGCAAGAGACCCTCTAAGCCTAATCTACTCAATGTACCTAAACCCTCCAAGCTCCTACTCCAACAAGACTTCTCGGAACCGTGTCTTGTCTAGCTTTCCGGATCCCACAATACGCCCGATTACATCCGCCAAGCCTTATCGGCTACTTTTGGCAAATCCCCAAAGTTTCCCAAGCTCCAAAACACTCTTTACACTCTGAAAATATGTAGGTTGTGTGTTGGGTACAAATCTCCTTTCAAGATATGACAATGGGAGAGGGAAGAAGAAGAGGCTAGGATGATTTCTCATTAAGGATTAGTAGCTCTCTTTCTAAAATATGGGTGTGTGTGTGTGTTGTAGAAAACCTATCTAGGGTTTTTTTCTCTGAATGACCTCCTTACATATTTGTAGGTAATGAGGGTATATATAATATGGGTGAAGGGTAAGAAAGTCACACTTAAAAATCCTCCAAGTAGAGAATTTCGCGGGTATTTCGCTAGAAGGCCTTACTGGCGAAATACTCGCAAAATTGATAGCTTGACATGACTCTTCAGCTTCTAGTCATGTGCTTCTCACATGCCCTTTTCGCGGGAACCCTTTTTGCGGGAACCCTTCTCGCAAACTTCTCGCTAGCAAGTCACGAAATGCATTGATCTTCAATTAAGTTTGAATCTTCACCAACTTAATACTAAACCCAATACAATAAAATCCCACAAAAAATACAAGGAAACAAATTTATGTAATTACAATACTTTTTGTCATGGAATAAAGCCAACATAAAATATAGTTGTAAATCACAACTTTACAAAGACCCAAAGACCCATGGCCGAAACCCATGGCTAACCAAAATCTCATCTTCTCTCTTGCTCTTTCTAAATCCAGATCGGTAGTGGTTGGGTGGGTCACTGTGGTTTGATCTGACCAAATCTGAAATTGATGAGGATTGGCTTGTGTTTTGGTGTATTTTATTGATGAAGATCAGCTTTGGGTTTTGGTATTTTTGTTTTTGATCAAATCGTGGTTTTAATTGTGTTAGTTGATTGTGTTAGAATTGCTGAGTTTGATCATGATTTTGTATGTGTTTTTGTTTGTTTGGTTGCTAAGAAAATGCCAAAAAAGATAAGAATTTTTTTAATTTTTAACTTTCTAGGCAACCATGTTCTTGGGAAAGAACATGAAGAACAATCAATTATTTTCTAGGGAAGAACATGTAAACAATCTAAATGGTCTTTCAACATAATAATGAAAAGAAAAGATAATAAAATTTTATTTTATTTTAAAATAATTAAAGAAAATAAAAATAATGACGTGGTCTTTTTTAATATATAAAATGCTGACATGACATTATTTAAATGTTAAATAACAAATTTTATTGTTATTTTAATGGCCACATAGGTGTTATGTGTGCCAACTATGTAGGGCTGTCCAAATTTATCCGAATACCCGACCCACTCGAAGAACCGACTGGATCTGACCCGACTACTCCGACGGGTCAGCAGTAGGTCTTCACCACCAGAAACCAATTCCAGTGGGTCAGTTTTGGTTTTCCTCCCCTAAAACCCAAAAAACCCGAACTGACCAAAAGATTTCCAGATTCCAGCCAAAATTTCTAGATCCCAACCAAAATTCCAGATTTCGGTGTAAATTTTCCAAAATCCGGCAAAGAAACCCAAATTCTGGCGATAGTTTTCCAAATTTTGGCGATATTTTCATTAGATTTGGTGAGATTTTGATCGGATCTGGCGATATCTCATCGAATTTGGTGAGATTTTCGCCAGATCAAGCGAATCTCATAGAATCCGATGAGATTTTCGCTGGATCTATGTTTTTTCACCATTTTCTTAAATCCCAAAACTTAGAGAAAGTTCAATTAAAATATCAATTTCCATGAGGTATGTGGTCTGAGGAATCAAGCATGACCAAGTTTCTGTTTGATACTTATAAAAAATGAACTACAATTAACACAACACAATAATAATTTGAACTAAGACGGCAGAAATGCCTTTCTTTAATAATAGTACCGTTGTAGGTTATTTACATTCCAGGGACGTTTTACAGCCTTTTCATCTAAATCTGCATGATAATAAGCTCCTATGCCAGCTACCGAAGTAATACGATAAGGTCCCTCCCAGGTAGGTCCCAGTTTTCCCCATGCTGGATTCTTGGCATTACCTAAGACCTTCCTTAATACCAAGTCTCCGGATGCTAGTGGCCTCAACTTCACATGAGCATCGTACCCCCGTTTGAGCTTATGCTAATAGTAAGCTAGTTGAGCCATCGCACTCTCTCTCCGTTCCTCAATTAGGTCCAGGCTTCTCTCTAGTAAACCCTCATTATTACTTGGGATGAAAAAGCTTGTCCTCAACGTCGGAAACCCAGTTTCCAAAGGGATCACGGCGTCGGCCCCATAAGTCATGGAGAAGGGCGTTTCTCTTGTGGATCTTCGTGGTGTAGTTTGATATGTCCACAGAACATGTGGCAATTCTTCCACCCATCTTTCCTTCGCATCATCCAGCCTCTTCTTGAGTCCACTTACTATAACCTTATTAACTGCCTCAGCCTGCCCATTTCCCTGCAGATAAGCTGGAGTGGAGTATTTATTCGTGATACCTAGGTCACAACAGTACTTTTTGAAAGCTTTATTATCAAACTACAGGTTATTATCTGAAAGAGTGGGAGGTATTCTAAATCTAGTGACAATGTTTTTCCAAACAAACTTCTTTGCGTCCACATCCCTAATATTCGACAAAGGCTCAGCTTCAACCCACTTAGTGTAGTAATCGATCCCTCCGAGCAACCATCTTTTATTCCCTGCGGCCTTTAGGAAAGGCCCCACAATATCTAACCCCCATTGAGCGAATGGCCATGGACTGGTCAGAGGGTTAAGGACATCATCGGGCTGATGAATGTTAGGGACAAACCTCTGGCATTGATCACACTTCTTCGCATAATCTTGAGCCTCTCTCTGCATATTAGGCCACCAATACCCCTAGGTAAAAGCTCTATGAGCCAAAGACCTTCCTCTTGTGTGACTCCCGCAAATCCCTTCCTCTTATGTGACTCTCGCAAATCCCTTCGTGCGATTCTTCCAAAAGTAACTTCGTTGCTTCAGGGTGTATACACAGCAAATATGGCCCAGAAAAAGAGCGTTTGTACAACTTTTGATCCTTGGACAGCTAGAATCGAGGTGCCTTCCTGCGTATTTTATCTGCTTCAGATCTCTCCTCGGGCAGGACATCACTCTTAAGAAAGGATATTATGGGGTCCATCCAACTGGGTCCGAACCTAACTTGATGAATATGGATGGCATTGGCAGCCGCCCGAGCAGGTTTCAACAAGAATGACTCGGGGTAGACCCTCTGCCGAAGATGTTGCCAGTGTGGCCAATGAATCAACATGCGTGTTCTCGCTCCTGGATATATGCACCAAGGTAAAAGAATCAAATTTGGATCGTAAGTATCTAACCCTGGTCAAATATTCCTGCATTCTTGGATCTCTAGCCTCTAATGTCCCTACCACTTGGCTCACAATTAATTGAGAATCCGAGAACATTTGGACTAATTTTCCCTCCATTTTCTGAACCATATCCATCCCGACCAGTAGGGCCTTATATTCCGCCTCATTGTTGGTAGCTGAGAATCCTAATCTCAGCGATTTCTCGAACGTAAGCCCCTCCGGAGACACAAGAACTAGTCCTATACCTGATCCTCTTTGGTTCGCCGTCCCATCGATATACACTTTCCAAATCGGAAGTTTCTTGCACGAAATCACGCCAACTGATTTTCCATCCATGTGTAACCCTTTTGCACTTTCTTCTAATGAAGGTTCAACGAATTCTGCCACTAAATCAGCAAGAACTTGGCCCTTGACAGAGGTGCGAGGCATATACTTAATATCGAAAGTCCCCAAGATAGTTCCCCACTTTGCTATCCTCCCTGAGTAATCAGCACTTCGCAATACCGACTTGAGAGGGAGTTGAGTCAGAACAACAACTGTGTGGGATTGGAAATAGTGAGGGAGTTTACGGGTAGCATGCACTATAGCCAGAATCGCTTTCTCCAATGGTAAATAACGCACCTCAGCTTCATGCAAAGATTTTCTCACATAGTAAACTGGTCTCTGTACACCACTAACGTCCCATATTAAAACCAAACTGACGGCATGGATGACTACAACTATATATGCAAACAGGATTTCATCCACGTCTGGCCGAGACATGATTGGTGGTTGAGAATGGTACTCTTTAAGTTGTTGAAAAGCTAAGGCACACTCCTCGGTCCATTCGAATCCCTTCCACTTATTCAGCAACTAGAAGAAAGGTCTACACCTATCAGCGGATCGAGAGATAAACCTGTTGAGAGCAGCAGTCATCCCAGTCAACTTCTGAACTTCTTTTGGGTTCTGAGGGAGTTATAAGCTATTAATTGCCCTGATTTGTGCCAGATTTACTTCTATTCCTCTGTGAGTTACCATATAGCCTAGGAATTTACCAGAGCCTACACCAAAAGAACATTTAGAGGAATTAAGGTGCAATTTGTACTCCCGAGCGTTTGAAAGGTGTCATCCAAATCTTTCACATGCATAGGCACCCTCTTACTTTTCACCACCATATCATCCACATACACTTCAATAGTTTTTCCTAGCCACGACTCGAATATCCTGGTCATCATCCTTTGATAGGTAGCCCCTGCATTTTTCAGACCAAATGGCATCACCTTGTAATGATAATTCCCCGTTGAAGTAATGAAGTCTATCTTTTCCTGATCATCCAATGCCAAAGGTATTTGGTGATACCCTTGGAAAGCATCCAAAAAACTCATCCAAGGATGTCCAACTGTAGCATCCACCAACTGATCTATGCGAGGCATTGGAAACGAATCCTTAGGACAAGCCTTGTTCAGGTCTGTGAAGTCCACACACACTCTCCACTTCCTGTTCTTCTTCTTCTTCACTACCACTGTGTGCGTCAACCATTCCGGATAAAAAAACTTCTTTAATTGTCTCGACTCTTTTGAGCTTGAGCACATCTTCCTTGACAGCCTCGGCATGCTCTTTAGAGGAACGCCGAGGTGGTTGCCTTCTCGGAACAACGGTAGGATTGACGTTCAAACGATGGCAAATGAAGCTTGGATCAACCCCAGGGGCCTCATAGGGATCCTAGGCAAATACGTCCACATTGTTCTTCAAAAACATAACCAATTCCACCTTCTCCTGATGTGGTAGCCGAGCACCAACTTGAAAGAACTTTTCAGGGTCATCATCTATAAGAAACCTCTCTAACTCTTCGCATGTTGCCTCACTTGCTGTCACCGCACTGGGCGTATCTAGAGACGTTAATTGCTATAAGTCCTTCATAGCCAAGACCGAGGATCCTAGTTCAGCCTGATGTAGTATTGCAGCCGATATACACTGTCTTGCTACTGATTGACTCCCAAGAATTTCTTCAATCTGTTCCCCTGATGGGAACTTCACTTTGACATGAAGAATTGATGATACAACACCTAGAGCATGCAGCCCAGGCCTTGCCACGATGGCCATGTATGGGGAATAAGCATCAACCACAATGAAATCCATATCAACCACTTCCAGACCTGATTGCACAGGTAAACGAATTTTTCCTTTTGGTATGACAGCTTTTCCTTCAAAACTTATCAACAATGAATCATAAGCAGTAAGATCTTCTAGCTTTAAATTAAGCCCTTTAAACAAGTTAGGGTACATAATATTCGCGCCACTACCTTGATCAACCATGACTTTCTTCACGTCATAGCCCCTTATCCTCAGCGTAATCACTAGAGCATCATTATGCGGTTGAATGGTCCCAATCTTATCTTCATCCGAGAAGCCCAAGATAGGCGGAATATTTCCTTTAATCCTTTTCAGCTTCGAGCCAGACTCCTTGGCGAGAATATGTGACACCGACATCACCCTAGTAGGACAAGAGCCAGTCCTGCCAGGAGCAGTGAAAATGACATTAATTGTTCCCAAGGGGGGCCTGGATGAGTTGTTCCTTTGATTAACCGAACCAGAATGGCTTCCCTGTCCATTAGGATGATGCAAATTTTTTTTCAACTTGCCTTCACTAACCAACTGCTCCAAATGATTCCACAGTGTCCGGCAATTCTCGGTAGTATGACTTACGTCCTGATGATATTGACAAATGAGATTCTGATTTCGCTTCGTAGGATCCCCAGCCATCTTATTGGGCCATTTGAAGTATGGTTCCTTCTGAATCTTCTCCAACAACTGATGCACCAGTTCTCGAAATACGGTGTTGACTACCTGAGGAGTGGCTGAACCCGATTGCCCAGCGAAATCTCTCCTCCGCCTATTGTTGTTGTGTCCATCCGACCTAAAATCCCTCATCTCTTGAGGGATAACCTTCGCCTTCCCCTTTCCTTGCTGCTGATCTTCCTCAACCCGTTTGTACTCGTCAATACGATCCATGAGCCGACGTACACTCCGTACAGGTTTTTTGGTCAGAGATTTCCTTAAGTTGTGATTAGTTGGAAGGCCTACCTTGAAAGTGTTAATCGCCACCTCGTCAAAATTGCCATCGATTTCATTAACATCTCCCAGTATCTATTAGAATACGTTTTCAAGGTCTCTCCCTCCCTCATGGTCATGGACAATAATGAGTCCAAAGGCTGTGGAACTCTACTGCAGGTGATAAATCGAGGCCCAAATGCCATGGTGAGTTCCATGAAGGAATCAATAGAACCCGCCTTCAGGCTATTAAACCATCTCATAGCAACAGGTCCTAAGTTAGAAGGGAAGACTTTGCACATTAAAGTTTCATTCTTAGAGTGTACTGCCATCCTCTGATTGAAATGACTCACGTGCTCCACTGGATCTGTTCTGCCATTATAAATGGTGAACGTGGGCTGAGTGAACCGTCGTGGAAGCTTTCCCCTCTCAACCCTACGTGTGAAAGGTGACTTGGAGATCTGGTGCAACGCCCTGCTCATAGCATTGTTTCCCAAGCCCCTAGAGGAAGACTTCTTGTCCTTTCGACCGTGAAGGTTGTCTTTCTTATACGAGAAAGTTTCGCTAGGAGGAGTCCTGGACTTTGGCCTGTAACTACTACCTTGGGAGCCTTCAGAAGAAGGATCAGAAAAAGATGGTGTCCTCCTCTGTCTCGCACGGCGTAACTTCTTTTTAAGGTGGTCAATCTCCCTTTGCATGGCCTTCGCGTCATCCTCATGAGGGATTCTGCTTCCACCCCGCGAACGACTCCCACGAGTGTGAACCGTATGAACACTACCCTCTCGATCCCTTTCACACTCAAGACGTTGGAAATGATCCTGTCCCTAGGACCCCAGAGACACTACATGATGTGAATCTGAGCTTGCCATAGTGTTCTAATTCCTTAAACACAAGATTCCCCACAGACGGCGCCAATTGTAAGTGCACAATTTGTACCCGGACCCAACCGAGTGATGGGTTCAGACCCAAAAAGCCTTATACAATGAAATTTGTAGAGCGTGGGCTTGAAACCTAAGTTTTGAGAATATTGGATAACAAATATGATGGGTTAGATCGCCAATACATGTGCAATGAAATGATTATATGACAAAAACTCTCATCGGACGTAAGCCGAGGATGACTTGTATTGCTCTTTCTTCTCTCAATAATAAATTCTAGTTAAAGATGGTGTGTACAATGTCCTTCTCTTTTTTTCTTCTCCTCCTCCCCTTAATAGAATACAGTTGAAGATAATATATCCAACGTCTCCATCTTCCTTCCCTCCACCTTCCACGTGTGACACAAATCACCAATCCAGATACTTGTCACATCCACCACCTTCTTGAAGTCTTCAAATAATAGCTGTAAGGCTGATCACTATTGTTCAAAGGTTATTTCTCCATTAATGTGGCCAGTAGGGTAGGTGCAAAGTCTTTAATGCGGTGGTAGCAGCTTTTTCCCCTGATACTTCTCATACGTTCTTATTCTCTATAACTGTGTGGAACGCATTTTTACCCAACAGACCTTCCAGAATTCTCTATCCAAACACTATGACATGCCACACGATCTTCAGTTGACTTAGCCGAGGAGAGGCGCCTCCTCTGACAACCCCTATCAACCTTTCTTGCAATAATTTACTAGTGGGCTTTAAAGCTCTGCTCGGACAGATAAAAACCCCTAAAGTAGGCCCAAGGCCCAAAGACGTATTCTAACCATCCTGCCCCTACAATATTTTTTATAATAAAAATTATATTTAATTTTAAATACATCTGTGCATCTGTATGGGTTACATACTAGTTACTATAACATAGAAATTCAAATACAAAAAATTTGCAATTTATATTTGAATTTTTTGACACAAGATTAGCCAACACTAATAAGCTTAAAAATATTCATCATTTGATGCTCATCTCTCCAATTTATCTTAAGTTTTTCATACATGAGTACACAAACAAGGTAAAGAGTAATTTTATACAATATGATAGGTTATACTTATTTATACCATCTTAGGTTAGCAATAGAAAAGATTGAAATAAATAAATAATAAAGATAAAGACAACTATATTTGATGTCAAGGAAAAATATATATTCATAATTGGTGTGAAAAGGTGAAATAGTGGATGTTTGAGATGATAGATTGGTGGGGTTAAGGACTTAAAGTTTTAAGTGTATCATACGGAAAGCATTCTTTGCCTGAATTCATTTCCAAATGACATTGGCACGCTCTTGTACACGTCGAAGGATCGCTGTCATGGTGATAAATATATGTATAGCATGTGGCAGAGAAACTCCGTACATTTTCAAATAGTTTAAACTTTTGGATAACGAATTAGTTTACAAACACATCCAGAACCAGAGGTGAGCTTTTGTTCCTTCATTTGGCACGTAACATGCAAACTGTGCAGCCAAAAAGAACACGTAGAATACAAGTTTTAAAAAATTAGCCGTTCTTAAAATTTTGTGAAGCATCTCAGACTCAAACTCAAATCCATGGATTCTGCTTTGTTTCCTCATCCCTTGTTTTCTCATATCTTCACCAGCTCAAGGTAAGTTCTCGGTTTCTATTGTGTTCAAGTTAAATAATAAACAGATGTTACAATTAATGGTAGTGTTGTTGTAGCTGGCACCCATGTTTGGTGGCTTTTCAGAGAGCTGGAATTTGCCTATACAAGCACAAGTTGTTGAATCGTCCCTGTTGGGCTGCTGGGGTGCCTGGAATTGGAGCTAAAAATCTGTTTGATGATAGTTCTTTGAAGGGGAGTGAAAATGGGTCTGTGTTGGGGGCCTTTGATGATGAGTTGGCTTCAGCACCATTTGGGACTCTAGATGCTGAAATTACTCCGGAAACCATTGATTTCTTTGTCAGCGATGCTGAGGGTGACCCTGACTGCCCATCTGAGGGGTACTTTTCAATTGAGCAGGCGCTTAATACACTACGCCAAGGAAAGGTTGGTAATTTCCATTGTTAATCTATTCTTATTGATAAACTACCACTTGTCCTGAAAGCAATATTGTTCGAAATAAGGACCACCAGCTTTGATATCATAATGATAAACTAACAATAGTCGTAGAAGTTTCAGCTATTAGGAAATAATAAATTTAATAATTTGACCATCATTCTAACATGGAAGTGAGAAATATATAGTTTGTGAAAATTTTGGATTTAGACTGCTTCATGAATGTATTCATTTTATTTGGGAAGGGGGGTTTTCTTTATAAAACTTTAATCTTGGTGAAATTTAATGTTAACCTCCATTGCAAATTTCTTAGTTTGTGATTGTTGTAGATGATGAAAATGGAGATATTGAAGGAAACCTTGTCATGGCAGCATCTCTTACGAGTCCCATGGACGTGGCATTTATGGTCAAACATGGATCAGGAATTGTTTCGGTAGGAATGAAAGAGGAGGATCTTCAAAGACTGAAGCTTCCTCTAATGTCACCGGACACTGAGGATGAGGATTCTTCAGCCCCCACTTTCACAATCACAGTGGTATTGTCAAGGCTTTTCTAACTTCTTTGGACTTGTATAAATCTACAGCACCATATATTGTAGTAGATTGAAGATTTGCAACAGGCATACTTAGGTATCTCAACATGTCTTGTTTGCCTGCATAGGATGCAAAGACTGGCACTTCTACTGGAGTATCAGCTTCAGACAGGGCAAAGACAGTTCTTGCTCTCTCGTCTCTTGAGTCAAAGCCAGAAGACTTCCGAAGGCCAGGCCATGTGTTTCCTCTAAAGTACAGGAATGGAGGGGTTCTTAGGAGAGCTGGTCACACGGAGGCTTCTGTAGATTTGGTTTCACTGGCTGGCTTGAGGCCAGTTTCTGTTCTTTCAGCTATTGTTGACGCAGATGATGGTTCAATGGCATCCTTGCCTGGTTTAAGAAAGTTGGCATTGGAGCATAACATTCCAATTGTGTCAATAACTGATTTGATTAGGTAAGTTACACACTGATGCATTGATTGAGTGAAGAAGATCAAATCTTCTGGTGAATGTTGTTTAGAAGATTTTTCAGTGGCCCCTTTCGTATGTATTCCCACAGGATAATAGAAAATTAATTAAATAAGGTCAAGTTGAATTAATAGGTAATATACATATATGTTCAAAATTTAACTTTCTTTCTAAATGATATGTGCCTACCTAAAAAGTAGGTGCAACCAATGTTTGCATAATTACTTCAGCAGTGGGTTTAATCATGAACAAAAGTGTGACTAGTATAAGATATTCATATATGGTTGACTCCCTCATTTTTAGTTCAAAAGTTAGTGTAGTGCCCTAGCAGTAGCACAGTGCTTTTTACTGTTCAATAAAACACAAACATATACTATTTAATTGTTCAATGACACAACATTTCCCAGTTCAGAGCACACTAATTCACTTGTCATCATAGTTATGCCTTCTCTTCCATTCATCTGGTCATTCATTTTCAAAAGGGGGAGACACCAATGACTATATTATGCATTAGTAAATGACTGTGGATTATGCTTCTAGGTACAGGAGAAAGAGGGAAAATTTGGTTGAAAGAACTGCTATTTCACGTCTGCCCACTAAATGGGGTCTATTTCAGGCATACTGCTATTGCTCAAAGCTAGATGGAACAGAACATATAGCAATTGTGAAGGTAAAAGTGGTCCTTATAAGGTGATTTGGTTCATCGAATAAGTAATAATAACTGTAGTTGCTTCAATTTCTGCTTAGTCACTTTTGCTTCAAACATTGACAGGGAAACATTGGCCATGGACAAGATGTTCTAGTAAGAGTTCACTCAGAGTGTTTAACCGGGGATATATTTGGGTCAGCTAGGTGTGATTGTGGCAACCAGTTGGATTTGGCAATGAAGTTAGTAGAACAAGCTGGTAGAGGAGTTGTTGTTTACCTTCGAGGTCATGAAGGCAGAGGAATAGGCTTAGGTCACAAGCTTCGAGCGTATAATTTGCAGGATCAAGGTCATGACACAGTCCAGGCCAATATAGAACTTGGGTTAGCTGTTGATGCACGTGAGTACGGGATTGGTGCCCAGGTCTGTATGATAAAGCTTTTCTTCTAGCTAAATATCATTCAAGATAGACTTCTTACAGAAAATTAAAGAAAAGATAAGAAAGATAGGATGCATAGACCTCCTTGCACAAACATTCATGTAAAAACAGTTATCTATACTAAAACCCTTTCACCCCAAATTCTAACAAATGTGAGTACTTCATTATTTTTGAAACTATTAGAATAAATGATAAAGTAACAATTATCGCAAAAACCTAAACCACCAACATGCTTCTAACCAGTTGACCCTGCATCCAAACATAGCATATCTCAGGGGTTTGTGTGGTTTTTTCAGAATACCTAGTAAGTTCTAAACTACTAATAGCAGACTATGAATTCCGGCCAAAGCAGCGTCAATCAACCAACTCACAATGCATGAATATGTAATGTGCCTTTCTAAATTTGTATAAGTCTGAAAATACATCCCAATCTATTATTAGGGAAAAGTATGTTACACACAGCATGTTTCAAAAACTGAAATCGTGAGTTAAGAAAACACACAATGTGTGTGACAGTGTGTAATAAAATCCCCTATGGCCTTAATATTAATCGGCCAGTTCAGAGAGTGAGCTTTGTGAGAAAAAATTTCAGTTTAGCTAAAAGAAAAAAGAAGACTAAACTATATCACATAAAAAAATAAACAAAAAAGAAGGCTATGAAAACAATTTTACAACATCCTCTTTAATCCCCTTTTTTTTTGCCATCATTCCTTATTAATAGTTTTCAGTTGCAGACGTTTTTCTTATTCTTACTAAAATATGTGAACAATTACATTAACTTTGCGTGCTGTTCCAAATTATTATTGTAATTTGATAGATGAACATAAAGTCCAACCTTCCAAAATTGATGCTAGCAGATTCTAAGAGACGTTGGAGTTCAAACAATGCGGCTAATGACCAACAATCCAGCCAAATTCACTGGTCTGAAGGGATACGGTTTGGCAGTCATTGGGAGAGTTCCTGTGTTGACACCAATTACAGAGGAAAACAAGAAGTACTTGGAAACAAAGCGTACCAAGATGGGTCATGTTTATGGGTCTGATATACATGGACCATTGGCAGGATTCATCAACCCAAATGAAAATAACCCAGACCAATCAGATAGCTAAAGTTAATTGAATTTGTTATGAAAAAAAAAAAATTATAAACGAAGGGCAATTAGTTTTAGAAATGTTGTTCGAGTGTTTTTTATATGTGAGTGGTAGAAAAAATGTGTCGAAATGTGCATAAGGCTGTTTAAAATATGTGAAAATGTGTTAAAACTTAGCTACTAAACACCCCCTAAATTTACTGCCTGGGAGAGCAACATTGGAAATGCCTCTGGCTTAGGAAGCCCAGACAGTCCGAAACTTCATTTCGGATGCCATATTTGTGTTATATAGGTGTCCCATATGTTATAATCTTTCAGAAAGGACGCGTGTCACCATCTCGTACCCATAACCATTCCCATATCCGTGTTTGGCTTCTTAGCCTCTAGCCCTCTATCGTTAAATCTGAAATTAAACAAAGGGCAAGGTAATAGAGATGATGGTTTGATTAACTAGAAGCATTCTTGCCTGAATTCAGTTGCAAATAGCATTGGCACGTTCTTGTACATGTGTGTTCCAAAAACTTAACTTTTTTTGAGGACAAACTCGAACTTTCATTCATAATTCATAATAGAAAAACAGAAGCAACAATTACATAGATGAGATCCTTGACTAACAAACGTAGAGACAAAATTTGGAACCTCCTTTAGCCATATCATCGCAGCACAAGGCATGTTCTGCTAGTTGGTGATGGTGAGCCACGTGATTTCATAAGCGCAAGCTCCCACTTGTATCCCCGGCACTAGATGGCCCTAACAGGAACCCCTATCACCAGGGACGGAGCCCCATTGAGCTCCGGGGCCATGGCCCCCCAATTGTTATTATTATTTTTAATATAATAGGGAGATGATAAATTGTCTTAATATTTTAATATTATATAAGCAAATTATCAGACTATGTGTGTATGTTTTTCGTATTTTTCTTGATTGTTGTATTATTATCATAATTTCTTTCATGTCAAGTTGGTTTTCCTATAAGATAAGTAGTTTTATAAGAATCAAAACTGTTATACACAATTGCAAGTTGAAAACAAGATTTCAGTTTCGAAATCTTGTCTTCAACTCACAATTTCAGTTCAACAAATGTATTATACGTGTGTAACAAACACTACTCATTCTATGATCATAAAGTGGCATTAACTCATTACTAAGATAGCATGGACTCAATTTAGTAATGAGGTTACCAAAAGAATCCATACAAAATTGAAGATTAGACATAAGGCATTATCCCAAGAATCCCAACTTAGCTCTTTAAACAATATTTACATCTGATTTGCATTTCCTGTTGCATTCTAGAACTAGCTGTATGCTTTGCTTTACGAAAATCAACAACTTATATGTTATGGAAATAATTATAAGTTATATAACCTTTATAAGGTCAATTTTGCATGTTTTCTTTGAAGAAACTAGAGAGTAGAGAATCAAGAAACAGCATCATTTCACGTGTGATTCATTTTTATGCTTAGTTACATTACTCTAGACAACTCATCGTCTCTTTCTTTTTTTCTTTTTTTAATTTTTTAATCTTTATTTTTGAAAAGAACTGACCCTTTTTTGAACAAAACAAATCAACACTAAATAATTTCTAATTAAACTAGGGTTGTTATTTTTTTAACCAATTTTATTTTATATAAAATTTACAATTTGACTTATTATTTACTAATTTAAATATGGACCAATAAAAATAAAAAAAAATTTATCAAATATTTCTAATGTATATATAGCCCAGAAAAAGAAAAAGAAAAAAGAAAAAAAGAGGAACACTACAAAAAGTGTGCTGCTATTGAACAAGTAGTTTGGGCCTTTGGGCTCTATTTCTCATTTCCTTCCTCTCGATTTTGACCGGGCTTTCACTGGGCCCGAGCCTGACCCTTGTTTCTAAATGTTAAAGGTGATGGATATTCTGGTAATTTCAGCCGCCCTCTTCTATATAATCATAAACCCATCTCTCTACGACCTCCTTCAAAACCCTAGAGACGGTCCCTCCTCCGCTTCCCTCTTAACACCACAGGTCTCTCTCTCTCTCTCTCTCTCTCTCTCTCTCTCTCATATGTGCGCTATAAATATATTGTTTGATTTTGTTTAGGGTTTTCAGGTAATTGAAGGGGTCTGAGGCCGAGCTTCTTCTGATTCAGAAATCAATGGCTCCTGCTAAAGGTACTGGACTCGCTTACTCTCCTCTTATTTTTGTTTCTCATTTTCTTTATCCTTATTTTGTTTCTCGGTCTTTTTCTATAACACCTTGATTGGTTGCTGAGAAAAAAAACTTTGTATAACAAGATGACGATACTGTAAATAGTAATGAGCTCAACCAAGCCAAATTAGGTATCTAGCGTGGTTTGTATTGTTTCCCAATAGATTCGGAACTTGATTTTAAACTTTCATCTTATCTGTATATATGTTTTGATTTCGTTTTACTTTTTAAATTCAGTTTTATGTTTTTTCTTAGTGACAATGTATTTATTTTTCTGTTTCTATTTGCTATGGGAACTAAGGAGAAAAGAAAGACGAATGAAATTAACTAAAAGTGTATGAAAATGAATGAGGAAATGAACCTCACTGAGCTGAATTTTTTTTTTATAGGTTTAGTGCAAATGAGTTGGTAATTTGGATTATTTGCGTGCATACATACTATGTAATTACATATATAAATACATATATGTATAGTAGCTTGTGTTTTAAGGGATTCCGAAGAAATATGTTAGAAGTTTGTGTATGTGTATATGGTAATTTGAAAATTTAAGTGTGGTAGTTTGGAAGTCGATAAATGCTTATATTTTTTAGGTTTGAGTAAATTCTGTAGTGGGTCTGAATTTTCTGTTTTTAAGGTCACTTTTTGATTGGATGGTTGAATTCTGTTGTTTTCCTTTTAAATCATATATGGGCCTTATAGCTTTTCTTAATTATAAAGATTAGGTTTTCTCTTTGTGTGTGTGTGCTTTTCTCTTGTATATTCTGGATGTACTATAGTTGCATCTTTTTGTGCTTTTTAACAAATTACTACATTTCCTTAAAGAGAAGAAAAGAAAAGAAAAGAAAAATTTTAGTAGTTGGATAACCAACGTAAATGCTGGTTCAATTAGGGTGTATCTGGATGGTCAGAGTTCAATTGTAGTCACTAAAGATAATCTTGCTGTCTGTTGATTTCCAACTATAATTTGATCTTGTTCAGCCCTGTGAAACATGGTTAAATTGTATTGCTTAGAACAAAACTGTGGTTGAAGTCTGTTACCTCTGCATTATATTGATTTCTAGTGGTCAGTGGTCCCTCTTTGAAGTTGCCTCTCCTTTTTGGATAAATTAGAACTTTTATTATTATGGTTGTGTATTTTTTCTCTTCAGAAACTTATTAAAGTGGTACATGTCTTATTTAGTTGACAGTTCAAAAAAGGCTGATCCAAAGGCTCAGGCCTTGAAGGCTGCTAAATCAGTGAAATCTGGTGCAACCTTCAAGAAGAAGACTAAGAAGATCAGAACATCAGTTACATTTCACCGTCCAAGGACATTGAAGAAGGCAAGGAATCCAAAGTATCCTCGCATTAGTGCTCCACCAAGGAACAAGCTTGATCATTATCAGATCCTCAAGTTTCCCCTTACTACCGAGTCTGCAATGAAGAAGATTGAAGACAATAACACTTTGGTTTTCATTGTTGACATTCGTGCGGACAAGAAGAAGATCAAGGATGCCGTAAAGAAGATGTACGATATTCAGGCTAAGAAAGTGAATACTTTAATCAGGTGAGCCTTTCCTATTTCTTAATAACTATCATCTTAATTTCCAGTAACAAGTAAAGGTTGTTAGCGGGTGCCGGGCTCATTTTGAAGTACTATAATTACTCTCTAGTCTTTTCGCTACATGATTTTTAAAACTAATTGGCACACTCATTTTGTAATAATGTCAGCCTTTATAATATCTCTTATTCTCTATTGACCCTTCTTTACTGTAATCTTCCTTTAGTGAAGTGCTGCAAATTTTCTCATAATATCTAAAACCATTTCAATATATGGCATTTTTTTTTTAACTTTCTAAAATAATTTGTCTTATTAATTTGTTGACCATGTTGAACTTAAGTACTAAATTTGTGGGGCTAATAATAATGACTCATGATGGACCTTTGACCATTGGAATAAAAAAAGTAGTTATTCAGAGTTGATTCAAAGTGTCTTTATCAACTGGGTAGATTTCAGTATCCATCCTATATGGTTTTTCATACATTGTAAGATGCCTTTTTGTGTGTTGCATGTTTGGCAGGGTACTAGTTATTTATTTTAAATTGAGTGTCATCAATGTTTTAATGACTTGCATGTGTTACATTTTTCCTCATTTTCCCTCTCATTCTGTAATATATTTGGAATCCCAGATTCTCATACTAGTTTAATTGTTGTGATGCAGGCCTGATGGTACCAAGAAGGCATATGTTAGATTGACACCAGACTATGATGCCTTGGATGTGGCAAACAAAATTGGTATTATCTAAATTAATGTCTGGCATCCTCATTCAAAGCAGGCCTTCCTTTTCTTTTTTGTCCTTCAATTTCAGTCTAAATAGTAAGACAGTTCTGCTAGGACTGTAAGCACCTAGATTTTTCAAAACTAGTTTAAAAGTTGTAATCTTGTGTTCTCTCTTTGGTGTTTTTTTTGTTTGGTTTAACTGAAATTTCAACCAATGAGACTTGAAGTTATGATTTGGGTGTGTGAGGGAGAGATGTGTTGAATCTTTTACATTATGCAAGCTTTAATGAAATTAATGTGTTAAACGAAATCCTGAAAAAAGTTGATAATCTTTGAATCCACTTATTGAAATAAACTTGCCAAACGAAATGTTTTTGAGGAAGAGTTTGACATCAAAGGTATCGGATATCAATGTGGACTGTTCAATGTCATTCTGTTACATTGAGACAATGTTTATATTCATTTAAGTGGCTTGTGCTTCTTTTGCTATCCTGTTGCAAAGAAATTGCCATATGGAATCTAACAGATGATTCCATATTTGAGGTTCGTTGAGGGCTGAGCTTCAGCCGATGTTTTAGAATTTGAGTGAACAAAATGGATACTAAATGGGTGGGATCCGTGGTTGTTAAAATTGCAATATGGATTGTACAATCCTATGATTCTACTTATCCCAAACCGTTAGTTCTGGTGGGATTGTATGAGCCTACAATTTTGCAATGTACCTCCAGACTTGGAAGGAGGTCACGTGGAGTGGTGCACGATTATTATAGTTGTTGTCTAGGACTAGTGGTTTGATCTTGTCAGCCAGGCATTCTTATGGCTAGATCCTGTAGTGATCTTATCCTTTTGTTAAAGTGTCCGGTCTTCTTATAGCATAGATTAGAACAATCTGACCAAATTCACTTTGCTTAGGTGTTAGACACTTAGTCCCCTTATTTTTTCTAAATCTTTTTAATGCTCCACAGAATATAAGATGCACCTATCGTTTTCTTTAAATTCGCTCCATGTCTACTGAAATCTTCAATCTTCAATCATACACTCACCCCAGGTAAAAAATTCAGATTAATTTTTATGTTCAGCACTCCGTTCACCAGTGGTTAGGTAACAGGTTCCCCTGGTTACCCTGCAATATACTCGAAGGTTCATGTTAATGTTGCTTTAATTGCACATTTCAACTATGCTTAATAATCGATATTCCATATTTTGACGAGGGGATAATCAATACAATGCCCTTGCTTGTTAATTTTGTTGAATTCGAGATAACATTCATCGATAAGGATATTTAACATGTACAGAACCTTTAATGAAACGGTATTGTCTGCAACCAGTGAAATAGGAAGTTACAAGACTGCCCTGGAAATTTGTTGTTAACTCAGCTCCACAAAGTTGAAACTTCTTTTATTGTTACGTCTCAGCTTGGCTGTCCTCATAAAATCTATATAACGATGAAATCAACTTTAAGTGGTTGTTTCCTCCAACATTCCTACATCACGACATGGGTTTTTTTCAACTCCATTGGGTTATTCAACTCCATTGGGTTAACCAAATTAAACGGCATGATCTGATTCACGTCTAAGTCCAGAGTTTTGTAGGATTGTGGAACGTGGGGTCTGGTAATTTGCTGCCCTTTCTTGGAGTAAGTCTTCCCTCTCTTGAGTGTCCAGAAATGTTTCCAAAGAAACATAACATTCAGAAAATTAAACGGCATGCTACATCCACTTTTGAGGAAGGATTCAGAAAATTGCTGGCTACAATATCCATAGAATGTCATCTTTTGCAGCATAGTTTAGAGAAGCTTATTCCTGAATTACTGTGTCTAGAAAGCCTACAGGAATGTCAAAATGTATGAGTTGATTAAATCAAAGCAGCAACAGATATGGACGTGCAAGGTTGGCGATACTATTAAGGATACCTATCACAGGAGCTACCAAATATACAAATGAATGAGACATCTATATAAGAATTGTCTTTCTTGTTTGATATACCAAGAACCCTGGACATGTGCGTGTGAGACATGTCTTCTCCAATATGAGAGTTAATGTGGTCCACAAGCCACATTAGGGTACTATTTTAATTATTTTTGGTTTAATTTTCATTTAAAATATTGGGTGGTAGCTAAGAATAGAAACCTATTTTATCATGGCTTTGGCAGTGTATGATGAATTTCAAATTACTGAACATGTATTGCACTTTCCTTAGTGGAAGAAATGTGATATAGAAATTGACATAAATAAGAGGACTCTTACTCTAGCCTAAAAAAAAAACTTGTGCAAATCCTTCAGAAAAGGCTAATGAAGCCCGGTATGGGCAGAGGAACCCTCGTTAAAAGATAGTTGTGAATTTGCCGTTCTCTTCAAGCCACTTGAACGGACTAACTTGAGGTACGTGTCTATTCTTTTCTAATATATATATTTTTAGTATTCTAAGGTAAGGCCTCAAGAGGTCTCACTTTCTCAAGAGATCTCGCTTTGGTGCAATGGCAAGTGTCTTCCACCAAAACAACAAGTCGCAACTTCAAATTAGAGAATCAGTCTCTCCAAAAAATAAAAATAAAAATAAAGTGAGGGTAAGACTGCCTATTAATCACCTCTATTAAACCATACAAAAGGGGGTTCTTTGTGCACAAGGTATGACCCCCTTTTTTTAATAGTAAGGTCTCAAAATGTATGCTTTCTCAACGAAGACTTGCAGCTGAGTCAACCTGGTGAGAGAGAAGTGAATACATAGTTGTCTAACTGTGTCTTCTTTACTAGGAGAATGGTGTCCTATTTTTTGTTGGATTAACATGGCTGATAATCACTCATATAGTCGACCATAAGTACTGTAAGATCAACCATTTAGATTAATTTTTGTGCTGCATCATTTTTTTTCCCTCTGCCCGGTTTACTGCAAGCTTGCAAGTTGTAACATGTTCTAGAGTTTCATATGAAATTAGGATATTAATTCAAATTCAAATCCCAACTAGGCATTTAGTCTTAACAGCTCTATAGTCCATATAATTTCACAAGATGATTATCAGATGACAAGATATTTATAATTTCTTGCTCATTAGTTCTATTGAAATTTGGGGTAGCATTTGCTGGAAATATCATCTATCAATCAATACTGTACAAGGAGCATTATTTGCAAAAAATGGGGAAGTTGGAGGCTCCTAGACTGCTTTAATAGTTTTCTGTTAACTCGGCATCACAAAGTTGAATTGAACCTTTTTTCTGTCTTTTGGTTTTCGGATCCTACATGTATCTTTAGAATCATCATCTCGCTTGTGCTCTAAATCCATGTGAACACCTGCAACTTTTATCTGTCATAACTTATAAGTTCATTGTAGGTTCTGGAAAGCGCTTTAATTGAACATAGTGCTTTATCTATACCCCCTGCTTTTTTCTCAACTCAGCTTGGTGAAGCAAATCAACTGACATTATTTGATTCATGTCGAAGTTCTGGGTTTTGTAGGATTTCAAAGCGTAGGACCTAATCCTGTACTGTCTTCCCTCCTTAGAGTTTCTTGCAATGTGTGCACACTAACAGAAGAATATTCATGATGTATGGTGAAATCGTAGACGTGTGCTCTGCAGAGGGGGCAATTTGAGTGAGACTGGAACCAGGTGTCAATGCAAGAAACATGAAAGGTATGAGTGCAATTAGGGAGATGTTTTAGCCATTCCCCATCTTCGAATTCTCCCAAGCAAACTGCACAATCTGTATGCATTTGGTTCTGTTCTTCATTGTTCTTCTTGAACTGAGAGATGGGAAGACTTTGTGTGATGAAGGACTCTAGTGCTTGGCTGTGAAACTGCAGAGAAGGATCATCAGGGTTGGCTTCATTCATACACCGTCTTTCAACCCGGTTTCTTGGATAGGGTACACCATGAAGTAGCCAGCAGAGTCATTTGAGTACACTGCAGTAACTGATTAGGATCTAGGATGCACGGACGTGGTGCGAGAGGCCGCTGCTCGCGCGTCGGTGCCGCGTTGGGCTGTGTCTGCCACGTTTTTTTTTTTTTTTTTTTTTTTTTTTTTTTTTTTTTTTTTTTTTTCAGCCGACTCGCGCCAACGCGGCTTGAATCGCGCCGACTCGGCTTCAATTCGTGCCGATTGGGGCCAAATCGGCCAGAATCGGGCTGTATCGGCCATATCGGGTCGTATCGGTCGGCGATCGAAACGGCCGAAACAGGCCGAAATCTGCCTTGAATCTCGCCGGAACAGCAGAAATCGGCTCTGAATGAGACCCAAACACCCTAAATCTGTCATTCCTCAATTTTATTTTGAATATTTGTTGCTTCTTTTGTGTTTTCTTTTTGGTTTTGTGTTTTGTTTTGTGTTTCTTGCTTTCTTCTTTCTTTGTTTTGTGAATCAAGGCATAGTAATATGTTTTTTAAGAATATTTTAATAGTAAAAATATATAGAAAATGTAAATAAAAATATTTTTAATAATTTTTTAATTGCCGAGTCCCGTCGCACCTGCACCCACTTTTTTCAAAAATTGCCGAATCCCGCACTCGTATCCTCACTCGCACCCGCACCCGAGTCCCAAAAAGCACCCGTGCTTCATAGATTAGGATAATGATGGTGCAAACAGTTGCCACCAAGGGAATCACTCAATCACCCATGGTTGAAATTTGATTGATCCAAGTCCTTGAGATGGGCTATTATCAGGACTTGGTTGCATGCTATGCCAAATTTTGTACACCGTTACAAATACATAGCAGATTAAAGTTTCCAGAGTATTTTTATGAATTTTGGCTGCAATATATCAGAGAGGTTTATTCTTGAAAATCACCGTCAAGTGAGCTTCCATGAATGTCAAAATTATCTAGTTGGGGGAGTGATTAAAACGAAGTAGGACTAGATATGAAAATACAAGATTGGTGACAATATTAAGGATTCAAATTGCATAAGCTGCCATATGTGGCCTTAATAGTTAGTGTACAACTAGTATATGTATCTTTCAGATTTGTTTTAATTATTTAATTATTATCAAGGTAGATAATACCAAAGTTCAAAGCCGGTTAATGAAGCGAATGAAGCAGGTATATACATAAAAATAGATAAATAAGCAAACATATATGCATATTCCTTGCTCCGTTCCGGTTATGAAGCTCAAAGTATTAGGCTTTTATAATTGACCAGACAATGTTTCAACATATGACGTCCATTTCTGATAATTACACTCTTTATTATTAGACTAAAATATCAATCGATTTTTGGTGTAGGCAAGGAATGAACCCAGTTTCCTTATTTAACCATTGTGTGGGCCTTTTTTGTAAGTGTTGGGCTGGGCCGCCCGCTGCTACACTAGGCCCGAGATTTTCTTCTAGATTGAGGAGTTGGGACCGGTCCGGGAACAAACCTTCGTGGTCCGGCTTGTGCACAAACAATGCCCTTTGGTGATCAAATTTTTACAATAGGCAGAACTATCACGTTAGCTACAGCAGACAGATATGATAAAAAAAGAAAAGCAAATAATAGGGATTTAAGCAATACGATCAGTGGGCCTTAATGAAGGGTGGCCGTTTTACACTATAGTATCAGAATAATGAATGTTAGATGGAGAGTCAGGTGCGTACTAGAGAAACAAATGTTAGTCTGCCGTGATGGGCCGTTTTACAGAGCTTGCGTCAGGAAAGGGAACCACTTTCTTAACGTGACTAATTTCTCTGAGGGGAAATTAGCTGCTTTGAAAGAACGGGCCTAAGTGACTTTGATTGAACGAGATTTTTGTTTGGTTAATTAGAGAGCATGAGTTGGAAGGGGAGAGGGAGATTAATCCATTCGGTGCATGCCAACCACTCCATTCACTCTGTTTCTTTCTTGTTTCCTGTTTTCTTTTTTTAATCTTTTCCTTTTCTTTTGTTTTCTTTTTCCTTACTCTCTTTCTTTTTTGTCCTTTCTCTTCTTTCTCCTCTGCGTTTTCTTATTCCCCTGTTTTCTATGATTCTTGCCACTATTTTACAGAGGTTCCTCCTCTACCCTTTTCGTCCCCTCTAGCCGTTCACTGTAGGGCTTCTTATATAGGGCCAGCAGCGCTTGGCTTTTTACCATTTTAGCCCTTAACCGTTCTTGTCTGGCATGGGTTCCTTTGCCGACCGTCACTGACTGATCAGTCACTCAGCCAATGCCACCCTGCCTTAGTTAGAGAAGGCTTTCTTGTTTTGTTTACTCCTTTTGGCATTCCTACCTGCCACGGAGTGAATACTCCCCTTCCCTTTATCCCTCACGGCATGCACCTGGTGGTCCCCACTCAACCTTGCCTCTTTTGGTTCGCATGCCTTCCCAGCAGGATATTGCTTCCAAAAGGGCTTGAGTAGGAAACACAAAAATGGGTTTTTCCCCCTCCCCACCGCCAGACCATACCCCCTTATCTCTGACCCATGACCTCATCATTTCTTGTATTGGCTGGGTACAGGCTGGTGGTGCCTAGGCTTTACGCGTACCTTACTCCGTGCTTGTTCAAATCCTACCTGCTGCTCATCTGTCTGCCGCGGTCTGAACGTCAAACTGCCCAGCCTGCTGCTCATTTTTGGCTTCTTTTGGCGTGGGCTATTTCGCCCGACCTTTCCTTTATGGCTTGCATCTTCTAAGGATTGGGCCATGCTTGTTCGTGGGCCGTTCCAAGCCTTTATTCCCAGCCCCTGTTTCTTGCTTCCCGCCACACAATTCTGTCATGCCTGCCATGAGGCCTTCTTAACCCCAAGCCTACTGGACCACTTTGGACCTTTTCTCTTTATTCTTTCTCTGAAGGCCCAATGATCTAAGTGGGCCCTTTTGCTACTTGCGGGCTCCTATTGTCCCACCTGCTTCCATTTGGGCGTTCTTGGCCCACTTACTCTCTCGGGCGTCCTCGATCCTTTTTCAATTCTACATTTCCTATGGGCTTTTACTAACTTCTTGGGCTTCCTCGGCCCAAGCATTTCTCACTTTTCCTTTGGGGATCATGGGTCTTCCACAGTCCCTTACTTTCTTTACTTGCATTACTTTGGGTCTATCGTAGCAGTTATGACCCATTTTCACTTTTCCACATCTATACAGCCCATGGGTTCGTGGTTACTTTCTTCCGGGCCTTTTTAGGCCCACTTACTTCCTCAAGATCCATTTATTTGTTTGTTAGACTTACTATTCGTTGTTCCTGTCACTCGCTTAATGGTACTTCCACAATACTTTCTTTAGCCCATGACTTTGAGCCTTCCTCTCTTCTGGGCTTGCAAAAAATGAGCGTCTACAACCATTAAAAACTTTATTAGTTGAGTTAACTAAAACTCACAATAAAATATCATATTATATCTAGAGCTCAGTAATAATACTCATTATGTGTTATAATATTTTCAAAATTAATTTCAATTATATTATATGTAATTGAAAATAGGAAAATGTACATTATTTAGAATATGAATGCATTAATTTTGATTATATTACAAATAATTGAAAATAGAAGAATGTAAATTGTTAAGATTAATATGGTTTAGAATTTGAATGCATTTCTTAAAAATTGAATATATTTTACCATTTCCACAAACTTAAGCACACAATTTTTTGAATCATTAATTGCATATGTTTCTTCGTTTGGTTTGATTTCATTTTCATTTTTGTCAAAGTAATTAAAATTGTGCAAGAATTCTATGATCCTAATCAATTGTTTCTCATACAAATTTTTAGAGGAAAAAAAAAACTATAAATTTCATTTTACATAAATAATTAGTGCACCACTTATACATAATTAATATAATAAATATATTTATTTAATTACTCTTCTTAATGACATAGTAAAAATTTATGCTACTATTGTGCCTTTGTATTGATTTGATGTATTAATTCTCTTGACCACCGCACACCCTTGGTGCGATGGTCACTCCACAAGTATAAGTGCTTGTAGGTAGGGCTGTATACAGTGCGGTGCGGCCGATTTTGGGGGGGGGGGGGTTTACACCGCGCCTATAGGGTGCGGTTTCCCCTCAACCCTGTCCGCACCTCACTTGTGGAAACCGGTCTACACAAGGTGCGGTTAGTTTGGTTAAAAAGCAACCCAAATATTAAAAAAAAATTCTCAATCCACATCAAACAACCCATACAGAATTATCAAACAATCAAAATATTCATTAAAAAAAATAAACAAACAAACAAACATATTCACAATATTTCTCAAATTCCCACACAAAATATCTCAAATAAATTCACAATCTTTCTAAAAAGCATAGTAAGGCAAAGCATAGTTAGTATCTTAGGTCTCGAGCATCAAATAAATTACATACCTAATAGCAAGGAGAAGCATAGTAGCCTAGGTATTGACCACCAAAACCTTATCTTAAAACTTCCAATGAATAGCTATGAGAAATAGGAGAGAGGTGAGGAAGATGCTTGGAGAGTGGTCCGAATGGAGGCATCGAATAGCAGAGGATGGTGGTTGCGAGTGGTGAAGGCTAAGGGGGGAGAGAGAGTGAGCGAGCAAGAGGCTGTGAGCCTGTGAGTCTGTGACCTGTGAGGAGAGAGAGAACGAGAGGTTGTTTGATATAAATGGGGAAATAAGAAAATTTAACCTAACTAAAAACGATGTCGTTCCACAGTTTTTAATTTAATTTTTTAAAGTCCAAAACGACGTTGTTTTAATATCGGAAATTTTAAAAAAACAAAACCCAAAACGACTTTGTTTTATTACGTGTAAAACAACTTCAAGTCTTCAACCCTAACTCCAATTTATTTTTCTTCTTCCTTCAGATCAGTCACCGCTCTCTCTCTCTCTCTCTCGTCCTCTTCTTCTCAGACCTTTCTCTATGCCACTGAAACACACACACACACACACACACACACACACACACACACACATACACATACACACACACACACACACACACACATATATATATATATAGGCAGTTCATCAAAAAAAAAAAAGGCAGTGTGGTGCGGTTTTCATCGGTAAGCAAAACCCACCACCACTCGCTGCACCTGGTGGCTTTGGTACTTGGAAAATGCTGCCGATCATTGCATCGGACACCTGCGGTGGAGCTCTAAGGTGGGTGGCTCGGTGCGGTGAGGGGCGGTTCCATCAGTGGTGGGCTGTGGCTGAATAGGCCTACTTGTGGGGTGTAAGGGGCAAGGGTTGGGGTTCAAGTATCTAGGAGGGAGCTTTACACATATATACACTTAGATTAGGCTAGGGTAGAATTTCTATCTTGTGTCAAAAAAATATTTTCTTTTGAAATAAAAGCTTGATCATTTGTCGGGGAAAACAAATTATGCACTATTTGTTCAAATTACACATATAAAGATTTAGACCTTGAAAACCCAATATGTTTAATCTAATTTTTTAGCCAAATTGTTACTTATGTTGATTATTCAGATTTAGGTTAAACATTCATCACAAATAACATGCACATCGAAAAACTAAATAACACAGGATGTGATGACCCATGAAAACCAATGAAACAACTCGTTTCAAGATAAAAAACTTGGGGGGAACTATCCCAAGAGAACAATCTACTATATCAATTGAGATTTACAGTCAAGAATACCAATTTATATTAAATCTAACATAGTTACCACACTGAGCTCTGAACTCCTCAGACTTCTTTGATCTCCTCAGACTTCTTTGATCTTGGACTTGCTCTCACATGAACCTCCAGTTCATGTATTGATCTTCAGTATGCTTGATAACTGAAGCTTAACTGCAACTTTTACTCCACCAGTACTAGCAATATGAGTTTGATCTCCAGTCGATGTTTGATAGAGTTAGAAGGTACAAAACCTCACAAATCTTACAAGAGTAACTCTTAAGACTAGAAAAATGTGTATTAGGGTTTTTCTTTTATACCTAGTAATGTTGGATTTAAACCCTAAATGTTTCGCTAGTTGTTGGGCCTTCTTTAAAATTCTGCAGATTCGTAGTTTGATCGGTTGAGCCTTCTCTTCAATCAATTGAGCTTGACCGATTTTGAATTTTTCTTTCTGTAGCTTGTACATTCTTGAATCTTGACTTGTATCAATTTGAGCAATGTCTAAAACACTTCAAAGACACTAAGATCTAATTCTAGGCAAGTTTTTGTTCTCAGTTTGCCAACATACAACATATTTAGAACCTAAACATTTATGACTAAATATTTAGAACCTAACAACACACAATTTAACTTTTAGCTATGTTATACTACTTAATGGATTTTTATTGGATTTGTATTCTGACCACTCCACCGTTGAATTATATCATCCAAAATTTCAAGACAATAAGAGATTAATAGATAAATATATGGCAGGTCAAAATTGGCTAAGCTAGATTTCAACCACACACAATTTATTTATAGAGATAGGATGCCAATCAACCTTAATTACCCTTTTTTTAACAAGTTAATAGAGTGTTATTGCAATAAGTGCTTAGTATATATGTAAGTCAGGAAAGGCAGAACATGTCTGTGATTAATATAACAATGCTCCTCGGTTTTAGGCTGAGGAAAAGATTGACATTTGTTCTTGCATGATAATATTCTCTCTCTCTCTCTCTCTCTCTCTCTCTCTCTCTCTCTGTATTTTCTTACTTCTCCTCTTTACAATACTGATCCCCTTTTCTTGTAGGGATCTCTTTCCTTTATATAGTCACCTAGATTGCATCCTGGCGCCAAGGCTTTTTCCTCAGATATTTGTTCCATCAGGGCCTTACTAGGTTGTGAGCTGTGATGACACTGTTCAGGGGTCATTCCACCATAAATGTGGCTAGCTAAGTGAGTGCAGAGCACTGAATGCGGAGGTGATGCATGCTTTATCTGTACCCTTCCTTCATCCGCTTGATGACTAACTTTCCTTCCTTTCCTCGGTTATATGTTTGGTGGTCTTCATAACTAGACCTCAGTCTTTTCATGGTGTTAGCATCCTCAAGTTCCTTGGGCATTCCGGTCTTCTCGGGTTTTGTGGTTGCATTAATCACACTTGCTCTGTGGTCTTCTTGACAAAACTTCCCAAGGTGTGCCTCTATTGTCTTGACCTCTTCTCGTTCATTCTTGTCCTCAGTCCTTATACTCTCGTCCTTGGTTTTCCATCCTCCCATAATATCATTTATAAATTGTTTAAATTTTAAACTTTTTTTTTCTAAAATTATGCATAAAATATGAGTTTATGGATTTGCGTGTGTGTCAACAAGATAGAGAATAAGAGTTACTCCATGTAATGTGGGTTATAATTAACTCAACTTATAAAGCCTATTGTTGTCGAATAAGAAACTTGACAAAAAACCAATTAGTGTTTTGGCCTAATGACAAAGAGTAATCTTATAGAGATGTCATAGGTTTAATTCTATTCTATCTATAAAAAAAAAGAAAAAAAGGGTCACACCATGTGTAACATAATCCTCTCTCTATATATTATATGTCACTAAAATATCTTTAAAATTTTAGATTGTTGATTAAATATTACATTGTATCTTAATAATCTCCATGCTTGAAAACTCTTAAGATGATAAAACATTATTATATTAATAACTATTTTCTCTACAAAATATTTAGAATTGAAGTTTTTATGTTTTAAATTATAAACAAAATTATGAGTATACTAATTGTATAATAAATAACATGTGATTATTACGAATTTGGCATATATGTTAAGGAAAATGAAAATGTGTAATACAACCATATAAATTTGAATATATTACATGAGTTATTCTAGGACTACAACCTTTATCACACAATTTTTTACAACTATCTTATGTGGCATATTATGACTGACTATATGTTACTTTCATATGAACTTATCACTGTTTCTTCACTACTCATAGTTTACCATATCAAAGCTTCACCACAAAAGACTATGGTCTTAGATAATCTCATTTTATATTAAACGAAGAAAAAATTATTGATTGATGTAACATTAACAAAAAGTTACACCAGATATAATTTACTATATATATATATATATATATATATATATATATATATATATATATATATATTACCAAAGTGTATTTTGAAGTAAGTTATTTTTCCAAATAATTTATTGAATTAATAATTTGAAAATATCACCATTGGATTTCATATTTTATATGTTCTTAAGGTGCATGCCAAATTATTGTGCTAATCGAATATTATTTACAATTCGATCAATAATTCATCTTTTGTGCATAATTTTAAATTACAAAAATTTGAAATTTAAATATTTTATAGACGAGATAGTTATATTTATTGATCATCTTCAAATTTTGCAAACATAAAGAGTATAAGAGAAAAATGTAATCCAACGGTAAAAAAATATTTAATGATGTAATATTACTTAAAATTACATAAGGTATAACTTTGTAGGTTTTTAGACCCCTTAAAACAACCAGGTTAACTTAGTTAATTAGCCAAGTGATTACATAGTCAAATTAAACGGATCTAGGTTAACACAAATATATCATATCATTGTAAAGTGCGGAAAATAAAGAATACAATGATATGATAACCTAGGAAAACCAAACCGGTAAAAAACCTGAGAATGATTTAACCTAGCTATCCTCAAGGTAAATCAAATCCACTATAAAAGAATTGAAATTTACACAATAGCGACTTAGACCACTAACATCCTATTGCTACCTCGAGTATGAAACTTACTACCACGACCACGTGACAGCTCCGAGTCCGCGAACTACTTATTTCTTGGATTCCCAGCAAATATAAGCACTCCCGCTTGTATATCCTTAAGCTCTTGAATCTACAACCTATGAAGCACGGGTGCGTTTCGGGATTCGGGTGCGGGTGCGGGACTCGGCAATTTTTGAAAAAGTAGGGTGTGGGTGCGGCGATTAAAAAAATATTAAAAATATTTTTATTTATATTTTTAATATATTGCTAAACATAATTTTTTCACATTATATAAATATATTCCAAATTTAAGAACAATAGGATATGGAAGTGGAAGATTGCTCAAATTTAAGATTGACCAAATTTAAGATTACAAGTTGAAGAAACACTTCCCGCCAATCCAAGTCCAACAACATGCTCCAGAGCCATTCGACAGCACCTATTCTCTCTACTACACCTTTTTTTTTTTTTTTTGAAATTTTGGCCGGTACCGGCATATTTCGGCCGGTATCGGCCGATTTCGTCCGGTATCAGCATATTTCGGCCGGTATCGGGTTGCGCCCGATACGGACCGATTCAGGCCGAATCGGCGCGCGTCGGCACGAAATGGCGCCGTATCGGCGTGAATCGCGCCGAAAAAATGATTTTTTTAATGCCCGACGCGGCACGGACGCGCAGGTAGCGGCGTCGCCTGCGCGTCGCCGCGTCGGACGCGGGTGCAGCGGCCCAAACGCCGCACCCGTGCTTCCTAGTCTGCAACTGAATTGATCACCAAGCTCTTGACATCAATCTAGACCTTGATAACCCTAAGTGTATGTGAAGGCAAACACCTCTAGATCTCACAAGAGATTCACACACACAGCACAAAGAGCAACCTCAAAACGTGGCTAGGGTTTTTCCTTTTATACTTAAGACAAAACATAAAACCCTATACGTCAAATGAGCTTGGGCTGAGTTAGAAAATTCTGCAGAAAAACAATCTGCACGAGTTTCGATCGATCGAGTCTAATTTTCGATCAATTGAGCTAGTTAGATTTACATAGCAAATTCTGCAGTACACTCGATTCCAACTTTACACTTAAACATACTTTAAGCAAGTCTAAAAACAAGACTAAACGTTTTGATCATAGTTTGCCAATATTACAAAATGAAGTTCTAATACATTTGAACCTAAAGTCTTAGAACCCAACTTGAATCCAACCTTATGTGTGTGGGTGCATGTGTGTACTACACCCTTGCACATATGGCAGTATAGCCGGTTTTTAATAAAGAATTTGGCTTAATAGTTTTTTATTTTAAAACAGCATAATAGTAACGTTATTAAAACATTCATTTCAAATTTTGTTTCTTTTCAACTCTCAAACCATATTATTTTTTATTCTATTCTTTACATTTCAAAACATCCAAACAAGAGAGATAAATATTTAATTCATTTCAATTTCTTTTTATATATATATTTTTTATATTCTATACATTTCATTCCAATCCATTTATTTCTCCCAAGTTAAGAATTCAATAATGCTACCATCTTTTAATGGGCTATATAGGTTGACGTATGCTCAATTGGTTGATGCTGACATTGCTAATCGGACTCAATTGAATCAAAGTGAATAGTTGATTAGAATGTAATGCCTCATTACCCGTGTTTTTCACTTTTTTGTTTGGGCTGAGTGCCTCATTACCGGTTTATTCACACGCTGAATGATCACATCTATGTGTCTATATCCAAAATATAAAACTAGTTTTTTCACAACTATCTTGTGCCAGAATTAACTGAAAAGGTAGGATTTCAATGTAAACGGACACAAGAAGGATAAACCAAGTTAAAGAGCTATGTCAATTTTTAAACCCCAAAACAAAGTATCACATTTACACCATCAACCACTGAATTTCGATTTTTACATAAGAGAAGCAAGGTTCAGTGATTTTACTGAAACCTTTGTCGCTTGCCTGCTGGGACATGATTGTTAAAACTAGCAATTGTGGTCAATGGCATCATATTGTTTGAATATGAATTAGAAGGGCCACTAGCAAAATTTAACATTGCTGCTGAACAAGTTTGAGAAGTCCCACGAGACATTACAGGATATGTGGATGAATTCAGTGGTTTTTGGACCATGTATCCAGCATTTGCAGGAGATTTAGAAGAGAAATCTGCAGTCTCACAACCTTTGATGGAAAAAGGAGGAATTTTGAAGGGTTGCAAAGGCGGAGGATTTCGCCAACGAGGAAGTGGCCCGGCAACAATAAGTGTTTGAAGTAAAGGACCAGCTTCCATCACAGCTTGTAAGAGTTTTCCCTTTTGAGGCAAAGCTTTTCCTTTAACAAGATTATCAATTACTTCAGAAGCTGGATCAATCTTTGCCTTTCCAGGAGAGGCTAAATCTGTGGACAAAGAGCCATTATAATCATGAACAAGGGGCTGATTCACAAACCCCACTTTACCTGAATCAACCACATTAATGTTTGAGAAATCTGGGGATGAAACGGCATCAAAAAGAGAATCTACTGGGGAAGAGCCATGTGATTGGGGGTTATATGTTTCAGATAGACTGTTAGATTCTGTTATGCTTGAGTTTGCTTTAGCAGGTATTACTAGAGGACTTTCAGGGTGGACACGTGGGTGTATATTGGGTAATTCAGTTGGGCTAGAAGCCATGAGCTTGTTTAGGAGATTTTGCAGCTGATCTCTAGCTTCATCTCTTTCTTGATATGCAATCTTCAGAAGATTGTGTAAATTCCTCATATTCTCCTTGTTCTTTCTGATTTCCTCATTTGCTTCAATTTTAATTGTCTCCAGTTCAAGAGTGGTGTAGATAAGCTTCTGCTTCACCTCATCAATGTTCTGTCAATATTCAAAACAGGACAGTTAGCTTGAGAGAGAGGCTCAAACAGTAGAAACAAAAATTTTAAGGAACAATTGAGAGAAGAAAGACATACAAACACACACAGGGATCATCAGTTAGGGATATATATATATACACACACAATTTTAAGCAATGAATTGAGATACTGAAGAAGCCCAATGGGTTCAAATTTTGACAATAAATTTTTTGTAAGAAAAAATATTTCAGAGAGAGCAAAAATCAACTTCAGCCCAATAGCTTCAAAGTGACCATTGACACCAAAATCCTTTTGAAGAAAGAATCTCATCGGCACAAAATAGGCTACTGATCAAAAACTATTTCAAATTTGAGAGGAACAGTAAAATCCCTAAAACGGCCTTTAAAGATCGAGCCCCTGCAGTCAAACCATACTTCTTTTTGAAATTGATGAACAGGGGACAAGAAGATAGAGAGAGAGTTAAGAGTCAGCATTAATACACCTAGCTCTGAAATACAATGAAATATTACAACAATACACTGACATCTTGGAGCTGGTTTAGACAGATGGGCCAACAAAATGCACTTTTACACAAGAGTAAGGTCTTGGATACTTAGATTGAAAATTTCTCAACAACCTTTACTGAAAATACAACTCATTGAAAGCCAAGAGTCTTTTCTGGAGAAGAGGAAAAACCATGACTACAAAGACAGTACTAACAAAAAGGGAAATAGAAAAACTGAAGCTTCGGAAGCCAAACAAGTTCAATAGCCAAAGTTTAAAATATACATAACTAGTAAATAACATAAAGGAACTGAAACATAGAATTAAGAGAAGAATGAAAAATACCCAGGAAGAACCTTGAATACATTATGATCACTGAGTAAAAAAACCTCACAGAACATACAATTTTAGTTGGAAAAGGCAGAACCCAAAAAAAAAAAAAAAAAAAACCTTCAAATGACAAACAAAACAAGACCCAGAAGAAGAAAATGAGGAATGAGTATGACCAACCTCATGGTAACTCCAAAGACAACCGAACTCTTCCATACTATCTCTATTCTCTACCTTGCTGTTTGAGAACAAAAGGCAAAAAAATTAAAAACTAGGTATTGGGGGAGTTCAAGGAAGGTAGGGTGTGACTCTTATAAATAGAAGAACAATGAGGCACATAGGACAATATAGAGAGAGAGAGATGGCTTTTTCACAAAGTTCCAGAGATACCTGTCGGCGTCAAAGAAAATATAAGGAATGCAAAAACCTTCCGTATAGAAAATTTAGCTGATACCATTTTCTACTCTTTGTGAAAGAAAATTGATTTCTTTTCATTGAAACCGTTCCCACACTTTCAGGAACTTTGTCTCTTACTTATAACAATTTATACTCTTTCTTTCTCTCTCTCTCCCTCTCTCTCAATCCTTACATTGGTCAAGAATTAAATTCCTGTTATATTTTCCTTACATACAATCATTTCCTTAAAAGTAAAAAAATAAAAAAAACAAAAATTTAAAGGTTCGTGTTTTATTTATTTATTTTCATATGAAACATTATTAAAAAAAGAAAAGTCACTTTGTACAAGGCTAAAACCATGCTCTTGCGGAATACGCCGGTTTTATTTTAGGGAATATCCATAAATACCCCGGTTGTGAAAAGAATTTCCTTCCCGCGGCCCCTGGTTTTTAAATTGGGAAGATTCGGAGTGTTTTAAAAGGCAGGCCATTATGGGTGATGGTGTGTCTTATTTTTTTATTGGGTGATCAAATAATTGAACTAAGATCAACACCGCTTGATCAATTTTCTGTTTGGTTATTGGTCCTTTCTTATATCAATGTTATGGCTGCAATGTTTCTGATCTTATTCTTTAGTTTTTTAGGTCAACTTTTCCTAAATGCTTTGTCTCATACCGAAAATATTATTTTGATTTTTTGGGGGGTCAGGGTTAATGAAAGATTTGAATATTTTTCCCTTTTAAAAATGGTATATCCTTCTTTCTTTTTTTTCTTTTTTTTTTTTGACTCTTTCTTTGGTATCTTGGATTTTTTTTTAATATATGAGCAAAGTTAACAGATGCTTTAAAAATATTGGTTTATGAAATATTTTTAGAAAATATTGATTTTTTTATTGTTTTTTATATTTCCCATGAAAATGGTATCAAAACTTTTTTTAAATGGTCTTTTAATAAAGAGCAAGACTTAGGTACAATATTTATGTGTTGTTCTTTAGGTTTTCCTTTTAAGATTTTGTTATGTGAATTTTTTCTCATAATAAGGAAGTGTATTTTTTAGTTAAGTAGCCACATGGCTGAATATTAAGAGGAAAATCTAAAGAACGGCACCAAAGGTACTGTACCTAAGTTTTGTCCTTTAATAAATGTCCTAAAATAATAGCGTCTAAGATCTATGATAATTATATTTTTTTTATTAGAAAAAGATAATTATACTATATATATATATATTATCATATCAATACATCAATTACTATAACCCACCTTCCTGCATTGATTATCCTCACTCAAAAAAGAAAAGAAAAAAAAAAAGAGAAGAATTTTCTCAAAAAAAAAAAAAAACTTGCTACCTTGATTGCATTGACCTCTAGCCCATAAAATGTTGGTACTACTACTATTTTTTTAGCACGACTATTGTAGCCCCTATTGTTTTCCTATGATGTGAATAGAACGTGCATGCCTCAGTTGACATTTTTATCTCCCAAAAAGAAAAGAAAGAAAAAATATGAAAGGCCATGTGTTATTGGATTATTATTATTATTTTGATGAAATGTATTACTGGCTTTAATTTCATGAGAGTGAATTATATATACTAGTAGTAGTAATGCACACCGTCTTTCCAATAAGTAGTCATTGAAAATGCCTGCCCACCTTGGTTATTAAACCCTTGTTCTGCAACATACACTATTTTAGTTGATAGAAAAAAAAAAAGAAAAAAGAAAAAAAGGTTGTGCTTATTATTATTATTATTATTATTTGGACAATATTTTATAATGAAGGACGAGTCGGACCCAATGGATTAGATTATCTACCTAGGGCTGTACTAGATTGCGTTGTGAACTGCCCAAGAAAACTGAAACTAACCATATAATGGTTGACTTATTTTGTATTCATGTTATTCTTATTCTATTTGGTAACTTTTGCAACACTTTCTGTTTGTCATTGTACTCTGTTTGGCAGTAGCATATACTCCTAAGACTTTTTTGGTTTTTTGAGAAAACATATACTCCTAGCTAAGTCCTAATAATAATTCTTCTCAACCAAAAAAAAAAAGAAAAAAAGTCCCAAGACTAAGAACAACTTTTTATGGATTATTTATATGTTTATTTACTTAAATTTGGTGAACTTATAAGTTATAATTGCATTTAAATGGCAATATTCCCCATATGATCCAGCCTAATTTGTTTTGCCCTGAGTAAGTTTTCCCATCTTAAAGAGTTGAAGAGGTGAAGATAGGTTTTAATTTCTGCCGCCTCATCTCACCACTCCCTGAATACTTATGTGTATGTGTATATAATTTAATCTTTAAAAGAAAACATAAATTGGTCGTGTGTTCTCTTTTCTATCCCAATAAGACCTCCAAAATTGTGGGTCAATAAAACTCTAACTCAATTGAAATCTTAAATTGTTTCAAAAAAAAAAAAAAATATATATATATATAATCTCTTTTTTGGGGTTAAATTTTTCGCTTGGATAATAGAATCATGATATGTGATTATATATATATAATTTAATCTTAGTATGGTTAGTATTAATTCATTTAGTAATGTGTTTAATTCATTTCCATTCGGATAACATTGTTGGGTGACTTTATTATTCAATGAATTCCTAATGATGGCTTTGATAAGTAGCTACATGGCTGAATCTTAAGAGGAAAACCTAACTATACCTAAGTTTTGTCATATATATAATTAAAGCCAAAGTTAAGAGAAAAATTCAATTAGATTTCAATTGTGGGCTAATTTTGTATCATGTGTCTATTCAAGTTTTTTAATATTTGTGCCAAGTACGTTAATGAATGCATAATACTAATTGTTCAATAATAATGAATATAAAAATAAAAAAACCAATCATATTTCTACTCAACAAAAATCACCACACTTTCTATTTTATTAAAAATTAGAATATAAAAATGATCACAAATAGTAATAAACTTAGGCAGGATTTTTTTTTTGTTGAGAAAAAGGCAAAACTTTAATATGCATCTAATTATGTTTATTTTTTCTAATAATTCAATCAATTGTGTATATTTTTATGATTAAAAAAATGTACTTATTTTTAAAGGTGTCCATGCGCATGCATGGGTTCTGCAGTGGTTACATGATAGTATACATTTAAAGCCAAAGCTTAAGATAATCAAATTCTACATTAGATTCTAATTGTTGTCTACTTTTGCACTATGTGTCATATCTTTTTGTAAAAATTATTGTTCTATATGAGTTAATGTTGTGCAAAAAAGACAAAGAATCTAATATAAATAAACCATAAAAATCAAATAATACAAAAAAGAGTAAACTCATGTATAACAAAAAAAAACTAAAATAAAAAAATAAGAGAGAGAGAGAGAGAGAGAGAGAAACTCATGTATATATTTATGACTTAAACAAGTAATAATTTGAATCCATATGTGTAAGTAATTTTGATTGTTTTTAATTGTACCGTGCATATGCACATGCTATACACTAGTATTATGTTATAATTTTATATTGTAATCAATGTTTCTTTTATTCATAATATTTTTTAATTATAAACACTTATTAGAGAATATCAATTAGAATATGAAAACTCAAGAAAAAATGATAGAAAAATTGAAAAATTAATTGAATCTTAAACACGATCTCTTATGTCATGTATAATGATGTTCAAACTATTAATATAACAACTCTTGATTATATAAAAAGAATAAGCTCTTTTTTAAGTGTATACATTTCAAATATATAATGTAATTAACAACTCTTGATTGCATCAAAATTACTCACTCAAAATTGTCGTTTTAGACCTAAAATTATTTTAACTCCGACCCTATCACATATTATGAGAAGTTCACTCCATACATCTCTCCTATTTCTAACATATGATGTAATCAACTTCTTACGTATACACACCTTGGGTTTTATCCTAAATTTAAAAAAAAAAAAGAAAAAAAAAGATGAAACTTTAGTCAAAAAGAAAAACTTTAGTTGAAGAGTGTGCATGTCTACTAAGAGTACTTGTGACATATTATCAACCCAAGAATGAACTGAATTAGTTACATTGGCACAAATCCACATCTCACAGCAGGAATTTTATGCTATCAGGTGCAAACAAAATCCATTCTTTTTATTTATTTATTCAATATTATTTCTAATGTAAAGTACAAACCAATCTCATAAAACCTTGGTCTGAAAGTAACCAATGAACATGGATGAGGAATTCCATAGGAAAACCGGAAGATTTCTTTCTTTATTCCCGACAAGCGGTTTCGGCACTCTTCAAGTTTTTTTTTATTTTTATTTTTATTTTTATTTTTTATAAACAATTTTAATCAATTTTTGAACTCTAATAACGTGACCCTTGTAGTATAATAAGTTTCATACCACTGCAAGCTTAGTCATTGGATCAATCAATAATGATGTTTGCATGCATTATCAATTATGTCATTATTTCTTAATCCAACTGTTAGTGTGTAAAGTAGTGTACATGTATTATACAACTAGGCATAGAGTCGGTGTTCCCCACAAGCCTTTTTATATATATAATTTAGTCGTTTAGTGGAATTAAATTTGTGGGTTCGCTTTTAACTATAGGAAGCAGACGAAACCGCTAAATATAAAAATACCTCATTTACGACAAAGCTACTAAATTGAAAACTGTTGGGTTCTCTTAATGCAATGTATCTAACAGAAAGCATATACTATACGTGTGTAAGTGTGTGACTTCATATGTGTGGGACTGTGTGTATTTATTATTATTATTATTATTATTATTATTATTATTATTATATTTTTTGCTTAATCAAATGGCTACCTTCTACCTTCAAAAGTTGACCTACGTACCCTTATTGTAGTTTAATGGAAGAGATTTTGCAGGGAAGAGATCTTAGAGTATATGTGTAACAATTTGGGGATGTGTAAAAGTACTCATTACAATATGAAAGTTTTCAATATTTTGACATCTTAACATTGAAGGTGGATATATATATATATATGGGACATCTCATTTTTCAAATTTCTCATGCTCTCTCTTTCTCTCTTATATGTAGAGCATGGAAAAAGAACACCCTAGCATGACAACCATATTAAAGAGAAATAATCACATTTTAACAATAGTGATAGCAATCATATTCAAGAAATACAAAGATGATAGTTAGTAAACAGCTATTTAAAATATATAGGGCATATTTGGTACATGTGTTTAAGCACATGTTTTCAATTTTTAAACAATATTACATGTATTTTTTCACACTTTTTTATTTACATGTATTTTAAAAAAAAAACTAAAAAAATGTTGTTTAATCACATGTAACAATAGAACATATATTTTCAAGGTTCATTGTCAAACCAATGGATCTAAACAGTGTGAACAACTGAACATCCTTAGAGCATCCACATCAGTGTGTGGATAATAATGTATAATGCAAAATTTTTTCAATTTTACACATTTTGAGCTACATCAGTGGAGCTAAAACTAGCTAAAATAGTGTAAAATCATCCCCGAGCTACAGTACCGTGTATATTTACATGGTTACTGTAGCTCGGGTAAACAATATTTTATCATTTCTCCTTCGCTCCTTTTTTTCTCTCTCTGATCTGTTCTTAACAGACTCCATCATTTTCTCAACACAGAATACAGAGATATACTTTGCTCAACAAAAAAAAAAAACACAGACATACACAAACAACCACAGATCGGTGCTTGACTTGTAGATCGGTGCTTGACTGGTCGGAGCTCGTGGGTCTTGCCGTGGATCGGAGCTCGCGGATCGGCGATCGGAGCTGGCGGATCGCGATCGGAGTTGGCGGATCGGCGATCGGAGCTCGCGGATCGGCGATCGGAGCTCGCAGATCGCCGATCGGGGCTCGCGGATCGCGATCGGAGCTCGCAGATCGCCGATTGGAGCTCCCAGATCGCGATCGGAGCTCGCGAATGGCGATCGGAGCTCGCAGATCGCCGATCGGAGCTCCCAGATCGTGATCAGAGCTCGCGAATGGCGATCAGAGCTCGCAAATCGCAATCGGAGCTCGCAGATCGCCGATCGGAGCTCGCAGATCGCGATCGGAGCTCGCAGATCGCCGATCGAAGCTCCCAGATCGCGATCGGAGCTCGCGAATGGCGATCGGAGCTCGCAGATCGCGATCGGAGCTCCGGATGGTGATCTGAGCTCGCCGATCGGACTCGCAGATGGTGATCGGAGAGGGAGTTGATGGAGAGGGAGAGGGAGAGGGAGAGTCTGAGAGTTGGGTTTAGAGAGAGAGAGCGAAAGTGAGAAATGAGTTAGGAGAGAGAGAGAACGCGGTAATTTAAGAGGTTGTTGGGGAAAAGAATAAAATATTAAAGAAAATTAATTATTTAATTAAAAAGGGTGTAGGATAGATGAACTAATGTAGAAGTTTTGTAAAATTAGATGGGTAAAAAAGAAAAAGTAGATTTTTAGTGTAAAAGTGAGTGTGTAAAATGGAGGATCTGATGTGGATGCTCTTACAAGAGTAGCGCAGTATGGTCATGTGGATGATAGAGAGATAGCTATATGGCCTATTAAGTATTAACAATGCTATGAAGCCGCTTTGTAGGGCTATTGTTGTAAATTCGGTGGATCAACTTTGAAGAATGGTCCCAAAAAGTGAGACCAGTTTCCATTTTACCTCCTTGGCTTCCTAACGGGTAACGACTTTACCTGTCAACCCAATCATCTAAATTCGTGTAAAAAATAAATAAATTTTATGTAAAAGCAAAGGAAGAAAAACTCAAAAAAGACACAGAAAAAAAGTTTTAGGTAAAATTCAGTCACCTCTCAAGCAAGTTACGTCTAACATTTTTTTTTCAACGGTTCAATTTGGTACGGAGGCTAGTATTATTGTTTAAATAACAATTTTTAGTATTTAAATAATAATAATATTTTTGATATATATTTCTATAATATTCAAATACATATTTAATAATAATAAAAATTCAACAACGATGTTAGAAATTTTGAACTAAATAGACCCTAAATTATTACGTATTTTTTTTACAATAATTAAAGACTAAATTAATTAGTTTTAAAATATTATAAACCTGATGACCCAAATGTCTATTATTCTACTGAAACTTTGAACTATGTACACTTAGGGTCCCTTTGGATAGAATTTATTGTTAAAAACTGAAAACTGAAAACACTGTAGCAAAATAATTTTTAAATGGGTAAAAAACACTGTTAATGCCAAAAGTTACTGTTCATTGGTCTAAAATCACTGTTCATGGCCAATGAACAATAACAAACACGCGAAAAAAAAAAAAAAAATTTTTGGACGTGGACGCACGTTTTGGCTATCCAAACGCCCTCTTAGTCCTCATAATTATAGGATGCCACGTGTCAACACACGGTTAGAGAATCTACCTTGCACTAGGCACGTTTGGTTCCTACATGGCTACACGATATATAATTTGATTCTTATTAATAATTTAAAAATAAAAAGCTAAAATTTTTTTACAGTAAGATAATACGTCTTTATCATAGAGGTGGGGCTTAATAACTATTGCAGCGATCGCCCATTAGATTGTCGTTTAGTGCACATGCACATGGGCAAAATTAGGTGCAAGTCATGTGGGGGCACAACACGTGTAGACAAAATGAAATCCAAGCGTTCAAAGAAGTCACACACGTGCTGCTCATGTCGTTGCCCCTCACACCACGACACTTGGCGTAATGACCGTGCGGCGAGGCACATGCACATTTTGGCTTGCCTTGTAGCTCTTATCCAATACTAGCTCTGCACGTGTCCCATCCACCACAATATACATTTAGCTTAGAGCTAAAAAATACATGGGTTTGAACTTGTTAAATAAAAACAATGTGTGTGTAACAGTTTCAACAAGGTAACCAATCTAGATACGGCAACAATGTGAAGAAAAAAAACAAAAGGTCAGTTTCTTATATATATCAACTCTTGGATTTTTCATTCTGATAGATTTAACGAGCCGACAATGGTGTTGGATCTTACTCATCATTCATTTCATTGTTAGTTCCAAGTTAGAAACTTAGAATTTGACTTATCAAGCACTTCATGAGGGAGAAGAACATGTGTAACAACGTTCTACATGGGACTATAGGGACATGTATATTTTGGCTTCTACGGTTTACCACAAAGTGAACATAGACTAATTTATCGAATTGAGTTTCCATATCACACAAAATGACAATGTGTATACTTTGAAATAGTGTTTTCTACAACAAGGTTGCTGAAATTAGTGTCATGTCACCTCAATATATCCTTTTCAATTTTTGCTTAGAATTCACTCCAACGGTCTCCCTTGGATTCTTGATTTTTTTTCATTTTCCCCATTTTTTGTGATTGCTGTATCAAATATACTATCATTACTTTCACATGTGTCACTATAATTATTTCTGTTTGTGCTAAAGGTCTAGGTAGGCTATGCTCCATACAACTTTAGTGGTGCGTGTGACTTCCACCGTGGTTCTATTCGTCGTTGTCTTTATGGATCATATTGTTGAACAAAGATGCATGTTAGTCAGTTATGAAAATCTGAAATCCCAATAAGATTGCAGTAACGAGTTCTGACCTGCATGAGTTGCTATCAAATGGTTTGTCACTGATCGAATAGCGATCATGATAGTCTCATTATGGTTGCTATATGCCTATATAGTATTAGACTGGGCACGGTAGAATCTTGAGGACCAAAGGTCTATGTTCTTTATTAGGATTAGGAGAGGCACAGGTGCAATTCACCAACTTTGTCTCACAAAGATTTTTTTATTTTTATTTTTTTCACTTCTTACTTTTCATAAAAAATTTTTAAACTTTTTTTAATTAATGGTTGAAATTGAAAGTTACTTTTTACAACTATCATAGCAATTGCATCAGCACTTAATCTCAAACCTCTTTTTTAGATCTCAAAAATAGATTGGGGTCTAGTGCAAGCTATTATACCATGCAATACCTTCTTAATTGTTCAGATTAAAAGTTAAAAGGTAAAAAAGTTGAGAGTTTAAAAAAAGTAAATTTTTTTGAAAAAGTAAAAAAGATGTAAGAGGTATTGGTGAGATGGAACAAGAAGAAAATTCGTCTTGTGGGATATTAATAAACTTCCGATCAAGGTTTGTGAGGATGTTACTAAATTGGTGAGAAACTTTCTTTGGGGTTCTACGGTGGATAAGAAGAAAATTCATCTTGTGGGATGGAACAAGGTCACAAATCCAATTAATTTGGGAGGTCTCGAGATTTTTGATATGAATGCAAGAAATTTTGCCCTTTTGGCGAAGCTTTGTTGGTTGATTGCTGCTAGTCCAGGAATGCCGTGGGCTCAAATGCTCACCTGTAAATACCTTATCCCTCATCGCTTGAGGGGAAACTCTAGGAATCAAACTGCCTCTCAAATTTGGAAAGCATGTAAGGCGGGAGGGGTTATTTTTAATAAGGGGCTAAGGTGGTCTTTTGCCAATGGTGAGAGTGTGTGTGCTTGGGCTGACTTTTGACTCCCTCCGGACCACTTAAGCAGCAAATTGAAGGCCCTTTATCTGAGGGAGAAGACAAGCTCTCGGCCAAGAGTTTGAAGGATAGCATGGAGTGCATCTCTTTTGTCCTACTTGATAGAATCCTACAAGAAATTAAAGGTATCCCCATTGCAGCAAATCCAGCCCAAGAAGACATGTTAATTTGGGCATTCTCCAAAGATGGATCCTTCTCCCTTAAATCTGCATATCTCATTGCAAAAGGGTTTAATCTGTTGAACCTCGAAACTAGTCCTCATCAATGGGTGTGGAAAGCACACACTTCCCTTAGAATCAAATTTTTTATTTGGTTATTTACTCATCGCAACGTGCCTACAAAGGAAGTTCTTGGTTCAAGAGGGTTAAACCTTGACCCAACGTGTGAATTATGCCGGGAAGGGGTGGAATCTATCATACATACTCTTAGGGACTGTAGGGTGGCTAAAGCTGTGTGGAAAGACTTGGGTTTTGAGGAAAACAACCAGGAATTTTTTGGTTTGAATTTGGAAGAGTGGCTGAAAAAGTTTTGTGGGACTTCCATTTCCTACCCGAGACCCCATGTTCGATGGAAAATTTTATTTCCTCAAGCAATATGGACAATGTGGCTGCATAGAAATAAGGCAATATTACAATCAGGGAGGGTGGAAGAGGGCACGAGTTCTATTTGCCTAAAAAAAGGGGTGGAGTTCTATGCTATTGGTCCCAATGAACCCAACAAGCCTAGCAGAGTGCAAGTCCAAGTGAAATGGCACAAGCCTCCTACGGGTTGGGTAAAACTAAATACTGATGGGACCATGTACGGGAACTCGTTGAAGGTTGGTGGGGGTGGTGGCTTGAGAAGCAACAATGGTGACTGGTTAGGTGGGTTTGCGAGGAAGTTAGGCAGCACTTCAAGCACGGTGGCAGAGCTTTGGGCGCTGAAGGACGGGCTTACAGTGGCAAAGCAAATGCGGATTGAGAATATTTGTATTGAAATGGATGCTGAGTTTATTGTTCAACTTCTGTCAAGGCCTTCAATGGTCAATATAATGCTTGAACCCCTCTTAACTGATTGTAGGAACCTGATACAGACATTCCCTAACTCCTCGGTGGTGCACGTGTTCAGGGAAGCAAATGGTTGTGCTGACCGGCTTGCAAGGTTTGGAGCTAATATTTATGTAACTGATTTTATTTTTTTGTTTAATCCACTGGATGTGGTGGCTGAGATGTTGGCTAGAGATAAAGCTGGCATTGTTTGTTGTAATAGACTTATTATTCCTTAGTTTTAATCTCAAGCATCGTTTACCAAAAAAAAATTTAGGGTATGTTTAGTAACTGTTTTTCCCCCTTATTTTCCATTTTTAAAAACAATTTTTTATTTTTGAAACTAAAAAACTTGTTTGGCAACTTAAAATGGATAGAAAACAAAAATTGTTCTCAAAACTCAATTTATGAAGGAAACTGAAAACATGCAAAATACTGTTTTCAGTTTTTAATTTTCAAAAGTTAATGAAAAGATGCATTTAATTTAATGAATTTGCCTCCTTTAATGAGTTAGTATTAAAATTCAAATCTTAGTAACAACATATTTTAGTATTTTCTATTTTTTCTTCAAAAAACTATTTTTTTAATTTCAACTAACCAAACATGTTTTTGATTTCAAAAATACAATTTTTTTTTTATATTCCCCAAAATAAGTTTTTGAAAATAAAAAACAAAAATTGTTACCATACATAATCTTAGCTTTTTAACACCTCAAAAACCTACTTTATTTATTTTATCACCTCACTTTACAATATACCTTCTATCAAATCTTTTTTTTTTTTAATCTCTCTCTCTCTCTCTCTTAAATCTAATATTTTTACATATAGCCCATTAAAATAAAATAAAAAAGACGTAAATGCACTTTTAGTCCCTACATTTTAACGTTTTTCCATTTTAGTACCTACATTTTATTTTTACCACTTTTAGTCCCTAAACCAATTAACACGTGTTATTTTCGTCATTTCCGTCAGTTAACCGACGGAAATTGATGAGGTGGCTGCCGGAGGAATTAAAAAATTATAAAAAATGCCACGTCACTATGACACATTAGCATCTTTCTTTTTTTTTATAAATAATTTTTCAATTTTAACTAAAAAAAATAAAATAAAAACACGAACTCAAATTTAAAAACACAAAAACACAAACCCAGAAAATCAAACCAAAAACACGAATTCAAAATTAAACCCATTAACAAAATGTCACTTCTTTCTCTCTCTTCTTTCAATCACATGGTCACTCTCACTCCTCTCTCTCATTTATCATCTTCCTTTCTCTCTCCCCTCTCTCTGATTCGGTGGCTTTCTCAGATCACCCATGACACACCATCTTCTTCTGAACAGAAGCATTGGAAGGACACAGAGAGGCCGGAGCTGGAGATGCTGCCACCATTGACACGCCAATCATTTCACTTTCCACATCGGCACTACTCTAAAAACTTTGCCCGGTGGAGGAAAGATCTTCTGGTGATTAGATAATGAGTTAGTTGAAGATGATAAAGGCGATGGATTCGGCGGTGCGTGGTGGGTCAGATTGACGATGCGTGGTGGGTTAGATCAACGATGCGTGGTGGATCAGATCGACCTCTCTCTCCTCCGCCGACCCCAGCGAGTCCACCTCCACCATCGAAGCGGCGACGGTCTTCTTCAGATCGGTCAGATCGGTTATTCTATTTGGGTCTAGCTGGGTTTTGCTGGGGTTTGTCTTATGGGTCATGCTGTTTAGGTCTTGAGACCGTGAGAGTTGATCTTGATTTTGAGTGGTCATGTTGTTTGGGTCTTGAGACCGGAAGAAATTTTTTATCTTTTTTTTTTTTTCCCCCATTTGTGTTGTTGTGATCTGGGTCAGTGTTTGATCTATATTTGTGATCTGGGTCTTTGTTTGTGTTTGATCTCTGTTTTTTTCTTTTCTTTTTTCGTTTGTGTTGTTGTAATCTGGGTTTGAGTTATTTTAACAAAAGATTGGATCTGGGTTCATCTTCAACAATTTTTATTCAAATCTGGGTTTGAGTTATTCTAACAGAAGTGGTATTTTGTTAATGGGTTTAATTTTGAATTCGTGTTTTTGGTTTGATTTTCTGGGTTTGTATTTTTAAATTTAAATTTGAGTTTGTGTTTTTATTTTATTTTTTTAGTTAAATATGAAAAATTATTTATAAAAAAAAAAAAATGCTAATGTGTCAAGGTGACGTGGCATTTTTTATAATTTTTTAATTCCTCCGACAGCCACCTTAGCAATTTCTGTCGGTTGACTGACAGAAAGGACGAAAATAATACGTGTTAATTGGTTTAGAGGCTAAAAGTGGTAAAAATAAAATGTAGGGACTAAAATAAAAAAAAAGTCAAAATATAGGGACTAAAAGTGCATTTACGCCAAAAAAAAAACAACCACTACAAAAAAAACCCATAACAACCAGCCGCAACCACAATCAACCACCACCATCACTAGTCATAATCACCACTTTGTCAATCACAACCTACCACAAAAAAATAAAAAAAAAACCATCACAACCGCAACCACCATCGTCATCAACAACCCCCTGCAAAAACCATTAAAATCCACACAACCACCACGACCCATGATGCAAGACCACCACACAACCCCAACAAACCCACAACAAAAATAATAGCGGCGGCAAAACCCATAACGACACAACCCAGTTACCCAGCAAACCTAGAGATACCACTCACAAACCCATACTGGTAGTGAAGATAGCAAAACCCAATCCATACCGGCAGTGACAAGCACCACCACACCCAAAATCAGATCTACCAACACCACCCCAATCAAATCAAATCTGAGGCAGGAAAGAAGAATTTGGTGCAGTGGTGAGATGGGTTTGATCGAAGATGGCCTTGGTGGTCTGCAGTGGCTAGGAGGTGGTTCACGGTTTCAGGTGGTGTGTTTCAGTGAAGCGGCTGGGAGTGAGGATTGTCAGCTATGGCGAGGAAGAAAGAAAAGAGAGAAAGAGAGTGAACTGGGCAGAGAGAGAGAGCATTATTTTTTTTGAAAAATAGAAGAAATGGAATAATAATTTTTAAAAAAAATTCACTTTTGAGCTACAGCAAACTGTCATTATTTGTAAAAAAAATTTAAGTATACCACCATCAATATAGCATACATTTTAATTTTAGTGTATCTTTGTAAATGTTTTTAGATGACTTAAAAAATATAGCATACATTTTAGTGTATCATTGTAAATGTTTTTAGATGACTTAATTTTTAGTATTAAAGGAATTTTCATTAACCATTATTGTTTTTATTAATATAAATAAAGGATGCACAAAGTATAAATGCTTGTGGAGTGTGGGTGCAAGGGCCGGGGTTTAAGTCTTCAGGAAGAAGTTTCACACATATATACACTTAGATTAGGGTAGAGTAGAAATTCTATCTTGTGTTAAAAAAAAAAAAACAAGAAACTATTGGGTTTATCAAAAAAAAAAAAACTATTGGTGTTCATCAAAAAAAAAAAAAAAAACAAGAAACTATTGGAGTTAGAGCTCACAAAAAATCCTCAAATTGAATTTTTTTTTTGGTTGTTTCTTTGTTAAGGAATAATGCAAGAATTGGGGAGCTACAAAAGGACCTCCAAGGTGGTGGTGATGGATGCTATGGCTTTTCTACAAGATTTGCATGACATGCATTCTACTAAATGGCGTCCGCTAAATTCAGGTAACCATAAAGTGAATTTTGATAGTGCATTATAATTATATACAGACTTGAACATAGCAGGGAGAAGTAACAGGTGGTGTGAGTAGTAAACTGTACATAGTCAATGAGGCTAATGAAATTGAAGTTGCTGCAACTGCATGGGCTATAAACGTTTGCCCTACAATTAGCATTGTCACTACAAAAAACGCGGGTCTTAGGCCGCGTTTTTTTCAGCCGCGTTTGCAAAAACGCGGCCTAAGACCCTACTTGGGCCGCATTTCTAAAAAACGCACCCACAGCACCTATATTATGGCCGCGTGTGACGAACGCAGCCCAAGCCCAACTCTGTAGCCGCGTTTTTCTGGAATGGGCTGAAGCCGCGTTTTAAAAACGCGGCTTCAGACCCATCTGGATTTTTTTTTTTTAATATATGTCTTGAAGGCGCGTTTTAAAAACGCGGCTCTAGGTGTCCTAAAGCCACGTTTATTAAAAACGCGGCCATAGTTAACCCTGAAGCTGCGTTTTAAAAAACGGGGCTAAAAACCCTACTATAAATATTAAATGAAAAAATCTGCTTACCTAAAACAGCCCTTGCTCTATCCAAACCTTCAAACCCAATTCCCTCGATCAAGACCCAACTCGAACTCAAGTCCGCCCCACCCTACACCGCCCGCGCCGTCGTTCACCAAGGCATCGTCACTGACCTCCAGAGCAAGCGCCGCGGCACCGCCTCCACCCTCACCCGCACCGAAGTCCGAGGCGGCGGCGAAAAGCCTTACCCTCAAAAAAATAACAAAAAAACCCCTAAGGCACCCAAGGTCCACCACCGATCGTACACACTGGCGCTGCCTTGGGTCTCTCCCTCTCTCAATCTCACTCAAGACACTGACAGGGCCAACTAACAGTAAGTTTTTAAATTGATTGTTTTGATTTTTGTTTTAGGGTTTTGATTTTAGGTTTAGGGTTTTGATTTTAGGTTTAGGGTTTCGATTTTGTGATTGTAGGGTTTCGTTTTTGTGATTGTAGGGTTTCGATTTTGTGATTGTGGGGTTTCATCATGCACATTTCCAATTCTGATCAACCTTGATTCTGATCCTGTACAATAGAATTTTCTTGCACAAGCTAAGATTTGCCGTATCTTATTTGCTTAGATGTAAATCCGAAAAGTCGCTTCTAGAATTTGCTCTGAAATTTGTTGATTTCATGCATAACTAAGATTTGCATGTAATTTTTGTTAAGATTGATGGCTTTTTTTATTTTTTTTTATGGTGGCCTTAACTAAGAGTTGATGATGATACTGCTCACGAGAGCGTACGGAATGGCCACATAGCTCTAAATGCGATTCAGCGTCGCCATGCCAGGGTTTCATCCGGTGATACCATATCGGTTAACAGGTCGGAGCTCATTCGATTCGATACCACCACCACCACCACCACCATCGCCATCTTTTTCTTTTTTTTGCTTAATATTGTTTCTAATTGTTGTGTGTGGTTTGTAATTTGTTTTAGATTTATTCCACCGGAGAATTTCGACCTGGCATTGCTTTCACTTGAGTTGGAGTTTGTGAAAAAGGGGACTAAAAGTGAACAGGTTATTATAGACTTTCAGTCAATAATCTTAGTTTTAACTTCATGGAGGGGTTTTTTATTTTATGCTTAAAAAAAAAATTGGTGTTCTCGTTTTTTTGTAGGTTGATGCTGTTTCATGGAAATAGCCCGGCTACCTTGACGCCTCCTATATCGGCATTTCTTGCTTCAAGAAACCTACCCTTGACACCTCCCTTTTTGATTCAATGGGTGGTATTGATAGTCGAAAGCAAAAGCGAAAGTAAGTGCCATTTACAATTTGATATTCAGTCTATGTCATAGTGGTGTAGTCTATAGGTGATAGTTATTTGGAGTTTTCAGGTTGCAGAACTACTCACTGCGAAGTAGGATATATCGTGTGGTTGAATCACATTCTTATGAACCCCATTTACTTTCCTTTACGAGAGGTTTACTATTATCATTTTTATTTTTTGATTGAACATTTATTTTTCTACATCTTGGATTTTCTCCAGAAACCAAGTTGGAATCTAATTGGAGACATTGTTAATAATGAAGGCATATCGGTCCCACTCCTTTTTGCCCTCTATTTTTTTTTTTTTGGGATGACAAAATGGATCCTAATGTAATTTTTTTTTAAGGTTGTGATTTTTCTTATCATGTTACTTATTATTTTACTAGCATTAACACTCAATGAGCACACCGTGTTTCACACAAATTAACTAACCAATACCCATCCTTGCATTTCTTAGTTTAAGGGATTTGAAGAGCTTATAGGTTTTCTTTCAAGACTTTCTTTGCGGAATCATTTATGTAACATGTGGTCGCGCTTCTATTAGATTTGCAAGTTTACTTCCTCAATTATTTAATTTTATTGTCACCTTTTATTATTGGCATGGGATTGTGTCTAATGTGCTCTTACTAGGAGAATTTGGGTAGCAAAGAGAATACCAAACATCCATCCACTATTGGTATGTTGCCTAGTTGAGCCCTCTATTATTTTTTTTTTGGGTATCCATTACCCCTTTGCGCCCTCCCCTTCCCCCCCCCCCCCCACTCTATCATTACTGCAAGTTATTTGATCTTTCTATGCCTTTTCATGCTTAGGTCCTCTCAAAAGTCATTGGAGAAGAAGGAGAATGCAAAACGGGGAAATACTTATGAAGGGACCGGGAACTTTCCCATTAGAGAGGTTATTAGCCATATTTCAATGTCTCACGTACGTAGCGAAGGTTCAATCGATGAAGAGGAACATGGAGATGAAGGTTCGGGAGTTCAAGGTGGGGATGGTGGATTCATGTCGATGTTCTACGTTGCAATTATCCGGTCTCTGCAATGCAAATTTTATTGTTAAAGGGAAGAGGCGCCCATTGGAAGGCTCAACTCGGTACGGATCTACCGTGTGTGAAGACATGGCTACGAAGGTAATCTTTGTGCTCTCATATATTGATTTTATAAGAAAATTTTCTGTAGGTTTAACATTATGAGTTGTTTGTTGTTTACATCACATCGTTTTATTGGTAATTTTGAAATGTTTACGGGTAGCAAGGAGTTTGAAGTTCCCTTTGTCAAAGTATTTATATAGAAGATAATAACTTGTAAGGTGAAAGCTAATTGTGACTTGGTGTTTAACTCAAAATCTTTCGAGAGAAAGTTTGTGAAGAAAAAGGTCGCATTGCTTACGGTTTCAAATTTCAATAGCCCTGCAATGTGATCATGATTTACGGATATCGAAGTTGAGCAAACATAAAATCACGCCTATTGAGTGGACTCATTGGTTCTTGTTGTCCATTGGATATGAATTAGTACTTAGAACATTGAAAGGGACTGGAAAAGAATTAGTTCATTAATTTCCAGGTAGTTTAATTAGTTTGGTCACTAACTGTATTTCTGTTATTTTGCGGTCTCACCATCTATACATTGTACTTAACTGACTAACTACATCCGGCTATTGCTTACACCCAAAAAAACTATATTTGAGTTTCATGGAAATAACTATATTTTCACAGTCAATCAAGCTGCCGTAGAGGGGTAGGAAAAATCTAGTACTATTGAAAGAGGGATGATATCAAGTGATACATACATTGTCTTTGAAACATCAAATGCAAGTGGAATAAAGGTATATTTCTGTATTTGTTTGTGTACTAGTCTATATACGCACACATATTTTGTTCTTGTTTTGAATTTTTTCTTATTGGTAAATACACATGCACTAGTGGGTCTTGAACTCACGTCACGATATGGTGTTTATAATTAAATGATTTGGTAGTATTTGGGTTGAGAGCTACTTGAACTTCCAAACTGTCGGTAGTATACGGGGTTTTTCTAGTATTTGTTTTCTTCAAAAGAACATCCTCATCGGAGTCTTCTTTATCAACTTTGAAGCACCCTTGCCAATTGGAAGCCTTGCCTTGTATCGTCGTTATGTCTTTGACATTGTAGTTGCTCAAATCAAAATTGGTAATCGCTCTCATTCCTTTCAATCTTATGCTTGCAACATCATAAGCTTCAGCTGCTTCTTCTTCAGTATCTAATTTTTTGTACATATAGCAAGACATATCAGTCATTTTTGGTTAGGCCATTAAATGTAAGGTACCTAGTTCTTAGATTGAAAAAAAATGTATGATAATATTAAGGGAAAGAAAAAAAATGTATGATAAACTTTTGACATGTTACACTAAACCCTCTTGTACATTTTGGTATTTAATATGTGTTTGTGCTCTTTCTTTGGCTATGTGTCTTTCATTCTGGAAAAGAATGGGGTTGAAGATTCATGGCCAAAGGGAGAGCAGAAAAAAATAAGGCTATAGCCGCGGTTTTAAAATGGGGCCATAGTAATGGGCTGAAGCAGCGTTTTTAAAAAGGCGGCTTCAGCTCACAACTATGGCCGCGTTTTGAATGCGGCCAAACTTTCTTCCAGGCAATCAACTTTTGTCCTATAGCCACGGCTATAAAAACGTGGCCATTGGTCCCGGCCTATAGCCACGGCTATAAAAACGTGGCCATAGACCCCTCTAGGCTATAGTTACGCATTGTAGGCCATGGGTAAAAACGCGGCCTAAAAAAACGCGACTATAGACCAAATTGACCTATAGCCACGCTTTTCTGACCTATAGCCACGTTTTAAAAACGCGGCTATAGAACCTTTTTCTTGTAGTGTGTAATTATTGAAGAGACTCCGCTTTTGTGAATGTAGGACCAATGTCTTTAGGACTTGAATTGGAGTCATTGGACACATCTTGGAGAAGGCAAGAGAGGAAGCACAAAATTTCATAAGTTTTCCCTCGTCGAGTTGTTTTTGTGTTAATAAAAAAAGGGAAAAATTATGATTGATAGAGGAAGCAGAGAAGATTGGATTTTTATTTTTTATTTTTTATACAAGATAAAATTTCTATTTTAACATAATTTAAATGTATATATGTTTGTGAAACTCTTTCTGGAGACTTGAACCCTGACCCTTGGTCTCTACACTCCACAAGCATTTTTACCATGCAATACTTATTAACTACCATTAATGATATACATATATACTTGAATTTCCTTCACTTTTTTTTTTTTTTTGCTAACTATTCTATAATTCCTCTCAGCTTTGATAATCTCCTTTTCAGATAATTCACCCCTCTCCTCCAACTTCTGTGAAAAAAAAAAAATTCACCCCCTCAAATCATTATGAAAATTTTATAACGATATTGAAACCATAAAATGGGGAATTAATTTGGGAATTTTTTGTGAGCCCTAGCTCATGAATTGAGGCTTTTTTTTTTTTCACCCGCCTAGGGGAGGTATCAATTTGGGTTTTGTTTTAGATGATTTGGGGTCTTACTTTTGTCCAAATTTTCTTACAAGATCTTTATCTTAAAGTACATGTGCATCCCATATGAAAGGATCTCACATGCTATGAGAGGATGGTTTCACTTTCATAAGATATCCACTCATACGTGTGATCAATAGTTTCTTGTTATGTATTCCACTTTGTGTTTTGTTTAAAAATAAATGGAATGATCCATGCTAGATTTTTTTAATGCTAAAAATAGTACATATGATAAATATTAATGAGAAAGTACAGAATAATAGATAGTGTAACATAGTATTGTGACCTAAATTGACCCCTCCCCACCCCAACCCTCCTAAGAGCAACCACATCAGCTTTTTTAAAAATTTCCTCTATTTTACACAAAAAATCTACCTTTTCTATTTTACACTATCACTTTTACAAAATCTTCACATCAGTTTCTCTATTTTACCCATCTTTTAATTAAATAATCAACACTCTCACAATTTTTTATTATTTTTTCTAACCAACAAACGCGCGCTCTCTCTCCTCTCATTTCTGATTTTTTTCTCTCTCTCTTCTTTCTCATTTCTGATTCTTTCTCATTTATGATTTTTTTTAACTCTCTCTTCTTTCTCATTTCTCATTCTTTTCTCTCTCGCTCTCTCTTTCTCTCCTTTCTCATTTCAGACTTTTTTTTTTCTCTTTCTCTCTACTCGTTTCAGATCATCTCTCTCTCTCTACCATCCCGTTTCAGATCATCTCTCTCTCTCTACCTGTTTCAGAATCTCTCTCTCTCTCTCTCTCTCTCTCTCTCTCTCTCTCTCAATTAACACTTCGATCCACTCGGATCCGAGCTCCGATCTTCTCGGATCCGAGCTCCGATCCATGATTCACCAGCTCCGAGCTCGGATCCGCTCCAATCCGTCCAATCCACGAGCTCTGATCCGTCCGATCCACGAGCTCCGATCCACCAGCTCCAATCCTCGCCGATCCGCGCCGATCCACCAGCTCTGATCCACGCTGATCCATCGGCTCCGATCCGAGCTCCGAGCTTCGATCCGCTCCGATCCACCGACTCTGATCTGAGCTCCGAGCTCCGATCCGAGCTTCGAGTTTCGATCCACGATCCACCAGCTCGGAGCTCCGATCTACTATCTGTGTGTATCTCTCTTTTTTTTTTTTTTTTTTTTTTGAGAAGTGTATCGCTGTGATGATTTCTATGTGTTTGTTTGTGGGTGTGTTTGTGTGCATCTGAGGAAAACGAAGATGAGCAGTTAACTGGGTTGTTGAGCATGGATAGGAGAGAGAAAAAAAGGAGCCAATGGAAATTAATAAAAAAGGGATAAACGAGCTACAGTAACCGTGTATATTTACACGTTACTGTAGCTCGGGGATGGGTTTGCACAATTTTGCATATTTTTACACCCACTGATGTGTGCATTTTTTGGCTCAAAATATGTAAAATTGGTAGTTTTTTGTGTTTTAGATGATTTTAACTGGACTGATGTAGATGCTCTAAGGGTTCTACTTGTTTCTACTATATGAAATTATTTTTCATAGTACAATTATTTCTTAAATCTCACTTTTTTTTTTCTTCTTATATACCTTTTCCAAATAGCATGTTACTGAAACAAAAGCTATATCAAAGACACAAGTGACAGGACCTTGAGATGGTGAAGTTTTGGCCACCTTTTCTTCTTTTACCGTACTGTTTGCCACAAATTTTGTCACAGTTTGATGATCTGTGACTATGATTAGTGAACCAATAATCACATGTGAACCCATCACTTTTTTCTCTACCATTCATAATTGCACATGTCATCAAGTTGTGGCAAAATGTGTAAAAAGTGTGTGTCCATCACGGTTTTAAAAACCGGATTAGATCGGTTTATTTAACTAGAAATTGGACCCTCAATTAGTCCTGTAAAAACCGTAAAAACTACAAAAACCAGTGATTCAACTATAATAATCACCGATTCAACTAGTAAAAACTGAAAACCATACTATATTTCGGCTCTTTGATCGTTTCGATTTTTAAAACTATGGTTTCCAAGACATTTTTTAGACCCCACCCTTTTTTTAATTAAACGAAAATGAGTGCAGTACTGATCAGGGGGGAAAGTGAAGAAAAGAACTAGTCTCATTTAATGATGAATATATTCATATATGAAGGAACTAAAAGTGCAGATTCTTTTTTAGACTCTTGTATTGGCTCTTTAGCGTTTCTAATTCTTTCCTCGGCAAAAATAAAAAGTTCTTTTTGAGACATTATGCTGTACACTTCCACTAATTCAAAGTTCAAACTGCACTGCAGCTAGATAGTTACTCAACCTGCAGTGAATTTCCAGTCCTAATCCGAGCTAGCATCTGAGCACCATCATTAAGAAGTATGGACCATAGGATTCTTTAATTAAATTAACCACGTAAAACGAATCCCATTTTGGCTGAAAAGTAGTAAGCATCCATTTTTTCAATACACATTTGACCAAATTATAAAAAGACGGTAGGTTTGGTCGGACTGATCGCGAACTGTTAGAATCTAGCTATCAATGCTCGAGGCTTTATTGAAGAAAGTCCAAGTTTGAACAGAGTTTGGTTGAGAATGCTCTTTTTGTTGTAGGGGGGACACTCATGACTCAACACCTACAAAGACAAAGGGCCTCATCTACATTAATGATTTTGGGTGTAGTTTGGTGTAAAAGTAGGTGTGTGTGACGGCAAAGAGAAAAGGAACTAAGCTTTTGGAGTTTGTCTCCTCTCCTTTTTGAAGTATGACTTATGTGTGAAGTAGTCATTCTGTTTAGCCTTTAAAATGATTAGATTTGGTGGTGAGAATAATAACAATAAAGATTTCTTGGTTGCATATGAACAAGTTTATGAAGGAGACCACCTAACGGGAAAAAAATTAGAGAAAAAAAAAAAAGCTATGAGGCTCATAATAGAAGAAGTTTGTAGTCAGCAAAAGTCAAAATCACATCGCTTTCAATGGTATCATTGCTGTGACATTAATGATTTAAGAGGGTGCTAGTTAGTTCCTTTTCGTTAAGGCTAAAAGAAAGAGAAAAACACAGGAAGAGGGTGCATAATTGGTTAAAGCCAACTTGCTAGTATCGTTTGTCACAAGCTTTTTCTATGTGCGAGGAACTACTACAATAATGCATTAAGAAATGCATTGTTGCCCAAAAGTCCAAAACTCCATAACTACTCTTTCCTGTAAGAAGAGTTGTGTGTGATTTCACACCTTATTTTGATTGGAGAAACTTGAACACAAGAGTAACGGGGAGACATATGTGTATGAAGAACCAACCAAAGAGCTACTATACTTGATATGAAGCTAATTAAAAAGTAATTCAAAACGATTAGGGAAGCCTCAAAAGTGGTGTAAACGTTTGAATTTTTGATGGGCTAGATGTCAAAAACAAAAAGAGGTGAGGAGTTAACATCCATGTAAATTGTCTTTATTCAAATTTCAGTGTTTAAATAAAGCTTTGATGGGTAATGGGTTTGCGTAAGTAGGAAAGATAATGCACGTCAAAACGACAAGAATGAATGAAACATCAAGTCGGCAAATGAAGTAGAAAGAGCAACAAAAATCGTAGTAACCTTTGCCCACTTTTATTGGTTGAGAAAATCTATAAAATGAAAGCTTTTTATTTGTTGGATAATTTTTTCTTAGGTCTGGTTAATGTATGAGGGGCTAACGGTATACATTAATTATTCATTTTATGAAACTTTTTATAAAATTATTTAAAAAAAAAACTATCATGAAAGTTAGTCATTTCTCATTTTTTTTTATAAAAAAATTTCTAAAATGATTTACTAATATATGCCCTAAAGAAATATATTAGTAAAAATCTTTTTTTCTTATACTACCGCGTAAACTTTTGAAACTTGCAAGTCTATATATTTTTTTGTCTCATTACTATATATAGTAAGGCTAATTAGAACTTAGAATATGATTGGAAGACTGTAAATAAAACAACTCAAAACTAAATAACTCTATTTAAATTACAATTAATCTTTTCTAAATAAATTGTACCTTAATTAACTTGCTTTATATTTTTTTACAAGCTCTTATTTAAATTGTTATTTCTTGATAAAAAATTAACCATGTATCATCTTTATAAAATCTTTTAATAATTTTTTCATGTATAGCATGTGTTAGCTATTAGTTTAGTAGTAAAATTTAGGAAAATATGGCACCACCACCACCTACTTGTTTGAATTGTTCACTTTTTCTAACATCATCCCCACCATATCAATCACCTCACTTTTCTTGCTACTTTCATTTAGGAGCAATGCTAGTGGAAAAATAAAATACTAGTAATTTTATTTCACAACGTTTTGAGGTAACATTTTTTGTTGGTTACCCAACAATGCACTCAGGAGTCAAGAACGCTTGATCCACTTGGACAAGCGCTGTTTACAAAATTTGGAACACAAAAAACTTTTAGGAGCCTCAAATTCTTCGGCTTAACGAAAAGCAGATAGCAAAAATTCTTGGTTCCGTTTGATTCGTCCTGTCTCGTATTAGTCCTCTGTAGATTTTTTTCCATTTCACAAAGGTATTGAATGGGGATATAATTTAATTTTTGTTGGTATGTAATATGTATCCTATATTTATATTTATATTTATCATATATACTGTATTATCATTCCCAAAATACACACACTCTCTCTTTCTCTCTCTCTCAAAACTCTAAAACAATGAAACTGTGTTTTGTTTATTTTCAACATTGTTTTTGTTGGTATTAGGTTTATATGTGTAACTCAAGAGGCTCAATTTTATTGTAAGTTTATATATGCCTAACCCTAGTTTTTTCTCCTTCTATAAACCATACTTAAGGTTCATTGTAATAGAGTGAATTGAGATTATAATGAAGATGTAGCTGTCAAGGTCTTGAGGCTTTTTTTCTGTGGATATAAGCCATTAAGTCAAATCACATAAATTTTGTGTTATTCTCTTTCTCTACTCTAATAAAATGTAATAGCTTTCTAGTGTTTTTCACCTAAAAATTGGTTTGGCAACGTGTTTCTATTTTTGAGGATTTTATTACAAGTTTGTCATCCCCTGAGAACATAAATTAAGGGGAAAATGGGCTTTTGTCCTTTTCGCGAAAAAAAAAAAAAAAAGCATATTGCCCAATTTTTCAAATTAATTAGGGAAATGTCTTTATTTTGAAACTCGATTTTCTCAAAAATTGAGTTTTAAAAAAAAATTTGGAGCTTTATAGCGACATTTTAAAGAGCTTATAGTGACGTTTTAAGGACCTATAGTGGCGTTTTAGAACTCAAGCTCCATGAACTCGAGTTCCATACAAGTTTTTTCCTTTTTTTTTTTTACCTATAACTTGATTTCATGGAGATCGAGTTCTAAAATGCCACTATAGGCTCCTTAAAACGTCATTATAGGCTTCTTAAAACGTTGCTATAGGGCTTAACTTGATTTTGAGAAAATTGAGTTTCAAAAGAGAAATATTTCCTTAATTAGTTTGGAAAATGGGGCAACATGCTAATTTTTTTTTGCGAAAAGGGCAAAAGCTCATTTTCGCCCATAAATTAATACTAAAAACAGCAAAAAGACGCTCTCTACAAACAATGAACCTAACAAGTTTTTCTTTCTTTCTTTTTTTGGGTGTCTTTTATAGGGTTTTATATTTAAGTGTTAAAAACACATTTCGAAAACACCACAAACAACCTATAATTCTCACTTTATATTGGCACGGTACTCGGTTGTATGGAGTCAACAATAGTCACCTTTTTCATTCTTCAGCCAAAAAATAGTTGAAAAATGTACTATTTGTTGTTGTAAATTAAAGGAAATACAAAAACAAGAAAAAGAAATATGAGAGTAAGATTTTATCTAAATTACTTCTTCTCAAGTGTTCGTCCACCAATATATATCATTTCTAATATTGAATACATATCTCTCTTTGCTCTCTTTGTCTCAATATTTGTTTGTTTCTATCATTGTTCATTACAATAAGATCACATAAGTGTGTGTGTGTGTGTAGAAGACATCAGGGGACAAGGCCTTAAATTTGGTGGCCGAATTTTCACCCTTAATAAAATAGGGTGGATTGTTGACAAGCCGCTTATGTGAACAATAAACAAAGGCAAGAGATATACCCTAGAAAATTAGGGTGGATGGCTGAGAAGCCGCTCAAGTGAAAATGAACAAAGGAGAGAGAGATATATTTTACACTATTCGTTCTTAAAAAATTTGAGTAAAGTTCTATTTTAGAATCTGAAACTTTTTTAAAAAATGTGAACATACTAGTTTGGGTTTTTTCTTTTTTAACATGTGAACACACTAGTTAGTTTTTCTATAACCTTACCTTTAGAATGGGGTGGCACGTGAGTTTGTTAAATTTTGTCACATAAGTAAGGATTATAATGGCAAGACTTGGGAAAAGCTAACTTGGTAACATTTCAATTTTTAGGGACAAAAATATAACCTAACTCAAAATTTATTTTAATGATCAAACAAACAAATATCTCACCCTATCCCTTATCTCTTGAGACAAGCCCAAATGGTCCCTTGCCCATGCAGCCCATACTGAGTGAACTGATAGCCTTTGCCTTTTATTCAAAAAGGGCCAGTCTAAACATAGAATAGTCCAATGATTTGCTCAAATTTAGTGTTTATGCTTACAGTTTATTCGGAAAGCTTTCACTTTTATGTATAGATTTTTAAAATCTTACATATTTTTTTTCAAATTATAATTATATTTTAACACATTTTTAACAAAAAAATCTAAATAAGTTGATGCTAAAAACTAACTTAGACCATGTCTATATGATTTTTAGTCTGGACCAAGCTTGGGTAACTTATGATGAGTTAGGCCCAGTCCATTCCCCTTTACTAGTGGCTTTGAGGATCGGTGAAGCCAGATTCTCAAAAAGAAAAAAAAAAAAAAAAAAAAGAGTATCGGTGATATGGCAAAACGGGTCAACATTTTTTGACCTGATCCAAAAAGTACATGACCTGAATTCGAATTTTTTGACCCGAAGTAAAAACGGGTTGACCCGTGACCTGACCCGATTTTTTTTGCGGGTAAACCTGACCCGACCCGGATAACCCGTGACTTGACCTGGTAAAAAAATTCGCTAATAAAATATTTAAACTACGTCCTAATGCTAGGTGCATACATAAAGCACAAAGCACTAGAATTGTTTCAATTGTTTTGTGTGAAGAAAAAAACATTACACTGAGTGCAAAAACACTGCCACATAAATAAATAAATTCTAATCACAACAAAGTTTTGCGCGCACAGTAGGTTATACACTAAACCCTTCCCTTGAAAATATAAATAAGGCAGAATTTCTTTTTAAATTTAATTAAATTGGACCATTAAATTATTAGTAATTGGACAAATAAAAAATTAGCAAACCTAATCCTGTTTCAGTCATATTATATGCAAGTTGTTCTAGACCGTTCATTTCTGCAACTTGTTGGCAGTTGTTGCTCTAATTGATTATATTTTTTTAGTACTCTCATCAATCATGTCTTTCATTTTTAATTTTTTGATCTTTGGGTAGAAACTTAGCAACCAATTTTTTTTTCTTTCTAATTTATGATTTTGAAAAAAATATGTCTTGATCTATTTATTTCTTTTATTAGCAATTGATATATTTTGCTCCCACATAGCAGTCTAGATTTTCTCCTTGATAGACTTAGTATACAGTCATTGATTACCTACTTACTATTTACTAACACAGTAAATGGCTAGACTTAAGAACTGCATCTAAAAATAAAAAAATAAAAAGAAGAAGAAGAACTTGTAGTAGCTATAGTCCACAAAGGCTGAAAGGCACAAACCACTAAGAGGTAAGAGCTTTTAGCCTTTCACAATTTCAGTCTGACTCTTGCGCCTCTATTCTTTTCTCGGCCTCTATTATACAATTTTAATTCTTTATTGATTTGCTCTCGTAGTACCTTAAGTTATATTAAAATATTATATTGTAGATAAAGATGCTAACGAAACTAGCAACTTGAGTTACAATTTGCAAGTGGAAATGATATTATTAGTGATATAAACTTAAAATATATTCTTTTTAGTACTCCTTAAGATCTATCTCTTTTTTAAGATGTAAACTTGTAATTACATGTATTTTGACAGTGAGTTATTAATATTGAAGACTTTTTCTATCATGAATTTATGACTATAAAGAATTTTCGTCATGCTCAAAACTGTCAGATTTGTTTTTGATTTGTTTAATTGATTTTATTCATTCATTCTAAACAGGTTGTCATTGATTTTATTCATTCTCTCTAAACAAGTTATATTAATTTGTTTTTATAATTGAAAAAAAAAAGCTCATTTGAAAAATACAGGTCAATCCGACCCGATCCGACTGACCCATTTAAAAACAACTCGTTTGACCCACGACCTGAATGACCCGCAAACCCGATTGACCCGACCTGACCCAACCCGCCTATTTTGCCACGTCTAGGTGAAGCTTAAAGTGATACCCGTTAAAGATTTCCTAATTAAAATTTATTATTTTTCACCTTTTAATGGCAAAATAGATTGAATAATTAGATAACTGGATAAATCCTTTTAAAAATAATATCAAGCTCACCTAAGAAAAAAGTAACTTTTAAAAAAAAAATTTTCTTTTCTCCTTTTCTCAACCTATATTTAGGCCACTTTGATTCTATGTAATATGTTTCTTCAAAATATTTTTCATGTTTCGATATTTAGTACGATTGAAAATGTTAACTAACATAAAATTACTTCAAAATGACCCAAAAAAAATGTATGTCTATGGACATCTAGATTTCTAGTAAACTTCACTTTTGTGTTAGTGAGGGTTCCCTCTTTAAAATGTGGGCATTCCACATTCCTATAAGTTGGAAGAGGTTTTTTTTAAGAGACAATTATACCTTCAATTAATACCTTTTAACCAAGTAAAATCTCTCTCTCTCTCTCTCATATGTATATATGATATGAATTCAACTTATACCTGATGTAACTTTTGTCAATGTTACCACTCAATAACTTTACAATGATTAAGAAAAAAAATTATAATGGATGTGTTTAACAATACCATATTTGTATTATATGATCTTCTTATACCTTCCATGCATATAAAATATCAAAATGATCAAAGATCAATAACCATCTCAAGTCTCAACAATGTATAAATTTCAAGTTTTTTCTACTTTAAAATTATATACAAAACATGCCAAGAGTCTTGTAACTCAATCCCACGTTGGTATTTTATTTGAAGCTTGGGACAATGACACCATTTGAGATTAGTGAGCCATAAGTGGTTACCCTTATTAAAAAGCTTGAGTAAATTACATAAATTTCTCTATAATAATTTGGGATGATATCAAATCAAACCCTAAAAAATTAACATAAATTCTTATAAATTGTGACTTGTGACTAAAACTTATCCAAACACAAAAATTCATTCAATGTGAAAGTACAAGACATTCGATATACTTTATGAGAATTGAAAACTTTATAATTAGTGATTTAATTATTATCACTAAAACATTCACAATAAAAATACAAATTAATCATGTCTATATCATAATATATCATATCATATCACACACATTTTCGTTGCACCAAATGGATTGTTGTTTTTCCCCTCCTTATGATTTTCATGTAGTATATTAAAATAATTAACATATTTTCTTCAAATAATACTCTATTTCTATATTTTAAAATTTTAAAATAATAATATTTTAACTAAAATTCTACTACCAAGAGTTTTTAAAAATTTAAACTAAATTTCAAAAATTATTTTAGTAATCTACTGTAGTTTTTTTTTTTAATAATAAAAGTTAGGTTGTACAAGTTTATTGCAATATGTGGCAAAATGTAAGTATTACAATTTGTGCATCATAATTTTGCCATCAAACTCATTGTAAGAAAATTAAATTTTTGGACATAATTTATGTAGGGATAAAGGGCCCAAGAGTATATATTGGACCGTAGGCCTTGTTCGAGGACGCTTAGTGGTCTGAGGAAAAATAGACGATAGGGAAGACGTAAAAGTCAGAGCTCTACGAGCAAACTATGACTGCGAAGGTTTGGGAAGATAGTTCAAGGAGGAATGTTTACTCAACTAAGCAAAGCAGAGGTTAGAAGGATTGGTCTACCCTCAAGGGTAACGCTTCGGAAGGTTCTACCAATAAGAATCAATATTAGGGAAACATAGGACAAAGGGAAGCTAAGAAATATCTAAGGGAAAACTGCTACCACCGCATTGAATGCTCTGCAGCTAACCTTCTGACCACATTAATATAGAGGTGATACATGAACAGTGGCGAGCAACCTACAGCTACTCCCAAAGACTTTAGGAAGGTGCTGATGAGACAAGGATCAAAGCCAACACCTTGACTTACAGGTGGACAGTGGAGATGAAGAAAAAAGTGGTATATAATAGAGAAAGAAGCCCCTTGTAAGGGGGGACCGGAGATTTGAAAGAAAAAACATTGTAGCAACAAGAACTGGACTTGTAACAAATTTCAAAAGATATCAGAGCCAAGTTAGGTCCGGTCGGATTGTAAGTTACTGTTTATCATTTAATCAAGTTGGTCGGCACTGCCGCCATAGTTATCCAGATTATTTTTGGCATTATAATTATTTTGAATTATTTTCATGGATATATCTCCCATACCCCATATTTTGTTTTACATCTATTTCATGATAACTCTTCCGTTCCCTTTTATTTATTTCTTCGTCTGCTATTATTTCATCATTTTCTATTACATCTGCAAATGGTAGGCTGAGCCTCCTTCTAACCATTCTATTTGTTATTCTGTGATTATTTGTTCAGATTAACCTTTGCTTCCCTGTTATCCCTATTCTTCCTATTTTTGTGTTTAGCCCTAAAATTTGTTGCAGATTTATACCTGTGAGATTTGTTACCGAAATCTGTGTGGTCTTCAAGCCCTAAGACGACCGAAAATCTTCCTAGGTTTGGTTTGGTCAGCCCGTGTGAAGCCGAGAGAAGGCGTGTAAGGGTGGTCCCCATTTTGGAGGAGAGTCCGGTAGGTAGAAGTTCACAGATCAGGTGTCTATCCCATAGTTGTGTTTTTGCTTCAGATCTTAAGGTTTGATCCAGAAGTTTGAGGATAAAGGTGACTAGGTTGTAATCGTTGATTTAAACTTGTAACCCCAGAATCATGAATAGGTTGTTTAGAAGTCACTCTTCCACCAGTAGTAGATGTTCTCAACCCACATCCATTCTAGACATCCCAGCAGACGTAGGAGCAATTAATTCGGAGTCTTATGAGCTATCCGATCTAGATTTAGACATAGGAGATTGGAATATCCCAAAAGTAGCCACCAGCCAATTCTATAAGTCTTCATGGTCTTTGAGAACAACTTTCAGAACAGACTACCATGTCAAGACCATAGAACAAGTCTATGGAATCAACAAGGAGTACGAAACGTGCTACTTGTTATCACCCTCAGCTATCCAAAATCATAAAGACAAAGGACATAACTTCCTACACATAGGATTAGTCCAAGTTGGAGTGAAACCACTCACCAGAAGAGGTTTGAACAGCTCAATCCTCATGGCCCTTAGAGATGCTCGTCACATTAGATTTGACGATAGCCTCCTAGGAACCATAGAAACCAGTCTTAGCAACGGACCCATCCATTTTAACTGTTTCCCAGATTTTTCAATCTATCTCCATGACAAAACAGTTATCAAAGCCCTCACCCTCAATATCAAGACACATGGAACCCTCATGACACAAGGAACTAGTCAGATTGCCTTGATATACAGAGTTTACTACAAGTGCATGAGAACGAACATGAATGTTGGAGCACTTGATAGGAGACAAAAGGGCGAGACAACCCTAAATCCGAGACCACCGACCCTAGCGCTAAAATTAGGATTCCTAGAACCCTTAAATGGTCTGAAATCACTTTCCCAGCTAATTGGACTCTAGAGAATGAGAACCATACTCTACAGATCCAAAACCCAGCCCAGAATCCAGATCTAGAATTTGTCCAACAACTAGCCGACGGCACGGTTAGGTTAAGTTTTGACAGATCTAGGCTTAGCACTCCTCTAGACTATGAGTGTAGGCAACCTTTGGACACATCCCGGTTTAGATCTCCAATCGATCTACAGCAGCCCCATAGGCAGTCACCTATCTACCTTAGAGATAGATCTGCATCCCAGTGTAGCTCAACTAGACCTCTAAGATCACCTTTTCCTACGTCTAGGAGAGATTTAGGTGTTCAGCTTCAGGGAGTTAGAACCAATTCCCAACTCACCACACCTTGCTACACAGCCAAACAGGATTCGATTGTCAATGAGGATGACGATCGGGAGCAATCCCCTCCATCCCCATCTGGAACTGATATGGAACAGCCCCCAGAGCAGCATGAGGAATCTCTGAATATCTTGGTGTTAAATAGAGAATTCGTTCCTAACCTTGAAGAGTTAGGTAAGGAGTTTAGTTCTGAGGAAAACAGGACTAAAAGAGAAGCCTACAAAGCCAATTATACCAGAGATCAAAAAGAAAAAGTATTTGAAGCATGGACGGCATTCATGAGGGAAATATCCCGTAATGTCCCCTTTTTCATATACTTCGAAAGGTATTTTGGCCAGCAAAAGCAGTTTTGTGTCCTCACCAGAACCTGGACCATAGAAGGACCCAACCCAGTTAAGGATATGGTTAGTAAACCAACTCTTAAGCAGCCTCTAGTCAAGTCTCCTACAACCAACTACAGTTATCCTAAGGACAAATCAGCCTTAGAAATAGTGGCCCAGAAACTTGAAGAGCTAGCAAAGAAACCAGCCATTCCCTTACCAAAATTCGCAAGCCAGCTTAAGGTCTTGAAAATCCACACAACCTCTAGCAGTTCTTCCTCTGACACGGATAATGAACCCCTAGAAGCCAAGTGGAAACACCTAAGGAAGAGTAGACTTGATAGACATGCTAGCATTGCCCATCGACCTATTTCCAAAGCTTACAAAAAATCTAAGAAGCATGTCCCTCCTAAACCTAGAAAATGTTATGGTTGCGGTAAGCGTGACCATCTCAAAAAAGATTGTGGCACCAAATCCTCTCACATAGAAATAGGTGACCCTATTGTCAAGCCTCAGAAGCCTAGCCCAACCCAACAGCCTTTGGTACAGGAAACAAGTAAACCTGGACCCAGTAACCATCAACCCAAGGTAGATTTGGACCAATCCCATAATAGGCCTATCCTGTCCAGGAAGGAAGTCAAGATCAACGACCTTCAAAAGAAACCAAGGAAACCAGGTGTGAAATAAGGACCTTAAAACAAAGTCTTAAAGCCCTCCAGGAAACTCAACCCTTAGAATGCACCTCTCATCAAGGCAATAAGGAAAGTCCCTCAGACGATGAAGAGAGTCATACAGTTAATCCTACAGTTGATCTCATTTATAAACCCAGCAAAGAATTATTCTTAGATGCTATCACTAGGATTAGCTTCCATAAATGGCATTCCAAAGTCAAGATTGTCATTACCAAAGATTTTGAATTCGAGGTCATTGCCTTAATTGATTCAGGTGCTGATCTTAATTGCATTCAAGAAGGAATCATTCCCTCCAAATACTTTAAAAAGTCTAGGGAAAGGTTGACATCCGCAAGTGGCGGAAAAATGCAGATTGAATTCAAACTTCCTAGAGCCCATATTTGTCAAGACAACATGTGTTTCAAAACCACATTCGTTCTTGTCAAAAATATGACAGATAAGGTCATCTTAGGAAGACCCTTCCTTTGCATCCTTTACCCTTTCACAGTAGATAGTAAAGGAATCACTACCCAACCCTTTGGCCAAACTATCAAGTTTAAGTTTATCAGTGGACCAGTGCCTAGAACCATTAGCACCATCCAAGCTGACGTCGCCTCCAACACCTTAAAACTGATTAGTGCCAAGACCATACACCTTAACTATCTTCAGGAGGAAATTAGATACAAGAAAGTTGAGGACCAACTAGCTTGTAAAACCCTCCAAGAAGAGATCAGAAAGTTTGAAGAGAAACTTAAGCAGGAAGTCTGCTCTGATCTACCCACAGCCTTTTGGCATAGAAAGAGACACGAGGTAGCTCTCCCGTATGTCAAAGATTTCAATGAAAAGGATATCCCTACCAAAGCTAGACCTATCCAAATGAACCAGGAACTTTTGGATACCTGTAAAACAGAGATAGAGGACCTCCTTAAGAAAGGAATCATCAGGAAATCCAGATCACCATGGTCTTGTCCAGCCTTTTATGTGCAGAAAAATGCTGAGATAGAGAGAGGTGTCCCTAGGTTAGTTATCAACTACAAGCCCCTCAACAAAGTCTTAGAATGGGTAAGGTACCCAATTCCCAACAAGAAGGACTTAGTTAACAGGCTTAGCAAAGCAGTTGTCTTCAGCAAGTTTGATATGAAGAGTGGATTTTGGCAAATACAAATCAGAGAGCCTGATAGGTATAAAACAGCCTTCACCACACCCTTTGGCCATTACGAATGGAATGTGATGCCTTTCGGTCTCAAAAATGCACCTTCTGAATTCCAAAATATCATGAATGAGATTTTTAATCCATTCTCCAGTCATGCCATTGTTTACATTGATGATGTACTCATTTTTTCAGAATCTTTGGAACAACATCAGAAGCACTTAAGAGTATTCCTCCATACCATCAAACTCAATGGTCTTGTTGTTTCAGCCCCCAAGATCAAACTTTTCCAAACTAGAGTTCGTTTCTTAGGATTTGATATCCGTCATGGTGTTATCAAACCCATAGACAGAGCCATCCAGTTTGCGGATAAGTTTCCGGATGAAATCCTAGATAAAACCCAGCTTCAGAGATTTCTAGGTTCTCTCAATTACATTTCAGATTTCTATCAAAATCTCAAGCAACAATGCAAACTCCTTTTTGATAGACTCCGAACCAATCCTTCCCCATGGACTCCAGCTCATACCACAGTTGTCCAGCATATCAAACAATATGTCAGAACCCTTCCTTGTTTAGGAATTCCTTCTGACAACTCATTCAAGATTATCCAGACTGATGCCTCAAACATAGGTTATGGTGGCATCCTCCTCCAGCGTATTAATCCCAATACCCCTGAACAAATAGTCTGTTTCCATTCAGGAATTTGGACTCCCACTCAGATCAATTATAGTACTATTAAGAAAGAAATACTATCCATAGTACTATGCATTTCAAAATTCCAAAGTGATCTTTTAAATCAAAAGTTTCTAATCAGGATTGATTGTAATCACCGCAAAACACGTTTTTAGAAAAAGATGTTCAAAACATTGCATCAAAACAGATTTTTGCACGATGGCAAGCCATCCTTTCAATCTTTGACTTTGATATAGAATTCATTGAAGGAAGCCAAAACGGTATCCCCGATTTCCTAACCCGTGAATTTTTGCGAGTCACGGCCAAGATGTCCAGGAAAGAAACCACAACAACCCAACTAAATTGTCTAAACAAGAAAACCTTGATAGTACTAGTCAAACAAAGAGCTCACAAAAACTTTTACATATAACCCCAAGCCAAATTGTACCAATATAACAAGCTAAAAACCCTGCAGGGATACCCCCGCATCACCATCAAGCATTGCCAATCGTTATTTTGTTTCATCAATCACAAAACCAAATTACAAAAGGACACCATATGGCTCATTCACAAGTGACCTCTTAGCCTCCCCACCCAAAGCAAGCAACCCCTTATCTCGGATAGAAGAACATTTTAGCCATATCCAAACTCGTAGGCCTTCTTCCTATCCAACCCAAAGAGGAGGGTCCTCTTATGTCAAAAAGACCTTTACCCAGCATATCTCTTATATTGAACCCCACCTGGTTCATATAACGAATCCCTTTAGCCCTAGCCATGGAAGTTTTGCCACCAAGCCGGCATTTCTCACCCAAACATCCAGAGAAAAATATCCAGTTCTATAAGAGCATCCTCACCTAGGAAAAGTCTGCTCAAATAGAAAACATCTACAGCAAAGGGGACCCCCCAATAGTCCTCTATCACAAGTTCATCATCACCGGTTTCATCGAGTAAAGAATAGAGGGACAGATCCTTCTTTGTTAAGGATCCTCAAAAACTACGGATCTCATCAGGCTCGTACGACATTACAGTTATTATGACTACATGGATGCCTTTGAAAAAGTACTCTTCTTCCAGAACCAGAAATTTAACCATTCATGGTTCTTAATGTTCAGCAAAGATTTTGACAGCCAAACCCCCTCCTGGTTCCTAAAGTGGTGGGAAATGTTTGGATCCATCCCTCAAATATTTCCAGAGCCATTACAAGATGCTTTAAGATACTTTGACTCAAGGTGCAGCTCCTCTAAGCACAGATCCCAGTTCCCAGTAATCTTAATTTTCTCCCAGAGGTACAAAGTCCACTGGATCAGTATGTGGAAATATACAATTAACAGCAACCTCTTGGACCGAGAATTCTCAGTTAAATGGTGGGACAGCCTCAGGATCAATCCAATCATCAATCAGGTTTATAAGGATTATCCTCCCCTAGTCCAAAGACCCATTGTCCACAGGACAAGATCTCAGTCTAGCCTAGACTCTGTCCAGATTACCGGAAAATCTAGCAAAGAGTTGAAGGAATTAGCCCTGCAGCTAATTGCTCACTCACAACAGTTAGAATCAGAAGAACAGGTCTCTCCCACTGCTTCTGAGGGATCAGTCAACCATGATCCACTGGATCCGTTCCAAGATTCCCAAGACCCTTACAGCGGATATAACTTGGACAGCGATTAGAGAATAACCTGACAAAGCAACTCAGGATAAAAATCCCAGTCCGGTTACTATTCAAAATCAGCACCACGACCAGCCACCCGGCGGTCCCCGCGAGTTACTATTTCAACGGTGACCGAATCCAGAAAAGCAAGGGGACAAATCACTGTAGCATGAACAGTAAAAGTTTTACTGTTCACCGACACAATCATCAAGAGTTACTGTTGCTTTCGGTGGAATTAACTTTCACCTCAGTAAAAGCAGTTTACCCTCCGTAATTTCCGCAATCTCCAGCCAGCATCCGAGGCCTCCTCCAGCCTATTTAAGGAAGCCATTCCTCCATTCTGAGGCAGGTCCAATTTTAGGAGAAACTTCAGCAACTCCAAAATTTCCTCCTCTTCCAGCCAAAAGTTTATCTTTCTCAGCTTTGCCTCCTCTTTACAACCCTTAGCATTGTAAACAGATGGCACTATTTCATATTTGTAATATCATGGCCTCAGTCGGCCTTTATTTGTATTTTCCGCACATGGCCCCAACCGGCCTTAGCCTGTAACTTACCCCCTTTTGGTATCAGAGCCAAGTTTGGCCCGGTCGGATTGTAAGTTACTGTTTATCATTTAATCAAGTTGGTCGGCACTGCCGCCATAGTTATCCAGATTATTTTTGGCATTATAATTATTTTGAATTATTTTCATGGATATATCTCCCATACCCCATATTTTGTTTTACATCTATTTCATGATAACTCTTCCGTTCCCTTTTATTTATTTCTTCGTCTGCTATTATTTCATCATTTTCTATTACATCTGCAAATGGTAGGCTGAGCCTATATATATATATATATATATATATATATAAGAACTAGTCTCCTCGAACTGCACCAAGAACAATTTTCTTTGAGGCAAAACCAGTTTATTCTTGTTTTCTTGTCATCTAGGCTCACAGTAATCACTATCTAATTCATTAGAGCCTAGTTTTCTAGCTCACTCTCTACAAATTCATTGTATTGGGCTCTTTGGGCTTAGATCCTTTTTCCTTTTTGGCTTAAGCACCAAACTATATCCTTACAATTGGCGTTGTTTGTGGGAAATACTTGAGCTTTGGTGAGATTAGTGTTTAGTTATGGTTTGCATGGGGTAAAACCAGGAGGAGTTCGTTGGGTCTCAACACCAAAATCATTTTGTCAATCTTAAGCGGAGAAGGGACCGAAAGGTTAGTGTGCACACTGCACACACTGGTATAAGCCAGTCTCGTAGTGGGAGTCATATCTCTCATGAGGAAAATACTAGAAGCATGCAGTTGGAGATTGACAGATTGCGTAGGAGGTTACACCACGAGCGACATAGGGGGACTCCTTCTAGTTCTAACTATTCTTCTGGCGATGATAGTGACAACAACTACCAGCCTAGGTCAAGGACTCCCCCCAGTGAGTCTTTTTTGTGTGACGAGGAGCACCATTATAGAAGGAGAGGGAAAAGTCCATCTCACAGGGGCCTTGGCAAAAATGCTATGAGCAGGGCCCTGAATCAGATTTTTAAATCACCCTTTACTCGAAGGATTGAGAGAAGGAAGCTTCCTCGGTGGTTTACTTAGCTAACGTTCACTATGTACAATAGCAAGTTAGACCCAGTGGAGCATGTGAGTCACTTCAACTAAAGGATGGCTGTTCACTCTAAGAATGAATCCTTGATGTGTAAAGTGTTCCTATCCAGTTTGGGGCCCGTGGCGATGAGATGATTCAATGATTTGGAAGAAGGCTCTATTGCCTCCTTTAAAGAACTCACAAGAGCCTTTGGTTCTCGTTTCATCACTTGCAACAAAGTTCCTCGACCTTTAGACTCCCTGTTGTCTATGACTATATGAGAGGGAGAAACCCTGAAGACATACTTTGACCGATACTGGAAAATGTTCAATGAAATAGATGAGAATTTTGGCAACATAGCTATAAGGACATTCAAGGTCGGCCTACCTGCCGAGCACGATTTGAGGAAGTCTTTGACTGGAAAACCTATCAAAAATGTGCGCCAACTCATGGACTGCATTGACAAGTATATGCGGGTCGAGGAGGACCAATAGCCAGGTAAAGGCAAGGCTAAGGTGGTCCCTTAGAATAGAAGGGACTTCAGGTCGGACAAGTACAATAACAATCATCCTTGGTGGGATTTTTTTGGGCAATCTGAGGCTGCTGTTGCTCAAGTGGTTAACACAGTATTTTAAGAAACAGTGCATCAAATATTTGAAAAAATTAAGAATGAACCATATTTTTAGTGGCCAAATACGATGTGAGGGGACCTCACGAGATGTAACCAGAGCCTTCATTGCCAATACCACCAGGAGTAAGAGCATACTACGGAGGATTGCAAAACTTTGTGGAATCACCTGGTGTAGTTAGTTCGAGGTGGTAAGTTAAAGCAATTTTTATATCACCCCAATGGGCAAGGAGACCAAGCAGGGTCAGGATCTCAGAGAGATGCTTCTTCAAAGCCACCTCTAGGCACAATCAGCATTATTCTTGCCACTCCGGGAAAGACTAGTTCTCACCCTTCTAGGGTACTGTCCATAACTCAGCCACTCGCAGAAGACTCGTCCCCTGAGCCAAAGAGAAGTAGGGTGGAGGTCCGACCAACATTGAGTTTTTTTTATGCGAATAAGGTTGGAACCGTGTAGCCACACGACGATGCCTAGGTGGTCACTCTTAGAATAAGGGGCTATGATGTGAAGAGGATGTCAATGGATCAAGGCAGTGGAGCAGAAATCATGATCTATATAAGAGGCTAAAGTTGAAACTTGAGGATTTGACATGTTATGATTCACCTTTGGTGAGTTTTGATGGAAAAGTTGTTGTCCCAATGGGTTAGATTAGACTACTGGTCCAGGCAGGTTTAGAGGTGGTCGAGGTGGACTTTATTGTTGTGGATTCTTACTCCCCTTATATTGCCATTATGGCAAGGCCCTAGCTTCATTCCATAGGGTCGTTTCTTCCACTCTGCATCTCAAGGTGAAATACCTATCAGAGGACAGGGTAGAGAAAGTTGTTGGAAGCCAATCTATGGCTAGACAGTGCTTGGTGGCTGCAATTAGGCATCAGACTAGGATGGAGTCCTTAGCCTTTGCTGAAGAGGACTTATAGCAATAAAAAAAGGTCAGTGTGTATCTATGGATGTGGCAACGAAAGGGGCAAAGTGTGAGAAGTTAGAAAAAAATTGTTATAGATGATGATATGGAAACTTTTTTCGAAGTCGGGGCTCAGTTGCCTCCTCGGGAGAGGGAGGAGCTAATAGTGTTTCTTAGGAAAAACATCGATGTGTTTGCATGGAGTGCTTACGAAGCTCCTAAGGTGAATCCAAATTTCATTTGTCATCATTTAAATGTCAATTCATCCATCGTCCCCAAAAAGCAACCGCCTTAGCGCTCATCTAAAGAGCATTCTGAGGCTGTCAAGGAGGAGGTGATCAAGCTTAAGCAGGCTGGGACTATTAAGGAGGTGTTCTATCTTAAGTGGTTGGCCAACACGGTGGTGGTAAAGAAGAAAAATGGGAAATGGCGAGTATGTGTAGATTTCACGGATTTGAACAAAGCTTGCCTCAAGGACCTTTTTCCCATGCCTCGAATAGATCAGTTGGTGGATGCCACTATAGGCCATCCTCATATGAGTTTTTTAGATGCCTTCCAAGGGTACCATCAGATACCTTTAGCTTTGGATGATCAAGAGAAAACAACTTTTGTTACTTTTACGGGAAATTACCACTACAAGGTGATGCCCTTTGGTTTAAAGAACGCAGGTTCCACCAATCAGAGAATGATGACCAGGATGTTTGAGTTAAAACTAGGAAAAAATATTGAGATTTATATAGATGATGTGATGGTGAAAAGTAAGTTAGAATTTGACCACGTTGGTGACCTCGGAAATATCTTTGGAATATTAAGAAAACACAAGCTCTGCCTTAACGCTTCTAAGTGCTCTTTTGGGGTTGGTTCAAGAAAGCTTTTGGGATACATGGGCACTCATTGTGGAATTGAAGTCAATCCTGATCAGATTAAAGTGATTAACAATCGGCAACCTCCTTGGAACCCCAAAGAAGTCCAGAGATTAACAAGAATGACTGCTGCCTTGAACCAATTTATCTCGCAATCAGCAGACAGGTGTAGACATTTCTTCTAGTTGTTGAATAAGTGGAAAGAGTTTGAATGGACTGAGGAATGTGTTTTGGCCTTTTAGCAGTTGAAGGAATACCTTTCTCAGCCACCCATCATGTCTAGGCCTGAGGAGGATAAGGTCTTGTTTGCTTACATTGCTGTGGCTCCCCATGTAGTTAGCTTGGTACTAATACGGGTTGATGATGAAATGCAGATGCCAGTCTATTATGTGAGCAAGTCCTTACATGAAGCAAAGGTTCAGTACCTACCATTGGAAAAGGCCATATTGGCAGTGGTGCATGCTACTCGTAAACTCTCTCATTACTTCCAAGCTCACACGGTAGTGGTGTTGACTCAACTTTCTCTTCAATCCCTACTTCGGAGAGCTGATTACACGAGAAGGATTGCCAAATGGGGCACAATTCTGGGGGCTTTCGATATCAAGTATATGCCTCGCACCTCTATTAAGGGCCAAGTCCTTGTGAATTTGATGGTCGAGTTTGCTAAACCTCCCTTGGAAGAAGGAGGAGAAAAGCAAAATATGGATGAAAAATCAATTAGAATGGTCTTCTTACAAGAACCATTGTCTTGAAGGGTATATGTTGATGGTGCTTCTAATCAAAGAGGATTCGAGGTGGGACTAGTCATGGTATCTCCTGAAGGGATTGTTATTGAGAAATTCTTGAGGTTGGGTTTCTCGGCCACAAACAACAAGGTGGAATATGAAGCTTTGTTGGTAGGGATGACTATGGTTCAAAAAATAGGAGGAAGGGTGTTAAAGATATTTTCATATTCCAGGCTGGTTGTTGGACAGGTAGAGGGAGTATTGGAAGCTAAGGATCTAAGAATGCAAGAGTGTTTGAGTTAGGTTAGACATTTACAATCAGGGTTTAATTCTTTCACCTTACATTAAATCCCTAGAAGTAGAAATACTCATGCTGACTCTCTTGCCACGCTTGTAACCTCTTCGGCCTAAAGTTTACATCAAGTCATCCTAGTTGAGGCTTTGTGTAAACCTGCCGAGGTAAAGGAAGAGGGGACGCAGATTCATCAGATTAGAGTAAGACCTAGTTGGATGGATCCCATTATTATGTTCCTTAAGGATGACATTTTGCCCAAAGGGAAAGGAGAAGCTGATAAAGTGCAAAGAAAAGCTCCTCGTTTTTGGTTGTCTGAGTACCAAAATTTTTACAAGCACTCTTTTTCTCGGCAATATCTGTTGTGTGTCCATCCCGAGGCAATAAAGTCCCTCCTAGAAGAATTACATGAAGGGATCTGTGGAAATCATACAGGGGGCAGATCATTGTCTCATAAAGCCCTCACTCAAGGATATTGGTGGTCAGGTATGCAAAAGGGAGCGCAAGAGTATGTGAGGAAGTGTGACTAATGCCAGAGGTTTGCCCTAAGCATTCATCAGCCTAGGGGCATTCTTAATCCTCTCTCTAGTCCTTGGCTTTTTGCTCAATGGGGTTTGGACATTGTGAGACCTTTCCTTAAAGCAACAGGAAACAGAAAATGGCTTTTGGTTGGCACTGATTATTTCACCAAATTGGTTGAAGTTGAGCCCCTGACAAACATTAGAGATATAGATGCTAAGAGATTTATGTGGAAAAATAGTCATTCGATTTGGGATTCCTCACACCCTCATATCGAACAATGGATTTCAGTTTGATAGCTAGGCTTTTAGGAGCTATTATTGTGAAATGGGTATTAAGCACAAATATTCAACTCCAACTTATCCCCAGGGAAATGGGCAGGCCAAGGTTGTGAACAAAGTCATAGTTAATAGGCTCAAAAGAGGTTGGACGATGCCAAGGGCAAATAGGTGGAAGAGCTGCCACATGTTCTTTGGACATATCGGACTACCCCTCATAAGTCCACTAGGGAAACTCCCTTCTCTTTTACTTATGGGGCTGAGGCTGTAATTCCTCTGGAGGCTGGATTCCCAATGCTGAGGACAAACTTGTTTACTTTGGACAACAATGACGGGTTGTTAGAATAGAGCTTGGATTTGATTGAAGAGCGGAGAGAAAATGCTATGGTTCAGTTGGCGAATTATCAGCAAAAGCTTAAACAAGGGTATGACTCAAATGTGAAGTTAAGACCATTAGCTCTTAGAGACGTGGTATTGCGGAAAGTTTTGGGTACTGCAAAGAACCCAGCATGGGGGAAGTTATGGCCTAATTGGGAACGATCATACTGTATCTCTTCGGTAGCTGGTATATGAGCATATTTTCTGAAAGATCTAGATGAAAAAGTTGTACCACACCCCTGGAATGTAAATAACTTGTGAATGTATTACTATTAATGAAAGACATTTCTACCATATTTTACTTGTGATATTATTTGTTGCATTGATTACCTACTTAAGTATTAAACAGAATATTGGTTATGCTTGACTTCTCAGACCACATACCTTGAGTAAATTAATACTTCTTATTATTTGTCTAAGTATTAAACAGAATATTGGTCATGCCTGGCTCCTCGGACCACATACCTTGGGTAAATTAATACTTCCTATTATCTGTTTAAGTATTAAACAGAACCTTGGTCATACCTAGCCCTTCAAACCACATACCTTGGGTAAATTAATACTTCTTATTACCTGACTAAGTGTTAAACAGAACCTTGGTTATGTCTGGTTCCTCAAACCACCTACCTTGGGTAAATTAGCACTACCAAACATTTAACTAAATACTAAATAGAACCTCAGCCATGTCAGGTTCCCTGAATCACATGCCTTGGGTAAATTAGTAACTAGTCTAGCTACGATGTCCAATCAAGATCCTCACTGTGGTAATCTAAGAGAAGGGAAACACTTGTACGTCACTTAAAGCAATTGCAAGTGTGTCCACAACCAGTTCACAAGCTAATTATCATATACAATTCCTTAAATCTACTATTAAAGGGAAGGTTGTGTAGAACCATGGATGGACGAATGCTCCACTATTCTCTGGGATCAATTAAAAGTCCAGTGATATGCAGGGTCCTTTAAGTTATGCATAAGGTATGTTTGTGAAGCTAATGGTATATTTTGTTGAGATTAAAAACTTGGATGGTTCTGCCAAATCTTTTGTTGATTATATAGAATGTAATAACTACATTATCACTTATAAAGATAACTGAATTAAATTATATTTTGTTTTTATGTTAACTAAGTATGAAAGGTATGTTCTCTAAGTTAAAGTCATTTTAGGTTGAAAAATGTAAACTTGGAAAGCTTCACTTATTTTGTAATTAATTGTGCGAAGTAGGGCAATGATGTTGTCACTTACACAAATGATTATTAAAGTTAAGTACATAGCCACGTGTCAATTCAAACACTATTGTCCCTCATTCTTATACCAGTTAAGTGTAAAGCAAAGCACAGGATATGTCAGTAACTTGCACAAAACATGTATAATAAAAACCTTATAACTATCATTAAACCATGCCTTGAAAAAAGGCAACTTGATTACAAATTTGGGAGGCCAAAAACAACAATTACAAAAAAAAAAAAAAAAAAAAAAATCTATGAACTATTTAATTTTAAGTACAAGTTTATCTTTTGCTAAGGCCTTGATGAGTTGGGTACGGGTTGTTGTTGAAGATATTGGGCCTTTACCCTTGAGGTCTTCCTTGGTAGACATAGGCAGAGTTGCGAGGACAAGCTCCATATTATTGGGGGCCTCTTTCTCCTTGGAGGTGTCTTTAGGGGCAGCTAGAGATTGGTTGGCATCATGGGCTACTTCCTTGGTTGTATCAGCTTCCTTTTCAACAACCTTAGGCTACTCGACCTTCTTGGAAGGACTATCAAAAGAAGGAAGGACCTTAGCTAGGCTGTCCTTGCCAGTATCTGCCTCTTTGGAGGCAGTGTCAGCTTTGGAGCCTGAGGAGCTAGAAGCACGAATGGCAGGAGGGTAGTATACACTCTCTGCTCTCCTACGGGCAGAGGATGCCTCAACCCTAGCTTGGTTGAGGGTCTCGTTCCACACTTGGAAACAATAGCACCTACACACCTCTAAGACCTTAGCCTTAAGGGCCTCCTTGGTCTGCCACTCCTGCTTCATATCCGCCCTACTTAGCTTGGTCCTTGGCCTTCTCGGCCTCCTCCAGTTTCTTCGTCAGGAATTTTATTTGATTTTAGGCAGTGGGGAGCTCATCCTCAGCCTGACGGAGCTACTTGCACTTAGCCTCTGCTTGCTTCTCTGCCCCGTTTAAAGCAGCCTCGGTGCTTTTCTTTTCCCATTCAACTTCAATTAGCTTAGTATTAAGCTCTTGTATCTTTCTCTCTACTAACTTGAAAGCCTCCACGGCAGCAATGTGTCTAGCCTCCTCCTTCTTCATTGATTTATGGGAGCTGGTGACTATTTCCTCGGCTCTGTGTGCAACTTGGACAGCCTTTAAAAAAAATAATAGTAATAAAAAAAACGAAGGTTAGGAAAATCAAGTATAAGTACGAGTATAAAAAAATATAATAAGATAAAAGGGGTAGTTGGTGGACTTACCAAAGCGAGGTCTTTCTTCAGGCTGAGGAACACCTTATGTTTTCTTATCGACCTTAGGTCGGCCATATCCCCGGATAGCAATAAGGCCTACACCACGGTGTCGGCCACATAACTAGCCCTCCTTTGTTGAAAATCCCTGAAGGAGGCATCAGCAATCAGGGTAGCTCCGTCCAACACCAAGGCAAGAGACCAAGCTAGAACAGTAACTTGAGAGTCATCTCTCTTCTCCACCACCATCTACGTTATTCTGGCTTGTTTGGCTCCCTTTTAGGGCTTGGCCTCCTTGGAAGAGTGGCTCTTTCCTCCTTCCACCACCTCTTTACCTCTTTGATCCCTCTTCCTCTTAAGATTAGTGGGATCGGGTTAGTAAGCTTGGATGGATAAAGGGGTGCGAGGTTTGGTCTGGGTAGCTTTCTCTGGCACATGGCCTCCTGCCTAGGACTCCATCAGGTCCCGAAGACTTGATCTAGTCTTATGCTAGATTACCATAGCATCCGGGATGGCAAGATCTTCTTGGGAGTGACTTACTTGTGCTGGTGGAAGAAGGCTGAAGTCATCAACTGGGCTTTCTGAGGAAGAGGGTAGGCTGAAAACTTCGAAGTTGTCTTCAGAATCCAAGACTTCAACTATCACTTCCTCCTCTTCTTCAGTAATAGCAGGCTAGGAAAAGGTGGCTTCTCCAACTGTATACTGAGACAGCAGGGCTACTTCAAGTACACCTCCTAAAGTAGGGCCGGTGGTGAGGAAACTTGAAGCAGCAATGCTTATCTAGTGCAAGCGCGAATCTTTCGCCTTGATCACACACTTCGGCGCTTAAAAATTAGACAAAAGAGGGTTGTAGTCGAGGACAAGGTGAGCTGCTTGTAACTGACCGTCACTGTGAACGAAAACCTTGGCTTTAAGTATTTTGTCTAGGTCTTGTTGGTTGACAAGACTTAGGTTTGGAATGACGGCGTGCTTATCTGCAAAACAAAAAAATTGTCAGAAAAATGGCACGAATCAAAGAAAATTTCAATTACAGACACAGCCAAAGAGAAAAAGATGTAGAAGATGTAAAGGAGAAAAAGGGGTTGACTTTAGAGTAATAAACCTAGACCTAAGAACCCCACTTGGTATCCCATCTCTCGTCTAGCAGTGGAAGCCATCGTACCACTCCCTTGAGATGATTAGAAAGTCTCTGTTCATGCCTTTGTTGGATTAAGGGAGGCATAAGATGAGCCTAATCTCAGGAACCCTAGTTTTTAGGTAACATCCCTGCCCTTCTAAGTAGTGAAGGTTGTAAATCCAGTTGACATCGTGATGGATGAGGTTTAAGCCCATTTTCTCGTTAAAGGCGTCTACACTACCTAAAACCCTAAACATGTTAGGAGCACACTGGGTGGAGGGAAGCCTATGAGCTATTAGGTAATCCCTCATGACTCTATCCATGGGGATTCTCATCCCTCCCTCTATAAAGGCAATCATAGGGATTACGACTTCTCCCTCTTGCCTCATGGTGTGCCACTCTCCCTGTTTGCAGTACCTAATGGAAACCCTTAGTGGGATTCGATATAGAGTCTTGAAACTCTCTAGACCTTTTGGGGTGTCTACTAGATAAACGAATCCCCCCATGTGTGCAAAGAAAAGTAAAGAAACTAAAGAGATGAGATGAAAGGGGATAGGCCGAGGAAGAAAGAGATCTAAATGAATAAATAAAAAAAGGACCAAAGAGAGGAAAGGAAGAAAAGATTGCCAAGAACAACTTTCGGAAAGGAAGAAAGGCTCCTTGGACTAGCTCTTAAATTTTTTGAGTGCAAAAAGTGAAGTAAATGAGGTTTCTAAATAGTATATATATGAGAGAGAAAAGCAAGCAGGAGAATTACCGCTCGAATTCTTGTAAAAATCCCCAATCGTTGGATCCCCATCATACCTTAGAATGTGGGGAACATGGAGCTACATGAATTAATTGCAGGTGCATTCTGGATGCCGAAGCATCAAGAGCGTGCTTCTAAGCAGTTGAAAAGACACCTACATAGACAGGAATGATGTGAGGGAAGAGCAGAATAAAGATTATAGTATCAAAATCCCTTTCTTTTCCGAGGAGCAAAAGAAGGAAATTTTGAGGGGCTATTGTAGGGATAAAGGGCCCAAGAGTATATATTGGGTCATGGGCCTTGTCCGAGGACGCTTGGTAGTCTGAGAACAGATAGACGATAGGGAAGATGTAAGAGTCAGAACTCCACGAGCAAACTATGACTGCGAAGGTTTAGGAAGGTAGTCCGAGAATGAATGCCTTCTCGGCTAAGCAAAGTAGAGGTTAGAAGGATTGGTCTACCCTTGAGGGCAGCGCTTCAGAAGGTTCTATCGATAAGGATAAACATCAAGGAAACATAAGACAAAAGGAAACTAAGAAATATCTAAGGGAAAGCTGCTACCATCGCATTGAATGTTCTGCAGCTAATCCTCTAGCCGCATTAATGTGGAGGTGATATCTGAACAGTGGCCAATTGTCGTACAACTACTCCCAAAGACTTCAGAAAGGTGCTGATGGGACAAAGATCAAAGTCAACAACTTGACCTACATGTGGACGGAGGAGATGAAGAAGAAAGGGGTATAAATAGAGGAAGAAGCCCCTTGCAGGGGGGACTAGGGATTTGAAAGAAAAAACACTATAACAATAAGAATTGAACTTGTAACAAATTTCAAAAGATATATATATATATACACAAGAACTAATCTCCTCAGACTACGCTAATGACGATTTTCTTTGAGGCAAAACCAGTTTATTCTTGTTTTTTTTTATTTATCATTTGGGCTTACTGTAATCACTATCTAATTCATTAAAGCCTAGTTTTCTAGCCCGCTCTCTACAAATTCATTATATTGAGCTCTTTGGGCCTAGATCCTTTTCTTGTTGGGCTTAGGCTCCAAACTGCGCCCTTACAATTTTTTTTAAGTGAAGCTCTATTACTAAAGCAAAATACAATTCTGATTAAAACTCAATTATAACAAGTTTCAAGATATATAAAAGAAAATTTGTTGTTTATTCTACATTATTTTATAATATATTATTCTATGGATAAGTTTGAGAACAAATTTAGTTGTAACTTGAGACTACAACTCTACTCAATATTTTTTTATTGAATATGAATTTTGGGAAATTCACCGTTGGATTACAGTTTTCTTCTTGTATCCTCTATGTAGGGACACGATTTACAGACCAAGCCCAAAATGTAAGAGATCTTGGCCTAGTGAACCCAGTACAATAAATTTGTAGAGAGTGGGTCAAAGAGCTAGGCTCTAGTGCATGGATAACAGTTAATATGGTTTTGGATGATGAGCCAACAAGAATTGAACCCGGTTTGTGCAAGAAAGTTTGTCATCGGCACAGTCCGAGGAGCTCTGTTCTAGTATATATTGGATGACAATGGTTGCAGGAGTTATTGAGATTGCTATAGTGCTTTCTCTTCTCCTTTTTTTTTTTTTCATCTTTCTCTTCTCTAGGATCTCTACCCATATTTATATTACATCTCTCCCTTCATCCTTACCCTACACGTGGACTACATATGGACAGTCGATGGTTTATGCTGATACTTGTCCCATCAGCCCCCTCTAAAAGTCTTAAATTGGGTCGTGTTGCCATAATGCGTTGAGAAGGTCACTTCCTCATTAATGTGGTGGTAGCAGCTTTCCCTTAGATATTTTTGAGTCCTTATCCCTCTTGTACGTTCATGATACTCGTTGCTATCATTAGAACTTCCTGAAAGGTCATCCTTGATTATTAGGATCTATACCAGATTTGCGTTTAGCTTTATCCGAGGAGATAGTACTCCTCGGACTCGGACCACCCATGCTTCTCGGTCAAAACCACATGCTCTCGGCCAAATCCCAAAATCCATGACCCCACAATAGCCCCTCAAAACTCCAGTTTTCTCCTCGCATCCGAGGAGAAAAATGGGGTTTTGAATTCTTAAGAGTTGATTCTGCTTTGATCCTTTGATTTACACCTGTGGGAGTGTCGTTTCATGCGCCCCATATTTATAATGTGAATTGCTCCTTTCAGAGCTACCAATCTGAGGATTTGGTTATAATCTTGGGCCTGTCTTGACACTTAGTAAGAAACAAATAGGTGTTGTGGAATGATAATTCCCCAAAGTATGTGGTTCGAGGACCGAGGCATGATCAAGTTTATAGTTTAAATACTTTGAAGAGAGATGTCATGAAGTGTTAACTTTCTCACATCATCTGGTCCTAGGACCAAGGCATGATTGAGTTATAGTTTAAACACTTTGAAGAGAGATGCCATTTGTGTTAATTTCTCAAAGTAGGAGGTCTGAGGACCCGGCATAGCTAAGACTCTTTTTAACACTTAGCAGGAGGTCTGTGAGACCTGACGTAGCTAAGACTCTTCTTAGCAGGAGGTCCGAGGACCTGGCATAGCTAAGACTCTTTTTAACACTTAGTAGAAGGTCTGTGGGACCCGACGTAGCTAAGACTCTTCTTAGCAGGAGGTCCAAGGACCTGGCATAGCTAAGACTCTTCTTAGCAGGAGGTCCAAGGACCCGGCATAGCTAAGACTCTTCTTAGCAGGAGGTCCGAGGACCCGATATAGCTAAGGTTTTGTTTAACCACTTCAATAGATGTCAATGTGTGTTAATTTCCCCAAAACAGGAGGTCCGAGGACCCGGCGTAGTTAATGTTCTGTTTAACCACTTCTAAAGATGTCAATGTGTGTTAATTTCCCCAAAGCAGGAAGTTCGAGGACCCGGCATAGCTAAGGTTCTATTTAACCACTTCAATAGATGTCAGTGTATGTTAATTTCCCCAAAGCAGGAGGTCCGAGGACCCGGCATAGCTAAGGTTCTGTTTAACCACTTCAATATATTAGAAGATATCAATATATACCTTCATGAACTAGCCCCGCCGCAAAGCCCCTTTGAATTGCTCATATGTTGCTGCCACTTCCTCTAATGGAGGTTCAGCGAACTCGGCCACCAAATTCGTGAGGACCTGGCCCTTGACAGAGGTACGAGGAATGTACTTGATGCCAAAAGCCCCCAGAACTGTGTCACATTCAGTAATCCTCCTCGTATAATCCGCACTTTATAGTATAGACCTGAGCGGAAACTAAGTTAGGACAACAACTATGTGCCTCATGTAGTGACTTGCTCACATAGTGAACTGGCCACCATAATGGCTTTTCCTAGGGACACTTACTGATAGGGGCCTTATCCTACCATATTTAACCATTGCACTCACTATCACACAAGCTCTTCCCATAGACAGCACCAATTGTAGGGACACAACTTTCAGACCAAGCCCTAAATGTAAGGGATCTTGGCCCCGTGAACCTAGTACTATAAATTTGTAGAGAGTGAGCCAAAGAGCTAGGTTTTAGTGCATGGATAATAGTTAATATGGTTTTGGATGATGAGCCAACAAGAATTGAACCCGATTTGCGTTTAGCTTTATCCGAGGAGATAGTACTCCTCGGCCTCGGACCACCCATGCTTCTCGGCCAAAACCACATGCTCTCGGCCAAATCCCAAAATCCATGACCCCACACTTTATATTTGCAAAATTTCCAAAAGATCAGAAATCGATAACTATGTCATCAATCAAATGTTTAGGTTTTAAACTTTTGTAGTCTAAAATTATGCCTAAAAAAAATTTAATTTATAAATCAAATAGTAAATAAAATCCGATTGGAACGAAATTTTATGTGTTAAAAACATTAAAAAACATATAATTCAACAGTTAGATTTTCAAAATATATAACTACATTAATTTTTTAAGTGGTAGTTATAACTTTAGGTTACAACCAATTTTGCAGTCAAATTTTACCCCATTTAATAAAAACTTGAACTTACACGATGTGCATTTGTCATAAAATCTAAAATAAATTTTGTTTCTTAAAATCTATTATTACTTTTAAAAAAATTATATATCATTCTTGACTAACGGTATTAGTATAAGAATATCAAAACGGTGTTGGTAATTCTAGTTTACAGATAAATCCATGTAGACTACAGACGGCCTCAATATGCAAGGGTGGCTCCACATTGAAGGTATGGTGGTCTGGTGACCACTATCACCTGGAAAAAAAAATTATTCGATATAAGTCTTTAAAAAATTATGATTTTTTTATACTCTAAAAAAAAAAATTGTAACCACTCGAAATTTTTTTATACCCAACTTAATTAAACTTTGGAAAAAGTTTGACAATAAACTTGATTGTAGATCAAGGTTACAACTCTACTAATATTTTTTTTTATTTAACGTGAATTTCCTAAAATTCACTATTGGATTACATTTTCTTCTTATATCTTACATACTTGCAAAACTTCATGAAAATCAAATATCAATTGCTATATCATCAATTAAATGTTTAAATTTCGAATTTCATAGTCTAAAATTGTATATATGAATTAATTTTATGGATCGAATAGTAAATAACATTTGATTAACATGAAATTTGATATCTGTTTTAAAAACATAAAAAAAAACATGTAATTCAACGGTTAGATTTTCAAAATATGTAATCATGTTAATTTGTTTAGTGAGAGTTGTAACCTTAAGCTACACTAAGTTTATAGCCAAATTTTGTATTTATACTTTGATCCCTTAACAATATATTAGGCCCTTACAAACAAAAAGAAAATACCCAAGAAAAATTTTATTGAACTAAAATTTTAAAAGAGACATACTCCCTCCGTCCCAGTTTGTTTGTCCTCTATTCCATTTTGGGATGTCCCAAAACATTGTTCTATTTCTAAAAATAAAAGTTGATGAAGCACAAGCTCGTCAGTTATAATGAATGCGTCCAGATGAAGCCAAACCCCCGTCAGTTGTAGTTATAAAAAGTGGAAGGTATTCTCTCAAAATGGTCACCGGTGTGGTGTCTGCCACAATGCCTTTGATGCCAAATTTAGTATAAAAAACTGAAATAAAGTAGTGTAGCAAATCAATAAGTATTTTTTTGAGTGTGTGTTTTTTGTACCTTGTGCTAGTGCTTATGTGGACCTTATATATGTTTTTACACCCTCTAGCCGTTGTGGTATTTATTTGAGGTTTTAATGCCTCTTCTGGTAAAGCCTTATGCTCAATAATGTGGTCTTCAATGGGGGTTCAACGGTCCATACAGCTGTCTTTGTAACTGTCCGAGACATTACTGCCTGTATTGATTGGTTTGGACTTTGGATACCTTCGTCAGTGATGTGGACACCTGATCGGCTCATCTTGAGGAGTACCTCATCAATAACGCCGTCATCCTCCGTGGAAGTTGCGCTCGTCAGTCCCGTCAAAAGTTTTTAGTTTACTAATATTCCTATTATACCACTACCTTTTCAATTGCTTCATTAAGAATAATTCTTTTTAAAAAAAAAAGCTGATAAATTTATTTAAGGGTAGTTTTGTAAACTTATACATTTTTATAAGACGATAAGACAATAAATTATGCTCCCTTAAAAAGTTTGACTTTTCAAACAAGACAAACAAATTGGGATAGAGAGAGTGATTTGTAGCATTAATAATGAGATTATCATGCAATAATTTCAAAATAGGTAAATTCATAAAAAAAAAAATTGTAAGACTTTATGTATTTATACGTGTTTTTTTTTTTTTTTTTGGCCAATATATGAAGTTATTTTTTATTTAATTTTGTGGAATTTGAGTTTCTTAATATCCAACCTAAAAAAGAAATTGTTTAAGTCGCAATTGTCGGCATGAAGGCATACGAAAACCACATTTATTCTAGATTGCCCATTGCTGCATCGGATGTGGATCGAGCATTTCTGACTTTGTGTTATATTCCATATAAGAGTTCGAAGAGTTCTAGAAGATAAAAGAGTTTAAAAAGTTCATATATTACCACTCAGGCACTCACAATCATAGAACAAAGGACCTATGATGTACCATATATCCCACATAATTGGAACCAACTACACACACATACATATATATATATATATATATATATATATATATATATATATATATATATATTCACTTTAAAGTTGACAGACCGAAGACCCCTGATATCTACTCAGACCTGCATGCCCCTACACTTTTCTTCAAATTCATCTTATTAGCACTCATCCATCGTGCACACGTGTTGCATTGAAATATATCTAATTCATGATTTATATTTAAATTAAATATATTACTTCATATGTGGGTTTCAATTAATTCAGTTGGTAAAATCGCTTAATTAGTAAAAAATTTTAGCAAACGCCACAATTTGAAACTATTTCTAAAAATATATATACATATCTATATATATATATATATATTACGCCATCTATTTTAAATTATTAGTCCTCCATCTTATTTTAGGATGTCCAAAAATAAAGTTCTCTTTAAAATGTAATTAATAAATTTTGTCGCATACCATTTACTTTATTTAAAAAATCAACACCTATATTTTACTAAATTTTAAATTAAGGACGGTAGATTTGAAGATTTGTACATTTTTATGTAAAAAAACAATGCATTAAATTATGTTTTTTTTAAAAAGTCGAATTTTCTAAACAGACCTAATCAATATGAAAGGAAAGAACATATATTATATTTCCGCTCTATTCAGTTTCACACTCATAGTGTGTGGACACTACCTAGATGTAGACCCACACACTCGGGGAAGAAAGTATCATTTATAATTTTAAATGACATTCATTCTTTGTACCCTATTAGATTTAAAAATTAAAATTTCAATTGTGAAATAAATTATCTTCACTTCAAGTGAAATAAAGAGGATCGTATTCTCATCACATTTGATATCCAATAAAATGAGACATTTTTCTCTACAACTTATTTTCCAATATGGGAAAAGTTAATGAGTGTTTTAAGAGTATTAGTTTAATAAATATTTTTTGACTATTTTTATGGAAAAAGAAAAAAGCAAGTGATTTTTTGGATAACTTTTTATATTTCACATGGATATGGTATCAAAACTCTGTTAAAATTCTTAGAGCAGAGGCTGTGGGCATTGGAGTAGTAGTCCAAGATGATCAGGGCCGTGTTACAGCAACACTAAAGCTTAGTTTGGATAGTGCGTTTTGTGGCCACGTTTTGAGATTCTGTGTTTTTTTTTTTTTTTTTTTTTTCAACGTGCATGAACAGTAACCGATACTGTTCATGCACGTTATTTTACTATGCGGGAGACCAATTTCACTGTTCACATACTGTAGTTGCACTGTTTACGCACTGTTCATGGGACCCACAAGCACTTTATTCAGAAAAAAATATTAAAAATGGGTCCCACAACACTATTCACACATTTAAAAATTATTTTGCTACAGTGTTTTCAGTTTTCAGCAATAAGCTCTATCCAAACGGACCCTAAGCAAGCGAATTAATGCACCTTTAGGAGCAGTAGAAGCTGAAGCGAAGGCCTTTGAAGCAAGTCTGCAATTTACAAAGTACAATCGTGTGCAAGATTTCATCCTAGAAAGAGACTGCCTCATCATTTACCCGGCATTATCAAGTCTGGCCCCATCCCCATCATCCATGGACTCATTGATTTTAGGCATGCAGGACTTCTGTAGGGAGTTTCGTTGAGTCTCGTTTTCTCATGTACGCCGTCAAGGCAATATATCAGCTCACCTTTTAGCTAAACATGCCAAAAATATTGTTGATTTTTCTACTTGGTTGGAAGAGAACCCTTATTTTCTTGAATAAGTTCTTTTTCATAATGTAATTTCCTTCAAAAGTATGCAATAAAATTTGTGGTGTTTCTAAAAAAATAAAATAAAATAAAACTCTTTTAAAATTATGTCATAAAATCACCTCGACCCTTCCAACTAGTGGTAATTGCTGGCACAGATGAGTGTGGATTGTCGACAGTTATTGGATCAAGGATTTTTTTTTTTTTACCAAATTTGGCTGATCAGTTGGTTTCAGGTCCGGATTTGATCCATTGATCACATAAACGTGGCCTTATTCCTTTTTTCCAAGATCCAAAGCCATGAATGAGAAGAAAAAAAGAAAGATAGGGAAACCATTAGAAGAATTTGGCAGACAATGCAAGCCGTCCACAATACAATAACAATCAACAAGAAGAAGATACGATTAAAAAAATAAAAGAAAGGGAAAGGGAGAGAGGAAGAGACTAGAGAGAGAGATGTCAGACATTCTTTAATTGATAATAGTGGCACTTGATCCAAAATATTCGTGGACAAGATAAATACAAGTACTAATCAAGATTATTATAAGTGTGGATTTATGTCATGACATGTTAATATTATATGTTATCATTAATTAGAACGGGATCTGAGAAAATAAAATTTTAGAACGGGAAAATGCTCAAGCATCTCATGTGATAGGTTTGGTTATGGCATATGCTTTGGGATTCAAAATTTTTCAAATAGAAACACCAGGTCCACGATCTCCCATATTACCTACCAAATTTTCAATTAGTTCTAACAACTCATTTGATCTTTTTTTAATCCAATTAACAAATAGAGCTTAGTTCGTGCAGAAAAAGAAAAATACAAAAAGTTAAGTGAACATGTTATATATTGTCAAATAAAAGCTGCTAGACCAATACTAACATATACAGCCTAATTTTTTTTTAACAAAAAGATGAGTTGTATTTTTTTTCATTTTCCTTTTTATTGGCATGTTTCGTTGACTTCATAACTATTCACATTTCACACCCTCCTCTCACTCCATCCAATCACCTGATATATTTAGTGTACTTGATGTATCATGCTCTACTGTTACTTGAAATTAGATTCAATGTTTTGGTTATATTCATAAGATTTATTTTTATATGATATCTTATTCTCATGTGATAAGAAGGCGTAATATACTAGAGGTAGAGAATAATTTTTGCACCCATCACAAAAAAGGATGAGAAAGAGAGTACTGGTATGCAATAATGCCATGTCAAAACAAAACATACACACAATGTGACAGTGAAATATGATCCTTTGAGAGTATGATATCAAGCAAAAAAATTTGTAGCTCAATTAATTGACACCTCTTAATATCTCCAACAAAGTTTTCAAGTATTCAAATCACTCCACTTCCAACTATCAAATTATCCAAGAAAAAGTATGACTACAAGGTTTGATGTTGTATATCTACTATGCTATAGTTAATGAACCACAAAACGAAAGCACAAGGTAGCATTTTAAGGAGATGATATGATATCCTATAAATAAAAATAAAACATAAAAAGGGGGTGGGGGGATGATGTGATATTATGGTTTGATACTTTGATGTTATCCACTCTGCTATATAATTAACGAAACCACGAAAGCAAAAAGTAGCACTTTAAGGGTATTATTATTATATCATGGCTCAATGTTACTCACACTGTGGATGATCTTATAACTCGTAATCATTTCTTTTCTTTCTTTTTTTTAATCGTAGTTATTTATTAGTAATATTTGCAATATGGTTCGGAAATCCCTTAAATCATTTTTTGGGGGGGGGGGGGTTGTGATTGATATGATTTCATCCTTGATTTGATGCACAATTTTAGTTATTTACTAAAAATCACCGTAATAACCATACAAAATATTAAGTTATTCAAATTCATTAAATAGTTTTTCATAATATATTTGTTTGATGATTTTTATAGAATTTTTTTAATAGTTTCAATAATAAGGGAGAAGACCTCATAAAATAGAGGAAGAAATGCCTCTGACATAAGTCTTGCGGCTTTGTTTGCTAAGTTTTAACAATGTAATTTGTTAGAACCTATCATTAAAGAGTATATTAGAGAGTAGTTGATTAGAATAACAATGATATCTTTAACTTGTTTAAATTAGCTATTAAATACCTACATATTTTACTCAAAATTTTAATAGCTATCAAGTTTTCGTAGAATTTGTGAGTTTTAATTAGTTCAACTCTTAATTTTTCTTCTTGTTAAAAAAAAAAAAAAAAAAAACTCTTAATCTCTCTTATGGTTGAATAAAGGATTTAATTAAGTCTAAATCTTGTCTATACAATAACATTAATTATTGTGAGGGATAAAAATGTTTAAATAAATGTTTGGGCTCTGGGCCTGGTTAGTTGGTGCAAGTCTGTCTAATCAGGGTTTCTAGGCCCATAGGTCAGTCCGCACTATAATGGTCCGAGGAGGAGTATCTCCTCGGACAGGCCCAGTAAAGGCCTTAGAACTTGCTAAACAGTTTAGAGACAGAATTCTGAAAGATCTGTTGGGTAAAGGTGTAGTCCAAGTACCAGTTAGGGGAAGGAACGAGTGAGAAATATTTGAGAAAAAAGCTGCTACCACCGCATTAAAAACCCTGCATCTACCTCCCTGACCGCATTAATGGAGAAATGACCTCTGAATAGTAGCATTCAGCCTTTCAGCTATTGTTTGAAGACTTTAAGGAGGTGGTAAATGAGACAAGTATCTGGGAAAAAGATCTGTGTTACACGTGGACGGATCAGGTAAGAAGAAGAAGGATATAAGAAGACGAAAGAGGAGGGCTTTTTTTTTTTTTTTTTTTTTTTTTGGAGGGGAAGCGAAGAAATTGTAATCTTTTGCTTAGAGAAAGAAATGCTATACAATTTGTCCTCGGCTTACGTCCGAGGAGGGTTTTTTTTTGTTACGTTCATCTATTACTTGCATAGACAGCGGCATTCTAGCTTGTTGATCAACTTTCCAACATCCCAAACCTAGGTTTCAAACTCATACTCTACAAATTTCATTGTATAAGACTCTTTGGGCCTGAGCCCATCACTTGTTTTTGGGTCCGGGTACAAATTGTGTACTTACAATTATTACATAGAAAATCCTGTATATTCAAATTTTATATTTTATATATATAAACATTTTTTTTTTTATATAAGATAGAAATTCTTATTTTAATATAATCTAAGTGTATATGTATATGAAGCTCCCTCTTAGAGACTTGAACCTCTAGCCCGCCCCCCACACTCTACAGGCACTTATATTTGTGAAGTGACCATCGAACCAAGGATGCGAGGTGATATATATATATATATATATATATATATATATATATATATATAGAGAGAGAGAGAGAGAGAGAGAGAGAGAGAGAGAGAGAGAGAGAGAGAGAGAGAGAGAGAGAGAGAGTAAATGGATTGAATATAGGAAATTTTAAGCTCATTTGGTTGAGCTAACATTCAATTACTCTTTCAATAGATGAACCCATTCAATTGAACGGTGGGTCTCAATTATCATCACTCTATGATCCATTCAGTACTGACAAAAGTTGAATGTGAATTAATTCAAATCTATGATGTAATTCTATTTTTAAATCCCAACAAACAAATGTCGTGTGGATTTATCTCTGTGTTGGAACTTTTGTAAGCACTTCAATTCAAAATGAAACAAAGATATCTAAAAATAGTAATCCAAGTATGTCTTAAATTTCATCTACCACGAGTTCTCGAACATGATATACGTTGCAGGAGGAATTATATCCTTTTTTTTAGTACATGATAATATGATATAAATAAAACAAGCTTATAATGATCAGATGATTTTGACACTCCCTTTCTTTTCTCTTTTTAAGTTACAGACTCTAATATGACGTAAAAGAGTTTCAACTCTTTTTTTTCCTTTTTGGGAGGGGATGGCTAGATAAGGATGAGACAATTTGTCAAAGCATGTATATCAAAGACTGATAATAATTTCTCAGCCAAAAAAAAAAAAAAAAGACTGATAATAATTTTATTAAAAAAAAAGACTGATAATAATGTTTTTCTCAACCAAAAAAAATGATAATAATGCAAGCGAGCTTGAAGCCATTTCACCTTAAAAAAATGTTACAAGGAGTAATTATTAAATATAATGAAGTAATACTCTTTCATTTGTAGATCTCACTAACTAAATTCATTTATATAATATGAAATAGTACCATATACCAGTATTTTAACTCTTTTAAGACTGCCTAATATTTTTCTTCAAAAGAGATTTATTTCAAAGTTTCAAATCAAGTTATTCCTTAAGCCTAGATGCAAAAATACTCCCTATGATTTGGGCCAGTTGCAAAAGAGCAATGTTAGGATCACACAATTTTGATTACAACTCACCACGTAGCAAGTTGTGAATGGTAGATATGTGGTGGTGGGTCCATGTGGGACCATACTTCCACCACTCATAACTAGCCACGTGGTGAGTTGTGGCCAATAAAGTTGTGTGAAATGGTGTGGTCTTAGCATTTCTCGTTGCAAAAACAATTCTAGAGGTTTAAAATTTTAAATTATTCCATATAACTCCTTAAGGTTTTTATATCCGTCAAATTGATCTTTGAGATTAACTTTTGTTTACTCTTATTGACAGAAAAATCATGTGACAATCACATGACTAATGACCTAATAAATTGGTGAGTCTTCTTAATGTGATCATGTGATTTTTCCATTCATAAGTGCTAACAGAATTTAATCCCAGATTCCATTTGGCATATATAAAAACTACAAAAGAATAATAAAGAAGAATCGAAACCACAAGAAGCTTTTGACACTTCGGCCTATTTTTAATTATGAGCTCAAGCTCCTTAACAGCTAGCTTAATTATAATTTATACCAATAATTCCTCTATTTGCAAATTTTTTTTTTTTTTGGAATGGGATTATCTTGCACCAATAGTTGATCCGATCATGAGATTATTATTGCGGCACATTTTGTAAACTAAAAAAAAAAACCCTTCCCATGTAGATCACCTGATTTTTTTTTATTTTTTTTATTTAAGGATAATGAATGATTTTATTTTTCTTTTAAATTATATATATATATATATATATATATATATATGACTATATAAGTTTATTGTTTTTTTTTTCAATGAATGCTTGTATTTCTTCTTTAAAAAATTCCAACAAATATGCACATAAATTTTCAGTGTAAAAAGTTAAATCAAATGCACAAAATCTTTAACTTGAACTTCCATGAACCTTTTAAGTTTTAAGTAGCTTAAATTTAGTTCCCAATATCATAGCCAAACATTTTTTTTTTATCAGTATTTCTTAAAAACAAAAAACATAAACAACAACATTGCATGTAACTACAATCACATGAACCAGAACCACCATGAATTTATGACCTACCTACCTACCTCAGCTCCACAAGTTTTCAAACGAATGAATTTTAATTTTTAATTACTACTTGGACGGTTTGGACCCACAAACACTATATATAAGTTATAACACCAACATTACATAGGACCTTGGAGCCATGATATCATCCCTGGCACATCATTTCCACTAAACAAAATATAAATTTGATTGGTAGGTTTCAGTTAAATACTTAAATAAACAAGTAAATTTTTTTTTTTTGGGTTATTAAATAAGAGATTTAAAATTCACATACACTAAAATCTAATTATATATTAAATTTAATAATAAAACAATTAAAATATAGCAAAGTCATAGATTAAAATCCCATTGTCTTTATAAAAAAAATACACATATATAAAGTTGATTTAGGTAACTAAATTTTTTTTAAGAAAGATTATAATTTATAAGTGCATGATAGTGAAGCTAGCCAGCATAACCAGCTAAGGAGGTCCACATCACGGCCGCATAAACAATCCAATGGTCGGTCAAGCAAAACTGCAAAATAATACCACAACAATCATTGATGGACCCACCATCTCACAACCCATTTGGTCGGTTAGAATTTCCTCACTCCGTGATCACCCCCCAACAAGTCACATCAGCCGTCCACGTGGCATGATAGGAACAAAATGGAGGCCCCGTCCTAGTCCTTTTTTTTCCTCGTTGAAAACAAGCTGTTACCGGATAGAAACTGGCTATTCCGGTTCCAATAAGGCCGTTGATATTCTTAGAGACCCTATATATAAACTGCTCACAATATAAGCTAAAAAGCAAGAAGCAAGAAAAGACACAAAAAAAAAAGCTAGTAATTACAATTTGGCTTTTGTAACAAGCTCTAGAGCTCTCGAAAGCTAAATTGAATTACTGGAAAAATGCCGATTTCTCAAATTGCTATTGGTAGCCCTGCCGAGTTTGGCCAAGCTGATACTCTAAAAGCAGCTCTTGCTGAGTTCATCTCAGTTCTCATTTTTGTTTTTGCTGGTGAAGGCTCTGGCATGGCTTTCAGTAAGACTCTAAACCTTTTCTTTCATTTTATTTATGTCACAATCTTTAGAAGTAACACAATTAACTAGGACTATGTCACTCGAGGATTAAGATCGAGTCCATTTCACAATTAAGATTTCATTTCTTATGTTTAAAGGTGTACGTTATGTTACATTTATTTACAACGTGACGGTAAATGCACTTTTAGAATTATAATATATTTTTCATTTTCTTTCTTGCTCATTAAGTAAAATGAGAAACTAATTAGTGAATGGTTTTTTTTTGCAGACAAGCTCACTGATGATGGGTCATCAACACCGGCTGGACTTGTAGCTGCAGCCCTAGCTCATGCCTTTGCACTGTTCGTGGCAGTTTCAATTGGTGCAAACATTTCCGGTGGTCATGTGAACCCTGCTGTTACATTTGGTGCCTTCCTTGGCGGCCACATCACACTCATTAGGGGTATTTTGTACTGGATCGCCCAGCTCCTTGGCTCCGTCGTTGCTTGCTTGCTCCTTAAGTTTTCAACTGGTGGATTGGTAAGACCATTCACGGATTTAAATTTAAACCATCATATATAAGAAAAAAAAAAAACTATATATGACAACTAATAATATAATTTATCGACTTTCACTCAATACATTTTAGAATATATATAACTCGATGTAATTTTAATGTACCATATTATACAAAATTACAAGCAACACTTTTTTTTTTTCCCCTTGGTTGTAGACTTTTACATAATTTTGACCCTGGTGAAGTGCAAGACTGGTGGTCATGTATATGTTAGTGCATATTATACATATACATTAGCATCTTTCTCATTGCATTGGTTCCACAGACTGTGAGTGAAATATTACATATATCAAAGGAACATCTGGGTTATTTCTCTTCTGATTTTTGAAAAGTTATAGGACTCAGAAGCTATAGGACTTTAGGTAATCTCAGCTTGTCTAGCAGTCTAGGTGTTAAGTGTTTGTAGCCCAATTAAGGGCTTTTTATTTTTATTTTTTATCTTTAAAAACTTTATGCTGTTTGTTTTGGTAATCTCTTCAACCATCAATGATTCAATATAAATACACACACACACATACGTATATATATTTGTATTGATTGTTAATTTTATCTTCTTAATATGTTTGTAGACAACATCCGCATTCTCTCTATCGTCTGATGTGACTGTGTGGAATGCCGTAGTGTTTGAGATCGTGATGACCTTTGGATTGGTGTACACCGTGTATGCCACAGCCGTGGACCCAAAGAAAGGAAACATTGGAATTATTGCACCCATTGCAATTGGTTTCATTGTGGGTGCCAACATCCTAGTTGGTGGTGCCTTTGATGGTGCATCCATGAACCCAGCAGTCTCCTTTGGCCCTGCTGTGGTCAGTTGGTCATGGGACAACCACTGGGTCTACTGGGTTGGTCCACTCATTGGCTCCGGCATCGCCGCCCTCATTTACGAGCTCATCTTCATCAGCCCAAACACCCACGAACCTCTCCCAGCTACAGATTTCTGAAAAACAAGATCTCTTTCTCTCTCACTCTTTTGTTGAAGTTATGGGAATGGGTTGAAAGTTTGGTGGTTTTCTTTTGGTTTCAGTATTGGGGTTGTTTGTATCTTCCTGTTTCCAATTGTTGATTCTTGTGAACTATGTCTTGTATTGCAGCAATCGTTTTGAAAAGTAATGTTCAATTGTGCTTAGAATCTTTCCCATTCTTTTCTTTCTCCTTTTTTGCCCTAAATTTTTAAAATTGTTTTAGATGTAAATGGGTACCAACCATGAGTATAGATAAACTAGAAAAATAAAAAATAAAAGACGTGGCATTGGGACATTTGCTTTATATGTGCAAATCAAACTTGGTCCTATATTTAATCGGAGTAGAACATAAACCTAAAAACAAATATTAAAAAGAGAGTTTCAGCAACAAAAAAATAAAAAAAAAAATTAAAAATTAAAAAGAGAGTCAGCTAGTTTGTAAAATATTATTGCTACAATTAAGAAAGCATCCATGAGTTGAATAGCTTCTACACTAGACTGGGTGGTGGGTTTCATGGCCTGGATCACTAATAGAAAACACCATATGTTAGTAGCATATTCCTAGATCCTAAGGTACAATTCTGCCCCCACAAAAGATATAAATAAGAATAAGTTTTATAATATCCTACATGTAAATATTTTGGCTGGCACTAACTACCTCACAACAGTCCAGCCCATTGGTTAGGCTTCTTCTAGCCACGAGCAACCTAGACTCAATGCCAGATGTCCTGTATCAAGTTCAACGATACTACAAAAGAAACATGCTGAGGAAATCTGAGACTGAGACTGAGACACTTCCCCTTCATTTCAAGTGGAATAAAGATAATCAATTTTACAATTCAATTTTTATTTTTTATATCTATCTATATAAACTATTATATCATTTAAAATTTTAAATGATAAGACACTAAATACGCCTTTAGAATTGCAATATATAATATGAACTATGATAGGGAAAGGAACTTTGTCACTTTCATAGGAAGTGAATTAGACATACGATACACGGCATGGTGATTAGAGTAAGGATTGTAAATACAATACATATCATATGACTAGAAAAGTGCAGACATCATATTTTTCTGAGACTGATTGAAGTATCACAAAAAGGATTGTTACCTGCAGCAAAAAGAAGAGACGAAGTTGCAAACTCTAAACATGTGAATTGTGCAAAAGGGTTTGGCTATAATGGGAAAAAGAAAAAAGATTGTAGATGGAGGCAATCTTGTTGAAAGGCAAGACAGGAAAACACATAAAAAAGTATCACAGGACATATATATATATACCAGTTTTTAGTGAGAATAAGATGAAGAATGAATCATGAACCAGCTGCATAGCAACCCCTTTCAAAAACGCTAAACATATATATATATATATATATATACCATGTAACATGTATGATGAAGAGTGAAATTGCTCTAAACTGAGGTTTAACCCAGCTTGGGGAAAAAAGCAACAAATGGACTTTTATCTTTTTTAAGTTACAGAGGACTACTTACAAAGCAATATGCTTTTTTTTTTTTTGGTGGGGGGGGTGGTTACAGAAGGGTAAAGAGACCATTGATCACATTTAGTAGTCATAAATTTTTTTTATTCTAGAATAATCCAGCTACAAGACTAGGGTTCTGCTCTGGCTCCAGCTCGTGCAAGGTGCAACAGTAACATTAACAGTAATAACGGTAACAAGTTTCTGTGCTACACTCCCATTGCAATGAAACACAGTCTAACATGGCAGCATATGACTCTAGAATACATATGTTCCTGAACACATAAAATTTCGAAAGTTTGCACATAATTTCACTTCCATATATCATCATGTAAACAATTGCAACATGGTAGAAGTAAGGGTTGTGAGCATCTAAATTTGGTCGCATTGATGGATCATGGAACTGCATAAGTGTATCAAGAAAATAACTGGAAGAATATCAACTAAGCCCATAGCCAAGGACTCAAAACTCCAGAAGTACCAGTAAGTGACAATCAACAAGCATCTGTATCTGAAAGAGGTCCAAACTTCACAATTTCTTCTTCTCATGGTGTTTTCCCAGTTTTGACCGCCGTTGCTTGAATATATGCAGGTAAAGCTTTAACCACAGGAAAGGGTAGCACAGAAGAAGAACCTGATACACAAAATTTAAGTAAATGTTAACAACAAACTTGTAAAGATAAAGATTGAAAGAAGCAAAAAATTTGTTATACTAAGGCAAGAAGAAAAACACCAGTCTCCATTTGTGATACAGCCTAAATACTGCATCTGATTCATTTAATAAAGTGAACACCAGAACCATGTTTACTGAACACCACAGGAAAGGGAAACAAAAAAGGAGAAAATTAGAGAGAGAACAGGAAATGTCCACCAAACTACCTCATTGGATGACCAGGAATATTATGGTATATATTCCTGTAAATAACTGGCATCCATAGAGTAATAATTGCAGTGAAAAATTGGATGTCCTACTATAGTTTTAAACTTCCAGACTTTTCTCCTAAGAAACTGCCATGTCCAAAGTAAACATAACATTACACAGATTTGAACTTCCCACCCCGTTCTGGACAAAATAAAGGCCAAATATGTCCTGAATTTACCCAAAAAGGAACAAGCAAGGTAGCTTAGCCCAATAATAGTTGTATAACACAATAATGTAACTCAAAGAAACATAATTGAACTGCACTTTAGATTGAATTTCCCAAATCCCAACCTAAATTTTATTGCATAAATTCAGACCCTGTACCTGCCGGAGCAGGCGGGTATGTCAAATAACCTATCAAGTTATCATCTTCATTTCAATTCAAAAGGTTATAACCTACATAATCAGATGTGCCTCCAGTTATGTTAATTTTATAACCTATCAATAGTACAAACCTCAAAGAAATGGAAGAGTGCAAAGAAATAATAGACGCCTCAACTTTCTTAGAAACATCTAAGGTTTCCCCAAAAAATCTTCTTAAATATCAACATACCATGAGAGAATTATAATAGCTGAAGGGAAGGCCATCAAATAGATGTTCATGGAGATGCTTCTTCTTTATGAAGGGAAGTGCTTGGTACATAAGCCACACTACACAGCAATGACCAACAGTAAAACAAATTATACTGAAAAAAGAGGCGATAGTAAAACAAGAGACAGGGAATGGGGAGTGGATCAAAATAATATTGTTAAATAGCAAATTAATTATTGGAAGCTGCTTACTTTCACCAGGAGCTATTCCTATAGGATACAGCACAATGAATGCAGTGTACCTAGTGAAAGGCAAAAGTATAATTTTATTTAAAAAATTTAGCTTCTGCTTATATAGTGTATCACTAGTGGTGAGTGTATATATACATTCTCAGGGAACAAAAAAGAGATTAACCTGAGGTAATTAATCCAATATGGACAACTTCCCATGCAGCTCAAAGCGTAATGTGAATACCTAATTACCTGCATCCAGGATTATCACTATGTCATATGTTATATATGCCATGAAATTTGGTAAGCAGGAGCAGGAACACACTGAGAAAAGTAGGACACAATATATCAAATTGGATGGATAACACATCAATAACTTGTAATGCAAAAGGAGAAAAGAACACCCCTAAAAAAGAGTGACTAGGTATCAAGAGAGAAATCAATGACGAGAGATTGTGACCATTTTTGCATTCTATCCTTCTCATTAACTTAACCAGAGTGAGAGAGGGAGAAGATTCTTAAAGAATGAGTGAATGGCTATAAGATTATTAGTTTTAATTTCCTTTACTAACTGTAATGGAAATGCTTATGCTGTCAGTACCCAAGTCCAGTTTTTTTTTTTTTTTTTTTAAGCATTCAAAAAAATTTGTAGTCCATTACACTTTTTTTTTCACAAAAGGATACAAATATGATGCTCGTAGTTCTCAAAGGTATTGTCAGAAGCTTTTTTAGGAAAATCCAGCCCTATACAGAAACAATATAGTAATAATTCTGTGATTTTTTTTTTCTCCCTTTTTGGCCATGGTTAACTTTTCTGTGAACAACTATGTGGCCTACAAAAGCAATCCCATAACAAATTCTCTAATAAAATTAAAGATAGATATAAAAACATAGTTTGGTCACCACCAGCCAAGACAATTTAAACAAATTTGTATTATCTCACAAGAATAAATAATTTACACTCAAGCATATATCTCAAATGACTGAAGATCATACACTCAAGCATATATCTTAAATAAGTGTGTTTATAAGGTAAGCAAATAAATTGTCAGCTTTTGAAGCCTAAGTCCAACCCTTGACAGTTCCATTTAAAAGAGGCAAGTAAAACAATGTCTTTGTGACAACCCTTATGATCTCCTTACCTTGGATTACAGGTCCACTAATGCAATCAACTATAGCTTTTCAAATTCATAGAAATTTGATTCTCAAAAAAAAAAAAAAAAAAGAATTACTAGAAATTCAATAACTTTTACTTTATGTTTCTCTGCAAAAACAATTTTTTTGGAAGCTCTCTGCAAAAAGATACAGGACAGATAAATTTGAACTAATCTAGTCATCATCAGCTAAATCAAGTATTAATAATATTATTTGTCAGCAATCATTAACTAATTAAGTTTGGAATTGCAAATAACATTCTGGCATGATTTTTCACCAAGCATTTTACTATCATTTGTTTCAGCCAAACCCCTGACCAAACAGAGGATTCATTTAAAAAACTCATCTTAACACCTTTCCAGAATGTTCTTTCAAATTTCTTATCTTCCAATCAATGCAATGCAATACTGCAGGATCATGTTGGAAGGGTGGTTAAGTAACGTTTTACAGAAATTAAGTACCAAAGCACAGGGACAGCCCAGAACCATATGAAATCCAACCTACCTCACTTAGACTCCAAGCAACAAAAGTTATGAAAATTGATGGCAACTCTTGCACCTGCAAAAAAGGTTAGAACCAAAGATTGTGATCGGTTTAAGCATCACAAAAATACAGCATAACATATATGAACTCAAAATCTTTAACCCCCCACACTGCACAAACGATAGGCCCTATGAGACTTCCACATCATCTGTTTGCCCTTCCTTTCTTCGACCACTCTTTTATTTAGTAACAGCTTCACCTCGAAGCTTGTACATCACAAATAGGAATTGAATCCAAAAACTAAACATTAATATAGTTTAGGAGTGACGCTAGAGCTAATGCAAATTTTGCTACATAGGTCTTACAAATTGATATGTCAACTTTTGAACATAAAGCAAAAAAGTAATTAAAGAACTTATTTATTATGTTGTTGATGTGACACTAACACCAGTTACATTTATTGCCACATTAACTTGTATGCCTCTGATTGTAAAATTGGTATTAGTCTTAACATTTTCCATCATATAGTACTAAAATTTAAACTGAGAGAATCCAAAAGCAATTTAGAGAACCTCATCGATTTGACGAACAACAGCCAACAGAAAATGAGTCCTTCCTCCCCATTGCATTAGAGGATTGACAACTCCACTTGGCACAAGACCTCGAATTCCAAAGAATTACACATCACATATATTATTATGTGTTCAATCATATTCACATCAGATGGGCATATCCATAAAACCTTAGAAACCTACCAATGGCCCCATGTACAACTTCCAAGAATGCAGCTGTTTGCAGCAAACCTTCACTCCAAAAACAAAAACAGTGATAATAATAATAATATCAACAATGTTAAAATAATAGTTAGATAATTGAATTCATTGATTCTTATCAGCTTAAACTTTTGTGACAAGTGATACTTTTTATCATTGTATCAAAGCATATTACCTAACTTTGAAACTTGTCACCACTCTACACCTATTCAATATATGAAAATTTGATGAGTTGGTCTTGGGCCCTACTTACTGAGGGGAGTTTGGACCCATACGTGAGAGAAGTCTTAAAAAAAATAATGGCTAAATGATTTTAATTCGTTATTTTTTATGAGCCTAAGCTTCTTGGGCAAGTAATATAATTAAATAGTTTGAAATTTAAAAAAACATAAGATTGATAAAATTCTTCTTCTTTTTTCTTTCCTAGTTTTCCTTCAAATTCAACAAGAATTAAGAAACCAAGCTGAGCTGAGGCCAAGAAAATAGAGAGTCCGATTAAGTTAAAGAAAAAACTGACAGATTAGTTCTCCAGCAGAAGCGTAAGCTCCATTCACGGACTTGGTGGTTACAAAGCTGCTCAAAATTCTAGAGAGAGCAATTGCCCTGACATAAACAAAAATAATAAATAAATATTAGAAATAAGTGTTATTGACAATGAATAATGCATGAACTCGGAGTCGGGGAGATAAACAGCAGAGATAGTACAATTTTTGGAAAGAAATAGTAATTACCAGCCGATGGCGTGGAGAGAATTGTAAGTGCAGAGATAAAGGTTGGACAGTGAAGACATTGCGAACGTGGCCCTTAGTTGGCTTCGCTCACTTCGGATTGGACGTTAACTTAGCGGATGTGAGATGTGTGAAGGGTATATCACATATGTGATGTGGGAACAACGAAGTTACGCTTAGCCCACGTTTGAAGGGACTAAAAAGAATTTTTTTTTTTTTTTTTATTTGTCAATTTTAACGGAAGTAATGAAAAATCCGTTTCCTTGTTTGAGAATTTAAGTGAGAGAAAATAAAATGGGCAAAAAAGAATATCCATTTCTCTCTATTATCTTAAAATCTCAAATTTTCATTCCTCTGAAATTGAGGGGAATTAGAGGAAATATAATTAGATTTAATAAATTTTTTATTAAAATTCTCAAAGTACCCTTATATATTCAATCATTTATTTTAAAATATGGATCTACTAGTAATATTATCATAAAATCATTTCATTCATTTCTCTTTATGTTACTCTTAAATAAGATGACGTACATTTCATTCATTTTCATTATTTTATTTTAAAACATCCAAATAAAGTTATTTAATTTCATTCCATTCTATTCATTTTCCTTGTTTAGATACATTCCAGTCCATTTCATTCACTTATGTTCCCTTATTATCATTACATTCTATTCATTTATGAACTTCCAATCGAAGCCTTAGAATAGCCCACTTTAAAAGGCCAAAACCCTGTTTAAAGTTTAAGCCCATCAGATATTGAACGTTATATTATTTTCAGCCCAATAGAATTGTCACAACTTCTTGTAAGTTGTAACATGTTATCTTTCCTGGCTTTCATTTTAAAATTAAAGCCTTAACAAAATGATAATAATAATAATAAATAAATAAATAACATTCTAAAATGCAAATTGCACCCTTTAATTTTGAGTAAGATTTATTTTAGACCTCTAACTTTACTTTCGTTCAATTGAGTTATCTAAGTTTCAAATTTATTAAATCCAAGCTTTTCGTCTAATTCCATTAAAATTTTGTTGTTAATAAAATTTAAAATATTATGTTTTTTGTTTTAAATTTTTTTTTATTAATTTTATAGATTTTTTTCATGTGAGAAATTTTATTTTAATTTTTTCAAAAACTATTTTTTATTAGTTTTTTTTAGAATGTATTTTTTTTATTAGTATACTTAACAACAAATTTTTAACGAAAATTAAATGGAAGATAATAATTAAACGAAAATTAAATGGAAAATTAAATTGAATTAATATGAAATTTAAAGGACTCAATTGAACGAAAATAAAGTTAAAGAACTTAAAATGAATTTTAGCAAAACTAAGAATGTGCAATTTGAATTTTAGCTAGAATTAAATAAATAAATTTTCCATTGGATAAACTTATTTTTATGGACAAAGTTGAGCTCCAAACTAGCTAGTTTGGATATCTCTTTTTCAACCCACTACATTACAATTTAAGATGGGGTGTACAACATTAAGGGAGTCTCCTTCAAAAATAACATATCTAAACCCATAGGAAAAAACACTAATAATAACATGTCTAAACCCATAGGAAAAAACACTAATATGGCAAAAAGTCCTACTTTAGCTTCAGCCCAAAAACGGTCACCATGAACATCAACATCACTTCAAGCATATGTGATCTTACCCAAATGATATTGACTGAAATCATCAAGGTAGACATTGTTAGCCCTCACAGCAACATCGAAGTTGATAATGTGGCAACAATGTGGAGGATATAGGTTCAAATTGGAGGTGAGGGGGAGAATGTAGTGAAGATTTGAGGCTTCCCATGCATGCATGTTGGTGAAATAAGAAAATTCTATTTATCTCAAGAGTAAGCATTGGAGGGAGGGAAGGGGATGTAGTGGTGGCATGGAAGAGTGACTCTTGTGCAACTAGTTCCTATGGAGCCAAATTTGGTAGCATATAACGGCAGAAAGCAGAGTAAAGAGTGGATCTCCTAAAGGTAGAGATTTAGATTTTTACCAGGGTTGAGGATGAAGCTAGCCTATTATGCCAAGTTTGTAAGTCGAAGCCAATTTATATGGATTGGCCCTGGGGAGGATTGCAACACTTTGAACCAGAAAACATTGGGTGAAAAGATGAAAACTTGTTTCCTCGTGTATGGTAGAGCAAGCAAGATTGGTCTATGGATTGTATTCGAGTTGCCAAAGTGGCTTTATTGATTTTTTTTTGGAAAGTATTGATTTTTTTTCCTTCTAGAGTGTGTTTCAATCCTTCATTGTTTTAGGACCAGAGGAGCTAAATCTCAGTGATTGGTCCTATGAGGTTGTTGGGAAATTGGTTTATTATCGTGGTGGACACTTTCCCAAAATCATTAAGGTGTGAATGAAAAATTGATTCTCTAAGTGTCAACCCAAGTGGGTTGAGCTTATTTTAATGTTTGTTTGTGCACACTATGCTTAATTCCAAACCAATATGTTATATGTCCATTGGCTATTGCACTTATCTGAACTGGTGCGAGTTTGCAACAATTATTCACTATTGCACCTTTTTCAGAACTAATGTGAGTGTGTAACAATATGTCTATTCACTAGTGCACCTATTCTAAATTGGTGTTAGTGTGTCTATAAATAGGCATCTCTCATTTAATTTTAGTTAGTTTTTTTTTTGTTTTTTCATTCATTTTCATGAGTCTTCAAAGAAAGAGAGACATAGTTTTGTCTGTTGTGCATGGAGATTGTAGCGCTTTTTCTGCGTGTTGTTGATCATTGTATCTTGGGAGGTAGAAGTCTGAAAAACTTAAAGCATCACTAAATAAATTGTGTGAGGGGCGAAATCTGTTTTAACTAGCCTTGATCGGTTTTGTATCAACCATTCTGCATTCTTTTGGTCTATAAATTTTACTTTATTTTCTCTTATACATTCACACATAGATTTATGCATACATTGTTTATTATTGATCTTGTTCACAAAATCACAAGAGGAGTAAATTATTTTTGCAATAATTCCAACAGAGGTAAGTAGATTTAACTGTGAGAATGCCATTGTTATTGTCTATCCTTCTTGCCCTGTCTAATTGTTGTGTCGGGAAGAGGTGGATATTTAAAATTTTCACAGCAATTTGGGGGTAAAAAATGGAGATACCTCGGTTCCATTGGAAAGTTTCTGGATTGATGAAGTCAATTACTATGAGTATTTTGGGGTGGGAGGAATTGGGGTTGGAGTTGTTACGATGAGACTTTCAGGTAGGGATATAAGGGGTATCCCAAATCTCTGTGAATCGCCCATTGACTATCTTTGCACAAAGACTTAATTTTAGAAGCTCTTGTGAATTAAGGATTCCTTTGCAAAGCCATGAGCAGTTGGAGGGTTTTATGCTTGCATGAATGGAACACCTTTGAGATATTTTGATTTTAAAAGGGAGACCCAAGAGAATAATTTGTATCTACTAATCTGATTAGGCCAAGTCTTCCAAAACTAGCTAAGGTTTACAAATAGCACTCCAAGATTTTAGGCACATGAGTTTTCTTTTTTCCTAGTTTGAGTTCCCCACCAAATGTCACATAGAATAGAATCTATTCTGTTTCACATGTGTTTTTAGGAAGTTGAAGTGAGGATAGATAGTGTAGGAAGGAATAGAACAGCCACATTAGCATATTGTTGTTCTGGATATTTGTGAGAGGACTTTTTGTCTTCCATCTAGCCACTCGAATTTGGGATTTTTTTCAATCAGTTCATAAATGGATATGAGGATTTTGCTATGTTAAGCTCTAATGCAAGAGCAAGCTGGTTGGTTTGAGGTCTGGCTTTTCTGAGGTTTATAAGGTGGTAAAGGTTTGTTGCTGTAAATTTTGCTGATGTTATTGCCAAAGATTACACCCAGCTTCAAGGTTTAAGATATCACAAAGAATAATGCTATAACCTTAAATTATTTTACAACATTTTTATAAATTATTGTTGTGACAGATTTTTATCGATTCTCTTATTTTACAAACTATTGTTGTTGGCTGTAGCATATTCATATTATTAGGACATATGTGTTTCATGTTAGGAACATATGTCATCATGTATTGGCTAATCCTTTAACAAAACGCACTTTACTTGTAATTGGGTAAATCTATGATATGTTTAATATTTCAAAAAATAAGGTTTCAAGTTCAAATGTTAAAGCCATGCAAATCTGTCCAAGGAACAAGTGAAGAAGTGCTGGTTTTTAAATCTCGACAGCTAGTATCTATTGAGGTTCAAAAAACTGTTCTAGCCCGATGCTCGACAGCTGCTCGATAGATAGGGTATTTATCGAGATTTATGAAAAACAGATTTTCAGTTCTGATTTTCATTCAATCCATGAATAGATGTTTGGGCTTTCTTTTCTCGCAACCCTAAACATATATAAGGATTATATTAAGGGTCGTCATAGGTTGCACAGTTGCATGAGTGTGAATCAAAGTGTTGTTCATGCAAATTGTGACCGAAAACCTAATTTACCTTAGTTCTCATTTCTCTTGAAGAAGCTATTGCGTTTGTACGCAGTTGGGTTTTGTGACCAAGCAGCTTCGTGATCTTCATCATGTGATAAACTGAAGAATTTTGCAACCAACATCCTTCTCAAGTTGGTAATTAAGTTGCGTACTGGGATTCGCGCATCTATTGGTTAATCACGTACTAGGAGCCATGCATTAAAATGAGAGATTGTCACTATAGAACAAGTCCAATTGGGTATTGGGGTAAGGGTTTAACTGTAGGTTGGTATAAGGTATTGTCATTTCTTTACTTGTAACTGCTTGTTGTGATAATAGTGAATTCTCAAGAGTGGTGATCTTAAAATCACCTGGTAAAGTTTTTGTCTTGGAGGTTTTATTTGTAAACGAATTACCGTGTCAACTTTATTTTCCGCTACATTTTATGTTAGTTGGTGATTTGTTTGTGCTACCACGCATAGTGTATAATCTGATTAATTAATCAACTTGGATAATTAATTGTTTAATTCATCACAAGAGGTCAATACATTCTTGACCTATCACATATCATAGTGAACACTTAACTAAGGGTGTGTTTGGTAGAGTGGATTTTAGGGAGGATGAGAGAGAGAGAGAGAGAGAGAGAGAGAGAGAGATGAAACTTTTTTGAGTGTGTTTGGTTGGGAGGGGAAGAGAAAAAATAATAGTGGGGCTCTTGCGTTTTCTCCCCGGGCCCACAAGAAAGTTTTCTCTCCAAAACGGAGAGAAAATTGAGAAGAAAACTAGACCAGTTATTTGGACAAAAATGTCCTTGCAACGTTTTTCACTTCTTCTTACATTTTTTTTTGGCTTTTTCTTCATTTTTTTTTTTTTGCATAACAGAGGATTTTATTGGATAAACAAAATAGATTTTGATAAACAGAAGAAGACTACCGTATAGAAACGCAACATAACACAACAAAATATACATCACAAACCAAACTGACACAAACAAAAAACAACCACAAACAACATCCCGATAAGCCAATAGCTACAACAGTACAACAACAAAAACCAAAAAGCTAGACGATTATTGGCAACAACGATTCCTTCAGGATGATACATAACCCATAGAATCCTAGTAGAGGCATTTCCACAAAAAGGTGGGGCGTGTATCATATAAGATTTCTCTCTTAGATTGAGATGCTCCCCATTTTGCCAGCATATCTTCACAGCTGATAGCTTCCCTCCACACGTGTTCAAATGCGTGCCTCCTAGTCCCACCTAAGGAGCCACCTACAATCCATCACTAAGAGCATCCACATTGGTGGAGCTATTATTTTGTTATTCGGCGCCACAAAAAGCTACTTTATCTATTTTACCTACTCACTTTACAAAATATCCAGCATCAGTGGATCTATTTTAGTTTTTAACACAATAAAATAATATAAACAACACAATAGCAATTGTGAGAGACCTCGAAATCAGGTGTCTCTAAAAAAAAAAGAGATTTTTGGAGTGCTTTTAAAGGCACCTCTCTTTTTGGGTAAGTAGTGTGGAGTCGCCACTTATTTTTTTTATACAAAAAAAAAAAAATTAAATACAACTTTATATGACCAAAAAGTTTCATTGTCATTAATTGAATAAAAATACAAACTTGATAGATTGAATATTACAAGGCTTTTAGTCTTAGTTACAAAATACCAAAGATACATGGCATTTTGTCCTAGTTACAATCTACCCAAAAAAATAAAAAGAAACATAAAGCCTAAGTCTATCTATCCAAAAGAACTACGTTTGGAGGTTAGGTCACGGAATGGGAAGGTTTTAGGCACCCATTCTACCTAGACAAAGTCTAATCTTCTAGACTCTTATGATCAATGTACCCCTTTTATGCATGCTATGAATGACATGTTGCACATATGAACAAAACAAAATCACGTGAATTTATTTATAAATGCATCATCTTCTTTGTAAAAAATTTTAGATCTGTTTTAGTGATTAAAAATATGAACTGGGTTTTTTTAGAAAAAATTAGATTTGCTTTTCAGAACTAAAAAATTGGTTTTTGATTTATAAGAAAAATCAGATCTGTTTTATGATAATAAAAAGAAATCAGATTTGTATGTTTAAAAAATTAGATCTGTTTTTATATGTTCAAAAAATATGAAAAATATTTCTTGAGAAGAGAATTTCATTCATGAAATAAATTCATGCTATATGTATTAAATAAAACAAACACAACCATTCATGATACTTTTTTTACTTCCAAAATCTGCTATGTAAAAAAAAAAAAAAAAATCAGATTTGTATCTAATGAAGACACAAATCAGTTTTTATTTTGAAAAATTCAAATCTACATCTAATGAAGATGTAGATCCGTTTTCTATTTGAGAAAAATTCAGATCTACATCTAATGAAGATGCATATCTGTTTTTGTTTGAGAAAAATTCAGATCTGCATCTAATGAAGATGCAGATCCATTTTTATTTTGGGAAAAAATCAGATCTACACCTAATGAAGATGCAGATCCGTTTTTATTTTGAGAAAAGAATTCATAACATGCAGATTTTTGAAACTAAGAAAGAGATCACAATAATAATAATATAAAATAAAAAAAAACAAAAAAAAACAAGAACATGCTTTAACAATATAAATTGACAATTCATGTTATGGATATTTGAAACAATTCAATTGAAAGAAATACAAAACATGCATCATCACAACAAAAGAAACATAAAAAAGAAAAAGTTAATAAAAAACAACCTCTTGTATGGAGCACTGTTCTTCTTGAGTGGATATTTTAGGGTTCAAAGAAACTTATTCAATTATCTTTGAAACCTAAAAACCCTTGCTTTAAGAAAGAGAATACTAGAAAGGGGAGTCAAAAATATGAGTAATTTGAGAGTGTAAAAACGTGTCTCTCTCCCCAGAAAAAATGTGTCCCCCAATCTCCTGAATTTTGAGATCCAGTCCCTATTTATAGAGGCTGGAGTGCTTAAAAAATAAGCAACGATGCTTGGAATGCGAATCGAGATGCGTCCTTTTACGAAAAAGTCGAAAAGGATGTGTTTGATCGTCACCCGAACTCCGTCGGACCAAAAACCTAAAGTGTGCCATTCAGCACTTTGAAAGTGCCATTTGACACTCCAAAAATCTTGATCGACACTCCAAAAGTGCCAAATGGCACTCTTGAATGCCAATCATGCTTTCGAGATTGGGTGCCTTTTGGACTCCTTTTTTAGGTTTTCTTGAGCCGGGCCTTGTACTTAGACGTGTTTTCAATCCGTATTCTAAGATTTTTATCTCTTTTCAAGATAATATAGGTTTTCAACAACAATTATCTTGTAGGTAAATACTCTAAAATAAATCTTGATAAAGTTCAAATTATCCACAATTTTATTGTTATCCAATTATCTCATTTATTCCTATGCAAGCAATCCTATTTTAAACACTAATTTTCAACCAATCAAAAAATAATCTAACTAATTTTAATTGTTTAACCAATTAGAATTAATTTAAATTAATCATGCATGGTCGACTCTACCTAGACACAATGCATGATGACCATGCAAACTTGATCATGTGATATCTTTTGATCCAACGGTCCGATTTAGAAACTGGACATACCGTCGCGACCGTTAGAACCTCAAGATCATTTTTATGATATGCAAGGAACAAATTAATGCATGTAATGCAATGATGATTTTTGGGGTACATTGAAAGTCATTCCAATCATCTTCCTTGGTTAAATCATGGGTGCAAAATCGAGTGTCTACAGCGGTGTGAACGCATAAACAATATATAGCAGTGTGAACGCACAAATAAAAAAAAAAAAAAAGAGTAAAAGAAGTGTGAACGCACAAACAACAGCAATGTGAACGAAGAAGAAGAGAAATAAGAATAAAAGAAAGAATAAAAATGAGTAAAACTAGCAAAAGCAATGTGAACGCACAAATAAAGAGTTTTTTTTTTTTTTATTTTACCTTTCAACTACAGTGCATAGCCATAAGTAGTTGTGTACTGTAACTGCGGAGCAAAAAAATATAGCTTTAGCTCTACCATTGTAGGGCACATTTTGATATTTGGTGGTGCTAAAAATAGCAATATAGCTATTTAGCACCACCAATGTGAATGCTCTAAGTTAGAAAACTTAACAGGATAATCAACACTAGCATTCAATCATTTAGTAGCAAGGAGGGAATCAGTCTGAAGAAGAACCCGTCGGTGACCCTTGTTCCATGCTTGACACAGTGCTTCTCTAACTCCCCAGAGTTCTGCCATGGTGTAATTAGCAAGTCCCAAATTTAAGGAAAATCCCCATAGCCATGCACCTGTATTTGACCGTGTGAATCCACCCGCACCAGATAAGCCTGGGTTTCCCTTGGAACTTCCGTTGGTGTTAATGGTGATATGTAGGAATCGGGTTGGACACCATCTAATCATCATGTTTGTGTTTGTAGTTGAAGGTAACGCAGATAATGTAATGAGGAAGTACAATTCCGTCGCATGAGAAAGGGAGTTTTTCCTTAGAGTTTGGTGTGGTATCATTGTCCCAGTAAAAACCAAGGAGTTATGACTGTTAGGAAATTTAGACCCCGGTTGATAGAATTAACAAATTTTAAACCCAAGTTATTAATTATATTTATTATGAATAAACCTTGTTAAAAAAAACAAACATCAATATCATGCACAACGAAAAAGTAAATAAAACAAGATATGAGACCCAGGAAAACCAATAAAACAAACTAGTTTCATAGTAAAAAACCTAAGGAGAACCTTCCCTAAAAGCAATCTACTATAATAAAGAGAAGTTTCAGATCTAGTACAAAATCTTTGTCCCTAAACTCTACAATTCTCGTAAATAAACTTACACTAGAAACCTTCTACCGCTTCAAAATCTTTGAACTCTTCAATTTATGAATGCCACCCTTTTGATGCATGGATCCCAGTACGTGACTAACTCCTTTGCACGATCCTAGTATGTGACTCACTCACCGACTTGAGGAAGAAGAATGTTGGTTGGAAAGTTCTTCACTTCATCAACAATGAAGATCAAGAAGCACTTGGTTACAAAACCCTAAGGCACAAAGACGCAATAGTTTCTTTCAGAGAGAATAAGGCACTTAATCACTTTTTTATTTGTTCTCCTTGTATTCTCATATGTGACGGCTTTTAAAATAAACCTTATATATGTCTAGGGTTGTGAGAAAAGAAACCCTACACAAATACATAGAGCCTGTTTGTTTAGGCGTTTACATTGCACAGAACGGTAGTTTCGCAAATCGTGATTCTGGGATTGCGTTTGGCTAGGCGATATCTATGGGATTGCGTTTTCAATTCCGCAGATTTTTGCGATTCCGAAAATGAAATTTCCTACTGCTTTTTCAGCATCGCACGGTTGGGACGACTGGGAAATCGCTAATTGTTTCACGCGGTTCAGGAAATTTTCACCGAAATCCCAACTTACCCCTTCTCCATATATATATCATCAGTCTTGGTTCTCTCCTCATCAAATTCTCCCTATTCACTTCTTCCTTCTCTGTTATTGCTCAGCTGCTCTCTCTGATTGTCATTGTTGTTCTACATCACGATTTCCAGGTACACATTCTCATATCTCATCAGTCTTGGTTCTCTCATCATCAATTTCACGATATTCACTAATTTCTTCTCTGTTATTGCTCAGTTGCTCTCTCCGATTGCCGTTGTTGTTCTACATCACAATTTCCAGGTAAACATTCTCCATTACCCATCTCTAAAATAATTATATTGATTTGGGCTTTTGCATGTTAGTTTAGATGACTGAATAAACTCAAAATATTAGAACTTACATGACTAAGTGATTTGTTGTTGTTGCTGTTGTTTCTTTACTGGTTATGAGGTTTTTAAAAAAATTTCAGACAAATGTGGTTGATCAAAACCATTGGATTGGATGGGATTCGTTTTTTCTTGTTGAAAAGTATATGGGTTTGAAGAATATTTTAGGTTGTTGTTGTTGTTGCTATTTATTTACTGGTTGTGAAGTTTTAAAAAAAAAAATCAGATAGATGGGGTTGATGGAAAATTTCAAGTTGTTCTTCTTATATGCTTTTGCAGTTTAAGAGTGGTTTGCAGTTGTTCTTCTTATATGGAAAATATTTTTTTCCAGCACTAACAAACCAAAATGGCCACAAGGCAGTATTTATAACTTTTCATTGATATCTGAAGTGATTTTCTTATGGACTGTATTGAAGCCACAAAATTATGGCCTTGTTTGCGGATTTAATAAACTTAATAATAGTGCTGTTGTTTGTGGAGTTCATGATTAAACACAAGTATATATAATTATGCGTTTTGAAATTGTAGAATTTCTGAATCTTATATTGAATAAGCTCCTTCAAGCCGTAATGAAATGTCTTGGGGTTATAATTCAAAGCTGCACACTTGAAATTATATTTTCATTCATTAATATCTAATAATTCAATGGAAAGTTTTTACAGTTAAGAGTGTAGTACTCAAAACATTTTAAGATGCTTGATGTTGTTTGCTTTTCTAACAAAAGATTCAAATTGAGCTAGTTTTCTTACTTGTGTTTTCTCCCTATTAGTTTGCCTCATTGGCATTGGCTTTGAAATGGGTAATATAATAATAATACATGAATTGCCCAGTATACTCCAATTCAGATATTTTATTATATATGTATATTGACATGTTCTATTGCTTTCTCTCTCTTTCTTTAAAAGACAAGGAAAAAGCAAATTCTTGGTTTGACTCGCTCAATAATATCCATTACATAAAGTATTGGATTTCATTTCTGACTTCAACCAAGCTCTGCCATAATGTTGTTTTGAAGTGCTGTCTATTATAATATGTCCTTTTTGGATGTGTTTTTTTTTATTATCATCAATTAAATTTATGATTCATTAAAAAATTTAGGCATTTGTTTCATCCAATTTGTTCTTGCTGCCTTTTAAATTGAACCTACACTTAAGCTGAACTTAGAATGCAGCAATATCAGAATTTAGCTTTCTATGATGAATAGGCAGGGGAATGTGGCTGCTCACACGCTTGCTAAGTGGGGTAAATTCTCAGTTTTTTTTTTTTTAAATTTGTCTATGGAATCCTTCTCATTGTGTTTCTAGCTTAGTGCGCTGAAAGAGGCCTTAAGTAATTTTGTTTGTTCTTATGTCTTTTATTTTTTCCTTTTGCTTTGGGCAGCTAGTTTATTGTGTTGTTGTTTCTTTTCAATTTTATGATTCAGCCAAAAAAAGAATAAAAAACAAAGATTGGTTCATGCATGCCCATCTACAAAAACAATGAGAAACAACAAGATGGTTCTCAAACACACCGGTCACTCATGAGTCATGATGCTTCATATCATCTTATTTCTGACCCAAAAAATTTATTTATATATTCTTACTTAATAGAAGGCTCCAACCACTAGACAAGACTATTTCTAGTTCTACCGTTTACTAATTTTTAACTAAAATGTATTTCTTGTTTATTACGTGTGAAATTGTTTTACCTATAACAAAGTATTGTTTGTAAGAGCATTGGAATTTTTACATATTTGGTTGAACATTGTTATTAATAAACCTATATTTTGTTTAGATGGTTAAGAACAAGGAGACTTCAAATCCCAACACCAAACAATCCCAAAATAGCTCAAATGTTAGGCCATCAAGAGTAACGACTATCTTTTGTGAAGCTTGTGTGGATGAGGTATTTAAGGGTAATCGACCTAGTACCCACTTTAGTAAAAAAGGTTGGGCAAATATTATAGCAACTTTTGAAAAGAAAACTGGAAAGGAATATCCTAGGGCGAAGTATAAGCATAAATGGGATAGTTTGAAGAAAGATTGGGTACTTTGGAATAAGTTGAAGGGAAGTGAAACTGGATTGGGATGGGATGCAGCCAAAGGAACAATAGCTGCAACTAATGAGTGGTGGGAGAGGAAACTAATGGTATGTTTTGTATAACCCATTGTACATATTTTGTATTAGTAGATAAACCATGCTATTTGAGTTATTAATGAAAGTATTCAAAATTGTAGGAGGTTCCTAAAGTTGCAAAATTTCGAGAGAAAGGTTTGGAGAATGTTGACTTATTAGACATTATGTTTAAGGACATTGCAGCCACAGGAGATTTAGCATGGGCCCCCACTTCAGCTGTGTTACCAGATGATCTTGAGACACCTAAGGAAGGGTTAGGTGATACTTTTGCTAACTCATCTTCTCCAAATGATGATGATGATGTTCATGAAGATGAAACTCCTAACCTCACACAACCACCTAACCCAACACAAAACAAAGGAAAGAAGCGAGTTTTACCATCATCCACACAAAGTAAAGGGAAGAAAGGAGGAACTGCATTACAGTTGACACAACAACTTAGTCGTATATGTGATGTTGTGGAGTTAAGGAACTCAGTTTTTTCAATGGAGCCAAGTAGTACTATTCGTAATGTCATGGACCTCGTGTGCACCTTAGATGGCATTGAGAAGGGTTCCGAACTCTACCTCATGGCAGCACGTATTTTTCAGAAACGAGAGAAGAGATAGATGTTTGTCATGATGGAAGAACCATATTTACAACTTCAGTTTCTGCAAGAGGAGGCAAGATTGTTAGGAGGGCACTACTTTGGCACTTAGGGTGTTTTATGTTTTATCCTTTGAATAATATTTTATGGAAGAGAGAGATATTTTTCATTCTATTGTTGTTTTATCCTTTGAATAATGTGGTTGATAAGGTGTTTTAACTTGTTGGGCTGTTAGGGTGTTTGAATTACGAAGATAGAGTATTACATGGAGGGTAATTTTTTATATGGTGCTTTTGTAGTGAATCTTATGGAAATTTCTGAATTTGATTAGAGGTCCTCAGTTTATCTAATATGTTTGATTGTTTAATGCATGAATCAGTCACATTTGTACTGTGGAAAGTCCATATAACATTCAGGTTGATAGTTGCTGCTATTACTGTTTTGGTACTACCATTTTCCTCTATTTCGAATCCCTAATCTGGCTACTAGTTTCACCAAAATTAGTCCTTTTTTTTATGGGAAAATTTTAACTTCTTTTTTTTTTTGAATATTGAGTTTTTGACTAATTTTGAGTGAATCCCAGTTGGTGGTTAGCTCTATTGATTACTTCTAAGCATTGCATGTTTAATTTTATTTTTCTTATTGGGTTCTAGTACGAATCAGGGATTGATAAAGTTGAAAGTGAAAGCTACTCTGAAAATATATTATTTGTTGGAACTTTCCACAATAACACAAATACAAAGACAAATGTATGAAAATTATCTAATTTATCCAGTTACATAATTTTAAATGTTTACTCATTTTCTTTATTGTGAGTTATCTAATTTATTGCTATAATATTTTAGGTGATATTCTTATGAATTACAATGATCATATTGATAATAGTGATGAAGATCATTCTTATGATGTGGAAAACGATGAATATGATGACGAGGAATTATATGATCTTGCTGTTGCTGGATGTCATGTTGCAGTGACATATTATATGAAATATATTGATAAACAACCTTGTAGAGATTTTGAACAAACTGGCTATATGTGGTTGATGGATTGTTTGACGGGTAATGAAACAAAATGTTACGAAATGTTTAGAATGAAGCCACATGTTTTCCTTCAATTGTGTAATGTTTTACAACATACATATGGACTTCAGCACACAAGGCATATTAGACTTGAAGAGTCAGTAGGTATATGTTTAATGATTCTTGGACAAGGAGCTTGATATAGGATGGTTCAAGAAAGATTCCAACATTCTGGTGAGACTATACACAGACATTTTCATAGAGTTCTGTAATGCCTTAACATAATGTCAATGGATATCTTCAAGCCTTCTGACCCTACATTTAGTGCAATTCCAAGACATATACAGAAGAATCCATTGTACATGCCACACTTTCAGGTATTCATTTCATACATTTCATACATTCTAATTTGTTTCTAATATTTGTTAGGATTATTTCCTAAGTAACTAAAATTTATATTTTATTTTAGGATTGCATTGGTGCCATTGATGGTACTCATATCCAAGTTGTTGTTGGAGACGACAAGAAAGCTCCATATTATAATAGAAAGGGTGTGACATCTTTTAATGTGATGGCGGCATGCGATTTTGATTTACTTTTCACATTTGTTATGGCTGGATGGGAGGGTGTAGCACATGATACACGTATTTTCTTAGATGTTATTCGTCGACAATCTGTCAACTTTCCAAAACCACCACCAGGCATATAAAATTTTTATATATTAAATATGTATGAAGGATATTATTTATGTACATCTTACATTTTTTTTCTTTTACTAGGAAAATATTATTTAGTTGATGTTGGATACCCCTTAAGGAAAGGATATTTTGTCACCTTATAAGGGACAAAGGTATCATCTTTCAGATTTTCGACGAGCTAGTCGAGGAAATCACATAGAAGAGAGGTTTAATTATGTCCACTCATCACTTAGAAGTGCAACTGAGCGAACTTTTGGAGTGTGGAAGAATAAATGGAAAATTTTGAAGCAAATGCCACCTTATGACATTAAGCACCAAAAAAATATTATAGTTGCTACTTGTGTTTTGCATAATTTTATCAGAAAACATGATAGGGAAGATGAGAGATTCAATTGGGATGAACATGACTTGGACAGACCAAGAAACAATAGTAGTGGAGAAGGTAGTAGTAGACAGGCAAACGTTGAAAATATACAAGATGTGGAGATGAAATTTGTTCGTGACAAAATAGCTCGATCCATTTGTGGGTTGTAAACAATATTTTTATTATTTCTGTTTTGGTGTTTTGGTTTTAATATTTCAAATAAGAATTTTTTTTTTATTATAATGGATTGTCTAGTATTGATAATGTTGGCAATTAACATTTTAATATAATTATTTTTCTAATCATTTTAATATCTTTTTCTTGATGAGTTATTTTAAATATTTTAAATTTGATAAACTTCTCTCCATGAATTTCAACAACAAAAACATCATTATTGTTGTTATTATTGATGTAATTTTTAAGCTTAATTACATATTTTCAATAATAAAAAAACACTGATCACAGGAAAATTGACAATACAACATTCAAAAAATAGTTGAGTCATTTTTTTTTTTTGAATTTACACTCAAAACAGCTATTTTTAAAACAGCTTATCCAAACGCTTAATATAGCTTTAAAAATAGAAAACACATATTTTCACATTTTTATCAAATACTTATCTGTGGTTTTTAAAATGGAGTTTTTAAAACGCACATTTTGAAACAGCTTATCCAAACAGGCCCATAAGCATGGGCCGAAAATCAGATCTGAAAAACTGGTTTTCGTAATTCTCGATAAATAGTATCTGTCAAGCATCTGTCAAGACCTCGATAGATGGAATCCGTCGAGAGCTATCGAGACTCATTAAACCTCGATAGATAGTTATCTGTTGAAAGCTATCAGAAATCTGTCCAACTTTAATAAACAGCATTTTTTCACTTGTTTCTTGGTCCAATCTTTATGGCTTTAATATTTAGCTTAAACATGTTTCTTGAAGTATTAAACATATCCTAGATCTATCCAAATAAAAGTAAAGTGTGTTTTGTCAAAGGATTGGCTAATTACATAAAATATGTCCTTAACAACGACCTAGCCAGATAGCCCAAACAGTGGATGCAAAGATTACATTCCAGGGGATATATGAGGATCGGATGGTGACCTTGGTGTTCAGTTTACACCAATTGTAAAGATAGAGGCGGAAGAATTCTGGTATGAGCATGTTAGCTGGAAAGGATGTCCAAATAGTCCTTGCATAGGTGCAGTCACGGAGAACATCTATCGGTGTTTCAATTTCAGTGCAATGTGGACAGATTTCATTAGTATGATCGGAATGTTGGAAGAGCATGGATTTGGTAGGAATTCTATGATGCACACATTTATAAATGAACAATTTAATTTTTGGGTTGTATTCTTAGCGTCCAAATCCATGACCAGGTTTCAACCACAGCCCCCTAGACCTACGTCATTTCTCTCCATTATGAAATGATACGTGGATTTTACTGAGCAAACACCAGAATGGTGATTCCAAATACGGGTATCAGAGGAAGTTAGCGAACAAAACATGGGTAAAGGTTGCGCGTAAATAAATTGTGTTATCCTTGGTGGCAAGACCATACTCGGGCGTGAAGTTCCATTGTTGATTAACATCTATCATCGTTGCCACACTATGAGGGCGTTTGGATAGCCCAAACATGCGTCCACGTCCAAGTTTTGTTTTTTTTGTTTTTTGTTTTCAACGCGTGCTTGTTACTGTTCATTGTCCATGAACAGTGATTTTAGGCCAATGAACAGTAACTTTTGGAATGAACAGTGTTTTTTACCCTTTTAAAAATTATTTTACTACAATGTTTTCAGTTTTCAGTTTTCAGTAATAAGTTCTATCCAAACGGACTCTATATGCATGTTCATGAGGTAGCAGAGGACCTTGAATAAGGCTACGGATCGGAACTGGGGGCAGCCAGTGGTCTGTCCAGAAATTTATGCTCTGCCCATTCCTCACCACCCATCGGAGGCCTTTCTGCAATAGATTACGCCCCCGTATGAGCACCTTCCAAGAATGAGAACCCGTGGCCGAAGTAGTGTGGAGGAAGTCTGCTGTACGACAGTGTTTTTGAGAGATGAATTTGGCTAAAAGGTATCCGAGTTCTTCCATATATATATTCGCCATGCCTGATGCATGAGGAAGGCGTCATTACTAAGTTTATAATCTCTAATGCCTAGACCCCCTCGCAATTTAGGCTTAGTTATGGTCTCCCAGTTCATTAAATGAACATGCTTTTGAGGTGATGTGTCGCCCCATAGAAAGCCCCGTATCGATTTGTCAATATTATTAACAATTCCTCTAGGAAGAGTTGGTTGTTTAAATTGGATAGTATGTCAGCGGAGAAAGAACGATCTTGATTAGCGTAACCCGACCCGCTTGGGAAATAAGTTTAGTTTGCCATGCTCTTATGTATCCGGGTTTGAATCTTATCAAGCAAGGGCTGAAAAGCACTGGTAGTTTTCCTTTTACGCTCTGTTTGTTTCAGCATCAATATTTTCTGGAAAATGGTTCATTTTCCAAAGAGCATTTTCTAGAAAACTATATCATTTTCCAGTGTTTGGTAACGACCTTGAAAATGAGCTTGAGAATGTTTTCTGGTGTTTAGTATGCAAATTTTTATTTTTTATTTTTTATATTTCTTGTGTAATTTAAAACATGCGTATTATGTAAACTAACTAATGTAATCAATATTAAAAAAAAAAACCAAGGATAAATTTGGTTTTCAGACTAAAATTTTGACAATAGATACAATAAAAATTAGTTGTCAAATTTTCATGATCTCTACCACTCATTTTACTTATATATATGGATAGGAATGTCCACACACACACACACATTTATGTATATATATATATATATATATATATATATATTAACCATTTGTCTATATACATAAAATTGACAGGAGAATACATCTTTAATAAGTACAAAATAACAATAACTTTTCATTGTCTACTCTTTTTGCTAGTACACTAATTGTCTACTATGGTCAACTAGAAGTCTTTAATATTACTCAAAATTATGTATTTATATAATGTATCTACATAATATATCATCACTACATAATATATGCATAATGTATCTATCAACAAAAAAGATTATGCTATGTAAAAGTAATTTAGAGCTATATAGGCACTATGTTTAAAATTTTTTTCTTTTACTTCATTCATTCATTCTTTCTTCTTTTTTATTTTTTATATATTTTTTTAGCACTTTTAGTGCAAAAAAAAAAACTTATACATGGAATCCATCAAACCAAAAGTTTCTTAGAGAAAAAAATAAAATCAAGTTTGAAATTCAAAGTAAAGAATTGAGATTTTGGTAGAGATGAATGAATAATTATCGCTGCAAATATGTTCTCTTTTGCAAGTTGGTAGAGAGGAATGAAATAATTACTAAGCAATAAGGGAAAAAAAATCTACTCAAAGAACTGTGTTATAAAGGGAAAGAGAAATATGGAGAGAGAGTGAGGGAGAGAGATCTATGGAAGAGGAGAGACCAGAGTGAGTGATAGTGAGGGTGTGAGGAAAGAAAAAGAAAAGGGAAAAGAGAAAGAGTGAGAGTGAGAGAGCGTACTGTGAGATAAAGATTGTTTTCTAAAAAAATTTTTTGGAAAACAAGCTATAAAAAACAAGCCTTATTTTTATTAGGATTTTCTATTGATTAAAGATAGTTTTCTGTTGACCAATTTTTTTTGTGCTACCAAACACTGAAAAATGTGGAAAACTATCTTTACAGAAAGTTTTCCAGCAAAACAAACAGAGCGTTAATGAGGAGAAGCATAGCTAAGTATTTGCCTAGATCACTGACAATGGGCATGTTAGTGAGGGAAGCAATATGTTGTTGTATATACTGTGCAAAGTTCTATCTCTTTTTTCTTTTTCTTTTTTTTCTTTTTTCTTTTTTTTTTTTTTTTTGTTTTTTTTTTTTTGAGGAACTGCAACGTTCTATTCCCAGCCAACTTGACTTCTGGCTTTTCTTTCTTTCTTTTTTCATTCCCTTTTTTTATTTTTTCCTTTTTCCCTCAAATTTTTTAATGGTTTCTTTTTACTTCATCCGTTTTGGGTGCTTTATATATATATATATATGTGTGTGTGTGTGTGGAATGTCCATCCATAATTCCATACATAATTTTTTAATAAAAATATAGTTTATTACTTTCTTTATTTAATAAGGGCATGTGAATAAATTTATATAAACTACATTTTTCTTCATTTTGCTTTTTCATCTCTCAGTTAAATACAAATGAAGGAAATTAAAACATTTTCTATCTCCCTATTTTTTATCATCTTTCTCTTTTCTATCATCTCGCTTTTTCATCCCTCCATTCAGACGGATCTTAAAAAGAGATGGTAATGTGAAAACCAGAGGCCAGTGGGCCATTGACCAATATGGGCAACAAATGGGTAGTTTCTATCCGACTGGTATTTTAAAGGATAGGCCTAATGGACCGCCCTCTTTTTTTCATTTTTCTTTTTTTGAGAATCGCCTAATGGACCACCTAGTTAATGGGTATTACACAATGGCATTAAAGTTCATTCTTTTTAGGAAAAAGTTCTTTCTTTTTTGGGAAAAGTTATTTCTTTTTAAGGAAAGGAATAAATGATTGTAAGTAACGTTAAGCCGTGAAGAGTAATGTTATATATTTTTGTAAAAAAAAAAAAATAATGCTATATGCACAAATTATTTTACAAGATTTTAATCAGGAGTAGGGATGGTCATGGGTAGGGTATGGATCAGGTATACCTATACCTTACCCGAAAAGTTTGTCCATGGATACCTGAATATCAATACCTATTAGTATCTGTAGGGGCATTGGGCTCAGTAATTTATCAAGGATGGCCCAACGAAGTCTTTTGGGCTAGAAACCCAAATCTGAAGACATCAAAATGATCTTGGAGTATCTAAATGCCCAATTACGTCCGAGGAGTAGATTTGTCCTCGGATTGTTAAGCCGAGGACATAGGAAGAGAAGTTTAGTGTCCCCGGGTTATGTTATAAAGAATCCTACGACTACGGGAATACACAGTACACGTGGAGGACAATAGAAAGAGCGGTGAAATATCTAAAGTAAAGCTGCTACCACCGCCCATACATTAAAAGCTCTGTAATTGATACGCTGACTGCATAGATGGAAGGATGGGACCTGAGCATGGAGTTTGGAACTTGGTCCCTAACCCCAGCGGGCTTTAGGGAAGAATTGATGGGACAAGTATCCGAAATCAGGATTGCAACCATGAGGTGGAAGATGATGAAGAGAAGAAAAGAAGTATAAATAAAGGGGAAGACATACGAAGAAAAGGGAGGTTTTTTCAGTAAGAAAAATGGCCAATAGTATATGATAATCAAGAATTGTATCCAAACTTTAGGAAATACTATTATAAACTATCCTCGGGTTTTGTCCGAGGAGGAATTTTCAGTCTTACTCTTGCAAACAACTCTTTATTTTGTGCCATTGGGCCCAAAGCCCGTTCTTTTCCTCATTATCTAAACCATCCTTGAAGTCTAGATTACAAACCCATCCTCTACAAATTTAATTGTAAAAAAAGGCCTTTCAAAGCCCATTTCCTTCCAGTCATAGTTTGGGAATTTGAATTGTGTCCTTACAGTATCATACCTGAATCTTACCCAGATTTATTATCCATGGATATCCATACCCTACCCGAAACCCATTTAATTTTTTTTTAATCCAAAACATTTTAATTTAAAAACTAACCAATAGCTTTATCTTAAAAAAGAAAAAACTAATCAATAAAAAATTTTAAAAAATTATTGATTAGTTTGTATCTGCTTTTCTTTTTTCTTTTTTTCTTTTTTTTTTAGATAGAGATTGAAATTTTATTAGATAAAAAATTAATAAAATAAAATAAAATAAGTTTACATAACCTCTTCTTCTGCAACATTGAAGAAGAAGTTGCTCCGCACCAGTCGTAGTTGTTCAAAGAGTCTCAACAGAGCTTCGCTCTCTTCGGTGTCAAGGCGGATCTGGTATAATTTTCTTCATTTGAGCTTTGATTGATGGAATTCATGGATGAAATGGAGATTTAGAAGCTTCTGTTTTTGTTTTTTTTTTTTTTGTTGAGGTAAATAGGTAGAAAATTTTATTAATATGAAAAAGATGAAAGGTAAATACAAGGGAGTATATGCCCTATTTCAGCATGCTGAAAACAGGGGATAAAGATACAAACAAATAAACTGAAAATAGTAATTGCATGGTATTTGATCCTTCGTAGGCTTCACTGTTGACCCTCTGCCTCTCTATCCTGTTGCTGTGCCTGCATGAATCTCTGGTATTCTTGCAATAAGCTATTGTTGTTCTTGAAGCATAGTTTTCCGTCAAATAAAGGTTTCCGAGTGAAAATTCGGGCTGGAATTTGAATCTCCGTGCTCGAGCTCGTAGAATTAGAAGGTAAATTGAGTATCTTTGGAACTTTCGTTTAACGTGTTTGTTTCGTCGGAAAAAATTTTCCCTAGAAAATTCTCTCCTACGAACGTTAACTTTTTAAGTGTAAAAAGATTTTGCTTTATTTGTTTTTTTGTAGACAAAAAAGTTCTCTCCTTTTTTTCAAAATTTTGGGCTTTTTTTTAGGGTTGTATTTAATCAAAGAATTGAGCTTAAGCCCAATCTTTTTGCTGAGAAATTGGTTGGATTAGTCAACAAAGCTATGCCTTGGAGTGTTATTTGTCTTACGGGTCGGGTTTGGATAATATCCATACCTTACCCAAACAATTCGGGTAATATTCATACCCTACCCAGTTAAGTTTTACCCATGAAAAATTGGGTATTACCTGGAACATTTGGATCGGGTCGGGTTGGATATCCATTACCCAATGGGTATGGCCATCCCTAATCAAGAGTACTACTAGAGTTACAAATTATTTTACAACATTTTTATAAATTATTAATATGACAAATTTTTACTGGTTTTTATCTAGGTCCACCACTAACATCGTCTTTTCATTTTCTAATAATCACTCACCACATCATTAGTTATAAAAAAGTTTATAAAATAATTTATATTTATAGCATCACTTTTTTACCAATTGTTGTTATGACATAATTTTATTGATTTTTTTTTTAGATCCACCGCTTACCTTACTTTTTCACTTACAAATACCTACTCACCATATCAACTGATTGTAAATTTGTGACTCGTGCATTTTTCACGAAGGAATGAGGGCGAGTATCTCTCTTTTATTCCAATTATTGAATCCAAAAATGTTGCACTAGGCTTTGACCATAAGGGAGTCTCGATCCATGAATACTTGTCAACAAATGAAAAGCACTGGATGAGCCATTCGCAGTTTGTTAGTGGGAGACTTTCTAATATGCCTAGGTCAGAAGGGTTTCTCAAAAAGTTTCTTGGAAATGTGCACATTTCTTGATTTGAACGAAGTGTTTGTTCGTACCATTTCTTGTTAATTACCTTTCATATTTCCGTGATTGTACTTGTTCTAAGAGTTTAATCTCACATATCTCGTCTTCCAAAACCTTCACCCTTTAAAAAGAAGTTAATATCGGTTTTTAGAGAGACAAATTTCATCATAGAAAATATTAAATGTCCTACAAAATTTATTATGAAGGCTTTATCAAGCCAAATTGGTGGTAGCTTATGTAAATGGTGCTACATAAGTAATTTAATGATTGAATTGTCACCATAATTCTTAAATAAATCTTGTTTTGTGTTTAAAAGTAAACCTTTTATAAATTTTTTGCAATAAAAATGATAGAATAATCACTCATTTCACTATTTAAATGTCAAAATTCCTTCCTTTGGTGAAAGATCTATATGCGCGAGAGACACAAACTGCGTGGATAATTATATTTCCAAGTACAAAAAGAATATTGGAATATCCTAGCTTATAGTAGAGATGAAAAATGAAATAAAAGTAACATTTTTGTCTCTATATATAAGACGGCAAAACGTGGATCATGCTTGCTAAGAAGTAATTTTGACCATCATATGGTGGTAGCATTCCTACTAAATAAGCATTAAGAGAAGCACTCCTGCTTAAAATGACCAATTAGCAAATGAGTGATACTCTTCTCTTGGTTTTATATTAGAGTTGTGGATATGGAGATTTATTGATTCATACAATATCGATTGTGTGAAACATATTGTGTTTTTTTATTCGTTCTAGCATTTTCTTTTAATGGTGGATGAGGTATCAATATTTAAAATCTTGTGAAACTTTATAGTACTACTTTGGATTTCAAAAGAACGTACCTAAAAAAAGTGCTGACTGTTGAGGCTCTTTTGATTTAATAAATCTATTTAACATTCATTGGTAAGGAGAGTTTTATTTGTTTTTTTTTTATTAAAAATAATCTAAGAGTTTTACTGGATTTAACAAAAATACTTCATATTACTAATTAATAGTTAAGAATCTTATGATTCAGTGATATTATTTAGTTCTCATTATAAGGAGTTTGATTTTGAATTTCTCTACTCCCACTTATTGTAAGAAAGAAAAGAAAAATTAACAATTGAGCATCACAAGATTCACAACCCCCTAAAAATAAAAAACCACCCTTGATCTCAATAAAACTCAATTCAAATGTTGGACCACAACACTACTTCATACTTCTGATTTTGCGGTCCTGGGGAGTAATGGCTACAACCATGTTTTCTGTACTCACATTAAGCTATCTATATTTGGAAACATTTTCTCGGGAATTGAAAAAGCTGTCAATACTTCTTTAATTTCCGAGAAAATATTTTCAAAAATGATTAATTAGTGTGTGCTCTTAGAGCATATATTAGCAAAATCCTTCCAAAAATAAAAGAAAGAGGGAAAAGTAAAGAAAGTGGTTTCAATAGCTTTGTGGTCCGTCCCCAAATATTGCAAAAGCGTCTGATAAAATACATTGTCAACTTACTCACCAACAGCCATGCCACATTGCCACTAATGCTACGTTTGGAACCTATGCTTTCTGATTAGAGTAACCTCATCGAGTAGCTTCCAAACAGGACAATCAACCATGTTTTTTGTGAAGCAAACCAATGTGCTAATGCGTCAATAAAATTGGACACTTCACAAGTTGTTAACTATATATATTTGTGCACCTACCTACCTCTCGTGGTAGTTAATTTGCTAGCCTTTGATAAGGCTTAACTCTGTTGTAATAGAACTTATTTTGTTTAATGAAATTTCCCTTACTACCCAAAAAAATAATATATATTTCTCAACAACTTGATAGCATATCGGATGGGAACGATCATTTTTTTTAAGAGAGTTCTAACTTATTGTGTTCACTTCTAATGATAATTCTTTATTATTAGACTAAGACACCAATCAGTTTTTGTTGTAGGCGGGAATTGAACCCCAAATTTCTTATTCAATTATCAAAAACTTTACAAATTGATTACCATAATGAGTGGTTAATGACATATGGTTTGCCCAAAGAAAGGGTAGTTGCTCCAATGTTAACATCCTTTTAACCAAATAAGATATTAAATTCTTTCAAACAAACAAATAAAAACAAAAACTGTAGGGATAAATGGCCCAGAAAAGGATATTGGACCATGGGTCGTGTCCGAGGACATTAAGTCATCCGAGGACAGGTGGACATTAACGAGGACGCACAAATTAGTAAGCTATGGAAGAAGTTTGGTCGTAAAGGAGTGAGAATGAAGTTCGAGGAGAAATGCCTCCTCAGCGGAGCAAAATAGGGGTCAACGATCCGACCTTTCATCAAGGACGAGGCACTAGACGATCATGTTGGTAAGAATAAGCATCAAATGGGGATAAGACAAAGGAACGATGAGAAATATTTGAGAGAAAAGCTGCTACCACCGCATTGAATGCTCTACAGCTAACTCTCTAGCCGCATTAATGTGAAGATGATACCTGAACAGTAACCTCCAGCCTTACAGCTACCCACGAAGACTTTAGGAAGGTGCTGATGGGATAAGTATCAAAGCCAGCAATCTGATCTACATGTGAAGCGTTGAGATGAAGTGATGAAGGTGAATAGAAAGAAGGAAATCCCTATTACAAGGGAATCATCAGACAATTTAGAGAGAAAAAAAAATCAATGTATACTCAAGAACTGTAATTGTGCTTAAATCTGAGAGAAACACATAAGAACTACCATCCTCGGACCTTGCCGAGAGGGATTTTCTTTGCATTGAACTGCTTATTCATGTTTTCAAATATCATTTAGCCTACTGTGATTATTGTCTAACACCTTGGAGTTCAATTTTGTTGAGGTACAAATTTTTGAGCCCTAATCTCATCAACCCACTCACTAGAAAGTACCTACACAAGCCCATAAACTGTTTTGAGCCCACATAAATTTTTCCCACATATTACCCAAATACTCTCCATATTATTTCCCAACTTGAGCTCCCACAAATATTTCCTATATAAGCCCCATAAATTACCTTGGGCCATCTCACAAATACTACCCATTATATCTCACATATTATCCAATTTGGGTTTTCACAAAAATACTTATCGCATTACTACCAAAATTGGGCCACAAAATTATACTATCTCCACAAAAAAGCCCAAAATCATTTACCTTGTGGGCAAAACCTAAAAAGCCCAACAAAGCTCTCTTATAAAGCCCGTTGCTACATGACACCTTTAAAGTTTGTTGCTACATGGCACCCTAAAGCCCGTTGCTACACGACCCCTCTAAAAGCCCGTTGCTACACGACACCTCTAAAATCCCGTTGCTACACGGCACCCTAAAGCTCCGTCACTACATGGCACCTCTAAAGCCCGTCGCTACATGGCAATATTTTTACAAAATTTTGCAAAGCCCAAATACTATTTTGGCACCTATTGTACAAAACCCAATACTATTTTGGCACATATTTTACAAAGCCCAAATATTATTTTGGCACCTATTTTATAAAACCCAATATTATTTTGGCAACTATTCATAAATCCCTAATACTATTTTGGCACCTATTTTACAAAGCTCAAATATTATTTTGGCATCTATTTTACATATACTAAAGTCTCTAACTCATGGTAAATCTAATTACTCATCCTTCAAACATACTTTTCTTACAAAATTTATGAAAGCCCATGTATATCACCCATGGCAAAACTATTCATTTTGTAAGGACGACCAAGCCCAAAGAAGCTCAATTACAAGGCTCAACTCACATACAAATCTCAGCAGCTAAAGGTCACGTGAGCTAACTAGCCAAGTTTCAGCACAACTTGACAGTTGGGGCCCATTGCCATCAGTTCCAACTTGTCCAATCAGATCAGAAGAGGACATGTGTCCAGCAGAGGTTAAACCCTTCCTTGCCAAGCTGATTTCCATCATTTTTTATATGACACAAAGCTGAAATGACATGACATAAAACTTAGAAGCTTTAGCTAGCTATCTCCCCTTTCTTCTCCAACCCATTTAGTCAAGGACTAAGGGCAGCCATAATTAGACCATGAAAGCTCTTGGAACAACTTGAAAATAGCTCATTATCTTGCCAAAAATGTGTACTTTCTGGTTCATGGACCAAGCACATGAACCCAAATGGGAAAACTTAGGGAAATGTGGTTTGGAGGGCACCAAATGGATCTCTAGTAGAGTTCCCAGCAAAGGGCTTTAAGATTGACACCTAGCTTAGGGTGATACAATCTACCCTAAGGAGCTCTGATTCTAGCAGTAGCGAAACCAAGATCATTAGCCTAATACATGCTTTAATCCCATTAGCTGAGTACAAATCAGTATTTAATACCAAGTCAAAACACCAGTTGTTATTACCCAAAACAACAAGAACATTTTAAAAGTTGAGCTTACCACTCTTGGTTAAAATCCTAAGAATGATTCTCGAAGGATTTTCTGAATATTAAGGCTGATTTAGCAGAGATTATTTGCTAATCACCCCCTAAAATGCAACTATAAATAAAAGCTCTCCACCAACACTCCAACACACACCAATAGAGAAGAACTCTCTCACAAACTTCTCTATTCTCCTCTATCTAATTTTCTAAAATCCCTTAGTGAGGTTCTGAGTCTCTGAATTCTTAGTTTCAAGCTTAGAAACTAAGCTCTTCAGCCCCTAGCTCACAAATACCCCTCACACATCTTCTTATAAGCTTTTATCCATCCCAGTAAAAAGTCCCAGAAACTTCATTAAACACTCTCTCTCATTACTCATACTACCTGAAATGCCCTTCATTTCTCATTACATATACTATATCCATGAGCATACCTTGGCATCATAATGATCTTGCTGCACTAGCTGGAATCTCTCTCTCTCTCCCTTCATCTCACACTAAGTTTTCCTAATTATTTGTTATAATGGAGCCCATAATATTTGTTTATTCATTTACTATTGAAGGTTATGATGTAACTGTTACTATAGGGTTTTTCCCTCATATTATTGTATTAGAAGCATAGTTTTAAAAACTGGACCGGCCAGTCCAACCGGTTCAACCGGGAACCGGCCACTAATTCAGTCCAGTTATAATTAAAAACTAGAAAATAACTAAAAACTAGGAATTGTAAAAAACTGGCCGGTTTAACCGTGAAACCGGTACGGTTGAACCGGTTATTGGCTGGTTGTGTTGAGACTAAAAACGACACCGTTTTTGACATTTTTCCCGACTTAAAACTACGTTGTTTTAGGGAAACCTAACCCTAAAAACTCATATCCTCTCTTTTTCTTTCCCTCACAACCCTCTCTCACACTCTCAGCCTCCTTTTTCTCTGAATTTTTTTTTTCTCTCACTCTTTCTCGTCTTCTCTGTTCGGCTTTGAAATTTGGTGGTCGCCTTTTTCCCTTACAAGCCTTTGCCTCAGCCTCCTTTTTCTCTCGACCTTGTGGCATTTTGAGCAGATGAATGAGCTTCAAAGGACAAGAACTGAAGAACACTTAATATTTTCTCATCTTCAGTTCTTGTAAAAGAAACGAAATTCGGGGAAGAAGCAACACTGATCTGTTGTAAAAGAAATGATATTTTGGGAACATGCTAGCTGTGGAGTAAGGTTGAACTTTGCTTGGCAGAGAGAGAGGTAGAGGAAGATGTATAAAATGAGGAGAAGAAATTAAGAGTAAAGAAATAGATTCAGATTTTGTGTAGAAGCAAGTACTGACTGAATGGGAAAAGGAGAAGAAAGTGGGAGTAGGTGGAGAATTTATTGCAAGCAAATTTTGAATTGATGATCAAGTACTGATTCACAAGAAAATGAGAAGAAAGTGGGGGGTAGGTAGAGAAAATTTAATGCCAATAGAGGTAGGTGGAACAGTAGGGGAGTTATTTAGGCTGCATTTGGTTCTATGTAAAACGAATTCTGAGTGTAAAATGAATGCAGGGGAAAATGAATTCTCGTAAAGAAAATAAAATCCAGGTGTTTGGTTCTGCAATCGAATTTAGTTCGGAAAACTCTTTCCCATGTTTGGTAATATTCTAAAATTGCTATTTTCCTACAAATTTTTCACATTTACTCGGCCATTTTCTCAGCTTCCAAACAAATTTTATAACTAAAAATTTCAAAATATACACTTTAACACAACCAAAAATCAAAATAAAAACATTGAGCAAGAGGAAGAAAGAGTGAGACCGTAGGGAGAAAGGGTGACAAATTGAGGGAAAGAGAGATAGATCGGGAAAGAGAGGGATTTCTACAGAGGGATTGGGTTTTGGGGAGTTTATATATATATATAGATTGAGAGATTTGTGGGATGGATTGATTGTGTGACCAAAACAAACAAAATGAGAGAAACAGAGAAATCACTCCAGCCCATCAGCCAATTCTTTGCGACGAGCCCGTCTTTCCTCTACTGCGACTCGATCCCCTGCTACTCCTTCTCCCGCTTTGTCGACGCCACCAAGACATTGTAGAAATCCCTCTGCTTGCACTCCAACAACGACTCTCGATCTATCTCTTTCCCGGCTGCCAGATTAGGTGGGTTTGGGGGTGGAGTGGAGTGGGTTGGTGGTCGGTGGTGGCCAGATCGGCAACTTTGAGCAAGAGGAAGAATGAGATCAGTGTGTCGAGAACGAGCTCGGTCTTGGGTGGTTCGAGAACAAGATCAGTTTTGGGTGGATCGGTCTTGGGTGATGACGATCTAGATGGCGGCGTCGATGAGCTTCTGGTGGCGACTATGATGGCGACTCCGATCTCTCTCTCTGGTTTCACACTTCTCTCTCTCTCTCTCTCTCTCTCTCTCTCTCTCTCTCTCTCTCCACTTTTTTAGTCTATAAAATGTGGTTTGAAGGTAAAACAACTATGGAAATGGATTTACGGGTGAGAATTGGTATTTTACGGTCAAAGTGTAAAACATTTTTAGTTTGACCATATTTTTAGTTGGTGCCAAACACACACAATGGTGTAAAATAATTTTCGAAACTAGTTTTCATGTAAAACAAACGCAGCCTTAGTTATTTATTTTTTAATATAAGTTTGTTTTCAATGATTCTAATTAAACTTTTATGATATAAATTTTTTAAAGTAAATATTATTAGTTACTATAAAATTATTATATAATTTATTTATTATTTTTTTAATTATAAAATTATCAATTATTAATTATGACATTACCGGTTCGACCATTGTTTAAACCCCAGTCGGACTAGAAAACCAATAATCAGTCCCTTTTACAGTTCTTTGTCCGTACCGGTTTTTAAAACCATGATTAGAAGACTCTTCTCCAGAGCCAATGGATGATGAGTTTGAAGATGTAGATACTTTCCTTAATCTGTGAAATAGTTAACTGCTGTAGGTTTATTTTGTTCTGTCTCGTTTTACCGCTGAGATATTTTACTGCTGGGATATTTTACTATTGGGATAGTTAACTACTAGAATATTTTACTGCTGGGCTATTTCTTTATTGCAGTTTGCTTAATCATGCTAACGTGTCTGCTGTAGGAAGTGTTTCTGGGCCATCCCATAATCATTCTCAGTCTCAACCTAGGCCCAAGGCACAAAATAAAGTGAATTCTTCAAATCTTCACCGATAACCTTTGGGTCGTGCTTCAAGCCAATCGTCAAGTTTCGATTTAGGCCCCCAACCCAACACAAACCTCATTTGTCGGAAGGAAGACTTTTCAGCCCCCGACAAGTTTCTAGCCCACTCTCTACAAATTCATTGTTTTTGGCTCTTTGGGCCCGAGTCCTTAAAAAAAAAAACCTCTTAGTCCCCCACACATAACTTAAAAATAACTCTAAGATCCCTTCTCCTCTTCACAGAATCCAAAAATAAGCGTTCATGATCTATGGGATTAACAACATATTATAATTAACTTGAAGTTTAAAGTGTTGGTGAATTTAGAAAGACCACACCCACTACGGGAGTTAGAAATTTCAAGCGCCCAAGCGCGCCAAAGACCAACAACAACAACAACAACAACAACAACAATAGCAACAACAACAAAAAAACGTTTAGCACCGCTGAAAACGAAATCATGTTGCTGGAGACGACTTCGTTTTGAATTCCATTCTAATTCAACACATTAAATTGGTTAACCCTGGTTAATTTTATTTTTGCTCTAATTCATACATATTTATAATATGTACCGTCACTTCCATATAATATTATTTGAAATTTACTCTTCAGTGTTGTTTTTTATTTTTATTTTATATTGCTCCTGTAGGAATTGAAGTAAGTTTCGATGTTTACAAAGAAGCACACACACATGTGTGTGCGTGTATAGATATATATAGATACATTTTTTTTATTGTTACAGTATTATTATTTGATGATGCCGAAAAAAATCACCAGTAAGCTGCAAGAACTCCCAAACCGAAACAACACCTACAAAAAGAAAAGAAAAGACCTAACAGAGAGCACCAGTGTGGTGCTGGCCAAAAACCCTCCGAAGGTCAAATTAGAGTCTTTTTCACAACCCTAGAGTGCCAGAGTCAAGTTAATTATGCGTACCTTGATTTACGAGAGTTTTGGGGTATTTATATTGGTGTAGGGTATCATCCATGCCTTGGCCAAGAAACCCTTTCCTTTTAGGATAACACTTCCTTCGATTCTGCATTCCTTATAGAGTTCTTTTCCATATAGGAGTCTTTTGATTATGGTCAAACGTGCAACGCAAGAACCCCCTTCATTCACGCTTGTGTGGGGATCAAGCAAAGCCATATCAAACTCATACTCGAGATACAAGTTGAATCCGATTAGGAGTCCATGAAGCCTAATCAAAACCGACGGAGACCCAATGCTACAACCGTCCACTACGCGTCCTTGTAGCATTGACCCGTCGACCCTCCTCATGTCAACACCGTTCCGTTGTGCTTTACGAAGAAAGATCTATCTCATGTTTGATCCTCTTCAGTTGCCCCCTCACTCCTTGAGTCCGTCGCTACAAACTAGACGGACTCATGGAGTGGCAGTCTTCCTTTCTCATAGCCACATATCGAGACAAACGGGCCAGGGTTATTTATGACAATGGACACGCAGCCTTTATTGATTGGTTGTTCACCCTAAGCAAGGCGTCCCTTCGTATTCCGTGCCCTTTGTTCTATAAAAGCTTGCCTTCTCTTTCTTCATTTTCACCTTCTTATAGAAATTTTGCAATAGGAGCGCCACCGTCGTTTACATTGCGCACTTGCATCGTCCTGCTAATATCTCCATCATCTTATATTGCTTAATCTCAATCCGATATGTACTTCTGAACTTTTTCTCTTTTTTGTGCACTTTCTGTAGATCCGTCAGTGTTTTAGGTTTTACCGTCATATGTAGGTAATGTCTAGTGCGTCGAGTAATCAATCATTTGTCCGCAACGGGGCGGGCTACGATGAGGGATTCCCGTCAGGTCAAAGAGACCCTGACACTTCAAGTGAAGAAAGGAATCTGTCCGCTACTTCTCCTTCCTTAGATGACGAAGGTTTGGAGTCGGATAGTTCAGAGTCTTCAAGTGATGGCCTAGACGGCGTCGATCCCCCTGTTCAATCTGTAATCGATCTTGATGACCTTAGGGAGTTCGTCATGCTACCCCTGTGGAGGGTCAATGATTTTAGGTCCACGGTCACCGAATCCCATTTCAAAACAATTAGGGCGAAGTACCAAATTCCTGACAACGTCCGTCTCCGTCTCCCCCACAAATCTGAGAAATGTTACTACAGGGGTGTTGACGGTGTTGGGATTTATGAGCAAGTGCTAAAGGCATGGCTCAGATTTCCTCTAAGCTCTCTCCACCATCGACTACTTCAGTATCTTGGTCTGTCCGTCACACAAATCTCCCCAAATGCCTGGAGGGTTTTCATAAGTGTGGAGGTCTTGTACGGGGCCATGTCAGACGGTGCACGAAGGCTGACGGTGGAAGAATTCTTTCAATGTTACCATCCCACTGAGATCATAAAGTCAAAGGGTATGTATAGTTTCGTAGCTAGGAGCCCGTTGTTGAGGCTTGTCCGTGATACACCCGACTTCAATAGGGACTGGAAGAGTAGGTATTTTTTCATGGAAGGGGTCGAGTGGATGTGTCTTCCAGGGGATAACACATATATGCCCGTCGACACAACATGGAGCATAATGCCTCCGTCGGGTATGCAATTGCTTTTAGTTCCCGTGTGTTCAAACCTTTTATTTTTTGTAAGTTATTCTAACCATCTTCTTTTGCAACTCGAGACCGTCCGCAAGTTACTTTGGAAGAATGGAGCTTCCTGGAGAGGATTTTTAACAAGACGAAGCTTGAAGAGAGGACGTGGGCACAATTAGTCACCCTTGACACACTCCATTGGTATTGTGAAGGCCCCGAACCAACTTCTGTCGCCCGTCGTTACGACAGTAGAGTTCGCAAACGTAAGCCCGTCATAAACGCTTTCAATTTCTTTTACTCATTCTTTTCTAATGCTGTACATCCGTCTTTTCTTTGCAGAAATGGACGCTGCCAAGAGAAGAGCCTTCATCAAGCAGTAAGCAGCAAAAAAGAAACAAGAGGCCGATCAACAAGTTAAGGGGACAGGTCCATTCGTTCCGTCAAAACGAAACCAACCGGAGAAGATGGACCGTCAACCAAAGAAGCAGAAGACCACTCCTGAGCCCGTCATAGCACTGGAGGCCGAGACCAAAAGAACGGTCACTCCCATGGGGCATGGGAAGGGTAAAGGTCTGATGAAAGGTCCACCTCCCACTGGTGAGAAACCACCCGTCCTCTTACGAGAAGATTCAGAATATGCCTTGGAAAAACTCTCGTCTATCCTTAATGATTATGAGGACCTTGGGAACCACGCTACGGAGGCGATGGGAGAGACGGGCCTTTTTACTATTGCTCAGGTATTTTAAACCCGTCCTCAACCTTGAAACCGTCCTTCCTTATCCATCGTTTACATCATGTTTATTTTAACTGTTTTCAAGCCATGTTGATGATGAAGGGGCTGATGGATCGTTGTCTGAATCATGAGACAACTTTGGACCATCTTAGGAAAAAGAATAAGATGATGGAGGACGAGCTTCATGATCTAAAGGCCTGGAAGATCAATATGGAGAGAAAACTCACCTGTTCGGAGCAGGTTAGAGGAGAGCTAGAGAGGCAGACGGAGCAGCTGACACAAATTCTGAAGGATAAAGAAAAGGAGGTGACGGACGCCAAGACTCAGCTTCGTGATGCTAAAGAAGTGGTGATCCGGGAGTATCGTGACTCCAACCTTCTTTTAGTAGAGCTTGGGAGCTCCTTTGCTGACGGATTCGACGATGCCCTCCGTCAGGTCAAGGCCTCATATCCTGATCTGGACGTGTCCCATGTCTCCATAGACGCTCAAAGGCAGACACTAGCTCACTCCGTCCATTCAGAGAGTACAGAAGATGTGTTTGCCGTCACTGCTCCTCTTGTGGACGAAGGCTAGACTCTTCCTCAAGATCAACCAGACGACAACTAGAAAGTTGAAAGCACTCCCCCCAAGCATCAGCAGCAATATTTTTTTTTTTTTCGAATGTCAAGGACAAAATTTTAACCGTCGTAATTTGTTTTGTTGAACCGTCGTAATTTGTTTGTGGACATATTTCCTCTTATAAGATTTAACTAGCTTATTCGCTTGCTTTTATCCGTCGTGCATTTTTAATTTATTGCTCGTATAATAGATAATCTAATCATGTCGCAGGGGTCCGTCCAATTGTGAATTGTATGCGATTAAGACATCTTTTATCTATGATGCCCGTCCATCTCACAATTTGACTTGTACATTTCATCCTTGAAAGGATGATCCGTCCATTTTTTGGACATTTATCCTTTTGGATGACCCGTCCATTATGTGGACAGTACACTTTTATCCGTATTGGATTACCCATCCACCATGTGGACTATTTTTTTTATCCTTATAGGATGATCCGTCCACTATGTGGGCTTTACATTTTTATCCTTATTGGATTATCCGTCCACTATGTGGACTTATATTTTCATCCTTGTAGGATGATCCGTCCACTATGTGGACTTGATTGATTTTTATCCATTTTGGATGATCTGTCCACTTTGTGAACTTCATAGTTTTTTATCCTTCTTGGACGACCCGTCCACTATGTGGACTTGATAGGTTTTCATCCGTTTTGGATGATCCATCCACTTTGTGAACTTCATAGTTTTTTATCCTTCTTGGACGACCCGTCCACTATGTGGACTTGATAGGTTTTCATCCGTTTTGGATGATCCGTCCCCTTCGTGGACTTCATAGTCTTTCATCCTTCTTGGATGACCCGTCCACTATGTGGACTTGATAGGTTTTCATCCATTTTGGATGATCCGTCCACTGTCTATACTTAACAAAGATCCGTCCATTATGTGGACTTGATAAATTTTCATCCATTTTGGATGATCCGTCCACTGTGTGGACTTAGTAGATTTTGAGCAAAACACATTTCATACGTTCTGAATAAAACTCCTTTTATTATAACGAACTGGAAGACTATATTGTTCATAGAAAATAAAAAACTTTGGCTTTAGTAAGTAGAAATTATGACTATCTAAAAAATAAACTGGAAATAAGGAGGTAAATGTTGCTGTTTTCTTTGCCCTTTATCTACTGGTAGTATTTTTTCAAGTGCTCTGTGTTCCATGGATGGCTCAGCTTTCTTCCGTCTAACGTCTCTAAGTAGTACGTTCCCTTCCTATGGCATGAAATGATCCGGTATGGTCCTTCCCAGTTAGAGCCCAGCTTTCCTTGGGAGGCATCCTTTGTAGCGCCGAGTACTTTTCTTAAGACCAGATCTCCCACCTGGAAATCCCTGTGCCTAACCTTGGAGTTGTAATGCTTTGCCATCATGTCTTGGTATCGCGCTAATCTCTATGCAGCTGCTGCCCTGAGTTCGTCCACAAGGTCGAGCTGTAAATGCAAAGCTTCGTCATTCTTGCTCTCATCATAGCTTTCCACACGGTAGCTTGTTAATCTTACTTCTGTCGGTATGAAAGCCTCACTACCATACGCTAATCGAAACGGTGTTTCCCCTGTCGGTGTTCTCGCCGTTGTCCTGTATGCCCTTAAATCACTTGGTAATTCGTCCGGCCATATGCCCTTTGCCCCCTCAAGCCGGGTCTTGATAATCTTAAGCAAGGACCGGTTCGTGACTTCAACCTGTCCATTGGCCTGCGGGTGGGCGGGCGATGAGTAGTGATGCTTAATCCCAAGCTGAGAACAAAAGTCTCTGAATGCGTCATTGTCGAATTGTTTCCCGTTGTCAAAAACCAGCACCCTCAGAATTCCATATCTGCAAATAATACTTCTCCATACAAAATTACGGATATTCTTTTCCGTGACAGTGGCCAGAGCCTCTGCTTCCACCCATTTGGTGAAGTAGTCAATACTAACCACTAAGAACTTTAGCTGCCTTACTGTTGTCGGGAAAGGACCCATGATGTTTAACCCCCATTGTGCAAAGGGCCATAGGGCTATCATAGGGGTAAGTTCTTCCGTTGGTTGCCTTATAAAATTGCCAAATCGTTGGCACTTGTCGCAAGCTCTAACATATGTGTGGGTATCCTTCTACATTGTTGGCCAGTAGTATCTTGCTCGGAGTAGCTTGTGCACTAAAGACCTTGATCCAGAATAGTTTCCACAAACTCCTTCATGGACCTCCCTCATCACGTAGTCTACTTCTCCACTGCCAAGGCATCTTAAATATGGTCGGGAGAATCCTCTTTTGTATAGGACGTCTTTAATCAAGACGAACCGGGCAGCTTTAACCTTAAACTTCCTTGCGTCTTCTTTGTTATCGGGCAACTTGCCTTCCTTGAGATACGCCATTATTGGAGTCGTCCAGCAACACTTATTGCTTACCTCCTGCATGCTAATGTCATCTAATAATGATGAAAGCTGGACGAAGGACAATACCTGTTCAGGGATGATCATGGGTTCGGCCGAAGCTGCCTTTGCGAGTCAATCCGCTTCTTGGTTCTCCTCCCTTGGGATTTGAATCATCTTGAATTGGAGGTTATTCGTTCGACCCTTCACTTCCTCAAGATACCTTTTCATCCTCTCATTCTTGCAATCATAGCTCCCATTAATCTGACTAGCTACGATTTGAGAATCGGAGTAGACGACCGCACTCTTAGCTCCTGCCGCTATCGCAAGGTCCAGTCCCGCTACTAAGGCCTCGTATTCCGCTTCGTTGTTAGTAGTGGTGAAGTCCAGATGGATCATGCATTCAATCTTGTCTCCTTTCGAGGTGTTGAGTACAACTCCAACACCTCCAGCATGCTTATTGAAAGATCCGTCTGTATGAACTCTCCATATGGGCGTCTCTTCTGCCCCCTGCTCCTTTATGGTAGTGAATTCAGCAACGAAGTCTGCCAATATCTGTCCTTTTACTGCCGTCCGTGGCTGATATTGGATATCGAATTCACTTAGCTCGATTGCCCATAGCGTCATCCGTCCAGCAGCTTCAGGACTGCTCATTGCTCTCCGTAAGGGTTTATCTGTCAGGACATTTATGGTATGTGCTTGAAAGTATGGCTTGAGCTTCCGAGCCACGGTCACAAGAGCAAACGCGAGTTTTTCCATCTGAGGGTACCTCTCTTATGCTCCTCTCAGTGCCCGGCTTATAAAGTACACGGGCTTTTGTACCTTTCCTTCTTCTCTAATAAGAGCTGCACTGACTGCGGCTGAGGAGACGGCAAGATACAGGAACAATTCTTCCCCCAGCATAGATGGGCTAAGCAACGGCGGAGCGGAGAGATACATCTTTAACTCTTCAAATGCCTTTTGGCACTCATCTATCCATTCGAATGATCTCTTCAGTGTATGGAAGAATGGAAGGCATTTTTCCGTCACTCTTGATACGAACATGTTCAAGGCTGCTATCTTCCCGGTCAAGCTTTGTACTTCCTTTACCGTCCTTGGAGGAGATAGTTCCATAATTGCCTTTACTTTCTCTGGGTTGACTTCAATGCCCTTCTAGGATACCATAAACCCCAAGAATTTTCCTGCGGTTACTCCGAACGCGCATTTGTTTGGATTCGGCTTCATTTTGTATGTCCGAAGAGTATTGAAAGTCTCCTAGAGGTCCCTCAGGTGATCAGACACCTTTACGCTTTTTACCAACATATCATCTACGTAAACTTGCTCGTTTCTGCCAATTTGGTGCGCGAACATCTTGTTCATCAATCTCTAATATGTGGCTCCTGCGTTTTTAAGCCCGGAAGGCATTACCTTGTAGCAAAAAAGCCCCTGACTCGTTACAGACGGGGTTTTCTCCTGATTAGTCTTATCCAATTTGATTTGGTTGTAGCCGGAGAAGGCATCCATGAAGCTTAAAAGTTCATGCCTTGCAGTGGAGTCTACCAGGGTGTCAATACGTGGGAGTGGGTAACTATCCTTAGGGCAGGCCCTATTCAGATCTGTGAAGTCAACACACATTCTCCACTTCCTGTTGGCCTTCTTGACCATTACTACATTTGCTAACCAATCAGGGTAGTACACCTCGCGTATGAAGTCTGCTTCTTGTAGCTTCCGTACTTCTTCTGCTATGGCTCGATCTCGTTCGGGGGCGAACACTCGTTTCTTTTGTCGGACAGGAGAGAAAGAGGGTGAGACATTCAACCTGTGAACTATGACTATTGGATCTATTCCCGGCATATCCTCGTGACTCCATGCAAAAACATCTTGGTTTTCTTTGAGGAATAATGCGAGCGCTTGTCGGACTATTTGGTTGGCCAGGCTGCCGATTCTGGTGGTTCGATCGGGCCAAAAATCATCCAGTTGTACTTCTTCTAACTCTTCCACCGGTTCTGCCACCGTTCTCTGTTCCTCGATGCTCATTGCTTGTAGGTGGTCATCCATTTCCATCATGGCGATGTAACATTCCCGTGCAGCCACCTGATTTCCACGCAGCTCTCCAACTCCATATTCGATGGGGAATTTGACCATTAGATGGTAGGTAGAGATGACAACCTTCCATGCATTGAGAGTGGGCCGTCTGAGGATAGCGTTATACGCAGAAGAGCAGTCGACCACAAGAAAAGCTACATCCTTGGTTATTTACTGTAGGTAATCCCCGACCGTCACAGACAACGTGACGACGCCCAAAAGGTAGACCCTTGTCCCTCCGAAGCCAACAAGGGGCACATTTGTTGGGATCAGTCGTTCTCTACTAATCCCCATTTGTTGGAACGCGGGGTAGTAGAGGATATCCGCTGAGCTTCCGTTGTCCACCAAAACTCGATGCATGTTATAGTCCCCTACCCGTATGTTGACGATGAGCACGTCGTCATGGGGGTGGTGAAGGCGTTGTGCATCTTCTTCCGAAAACCCGATGCTGGGGTTATCTCGTCGTGTCACTTTCAGTGAAGAACCTGTCGACTGGATGCTTTGAACCATCCGCAAATACGTCTTTCTGGCCTTTTTGGACGGCCCTGCTGAAGTAGTGCCCCCTACAATCATCTGTATGTCTCCTACGAGCGGTCTGGGACGTTCGTTCTCCCGTCGTTGATTTTGTTCCTGGAGTTGATCTGTTCTCTCCTTCCTTACGAATCTTTGCAACCTTCCTTGCATAATGAGGGCTTCAATTTGCTGTTTTAAGTCATAACAATCCGTCGTATCGTGGCCATGATCGCCATGAAAACGACAGTATCTGTCTTTTCGCCTTTTGTTTGGATCTCCCTTCAGCTTGCTGGGAAATGTCAGGGTTCCCTCATCTTTGATCTGCATTAACACTTGGTCGATTGGGGCTGTGAGAGGGATGAAGTTCGTGAATCTTCCAGTGGGCAGTTTAGGTCGTCGATCTTCTCGTCGCTCTTCGGTTCTAGCCATCTTTCGTCCCTTATCCGATCATATATCTTCCTGCCTTTCCCTTTTTCTAGGTTTTTCCTCTCGAGCTAGCAAGGCATCCTCTGCGTTCATGTACTTTGTTGCCCTGTAAAACACTTCGGACATAGTCTTTGGGTCATTCTTGTACAGAGAAAATAAGAACTTACCCTTTCGCAGCCCGTTTGTGAACGCTGCTACAAGTATCTTGTCATCTGCCTCGTCTATCGAGAGGGCTTCCCTGGTAAAGCGGGCTATGCATGATCTTAAAGTCTCGTCTTCTCGTTGCCTAATGTTCATCAGACACGCAGTAGACTTCTTATGCTAGTGACTCCCGATAAAGTGTGATACGAACTGTGCGCCTAATTCCTTAAAAGTGCCGATGGAATTAGGTGTCAGCCTACTGTACCAGTCCCTTGCAGGCCCTTTCAACGTGGTGAGAAAGGCCCTACACATGATTTCATCCGGTACGCCCTGAAGATGCATTAGGGTCTTGAAAGATTCCAAGTGATCCAATGGGTCCTTGGATCCGTTGTAATTTTCCACCTGAGGCATGCGAAACTTTGGAGGAAGGGGGCATGAATTCACAAGCGCTGTGAAAGGCGAATCTGTTTTATGGACTAAGTCGTCCAGGTCACTGGAGATTCGTCCTCCGAGGGCGTTCTCACATCCATACGTTCCCTCATCTCCTGCATCTTAGCTGCTATGTGAGTCGGCAAGGTGTCCGAGATGGATGGTCGGTTGGTCTCCTGCCGCTCCGATCTAATCGGAGCGTTGCTACCCTCAGGCCCTTCCGCGTTCCTCCCCTCCGCACTAGCACCTTCTTGGTCTTCCTCTGGTGCGCTTGGGTGTGCATTCCTTTGCCGCAGTTACTCTTCTAAATCAGGATTCTGCTTGGTTAGGCGCTCAACCGCCGCCGCAAGCGTTTGGACTTGCCTCTCTAGAGCTGTGGCGTGCGGTTCATCGCCTTGATTGTTGGTTGTTGGTTGTTGCCATCGATCGAGTGAGTACCATGCAACTCTTTGTCTCAGGGATAGAGCAAAGGCTAAATAATTTCCCACAGACGGCGCCAAATGATGATGCCGAAAAAAATCACCAGTAAGCTGCAAGAACTCCCAAACCGAAACAACACCTGCAAAAAGAAAAGAGAAGACCTAACAGAGAGTACCGATGTGGTGCCGGCCAAAAACCCTCCGAAGGTCAAGTTAGAGTCTTTTTCACAACCCTAGAGTGCCAGAGTTGAGTTAATTATGCGTACCTTGATTTACAAGGATTTTGGGTTATTTATATTGGTGTAGGGTATCATCCATGCCTTGGCCAAGAAACCCTTTCCTTTTAGGATAACACTTCCTTCGATTCTGCATTCCTTATAGAGTTCTTTTCCATATAGGAGTCTTTTGATTATGGTCAAACGTGCAACGCAAGAACCCCCTTCATTCACGCTTGTGTGGGGATCAAGCAAAGCCATATCAAACTCATACGCAAGACACAAGTTGAATCCGATTAGGAGTCCATGAAGCCTAATCAAAACCGACGGAGACCCAATGCTACAACCGTCCACTACGCGTCCTTGTAGCATTGACCCGTCGACCCTCCTCATGTCAACACCGCTCCGTTGGGCTTTACGAAGAAAGATCCGTCTCATATTTGATCCTCTTCATTATTATTTTTATTTTATATTAGTATATCTATTACAAAGCCTATTGTAACACATACTGTGTAAGAACATGGTTGTAATGGTTATGAATTTTGGCTGTCTATATTTGATTGAATTATATTCAGCAAAAGAAAAAAAAATGGGGAGATTTGATTGAATATAAACTCAAATTAAGTTTCTATGCTTAATTTGTTACTATGCAAAGATATTGGCATCATGATAAGGAAAATTGAACATAGAAAACTTTTTTTTTTCCAACTTAAATGAGTGATTTATCCTCCAAATACTTTTAAATTGACTGAGAAAAGTCACATGATATGAAATGTTTAGGTGATGAGTATGTCATTGTTCAGTAGCTGATTAAAGAAAAATGAGTATTTTGAGTAAGCATGATAAAGAGTTTACAATATTAGTATTCTATTTTATCCATCTAATATTCGCTTTATTAGTGTATGTTGAATTAGGCCATTAAATACAATGGTACTAATAAAAAAAACACATGTGGGTGGAGGTGTCTTTTTTTCTAAATCACAAGTAGATAAAATATCATTTTTCTAAACGCAAGTGGTAAAAAACATCAATTTTTCTTGAAGCATGTGATCTACATGTGTAAGTTTTGAAGTTAAATTCTAACATATAGTTACACAATACAAGTGTCTGTTTGGATACCCACAGTTTCCTGTTGCTTATTTGCATAGCATTTATCAAAAAATATAATTTTTTGTAACTTTTATGTTAAACGTGTGACAAGAAGCTAAAAGTTAGATTATTTACAAAAATGTTGAGACAAAAAGCACAAAGCTTTGCCTTTTGCCTTTACCCAAAAGGACTCAAAACTCAATTGGGTAAAGTCGGAGGCACTATCTTGTACATTAGTCGTATGTAACCAATGTTTCATAACATGAAGTCTGCAAGTGTGTGGTCCCCATTAGTTGTAAGACACCAGTTGCTTGCAACCGACGCATAAGATAGTTCTCTTTAAAGTTGAGTATTTTTTAAACTATAGCTTGATAAGGGAAGCTTTCCCTGTACCATATGTTGCCAAAGTGAATTTATCCCTTAAAAACTAAATTTTAGGCTTCACTCTAGAAAAGCTTAAGCTCCTTCTTTTGTTTTGTGTAATAGCCTTTGTGCCTTTATAACTTATTTTAATAAATGTCCTTGTTTCAATTAATTCTACCACTATTTAATCTACCTTGTTTCCTGAACTTTAAGGTAATTGTTATGAAACCTTAATTAAATTTACATCATCAACTACCCTAACCCAGATTCCAGAAACCAACCACACACTAGCTTACTTGGATTGTCAAGATTGTTTGAAATTTCACTGGAACAAGGGTAGAAGCAGTTGGCATCTGAAAGAGACTTGTTTATTGATTAACTAATTAAGGATATTAATTGAAATAAAAGACTAAGAGTCTTTATTCCGCAGAAGATTCTCATATTCATATTCAAGAGCATTATCAGTGGTCATTGTGCCATTTTAAAAAGGAACTTTATATATATATATATATATATATATATATATATATATATATATATATATATTAATTGTGGAGCATCAAATTCATTAGGGCTTTGGTTGGTTTCATATGATAATTCCTTGTATTACTTTGAATCACTTGGCTATGAAAGTGTTGAAGTTACTATTAAGTGTTAATTACTGCATATTCTGCTACAAACTGCTAGCTGAATAATGCAAGGAATATTTTAGAGGGCTTAGAGCAATCACACCAGATCATGTAAAAATTTCCTCTATTTTATACAAAAAACCTCCTTTTAAAATTTTACACATTCATTTTTACAAATTACCCACATCAGTTCATCTATCCTACTCCATCTATTAATTAAATAATAATTTTTTCACTTTTTTATTAATTTTCTCAACTACCCTACGCGTGTATTCATTTCTTCTCTCTTTAGTTCTGATTAATTTCTCTCTCTCTCTCTCTCTCTCCTTCTCTTCATTTCTTCTCTTCATTTCTCTCTCTCTCTCACTCTCATCTCTACCCAGATCATCTCTCTTCTTGATCCGAGCTCCGATCGAGCGATCCGAGCTCCGATCCAGCGCTCGGAGCGCGATCCGAGCTCCGATCCAGCGCTCCGAGCGCGACCCGAGCTCCGATCCAGTCGCTCCGAGCACGATCCGATCTCCGATCCACTCCGATCCAGTCGCTCCGAGCACCGATCCGAGTTCCGATCCACTCCGATCCAAGCTCCGACCGCTCCGATCAAGCGCCGATCTGTATTTGTGTATCTATGTTTTTTTTTTTTTTTGAGCAACTGTCTGTGTTGAGTTTTAGTTGGGTTGGTTGAGAACGGAAAGGAGAGAGAAAAAAAAAAGGAGGGAACGGAAATGATAAAATAATGCTATAAACGAGCTACAGTAACCGTGTATATTTACACGGTACTGTAGCTCGGGGATGAGTTTCCACATTTTTACCCAGTTTTAGATACACTGATGTAGCTCAAAATGTGTAAAATTGAAAAAAATTTGCATTATACATGATTTTAGATACACTGATGTGGATGCTTACAAACACTTGAGCGTTTAAACAAGAACACTAAAAGAAGTCTAGAAATTCATAATTTAGCTTGTGGGGTCAACTTTGGTTCCTTTAAGTCACTGTTTAATATCTTAAAAAGCTTCTTATGTTTGTTGTTTAAGTTTTTTATTATGTAATGAGTTCTGTGACTTTTAAATGAGTCATACAACCACTAATAAGTCTTATGCTCTCCGCATAACAAGTATAAAATGATTATATTAGATTTGAATTAGTGGTTTTTGATCACATCTTCGTTAGGATAACATTCTCTTTATTTTATCTAAAGATTTTTTAAAGTTGTAATAGCAACTCTTTGGGGAATTATTTATTGAAATTCCATCCAACATTTGTAACTTCTTCTCTCCCGTTCTCTTAGGGATTTTTTTTTTTTTTTTTTAATTTATGGGAAGATGATTCTCTTAGGGAATAAATGATGATGTTTTTACCAATTTAATAGTTAAATCTAGCTCTCTGATTTCATTTCATACGTTCTTATATTCTCTACATCATACACGGTTGCAACAGTAGATAAATGTGAACAGTACCTCTTTAACAGTATTGTACAGTACTCATCAACATATTCTTTTTCTTCCCCCCCCCCCCCCCACCCCCAAAAAAAAAAAAAAAAAAAATTATCCTGTGTCACTAAACAAGTTCCACATCAATCTATATTATCTCTCTTAATCTTCTAACAATGCCACTCAGCTCTATCACTAAGTATTACTTGAACGAGTTCAACAACGTGCTCTCTATCTCTCGTATACATTTGAGTATCTATAAATTTGAAATGTAAGGGCATATTATACATAACAAAAAATGCTAACTCTAGATAGAACCAGCTTTATTGAAATTTGAAATGTAAGGGCATATTATACATTACACCCATAAATATACCAACCCCCTCATGGGAGATTTGATGAAGTTCTCTCTTCCTATCTGGAAATTAAAAACACACAAAACACAGACATATTCTTGCATGAGATGATTACAATGGTTTCAAAGGATGCAGGACTGGTTTAGCAACAAAAAAAAAAAAGACGCAGGACTGTATAGAAAGCTTAAAGAAAACCCATGCTTCACACGTTAGATCCCCCTTGGGACAATATTACACATATGAACAAATTGTACCAAGTAAAACTATGATTAGCGAGTTAGATATGCTGTGTCAATATCAGAACAGGGAAAAAATTGATCACATGTGGGGAGAAACATCTTACTCTCTTCAGCCATGGTCCATGGTGATTCCGAATGGTATTGATCCCATGTTGGAAAATCCAAAGTAGGGCAAGGAAAACTGCTACCTTCTTCAGTATAGCCATCATTACCTGGAATTAAGGTGTTCTCAATGTCTTTCCATATATCATCCATTGAGTACCCATTTTCACCCCCTTGCTCTTCTTCAACCTGCTTTTCTGCTGAAGCTTTTATGTCAGGGCCCCCTGTGTCATAAAAGCTCTTCTCTCGAGTCTCTGTTAAGGGCAATGATTCCACAATAGGATTGCTTGGTGATGAGGAAGAGCAGCAATTAGAAGATGATGACGAGGGAGACATAGCCCGCTTTTTCTCTTGAGCCTTTTTCCTCATATGAGTTCTCCAATAATTTTTAATCTCGTTATCTGTACGCCCTGGTAATTTGCGGGCAATTCTTGACCATCTGTATTGGATCATGACTACATATTAATTGAATACTGGTATAGATATGTGACCAAGCAAGCTAGTAGTTATTGAGGAAAAATAGTATAATCATCCTTATGTTCCAAAGTGCACAGAACTGAGGATTTACATGGATGGAAAAATATTCAAGTACTAATTTTTTAGGATGTTGGCAAACCTGTTTCCCCATTTGGAGTGAAGTTCCAGCACAAGGCGCTCTTCTTGGGGTGTCATCTTACCTCGTTTGAGACCAGGGTGTAGGTAATTAACCCACCGTAACCTGCAACTTTTTCCTGTTCTGTTCAAACCTACAACAAAACCAGGTGGTTAAAGGAAGCTCTTTCCAATAGCCCCCTATATCCAAATAATCATACCTATTATTTGTCTCCCTCCACCTTCAAACCTGAAACCTTGGCTATAAAATCCCATCGTCGATCACCGAACAATCCTACAAAGCAGTTCAATTTGAAGTCCTCCTGTTCTGTCCATGGACCTTTTCGGATTCCCTCCTGCACCATTTTCATACTCTCTCTCTCTCTCTCTGTTTGTCTCTAAAGGGATCTTTTTTCATCTATTCAATTGCACATGGACACCTAAGTGTACTAATATATGTATATATATACACCTAGTTTCCCTTGCGAAATAGTGTGATAAGTTTTGGTTAATATAATATGATGATGTTACATCCTCACCGTAAATGTGGTGCCCGCATGCCTCATTTGGTGATAGGCACACTATGCATATGATGTCAGCCATTAAAATGAAATAATCAAAGTAAGAGATTGATCTGTTGATATGCATTTCATAATCAGCCCTCCCTGTAACGATATGTACTTTAGTAAATTAAGCATTTCATACAAATAAAGATCCTTTTTTAGACAGGTTATATTGTAGGTTAGGTGGATTTGGATCATACATCATGGTTAACATTAATTTGAATTACATATATTCTCATATAATAGAGCTTCTTATGTTGTTTCCAGTAAGTTTGTTTATAGAAAATATAATGTGGATGGTGATAATTAAAGTGGGAAAAAGTATCAGTTTGGAGAAAATTCTTTAATAAGGAGCATTAGCTCAGGCTTGGTTGGATACAGGAGAATAAGTTAATGGTAGTCACTAGATCTTCTTCTCCCTCCATCCAATTTGAGGAAATGATGTTAGTGCCCCTTGACTTTAGTAAATGCCATGATTTAGGAGTTAGGGAAAAGAAAAAAGAAGATACAGACAAATCTTAAATAGAAGGGAATGGAATGGAACTATTAAGGAGCCTTACAAGTGACATTTTCTTGTTTTTATTTTAAGGGTCATGCTAACGAGTGCCCTTAGGGTATTGGTTAATAATCCAGTTAAAAAAAGTTTTTATGGAAAAAAAAAAAAAAGTAATTAATGTTTTAACAGCATTTTTCATTCCCTATAAAAATGATGACAAAACTTTCCTAAAATGAATTGTTAACCAATGCCCTAAGGGTACTCAGATGGAATGAGATATTAATCCAACACATCTACTGTAATAATATTGTTTAATGCTAAGGAGGTCAAGTTCCTATCTAAGAAGGCTAGCGCAATTTGGTTTCTTTAGTGCCCCCCAGCAATCTTTAGATTGGGAGGTGCTCTATAGCTTTATGCTCACTTTAAATAAAACAATTGAAGTTTGCAATGTAGAAACTATATAAAATTATCAGTTGTGGAGCAATATATCACTTTATTGCCTGAGCAAAGATTATAAGGTTGTGTAATTAGATATGTCTCGCTCAAGCTCAAGGTCTAAAGAAGTTTGTTTTCATGGACCTATTATATAATTATTGTCGACTCTTGCTCTTGCAAGAATATGTGTACTTGTTTTGATCAGAGAATATCCTCAAGCATATCTTTGAATAAGCTCGTCTTATTGTATCAGTTAGTAGCGTTGTCAAAGTGGCTGAAACTTATTGATAACTCCTTTAAACCTCTTCTTTCCATCCTTTATCCTTATAGGGAAAAAAAACAGAAGAAAAAGAAAGAAAGAAGCCCAATCTGTTTGCCCTAAATGTATATGTAAAGCTCAATTATTAATTACTAATCTTTTCCATTATATTCTTTTAGGTATTTATAATTTGGATATACTGCATATTTAATTCCCAGAATCTTTAGAAAGCCAGGATTTATTAAATCTCAAAATAAATTTGGTTCTAAAATTCTAGTTATGAAAGTAAAGAAGACGTGCAACATATATATATATATATATATATATATATATATATATATATATATATATATATATTGCATCTATTCAATTTTCCAAAAAGTTGAGTACTCTCCCCCCCCCCCCCCACCTCCTTTTGTGCGTGCTTGTGTATGCTATGATAAAAAATGCAGGATAAAACAAGTATTGATATGTTTACCAGTGAGAGTGGAATGCTAGTTGAGCTACAAGCCTACAATGGCTAACTTTGGTTAGAGCCATAGAGTACTTACTTGTTTCAAACATAATTCTTATCTTTTAGGGTTTAAGAAACATTACTGCTATTCCTTGTTGAAATTTAAATGAAATTACATGATCCATTATCGTTAAACTAGCTTGTAAACCTTGCATACCTACTTACGGGCACATTAATGCTTTATTTATTTTAATATTTCTTAGGAAGAAATGTTTGTACTTTTTAGTGAAAAAAATTGAGGGAAATGTTTTCCTATGTTTGGTTTTAACTTGGAAATATTCTTGATAAATTTTTTCCATATTTGGCTGGTATGGAATATAACTCAAGTTAACATATACCATGGTAGGTTCCAGAGAGCTCAACTGGTAAAGTCTTTAATAGTTGAATAAGAGATATGAGGTTCAATTCCCGCCTACACCAAAAACTGATTGATGTCTTGGTCTAATGATAAATAACTATCATCGGGAGCAGTGGCGGAGCTAGAAATTTAGGTCAGAGGGGGCAAGATTAGAAGACAAAGGTCAGAGGGGGCAAGATTAGAAAACAAGATTAAAAGTAAAAAAATGAATCTGAAAAAATTTTATCAATATTAATAACAAAAGAAATAAACAACTATATGCTAATGTAATTACCATATAGAATCTAACATAAAATCATGGTTTTAAAAACCAGTACGGTAAAAGAATCGAAAAAGAGACTGGTTATTGGTTTTTTGGTCAGACCGGTGGTCAAACTGATAACATCATAAATAATATAATTAACTTTTTAAAATAATAAAAATTAAAAATATATATTTTAAGTTTTTTTAACTAAGAATATTCAAATTAAACATATATATATATATATATATATATATATATATAATTTTAAAAAATAACGTGAGTTTAGTTTTCATGTATTAAATTTAGGAATAAAAATAACAAAACCTAACAGTAATAGTTTTAATTTTCCAATGATATTTTTTTAACAAATCTAGTGGAGCACTTGTGGCAATAATATAATGACTTGTAAAATAATCTAATATTAACATGAAGTGTCATGTTCCCAACATTTGTACAATACTTTCACAACAAATCATGTGTGATAAGTTGTTATTGATTTAATTTGAACACACTACTTAAATTATTTTTATTCACTAGTATTAGCTAGTAACTATCCTACACTTAAGATTTATTGTAAAAATATTGTGAAAATATTGTGATAGCATTTCTAAATTTTAATTTCTTATTTTTTATTTTATTTTTCCCTTATCTCTTTTTTCTTCATCCACACATTTATTTATTATTATTTTCTCTTTTTTTCTCCTCCACACATATTATTTCCCTCTCTCTGATCTCTATCTTCACTTTTGACCACTTTTCTTTTTACTTTTCTCCACTACCAGACTACCACTTTCATCCACTTCATATTCCACAACATACCAATATACTATATTATAATTATATGTAAAAAAAATTTGCAAGTTCAGGGGGGGCACCTGCCCCCCCTCGCCCCCCCTCCCTCCGCCCCTGATCGGGAGCGAACGCCATAAGTTGAAACTCTCTTTCAAAAAATAAATAAATAAATAAAAGTCAACATATACCATTAGTCCTTAAACTTTAACCCATGGGTGATATTAGTCCTTGAAGTTTAAAGTGATCGTTTTTAGTCTCTAACAAACTTTCAAATGATCTCTTTAAGTCCCTAATATGTAGATTGGAGTAATGAGATGTCAATTTTTAGTATGGCCACATCATCTAAGGGATTAAAAATAATCGCTATAAACTTCAATTTTTCCATTGGAGATTCTTCATTTGTTTTTATATCGTTATCTAATTGTTTTGCTTGTGTGTTCTTGATTGCTATTTTAGATTTGGTAATAGTTTTTGTTTTTTGTTTTTTTATAAGTTCCTTAGAGGCGTTCAGTCGGTGATTGTTTTCACTGACAAGTTGATAACTGTGGACATAATCTACATCATTCATGTTATCAATAAATACTCTATGTAATTGTAAATTACTTTTTTTTAAGAATCATAATTGTAAATTTCTTTTGGGGGGGAGGGGGGGTTCTAAATAAGAATATTTACTAAAAATAGATTTTCATTTGTAGTATAATTAGCTTAATAATTTTAATTTAACTTTAGTATGATAACTTGATAAGGACTATTTTGTTTGTTGGGAAAAAATATATGAAAAAATGTAGTTTGTTACTACGTGATGTTAGGTATTGTGATGCAATGAACGTTGTTAATGTTTATTACATTTATAAAAATAAAAATAAAAATAAAAAAAAGTACTAAAATTCAGTCATAATGAAAATCTATTGAAAAGGCTTGTCTAATTTTTGAAAACATGGTGTTATCGTTTACTTTTTTGTTGAAGTTGGTACTTGAGTTTATGATAAGTTTTTGGATTTAAGAGAATTTAGACTAGTTTCAACATTGAAAGTATTTGAATGACTTGGAAATAGTTTCCAATGGAAGTCATATTAGGTTCAAAATAGAACGGACTTAAAGTTTAATTTAGGACATTTGTCATGGATCAAATTAATTTTTTGTTGAGCTCTTGTAGACCTGGCAAACTGATTGGGTCGGGTCAAGTTTGGGTTGGGCTAATCGGGTTCGGGTCAAAATGGGTTTGGGTCAAGAACAAGTCATTCTTATTCTGATTGGAACTAGGTTAGGTTAGGTTAGGTTTAGGCGACTCATATTTTTTACATGATTTTTTAAAATAATAATAAAAATACGCATTTGACTTTGGTAAGTTATGCAACAGATAGTTAACTAGAAAAGTAAAAGACTAAGCTTCTAACCATTAACGAAAAGGCACAATTCTTTAACAAATTCCAACACTTACGTTCAAACTCAGCATAAAAACTTAGATAAACCAATTAAAAAGTATATATTCAAATTTTACACAATTCAAATTTAAAGTTCACTAATGCTATCACACAAAAAATTCAATATAAAAAAATTTGATGTCATGGACCATTTTAAGTTATCAACTTTCTTAAGTGAATTTTTTCCTGTTGCATATAAAATAAAAATCAAGTTATATTACTAGTTGCCTAGAGAGATAACTTAAAAATAATAATAAATAATAGAAACCTTCAAAATAAAACATAACATATTAGATAAATAAGAATTTGTAAATATTTATTATGAATTGAACCTCAATTTACTCAACGTTAGTTGTAGATCCAGCATTAAAAAATTTCATACAAATTGCAGCTCAAATTGGTGAGTGGTTGTGCTAGCCACTTTATCTACAATACAAAATTTTAATATAATTTAAGCATATTATGAAAGCAAATCAATGAATAGTTAAACTTTATAACTATGATTGTTTTATAAATTAGAAGATAGGCTAGAGAGCCATAGTTATCTTATCACTTATCAGCTTAGGTTTGTCGGAAATCTTAGTGCTACTAGTGCTGTGGTATGGACCCTATGGTAGTGCCATAGTGGTTGGTTTTACTCGCAATTTGATACAGACTGATTTATTTTTATATATCTATATATATATATATATATATATATATATATATATATATATATATATATATATATATATATATAATAATGATGTGGCCGGCATTTATTTATTTATACACAATGACAATGTTGCTCCTAAAAATAAACAAAACAATAAAAATATGAATTATAAAACAAATCTTTTTTAAAACATTGTTTAAAATATCAATAAATAAAACGGGTCAAGCTATGAGTTCAACCCATTTTTTACTCCAAGTTGGATTCAAGTCGGGTTCAATTTTGCCGGATCTAAGCTCTTGTTTTAATTATTTAGTATAGATAGATTTCTTCAAAATAATATTGGACGAGTATGAGTTGAAATTTTAAAAAAATCAACAAAAAAAATTGAATTGACCTCAAATCTTTTCATGCCCGAGCATGTTTGGAGTCTTTGTACATTCTATGGATGCAATCGGGTTGTACTTTGCTAAATTTCACAACATTTGTAATTTGGTGTTCCTTGTCATGTATGTTAAACAGTGAAAGTTGTTAGGATCTTGTTGAAAGAAAGGAAGACAAGAGAGAGAGAGAAAAGAATAGAGCAAGGCGGTGGATACTGTACCGGTACCGGTCAGTATATATCGTACCGGTACATATACCGGTATCGAAATGCTAACGTTTTGTACCGATTTAAATACTGGCTATACCGGTTGAATTCAGGCAAAACCGGCCGGTACAAAAAAACAAAAAAAAACAAAAAAAAAAGACTTTTTTTTAGTTTTGTAAATTTTTGAATTTTTGTAAGGACATAATAGTAACTTACTTGCATTAATTTATTAGTATTATTTGTTTTCTTAGTATGCAATGAACAATTAAGTTTTCTTTTTTTTATATTATGTTTTTTTTTCTTTTAATTGATGCTAAATTCTAAAACTATGAATAATTTGTTTTGAATTGAGGTAATATTTTATGGTAAATTTTTATATTTATTATAACATATATATATATATATAAAATAACGGTAAACCCAAAACAGTTCACTGGTATTGACCAGTACTGAAATATATCGTTCCACTGGTCAAACCAGTATAGTTTTCGGTACGAGATTGAATCCCTTGACGGAGGCAAAGTAATGCAATTTCTTATATGAATCCTTTACAATATCTTCCTGTTCCATATAAGCACATCAACCCTAACTAACTACCTGAAACCCTGGCTTGACCAACTAACAACCCACAATAGCAGTCCAGCTTAGTTGCACCAATTGCTGCCTAACTAAGCACACCCCCACGCACCCTCTTGCAGGCTCACATGCACCCACTTGCAAGCACACACACACGCACACCCCCTGTACAACACACACCCTTACCAATTAAATACATTTGTACACTTTACACCACAGATGCCCACGTTACCTCCAAGCTTTCAATCTCATCTGGAATTGTTTGTGGAGATTTGGTGGTGGTCATTATTATATACAGTCCCAGAGAAAATTCCGTACTGATCCCATTTTAAAAAATTGTGAAGAAATTTACTAGACGACACATCAGTAAACAAAATTATGGCCTACATGGATTATTAAATGTAAATTGACAAGTAAAGATGGTGAAAGGATGGGTAATACATTTATTATAGCACTAGGAAACAATATGATATGGGTATATTTAAAGTGGGATATGGCATAATTTGCCTCTGCTAATACATTATATTTGTGGTGGTGATGTTAGCAACGTATCCGGCATAGTACAAGCTATACATAAAACAAAAGAACTATATTAGAAATCAAATGGGATTGTTCCTCCTTGCTTTGAGGGATCTAGATAGTGGAGTGGAGATAGGAAAAAAAAATAGCCAAAAAAAATAAAAGACTAGTGACGTGTACACCACACATAGATGGCCACCCCCACCTAATTCTCTCTTACTCTATTATAGATATGTATATATAATATATGTGTATGTTTTTCTATTGAATAGAGACTACTTGAAGTTGTTTATAGAGAAATTTGGCCGGTTTATGCTTTACATTCATGCATATGCATATCTGCACATACATTATTGTATAGTGCCTTGCATGTGTGATATGAGTATGATAATGAAAATTTTTTGTCTTAAATTCACAATAAATCTAGAGACAGTTTTATAAATAAATAAATAAAATCACTAAGTGTGAGTTTGGATACAACATTTGCGTCTGTTCGTTTTTTAGTGGGTCCCGTGCACTGTTCACGGGATCTGCAAGTATTTTTTTAGCAAAAATAACTTTAACAGTTTATAAAAAATAAAAAATAAAAAAATTCACTAAGTGTGAGTTTGGATACAACATTTGCGTTTGTGCGTTTTTTAGTGGGTCTCGTGCACTGTTCACGGGATCCGCAAGTACTTTTTTAGCAAAAATAACTTTAAAATTGTGTCTCACGGCACTATTCATACCTTTAAAATTTATTTTGCTAACAATATTTTCAGTTTTCAATAATAAATGGTATCCAAATAGGCTCTAAATAGTTGTGATTAATGTACATTAAGATTAGTTTTTGTACTCTAAAAATAATGTTGCATCAATCATTCGCCATTACTTATCATCTCAACCAGTTGTAAAATATATTTGACATTACTGTTAAATTTTGACCTAGTAAAGCAGAGGTAATCACTAATGAAAAAAGTTAAATTCAATGGAAGCAACTATTAATAATCTTTAATTTGTCTAGACTCTTGTCTAATGTTAAGTACTATTTTTTTTTGCTTTAAGTACTAATTCGAAGCATTGTGGGTTGACCAAAATATTTGATGCTTCCGTGTGTTCTGTCAAGTACCACAGCCACTAGGCCTGTGATGTATAAGAATCAAGGAAGTCAATACCGTACCGGAGGCTGTACCGGTTTGGCCACCGGTACGATATATTTCGGATACCGGTCAATACCGGTGTACCGTTTCGGGTTTACCGCTATTTTATATATATATATATATATATATATATATATATATTATACACACACTAAAATCTCTAGAACCATGGTTATAAGCATATAATATTTCACTTATATTATAGTAAATATAAAAGTTTATCATAAAATATTACCTCAATTCAGAAAAAATTATTCATAGTTTTAAACTTTAGTATTAATTAAAAGGAAAAAAAAAAACACAATATAAAAAATAGAAAGCTTAGTTGTTCATTGCATACTAAAAAAACAAATAATACTAATAAGTTAGTGTAAATAAGTTATTATTATGTCCTTACAAAAATTCAAAAATTACAAAACTAAAAATAAAAAAAAAAAAGTTTTTTTCTATACCGGCCGGTACGCCCAGTATTGGCCGGTATTGCCGAAATTGGCCGGTACGCGACCGGTACGGCCGGTATTTTTTCCAGATAAAATAAGTGTACGGCAGGTGCGCACTAACCGGTACGGTACGTACCGGCCGGTACGGCCGGTACCGGTACGGTATCGACCACCCTGATAAGAATTCAATTATGTCTAGCCCTTGGATTGGTTTTGAATTGTTTTTACTCTAATTTTTTTAAAAGTTTATAATGGATACTCCAAAAACTGCTTGGTTCCAAAAATTGCCACGTGTCTACAGCTACGCGTCAATGATGCCAAATTGCCAAAATGATAGTATTCCTCTCAAAATATTTTAAGTGAAGCGATAATATATTATATGCGATATGACAATATGTTATATTGCATTTGCTTTTTATCATTCAATGGAAAAAGAAGAACTTTAGAAAGGACTTGTATTTTGTTCTTTCCGTTACAGTTGCACTAAAAAAGAAAGCTAGTGGAGGGGAGGGAATTGTCTCACACCATGAATGGAGTAAAGACCCCATAGCTTTGGATGGTGGGAATTTTAAAGACTTTCTATAATCGATCGAGCTTCCCATAATTGCGTTGTGGTTAATAATAAAATAACCTCTCTTTTTTGGTAGAAATATTAAATAACCTTTTGTAACATACAGTACCATAAAACCATATCTCGGTGATAATTAGACAACAACCCCTAGGCCTAGTACCCACCAAGTTTCATCTGTGGAAATCCTATTTCCTAGCTACAAACTCTAGTGGGCTTGTCTGGAATCTAAAGCGGAAATCCTTTTTTCTTTCTTTTTTTTTCTAATAGGAGAAACTGGTGATCAGTCAAAGGCAGAACAACTATTGTGACAAAAGATTAGAATGATTACGATAATACTGAAATTCATGTGGGTCACTTTGCACTTACATCCTCTTGTTTTGGTCTTCAATACATCATTGCTTTGGCAACAAAGCAATTGGAGCAGTTTTTAAGATATAATAGGTACCGGGGGGCTTCATTGAGTAAATGCTTTTATTTGCACAATTCAATCAAGCATCAGATTCAGATACTGGTGAATTCAGAATATACTCAATATTCTAGTTGACAAAGTGACTTTTATGATAGTACTCTTAATTGTGGTCCGTATAATCTCTAACTTGTGATTGGTCCCCCTCATGGGGTAGATAGAGAGTTTATCTCATATTATGTCAGATAATTGGTGTCATTTTCTGCTGTATCATTTCCATGACTATTGTCTTTTCTTGTTTTATCTGCCCACTGCTATGTATGTTTTTCTTTTTTAATGTTTTGGCCATGAAGAAGATATGTAATAGCATCAAATAGCATGAATGGATCGAAATCCCAACCATCTCTCTTGGTGAAGATTGCTAATAGTAAATAGTAAGTACCACTTTAGCTCAAAATGACATTTCGTTTATCCTGGTTAAACCTGAATCATTAATTTGAAAGGAGAAACTTTGAGTCACTTTTTTTTTATTTAAAAGATAAGTAGATAGTGACCCTTGTCATACTGTAACACAGCAAAAATGCTATCTTTATTTAAAAGATAGCCCAACGTTTGATCATTCCTTTAGGAAGCTTCATGGGTATATTACATACATATTTGCAAAGATTGCTTGAGTGCCCTGTTTAATCGCATAAAAAAAATGCACATTTGAGATAAGTCTTACATCAGCTGGATTTGTGGTGGTGTTTCACCAAAGTAAAGTGATGTCCAGGCACAATAAACTTTGAGAGATGTAGACGCCATGTCCTACACCCCCATAGTCAACATGCATATCGGGATAGGCCCAATCATGACAATCATTTTATTAACTGTCCTTTTGTACACAATGTACTCACCCCAAAAGAAATTGTCATTGTTTGTAAGATATGGTTTTGGGAGAGGTGCGAAGGTACAGATACGATTTAGGATCGTTGTGGGGATACAGATTTTTAGGTTTGAATCACTTAAAAAAATAGAGAGAAAGGAAGAGAAGAAGAGGTTAAAAGTAGTGGCACATAGGAAAAATCTCAATTCATTGGTCATTTTGATGCAATTAAAAAGAAAAGCTTTCTTGGTTATTTTTAGTATGCAATAGGGATGTGTCACAATAGGGAAATCCCAGTTCGTAGAGCTTTTGATGGATCTAAAATGAAAAAGCTTGTGTGTTTATTTCTAGTATGCAATGACTTAGGGTCCGTTTGGATAGAATTTATTGTTGAAAACTGAAAACTGAAAACACTGTAGCAAAATAATTTTTAAATAGTTAAAAAATACTGTTCATTAGCCTAAAATCTCTGTTCATGGCTAATGAACAGTAACAAACACGCGTAAAAAAAAAAAAAAAAAAAAAAAAAAAAAAAAAAAAACTGGACGTGGACGCACATTTGTGCTATCCAAACGCCCTCTTAATCCTCCACCAAGTTGGTCTCTTAATGGTAAATATAAATTTATTTAATAAAATAATTTTATAATAATGAAACAAATCTAAAAAGAACTGATCAAAAGTCAAAGTATATTTAATTTTAAGAAACAGATTATAGACACAAGTATATAAAATTAGATATGCTCTTTGTAAAGAATTGAGAAATTATAGTTTGGATGCTTCAAATCCCTTACTACAGAATAAACTATTCGCGTGTCCATTGAGGTGGCCACAATGGAACTATTCATGTTTTTTTTTTTTTAAGGAAAAGATCAGTACTTTCAGGAGAAAATTGAGGATTATAATTTGTTTCACATCATAGTGGAAACTGTTCATGTGTCCATTAAGATCAGTTCGGTGGAACCGTGGAGTTATTCATTTGTCCATTTAGAGCATTTTCTTCATTGCTTTTGAGTAAAATCGAGAATAGCTAATTTTTTATCATGTGAATAAGTTATATTTCTAAGTATTTAAAGAATTATAAATTCTTTTCACACATTGCTTTTGTTATAAGAGCCCCTCACGGAACGTGTGATACTTGGATAAACTTGTAATATTTTTCTTGGGAAATTACATTAAAAAAAAAAAAGTTTAAGATTATACATGTTTCAAATTAGATTCTGTGTTTTTAATTTTATCAAGTCTCAAACTAATAAGATTTTTTTTTTTAACAAGATAAAAATTCTACTCTAGCCTAATTTAAATATATGTGTATGTGAAGTTCTTTCCTAGAGACTTGAACCACAGCTCTTGCTTCCCCCACACCCTGACAAGCACTTATACTTATGAAATGATTATCGCACTAAAGGCGTGCAGTGGTACTAAAGATGATCTTTTCAATTTGAAGTCTTTGTCCATTTTCATTATTTATTTTCGTTATTTTAGGCAATAATGGAGTAGATAAATAGGAAACTGTTAATGCAATTTTGTGTTTACCTAAATAACCAAATTTGATTTAGTGACAATAATTTTATCATTTTAGCACTCTAAATGAAACTTTCTATTTCTAAACAAAGATTTATATCACTATCTTCTTTGTTTAACAGTTGCCAAATTGATTTATGATAATGACAAGTGAAATACAAAATTTAATCAATAGTTTCTTATTTTTCTCTACTTCGTTATTGTTCGAAATAAAGAAATAACAAATTTGGACAAAGGCTTCTAAATAAATTGATTGCAAGAATTTGGAGATTTTTAATTGACAAGATTAAAAATTTTGAGATCTAATCTAAAATATGGTATTAATAATCAACCCCCCTTACCTCCATAATCATCAATCTTAATTGTCATGGGCTTGGGATCCCTAGAGGCCGTTCATTAACTTCGTTGTTTGGCATGAGAAGATTCTGAATCGCACTTTCTTATCTATGATGTGTAATGAGGAAGATGAATCATGTAACCATTTATTATGGGATTGTTCCTTTGCTCAAGTCGTTTGGCTTCAAGCTTCATTATTCTAGAATCTTTCTAGTAGCTCTTTGATTTTGTCAAACTATCTACTTCTTTAATTTCATTACTAATAATAATTTTGCTGAACTGGTTGATTTGTTGCACTCAATTAGGATATGTTCATTGGAAATATCTTGGATTCTTAAGAATATTAGGTTGATATGTGAGAATTTGTTAATATATCCTTTGTTAGAGTACTTATATATTTCATAATCATGCTGTTTAGCTCTTGCTAGTGTAACAAAAGAAAATAAGGTCATTGTTGAAAAGTCCCTTTTTTCTCTTTCCTACTGTACAAATTACTATGAATAGATAAATTCTACTATCATTTTTGCTTAAAACAGAAGTTTGAGCTTTTTTTATGTGATTTCTCCCATTCATTTTCTTTTCAACAAATAATTATTATGACTAAAATTTCTCACCTTGAAATGTGGCTTGCATAGTTGCATCTACATTCTTAGACAAATAATTTTGCATGACTTTTTACACCTTAACTTTTATTATGACATTCATTAATATGTCTAGCTTTCCTTGCTCTGTTTAATAGAGTATTCTATGTAGAGTTGGGCTTATGTCTAGTGGTCAATTCCACTGGACACGCTAGGATACGAACACATGTCCAGATCTCAATGAGTCTAGTAGAACTGGACATTAGACATAAGTCTCACCCTCCTATGTATACTATACTAGCCTTCATTATATCATCTCGTATGTGCAGGACTTTTTTCTCCTTATTTCGACTTTTTATTTTAAAATTATCTCTTTTTTTTCAATTAATGTTTTTGGAAAAAAAAGTAATAGCATTATGGTATTATTCGTAATAGGTGTTGCAGACATTAAAGTCATAAAATAGATTTCCATACAAAGAATTGCTAAAATTCATTAGAAGAATCGGCAAAATTGAGCCTGAAATTGTTAACAAGAGACCTGCTTTACTTCAATTTATTTTGCCACATCTCGACCCTTTCACCAAGCCTTTATTAAATTAAAATTTATTTTTTTAGTGAACTTTTAACATATAATTGTATGCTAAAGTTATATTAGATTTTATATATTTTAGATGAAAATACTATTAATAGTACTTGTTAACTTGGCGTGTAATTCTCAAATTTAAATATTTTCAGCTTTAGACCTATTACTAACATTAAGTAATTTTTTTTATAAGTTCATTTTTCTTCCTAATTGTTTTTTTTTTCTTTACCTAATACTTCATATATTATTATAACTAATTTTAAGTTTGATTAGTTTTTTGTTTTGTTAGCTTTTTTAACTAATTTCCTTATGTAGAATTTTTTTTAAAGATATAATCTTTTTAGTACATCGTTATTTTTGCCAATATTCAATAAATAAACTTTCAACGAAAAGCTAATTCAAACACACATATATAAGTGTTTTCTTTTCTTTTTGTGGATGTAAGTGCACAATTGCGCCTGGACCCAAAAACACTCGTGGGCTCAGGCCCAATAAGCCTTAAACAATGAAATTTGTAGAGTGTGGGCTCGCAATCTAGTTCAAGGATACTTGAAGCTTGATAAACAGGCTTGCTTGTAACAATATTTGTGAACAACGGATGAATAAGGCAAATAAGCCTCCTCGGACGTAAGCCGAGGATGATTTATGTATTATTTCTCTTTATTCTCTCTCAAAGATTACAGTTCTTAGGGTTTGTTTTTCCCACAAATTTCTTTGCTCTCTTCCCTCCTTAAATACCTCTCTTTCCTCCCTCTTTTTCCACGTGTAATGCAAATCACCCTCTTAGACACCTGTCCCATCCACCACCCTCTGAAGGTCTTCAAATGATAGCAAGAAGGCTGACTTCTACTATTCAGGGGTCACTTCCCCATTAATGCGGCCAGGGAGGTAGGTGCAGGGCCTTTAATGTGGAGGTAGCAGCCTTTTTCCAAGATATTTCCCTCACGCCGTTGCGTATGGAGGGTGCTTAAATCCCTCTCTTAACCAACGGTTTTTCCAAAACTCTGCCTTGATCTTTTTGGCGAATCCCAGGGTCATCATGGGTCTTTCCGAGGAGGTATTCGTCCTCGGACGAATCCTCGGACTCTCAGCTCATGGGCCGAGCTACAGTTCTAAGAGGCTTTTGGTCCAAAACAGACTAGTGCCCATCAACAAAGCCCGAGGCCCAAATGCTTACTTAGGTCCTTTTAGTCCCCACAATGGACATATTGAATAGCATAATATTAATATTAATTACTACACTATAACTTAAGTATTAATGTATTATTCAAATTTTATTTTTGAGTTATTTTTCGTTCATTTATTTTTATTTTTATTTAATAAAGCACAAAATTAAAAAATTAGAGTCTTGGTTGAGTTGGTTTCCTTAGGGTATTTGTTAATAGATCATTTTAAGAAAGTTTTTATACAACTTTCAAAGGAAATATAAAAAGTTATCAAAAAATTAGTTACGTTTTTCTTTTCTCATAAATATTTTCTATAAATATTTCTTAAACCAATACCTTTAGGTGGCGTTTGATACGGGGTAATGTTTTAGAATTCTCATGAATGTTTAAAGATTCTCATATTTTGTTGCAAATCACACTAAGGAATCAGATATCAGGGACTTTGGATTCTCTCTTTAACCCCATTTTAGTAGGAATGTGGATTCCCTTTAAAAGAGGTGGGTATCCAGATTCCCAAGTTTAAAATAAATTGTATTTTTTATAAGTTAACAATTTTAACCATTTTTTCGTATCATTTAAGCAATTGAGATAAAATATAAAACAAATCATCAATATATTTTCCTTTGTTTTTATCTTTTTCCACCAAAACAACATAAACAGAATAAGCAACTCTGTTGACATATTCATCTTTTCTTTTTTTAGACTATAGTTTTGATGAATTTGTCATAATTTATATTTTATTTTTTATTTTTCACTATTTATTTAGAGAAAGATTTTTTTTTTTTAAAGACTTATATTGGATTTACAAATCTAAGGATAGAATGAAAAAAAAAATCAATTAAGATTCCTAGGAATAAACCAAATATTATAATCTCACATTCTTAAGAATCTTATTAGATTCCCAATTAAACCAAACATAGGAATAATTACATTCTTAGGCATCCAAATTACAAGGCATCATATTTCTAGGAATATGGATGTTAGAAGTAACATGGATTCCCACCTACCAATTGTCACCTTATGGTATCCATTAACTTTTTCTAATGTTTAATATCTTCCAATAATAATCATTATTGGTCACTACAATGCATTCAACCATAATTGACCACTTTAACTAAGATATCAACATCACCCATTAATAAATATATAAATCAATTTTCTTATTAACCATAACATTTTATTTATTTATCAATAATTTTTTTATTTTCAATACACAGTTATATATATATATATATATATATATATATATATTAGACTAGGAGAGTTTTTCCACATTGATGTGCATGAGGACGTACAACACTTGCTGATGCAACAATAGAAAAGGATTAGAGACACTGCCTTCTGCCTTATCAAGTTATCATTATCTATCTCTTATATTTTGAAAATTCTATCATTGCCAGAATTTAAAATTGAAACGCAAGCAATCCGAAGCCTCAAATATGGCTTTCCATACCACTAAAAATGTGGCGCATGCTAATGATCCTTGACTTAAACACGTGTTAGGCCATTTAGGAAATTACACGTCTCTCTCAAGGGATTTTTAGCATTTAGTGTGATTTTTGCAAACAATTTTGTTAGTTGACAAGTTTTGCAAACATATTTGTTAAGTAGCTTCTTGAGTCTGTGAGGCTCAAGCTCAATGAAAAAAAAGCTTACCACCGATCTCTTCTTCTATCCAATTCAGTTATGATATCCTTCTTTTTCTCTTTAGATCAATGCCCGAATCCAAATTTGCAGATTTGACCATGTGGTTTCTGTGGAGGCGAAGTGCTTTTCTCTTTTGGTTTCTTGTTCTTCTTCTTCTTCTTTTGGTTTTTGTGGACTCGAGTTCCCTCATTAAACTCGAATCACACAGACTCGAGATGTTATTTCCTAAATATGTTTCAATTTTTGGTTTTCTTATCAACGAACAAAATTGTTTGCAAAATCATGCAAAATGCCAAAAATCCCTCTCTCTGTCTCTCATAAGTTATAACAACAAAGGCGGCAAATATCTCAAAATTTTGTTGTAATTCTTTCTATAATGTGATATTGAATAAATAAAGTTTCTTATGATTGAATAAGAGATTCAGGGTTTAGGTCTACTCCAAAAACTGATTGGTGTCTTAGTCAAATGATAAAGAACTATCATCAAAATGAGTGAACACTAGAGGTTGAAACTATCTCTATAAAAATAAAATAAAAAATGAATAAAGTCTACTAATTTTTTCTATTTTCAAAAAAAATTATTAGAAATTTTAATTGATTACAATTTAAATGTCTTTATCTTTATTTAATGGAATTATTCCAAGTTTATATATATTAATCTATTTTTCATCGTGGAGTACGTGAAGCTCAATGAGTCTCTCCCTAATTAACTCCGCTTCCAATTTTTTTTTTTTTCTAATGATTAGAAATTTAGATTATTAAGTTTTCTTTCAAGTGTTTTTATCTATTGAAATAAATAAAAAAGTAAAAAAAAAATAAAAACAGATTAAGGGAGAGGAGAGAAGAGGGGAAAAACCACTTAATTGTGAGTGCAAATGATATGCAATGTTTGCCTCTACTTATCAAGTCCAATTTTCAAAAAAATTATTAGAAATTTTAATTGATTACAATTTAAATGTCTTTATCTTTATTTAATGGAATTATTCCAAGTTTATATATATTAATCTATTTTTCATCGTGGAGTGAAGCTCAATGAGTCTCTCCCTAATTAACTCCGCTTCCAATTTTTTTTTTTTCTAATGATTAGAAATTTAGATTATTAAGTTTTCTTTCAAGTGTTTTTATCTATTGAAATAAATAAAAAAGTAAAAATATAAAATAAAAACAGATTAAGGGAGAGGAGAGAAGAGGGGAAAAAACCACTTAATTGTGAGTGCAAATGATATGCAATGTTTGCCTCTACTTATCAAGTCCAATTTTCAATCATGGCCAATTGTATGTTTGTTACTTTGTCTTGAGTAACAAGTCTTGAAGGTCTTCTTCTTCTTCTTTTTTCTTTTTTTTTTCCTATAAAGAATAATGTAAGGATACACTAAAAATATAATGTACAAAGAAGTATTCAACAATATCCTAATGGTAAAAATCACCTTCAATGTCTCCTTTCATTATTATTATTAGTATTGCTAACAAAACTTCAATTCACTTACAAACTTATTATATTTCAGCTCCATTGGATATAGAATTCATGTGCAAGCACTTCATTTCAAGCAACTAAAAATGTCTTTTTCTTTTTTTAAATTGTAGAGAAGGGAGTGGTATACGATTTATGAGAAAAATAAAAGCAAAAACTCTTCTTTTTTTTTAAAGAACCCTTTTACTTAAAAAATGGGGTTTTTACTTAGAAAAGGGGGTTTCAACAACCGCGCACCCTTGGTGCGATGATCACTCCACAAGTATAAGTGCTTGTAAGGTGTGGGGACAAAGACCGGAGTTCAAATCTCCAGAATGAAGTTTCACACATATATACATTTAAATTAGATTAAAGTAAAAATTCTATCTTGTATAAAATAAAAAATAAAAAGGTTTTATTTATTTAGAGAGAGACTTTTTGAAATCTCGTGAGTTTTTGAATGAAAATACTCTAAAATGGTTTTGGTGCAAACACCTTTGGAAAATTTCAAGTGACTTTTTGGATCAATGCCTTTCTTAAAAACATTTTTGAAATACTTTTTGGAAAACTTTTTTTTTCTCGTTCTTTGAAAAATGTGCGAACATGAAGCCTTTTATTATGGAATGATGAATCAACAATACCTTCTATGAAGATGACATGAGAACCCACATATATATCCAGAGGAAAATGATATAAACACAACATATCAAATAAATTGCAGTCAAAGACAATGAAGTAAACATATTGACCCAAACAAACATATGAATTCCAAGATGGCTCATGCAATCATCAATCAATCAATACACGTGGACTCATAACATGGCAAACACACAATGGTAGGTATGCGAATCAATACACTAAACATCATGGAGTGCTGAACCACATCCAAACATATTCAACACGTGAATCATTATTTCATGTATATAAATATCCAAAAACCTGTAAATCCATACACGCATGAGCATGACTCATGTATACACAAACATATAAATTAGAACATGCAAACCCAAGAATCACATAGGTAATATAGGCATGCAAACTTGCATCAATTGAAGGATCAAGCATGCATGATGCATGATGCATGGAAACAAATTAGTCAAAGAACATGTAAAAACTTGTGATATTACTCATTAATAGCCCGTGCAAATTCACTAAACAAAGCATGCATTCATATACATAATTCAATCAAAGAACATGCAATTCAAATTAGAGATGGAAATTGCAAAAGGATTTGATAATTATACCCTTGAAGACTTTGAATTAATGAAAGAATAATGGAGAAAGGACCTTCTACTATTCCAGCATCCAAAACCTCGTTTGCATGCAGTTAAGAGGCTGCTTCTAATTCTCAGCGGCTTATGGGTTTTGCTTGGTCCAGATTTGACAGTTTCAAGTTACTAACTCTGGTGCTCTGATTGGAGGTCTTACCAAGTTCTGTTTTGTGCATTCTTACTATCATCGAAAAGATCTCACTGCATACTTCGTAAAGCTCTTGACTTTGTGTCATTTGGCGCACTGTGTAGACAGTTATTGGTCTTGGAAATGGTCTGGTCCAGCAGTTTATCTTCTTGGAACCCTTGATCAATCTTCTAGGACATATTTCTCACAACCAGGCAATAACGTGAGAAACCGTTTGTTCTAGGACGTAGACAAACATTGCTACTTAGAAAATGCACTAAAAGGGCCACGCCATAAAACGCCCACCTCCTATCTGCTGACTGTGAAGCAACAAGAATGAGAAACCCTGAGAGAGTATGTAAAACGCTTCAACAAAGCAGTGCTGGAAATTGACAAAGCAAATGATCAGGTGATAATGACGACCTTCCAAGTAGAGTTGAATAATCCTGACCTCGTCTTCTCTCTAGGGAAGACCCCTCCAACCTCGATGATGGATTTTTTGTTCAAAGCACAAAAGCATATGAATGGAGAAGATGTACTGACTACAAAAGGAGTGACAAAAAAGTAAAAGAAGGAAGAAAGCATTAAGTCCCAGGGCAAGAAGAGAGATCGTAAAAATAATCTCTCAGAAGCCAAGGCTAGCAAAAGTGGTCCAGAGACATCATATAAAAAAATAAAATAAAAAAACTGAATTTCACACCTTTGCTGATGCCTGTGGACAAAATTCTCATGCAAATAAAGGACAACCCTGCATTAAAATGGCCAAAACCATTAAGCTCTTCCTCAAAACGGAGAGATTCAAAGAAATACTACTGCTTCCACAAGTATAATGGTCATTTTACTGACAAATGTCGAGATTTGAAAGAACAGATAAAAAAGTTGATCCAAAGGGAAAAACTCCAAAAATTTGTCAAAAAAGACTATCAGGCCCGCCACTGGACAAAAGAGAAGTCTACTGATGACCACAAGGAAGAAGATTGGGACAATCCCAAACAAGTCATGGGAGAAATAAGGACGATCACCGAAGGACCAATTGTTAGGGGATCGTACAAGTCCCTAAGAAAGGCAGTCCAAAGACAAGTTAACAGTGTTCATCTCAAGCACCCAATAGCTAAACATTATCATACCAGGAATGACGACATTGTTTTTTTTTTTCAAACGAGATGCAAAAGGAATCAAGCAGTCACATGATGACCCCCTCGTTACATACTAACCATTGAATGTTTCAACATCCAAAGAGTATTGGTGGACAACGAAAGCTTTGCAAATGTAATGTACATGATGGCATTCTAGCAAATGAAGACAGATCCAAAATGCCTCAGACCCTTCGGATCTCCATTGGTCAGCTTCTGTGGAGACTGCGTATATCAAAAGGGCATCATTTCCCTACAAATTACAGCAGGGACTCACCCAGCCCAGGTGACAAGGGAGGTAGACTTTCTAATCATTGACTGCTCTTCATCTTATAATGTGATTCTTGGATAACCAACCCTTAATTGCCTCAAGCCTACAACTTCCATATATTACTTAAAAGTAAAATTCCCAACCCCCTACAAGATTGGAGAAACCTATGGAGACCAACTTTAGCCAGGGAGTGTTACCAGGTGGTCCTGGTGTCCAAAAAGAATCACACCTGGATGGTAAAGGAAGAATCGCCCAAACCCATGGAAGAGGTAGAGAATATAAAGCTAATGGAAGGAGACCCTTCCAAAACTACTAAGGTAGGAAAGGAGCTCCAACAAACCTTAAAAAAGAGCTAGTGAAGTTTTAAAAAAGAATTTGGATGTCTTTGCATGGAGCCATGAAGATATTCCAAGAATTGACGGATAGGTGATAGAGCACAGTCTTAATGTCAACCCAATGAAGAAGCCCGTCCAACAGAAGAGACGAGTATTCACCCCAAAGCAGTTATGGAAAAGGTAGAAAAACTCTTGGTTGTAGGATTTATTCGAGAGATTTACTATCCCAAATGGCTTGCAAAGTTGTTATGGTAAAAAAGTCCAACGGAAAATGGAGAATGGAGAATGTGTGTGGACTTCACAGACTTAAACAATACATGCCCCAAAGATAATTTTCCTCTTTCTAGAATTGATCAGCTTGTTGATTCAACAACTGGTCATGAACTGCTAACCTTTATAGATGCTTTTTCAGGTTATAACCATATCCTAATGAAGAAGGAAGATCAGGATAAAACTACATTCGTCACTAGCCAGGGCCTATATTGCTACAAAGTCATGTCGTTTGGACTAAAGAACATAGGTACCACATACCAAAGATTGGTAAACCAGACGTTCAGCAAGCAAATAGGCAAGAATATGGAGGCATATGTGGACGACATGCTCGTGAAAAGCAAGGAAGCCAAAACCCACCTTAAAGACCTCCAAGAGACATTCGATACTCTAAGAAGGTATAGAATAAAGCTCAACCCTATGAAGTGTGTTTTTGGGATCTCGTCAGGAAAATTTCTCAATTTCATGGTGTCTCAATGAGAAATTGAGGCAAATCCAGAGAAGATCAAGGACATACTTGAGATGACTTCTCCCAGGAAGTCAAGAAGGTGTAAAGGCTGACCAAACAAGTAGCAGCATTAAACAGGTTTGTCTCAAAGGCCACTGATAAGTGTCTTCTCTTCTTTAAAACTCTTAAGCAAGGTTTCCAATGGACGAACGAGTGTGAAGCAGGCTTCTAGAATCTTAAAGAGTATTTGGCCAAGCCTCCACTATTGAGCCTGTCAGTGGAAGGAGAAGATCTATTTTTGTATCTAGCTATGCCACAAACATCCGTTAGTTTGGCATTGATCTGTGAAGAATCCAAGATGCAATGGCCCGTGTACTACACAAGTCAGGCTTTTCAGGGTGCTAAAGCAAAGTACCCACGAATAGAGAAGCTGGCCTTCTCATTAATTGTCGCTTCAAGGAAGTTTCGTCCATACTTCCAAGTCCACACCATCATGGTAATGACGGATCAACCAATCCGAAAAGCAATAAGCAAACTAGATGCAGCAAGGCACATGGTCCAATTAGTTGTTAAACTAAACCAGTTTGATATTGAATACAAGCCAAGAACGGCAATCAAAGCCTAGACCTTAGCAGATTTTATCGCGAAATTCACTCTTCTAGCCCCAAATCAGGAAGTAGAGTACTGGATGATCTGTGCAAATGGCTCGTTTTTCGCAGGGCTCAAAGGTGTCGGTGTAATTATGACATCGCCCTAGAAGGACATCCTTAAGTATAGAGTTCAACTCCGATTTCCAGCGGCGAACAATGAAGTAGAGCATAAAGCAGTCCTTACTAGCCTGAGAATTGCAAAAGCCTTAGGGATTAAGAATTTGAAATTGAGAACTGATTCTAAGCTGATTGTTAGGTAAATAACCAATGAATACAAAGCAAAGGAAGAAAGAATGAAAAGGTACCTCAAGCTGACAACCCAACTAATTGATGAGTTTGATGACGTCAAGTTCAAGCAAATCCCACGGGAAAACAACTCAGCTGCTAACGAGGTTGCTAATTTGGCATCAACTGAAGATGTCTCAGCAAAGCCTGAGTTATTCATGGAAGTCTAGACAATCCCTAGCATAGATGGATTGTAAACCTTCTCAATCCAACAACCAAGTACCTAGATGGACCCAATCCTTTCTTACATCAAAGACAGCCAACTCCCTTCTGACCCATCAGAAGCAAAGAAGGTTAGAGTCAGAGCAGCCAACAAAAGAGGATTTTTGCTGCCTTACCTGAAATGCCTGACTCCTGAAGAAGCTACGTATGCGTTGCGAGAAATCCATGAAGACGTATGTGGTAACCATTCAAGACCTCAATCTTTGGTGGGAAAGACGGTTAGGGCAGGCTACTTTTGGCCAACTATGCAAAAAGACGCAGTTGAACTCGTAAAAAAATGTGATAAGTGTCAATAGTTCGGAAATGTGTAGCACATTCCTAGAGAACTAATGACGAGCATTTCCTCACCATGGCCATTTTCCAACTGGGGGATTGACATTGTTGGTCCAATCCCTTGAGGAAAGAAACAGGTTAAGTTCTTGCTTATTGCTTATTGCTATTGATTACTTCACCAAATGGGTTGAAGTAGAGCCATTGGTAGTGATTACTAAAGGCAAACTACAAAGTTTCGTCTAGAAGAACATCGTTTGCAGGTTTGGAATCCCAAAAACGATCATCTCTAACAATGGTCAACAGTTTGATAGCTAAAGATTTAGGGAATTTTGTGTAGAGCTGGGAATAAAAAACCACTATTCATCACCTGGGCACCCAAAGGCAAATGGGCAGACAAAGGTAACAATCGCACTTTGCTCAAACTCATCAAAGCACGACTTGAGGGGGTAAAGGGTGCATGGCCAGTGGAGTTACCAGGGGTACTATGGGCTTATCAAACAACTACAAGAACACCAACAAGAGAAACGCCATTCAAGTTGGCTTTTGGTACGGAAGCAGTTATTCCTGTCGAAGTGGGGTTGTCTAGCTTAGGCGAGCCCATTATGACAAAGGTTCAAACAATGACAAGCTGAGACTCAACTTGGATTGTTTACCTAAAGTTAGAGATGAGACAGCCCTAAGATGGCTCGGTATCAATAGAAGATGGCAAAGTACTACAATTAGAGGGTAAAGCTCAGAAGGATCAACCCCGATGATATCAACTGCGAAAAGTCTCGCAAGCCACTAAGGACCCAGCCCAGGGAAAGTTAGGCCCTACTTGGGAAGGTTCATATAAGGTCGTCTATTACTCAAGAAGAGAAAGCTACTACCTAAAGGACCTCAACGGCAATTCACTGCCATGTCCCTGGAATGTGGAACATCTCAAGAAGTACTATCAGTAAAAAATACTTGGATCAATAAGCTCCATTCATAGGAGTACCTCGCCTGAAAATGCATCAGATAAGCGAGATTTCATTGTTTTTACCTTTAAGAATTTTTTTGCCTTTCAAGTATTTTGGTCAAGTTATTTTCAGTAATTTCCCTTGTAATCCCCTTATAAATAAGGGTGCATGAAATAATAAGACTCCATAAGCCATCTCTTTTTCAATAAGTTTGACAAAGTCTCAAGGTTAAATTTACAGAAAAGATCGAGCTATGAAAAGGAGATACCCATGTCCAAATGGTAAAAACTCAAGTGACAAGTTTAAATCATAAACATAGTAAAAACTCAAATGAAGAGTTTAAATCATAAACTTGGTAAAAACTCAAATGACGAGTTTAAATCATAAACATGGTAAAAACTCTAACAATGAGTTTAAATCATAAACATGGTAAAAACTCAAATGACGAGTTTATATAATAAACTTGTTAAAAACTCCAATGACGAGTTCAAATCATAAACATGGTAAAAACTCAAATGACGAGTTTATATAATAAACTTGTTAAAAACTCAAATGACGAGTTTAAATCATAAACATGGTAAAAACTCTAACAACGAGTTCAAATCATAAACACAGTAAAAACTCAAAAAATGAGTTTGAATCATCAATGGTAAGAACCTCAAAAGTATGAAAAGTTCAGATCATGTATTCCCAAGGGAATATCGTGTATGGTTAAAAGAACCCCAAACAACGAAGTCTGATGTTATAACGAGAACTTTGAGGTTTAGGCCATAGCAAAACTTCTTGAGCAAAAGCTGAAGGAGTGAATAAAGCTTAAACAAAGGCATTGCTTATAAAAACAAAAACCTCAAAACATGAGGCATCCAAAATATTCATTGTTTCTAAGTTAAAGCCTCAAAATAGAAGGCATCCATTGTCTTTGAGTTAAAGCCTCAAAACACAAGGCAACTAGAGTCTTCAAAAAAAATTATTGAAAATCTTCTTTCAAGGAGCAGTGACGACCTCCTCAACATGGCCTTCGTCCATGCAAGCCTCGTCCATAACTCCACCAATGGCAGTACCATCTCCTTCAGCAGCATCAACAGCTTTGGCTTCCTTCTCTTTAGTCTCGTCGACAAGGATCTCAGTGTCAATGGCCTCAAAATCAAGGTTTGTGAAGTCCGCTACCTAACTATGATGCTTCATCATCCACCTACGTAGAAGCTCAAAGCCCTTGAAGTACTAGACGAATTGAAGATTAGAAAACCAATTAGACTCAAGAAATTTGGTGATCACCTTCTCACGTTCTTCGTCTATCTTCAGAATGGCAACCTGAACTTCCTCGTCCTTTTGAATGATGAGCTTCTTCTCCACCTTCAGTGCATCCTTTTGAATGATGAGCTCCTTCACCTTCTCCTTAGCCTTCATCACTTGGTCCATTGCCTCGATCAGATCCTTCCTTAACCTTGAGCTCTTAACCTCAACTGAGTCAACCTTGGAATTGGCCACCACCACCTTCTCTTCACTGCTAAGATAATCTGTCGTCAAGCACAGGGATTCTCTGAGAACCTGAAGATGAAAGAAGAGTCAGAACTTTTAAGAAGTGTAAAAACTCAATAAGCAACAACAGTAGCTAAGGAAAATACCTGCACCAGCATGTGAATGTGAAAACTGACCAATTTGTGAGAAGAGATGAACGAGAGACCTCTGAGCTCGTCATCGGTAATAACGTTGTGAGCTCGTCCAAGAGCCGTGGCAGTATCTTCCCAGACGCTCTTGCCAACCTTACCCTTCCCTTTGGAACGAGTGGTTGGAGGTGTGAAGGTCATCATCTCGAGAGAATGTGTGGGAGAAGATGGGGTACCAAAAAGAGACAAGGGGGTAGGAGTTTCATTCTTTTCCTTCGTCTAGCTTGCGTTTCTTCAATTTTGGGGTAAGTTGGGACAAAGGCTCATTTTTCAAGCTCTTAACATGAGCATATTTTCTTTGTTGTACCTGGTAGCCATTTTTACAAACAAAAATTCAAGAGGATGAGTTGCTTGCTCACTCCCAAGTGCAGGAGATCGTAGCAATAGTACAGAGGTCGAACCACAAGGAGCAAGATAAATTCAAAGTCAATATAATTAAACAACAATTTGGGTGAAGAACAAAAGTACTTTTTTTTGGTGATTGTTAACAAGAGTAATAATAAAAACTTATTTAAATCAATAATATAAATACTAGGGCATCGGGGTGTTTCCCTATATCGATATGAAATTCTTTGTGATCAAAGAAAATATATATTTCATAATCGATTGTTCTTATACAATTAAATACTTATGATTCGGTTGAACTAAGACAATTTAAGAACGCATGATAACCTAGATTAATAATACGGTCAGAAAAGTTTTCTAAAAACCTCATTCACTTTAAAACCTGAATTCTATTTGAAACTATTAGAAATTCATCTAAACAATAAGAAAAACATGATTGAACTTATTGAAAGCATAGAAGAACTAATACATCAAAAGAAATCTAATTGAACAATCAAATATGTCGTTGATAAAATCCTAAAAAGAATCACATTGAATATTCATACCATATTGAAGAAACATAACCCCTAGCCCTAGCAAAGAGTTTAGGTTGCCATTAGAGAAATAAAAATACATTAGAGAAAGAAAAATACAAAGTTTCCTCTGCCAAAATTCGTTCTACACAGCCTGCCTTCAAAACCCTAACGTCCAAGTGTCCAAAAAAAATAAAACTTTTACAATTTTTATTTTCGTCCAGATTTACAGCATTAACTTGTAAGTTAATTTCGGCCTTCAAAAATTGTGAATTTCATAAAACTCAAAACTATAAAGTTGTACATATTTAAGTCAAAATTCCAATCCATCTAGCCTTGTGTCAATTGGATTTTTGAGAAGAGAGATACACTCAAAATACTAATCAGTACTCAAATCTGATTTTTCCTTTTCAGATTTTGCCTCTTTGATTTCTTTCCATATTTGAAGCTTCCAAACATGGTAGATGACCCAAGCACTCCAGCTGCACCTCCTTAGACATTTAAGCTGGTCCTTTAGCTCCACTTTAATTATAGTTTGGCCTCCATTCTCTCACAAACTTTTGTAAACTCATCTTTTTCACATGATTTCTTGAAAGTAGAAAATTATACGCAAAAAATGACATCTTATTCAAGAAATTATATAAAAATAAATAATAGAGACTAATGCGAATCATGGCTTGATTATAAAAATTAAGCATAGTAATTAATAGATAGCACCCACATAAATATAAAACAAGTATACATTTTAAGGCGTTATCACACTCCACAACTTAAATCTTGCTAGTCCCTAGCAATCCACAGAGCACCCATGTCTACTAAAAGTGAAAACTAAAATACAAGCCACTTTCGTAGGCTACATGATTGCACTACCAATGTGCAGCAAGTCATTAAACCCCTAGGTCACCCCTAGTGGACGAGTTTACTCTTGTGAGAGTTTGCAATGACTCTACCCCCAAAAAGTCAAAGGTGTCTTGAAAATTCCTGCAGCAAATGTTAATCTGCTTTATCATTATATCATACAAATGAACTTTCAATTTTGAATTGAGATACTATTCATCATATTAAAGAGTTTTCACTAACTTCACTTTTGGAGTGAGTGTGTGTGTGTGTGTGTGTGTGTGTGTGTGCATAGCCCATCCAATCAAATCAGCTTTTTTAAACATGCATAGACCAAAAATAATCTAAATCAGAGCCTCTACTCCAAAACCTTTCTTAAGTCACCAACACTCTGAAAGAACACATAGAAGTAATGGCTTTTTTTTCTCTCTCTTCAAATCACATGTGAACAAAAAGGAAAGAAGAAGTTTTAAGAATATCACATGTGCATACAAAAACAGCCGCTAAAACAACGAAAAAAGATTTCTTGGAATGGATGTTGAATTCCTGAAAACTTGAAGTTAATACCATTCTCATCCCTAATTTTTATCACAAACACATACTAGCCATGCACCTTTAGGATCAAGTAGAACTTTAAGCTCAGTGGTAGTATAATCTTATGGCTAGGTAAAGGCAAAACTGCTCTCTTTGAAATATGAGATATATGAATCTAATGCAAAAAACTCAAGCCTAACCCAACTAATAGCAATAACAACCAACTTGAATCAAAAAATAACATTTACTCAGCCATATAACCCTTCTGAAATACATGAAAGATGTGTAAGACACCAATGATTTATTAATTGATTATGTATGTCTCCTCTTTCTTTTTCTTTTTCTCTTTTTTTTTTTTTTCTTTCTTCTTCTTTTTGATTTTTTTTTTTTTTTTTTTGGAAGAAAAGAAAGACAATGGTGGTATCTAAACACATCAATTGCTCAAAACTTGAACCCCCAAGAGAATACCCATAAATAAAAATGTTTTGTAGTATTGTAGAAGTATTTCTCAAGGCTCAAATGATGGTGACAATGGTTAATGTAAAGGTAGGTTGAATATTTGTTTAGCTAGTGACAAACAATTGGTGGTCTTAAGCTCACATCTCCTAAAATTCCACATAAATCAGCATGCCTAAGGACAAAAATAAGTAGGATCATAGTATATCTCCCCATAATGTTTTCAGTAGTCGACCAAAAAATATAGAGATCTTTTACAAAAATTGAAGCATATGAGAGAAATTTAAGAATTCAAACAAAGATGTACTCTCACAAAGAAAAGTAAAGCTCAAGAACTCTCCATATGGGTTGAGTTTCAGCTTATATCTAGCTTGTTCATGATCCATGCATATCCAACATCCTACCGTCCGCTAACCTGACTATTGTGCTCAAAAGTTTCCAATTGTGCTCTTCATGAAAAAGTCTTATTATAGCAAATAGTATAATCAACTCAGCATTATTCATTACATCACATGATATGAAAATAAAGCTTATAACTCTTTTGCATTCAAGTTTAAGTTTTTTTTTTTTTTTATTGAAAAGAAAGAAGGAAAAATCATGCAACGTGCAGCAAAAAGTTTAAACCTCTCCCCCCAACTAAAATATTGCATTGTACTCAATGTATCAAAGCCAAAATAAATTCAAGTATAAAGGGAAGAAGTTACCTTAAACATTTAAATTGTTTTTTTTTTTAATTTCTTTCACACCTGTAAATGTTAGCACATAAACAAAAAAAAATAACAAAACAAAAAACAAAAACAAAAAAAGAACAAGAACAAAAGGCAAAAACAAAAAGAAAACAAAGAAAAAATATTAAAACAAATATGGTACAATTTCATAAGACTCTTTCAGAGTTCACTTAGCATCCCAATAGGTAGGGATCTCCAATGACATAGTCTCCTCCTCTGGTATAACCCTCCCTAAATATGGTTTTAACCCTTTGTCCATTTACTTTCAAAATCCTACCATCCCTAGGGTCCTCAACTACTACAGCTCCATGGTTAAACACTTCTCTTACAATAAAAGGGCCATCCCACCTAGTCTTTAGTTTACTTGGAAATTTATGAAGCCTTGAATTATAGAGAAGGACTTGCTAATTTTTCTCAAAAATTTTCCTCACAATGCTTTTATCATGAAATAATTTCATCATTTCTTTATAATTGCGAGTGCACACATAAGCCTCATTCCTAAGCTTTTCTAACTCATTCAATTAGAATTTCCTCAAATTTTCAGCCCTTGTAGATCAAAGTTAAAGGCTTTAATAACCCAATAAGCTTTATGTTCCATCTCTACGGGCAAATGACAAGGTTTCCCATAAACAAGACGATAGGGAGACATTCTTAAGGGTCCTTTATAGGTTGTTCGGTAAGCCAATAGTGCATCAACTAGCCTTAACGACCAATCTTTACGGTTTGGACTGACCGTTTTCTCTAAAATTTGTTTAATCTCCCTATTGGCAAGCTCAACTTGCCCACAAGTTTGAGGGTGGTACGAGGTAAACAACCGGTGCACCACTTCATACTTTTTCAACAATGCTTGAAAATAACAGTTACAAAAATGGCTACCCTTATCACTAATTATAGCCTTTAGCATTCCAAATCATGAGAGAATATGTTCTCTCAAAAATTTCAAAATCATTTTATGGTCATTAACCTTGCATGCTATGGCCTCAATCCATCTAGATACATAATCTACTACCAAGAGAATATATAGATTACCAAAAGATTGGGGAAAAGGTCTCATGAAGTCGATTCCCCAACAATCAAAAACTTCTATCTCAAGGATAAGGGACATCGGCATCATGTTCCTAGGTGTGAAACGCCCTAACTTTTGGCACTCGATACACCTCTTACAGAAGTTGTAAGTGTACTTAAACATAGTAGGCCAATAAAATCCACACTGCAAGATTTTTGCAATGGCTTTTCTCACAGAAAAGTGGCCACCACAAGCTTCTAAATGGAAAAATTTTATAACATTATGGGTCTCATTATTAGGAATGCATCTTTTCAAGATTTGATCAAGGAAATATTTAAACAAATAAGGATCATCCCAATAAAAGTTTCTTACCTCAACAAAGAATTTTCGCCTATCTTGCGCAGTCCAGTACTCAGGAATGGCACTCATGACTAGGTAATTTACTATATGTGCATACCATGGCAGCTCAATAACAGCATCTAGTTTCTCACCTGGGAATGAGTCCCGAATAGGCATTTCTTTTAGACCCTCGTCAAAAGTAAGTCAGGATAAATGATCTGCCACTACATTTTCCACTCCTTTCTTATCTTTAATCTCAATGTTGAATTCTTGCAAGAGTAAAATCCAATGTATTAATCGCACCTCAGCATCTTTATTAGAAAGAAGGTATTTAAGGGCGGCATGATCTATAAAAACAACAATGGTAGCACCAATCAAATATTAGCGAAATTTATCTAAAGCAAAGACTACAGCTAATAACTCTTTTTCTGTGGTGGTGTGCACTATTTAGAGTTCGACTAGCATAGTATATCACATAAGGCATTTTATCTTTCCTCTGTCCAAGGACTGCCCCTATTGCATAATCACTAGCATCACACATGATTTTAAATGGTAGAGACCAATCTGGGGCTTGCATTATAGGGACAGACGTAAGCATGTGGACTAGCTTTTTGAAGGCTACTTCACACTCTTCTGTCCACTCAAAATTGAATTCCTTAGGTAGGAGATTACAAAGAGGTCTAGATATAGAACTCATATTCTTTATAAATCTCTTATAGAAGCCAGCATACCCTAAAAGGGATCTAACATCTTTTACTGTCTTAGGGGTTGGTAGATTAAGAATTAAGTCTATTTTAGCTTTGTCCACCTCTATACCTCTAGAAGACACTACATGTCCAAGAACAATTCCTGAAGTGACCATAAAATGACACTTTTCCCAATTAAGAACTAAGCATTTTTCTTCACAACGGGCTAAAACCAATTTTAAGTTATTAAGACAGTCATCAAAAGAATCACCAAAGACAAACAAGTCATCCATAAACACTTCCAAAAATTTCTCAACCATGTCACTAAAAATTCTAACCATGCATCTTTGAAAAGTGGTTGGTGCATTACATAGCCCAAATGGCATTCTTCGAAAGGCGAAGGTACCAAAAGGCAATCTCTATCTGGTAACAGCCTAAATAGCCATCTAGGAAGCAATAGAACATATGGCCAGCTACCCTTTCTAATATTTGGTCAATGAAAGGTAAGGGGAAGTGGTCTTTCCTAGTTACAGCATTAAGCTTCCTATAGTCTACACACATTCTCCAACATGTAACTAATCGGGTTGGGATCATCTCATTGTTTTCATTCTTGACCACAGTCATTCCAGACTTCTTAGGAACCACCTGCGTCGGCCTTACCCACTTACTATTAGAAATAGGGTATATGATACCTGCATCCAACAATTTAATTTACCTCATTTTTAACATCTTTCATTATTGGGTTAAGCCAACGTTGGGGTTCTCTAGAAGTCTTACAATCATCCTCTAGGTAAATTTTATGTGTGCAAATCAATGGGCTAATGCCCTTGATATCAGCTATGGTCCATCCTAGGGCTGATTTGTGGTCTCTTAAAACATTCAACAACTTACCCTCCTGTTCCTCATTTAATGCAGAGAAATAACTATAGGAAAAGTTTCACCTAGACCCAAATATGCATACTTAAGACCACTGGGTAGCAGCTTAAGTTCTAGCTGTGGTGCCTCTTCACTTGAAGGCACAAGCTTTTTGTCACTCTTTTGTAGCTCCTTAAAGCAAGGTCTCCATCCTTCATTAATTGCCATCACCTGTTGTTCTTCCAAAACCTGTGAGGAATCCAACAAAGAACAAATTTCAGATAAATGAATATCACTTTTTAAATCATAAGAATCAACAGAATTATTAAGAAGAGCTTCAAGAGGATCAGAAAAACAATTCTTATTAAACTCTTCTTGAACTACCTCCTCAATGAGGTTCACATAAGCACAGTCATCATCCTCATGCGGTTGTTTAGCCACATGAAATATGTTTAGCTCCAAAGTCATGGAACCAAAAGTGAGTTGCATCCTTCCAATCCTACATTTAATTAAAGCATTAGCTGTGGCAAGGAAAGGTCTACCCAAAATAATAGGGGTATGAGCACTAGAATATAAAACAGGTTGGTAATCTAGAACAATAAAATCAACTGGATAATGAAAGTGTTCAATTTTTATCAATACATCCTCAACCATCCCCCTCGGCTCCCTTACAGAGCGATCAGCCATCTATAAAGTTACTGAAGTAGGTTTTAACTCACCATGTCCAAGTTTTTGACAAACACTGAAAGGGATCAAATTAACACTTGCCCCAAGATCTAGTAATACATGCTCCATGATGTAATCTCCAATAGTACAAGAGATTGTAGGACAACCTGGATCCTTATACTTTGGTGGGGTCTTATGTTGGATAACTACACTTACCTGTTTAGTTAGGAATGTGGTCTTCTTCACATGATACTTTCTCTTAATGGCGCATAGGTCCTTAATTACCTTGACATATACGAGCACTTGCTTGATAACATGCAATAATGGAAAATTTATCTTGACTTGATGCAAATGCTCTAATATCTCAGATTTAGTGTCCAATTTCCTAGGTAATTTTAAGGATTGTGGAAATGGTGGAGGGATTGGGCATTGTTCAATTTCACCAAATCCAAATGACTCAGTTTCACTCTTTCTCAACTGGGGTCTCCTTAGATTTCTTAGTTACTAAAGGAGAACTTTAATTAATCTCTTTATCACTCCTCAAAATGGTCACAGCTTTTACTTCCTCATGTTTATCCTTAGAGCAAATTTTTAGATTTTGATTGATGGGATTGAGTTGAGTTTAGGAAGGAAGCTTCCCTCTCTCTATCCCACTCAATGAATTTGTAAGCCTAGTTATATGACTCTTAGTCTTTCTTACCTCTTCATCTAGCCTAGTGAGCATGGATTCAAACTTTTGATTTTGCTCACTTTGCCTTTGAATGAAAGTACTAAGTGCATCCTCCAAGGAAGGTCTAGATGATGATGATGCATGTGGTGAATTAAAATTCCTTGGAGCCGGAGGATTCAACACATTGTCACTCTTATAACTCAGATACGGATGGTTTCGCATATTTAGGTTATAATTGTTAGAATATGAAGAATTATTTGGTCAATATGAATTAAATGCATGTACTTGTTCTTCTGGCACATTTAAGAATGATGAAAGTGATGCACATTCATTTGTAGCATGGTTTATCTCATGACAGATTTTACACACCTCCATTGAGTCCTCTCTAAAGGTAGCACTAACACCCTTACTTCCTTTCATTTTGAGTGCCTCTATTTCTTTAGTTAATATGCTGATTTTCACACTCATGTTATCATATTCCCTAAACTTGAAAACACTTCCACTAGAAGTGGTAGTGTTAGTTCTAGTCCTATCAGTGGAGTCCATAGGGCTAGGTCCAATCCATGTGTTAGAGTTTTCAGCTATCTCATCAAGATAATCCATTGCATCTTCGGGTTCTTTTTGTAAAAAGAACCCTCCGCATGAGAGTTGAACAAACTGTCGGTTCCTAGGTGTAAGTCCTTCATAAATATAGCTAACCAACCTCCAATCTTCATACCCATGAGTTGGGCAGAAATTCAAAAGATCTTTGTACCTTTCCCAAGCTTGGTATAAGGTCTCATTCTCTTCTTGGACAAAATTAGCTATCCTTCTTTTTACTTGCTGGACTTTGTGGGGAGAAAAATGTTTCTTAAAAAACTCTTGGGCCATCTCTCCCTAATTACCTATAGATTTCAAGGTGTAAAGCCAACTTATTGCCTTCTCCTTAAGTGAAAAATGAATGAAACGTAACTTAGCAGTCTCAATAACGTTTTGTGCATAGAAACTACTAATTACCTTTTCAAAAGTTCTAACATGAACATATGGATTTTCATTTTCTTGTGCCCTAAAGTCAGGAAGTATTGCTAATAAACCTTGTTTCAGTTCTACATATGATGCATTAGGTGGAAACATGATGCATGAAGGAACATAATTTTGTGTAGGATGCAATAATTCATACATAGTTCTTCTATTCTCCTCATGATTATTACGTGTTTCATCACCCATGATTGATGAAGAAGGTGAAGGTGAAGGTGAAGGTGTGTCAAAAAGATTACAAAGTAAGTTTCAAAAATGTCTTTTCTGCCTTTCTCATTTCTAACCCAAATGCTCATGCAACAAGGAATCCACAATCAAATAAAATAAAATGAAAACAAAATAAGGGAAAAAATGGAACGAAGTTACCAATAGAAGAATTTCCACCAGCTATGCTTTGCTCCAAAAAAAATTACCTCTTAGCACGTAGCAGCTCCCCAGTAACGGCGCCAAAATTGCTTGCTCACTCCCAAGTGCAAGAGATCGTAGCAATATAATTCTCGGAGTACTGAGGTCAAACCATAAGGAGCAGGATAAATTCAAAGACAATATAATTAACAACATTTGGGTGAAGAAGTAAAATACTTTTTCTTGGTGATTGTTAACAAGAATAATAATAAAAACTTATTTAAATCAATAATGTAAATACTAGGGCATTGGGGTGTTTCCCTATATCGATATGAAATTCTTTGTGATCTAAGAAAATATATATTTCATAATTGATTGTTCTTATATAATTAAAAACTTATGATTCGATTGAATTGAGACAATTTAAGATCACATGATAACCTAGATTGATAATGCGGTCACAAAAGTTTTCAAAAAACCCCATTCACTTTAAAACCTGGTTTCTATTTGAAACTATTAGAAATTGTTGACACCTCATTTTGCAACTCGTATTTAACCTCACTTGGAGAGTAAAAGGATAATCTTGCCTTGGAAATATGCATCTTGATTCTAGTCATTAGATCCTTAATCTCATTTTACCAAAATGATCTTGATGTTGTAACGATTAAATCGACTAGTCATAAGCTTTAATCAGACCACCAGATTGAAAGTTATCATCAAATCAAGTTTTAATGATTGAGATGCACTGTCACAAATTGAGTCCGACCATATGTGATTATGAACAATTGATTTCAATTGGTTATATGTATAATCAATTTGAGATCAATTATGTGTCATAATTTGATTGGTTAGGACTATATTTTATGGTAAGGTTGCACACACCTAATTAATTAGATAGTTAAACATTAATTATTCAATGAGTAATTTGTGCAATTATCTTTTAATTAGAGTAAATTTGGAATCAATTAAGTCTGAAATGGGAGTGATTGGAGACATTTAATGTTAATTAGGAGTTAATTTGGGACCTATTAAAGTTAATTGTGCTGAAACCATTTTTTAACAAATGACCTCTGTTCACTATTTCGTCGATATCTCTCAGAATATTTTGAATCTATGAATGAGGTTAATTTTCCCAAAAACTCGACATCGGGGGCTTCAATTTTAGCACAAGAACGAAACAATTTCGATCCGAATTGAGTCAGATATGATTTTTCGAAGTTGGCTCTACAGACTATCACAGCAGCTACGGGAAAACTGAATTTTGGCTTGCTCCTCACTCCCACAAATCTCTACATTTAATACTCCAGATTTCCCCCAAGGATAAAATGAGGTCTAGATTCATGATTCTTTGTCAACTCTCATTAATGACCTTCCATTCATATTTCCTCCACCACTACTATATAAACCCCCCTCTCCTTCATTCCAAGACACACAAAACCCCCCTCTCTTCTCCTCTCTTGAGTTCTAGAAAGTTGCGTAGTCTTGTCATATCTTGGTCTTCTTGAGACTCAAGGTATTGAGTGAGACTCACTCTTCCTCTCCTAACTCTTCTTTTCCTCCACCCTTAGGACCTCTCTCAAGAGTCTCCTCATCCACCATATGGATCTTGCATGAAGGTATAATCTTTCCCTAACTTGTTTTTTTGTGTTGTCATGATAAGAATTTAGGATTAAAACATGATAGTAATTATTTAAATTCTCTTGAATATGTTTAAATATTCTTATGTGTTCTTCATATGTTCTTGTTGTTCATCACGTGTTCATGCATAAGCACTAGTTTTGATCTTAAATCTACATCAAAAATATAAAATAAAATAAAAAAAAACATGTTTGTTTCATAATTCTTTCAAAACCTTAAATCTAGGATATCACCATGCACACACATTTACTAGAATTTATTTTTCAATCCAAATGTAATACTTAATAAATTGAATTAGGGTTCATCACATGCACACACATTAAATTCAACATGCAAATTGATTGACATATTGGATGATATGATATGAATGTTGGCCACCATAGTCTAGAATACCGGTTTCATCGGGCAAGGTGGGTGCCTAACACCTTCCCACCTTGTAACATAGCCTCCGAACTTAGATGAAGGGTTAGTAGATCAAATGTTTATCTATGTAATTTTCAATTTTTAGATTGTAACTTGGAAACAAAGCCATGTACTTTATCTTAGATTGTATCTAGGACCAAAGTCATGTAATTTTTCTATGATCAATGTAAATTCAATTGAAAATTAATAAAATGAGGAATTTTTCAATTTTGGTTTTCTTATTTTTTCAATAATTAAATAAGTGGCGACTCCATTGTAAAACCCTTAATCTAAAGGGGAAAATATAACTAGTCGAATCTCCATTTTGAGAGGCAATAACACAACTCCACCCATTCACGTGAGTTTGGCCCGACACTCTATAAAACGGGCCGGGGGCGCGGTCTCTCACAGAAATTCATCTAAACAATAAGAAAAACATGATTGAACTTATTGAAAGTATAGAAGAACTAATACATCAAAAGAAATCTAATTGAACAATCAAATATGTCATTGATAAAATCCTAGAAAAATTCACATTGAATATTTATACCGTATAGAAGAAACATAACCCCTAGCCCTAGCAAAGAGTTTAGGCTGCCATTAGAGAAAGAAAAATGCAAGGTTTTCTTTGCTAAAACTCGTTCTACACAGCCTCCCTTCAAAACCCTAACGTCCAAGTGTCCAAAAAAAATAATACTTTTACTATTTTAATTTTCGTCCAGATTTACAGTAGTAACTTGTGAGTTGATTTCGGCCTTCAAAAATTGTGAATTTTATAAAACTCAAAACTAGAAAGTTGTAGATATTTAAGTCACGGTTCCAACCCATCTAGAATTGTGCCAATTGAATTTTTGAGGAGAGAGATACGCTCAAAATACGAATCAGTGCTCAAATCTGATTTTTCCTTTTCAGATTTAGCCTCTTTGATTTCTTTCCTTATTTGAAGCTTCCAAACATGGTCAACGACCCAAGCACTCTAGCTGCACCTCCTTAGACATTTAAGCATGGTCCTTTAGCTCCACTTTTATTCTAGTTTGGCCTCCATTCTCTTATAAACTCTTGTAAACTCATCTTTTTCACATGATTTCCTAAAAGTAGAAAATTACACGCAATGAATGACATCTTATTTAAGAAATTATGTAAAGATAAATAATAAGGACTAATGCAAATCATGGCTTAATTATAAAAATTAAGCATAGTAATAAAAAGATAGCGCCCACATAAATATATAACAAGTATACATTTTAAGGCGTTATCACGAGCTCTTATAAAGAAAAGGGAAATAAAAGAAGAGAAGGTAAATTAAACATACTCTTTTCTTCTTGAGTGATCTTCTTTAACACAAATGCAAATGGGTTTTGGTCCAAGGCAACAATCGTATAAGTGACGAGGGTCTACCAAGTCGTCAAAGTTGTGGATTGTGATAGCAAACTCAAGAGCAACGAACTCATACTTGATAATGGTCCTCCAATTCGGGACAATCAAAAACTGCAAAACAAATTGAAAAAGAAGAATCAGAAAAAGAGAAGCTAAAACAATTGGTCTAACAGAAAGGTAGAGGAATACACCAAGAGAGGGAATTTCCCATTTCTTTAGCAACCATGACCTCACCCCACAAGTCGTCAGTCATGGTTTCCCATCCAAATCCAGAAACAAAAAAGTATCGTGACTTCCAGTCATGAAAAGAAGTAGGAAAACTACGGACGATCCTAGACTCCCTTTTTCAAGGTAAAAGTTCAAAATACCCGTAGTGGGTAGAAGGCTTCAAGTGATATAAATGGAGGAACTAATTTAGGGTTATCATATCCTCATCATGGATAGACACCCAAATTGACATACAGCCAATAATTGTCCTCCAAGCATTAGGGACAAGCTGTCCTGGTGCAACATTAAGAACAGAGAGGAGTTGCATGATGAAAGGATGAACAGGAAAGCGGAGGCCACACGAAAAAGTAGCCTCATAAAAACTCACCTCACCATGGGCAAAGAAGCAAGCTTTCTTGTTTGGACGAGGTAATCCGAAAACAACCCCTCCAGGGAACTAAAACCTTTTTCTTATGGAATTTAAGTGTCTCTGCTCCAAAGAGCAAGATTCGGAGAGAGCATGGAAAGAAATTGAAGAGGAAGAAAAGGAGGGTTTTGAAGACGACGAGGGTTTCAATACTACAATTTCAAAATCTTTATCCATAGACTCACTACTTGAAGACAGACCAGTTTCAAGTTCGTTGGACCTACCTCGGTGTCCCTATACTCTGTGGCAGTCATCTCTAAGTGATAAGCAATCAAAGAATGACAAATCAGGGAATAAAGGGTGGTCAAAACAAGTCTAAAAGCTCCACAATCTCGAGATAAAAACAAACCTACTTGAGGACGATGCCCACTAGAAAACTCTAGAAACACCCCTAATCTAGCAAAGAAAAATGAAATAGAAGGAGCTTCCTACCTAATGAAAGCAAAATCAACCATTAATGGAGTTTTGAAGAAAAAGAGTCTTACCGTACTGAATGTGCAGGAGCTTTCTTTTTGAAAAAATTCAAACTTCAAATACAGCGTATGATGAAGAAGAAGGAGAATATGAGGAGTTTTTGCTAAAAAAGGGAAGCAAAAACAATGCAAGAGAAACAAGGAAAACTTACACGTGCGATCAATACAAGGGGTAAACGTGGCGATCACCTAACGAGAATATCACCTCACATTAAATGTGATGGGACGAGAATCTCAAGGCACAAATAAATTGACCCGCCAAAAAAGACTTTCCATATTCCTTTACCCATCCAAACGAAGGACGACAAAGGAATAAAGGGGGCAACTGACGAGTAGTGTATAAATGGTCATCCGTACTTGCAAATCGTCTATGTTAAAGACGAGTAAGATTATAGACGAGTGTAAATGCATTAATTCTAGACAGCATTCAATAACTAAATGATAAATGAGCACGGAGCTGTTACGGCCGTCCAATGATGGGCATTTAAATGGCCATTACAAACGTTAAAGGGCTGGGATTAAGTGGTCATTATTGACCATAAATCCTCCAGTTGTGGTATAATGTTAGAGAGGCTAACAGACTGAGCATTTACTCACACAGAGATTATATAAAGCCAGGAGAGACAGGTAAATGAGATATTGAACACACACAGAAATTACTTTACAGATTATTTACCTCAAAAGAGTTTTAGCTAACTCAAGTATCGAAGGGTCTTTGGCAGGCTTAAAACCGGTGTCATTATCTACTTAGTGTTTTCTCTTACACAAGATCTCAGGTCGTCCATCGTACTGATGAGAAACATACTGACAAGGTGAAATTATGCTTCATTAGTCTTACAGTTGCACATTTGTTTGATAGTTCTCTTGTTGTTGTTTGAAATAATTTTTTAGCTTTCAAACAAAATAAATATAGCATACTCTATTGCATCATCAACATTGAGTTGAATTCTATACATGTTGGTTAAATACATGTTTATATCGCATACAAAACATACGCAGCAGAAAATTAACGGATATACTTCATTCGCAATTGTTAACATGTACTATGCAAATTTCAGAATTCAAGAACAAGAAAGTGTACCTTGGTGTGGTGAATTTCAAAAAAAAGATTAGAAGTACTTGGGAACATTTTTAATCTTCACTCCAATTCCACTAACGCCCAAGAAGTGTGGTCTCTCAATCAGTTATATGTGTTTGGTCAAGAGAGAATTAGAGAGTGTCCAACACTCACATACAAACCATTTCATATTCTTATATGATCTTAATGAAAAACCACTTATATGAATTCTTTTATTAAAACCCCTTAATTAAAATTTTGTATGCTTCTCTCCTTATATATATATTTGATTATCTAATTGGGCTAGCCTTTTGGACCATTCCAATTGGGCTCTAGTATGTGGCTTAGAGTGGGACCAAAAAGGAACAAATAAGACTCTAGCTCCAATAGGTCTTGGGCTTTTCTGTCAACTCTTGACAAGTCCAAAGTTACCTTTAATTCTATTCAATATCACTATATGAATACAATTGCACTCTAGACCTTATTAATAAATTATATCTCAAGACTTTATTATACAAGCAACCCTTTTATTAAAATATTCATAGTAATACAAAGTCATAAATATAGACTACCACTTTGAAGATTACTACATCTTAATCCTTGAGTACTCAGTTTAATACTTTATGTATTTATGAAATCCAATTTCATAAATATATACTTTAGTAACTCCTTACTAAAGTGGTCGAGCCCAACACTCTAAATAACCAAACTCGTTAAACTTATCTCAAGGGAATATTTTATATCTCTGTTAAGAGATTATGAATTCCATCTTGAGAATATATGTTCCATCAATACTAAATGCGGCTGCTCAACATACTAAGGTTTTGATCGTGACTTATAGATCTCACACCAGATATATCAAAGCAACCTACATTTCATGATCAGGTCCATTATTCTCTCAGGATTTAGAGATGTAAATAGAAGTCGTGAGATTTATTATTCATTTGACAATCGTTAGGAGAATAATAAATCTCACAGCAGTCCAGTTCAATATGTCTTAACTCTTAAAACATATCAAAATATCGACTAGAAGTCTCCACTTTCATGATCAAGACAAATCATCTTAGTTGATATGTTATAGTCTTCGCAGATGAAATGTCCAATTTTATAACCGACTACGAACTAAAATTCTGAGTTCACAAAGAACTTGTGATTTATATCTTCTGTGACTTTTCACATAAATCACATACTATGCATCTCATGGACTAAGATAATGTCTCATTAGTTCATTTATAGATAGTCTCATATAATTAAACAATTTAATTATTTATGACATGCTAATAAATTGATTTTAGGGCATCAACCCCAACAATACCTACATGTATAAATATCTAATTGGATTAAATTTTTTTATTAAAAAATCTACTTTTATGTTTACATATATTCTATGATTGTAATATTGATAATTTATATTTTACCTTGGAATTGGAAAATCAAAGTTACTTTTGCAATGGTTGCACCAAAAATCATTTTCAAATTTAACTTTTTTGTTGCACTTTGCGCATCTGATATAGTACCATCCAATGTTTGTTTCAATATTTTCAACTGTTGCAAGGCATGTTAATATAGTTTTCAACAATCTAAAAGAAAAAAAAAATACTTTTTTGTTAATTTTATTGAAAACTAAATATATTATTGGTGTAATGTTATTGAAAAAAAAATGTAGAGTACCTGATTATCTTACTCCCATTCCAAGGATATTATTTGCTTGATTTTCCTTCTATTTTTTGTGATCTTTTTTCAAGCGGTATTTCCTCCTTGAATTATTGAGGAATTCCTTCAATTCGAGTATTTTCTACATTTCTTTCATGATAGAAGGTTAAAATTAAAATATAGTTAACAATTATTGAATATGAAGGTTGTTATTGTACTAAATTAACATATTAGGATTATTTAAAAAATAATAATCGATTAGAGTAAATCAACAATCAAAGAGAACAAAAAATTAACATCCTAGAATACAAAATTTAATCGCATCAACCAAAAATAGAGTTCTTAAAAACATAAAAATTTATCAACCTAAAGCAGGAATGCAAAAAAAAAAAAAAAATCAATCAAAAATTTAGAGAGAGAAAAAAAATAACATTTTTGTCAGGGAAAACTATGCAAAGAATGGTAGAAAGAATGACAAATTTATAGTAAAGGTGTGAATAAAAAGATACAAAATAAGAGAAGATGAAGTGTGATATTAAAGTAAAGGGTAGTGGAGAGATGAAAAGATAAGGGAGGGAGAAAAGTTGAAAAAGGTGTAAATATTAAAAAAATGAGTAAATTTTAAAAAAATTATAGAAAAATTGGAAAGAAATTAGATAATGATGTGAACACTAATGTGGCTTAATTGGAGCGTAGTAACAATAAATACTACGTTTCAACTTTTAGATATATATAAATATAGATTGAGTATAATTTATGCAATCCAATCACGTCAAGATGTAACTCATGATGATACCTTTCTAATGACTCCTCATTTGGGTCAATCTGTGGTCTTTTGATTATAATTTAATTGAAAATTTGAGATTAGATTATAATAAAACTTAAAGACTTTTAATTCTTAAATTTTGGGTTAGTGTTTTTGGTGGGGGGGGGGGGTAAGATTTATAAAATAAATAAATGGGTCGTGGGCCTGATCGATTGGTGCTAGTTTGTTTTTGTCATTGGGCTCCTAAGCCCATGGGTCAGCCTACACTATAGGCATCCGAGGAACCGTCCGAGGATGAATGTCTCCTCAGATGGGCCCAGCGAACGCCCTGGGGTTTGCCAAGAAGATTAAAGGCAGAGTTCTAAAAGAACTATTGGGTAAGAGGGGGATCCAAGTACCCTCTAGAGGCAATGGCGTGATAAAAATATCTGGGAAAAAAGCTGCTACCTCCACATTAAAAACCATGCACCTACTTCCCTGGCCGCATTAATAGGGAAATGATCCCTGAATAGTAGAATTTGAACTTTCCTGCTACTATTCAAAGACTGGAAGAAGGTGGTGGAAGAGAGAGGCACCTAAGGATAAGATTTGTGTGACACGTGGATGTAAGAGGGAAGAAGAAGAATATTTAAGAAGAGGAGGGAGAAAAGAAAAGGGGGGCTATCAGTGAGAGAAAAGAAAAAAAGAACTAAGAACTATAGTTTTTTGCATAAAAGAAAAGCAATATACAAATCGTCCTCAGCTTACGTCCGAGGAGGTTTCCTTGTCATATTTGTTTATCATTTGCAAAGATTGTGGCATTCTAGCCTGTTTATCAAGCTTCCAATACCCTTAAACTAGATTTCAAATCCATAATCTACAAATCTTATTGTTTAAGGCTCATTGAGCTTGAGTCTACGTCTATCTTTGGGTCCAGGTGCAATTGTGCACTTACAAGTGTTTTTGGCACTTTTTTCAATGTTTATATGATCATTTGCTCATTTTAGATCCAATCAAGGCCCGTGAATAGTAATTTTGAAGGGAATTTGATGACTCATAAAATAATCTCAATTTTATCTCAATCAAAATGTTGAATATTGCTAATTTTGAACTGACTTAGGTCGACCAAAGTTAAACTTGAGAAAAACTTTCCAAATTATGGATATTGATGAAAATTAAGGAGGTTTGACAAAAATTTAGATGTTGTTTGACTGTTGGTTAACTCAGACTAATTTTGGCTCAAAAATGTATTTTGGTTGGTTCACACTGGAGCAACCATAATGTGAAATATGTGGATTTTGACATTTGGGGTAAAATTAACATTTTTGCATACAAATTAAGGGTGGGCATATCAATAAGTAGCTTATTTGTATACTGTTTATTAGAACATACAATTTTTGGTAGCTTTTACGCTAAATGTGTAACAAAAAGATAAAAGCTAACTTATTTTCAAAAAATTTAGTTTTGTTAAAATGATAAAAATAATAATAATAAATTTTAAAATTTTAAAATTAAAAAAAAAAACCTAAAAGTTTTTGTCAACCGGATAATACATATAAAAGAAATTGTATAGGTCCATGAGATTCACCTTTACGTGGAGCAGGACATAATATTGTGAACTCAATAATTTCACTTATAAGAGTGGATTGGTACTTAAAAATTTAAAAACTTTAATTTTGAAAAGAAAGTTAACCCACCCATAGGTCCGAACTGTTACAAATTTTTGTGGATTCAAAGCAAATCGTACCTCAAAAGTCAAAACTGAAGTTGCCACTATATTTGGGCCCTATCTCAACCTCCGTGCAGCCCAACATTTATAGGAAATCTTTTGGGAGAAAAAAGTACGTAAAAGTGTACCCTTTTTTAGAGAGTAAAACGTATTCCCAAAAAGCCCACAAGAAAATAATAGGAAACGTCTCAATCTTTTTCCCATTTTGGTAGACTTGGGTCTCTTTTTCTTTTTTTTGATAGGAGACTTGGCTCTTAGTGAACTTTCAAAAGCAGTGATAGCAACATTTTCTAGCCCAACCCACAGCGTGTAGTTTTGGATATAACTCGAAATTAATGGGCAACATTTTCTAGCCCAACTCATCTATGTTTCTTTTTCTGAGGTAAAGGTAAAGGTGTTGAATGGGAAATTTATCCAATAAATAAAGCAATGAGAAACACCAAAATTGACAATTTCTCGAGGTGTCCCATGAATTTCACATGGGCTTTATCATCTGACTTGGTTCCCATTGGGGTTTTCAACCAGTGCTTTGTCCCATGCTTCCACAATTGGGTTACGATCAACCGCTTCTACACACATTGATTTTTTTAACTTTTTTCAATGGCCTCTCTTTTTTATATATATAAAGGGTCATGTTAGTAAATGCTCTTAGAGCAATAGTAAACAATCTATTCTATGAAAGTTTTGACACAATTTTTATGAAAAATAGAAAAGTTATCAAAATATTGCTAACGAAAATGATGATGTGTCACTTAATAGCAGAAATTAACAGTGGGAGATAAATTGCTAACGAAACCAAATTTCGGGGTGTAAAATTAAGTTTTCGAAATATGCAAAACTCAGAGAAAATTCAATTAGAATTTGAAATTAAAATCTAATTTTGCACCATGTATCTAAATTTATGTGGGGACCACACCATAATTATTCGCTTAAGTTAGTTAACAAGTACAAAATACTAAGAATCTAATATTAATGAACTATAAAAAAAAAACCAATCACTTATACTCAATAAAAATTACCATGCATTCTATCTTATTAAAAATTATAAGAAAAAAATGATCATAAGTAGCATTAAATTTTGGTAAGAATTTTAATATGTGATTAATTACATTTACCTTTTTAAAAAAATAATTTGACTAATTATTTATATTTTGTATGTATTTGGATACCGCTTATTTTGCTGAAAACTAAAAACTTATTGCTGAAAACACTATAGCAATATATTTTTTATTACTGCAAATTACTATTCATGTCTTTTTCTCAATTGACTAGTCCATGAATAGTGCCATGGACCAGCCACAATAAAATGTAACCTCTGTAAACGCAAATGTAGTCACTGTCCCAAACGCACCTTTTATGTGGAGACTACACCATAATTATCTACTTAAGTTTTTTAATCTTTGTACTAAGTGAGTTAACAAGTACAAAATACTAAGAATATAATATTAAGGAACTATAAAATTATAAATAATAATAAATAAATAAAAACTAATCACATATACTCAATAAAAATCACCACACAACAAAGATCACTACACGTTCTATCTTATTAAAAATTAGAAAAAAAATTATCATAAGTAGCATTAAATTTGGGTAAGAATTTTAATATGTGAACAATTACGTTTACTTTTTTAAAAAAAAATTGACTAATTATTTATATTTCTATGATAAAAATTATGTTTAATTTTAAATATATCCATACGTATGCATATGTTACATGCTTTTTTCTATTATATAATATGAATAATTATTTATATTTTTATAATAAAAATTATGTTTAATTTTAAATGCATCATTGCGTTTGCATGAGTTACATGCTAGTATGTATAAAAGTAAATGAGAATATACAAACTAAATATCTCCAACTAAAAATTTAGCTAACACTATTTTAGAGAATTAAAATAATTAAGTACAAAATATGTACTAAAGTTCTCAACAATTTATTTTTGAAATCAACCAAAATATCTATAAAAAAATAAAAAGCTGAAACTTAGAGATTCTTAAGAGATTCATTGGGAATTGAAGTTTCCACAATACAATCTAAAGGTTTTTTCACTTTCAAAATTATCAAAACCATTGTTTTTTAAAGAATGTATTATTAGTTCTTAATTTGGACATACTTAAATTATATTAAGGATTAATTGTAAATAATCTTAAGTCTTGACAATATTGGCTATATCTAATGAGATTGGATTTTAAAAAATCACGAATTTAGCTTAATATATTTTAATAGTAACATAATTTTGAATGAACTCAATTATGAACGAAGATTAAGAACTTTTTTACCTAATACAACAGGAAATTAATTTAAAAAGATATAGTGATAAGGAGATAAACAATTTTTGTGAAAAGAAATAGAAAAACTATAGAAGAAACTTAAATATTCTTATTGTAGTTTGATGTGGAAGAATAGCATCAAGCTGTGAACAGTATGTGACAGGGCTTGGTCATTGGTCACAACTTGCAAAAAAGAGGTTAAAAAAAATAAAAAAATAAAAAAAAGAACTATTTCATCGTAGTCTCCTAAATGTAGTGTAAAAGAAAGAAAGAAAAAAAAAAGGATTTCTTTGAATTTTTGGGTGAGTCAAGTTAGAATCAAGTCACTTTAATAAGATTTTATTGGCAATAAAGTTAGGCGTTGGAATAAGATTTTGTGGAACATTATGAAAGAAAAAAAAAAAAAAAAAAAGAATGCCCGAATAATAATTTGGGGGAAAATTTGTCAAAATACTTAAACAAATTATAAACATATATAATAAGTACATTTAAAAAATAAAATAAATTATAAATTATAAATTAAATAAATAAATAAAAAAACACACACACACAAACAAACAACCCAAATAGGTGGCCATGGTCCCTTTGCCCCCAATATTACTCTCACATAAAGATGAATCCTGTTAATAATTTATGTGCACAAAACCTATCTTCATGTGAAAAAGAGGTGAATATGTGGAATAATTTCTCCATCACATGCATCTATTTCTTGCATTGTTGCCATAGGCACAATTGGATTTTCTAGAAATTTTGGTGTTTATGCCTCAGAATATTTAAACCAAAATTCACCCATTACCCAAGTATGTATTGTAAAAAAATCTAGCAACTGTGAACAATGAATGCTTAGAGCATCCACATCAGTAAATGGATAAATGTGTATAAATGTGCAAAAAAAAAAAAAAGTCACTAATTTTACACATTTTGAGCAAAAAAGTCCCCACATCAGTGGGTGTAAACTCATCTATAAAATACACTTTGCTACAGTACCGTGTAAATTTACACGGGTACTGTAGCAGGTGTATTTAATATCTTAATAATTTTTTCTCTCTCCTCTCTATTGACTCTCACCTCCCTCTCTCTCAGACACACAGCACAGCTCTCTCTTTCTCTCATTTCATCAATTTTTCTTCCTCTAGCTTCCGCCGATCGCCATCGCTGCCGATGAGAACAAGGTCGAGCAAGCCGAGTCGCCGAACGAGTCCATCGCCTACAACACGAACGGAGTTCTTTGATAGGTCCGTCACCTAGAATCTCGTGGGTTTTGATCCATTTTTGGTTGAGCTTGAGGCCGGCAGCCATCGCGAGGAGGTCGCGGTGCTATGAGGTGTCAATCTTACTCAGGCCGGAGGCCTTGATCTCGCTCCAATTCGTTGGTTGTTGGTTTTTTTTCTGGTTTTTTGTTGATTGTGGGTGTGGATCGGTGGGTTTTGATTATCTTGCCGCCGATTGGGTGGACGATGAATGGGTTTGGGTGTGGGTGTGGCTCGACGGATCGGTGGGTGTGGTTTGTTGAAGGATGGGTGTGGGTGTGGCTCAGTGGGTGTGGTTTGTTGAAGGATTTGTTGAAGGGTGGCTAGGTGGGTGTGGGTGTGGCTCGATGGAGAAGACGCAGTGAGGGAGGGAAGGAAATAATAAAAAATGTAAAAAGAATGAATATTTTTATTGAATAAATGTGTAGAATAGATAAACTAATGTGGGTGTTTTGTAAAAGTAGAGATGTAAAATAGAAAAAGTAGGTTTTTTCGTGTAAAATAGACAAAATATTTGAACGAATTGATGTGGTTGCTCTTTTATATACAACTTACTGTAGTAGGTGAATATTTTTTTAATAATATTTTATTCTCTCTCTCTCTCTCTCTCTCTCTCTCTCTCTCTCTCTCTCTCTCTCTCTCTCTCTCTTTATTTCTTTGACCTTCCTTCTCTCTATCGGTCCATCACCACCACCACCACGACTCACAGCGATGGCTTGCTTGTTTTCTTACTCCCTTCTCTCACTTTATCTCTCTAGATCAAGCCCATAAACCTCTGCCTCTGTCTTAGATCCTTTGGAACCTAAAGTTGATGGGTATTTGCACGAAATAGGTTATGGGTTTTGTAAAGTTGTGGATGGGTTGTGGGTTTTGTAAATTGTAGGTGATGGGTATTTGAGATTGATTGTGGGTTTTAGGGGTAGCGGTGGTCGTTTTTCCAGGTGGTGATTGTGGCTGGTAGTGATGGTGGTTGTTACTGTTGTTGCTTGTTGGAGGAAAATAGAGAGATGGGTATTTGAGATTTGTTGTGGGTTATGAGTGGTAGTGATGGTTGGTGGTTTTTTTGCATGGTTATTGTGGGTTGCGGTGGTTGTGGCAAGCAATGGTCATTTTGGTTTGCTGGTTGAATGGTGGTTTCCGGTGATTTGCTTGGTGAGTAATGGTGGTGATTTGCTTAGTGAATAATGGTGGTTTAGTTTTTTTTTTTTTTTTTATGGGTTGTTGGTGATTTTGGCTAGTAGCAAAGGAAAGAGTTGTCGGGTAGAAAAGAGAGATGGGAGAGAAGAGAGAGAAAAATATTTTTTATTTAATATTATTTTATTGTGTAGTCTATCTTATTTTGTAGGATTGTATGTAAAAATAAAAATTAGAATGTTGAGTTTATTATAAGGTGAATTATTATAATTGATAAAGTAAGTTTTTAGATGGTAAAATAATAATTTTAATACCATCCCAGATGTGAATGGTAAAAAAAAAAAGATTTTTCTATCTTAATTCTCAAAAAAAAAAAAAAAAAAATCTATCTTGAGGAGAGAATTGATGCCAAGCTAACTAGTTGGCCTAGTAAATGCTTGTCTTGGGCTGAGCGTGTCACAATGATTAGGTTTGTTGCTCAGCCCATAGGCCCCATACCTTTATGTATGGTGTCATATTCAAAGTACCTTCCAAAATTTTGTGATCATAGAAAGTTTTGATGTGGAGTAGTTCAAAGGAAGGAAAGAGCAGATTTTTTTTTTTTTTTTTTGAATGGAAGATATAGCTAGGAAAGAGCAGATTTTTAGCTTTGAAAGATCAGTACTTACTTCGCCAACAAAGTTTTTGTCGACATTCTCAAAAACAAAACAAAAAAATTTGTCGAGGTTTGGGCTTTCGAAAATTTATAGACATAATAGTATAATAAAATTATACAACCTTTATTGTGAAAGCTAGCGTGGTTCTTGTTTAATCTTTCAGACCCCAAAAAAATCTTAATCTTTGAGTGGTTTTCACATTTATGTTTAAATTGAATATCACCTCTCCTTTTTATTTTATAATAGTTTATATTCTATTTTAATGTATTCTTTAATAAATATATTTTTAATAGTTTATATTCATTTTTAATGTATTCTTTTTTATATATAGTTTATATTCTATTTTAATGTGTTTTTTAATAAATATATTTGTAATAGTTTATATTTATTTTTTATGTATTCTTTTTTTTATATAATTATTTGATAGATAAGATAAATTTTAATTATGTTTTTTTTTTCTATGATGATTGTCATTTATTATCAGGCAAAAAACCCAATTAAATTTTGGTATAGATTGAGTTTGAGTTTCATATTTTTTATTCGACAATAAAAAAACCTTACCAGTTGAGTTAACTGGAAACCAAAAATAAATTATTTATTAATATTTTTTATTATTTATTAATCTAACTTTGAACCAATGTCATAATAGTTGAAGTAACGAATCATCATACCATTCCTTTTTTATTGAGAATTGAAAAAGCTGTTAAATTTTTTAATAACTCTTTCAATTCCTAATAAAATTTTTCTTAAAATGGATTATTAATGTATACTTTAAGACCATACATTAACTAAAAATTTCTACTATCAATTTTTTGTTTAATTCTGTCACAAATTAGAGCATTTCCAACAGTCTCTCCATTATTTTGTACTGTTTGGAGAATAAACAATTACTTTTAGTTTTTACCTACTCACTTTTACGAATACACTTTCCAACAGACTCTCTATCCTTACTCTATTTGATTTAAATATTATTTCTTCCTTCATTACTTTCATTCTCCTTTATTATTTTTTTAATATCTTTTTTTTTTTTAATATTAAACATAGACAAACCCCTGCACTACTACAGTATTACTTCCTCCACCATTCATTTTTCACATTCTCATCAGAAAGAGAAAATATCTCTATCTTTGGCTTTTTTTCCCCAGCCGTTGTCAACCATGAGATTCTTCTTCTTCAACCACGAGTGTGTAATCTTTGTTTTGATGGTAAAAACTCTTCTATTTGCCAAAATCATTTCAGAGCATCAAGGACTATTCACCCAAAGTATTTCAGATCCATCGGTAATTTTGGAGCTCCAGTTTCGTCGAGTTTTCCAGGTTCCAACAGTAGATTAAGAATGTATTAAAAGACATGGGTGCGTGCATTTGGTTCAAGGACTCTGTGCATGCAGCCAGATTGGGTTAGATCAGCTTTTATATATATATATATATATATTCTAATTTTTGTTTGGGGTTGAATGATTTGCTGGATCGTTTTTGTTAGAGAAAGTTGTGTTGATTTTATGAGAGAGGTTCCCCTTTATTTTCTGATGAGAAGAGAGTAGCGCTATAAATGAGCCGAACTTTGTCGAGTAATGCATGTTCAAGCTTAGCTCGTTAGGAAAAATCAAAAGCTTGAGCTTAGCTGAGCTTGAGCTTGTGACAAACCTAAAAATAGGGTTTGAGCTTGAGCTCGTGGGAAAGCCAAAAAACTTGAACTTCACTTGGCTTGGCTTGATTAATTAGTCAAACCAAACTCAAGTTTAATATCAAGCTCAATCTCAAGCTCATGTCAAGTTTTTGAGCTTGAAATCTGTGGTGGGCTTTTTGTGATTTTGGGCTAGACTGCCTCCTGCTGTACTAGGCCCAAGTGTTTTGGATAGAAGAGTTGGGACTGGCTCAACTGCAACTCACTTTGGTCTAGCTTGTGCACAAACTATGCCTCTATTTGCCGAAATTTTTAGTCACATGCCCATGGTAGACGAAGTTACCGCAAAAAAGTTATGGCAGATGGGTACAACAAAAAAGTGATAAGCGGAATACGTTATTGTTAGCCAAAATAAGTAAAAAATCTTTCATTAAAGCAAGAGAAAGAACACATTATAAGTGTAATAATAAAGACAAGAGGAGAAACGATAGCAATAATTGGTAAAAGATCAAAGAAGAAGATGATTAGTTTGCCACATTCAGATTTGTCATTGGACTAAGGCCAAGGAAGGAACCATTTCCTCAATGTGGCTAACCTCACAAAAGGATCCTGTTGCAAAAATTACTCATTTTAAGGGAACGGGCCTGAATGGCTTGCGCCCAAACGAATTCTTTTTCTTTAGTAGAGAGTATGCTTTTGGAGGGAGAGAAGGAAAGAAAACTTATTGGTGCATGCCTGCCATTCTACTCTCTCTTGGTCCTTCCTCAACTCTCTGTTTGACTATTTAGATTTTTTTCCTTGTTTTCTCTCTCTTTCTTTTGTGTTTTTCTTGTGTGATGTGATGGTGATCACTCTTGTGGTGATTGCTATTGTTGTGATCCCCCTACTATGCACGAAAAAGGCCATTTATATACTGTCTGCCGCGATTGTTTTTTACCATTTTACCCCTTAACAACTTTTGTCTGGTCTGGGTGTCTTTGCCGACTACCACTGATTTGTCAGCTGCCCAACTACCACCACTTACCTGTGCTGGTTGTGCCACTCCCCATTACCGGACAAAGAATACTATTTTGTTTGTTTACTCACCACGGCATTCGAATTTGCCACGGTGTGGATGTTCTCTCTTCATCTCCCTTATGGCATGCACCTAGTGGTTTCAGCTCATCCTCCTTCTTTTGTGTGATATGTCATCTCAGCAGGACATTTTCCCCCAAAAGAACTTGAGCAGGAACCCCATAATAGGCTTCTCCTTCTCCCCACCACCAGACCATATCATCTCTTACCTCTGACCTATGATCCACCACTCCAGTATTGGCTGGGTACATGCTGGTAATGTCTGGGTCTTGCGCGTTCTCCACTTCTTGTGTACGTTCAAAACATGTCCGCTGCTCATGCATTTACTGTGGTCTGAGGCTCGTCTATGCACTTTGCCGCCCATCTTTGACCTCTTATGGCGTGAACTGTCTTCTGGGCTTTCCTTCTTTATTGGCCTATTTCTTTTCAAGGGCTGGGTCTTGCTATATATATTTTTTTTTTCTTTTAGTCCATTCCTTACTCCACCTGTAATCTTATTGCCATTCCTGCTATACCACTCTGCTATTCTTACCACGGTGTTATTTGACCCGTGTTTGCTGGGCCTTTTTAGGCATGTTGCTCATCCTTCTTTTAATGACTTTGTATGGTCATTCACTCTACTTTTGGGCTTTTTCAACCCGTTACATTGCTAGTGGGTTTTTTTGTCTCATTTCTTTCTCCTTGGGCATCCCTGACCCATTTGCTTCCCTTGGGCGTCCTCAGCCCATTCCTTAATTCTGCATTCTCATTGGCACTTTGCTAACTCTTTTGGGTTTTCTTGGCCCAATTACTTTATCATTTATCCTTGTAGCTCATGGACTTTCCATCAACCCTCTTTCCTTCTTACTTCATTACTTCAGGCCTGCTGTGGGCCATTCTTGCTTTTTCTTCATTACATTATGCCAATGGGTTTACTACTTCCTCCTCTAGGCTCCTCTAGACCCATTTGCTTTTTCTCAAGACCCATTTATTTATTTTATGGGCCTATAATCCATTATTCCTGCCATTAATGGTTCTTTCTTATCAATCCACTACCTCTCTTCTTGCCCACATTGCTAGGCTTCTTCCTGCTGCTAGGGTTTCAAAAAAAAAAAAAGAGCATCAGCAAAATCTAAAAAATTACATTATTAAATGCTTAAATCTTTAAAATATAGAAAAAAGAAAATAATATACTCATTTTATCATGCATCAAGTCTTACTTATGATTAGCTATTATTCAAATTAATAATTTACATAATTAAAATTCATTCATTCATCATTTCTTGTCTATAGCTTCAGCAATTGTTCAAAGTACAATTTTTACATTCACGTTAGATGGTGAAGGACTAGAAAAATACTTATTTGTAACTATTATGAATGAGAAAATATTATATGTTTCATAACTTTACTTTAGATGATTGATAGGAAAGGATCATATGTGGCTTACTTAATTATTTATTTATTTTTAAATGTAACTATAGTCTAAAGTGGTTCTTGATTAGTTTAAAGGGAAGGAAAAAATTAAGGTAATATAGGTAGTGGTCTTATGTTGGCCATGTCATTATTAAGATATGTGTAATGAGTATATATAGAGAGGGTTTGGATAGCACTTATTTTTCCTGCGTTTACTTTTTTGCGTTTTGCTTTTTTTTTTTTTTTTTTTTTTTTCTTCGTTTGCTGCTACGGTGGGTGACAAATACACTGTGCGCGCACTGTGTGCGCACTGTTCATGTACTTTTTTAGCAATTTTTTTATTAAAAATGGGTCCCGCAATACTATTTACACATTTAAAAATTATTTTGCTACAGTATTTTCAGTTTTCAGTTTTCAGTTTTCAGTTTTCAGCAATAAGTTCTATCCAAACGGACCCATAGTTAACACATATAAACTTATTAATGAGTCTATACTTGAATTGTTGTATATCAAGTCTAATAGCTCACGAGCTTGTTCGTGAACAAATTTTTTTGCTTGGGTTCAGCTTGTTTATTAAATGAGCCTAAAACTAAGGTTCAAGCTTGACTTACTTATAAATAAACAAACATGAACAAACTTTTTATCAAGCCGAGACTGAGTTGTTCATGATTGACTTTGTTCATTTACAGCCCTAGAAGAGAGACAGAAGGATGAAAGAGAAAGGGAGAAAAGAGGAAAAATAATAATCTTTTATTCAATCGGTGATTATTTTAATTGAGAAAAATGTTTGGAATTGTTACAGTGTTTGCTACCGTGCTCTCTAAGAGAGCTACTGTAGCAAATCTTTAAAAAAATTTAGATATAAAAAGGCTGTTGGAGGAATTTTTTTTGTGTGTCTGCTTTCTAAAGATTTTATTGAAGATGCTCTTAGGGTCCACTAGGACTTTGTAACTTGATTTGTGGAAAGAATTAAACACACACACAATAACATGGCCGTGGGGCCTTAAAAACTCTAGTTGGCCCACTGCCTTTGTGGACTTGTTGGTCAATGCGTGTGCACTTCCTCGTGTGAGTGCATGTCTAAACGTATGGGGACATGTTTGAACTTTTGGACTATTTTGCCGAAAACGTAGACTAATAAACCGACCATTATTCAATACCATACGATTGAAAAATCACACTAGCAGTACCCAGTACGAGTATTAAATCTTTTTAAAAATCACATAGCTGATCTCCAACCGCCAATTTTGCTCATTGTTGGAACTTCAGGGTTTAGGTACTTTCTAACCTATATAAATTAGTAGGCCCCTTTCTTTCTACGTTCCTCACTCTCTTGCATTCACTTGATCCATCAGATCATGCAGAGAAAATCACAACTGGGAGACCTACCCCACCTAAAAGATTTGGGAATATCCAATTGCAGATTATGTTAAAAAAGCAATGTCGTAATATTTTTCACATGGGCAAACTTTTGAAAAATAATTTAACTACGAGTCTACGACTAAGATTATACCAATTTTTACAATTATCTGATATAGTCGTTTATGAGCTGTAGAAAAAAATAATAGTAAATTAGTGTAAAAGTGACAAAAATAATCAAAATTGATAACAAAAATAGTTGTAAAAATGAATATAAAATTAGTTGAGGTCCTAAATAATTATAAACTTTAATTTTTTTTAAGAAAAATTTTACACTACTCTACAAATTAGACCCTAACGAGGACGTTAGAGATTCAAGTAGGAGAGATTGTAATTGTAATGCTCTAATTTGATTGATTGTGTGATGTGTGTGAGAGTATGTGATGAGTCCCACAACGGGCATATACTGGGTTGAATTGGGATTAACAATTACAATGAGCCTCAATTGTGACTAGTTCTTTTAAGGTATAGCGTAGATGTGTCAAACATTTTTCCTTAGATCGTTACATATGGTATCAAAGCCGAACTCATCAGTGAAAAAAAATATGGGAAAAAGATTTGCTACAAACTAATGGTTCATTTAGATTAAGGGAAGGGAGAGGGAGTAAATTAGAGGAGATTTAGTCCAGAATTAGTTTATTTTCAACAAATTTTACTCTACTGCTCCTCACTCCCCCTCCTCCTTCTCCCTCATCCAAACAAGTTTTAAGTTGTAGCTGATGAAGCAAAAGTTCGTCAGTTGCTATGAGTTCGTCCAGACAAGGGCAGCCACACTCCTGCGTCACGACGAGAGTAAGAGCTCACTAAGATGGTTACCGGTGTGGTGCCTGCCACAACGCCTTCGATGCCAAAGTCAGTACAAAAGGAAGTTCATAACAATCAATCCAAATAACTCTATGTATATCAGGACTATATCTCTGTACCTCGTGGTGGCGATGTGAGGGTTTTATATATGTAGCTCTGGATTTTAGCTATTGAGGTGTTAATGCCCTTCTTGGGAACGCTTACTGCCGAGTAATGAGATTTAATATGTTCTCAACGGTCCGCCTGGCTGGCACAGTAACCGTCTAGGATATTAATGGCGGCAGTGAATGACTCCCACATCCTCGTCAGTGACGTGGACATTTAATTAGGCTAGCTCCTGAGAGCACTCTCGTCTGTCCTGTTGAGATCGTCTGTGATTGATTTCGTTAGTCCTATCAGTAGCAAATCTTACAAAATGCATATGTATTAACGCCTTGTAAAAGTAAATGAGTTAGCAAAAGTTTTCTTTTAAGCAAAATTTCTGAACAAGCGTCTCTCTAAGGAGTTAACACCAATGCACTTTACAAAAATTGTTCCACCTTAATCAACAGCAAATCCTTCCCAAAAAATATTGTCAATCTTTTTTAAAATTTTTATGTAGAATTGCTCTAGGCACTACAAAAAACGGGGTCCGTAGCTGCGTTTCAAAAACGCGAATATAGACCCCAAAAACGCGGCTATAGGCTATAGCCGCATTTTCTAGAGCCGCGTTTACAACCCAGGCCTAAGTGGCGCTGCAACAGCCCCTGCAGGTCTGTAGCCGCGTTTTTATAACCGCGGCTAAAGATCAGACCTAAAGCCGCGTTTTTTAACCACGGCTATAGGCTTCGGGTCTATAGCCGCGTTTTTGAAAAACGCGGCTACAGACCCGCTTGAGCCGCGTTTATAACCGCGGCTATAGGCCCTTTTTAGCTATATTCGTGAACCAAATCCTAGAAACTATAGCCGCGTTTTAAAAACGTGGCTATAGTTTCGTTTTTTTTTTTTTGGCCTCCTTTTTTTCTTTCTTTTCCTTGTTATCACAACTGAAGAATTTTTCCCTGCTATCACAAGTTCCCAACACAATACAACTGATCCCAACATCACAACTTCCCAACACAAGTTACATAAACAAGTTCCTAACACAAAAATTGCCAAAATAAACAAGTTCCCAACATCACAAAAAATAAATATTTATCTTGAAATAACTTACTTTTAATGAAAAATTTGTCGAATTTTTTATCTTGATTACCTTTCAATAAATAAATAATAGCTTGAATGCTTATGATTTTAGCAAAAAAAAAAAGGTAATGGCAATCGACTTCAGGCTTCGATGATAATACTCATCAATCATCATCTTCACTATAATGGGCCTTTCTTTTGGAGTTGGAAACTAGATGTTGGACCAATCTCTCAAGGCTTCACCCCTCTCATACGGTCATCTCCTACCAAAAAGCAAATTAGAGAGAACAATTTTGACAATTAAGAAGTTGCAGCAATTAGGGACTTTTTACAGCAAAAGCAGCCCACAGCAGCAAATAAGCCTAACAACTTGAACATCAAAATGATCAGAAAATTGCTGCTCGGATCCGTCCAACTTTTTGCATGATTAACTTGTCTAGCCCACCCAATTTCCTGCCAGATTTACCTGGAATTTTATTGAAGCAACATGAAGTTATTGTGTTCAACTCTTGAGTCTTCAACACTAACTTAGTTGGGCAGAAAAGGGAGATAACATAAGATGTAATTCATAAGATAAGGGGTTCTAATGAAATATTTGTGGAAAATTAAATTAAATGTAGTCTGAAGAGCTGAAATGTATATTTTTGAATGTGGAATTAGGCATGATAAACCTTGAACTGAACTCGGCTAGATCTAAATTTTGGTTGATTAAGGTATGCCAAAATGTTTATATTCGATGATGTGGGATGAACACAATGAATATGCTAGCTTAAATTAGGGCAAATAAAAAGTTTGTATGTTCAAAACTCTCCATTTTTTTCAATAGTAACATGATGTTTTCTTATTTGTGACATATTTGGATAATTACTACATCACATGAGCATGGCCTCCATTTTGTAGAGAATCAATTCACCAGCTGAGGTAGATACTACATCTTCCTATTTCAAAACTTAACCTTCAATCTTGAATAATTGGTTCTTAAACTAAGCTTTATCTTGTAATTTTACTTTTTTAGAATAAAACTAGGACCAAAGTGCTATAATTCTTGGATAGTATCTATGACCAAAACTTTTGATGTTATTTTTCTATCAAATGTAAATTTTGATTCATATCAATAAAATGATATATATTCCGGCCATAAAATTTTGAGAGACACATCTCACCCATTTAGGTGGGCTTTGATTCAAACCAAACCTGAGTCCATTATCAAGCAACAGAACTTATTAAAGAATCTAACACGCAAAAATTCCAAATTCGATAGCAGACATGGAAGACAAAAAGGTATTAGAAAAATATATGGGAGTTCATTAAAAAAAAGTACAAATGGGGGGTTGGCCAAAGAAGCACAGTTCTGAAACAACATTCTACACAAAATGTGAAAAGTTAAGACTTTGAGAGTACACAACAAAACCTATTCTAAAACCATCAATTCTCTACACCAACATAAGATAGGAACCTGCCAATGACAGAAATGTAAGCAATATGAATATTTATTTCCAAATTCAAGAAGTGACCCTTTGTGCATGCTATGTTTATCAGAAAAATAAGAACATGGATGAAGAAAACTGGTGGTGACCTCTTTGTGCTTGTCATACTCTAAATTTGGTTTCAAGTCTTATCGGGATCTTGTACATCATCTTCACAAATCCTACTCATCACTAACCAATAAGGTACTGTACTAAGCCGGCATTGCAAAATAGTTGGTGATGATAGAAATATCACCAGAAGGTTTACAATATGGTCCATTGGGCTCCCAACCAATATTACACAAAACTCCTTAAGTGTTGCTCATAGCATTTAACTAAGGCCAAATTACAAAAAGACTTATCAAAAAAAAAAATTGCAAAAAGACCCCTTATGGTTTGGGTCAATTTCAAACAGACCCCCTCAAATTTCAATTTTGTGCCTTTTTTTTTTCTTTTTCAATTTTGTGCTATTGACCCATGATGATAAAATTGACCCCTTCATCTCATTCAATCATGTGCACTGAATGTGACACTTTGTTATAATTTTTTTTTTGGTAGAACTTAATTAAAAAACTCAATTTTAATATCATTTTAAAACAAAAATGTAATGAAATACTCAAGAGAATTATAATTTAATAAAAATTCCTTTGAAAATAAATTTTAAAATAAAATATAAGCTTGGTTAATAAGAAACAAAAGAAAATTAAAGGAATATAATTTTGAATCAAATTACAATCTTTTTTGCTAAGATCTACCATTGAATCATGATAAAAATGTTGATTACAAAAGCAAATACTGCCACCTCAATTCCCCCCCCCCCCCCTCTCTCTTTGATCAGTTTGAAATTGACCCAAATCTAAGGGGGTCTTTAAGCACTTTGGCCTTCAATAAATTCCTTTCAATTGCACTGATATGATCAGTTATGGTTAATCAAACAATGATATCTCATATATTTACCATCAGATTTGGTATCAAATCTATTTTCTATTATCTATTTCAAAGGAAGGGATCATGCCTTAACTAATATAGATGACAATATGCAGCAAAGCAAAACAAACAAACAATCAATTAATCTAAGTGACGACTCCAGAACCATGGGATATGAAACTGCGCTTGAAATTTACCACTCAAGTGTGTGTGTGCTTGCATGTGTCTCTGTGTAAATCATGCCAAATAAAATGCATATGCATACTTTGTTGTCAATGAGGCTGCACAAAATGATGATGACTCCATGCCAACATGGCGCAAGTAAAACCAAAAAATTTACAAATAAAATTATAAAATCAAATAGGAAGGCTATTTGCTAGAGTTTTTACCCTATGGCTCTGCCCATTATGTGGTGCCGCTGAAGCAAGAGCTGACCAAGAGCATACAGAAGTCTGTCATCCACATAATTATTATCTCCTGGGATAGAAAACAATATATAGAAAGGGAGAACATTAGTTTAACAAGATGACCCTTCCAAAAAAAAAAATACAGCATTAATATCATCAATTAACATTTAAACTACAACAGATATAGTAAGGGGAAAGCAAGAACATGTACTATGATGCTAACCCCTGCCCATGTATACTGATACCAAACCACCTCTAGAAATAACTTTCATTTAAGGAACCTGGGGAGTGGGGATTACATAAGTAACTCAATTAATTCCGAACTAAATGTTTAATTTTCCAAAATTTGGTACCTTTACTGAGGGCAACAACCTCTCCAGTATCTTGTCGTTCATGGACCTGCAAAAAAATTAAACTATTAAAACTCACTAAGCAACACAGTAATGAAAGTTAATACTTTCTAATGAAAAAGTCATAAGCTCAGTGATAAGCGAAGTACGCGAAAGGTAAACAGAGTCGGTACTAACTATTTGACAACATATTATTTCTTCAAAGCATTGCAACTCAGCTCAACTCAACTAAGCATTAGTCCTCACTAATTAATTTGGGAAAGAATCCATCAACAACACCACCCAAACCCACCACCCCACCACTGTTGAACCACCCAAATCAACCCAACAAATCACTACAAACCCATATCAAAATCACCCAAATCAACCCAATACAACCACCACCAATCCAAACACAACACAACCCATTGCCACCAAGCCAAACACCTACCACACCGGGACCAAAACCCATTGCCATCAAACCCATACCAGAACCATCCAAGAATCAAACCCATAGGAAAAAAAAATTTACAAAGGATCAAACCCATTGAAATCTCCACCACCAATCTCTGACCTCCACCACAATCCCCACCGCAAACCCCCTGCCACCAAGCCAACCCACCGATCAATTCATCGATCTCAACCCACATTAGCCACCACACACCCAACACTGAACCAAAAACCCACCACAGGTCGATCTCCACACCTCTACCACATGCCGATCTCCTTCACCACGGGCCGAACTCCAAGCATCATCTCCATGCCAATCTAAGAGAGAGGAAGTAGTGAGAGAGACCGAGACAAAGTGAGTGCCGAGAGAGATGGAGGGAGGTTGGCTTAAGAAGGTGAGAGATCGGGTTAGAGATCAGAGAGTAGTTTAGGGTTTTTTTTTTATTTTTTATTTTTATTGTATACTAAACCTAAGCTGCGTTTATTAAACGCAGCTCCACAGATGCTTAGAGCTGCGTTTAATTAAACGTAGCTCTAAGCATCTCTTAAGCTGCGTTTTTTAAACGCAGCTCCAAAGAAATTGAATAAAAAAAAAAGTTCTAGAAAAATGGGGTGGAGAGCCGCGTTTTTAAAAACGCGGCTTCAGTCCTACCCACTTAAACGCAGCTTCAACACTTAAAAACGTAGCTTCAGGGGAGGTCTATAGCCGCGTTTTTAAAACGCAGCTATACCTCCAGGGTGGAGCTGCGTTCTGTAGAAACGCGGTTCAAAGCTGACCCTGTAACTGCGTTTTACAAAAACACAGTTAAAAAACGCGGCTTAAAAGCGCGTTTTTTGTAGTGAGGTTAAAACGTACAAAAGTGTCCCCTAGTAATCATAGCCATCACTTTAGGCTGATCATTCTAATTGAATTTGTCCAATCAATCTGTCGTGGCCTGGTGGGTATTTCTTCAAATTTCAGATTTTTGATGGAATGAGAGAGGTAAAGAAAGCTCTCCACGTGGAGTGGCGGTTCATTTTCAGTACTTTTAAACCTGCGTGAAGAAAGAACGCAATCCACGCTTTATAGTCCAAGTTAGGTTTAAGACAATAAAGAATGATTAGTCAACTCATAAGAATTTGAATTCTCTCAGAAACTGTTTGAAAAGGAGGGATTCCCCAGAGAGAACTCGTCAAGAATGAAATAAAAAGTGTACTAATATATAGTAAAAGTGTTGCATTCACATGACGAATCAAGACTCTAGAGACAATTATTTTAACAATTTAGCCTTTCTTTTTCTCATTTCATGCTACTCTAATCAACTCTTTTGTTTTGTCTCTTTATGATAGTAAAGAATCAAACTAAAAAAGTTTAGCTTTTGCTTGCAATTGGCTTCAATGATCAATCTTCAATTATAAAGCACAATTGAAAATAAAAAAGAAAGATAGAAATCACTTTTTTTTTATTTGAATTTTATATCTCTTTATTAGTACATGCGTTAAAAAATGATTGTAAATGCCAATCTCAAGCCTTTTGATATCAATTAACAATAATTTTCCATGCAACATAGTTGCACTTTCTTTTTCTACCACTTCAAAAGAAGCTAAACATATAGAAGACATAAATGATAGAAAGTCAAAATCGTTTTTCCAGTACATATAAATAAGGCATTGCATTTCCTTGAACAGATACCATTTAAGTAAAAAATTCTTGTAGATCTATGCTTGAGTTTAGATCAACATAAAATCCAACTTATTTTTAAGGTCACTTTATAATAACTTTATGTACACTTTTTTTGAAAATTATTACTTTAGATACAATTATATATATTTATTTAATTTATTATTTAAGCAAACAAAATCAATAATATAAACTATTATAAACTGTTTAGAAAATTCACGTAAGGATAAAGTTTAGCTATAAAATTGGTTGTAACCTAAGGTTACAACCTTACTCAATGTCTTTATATTTGAGGTGAATTTTGATAATTCTACTATTGGATTAGATCTTCTTCTTATATCCTTTATGTTTACAAGATTTCAAAAAAATTAAAGATAAATAGCTATGTCATTAATAATTTTTTTTAATTGTTATTTTTGTAGTTTCAAATTATACATAAAATATAAGTTATTTATCTATCAAATCACCTCTTTTTGTATATATAAGTAAAGAAGTATTAAAAAATGGAATTACATGATTATTGCACACCTTAGAATTATAAAATAAAAATCAGAGTTCAAATATATATATATATATATATATATATATATCTTTTTTTTTTGTGCATATTTAAACCTGAAAATTGACAAGTTCAGTGAGTTGTGTATGTGTCTATATATATATATATATATATATATATATATATATACACACACATATATAACTCACTGAACTTGTCAATTTTCAGGTTTAAATGTGCAAAATTATACACACTTATGTGAGTGCAGGCCGTAGAGTGTACTTAAATTTTGAATGCACTGATATAGGTGTATACCAACCATCATTTCTTTATTTCACTTTAATGTTTGCTTGCAATTTTTGTTGACATTTTTATAATGGTTGTAGCTTTATAGGAAACTAAAACTAGAAGCCTAGCTAGAAATACCAAGTTCGCAATTTCAAAGGAGCGTAGTCTTTTCTGCTTTCTTTTCTTCCCTTTTCAAATTACTTTTACTTTTTTTTTTTTTTTTTTTGGTTACGCGTATCCTCGCGCTTTCAATGTAGACTAATCACTGTTCGTGGGAGAAATACGAAGGGGTAAAGACTCGCCCAGAAATTCTTTTCAAAAGTGCAGCAAGACTCGAACTGCGTGAAAGACACCCACTGAACAAGATAAAGACTTTGAGGTAGAGCTCTACCAACTCAGCCAACCCCCTGGGTTAAATTACTTTTACTTCACCTTTAGAAAAAAAAATTATTGCAATAACACAAAGTCGATAGCAAAGGTCAAGCTCCGACGACGGCGTTTTGACCTTACATCTCTGTCCAGCCATAAAATAATTCAACTCTACTGTCACATAACCTGGAAAATACTGAAACCAAAAACGGCACTATCTTGTTTGGTAGCTGTTGTCTGCGGCATCCACATTTTGAATCTCTCTCCCTCCATCAGGTTTTAAGATTCTCTGCACTCAACCCTACCCCAGATTTCTAACAATTTCAACTCTTTGTAAATTAAATAATAACAAAAATGGTTCAGATTTTTCCTCTAGTCAAGTTTAAACAAATATATTAGTTTAGGACTCATCAATTTTTATAATCCATTTCATTGTTATTTAGTTGATATGGTGAGATTTGTATTTAAAAAAATGATATAAAAATATGTAATTTTTTTTTCTTTTTGGATGGGAATTATGTGAATATTTTAATTGGTAGAGAAATTATTCGTGGACAATACTTTCGTAATATAGCAAATCAATTGTGTTAAATTATTGCTAATTTACTTTAAACCTATTACTAAATTTACTTTTTTGTTTAGTAGTAATTGCTAATCCAGCAACAACTTATCATTTAGAATTTATTGTGAAAGTATTATAAAATATTATGGATTTAGTATTTTTCTAATTTATATTAGCAGAGTAACAATTAATGATACATGAGTGCTACTGCTACATATACAATATTTTCACAAGAGTCCGAATCTGGTAAGGATGAGATGTAAAATTCATATTTTACACCAATTAATAAGAGATTGTCACATTAATATTTTACTTAAAATTCAATATATCATATCACGCTTAATAACATCTCAATAATCACCCCACACTCTTGGTGCGCTGATCACTCTACAAGTATAAGTGCTTGTGGGGGGCAAGGGCCAGGGTTCAAGTTTTCATAAGAGAGCTTCATATACATATACACTTAGATTAGGCTAGAGCATAAATTTTATCTTATATTAAAAAAATTAAAATAACATTTTAATAAATTTCCAATTTTGTTGGATTTATGTGTATTAAAATTGATTAGATGTGGTTGTACTTATTTTTAAACATGTGATAAGATGATATGTGACATGTTAAGATTGGATGGGCATTTGTTTCACACCACATCTTTACATATATATTTTTTTTAAGTAGATTAAATGATAAATTGATGCTAGCCATTGTACTGTCACCCCTAATTTTTATACTTAGATTTTGTACGGTTCTTTAGATTCGGTGTGATCAGAATTGATCACATGGTTTAGGTTTTTAAATTAAGTAAAATCTAGATAAAACTCCTAGATGTGGATTATGTTCATACGGTACATAATTTCTCAATTAAATTTAATAGATTTTTCATTCATTAAAAAATAAAAAATAAAAAGTGGGTTGGCTAATAAACTATAAGGACAAATTTAAGTTGGATATCCGAAAAGTTGGACCCTTATAAAACTACAAACCACTCCTCTTTCCCTCTTCAAAACTTTCTGGCCTCAAATACTATCTTGAACTTTCCCACCATTTTTTCCTTTCTTAGCTCCCAAGCAGTTCTTAGGAAAACAAAAAAGGAAATGGCTGTGGCTGCTGCAAGAGGGAAAGCAACAGAGCTCCAAATCCCGAAAAAATGGAGGGACAGATCAGAGTGCAGCCCTGAAAGGACCAAAGTATGGACCGAGCCTAGGGCGAATAAGACCAGTGAGAAAAGATCGGTCCCCGTCGTTTATTACTTGTCCAGGAATGGACAGCTTGAGCATCCTCATTTCATCGAGGTCCCTCTTTCCTCTCCTGAAGGTCTCTACCTCAGAGGTAATATTCAAACACAACTCTAAAAAACTTCTTCTTCTTTTTAAACTACTTGTTTGTTGTTTGGTTGCCGTGAAAGCTCATGTAAAGTTTTTTTTTGCTTTCTCGTGGGCTGAAGTTCCTTGCTTTTTTTTTTCGTTTGCTTTAGCCTCGAGCTAGTCAAAGTTTTTACACTCTGTTTGGCATCTGGGAAAACTTGACGAAAGAAGGAAAGAAAATAAGAGAGAAAATTTTAAATTTGAGCCTCGTGATACGAGACAAGTATTAAATAAGCTTACATTGTCGGTTTCAGTGTTTTTTATTCCAATTTTCTTATTGTTTCTCGGTAACCAAACAGGGCTTAGTGTTATTCGTTGTGATGAATCAGTGAGCTTCGAGACTCGAGTGCAATTTTCAGATTTTTCTAATTTACTATGTTATCGCAGATGTAATTAACCGCTTGAATCTCCTCCGAGGCAAGGGAATGGCTAACTTGTATTCCTGGTCATCGAAACGGTAACACTCACTCGCTATCTAAGCTGTTTGATCTAATTACTTTGCTACTTTCAGTTTCATATCTGATTTTGATTTCTGATTCAGGAGCTACAAAAACGGCTTCGTTTGGCACGATTTATCGGAGAACGATTTCATATACCCAGCTCACGGCCAAGAATACGTTCTTAAAGGCTCGGAGTTTCACGAACTCAATCTTAGCCCTAAGCTCCACGAAACGATGACGCCTTCGACGTCTTCATCTTCGTCGAGATCTCTGAGGCCACCACCGCCGGAGACGAACAAGTCCGGCGAGGATTCGGATTTTCCGGCGGTGATAACGCGGCGAAGGAACCAGTCGTGGAGCTCGATCGATCTCCACGAGTACAAGGTCTACAAGGCCGAGTCGTCTTCCGGCGAGTCCGCCGGGAAAGCCGCCGCCGACGCGTCGACTCAGACCGAGGACAAGCGAAGGAGACGCAGACCAGTCAGAGCGAAAGAAATCGAAGAAGAAGAAGAAGACGACGAGCAAGTTCGCGATGAGAAAAGTCAACGTGATATTTGCCATGGTCAAAGTACGGAGCTGAGTAGGGACGAGATTTCGCCTCCGCCGTCAGATTCAAGCCCCGAAACCCTAGAATCATTAATGAAGGCCGATGGACGGTTGGTGATTTGCCAGCCTGGCGCTAATGAGGAGAATTCTTCGTTGAATCGGACGGCTGAGAATTTCCCAAGCGGAAGAATGAAGGCATCGACGGTTCTGATGCAATTGATCTCGTGCGGCTCGATATCGTTCAAGGACTGTGGTGCCACGTCAGTGAAGGATCAGGGTTTCTCGATGATTGGGCACTATAAATCCAGGTTGCCCCGTGGAGCAGGGAACAATAATCAATTGGGTAAAGAAGCGGGGGCACTGACGGAAATTCCTAATTTCCCGGGGTTAAAATTGGAAGACAAAGAGTATTTTAGCGGGAGCTTGATCGAGACAAACAAGAAGGATGTGGAGGTTCCAAATTTGAAGAGGTCATCTTCGTATAATGCAGATCGGTATGTCACGTTTTGATTAGTGATTACTGCTTTTGAGTTTTTATTCATGTTTGTTTTATTTGTCTGTTTGTGAATCATGTGCTTCACAGTGTTCCTATTATTGGGTATTGTTAGCTGTAAGACTGTGGACTATGACTTGTACACAGTTGAAGTGTTATGTCACTGCGGTGACTTAAACCACATTATTACCATTTTTAGCCGGAACACATTTCACAATCTTTTCATAATTAACATTTTGTATATTAATTGATAATATTGTTGAGTTGATAAGTTGCTTTTGGCAGAATATGAATCCTTGAGGTGATTAGTGTTGAAATAAAGTTAGTTTACATAAATTAACTTCTAGTGAGCAATGTTAAGTTTATTGTAAAAAATTATGTTCTTTTAACATGCTGGGGTGGCAAGTTGTAATTGATGCTTGTGTAAAATAGGTTGTGTGTATTAGACAAGTAAATAACTTTGTAGCTGTTTTCATAGTCAGTGGGGAAAACATAAAACCGAATTCAAATATGTCACATATTAGTTTCTACTGTGGTATTATCATTGTTTTTAGGAATGAGTATTGTGATTGGCATAATCAATTGCTAATTAGGACCTTCTTATTGTAATTGTTTTGTCATAGACTCATAGCACAATGCGTATTGCTCATTCTAGCTAATTAGATATGGGTGAAGATTTGAATAGAAACAAATATTTCTATGCAGTTAGCATTTTTTCTTTTTGGGGTTTTAAATAAGCTTTAAAATGTTACTAAAGTTGCATTATAAAATTTGGAAGGGAAATTCACAGAAAACGGCGTGTTTCTTCCGAACTATGTAAAAGGTTTTGAAATAAATAATTTTGTAGTGTGTTCCTTGAGAGGCTAATTTCCTTGAGAGACCCAGAATTTCCAGTACTATGCTAGTTGCTTACAAGCTTCAACCTTTCCTGGGATTCTGGGTCTGATCTGATGAGTGATGACATTGATTCTCTGATAACCCTTTTGGCCTGCTTTTGATTTGCATGCGAGATTCGTACGGAGATTGAGAAATAGCCAGCTAGCTACCAATTCACTCTGATTCACAAAAATAGCAATTTGACAGTTCAGTGTTCTGTGAGCCAGTTTTCCATCTAATTACTATTGTATTTAATACTCACCGTCTCACATTAATTGAGCATATCTGTACCTGCATCCCCACTCCATGGGGCCCTAAGATTAACATCTTGCAGTTATGAAGCCGCCTATGATACCGAGAAGATTCAGTTGGGACCAGTAGATATGAATATAAATTCATTCTACCCTGTTGCTGCTGACCTCATTTTCACATAGGCAGAGTCAAATTATTGACTCTTAATTTGACGAGTTGACTTCTTGTATACAGTTTTGATATTGAATTGCTTTCTTTTTCTCCTTTATTTTCTGGGTTTTTAATATAAAGACTTGGTAAGAAAGAATCATGTTAATACTTAATAATGCTTTCTTTATATTACATAATTGTAAAATATTAACATGAATAATGTTATCTGCAGGAGTTCGCAGTTGCAATTGGCGGATGAAGAGATTGAGGGAGTGCGCACAAAATGCATGCCGAGGAAACCAAAGACACAGCCAACGAAGAAAGATTGCAACAACGATGGCTCTTTTATCAGTAGTAGTAGTAGTCAACAAGGGAGCAAGAGGATTGAGTTCTAACTTATTAAAGTTGAAGGCTCACTTTGTGTATTGTGGTTTGTACTTCCTAACCAAAAAACTAATAAGAACAAGAGCCATAGAAAAAGAATTTATTGAAAAATGTATGATATGAAAAAGGATAGGCGAAAATACATGGTGTGTGCATTTTGCAAGTCACGGCAAGTCGAGCACATAGATTGAGGGGAAAAAGTGAAAGTTTAGGAGAATAAGAAGTGCTCCTGGTTCAAGTTTGTTGATCGCCATCAGGCATGGAGGTTTGGGCTTGGATAAAAATTGAGTGCATTGGTAATAGTGGGGGGATTAAAATTGGCCTTAATTTCGGTGATTGGCACTAACCCTAATGTTCACTTTTTTGACTATGTTATTTGACTTGAGCATGTGAAATAGTACTACAACTAGAATTCTGGCCTTGGTATTGTCACATACCTTGGTGTCATCGTATTTGAGGACGCACGTGACCTCACGATTGAATTTGGTTCCTTGCGCCCGACATGGTATGGAGATTGGTGAGGTGAGGTTGTGCAAACTGCAAATTGTGCATTTGGCATTCATGGGAAGGTCCTCTAAGTCTTTAACTCTAACTACTAACTAGAGACTAATTTTAGTAACTGTTTTTTTTATAGAACCATTTATGATATTGAGGCATGTTTGGTAATATTGATTGTGGGTTAGATGATCCTTGTTCAGAATTGAAAGGATGATGTCAATGACATTCAAAAGCTTCACTGTTTGCTTGTTCAAGTCCAACATTGTTGGCAGGTGTAGCCTCTAATCTGTTATCATTACAACTTTGTCTGTAATTTGAGAGTGGAGGTCCCCCTTATTGGTCAAGAACATTAATATTGTCATAATTTTCACGGTTTTAGACCAGCTTGGCAGCATTAAAGCATCACTCAATTTTTTACACAGTATCACCCCAAATTCTAGCTCTAAAAAGTTTCTTTTTGAGGCTATGTAAAAAAGCTAAACTGCTACATGACTGTATTCACTCAAAGAGCCACCGTAGCTCTTCAATTTCTTAGTATGTCATTTAGCCCAACAGCAACAGTCAAACAATAAACTACAAATCGATCCAAATTAGTAAAAAACCAAACTGATTATCCAGATGGAGACACAATCAAGACAAACCACAATCCTCTGCTCACATAAATGATAAGAACAAAATAATTATTAATAATAATAACAATGGAGATGCTAATTCGACCCAATTTGTACCGCTTGACCTTAGTGGTGGAGGGGATGACCACGACAAAAATGTTGCTGCTGGAGGGGATGATAGTGCAATACGAAGTAAAGAAAGAATATAAATAAATACAATTTTGGCAAAAAAAGTTATTTAAATGTATAAAATGACAGATTGTTAGATGGTTAAAATAGTCTTATAAGTCTGGTTCATGGAACACGCACATGAGATAATTTCTTGTTGGAGTTTTACTCTTGAAAAGTGAGTAGTCAAAATAGAGAGTTGGTTTTTTCTTCAAATTTAGGTAAGAAAATAAAGAGGCCTTTGGGAATGTTCTTATATGCTTTAGCTATTTAGAGTTAAAGTGACCTTTAGCTATTTTTTTTTGATAAATTGATAATTGGGGGTAGGGGGTAGGGGAGATTTCAATCTGGATATTTTTGTTAGAAACACCACAATTTGCGAATTAGTTGAGCTATAAAACTCTTGGCAAAGTGACCTTGAGCTTGAGGGGTTCTTAGAGCCCATGTTTCGTACTTGACATTGTGATAGAGGTTGTGTCAATTTTCTTTGTAATCAAGGTGGAAAGGCCTCGAGCTTGGCTAGCTATAAAATGTGTTGAGTCAAAAGCCAAGAAGCCGAGAAGCTATCTCTTTAAGAATGAAATGAGAGCATATCATCTGCTAGTGCCAATTTGCTTATAAAAGTATAAGCATAACTCGTATTTTATTACATTCTCATTCACATTCTCCACTTTGTGCCCATTTGGACATAACTTTTGGTTGAGGGTTTATTTGCTCGTTTAACATTATAGTTTTTGCTGAGGGGTGTGCACGGTTCGGTTGGTGTTTTTTTTTTTTTTTTTTTCAAATTTATCACCAAACCGATAGGGATCAGTTTTCTCATAATTGGAATTGATGCACACCGCCTAGGGTTAATTTTCCGACCTATAGTGGTGCGGTTTTTTTACGGTTGATTTAATTGATTTGGTCCGTTTGAAATATTAAAAAACTACTTTTTTTTCTAGTATATCAACCTGTTTAAGATTTCAAGCAAATACAAACTTTTTATTTATTAGTTAGCAAGTTGTCGAAAACTTGTTCACACATAAAATTTTTTTTAAAAGAAAACTTGTCTATCTATACAAACTTAGCGAGCTTTTAAAAACCTGTTAACACATTAAAAAAAAAAAAACCTATCCATCTATACAAACTTTTATTTATTTATTTAGCAAACTATCATAAACCTGTCCACCTATTAAAAAAAAAATTCCAATTGTACATACATTATACATAAACCTGCTTTACAATGAATTTATACTACAATAAATATACAAAAACCAATGCCTAATTAGTAGTATGGTAGTACCACAGTAGCTCTACTAAATAGCTCAAAACTCCCAAGTCAAAAAATATAAAAATAAAAATATGAAAATACTGAAAAAATACTAAGCAATATTTGGAATCATTAGTGATTGAAGAGTGAGAACTCTTAGTCTCCCTCAAAATCAAATTGCTAGAAAAAAAAGTGTTAGAAATCGTGGAGAGAGAGAGAGAGAGAGAGAGAGAGAGAGAGAGATTTCTGAGTTATGTTATGCAAAAACAAAAATTTATATGCTTTCTCAATTTTGTAACCCTATCGTAAAACGACGTTATTATATTTTATTTAAAATAGCTCAATGAAACAGCATTGTTTTATTAAGTTATAAGGTTATAATAGTAATTATATATATATATATATAGATAAAATACTTTCTGTTCAACTTGGATTCAGTTATTGAAATTGATTTCCAATTGCATCACCGCACTGGCATCAGAAAGACGACTAGCCTCCGTTCGCCAGTCTCAGTTCTTGCAGTCAGCCCCCATTACGGTGCGGCTACGTTGGGTCCGATCGGTACCTTTGGTTTTGGAATTGTGTTGTTCACCCCTAGTTTTGCTTTTGCTTTCATCTTTTTGCTCTCATTTAAAAAAAAAAATCAAGTAGATAAATAAATTACTTTATATATCCCTCCTTTAGCAAATAAGCTGTATATAGTATAGGTGATTCTAAGATAAAAACTTAAAAGAAAAATTTATTGACAAACACATGCCACAACACATGGAACAACAACACACACATATAAAATAGAGAGAGGGAATTTAAATCCTGATTTTCCTTATAAAGGAGAGTATGCACTGCAAATGAGCTACAAAAATCTAGACAAAATACAAATGGTGATTCAAATATTTTTTTAAAAACTGGTTTTTATCTTTTTATGTACTAGATATGGTATAAAACAATGTTTAAAAGCGTTTGTTTGTTGCCAACTATTTTTGGTTTAGCATTTAGTTTTTATATATACCTTACTTTTTTTTCTTTTTTCACCATTTTCAAGCACAAGTATACTTTCAAAGAAAAAAAAAAAAAGAAAGAGAAGAAAATATATTTTAATCAACTTTCAGCAAAACACTAAATACAACTTAATTTAACTCTTTCGGGGGTATTTTTAGGTTTCGGCCTGGAAGGGCATATAACAATATATTGTTGACATCGTCAATTTTATATTGTTATATACCCCTCCAGGCCGAAACCTAAAAATACCCCCGGAAGAGTTAAATTAAGTTGTATTTAGTGTTTTGCTAAAAGTTGGTTAAAATCATTGATTTTAGAATATGTAATGAAATGGCTCTTCGTGGAAGCTCTCCTTTTCTCTCTAGAGAGGAAGAAGCTGAACTAGCTAGGAGCAATAAAAAAGTCAAGGATTTCCACCATGCAAATTTCAATGATGATCAAGGTTACACTCCTAGACCCCTCCTCCTGGGGAATGGCCAAAGTTCCTCTAAGGTTTCCTTTAAGGAAAAACTTTTGGGTGAAATCCTAAGAGCTTATAGACAAGCACTTGACCTATCTGAGCAAATGGAGTATGAACCTAAGAAGGAGCATGTCATCTCGGCATTAAGGGAAGGTGTGGTTGTAGTTAATCTCTCCCCTGAAGTCAAGCGACGAATTAGAGTCCCCTAGTTGAGAGCCTTGATAGTAAAGGTGTATGGTAGGTTAGTGGGTTTCAACTTTCTGTACAACAGGATTATCTCCCTATGGAAACCTACTAGAAAGATTGACTATGTCGATTTGGGGAATGAGTTCTTTCTGGTCAGATTCTCGGGTAAGGAGGATTATAATGCAATTCTTGTGAAGGGTCCCTAGTTTATTGGAGAATACTTCCTCTCCATCAGGCTATGGGAGCCAAACTTCAGGCCATCTATTGCTAGTGTTACTTTGATTGCAGTCTGGGTGAGATTGAACGAGGTCCCTATTGAGTATTATGAAGTAGAGGTTCTTAAGGAGATTGGGAAGTCCATTGGAAATGTCCTCTGGATTGATATGCACATTGCCTCAGAGACACGAGGTCTCTATGCTAGGATTTGCGTGTAGGTTGATGTGGATAAACCTCTTATTACAACCATCCTCATTGGCAATCTAGAACAATCTATAGCATATGAGGACATTTAGTACCTCTGTTTTTCTTGCGGTCAAATTGGCCACAAAAAGGAGACCTATCCTTACGTAGTTTGTGGATAGAGACAAGCTGATAATATGGAGGAGGAGGGAAGGAGCCCTGGCAGCCCGAAGGTGGCTAGTCCAAAGGTGGCGGAAGAGACATCATGCAATTGGCATGTTACTAATAACTTTGAAGTGTGCCAATATGGTACAGAGGGAGAACGAGTAGACTTATACGGCCCTTGGCTAGTTGTGAATAGAAAGAAGCATAGGAACAAATCCTCTAGGAGGGATGGGCCCACAGGTATGCTGTCTGGTAGCGAGACAAGTGCTCCACTAAGCCAGGATAATCAAGATGTTGGTAGTGGGCGAGAAGCAAAAAGGAAGAATCCCATGGACAGAGTGGACTATGGGTCCAAGGTAGTGGGCCAAACGAGTTCTAGCCTAAAGTAAGGTGCATCAAAGGGCCCAAGGAAAACACTAGCGAACTTTCAAGCTAAAGGTGCACCAAAGGGCCCAAGGAAAACACTAGCGAACTTTCAAGCTAAAGGTATCAGCTCGAAACAACCAATTAAGGGTAAAAAAGCCAATTCCAATAATAGGATTTTCTTAGTTTTGTGTAAGAGCGTTGTTGAGTTTAGCAAAGGCCAGTTTTCCACTAGTCTTATTCCTCCATCAAACGTGAGTAATGGAACCTTCCCTAACTTTGGTTCAGACTCTCAGTTCACAGGCTTGTCCCGACCAGAGGTGGGCGATAAATCTAGAAGGCACGATGGTGGAGATCCCCGAAGTGATCATTGCAGAGATTAGAACAAGGTCAACCCATGTAATGGGCTGGTTCAATCTTACACTTAGAAAAGCGTGAAACCTATTTTCCCTCTAACAAAGGAGAGTGCGAGGAAGGGTTATCTACCACTTTTATACCTAATCTGGCAAGTGATGCAAAATCCATGGTGGTAGTTCTTGACCGATACGCTGAACCCAAGGGAGGATAGAAGGCTGTTTTGGAGATCGATTCCCTAAGTAGCGTCAACCCCACTGCTGTGCGAAGAGGATCCTCAGGAAGTGTTGTCGGAGAGGAGAATGCTCGAGACACTGCCGATCTCAACCTTTCTCATGGGCAACCGTTGTTGATGCTTATTTTGACAAGGAAGACCAATGACAAAAAGAAGCCCAACAACTTGGGAGGAAAAAAAGTTAGTAAATTGAGAAGAAAACCATTAAGCCTGAACGGCAAGAATAATGGATCATAGGCCTAGAAGTGGCAAATGAGCCTCAAAGAAAGCAACCGGGCCTAAGGGGGCCCAGAGAAAAAAGTAGTAAACCCACGGGCACCATGAGAAATAGAAAGCAAGCAAGAATGGGCCAAAAAGGCCCGAAGTAATAAATTAAGTGAGTAAGGGGTTAATGGGAAGCCCATAAACCCCAAAGGAAAAGGATATGGAAATTTGGGCTAAGGAAGCCCAAAATACTTATCAGAGGCCCATGGGAGTGAAAAATTGGAATGGGTCGAGGATGCCCAGAAGGATGAAATGGGCCAAGGGAGCCCAGAAGCAATGGAATGGGCCAAAGAAGCCCAAAATAGTATGAAAAAATGTTGGCCTAATGATGATACTAGGCCACTGGAATTAAGTAAAGGGTAAGTATACAGTATGTCCAAAAGAGGCCTAGCAAGCAAGGGGTAAACAATGATACAGCCAGAATAATAGTGGAGTGTGGCGGAAGTACCAATAGGCTCGCCAAAGGGATAAAGAATGAATTAGAAAAAGAAAAGCCCACAATCAAGTAAGGCCTAGTCTAGGAGGGAAGTAAGCTATAAAGAACAAAAGCTCAGAGACCCATCCACGCCATAAGAAGTTAAGAATGAGCAATAGAATGCACAAACAAGCCCTCAGGTCATGGCAAAAGTATGAGTAGCAGACAAGCAAAGGATACACAAGGAAGCGGAGCACGCACAAGGTTTAGGCATCGCCAACTTGTACCCAATCAATATAGGAGTGGTGGGCCATGGGCCAGAGGTAAAAGAGGGTATAGTTTGGCGGTGGGGAGAAGGGGAGAGCCTATTCTGTGGTTCCCGCTCAAATTTTTTTGGGGAAAATGTCCTGCTGGGATGATATTCCACCCAAAATAGGAAAAATGAGTTGGAATCTCTAGGTGCATGTCTTGAGGGATAGTAAGAGAGAATGCTTACCCTCATCTCGATGGGAATGCCATGGTGGACAAGCAAACAAAATAAGACTCTTTGTCTGGTAATGGGGTGTGGCACAGCCAGCACAGGTAAGTGGTATTGGCTAGGTAATTGACAGACTAGAGGGTAGTCTAGGGCTGTCCATTGGCCCAAATCAACCGAACCGCTCGCCTGACCGAAGGTCCACGGGCAGCTTTGAATTTAGTTTACAATCGGTCACAGGTTGGCAAGTGAAATAATCAAATAATTTTGTTCAGATTCGAGTTTCAAAATATTTCACCAGAAAAACTCAAACCGATCGAATTATTTATACAAAAAAAATACAATATATGATTTGACATGCTAGCAGGAGCAGCCCAGCAGTGCCAACCCGAGACTTAAAAACCAAAGTTAACTTTTTCTCATGCAAATTCCCAATATGCATATTAGCCGTTCATCTCAAATTAAAACTTAAAATCAACGTTGTTGATGAGAGTAAAACTAGTGGCACAATAACCCATTTCTAAATTAACAGTTATAATCAAAATCAAGACCAAATCTAACGGTGAGAATTAAATAACAAAGATCTGATATCTCTCACTACCTCTCCTAAGGCTCTTCAGTTTTTACTTTAGTTCAGATGTCATGGCTTCCCCTTCACACCTCGCCCCTTTTCACTCTTCCTCACCTCTTCACTTTTTCTGTCTCAGTTCTCTACTTGGCTCTCTCAAACTCTCACAATCTCACTTCTCTATTTGGTATTTTGGTTCGCTCTTCAACACTCTCTAAACCATTTCTCCAAATCCAAACCCTAGCCTCCTCCAATGTTGTATCCCACTCCCCTCTCCGCCTCTAATGCCTAGCGTCGTCACCACTGTCCACTCCTCTCTCCATAGCTACCTCCGGTGTTTAGTCCTTACCCCGCCGCTGTGTATTCTTCATTAAGTCAGTTCTTACTCCAAACGCTTAGGTTATTGTTCTTTGTTTCTCATATTTCTTTTTTGTTAATCTTGTTGGTTTCATTTGTTATGGAAATCAAATGTTAAAATCAAATAAACCCAAAGATTTATAATATGATACCATAACTAAAAAAAAACCTAGAAACCCTAACTATTTTACTTTTGTTCTTTTCTTTAATCAATTTTAATCCTGTTTTAATTTTATATAGGATTGAAAGCTGACTCCAAGTAGCGTTTTCTGCCTTCAAGTTCGAAACCCATACACCCACAGTTTTCTTTAAGGTATGGTTTTTGCTTTCCTTTGTGTTTAGTGTTTAAGTTGAGTTTTTTGTTTTTGTTTTTTGGGTGTTAAATATGAAACCCTAACTAAAAAAAATCTCTAAGCCCTAACTATTTTACTTTTGTTCTTTGTTCTTTTTTTTAATAAATTTTTATCCTATTTTAATTTTATACAGGATTGAAAGCTGACTCCAAGTATCATTTTTTGCCATTAAGTTTGAAACCCATACACCCACGGTTTTCTTTAAGGTGTGGTTTTTGCTATCCTTTGGGTTTAGTAAAATATATATATATATATATATATATATATATATATATATATATATATATATGTAGTGATTGTGATGATTGTTTCTTTTTACTAATTGTCTTTTCCTTCTTTGGATTGACTTGAATGGCGTTCATCTTGCAATTGATTTAGCTACTGCAATTGATTTTTTTTTTTCTATATTCATATTTTATGTTCTTGGTGAAATAACATAATTGACTTGAACAAGTTTTGGGTATTTTAATCTAGTATTACAATTCACTCTTATTTGCTTTTGGATTTATTTTTTTTTCATTGTTAATTCGAATTGGGTATTACTTTATTTATTTATTGTTAAGTTACGCACACACTGTCATGTTCTCGGACATAACCCACTGTATTTTTGGCTACGATTAGTGAGTCATGGATTACTATCATTAGAAGATAAGTCATTAATGCGAGTATTAGACATTGAACACCATTTTCTTATGCATTCATTGTATTAATTATGCAGGTGATATCATTGCAAACGCACTGTAATAGAGGCTTATTTCTTGAAAGTTACCACCTTTTCATACTTTCTTAATTTTACAAAGCTTGCTGCATGATGGTTTTATATTTTGTTAAATTAATTTCACAAAAACTAGTTTGGTAAGTTAATAAAATTCTATAAGAATTATTAGGTGATGCCTAGGAGGATCATTGATGTGCTTTTTGGATGGAGAAGCCAGTTTGGTAAGCGTGAAAGTTGTCTTCTTTAGAATGCATCCCTCTTTGTGTGATGTGGACAATATGGAGGGAATGAATAATTGAATTCTTAATGGTTTGGAGCTCTGTTATTGAGTTGAGACTAGCTTTTTGTTTCAGTGGTCCTGTATGCTTGGCACAAGTGATATACATATAATGTTGTAAATTTTATTGATTTTCTTTCTTCCTGATTGTAATTCTTTGTTCTTGTAAAATTTTAGGAGAGCTTCCTATATACATCCTATGTACATGTGGTGTCTCCTTTGTTCTAATAAAGTTTTAATATTGCATTAAAAAATGTCAAATGTTTCTTTCAATGCAATGTGTGAAGTTCAAATTTTGAGCTCATTTTCTTCAAAGTTTGACTGGTTGCTAGAAAATTAATGATAGAGAAAAGAAAAGGAAAAGAAGAACCCTATTCCCCCCCTTTTTTTTGTGAAAAGGGGGGGGGGGTGTTCCAAGCAAAAAATCAACCCAACTAACTCTTGCACTGGTTTACAACTTTTTGGTTGACTTGTACTAAGTTTCCAGCTTCCTTGTGTAATAAACACAAGTGTGAAAAACTTGAACTTTGTTCTTATTACTCAGTTTCTTGGTTGTGAAATTGAGCCTAAGTGTGTATAACTTACCAATAAAAAAATTGCATATTTGAACAGGTGTGTCTATCTATAAGATAATAATACACATCAAGTTTCTTTCATAAGCATCTTATTAGTGGTTTCATTTTATTTTTGAATTGAATCACTGCTTGATGCTTAGTTTTTAAAGAGCATTGCAGTTCAGGAAGATGATGTTTATTGGTAAACGTGATTCATTGAGAGTAAAATTCTGCTGTTATCAATTCTAATAGGATGGAAGCCTTTAAAATGATTTAGGGAAAGCACAATGGAAATTCTAACTCTTTTAATCTCTCTGGCTCTTAGTGAAAGGAAAAAGAAATTAAGTAAAACCCTAGACCTTGAAATTTTCATTCCTTAATGCTTATGTATCTTTTATATCTTTGGTTTGTGGTGATACAATGATGGTGTTCATGATCAAGATTGCTTAGTGATTGTGTTTCAGTATGTTTGAAGTGCCAGTTCAATCATTGTCAATATCTTTTGTTTGATGAAGTTACCATCTCCTTGTTGAGATTCTGGGTTTGAGTTGGTTTCTAGATTTCTATTGTATGAACTATTTCTGTAACATAGTTCTTAATTAATTACGGAAAATAAAAATACTTAGACAAAATAAAACTGGTTGTAATTATGTGGATGAAATTTAGAATTCCTAATCAGATTATTCTTTGCTTGGTTGAACTTTGAAGATGAATAGAACCAAGAAATGTTCACACGAATTGTCATTGTTTAAACAACACAACATGTATTCCTACAATACTTTATTTTTTGCATAAGTAGGATACTGTTTTTCCTTTTTGGTTTGTGTGGTTATTATTTATTACTATTATTATTAAAGCTATGAATTATACTTGTTACTTAAGTTTGCTAATATGTATCTTTGTTTTTTTAGGCCATGGAAACCTCCACTAATGAACCCTTTGTCCAAACACCAACTACTACACAAGATGATGGTGCTATACCCACCCAAGTTGAAGATTTTGCTGCTACCTAAGCTTCTGCTGCTACCCAAGCTGAAGTAACTGCTGTTGCTGAGTTGCCCCCAATTCCACCATGCCAAGTGAGTATGACTGTTCCTGTTAGTGGTACTTGTATTGGTAGGAAAAAGTCAGCTGTTTGGGGTCATTTTGAAAAGGTAAAGATAGGTGAGGGTGACACTAGTAAAACTAAGGCAATTTGTAATTATTGCCAAAAATCGTATAATGCTGATAGTAAGAGTTGTGATACTAGTAATTTGTTAGCTCATGTGTCAATATGTTCTAAGAATCCTAATAGAGAAGATTTAGTTAAAGGGTAGAAAAAAAAATTAGCTTTTAAACCCAAAAAGGATGGAGAAGACGAATTCCACCTTGGGTCAACAACCTTTTTTGTTGAGGCTTCTGGAAAGGCATTGGCTGAAATGATTATAATTGATGAGTTGCCTTTTAGGTATGTCGAGGGGTATGGGTGTAAGAAATATGTAATTACCTTACAACCTAAGCTTCGGTTAAAGGATATCCCATCTCGTCAAACTGTGGCTAGAGATGTGATTGGCATTTATAATAGTGAGAAAGAGAGAAGTTACGGACTCATAAACTTCTATTCAAAATTTAAATTATATGTGTCTCACATGTCTCTTTATTGATAATGCTTGGAAATTGCATAAGAGAATTTTAAATTTTTGTCAAGTTGAAGACCACAAGGGGGAGACTATAGGTAGAAAGATTGAGGTGTCATTGCGTGAGTGGGGTATTAATGGGATATTCATTTTGACAATGGATAATGCTAGCTCAAATTTAAGAACAATTAAATTTTTGTAAAGGGTGACTAAAGATTGGAATGGGACAGTTTTAGGAAATGAGTTCATGCACATGAGGTATTGTGCCTATATCCTAAATCTCATTGCGGGGGAGGGCTTAAAAGAGATTAATGCATTTGTTGCTAAGGTGCATGAAGCTGTGAGGTATGTGAAGTCCTCACCCAATAGAAATCAAACTTTTAAGAGTTTTATGGAGAGGTTAGGTATGGAGTCCAAGAGTCTTTTTAGTCTAAATGTACCTACTAGGTGGAACTCGACCTATATCATGTTAGAAACTATTGAAAAATTTGAGAAAGGTTCCTTCAAATGGATTTTGAAGATGATGGTTATTCGTCGTACTTTAGGACCAAGGAAGATAGTGGTGGTTTGGGATCTCCTTGTATGAGTGATTGCTGAAATTGTAGGGCATTTGTGACTTTCCTAAGGCTTTTTTATAATGCAACAAAGAAATTCTCTGGTTCTTTGTATGTTACTTCAAATGCCTTCTATGATGAGATCTTTGTTATTCATGAGACTATTCATAATTTAGTTAAATCCCAAAATACTCTCTTGAAAAACACAACCACAAACATGTAAACTAAATTTGAGAAGTATTGGGGGGAAGGGGAGAAAATTAATTCTCTTTTGTATGTGGCTGTGGTTCTTGATCGATTGATCCAAGAAAAAAATTGAGATTTTTAAAGTTTTCTTTTTCTGAAATTTATGGGAATGTAGTGGCAAAAGTGATGGTTGATAAGGTGAAAGATCTTTTGTATAAGTTGTATAATTTTTACTCTTCTATTCATTCACCAAATGTGTAAGAACAAAGTGGGAGTGAGAGGACAGAATTGGAAAGTAATGCTACTGATCCATATGTGATGGTTCACTCGCGATATGAACGTTTCTTGCAAGTTGAGCAATCTGTAGGTTGTAGTAATGAGCTTGTAGTAATGAGCAATCTGTAGGTACCAAGTGTTGTCTAAAGTTACTAAGGATGTGCTGACTGTACCAGTTTTCACTGTTGCATCTGAGTTAGCATTTAGCATTGGAGGCTGAATTGTTAATCCATTTTGAAGTTCACTCTCTCCTCTCGTGGTTCAAAACCTTGTATGTTCACAAAATTGGCTTCAAGCCACAGTTCCAATTTCTCATTGTCGGTCAATGGATGATGTAGAGGCATTGGAGGAGTTATTTGACTTAGGTAATATGTTTAACTTCTGAAACTTAGTCTATTAATTTTATTGAATGTCTCATGTATTCAAGAAAAATTTAATCTATTCTGTTTATTTCCTATTCTTTTCTAGTTTTAAATCAACAACCAACAAAAAGTGCAACAACAAATACCGCCTCAAGCAAGGGTTCCACTTCAGGCAACCGACCCTTAATTAGCATCGATGATTCATCACTGACTTGGTATGATTCTGCCTTTAGCCACTATTATAAACTTGGTTTCCTTACTAGTTGGTCTTGTATTTGGTAGTAATGTATTGTTTGTTAAATATTTTTTAGTCTATTGTAGGAGGATGGTAATTTATTTTGTAAAGAAGGTATCTTTTTGGGAATATTTGGGCAGCTTTTTTTGGATATATTGCTTTTCTAACTTCGAACAATACTTAACTGTCAATGCTTAGAGAAAAGAAATCTTAGTTCATAGGTTTTCTTTTCTATTAGTTATAGACTTATAAACTATAGAGTAGTCATTCAATACTTTGGAAAAGCTATTTTTTGGAAATACCTATGGTATTTGATTATTGTAACTAATTATATTGCTTGGAACGTTGTATAACTAGCAAGCTTTCTGCCTTATAGGTTACTTTCCAAAAAACTTGTAGTAACTGCCTCTATGGTACTAAGTATATATATATCCATTAATTGGAATATTGTAGTATAGTATTATCTGTTGTGATTTAATTGTTACTGGAAATATTATTTGTTATGGTTGACAAGTTTAATAGGTGTTGAGCTTCTAGCTTACAGCCTAGGTTTTTATTGTGTTGTTTAACAGATTACATATGGTAAAATTAGGGTTTTTGTAGGTTGGGTTGTGCTATCTTTAGTCTATTTTATTGTTTTTATTTTTTGTGGTTAATGTGGGAAAGATTATGTATTTGGATTGATAGGTGCTTCTATTGTTTCAAATCACAGGTGATAAAAAAAAAAGGCTTTTTGGTTTGTTTACTGTTGATCACAGATGATTTAAAAAAAGGCTTTTTGGTGTGTTGTGTTGTGTTGATCACAGGTGATAAAAACATAGGTTTTTTTTTTTTTGGGCCTTTTTGATATGTCCTGAAGGCCTAACAGGTCTAGTGTAGTTCATAATATAACTTAAGTTTGAAACCCTATTTTAAAATAAATTAAGTAAAAAGAGGCCCAATTTGAATTATATAGGGAATTCAAAAAATTTGAAATCAATAGTGTTTATCAAACTACCAAACCAAGTAATTTGGGCTAAAAAGGCAAAAAAGAAGAAGAACAAATTGCCATAATTTTAACTATGCCAAAAATTTCGGTCCAATATGAGGCCCAGACCTGTCAAACTGACAACTCCGACCCAATCAACCGATTACCTAAAATGTTGGATCCAACCTGAATATTTGGTCGAATACGGGTCTGAAATTTAGCAATCTGATCCAATCAGGTTGAGTTTGGTTTGGGCCTAAAACCGATCCGGCTTGACCTGTGGATAGCCCTAGGGTGGTCTAGAAGGACACCGACACCCAGACAAAAGCAGTTAAAGGGTAAAATAATAAAAACCTATCACGGCAGGCAGTATAAAAAGAGCCTTCGCAGTGCGTAGTAGGGAATGACAAGTTTATCATAAGAACACGGAACAAGTGAGTAGAAATAGAATAGAAAACTTAGAAAGAAAAAGAAAAAAAAATAGAGAGTAGGCAAGAGTGTGGTAGCAGGCATACACCGATAGATTAATTCTTTCTCTCTCTCTAAAAGCCTACTTTCTGGTGAAGATTAAGGAATTTTAGCTTAAGCCATTTAGGCTCATTCTCTCAAAGTGGGTAATTTCTGTGGCAAGACATCTCTGTGAGATTACCCAAATTGGAGAAGCGGTTTCCTTCTTGGACTTAACTCCATAAGGTAACCAAGCATGGTAGACCAACCATCCCTTCTTTCATTTTATTGATTAAGCATTGGTGTTATTTCCCTTATTCTTTATTATCGTCATATTTATATTGCATTTATATTGCTGCGCTACTCCTCCCTTATTTAATTCAATATTCCCTATTTTCTGGCCAACAGTAAGCATATTTCCCTTTATTATTGTTATATTACGCTTGTCTGCCCAAATTTTCTTGTAACAGTTTCATCTACCACGGGTGAGTGACCAAGGTTTCAGTAAAAGGGGCTTTAGTTTACGTACAAGCCAGTTTGAGGTGAGTTGTGATTAGGTCGGTCCTGACTCTCTGATCTAGAACCTTTAGGCCGTAGCGTGGCAAGAGGTAGCCTAGCCCGCAGTCACAAAAAAGGCCCTCCACAACCTTCATATGACAAAGATAATTCAGGTGTTCCAACCCACAATGGAATTCAATCTTCACTCGATTGCGCAGGAGATGGAATTGGGAGTTCTTTAGCACTGTTTAAATCTGTCTCTAAGGAAAGCTTAGTCAATGGAGTGGTTGAGGAATATGTGATGGAATTTGAGGGAGGAGGCGCCCCCCTTTTGATGAGTGTCCTACTCCTAATCATAGCCTCGTCATGAATGTCACCATTTGGAATGGCAGGGGTACTCTGAAACCCAATTTCCAAAATCATGTCAAGAAGCTTGTTCAAGATCATGACTCGGCAATCTTTGTGGTTATGGAGACTTGTATTGAAGGTGATTACGCTAAAGAAATCATGGATAGACTTCCATTCAATAAATCAAGCGACATAATACCATTGTATATTTTGGAGGATTATGGCTGCTTTGGAACTCAGATAGAGTGGAAATTACTCTCTTATCCAAAATGGAGCAGGAAATCCACGCTACTGCTAAGGTATGTTCCTCAAACTTCTTTTGGTTATTGTCTGCTGTCTATGCTAGCCTAAGGTTTGCAGAGCGAACCATTATATGGGACAATCTATCCACCCTATCGGAGATGCATAGCCTAACATGGGTGATTGCATTTGACTTTAATGAGCCCCTTAATGATGAGACAAGTTTGGGGGCAGAGGAGTCAGTATTAACCAATCTATTTGTTCAAAGAGAGCCTTGATAAGTGCAACATGCAGGATTTGGGCTTTTTGGGGCCAAGATTCACTTGGACAAATTAAAGAGATGTCAATGTGTTCATTCAAGAGAGAATTGATCTTTTTTTGTTAACTTGGATTGGTGTGCCATCTATCAGGAGGCTAGGGTCACTCACCTGACCCGCTGCCACTCAGATCACTACCTAGTATTATTGGAAGCTCTACCTTGTAGTCCCATCCACACTCTAAGGCCGTTTAAATTCTAAAGTTTCTAGCTGTCTGACCCTACTTTCCCATCCCTGGTTTCCAAGGAGTGGTCTTTTCCTTGCAAGCTTCTTGAGGCTATTGATGGGTTTACTAAAGAAGCTCAATGATGGAATAAGTTACATTTTGGTAATATCTTGGTGAAGAAGAAAATTCTTTTAGCTAAATTGAATGGAATCCAAAAAGCCTTGATGAATGGTCCTTCTTCTTTCCTCCTCGAGCTTGAAAGGAAGTTACACAGAGAGCTTGAGGTCACACTGGATCAGGAAAGAGATTTATGGGTCTTAAAATCCCGAGTTAACTAGTTGATCCTCGGAGACCGCAATACGACATTCTTTCACATCTTCGCTCTAGTTAGAAGGAAACGAAACCGAATCACTTCCATGAAAAATAATGTTGGGGAGTGGATTCTCGATGAGAGGGAGGTTATGAATTTCATCAGGAAAGGGTATGTGGATCTCCATTCTACCTCCCTTCCTTGGTCGGCCAGGAAGGAGACTACTACTTCATATTGGCAAGCTACTTTATTGGACATAGAGAGGGATACTCTAAATCCACCTGTTACAGAGGAGGAGATTAAGGTAGCTTTATGGTCCATGAAAGCATATAAAGCTCCAGGTCCTAACGGGCTCCACAAAGGTTTTTTCCAAAGATTCTGGACTGTAGTTGGAAAATTTGTAGTTGATGAGGTGAAGCATATCTTTGTCAAAAGGAAGCGCCAGAGTATTTGAACAAAACTCTCATTGCCCTTATCCCTAAAATTCAAGGTCCATAAACTATTAGGAACTATCAGCCGATAAGCTTTTCTAACACTGTTTGTAAGATTGTTTCCAAGGTTACTGTGGGGCGCCTGAGCCCATACTTAGACAAGTTAATCTCTCCTATCTAATTCAATTTGGTGTCGGGGCAGAAAGGTGTGGACAATGCTATCATCGTCCAAGAACTTATTCACTCCATTAGCAAGTCCAAAGGAAAAGAAGGTTATATGGCCATAAAAATTGACCTCGAAAAAGCTTATGATAAGCTGGAATAGGGATTTATCAGAGAGAAGCTAATTAGTATATATTTTCCTAGTGACCTTGTGGAAGTGATTATGAGTTTTGTTTCTACAGTATCTACTTCTGTTCAGTTTAATGGAAGGATGTTGGAACCTATTCTCCCATTTAGAGGGATTAGATGATGGAATCTCTTATCCCCCTACCTCCTCATTTTATGTAGGGTTATGTTGGGCCAGCTCATTGATCATAAGTGTAATGATAAATATGGCATCCAGTTAAAGCCTCAAGAATTGAGCCTAGCTTCTCTCACTTATTCTTCACAAATGACCTTTGCTATTTGCAAAGGCCAATTCGGGGAATTGTAGGGTAGATCGGCTGGTCTTAGATACTTTCTGCCAAAATTCTAGGCAAATCGTTAGCCAATCTAAATCCAGGGTCTTTTTTTCTCCGAATGTGGATAGAAGAGCTAGAGAAAATCTTTGTGATATTCTAGGATTCCATTCAACCCCTTCGATTGGTAAGTACTTGGGTATTCCCATCAAGACCTCAAGCCGCTTTAGTCAAAATTTTAATTTTGTCTTGGATAGAGTAAAGAAGAAATTGTTGGGTTGGAAGGCAAACTTGCTATCAATGGCAAGTAGATTAGTCCTTGTTCAAGCTTCGCTCTCTACCATTCCAACTTACACTTTGCAATGTGCCCTTCTTCCAGGAAAGATATTTGATCAGATTGACAGGGTAAACCGAAACTTCCTTTGGGGGTCCTCGTAAACCTCCAAAAAGATGTATTGGGTGGGTTGGCACAAGCTAACAAGGTAAAAAAATGAAGGTGGTTTGGGCTTGCAAACAGCTAGAGGCAAAAACATAGCGCTGCTAGCCAAGCTTAATGGGAGATTTTACTTCAAAAAAGAGGCCTTATGGACTCGGGTGCTGAAAAGAAAGTATTGCTCCAATTGAAGGTTGAATTCCAAGAACAGTGATAAGCTTGTGTGTTATAGAATTTGGAAGGGAATGAAGAAAGGGCTTGAAGTTTTCAACGAAGGAACGAGATGGATTTTGAGTAGAGATAGCAGTCTTAACTTTTGGTTCGATAGCTGGTCTAGCTTAGGCCCGTTGAGGGAGATAGTCCAAGACCCTCTCTCTATGGAGGAAGCTAATCTGAAAGTTAAAGATGTTATCATGACTTAGGGTTGAGATTGGTCAAATATCTCCCTAATCCTCCCTAACCATATCAAGCTAGATATCCAAGCCACCCTTGCAGTTACTTCGAGAAGTGAGGACAGGATTGTTTGGGCAGCCAATCCCCATGGAAATTTTGATCTTAAAAATGCTTACAAGATAGCCATAGCTACACATACTCCATTTGTCTTCACGTGCCAGTGGATTTGGAAAACAAAAATAAGCCCGAAGATCTAATTCTTTGTTTGGAAGTGCCTTCACAACAGTATAGGAGTAAATGAGTGCTTGGTGAAGCAAGGAGTGCTCCAAGACCCCACTTGCCTGATCTGCTCTCATGAGGCAGAGTCCATCCTACATGCCTTTCATGACTGCCAATATGTTCCTGTGTGGAATCAGTTGGAAGTTGCAGTGAACGACAGGGGTTTATTTTCTTATGATCTCCATATCTGGCTTTCATCAAATGCCAAAGATAATAGGAGCAAGCTGTCCCAGCAACTGCCTTGGAATGATGTTTTCTTGTTTGCCATCTGGTCTTTTTGGGTGCAGAGAAATAGCACGGTGTTTTGCAATTGCGCCTGCCCTCCAAACCTTGCGTCATTGATTGCCAATAGAGCCCTTGAGTTTGTTCTTTATGTCAATGATGTGGGAGATCAAACAATTAGAGCTATTAGATGGGAGAGACCAAACACGGGGTGTCTGAAACTAAACACGGATGGATCATCCTTAGCTAACCTAGGCCTAGCTGCAGGGGGTGGGGTGATTAGAGATGAAAATGGCAATTGGGTTGTGGGCTTCTCGAGAAAAATTGGATACACCTCCAATTTCATGGTTGAGATGTAGGCGCTTCTGCTAGGATGTGTGTCCTTAAATCCTATTGTATGATGCTATGTATGTTATTATTTATGACATTATGTATGACTTAATGTTGTGTTTAATAAAGTTGTTTTAATTATTATCTAAAAATAGTGGTAACATGAATATTGAGACATTATCATATAGTCCATGAGATGCATTGTATGTGATTTAGTCACAGAAGACGTAAATCACAAGTTCCTTGTAAACTCAAAATGTAGTTCGTAGTCGGTGATGAACATTGGGCATTTCATCTGCAAAGACTATAACATATCAACTAATATGATTTGTTTTGATTATGGAAATGGAGATTTCTAGTTGGTATGTTGATATGCTTTAAGAGTTAAAATATGTTGAACTGGACCATGTGAGATTTATTATTTCCAACGACTGTCAAATGAATAATAAACTCACGACTTATATTTGCTTGAACTCTTAATCCTGAGAGAATAATAGACATGATCATGAGGTGTAGGTTGCTTTGATATATCAGGAGTGAGTTCTAAAGTAACGGTCAAAATCTCAGTATGTTAGGCAACCACATTTAGTGTTGATGGAACATATATTTTCAAGATGGAATTCATAGTCTCTTAATGGAGAAACAAAATATTCCATTGAGATAAGTTTAATGGAATTGTTATTCAGAGAGTTAGGCCTAACCACTTTAGTAAGAAGTTACTAAAATATATATATTTATGGAATTGGATTTCATAAATATATAATGAATAACTTTAAAGGATTAAACCGGGTACTTAAGGAATTAAGATATAGTAATCTACAAAGTGACAGTCTTCTTTCATGACTTTGTATTACTACGAATATTTTATGAAGGAGTTGCATGTACAATAAAGTCTTGGGATATAATTTATAGATAAGGTCTAGAGTGCAACTATATTTATATAGTGGTATTAAATATAGTTAATGGTAACTTTGGACTTATCAAGAGTTGACAGAAAAGCCCAAGGCCCATTGGAGTTAGTGTCTTATTAGTCCATTTTGGTCCCACTCTAAGCCACACGCTTAAGCCCAATTGGAAATGCCCAAAAGGTTAGCCCAATTAGATAATCGGTTAGACACAAAGGGAGAAACATACAGAATTTTCTGTAGAGAATCAAGTTAGAACATTATTGCGAAGTGGTGCATGTTAGTATTAGACACTTTGACAATTCTCCCTTTGGAACTGATTGAGAGACCACACATCTTGGGCGTTAGTGGAATTGGAGTGAAGATTGAAAGTGTTCCCAGGCGCTTCTGATCTTCGGTTTTGAAATTCACCACTCCAAGGTACACTCTCTTGTTCTTAAATTCTGAAACTTATATAGTACATGTTAACTTTTATGAATGAAGTAGATCCGTTGTTTTTTCGCTGCGCATATGCATATTTCCATCAGCTTCGTGATGGCCTTTTAATCTATGCTAATCAAAATTATTCTGCTGTAGAAGTAGAAGTAGATGTTAAAGCTATTATTAATGTGCTTGCTAACCTAGGCCAATCTAGCAATTTTATTCTCTCTATTCTGGATGACTGCAAGCAACTGGCTTCCCAAATTCCCAAGTCTGTTTTAGCCATTGCTACAGAGAAGCAAACCGGTGTGTTGACTTTATTGCAAGGAAGGGGGCCCATCAATATGAAGATTTTTGTTTATTTGAGAGCCCGCCTGTGGGTTTAGATGAATTCTTAGATTTTGATAGATTTGGCATGTACTTAAACAGGCGCTGCCCTGTAAACGTTGTTCCTCTTTCTTAGTTATTCATGTCATTATCTTTTCTACCCAAAAAAAAAAAAAAAAAAAAAGACATCCTCGATTTTCTGTAACTGCTTGTTGTTGATGGCCTGGGCCAGTTGTATATTTTTAAAATTTAAGCCCGAAGTTCACAGTTGCCATGGTCCATGACAGTGTTTTTGTTACAATTACCCGACCTTCCACCTAAAAAGAAAGCCCAAGCTCTGACCAAAGGAAAAAGTTAAAAACATGAGGCCGAAGCCCAACCAAGAAAAGAAGCACTTGCAGGCTTTGCTTCCTCAAACCACCCCCCCCCCCCCCAATTGTTTTTTTTTTTTTTTGAAAACAAAGAAAATATGTAATATGTATAGTTAAGTTAATTTTGGTAACTGTCAATTTAAAGGGAAGACTACATGCCAAAATGTAGAGACTTCGATTTTTCATCTGTAATGATGTATATTTATATTGGAGGAATAAAAGATAAATAAATTTGGAGGAATTAATCAAAAAAAATATATATAAAAAAAAAAAAAAATATATATATATATATATATATATATAGATATAAAATAAGAAACCTCAAATGTAATATCTTAAGCTTTTACCATTCGACTTATTCTTTGAAATTCTCTTAATTTAAGTTTTCACTTAAAGAAATTTTGCATTGAAGGCGTATTATTAGTTTATTGAATCTGCCTACTGTTAATCAAGTAAATGCATATATTAATAATCTATAGGTGTGTACTAATTATTTATATGGTTTTTTTTTAATAAATTTTATATAAGAAACTATTTATATTTGTAATAATAATAATAATAATAATTGTAAGTGCACAATTGTACCTGAATCAAAATACAATCTTATGGGCTCAGACCCAATGAGCCTTAGACAATAAAATTTGTAGAGTGTGAGCTTGAAATCTACTTTAGAGGTACTGAGAACTTAACAACAGGCTACGGTGTAAAGATACTTGTAAATAGAAGATGATGATGGCAAATGGACCTCCTCGGACGTAAGCCGATGACTACTTTTGTATTATTTCTCTTTCTTTTTTAAATGTTACAATTCTTAATTTCTTTCTTGGTTACTGACTGATCCCCCTTTTTCTTTGGCCTTCACCCATCTTAAATACTTCTTCTCTTGGTGCTTTATCCACGTGTTGCTCAAATCCCCTCTCCCCTAGATATTTTTTCTCTTAGTGCTTTTGAATAGTAACCAGAAGTTTCAGTTCTACTGTTTATGGGTCACTTCCCCATTAATGCGGTCAGGGAGGTGGGTGCAGGATATTTAATATAGAGGTAGCAGCTTTTTCCTAAGATTTTTCTCTAACACCGGTGTATCTAAAAGGTTCAGGAATTCACCCTTTTAACCAACAATCTTTCCGGAATTCTGCCTTAACCTTTATAGTGAATCTCCGAGTTCTCTTGGGTCTATCCGAGGAGGAACTCACCATTGGATGTGTCCTCGGACTTTCGGCGTATGGGCCGGTATGCTGTACTAACGAGTTTTTGATTTAAGAACAGGTCGGCCCACCTTGCTAGAACCCAAAGGCCCAAATGCCTGCTTGGGTCCTTTTACTCCCTACAATAATAATAACAATAATAATAATAATAATAATAATAATAATAATAATAATTATTATTATTATTATTATTATTATTATTACTACTCATATTTAGTTTTTTTTAGCATCAATTGAAACAAAAACTACCCAAAGGTAAAAGCAAATTTATTAACACATGCAATCAAAAAAACTTACACGCACATGTGTATAACATGATGAAGCGGTGTAACCCTTTATTAATGTTTCAACACTTAATAACTTTTAATTGGTATAATATTCAAATTGCAGAGTTGGACTATACGCATTTTCATTGTACTTAAAATGCACTCAAAATTTCATGTTAATCAGAATTTTATTTTATGATCAATAAATTTATGTTATTCTTTTTAATAATCTCAAGATACCCAAAAAAAAACTTAAAATTTAAGAGGCAATATGATCTCTAACCAACAAATCCTTTTGACGACATCTAATATATATAAAGTAAGAACCAAGGTTGTAGTAGCATAAACTTTTATTATTTTATTAAGAAGATTCTAATGGGATAAATGCATTTATTTTTACTTATTTATTATTTTTGGTGCACTAATTATTTATAAAAATTATTTATAGTTATTTTCTAAAATTTATATTTGAAACAAATGGTAAGGAATATGGTATTCTTGCTTGAATTTAGTTACTTTGACAACAATTAAAACAGCATCAAGCAAAAGGAGAAAAATATATTTAAGAAAATATGCAATCAAGAATATAAAAACAAAATTGCTTAAATTAGAAAAAATAATTAAATATTTTTTTATTCACTTAAAAATAAGTTCATATTCTTAATTATTATAATTATAACAATCTACATTCCCTTTCTTTACAATGACATGTAATATAATTTGAATTAATTTTCTACATATTATATCACGTAATGAGTATTATACATAAGTCGTAAAATAAAATTTTATTAAAATATTCAGAATGAAATTATAGTATACATGTGCATTGCGCAAGACATCGGCTGGTTCTATTAGATGAGGAAGTTTAAATTTTTATCAAGTTAGTACTTTGTATTTCTAATCAATGTATGAATAATAAGAGAAGGAGAAGGTGGGTACAAAAAGAGACATGACATGTAAAATAATATTAGTGAGTGTTTACATGTCGGTTTATAAAATCATTTACTCGTTTTAAATCAGATAATTCATTAAATCATTTAAACAAATCACATGGTAATTAAAAATGCCATGTAACCAAAATTACGCATGAGTAATTATTTTAGTTACCATGTAGTGGTTTTCCAAAGTGGTTTGGAGGAAAAATACCTTATTACAGAAGACAAAGAAAAAAAGAGAGAGTCCTATATTACATAAACAAAAATAAGGTTATTTTGATGGCCAAAAAGGAGAGGCGGGAGCAACCATTGTGACTCACCCCTCTGGGCGTGATCATAAGGGCACCTTCCTCGATGTTAGAGAATGTTGGATTGAGTCATAACTACTGTGGTTGAGGTGACCACAGACCTCACCCTAGCCCCACAAGAGAGCTAAAAACTTGGGCTAGTTGTAGACAGAAATCCCACAATTTGCACATTGGGAATCGAACATGAAACTTGGTGCTCTAGTGTTCACGTCGAGATCGCTAGACCTCCTCTCTTGGTGGTATAAACAAAAATAGGTAGGTGAGGCATTTTGGTACCCTTTCATATTTTATCAATAGGCAAGTTAAATGAAGATATGGTTTTTATCTTAATGATTGTATCTCAAACATTCTCTTTCCCAATCTTTAAGGGCTCGTTTGGTTTCCCTATCACTCAATTTTCTTATCTCAGTTTTCAAAACTCACATCTCAAACTCAAAACCCATAACTCATAACTCACCATCACTCAAAAACTCCAAAATTTTTGTTTGTTAACAAAACCCAGTCATATATCTCAACTTTTAAGTCCACCTTTTGTCAAAATGGTGGAGCCTACCGATCAGTTTTTTTCAACTATCTTCTTCCTTTACCCGCGTGACTTACATGAAGAACATAAAATCCACACCCAAACCCAGTTTCATCACCACCACCAACGACAAACCCAGATTCCACTACCATCAACACCACCAACAGCCACACAAAAAAATCCAAAAGAATGCATAGGAAACCTACAACCAAATCCCACATCACCGAAGAAGAAGAAGAACAACGCAGAGCTAAAAAAAAAAAGCCAAAAATGGAGCTTTGACCGGAAACAATGAAACGACAGCCTTTGTTGCTTCGGCTGTTGCTGCTGCAGCAGCGACGAACGCGAAGTACGAGGTGAATTCACCGGCGAAGCTTCCGATCTCAAGGTCCACGTGCATAGCAAACCCAAACCACAAACATATCAAACCCAAACTTCCGATCTGGGTTGAGCTTGAACCGATTTGGTGGTTCCGATATGGGTTAAGCTTGAACTGATTTGGTGGTTGCTCGTGGTGGTTGCTCGTAACGGTGATGACTAGGGTGGTGGTGGCGGCTTGTGGAGGAGCAATGAAGGGTTAGTGCGAAGAGAAAGCTCTGGGTAAAAGAAAAAAAAATGAAGAAGGAGAAGTGACAGAGAATGGGTGGAGAGAGAAAAAGAAAATAGTGGGAGAAGAAAGAGAGAGGATAAAGTAAGAGAGAGGTAACAAAATCAACAGATATAGGCCCCACAGAGGAAAAAAATTTACACAATTGCCATTGAGTTATGTATCTCAGAAACTGAAAACACCAATTTGGTGTTTTCAGTTTTCATCGCTCTCACTCAAAATTTTTGAGTTTGGGTGATGAAAACAAGATTAGAAAATCAAGCCAAACAGAAAAACTGATGTGGGTCCCATGTTTTTTCATTACTGAATTATGAGCATAGTTTTAAAAATCGGACCGGACCGGCCGGTTCGACCGGTTCAACTAGGAAAACTGGTGCAGTTCGGTCCAGTTAAATACCTTAAAACCGGTCAATAACCGGTCAAAAACTGGGAAAACCGGTCAACAACCGGAAATTTTGAAAAAAAACGGTGTTATTCTCGGTTCGATTTTTAAAACTATGATTATGAGTTTCCAGTGATATCACTCAAAACAGGCCTAAACCAAACATACTCTAAATCTCTCACAACTTCATATTTCCCCATAAAAATTGTTTATAAAATTGATAAAGACATTTCAATTAAAAAAAAGTCAATTAGAAAAAATGAGCGTGTATTAATAATATGTTAATAGAAAGTTAATAGTAAAATTTAATAATGGGAGTAAAATATTATAATTAAACTATTTTTAAAAGAAGTATATGTGCCCATCTTATACATATCATGTGTAGTAGAATAAAAACTAGGATCTACTTCATATCTTACATAAACCACATGTATCAATGAATTTGAAAACTGTGACAAAAAACACATACCTTGATGCCACAAACTTGAAAAACAAAAACAAAATTTCTGCAAGAACTTTTGATTAATCCTTGTACCACTGTGATCTTCATCTCAATAACTGTGTGTATAGACAAAAGTGTGAGATCTTTCTTTTGTTGAGCAACCTTAAACTAGTGCAACCCTTTTGACGTGAATAAAAATCTTCTTTTTTTTATTTTTATTCCTTTGTAGCTGACCCCAAAAATTGGTCGGCCATCTAAGAGATTTATATACATTACTTGAGGTAAGACCAAAGGAAAAAAAAAAAAACCTAAATCCAATGGGCATTAGGCTCCAGTTATTTCACAGCCTACCTAAGGTTATCATTAATAATATTTTATTCCACTTTAAAAATACAATTGCACTCTAAGATTTATTCAATTAAACAAGATATTCGTTGACTAATTAAATTTTGCATTTAGCCCCTTCATTCTTACATTTCTGTAATATAACTCCATATAAGAAAAACTTTAGTAACTCATTACTAAAATGCTTAGGCTTGATATACTGAATAATCAATTCCATTAGATTTTCTTAATAGGATATTTCTGCTCTCTTATCGAGATTATGAATTCTATCTTAAGGAAATAGTGTCCCATAACGTTAAAAGTAATCACCGAATATTGACCACACAAGATCTCACTTCTATATACATGAAAGCAATCCACAATTCAAGACTGAGTTCACCATCCTCTCAAGATAAAGAGTTTATACATTTTGCAATTGTGAGATCATTTATTCAAGCAACAACAATTTAAAGAAAAACCACTCACAACAGTCAAATTCAATATATTCCAAATACATCAATATATCTATTAAGATATAAAAGTCTCAACTTCCATAATTAAGATAAATCATCATAATCGATATTTTATACTCTTATAAACTGAAATGTCCAAATTTATTACTGACTTCGAACTAAAGTTTATAAGTTACAATGAATGACAATTGAGATATATATTCCATATGTTAATCTCATCAACATACCCAAATCACATGCAATGCAACTATATAGACTATTCGTCAAATGAATTCATAATGTCCAATGCTCATACAATCCCAGAAAATAAAATAAAAACTTTTATTAATTAATAATGTCATACGAATTGGATTTTAGGACATAAATCTTGACACATCTTACTCAATATGCTAGCTTAAATATTATTAATATGCATAGTAATATTTAGCTTTAAATAAATATTTAAATAGTGTTTCAGCAAGTGAGAATGGTGTCTAAATATGTTGTTTATTATTCTTCCAAGGGCACGGAAAATGTCCATTTGGTAGTTCAATATTAGGTAGATCTTAAAATATTACTACATGAGAAATAGAAATCCCTTTAAACAGATAATCAAGCGTGAGAATTGAGAAATAAAATTGGATGTACTCACTTACATATTATTAATATGCACAGTAAGCTTTAAATAAATATTTATGCTATGTTTGGAAGTTTCGAGGGAGAGGAAAGTAGAAGGAAATTGTTATCCTTCACCTTATTTGGATGTTTTTAAAATTAACTAAGGGGAGGGGAGGGGAGGGGAGGGGAGGGTGGGGGGGGGGGGAATAATTAGTGTTTTCATAATTTGTAATTTTGTTAATATGGTAAGGATAAATTCAGTAATTTATTTGGTTAAACATTTCTATACTTTACTCTCCCTCCAAATCTCTCCAATTTGGGGGAATTAAAAATGAGGTGTTAGAAATAGTTAGAACCTCTCCAAATCTCTCTCCCTCCTCATTTAAAAAACATTCAAACAAGGTAATTTAACTTATTCTCCCTCCCTCTGCTCTACTCCCCATCCATCCAAACAAGCTATTAAATAGGGTTTCAACATGTCTAAATATGTTGATTATTATTCTTCCAAGCTTGGAAAATGTCTATTTGGTAGTTTAATGTTAGGTAGATCTTAAAATATTACATGAAAAATAGAAATCCCTTTAAATGGATAATCAAGCATGAGAGTTGAGAAGTTTAAGATCTAGTACAAAACATTTGTCCCTAAATTCTAAAGTCTCAGTAGAAGAATTTACAGTAGACAATTTCTACCGCATTAGAACCTATGAACTCTTCAATATTTGAACATCTTGACAAATGATGCACTTACAATCATAATTGGAACCTCCAACTGATTCCAAGAATTTCTTGAAGGTTTTCTTCACAGCAACAAGTCTACAGTAGTTTGCAGTAGTTTCACATAAAACACCAATAAGATCTTCAACTTTTGGTACTAGAGACTTTACTTGCTATAGAACCCAAAGGTGCACAAGAGCCTCAGCAAAATCTTTTTTTCTTTTTTCTTTTTATGGACTCACAAGTTCAATACTTGGAGGCTAAGGTTTCAATATGAAAGCTTTAGAAAGTCTTAGGTTTTCTTTCTCTACCACCTTATTTTAAATAGGAGCTTAATGGACCTAAATAGACTTTCCTATTAGGTTACACAAACCCAGAAATAAATAACCACTTAAAATAAAATGTTGCTTGCTAAATTAGAAATATCATAGCTCGATAGGTTAAGATCTATCAAGACAGGTATCGAGTTTCATTAATTCCCAATAGATCGACATGTATTGAGGAGGTATTGGAATTTGCAATTTCAAATTTTCTAGAGTAGTCTTGTGTCTTCAATAATACCACCTTATATATATATATATATATATATATATATATATATATATATATATATATATAAATATATTACTTCAAAGTCTTCTTGAACACACTAGAAATTAAGACTCGAATACTTATAATGTGCATTTTGATCTCAGATATGTCAATATATAAAAGTATGACCCTTATAGCTTGAATAATCATAGTTTAAACAATGCATTAAACCTTTGTACCTAAAGTTTATTACTAATGATGTTCATTTTAAAATTTTTGAAATTTTTTTTGAAGGATATCATTGTCCAGAGTATGCAAATGGTTCAATTGTAATTGTTTCATTTTAGTTAAAAAAAAATACAGTTTGTTTACATATTTACGTATATAGTTTTGTAAGTGTAATACAATTAATTTGTTTAGTGTTTGCAGTTTCAAATAAATTATAAAAATACATTAAAAAAGGATTAAGATCCTCTAGATTTTTTAGGGTACTTTACCAATAGATTTCCTTAAATCTTAACCACTCTTTAATAATTTCATGATTTAGATTCTGTCATATCAACATTCTACTAATAATATTCTTAAAATAATAAAATAATGTTGCAAAAAAAACAATTAAGAATATAGTTAATGGAATGTTGACAGACCACTAAATCATTAAGGAATAATTAGAATTCAAGAAAATCTATTTGATAGAAAACCCTAGGAAATCTAGAGGATCTAAATTCATTAAAAAAATAATCATTTCCCTTTAGAATATGGTGAGATTTTTCGTAAAATTTATACTTGACTCAATAATAAATTTAGCTAAGAAAATTCAAATTAATTTAAAATGGGCTGGGTTAGTTTTTGTGGGGAGTAAAAAGACCCTGATGGGGATGTGGGCCTTTGGGCCATGCTAAGGAAGGCCGACCTGCTCTTGGGTTTAGAACTTGTTAGTGCTACGGGTCGGCCTATGCGCCGAGGATCCGAGGATCTAGCCGAGGGTGGATTTCCCTTCGGACGGACACTGGAGAACCCGGGACTTCATGGTAAAGGTTGGGGAATGACACGGTCAAGACCAATGGTTAAAGGAGGGGAACCCTTGAATGTCCTAGAAGCACCGATGTTTGAGAAATACCAAAGGTAAAGGCTGCCACCTCCACATTAAAGACCCTGCACCTACCACCCTGGCCGCATTAATGGGGAAGTGACACCTGAACGGTGGAAGGGAAACTTCTGGTTACTATTCAAAGGCACTGAGAAAAGAAATATCTAGGCTAAGGGGGAGTTGGGGCAACACGTGTACAAAGTATCAAAAAGAGGAGTATTTAAGGAGCAACCTAGAACAGGAATATGGGGTCCCTTCTTTGTAATCTAAAAGAAAAAGAAAAAAGATAAAGAGATAATATAAGAACAGCTCTCGGCTTACGTCCGAGCAGGTTGATTTACAATATTCCTTGTTGTTTTCAAGTATTTGCAATCTTTGGCTTGTCACTTAATCCTCAGACACTTCTAACCTGGGTTTCAAGCCCATACTCTACAAATTCATATTGTTTAAGGCTCATTGGGCCTGAGTCCGTAACTGTTCTTGGGGCCAGGTGCAATTGTGCACTTACAATTGGCGCCGTCTGTGGGAAAATCTAGTCTAGAAGAGGTAGGGATACTATGGCAGGCTTAGGTGCTCACCATGCAGAGTCACAGGGATCACAACCGGAGGATCATTTCGAGCGTCTTGAACGTCGAAGGGATCGTGAGGGAAGCTTCCATACAGAGTACCCAGGCGCCAGCCATACTCATGGTGGGGGTAGCGCCCCCCAGGAGGACGGTTCTAAAACCATGTAGAAGGAGATCAACCGTTTAAAGAGAAAGCTACGCCGCGCCAGACGCAGGCCTTCATCATCCTCACCTAATCCTTCCTCGGAAGAGGATAGGCGAGCTGGCTACAGTTCGAGATCGTGCTCACCTGCCCGGCTCGGTGTCCTCCGGTGAGGAGGACGGCCACGGCTCACGACGCAAGAATCTTCCTTCTAGGGGCTTAGGCAACGACGCTGAGTAGGGCGTTATACCAACTCTCCAAATCTCTGTTTTCATGGAGGATTGAGAGGGGAGGCTTCCGGGAGGTTCACCCGGCCCACCTTTACCATCTACAATGGCCGGACGTCCTGGAGCACGTGAGTCACTTCAACCAGAGGATGGCAGTGCATTCTCACAACGAGACTCTGATGTGTAAAGTTTTCCCCTCCAGCTTGGGACCTGTGGCTATGAGATGGTTTAACGGTCTCAAATCGGGGTCTGTAGGCTCATTCGGGGAGCTAACTAGGGCATTCGCTTCGCGGTTCATTACGTGTAGTAGAGTCCTTCGGCCATTGGACTCGCTGCTATCCATGGTCATGAAGGAAGGGGAGATGCTGAAAGCATACTCCGACCGATACTGGGAAATGTTTAATGAAATAGATGGTGATTTTGATGAAGTGGCGCTTAATACCTTTAAGGTAGGTCTTCCTACTGACCACGACCTAAGAAAGTCTTTGACGAAAAAGCCCGTCCGCAGCGTACGCCGCCTTATGGATCGTATTGATGAGTACAAAAGGGTAGAGGAAGACCGAGCGGCGGGGAAGGGAAAGGAGAAGGTTATCCCGCGGGAGAGAAGGGATTTCGGGTCGGACGGATATCACAACAACGAGCCGAGGAGGGATTACTTCGGGCAATACGGCTCGGCGGCACCTCGGTTAAATACCGTGTTCCGAGAACCAAGTGCATCGATTGCTAGAGAAAGTTCGTAAAGAGCCTTCCTTCGGATGGCCCGCAAGATGGCAGGGGACCTGCGAAAAGAAATCAAAACTTCTTTTGTCGGTACCATCAGGATGTGGGCCACACTACCGAGAATCCGGACCACGTGGAACCATCTGGAGCGACTCGTCAATGAGGGAAAGTTGAAGCAGCACTTGTGTCGGCCCGTTGGGCGGCCGGTCGATCTGGCTCAAACAACAGGAGGAACAATTCATCTCGGCTAGCATTGGGAACAATTAATGTTATCTTCGCTGCACCTGGTAGGACCGGCTCAGGTCCCACTAGGGTGATGGCGGTTTTCCATCCTCAGGCCGAGGATGTGGGTAGCAGGCCGAAGAGGTTGAAAGGCACTTTGCCCGTCTTAGGTTTCTCCGAGGAGGATAAGGACTATCCAGCCCCATGACGATGCTCTTGTGGTCACCCTCAGGATAGGGAACTATGATGTGAGAAGGGTGATGATAGACCAGGGCAGCGGTGCAGATATCATGTACCCTGATCTATTCAAGGGGTTAAGGTTGAAGTTGGAAGATCTTACTCCTTATGATTCGCCGCTTATAAGTTTTGAAGGGAGAGCCGTTGTGCCGAAGGGACGGATTCGTTTGCCCGTTCAATCCGGCTCAAAAACGGTTGAGGTAGACTTTATTGTGGTTGACGCGTACTCTCCATATACAGCCATCCTTGCCAGGCCATGGCTGCACGCTCTTGGAGCTGTCTCCTCTACCTTGCATGTTAAGGTTAAATTTCCCTCGGGGGAATGTGTTGAAGAGGTCCTCGGCAGCCAATCGGTGGCCGAGGCAATGCATATCGAGCTGCGTCCATCGGACGGAAGCCGACTTCGGCTCGATCACCAAAGGCTTATAGCAATTAACTGCTCTTGGTTCATCTGGGATGGTGACAGGAGAGGAGACACATTGTGAGGAGTTAGAGAAGTTTCCAGTAGCCGATGACCCAGAGAGATTCTTCCAAGTCGGTGTACTTTTGCCACACCAAGAGAAGATGAAATTGTTAGAATTCTTGAAGGACAATGTTGATGTTTTTGCGTGGGATCCTTATGAAGCTCCAGGCGTTGATCCGAGCTTCATTTGTCATCACTTAAATGTCAACCCAGCTATCGTTCCGAGAAGGCGGCCCACCTCGGCGATCTTCCGCAGAACATTCCGAGGGCTGTGAAGGAAGAGGTTCTTAAACTTAAGAGGGCTGGGGCTATCAAAGAGGTTTTCTACCCCGAGTGGTTGGCCCATACGGTTGTTGTTAAAAAGAAGAATGGAACGTGGAGGGTATGTGTGGACTTTACCGATCTGAACAAGGCCTGTCCCAAAGATTCGTTCCCAATGCCGCGTATTGATCAACTGGTGGACGCCACCGTCGGACATCCCAGGATGAGTTTTTTGGACGCTTTCCAAGGTTACCACCAGATTCCCTTGGCATTGGAGGACCAAGAGAAGACTGCCTTCATTACCCCGATCGGGAATTATCATTATAAGGTCATGCCATTTGGTTTGAAAAATGCTGGGGCTACTTACCAAAGAATGATGACCAGGATGTTCGAACAGCAGTTGGGGAAGACTATTGAGGTGTATGTAGACGATATGGTGGTGAAGAACAAAACGATACCTTCACACGTGAGAGACCTGGCTGACACCTTTCAGGTGTTAAGAAAGTATAAACTGCGCCTTAACGCCTAAAAATGCTCGTTCGGCGTTGGGTCTGGAAAATTCTTGGGGTACATGATCACTCATAGAGGCATAGAGGTAAACCCAACGCAGGTTAAGGCTATTTAGAACTTGCAGCCTCCTCGGAACCCAAAAGAAGTCCAGAAATTAACCGGAATGATTGCCGCCTTGAACAGATTTATATCTCGGTCGGCTGACCGATGTCGTCCTTTCTTTCAGTTGTTGAACAAATGGAAAGGGTTCCAATGGACCGAGGACTGCGCGTTAGCCTTCCAACAACTCAAGCAATATCTTTCTCGGCCGCCCATTTTGTCTCGTCCCGAGGCGGATGAGGTCTTATTTGCTTATCTGGCAGTGGCTGTCCATGCGGTCAGCCTGGTCCTTATAAGGAACGATGACGGGGTCCAAAGGCCGGTATACTACGTTAGCAAATCTTTAAACGAAGCCGAGGGGCGTTATCTACCCTTGGAGAAAGCACTTTTGGCCGTGGTTCATGCCACGCAAAAGCTTCCCTATTATTTTCAGTCTCACACAGTGGTTGTTCTGACCCAATTGCCCCTTAAGGCAGTGCTGCGTAGCGCCGACTACTCAGGAAGGGTAGCAAAGTGGGGAACCATCCTGGGGGGCTTTTGATGTTAAATACAAGCCTCGCACCTCGGTGAAGGGCCAGGTCCTCGCTGACTTGGTGGCAGAGTTTGCTGAACCATTGCTAGAAGAAGCTCTAAAGGAAGCACACATGGATGCAAAATCAGTTGGAGTGATCACGGCCGCAGTGCCCTCGGCTTGGAAAGTGTATGTGGATGGCCCTGCCAATCAGAGAGGGTCTGGTGTTGGACTTGTTCTAATGTCCCCTGAAGGAATTGTCTTCGAAAAATCTTTAAGATTGGCATTCTCGGCTACTAACAATGAGGCCGAGTATGAGGCAGTCTTGGTAGGCATACAGATGGTACGTAGAATGGGTGGAAGGGAAGTCCATGTGTTCTCGGACTCTCAGTTAGTGGTCGGCCAAGTCATGGGAACCATGGAGGCTAGAGACTCCAGAATGCAGGAATATTTGGTCCAGGTCAAACGTCAACAAGCTGAATTTGACTCCTTTTCCTTAGTTCACATTCCTAGGAGTGGAAACACCCATGTAGATTCTTTGGCCACATTGGCAACATCTTCGGCTCAGGGTTTACCCAGGATTATCCTTGTGGAGGATTTGCTAAAGCCAACTCTTACCCCCATCAATGTGGCTCGCATCCATCTAGTAAGGCTTGGACCTAGTTGGATTGACCCCGTCGTGTCTTTTCTTAAGAATGACATCCTTCCCGAGGACAAATCGGAAGCAGATAAGATACGTCGAAAGGCGCCACGCTTCTGGTTGTCTGAGGATCAGAAACTGTATAAACGATCCTTTTCAGGACCGTATTTGCTGTGTGTGCACCCTGACTCAACGGAAGCACTTTTGGAAGAACTGCATGAAGGAATTTGTGGTAGCCACACTGGGGGAAGGTCCTTGGCCCACAGAGCTCTGACTCAGGGTTATTGGTGGCCCAATATGCAAAGGGAGGCTCAAGACTACGCCAGGAAATGTGATCAATGCCAGAGGTTCGCCCCTAACATCCATCAACCTGGAGGAGTTCTTAACCCCCTCTCCAGTCCTTGGCCCTTCGCACAGTGGGGATTGGACATAGTGGGGCCGTTTCCGAGGGCAGCAGGTAACAAAAGATGGCTGCTTGTAGGAACAGATTATTTTACTAAATGGGTCGAGGCGGAGCCCTTGGCAAATATTAGAGATGTTGATTCCAAGAAGTTCGTGTGGAAGAACATCGTCACCAGATTTGGAATACCACATACACTTATATCAGATAATGGAGTTCAATTTGACAGCAAAGCTTTCAGGAAGTATTGCGGTGACATGGGTATCGTAAATAGGTACTCCACCCCATGTTATCCTTAGGGAAATGGGCAAGCCGAGGCTGTTAACAAGGTCATAGTCGGTGGGCTTAAGAAAAGGTTGGAAGATGCGAAAGAAAAATGGGTAGAAGAGCTCCCTCATGTCCTGTGGACGTATCGGACCACACCGCACAGGTCCACTGGAGAAACGCCATTCTCTATGACTTATGGGGCCGAGGCGGTGATACCTTTGGAATATGGTTTCCCCACCCTAAAGACAAGCTCTTTTAGCCCGGAGAATAACAAGGGACTCCTGGAGAAAGGTCTTGATTTACTTGAGGAACGGCGCGAGGCAGCTATGGTCCAAATGGCTTATTATCAACAGAAGCTAAAACGGGGATATGATGCCCATGTGAAGCTAAGGCCGCTTGCACCTAGTGATCTTGTACTCAGAAAAGTCGTAGGGACTTCTAAGAACCCAGCTTGGGGTAAACTAGGACCCAACTGGGAAGGCCTTTATCGCATTGTTTCAGTAGCCGGCATAGGGTCATATCGGCTAGCTGACCTAGATGAAAAAATTGTACCACGCCCATGGAATGTAAACAATCTTAGAAGGTATTATTATTAATAAAATGTGCTTTTGTCAGTGAACATTTTAAAGTTATGAGTATCTCTGACATTAGAAGCTATCGTTCTTAAGAATCAAACAGAAACTTGGTTAAGTGTAGTCCTCGGACCACAAACCTTGTGGAAATTGATGTCTTGTCATTTGTTAAACAGAACCTTAGTTATACCGGGTCCTCAGACCTCCTACTTTGGGAAAATTAACATTTGAAGTTATTATTCTTAAGAATCAAACAGAAACTCGGTTAAGTGTAGTCCTCGGACCACAAACCTTGTGGAAATTGATGTTTTGTCATTTGTTAAACAGAACCTTAGTTATGCCGGGTCCTCAGACCTCCTACTTTGGGAAAATTAACATTTGAAGTTATTATTCTTAAGAATCAAACAGAAACTTGGTTAAGTGTAGTCCTCGGACCACAAACCTTGTGGAAATTGATGTCTTGTCATTTGTTAAACAGAACCTTAGTTATGCCGGGTCCTCAGACCTCCTACTTTGGAAAAATTAACATTTGAAGTTATTATTCTTAAGAATCAAACAGAAACTCCTGCTAGTGTAGTCCTCGGACCACAAACCTTGTGGAAATTGATGTCTTGTCATTTGTTAAACAAAACCTTAGTTATGCCGGGTCCTCGGACCTCCTACTTTGGGAAAATTAACATTTGAAGTTATTGTTCTTAAGAATCAAACAGAAACTTGGTTAAGTGTAGTCCTCGGACCACAAACCTTGTGGAAATTGATGTCTTGTCATTTGTTAAATAGAACCTTAGTTATGCCGGGCCCTCAGACCTCCTACTTTGGGAAAATTAACATTTGAAGTTATTATTCTTAAGAATCAAACAGAAACTCGGTTAAGTGTAGTCCTCGGACCACAAACCTTGTGGAAATTGATGTCTTGTCATTTGTTAAACAAAACCTTAGTTATGCTGGGTCCTCGGACCTCCTACTTTGGGGAAATTAACATTTGAACTTACTGATCTAAATAATCAAACAGCAACTTGGTTAAGTCTTGTTCTCGGACTGCAAACTTGATTAAAGTTAATTTCTTATTGCGTCTGGAAATTAATGCCTTACTGTTTGTTAGATCGGATCTTAAAGTTCCATATCTTTAAGTGTAAAGTAAATTTATGTAAGGAATGGTTTTTGGATCTTACATCCTACTAAAAACAAAACCACACATTATAAGGGTTTAACCATTATATGAGGTTTTTCTTTTTTATCAAGGCATTGTTTAAAATATCTCAACCATATCATCTGCTGTTAAGTTTTTAATACTAAAACATGCGAATGACTGCGTGGAGGTTATGATTGTGCAATACTTGGAGTCAGACTTGTTTGTCCTGTCCCTTTTTGACTATATACTGTTGGCAATCTTTATGACAAATACAAAAAGAATAAAGTAAGATGGATGCAACATAAGTGAGAATTAAATGAAATTGTTCTTCATTAATCATTCGAATATACATTTCATATTTAATTCAAATGTGGAAAAAGCGAAGTCCTAAGCTAGGTCCTAAGCTTTTGGAGGGGGATCTTGCTGAGAGGTACTGGTGGCCTCGGTCTTTCTCAACTCCAGCTCAAAGGGAGTCAGGACTTGCTTTCCTTTGTCTGCTGTCTTCGTTGGAAGGACTTTGGGTTCCACTTTCTAGCTCAAGTTCTTCTCTGCATCCCCGCCTCCTTCCTTCTCTTTGTTGGAACCTGAAGGTTCTGTAGGATCTGGAATTAGCTGTGGGACCATCGGAGGCGGAAGCGGGGAGAGTTGACTGGGGGTAGGAGTAGCGGCGGAGCCTCTTCAATCTCCTGTATCTCCGGGGAAGCCAAACGTTCTCGGATTTCCTCGAATCCGAGGGATAGGAGGAACTCCGGCTACATTTAGGGCTTCCCCCGAGACTTTCGACAGTACTCCCGGCACAAAGCCGCGAAGGCCTCCTGTCGTGCTCGCTCCGTGGTTGCTACCCCGCCTCATAGCCTCGTACGCTTGCGGCTGTAAAAGTGTTGGAATGAGCCGCTTCTTCCTTCATCGGCGCAAGTTCCTTTTCCAAATCCGAGCGTTCCTTTTGGGCTTGGGAGAGCTCATCATCTTTTCGCGAAGGAGCTTGCGCCGCCCTTCTATGCGGGACTTCATGGTCTTCGATTCACCTCGACCCGTTCTTCTCTCTTTAGGTCAGCCACCTCCGAGGTAAGCTTCTCATTTTCGACAAAGTGTGCCCAAGGACTTCTCGAGTCTCCGACTTCGAACTTCGATTCGGCCTTCTTCCGAGTATCTTCTATAAATTTCTCGGCTACGAAGACTTCTTGAATGGCCTGCAGTAAAGTGCGAGGAAGTCAAATATAGCAAGGCACTTATGAATAATTTGATATTGTTAAAAATTGGAATCTTCCTAAAGGGGTTAAACTTACCAGCGCTAAGTCCCTTTTTAAAGAGAGGAATAGTTGTAGCTGGCTCATTTTCTCCAAGGTTTCCATGTCCTTGGGCAGCAGAAGGGGGCGTTCCAACACTTTGGCCAAATGGTGGGCATGGCCTTGTTGAACCGCCCTTATACTGGATTGGCAGGAGATGGGTGCACCGTCCAGCCTTAAGTTAGGGGACCAGGTGGTCGGTGCTCGGCGCACTTCGGCCTCGTCCCTGATCTCCCCGCTTTCAACTGAGCGGGCCCTACCCTTGCCTTTGTCCAGCTTCTGCTGCTGAACCGGTGGAAGTTGTTGTCGTGGTTTCTTGGGGTCCTTGCTGATCGTCCCCTCGGCCTCCCCCTTTCTCTTCTTTTTGGGATCCTCGGCTGGAGGAGGGGGAGGTGGCAAAGATGGAAGAGCTTGGGTTGCCCCCGTCTTTTTCTCAACAACCTTCGCAGCTCTATTGGTCAGGAGACCCTTCATCCTGTCCATTTCCTCCTCGGATTTGTCCTCTGGTTGGGCAACGATCAATCCTGCAATTCCAGAGGCCTCAGTGGCTTTTTCTTCCTCGTCAGAGAGTACGACGAACTGGCTCCCTCGAGGTCTTTCGGTGTCTTCAAGTTGGAATTGATCTATCTCTTCGTCTAGTGTATGTGAAGAAGACACCTGCTCTTCTAGAACAACAGTTGCCTGAGAGTGCACGGCGAGGGGAATTGCCGCTATGGGCTGGTTGTACAAAACGGTGTGAGGGGCGTTAGGGAGCTCGTGGTCGTCCAAAAGGTGGGGTCGGGCTACGTTTATTCTCCTTCGTCTTCGGTCACCCGCAATTATGGCGTTTTCTATCTCCTGGAAGTCCGAAGAGATGAGAGTGTACCCCAGAATCAGATGAGCAGCTCTAAGTTGTAAGTCCTCGCTAACAAACACCTCGGAGCGAAGCACTCGGTTTAGATCGGCAACGCTGCAGTGGCTCAAGCGTGGACGCACGTGTTGCTTATCTGTAAAGAAAGACGTGAAAGTAAACAACATGGTCAGATTCACATAGCAAGTGATAAAGTTAAACAAATGTAAATACATGTTAGTGTGCATGTTTGTGAGTATTAAGGGAAGTTGTGAGTTGGGGAGGTTAATCCTAAGGTGTCGCACCTGGATTTCCCCACTCAACTGGGTAGTGGAGGCCGTCGTGCCAGTTCCCAGAGATGATCAGGTAGTCATCCTTCATGCCTTTGTTGAATTTGGGCAGACAGGAGATTAGCCTAACGACGCTGGAGCGGGATTTAATGTAGTAACCTACGTTGGAGAGTTTATGGGATTCGTACAAAAAGACGACATCGTGCCAGGTGAGATTTAGACCCATTTGCTCGTTTAAGGCATCGACGCTACCCAAAACTCTAAAAACGTTTGGGAGGCACTGGTCGGGACACAACTGGTGGTTGCGAAGGTACTCCCTAGTTACAGGTTTCATTGGGAGGGTCATCCCACCCTCTATAAAGGCTATCATCGGGATGATAACCTCTCCCTCTTTTCTAGAACCAGCCATGGTTTCTGCCGGGCAATATTTTAAACCTACATCGCCGGGAATGTTATACTTGGCTCTGAAGCCTTCCATTCCAGCGGCGGTATCAACTAGACACTTAAACCTACCCATCAGAAAAGAACGAAAGGCTAAACTCTGAAGGGGAGAATATCTACGAGGACAGCGAGGACTCTATCCGAGGAGAAAAGGTTAAGAATAGAGAGAGAGCAAGAACTTACAAAGTTGAAGGTGTGCAAATTTCCACGGTTTTCTGGGCAAAGTATGATTGCTGATGTTTTGATGGGATTAGCCCCTGGGGAATTAAATGAAGGCGCAGGTTCCCGAAGCGTCACAATGTGCGGAAAAGCGGCCTCAAAATTACATTCGTCCCGCCCAAATTTTCGTGGAGTAACGAGGACCGTTGGATACCCATCTCGCCGTTGAACGTGGGGGACAAAGTGTAGCTTACAGCAATAAATGCGCGCGTTTTTGAAAATAAAACCGCCAAGTGGCATCTTCTGGGACGCGAAACGATTTCCACACGCGCAGTCACTCACAAAGTGTGTGGAGTAGGTTCTCGTCAGATCAAAACCCTATTTTTCTCCTCGGACGTTGAAAATTAGAGTTTTGAGGGGCTATTGTGGGGAGTAAAAAGACCCTGATGGGGATGTGGGCCTTTGGGCCATGCTAAGGAAGGCCAACCTGCTCTTGGGTTTAGAACTTGTTAGTGCTACGGGTCGGCCTATGCGCCGAGGATCCGAGAATCTAGCCGAGGGTGGATTTCCCTTCGGACGGACACTGGAGAACCCGGGACTTCATGGTAAAGGTTGGGGAATGACACGGTCAAGACCAATGGTTAAAAGGGGGGAACCCTTGAATGTCCTAGAAGCACCGATGTTTGAGAAATACCAAAGGTAAAGGCTGCCACCTCCACATTAAAGACCCTGCACCTACCACCCTGGCCGCATTAATGGGGAAGTGACACCTGAACGGTGGAAGGAAAACTTCTGGTTACTATTCAAAGGCACTGAGAAAAGAAATATCTAGGCTAAGGGGGAGTTGGGACAACACGTGTGCAAAGTATCAAAAAGAGGAGTATTTAAGGAGCAACCTAGAACAGGAATATGGGGTCCCTTCTTTGTAATCTAAAAGAAAAAGAAAAAAGATAAAGAGATAATATAAGAACAGCTCTCGGTTTACGTCCGAGCAGGTTGATTTACAATATTCCTTGTTGTTTTCAAGTATTTGCAATCTTTGGCTTGTCATTTAATCCTCAGACACTTCTAACCTGGGTTTCAAGCCCACACTCTACAAATTCATATTGTTTAAGGCTCATTGGGCTTGAGCCCGTAACTGTTCTTGGGGCCAGGTGCAATTGTGCACTTACAGTTTTTAAATGGGCTTGAAGTATGATGGAATTTTTAATTGGAGGACACTTGACACAAATTAAACTAGAGCATATAAAATATAGTTTGAATGACACTTAACACAAATTTCATGTAATTAAAATATAATTGAAATCGTTTATTGAGATTCCACTTTGCCTTGTGTTTGAGCGGTTTGTGTAAGTTTGGGATGGAAAATTATTCAATATTATGGAGCAATGCTCCATTCTTTCACATTAATGATAAACCTTATAATGAATTAATTAATGAAACTTATTATTATATGAGAAAATGGAATAATGCTCGTAAGATACTGAATACTTACTCTTTTGACATTGTCAAAGGCCAAAGGCCTTGTAGCTAAATTGACACCTCCTCATGTACAAAGTGCTTGGGGGTTTATGGGAGAAAGGGTTCGAGTTGCAGGGTTAATAGCATGTTGTAAATATCTCTCTCTAAAAAAAAAAAAAAAAAAAAAAGACATTGTCAAAGAGCCTTAAAAAAATCCACCATGATATATTAACCATTTTATGTTACCTCAACATCTACTTTTTTTTTTTTGATGAACGAAAGGACCTCAACATCTACTTCAAATAAAGTAATTTTTTTTAGTTACTATGTTCAAGATTACAAATTCTAATTTATTCTGCTCATCTTAAATGATAAGGTACCTTAGAAAACGTGAAACGCTATTATGTACATATATTATACACTTTATTGTGCTTTTTGGTAGATAAATACATATGGTGTGTCCAAACATAAAAAGCCTATGACCAGTCCCACGGTCACCCTGTATTATTAATAAAAGATGACATACAATTTGATGCAAATAGTATTTTTAATTGGAGATGAAGTATTGATAATACATTGTATTTTTGGGGCAATTCTAAGAATCAAAAACAAAATGCTCTCCTGATCATCTAGAAGGGAGAAAACAAATTCTCGGTTCATCCAAATAATGCATGCATTCAATTATGAGTGTGGAAACTTGAAAGGCTTTCTAAAAAAAAAAAAAAAAAAAAAAAGAGTGCGGAAAGAGAATGGTGAAATTATTATGTGTGAGGTTATTCAAATCAAAAGTTGGATTAATGCAAATAATTTGTCAATGGCCTATGCACTCAACTGATACTCTGTTAGTTTAGGTTTTTATTTTTATAATTTTTTAACTTATTATGTTTTTTTTAAACCCTTAAAACTATCGTCTTTAGCAGCTACTTTTCTTTAAATAAAAACTGATCTTTTAAGATCATTATATCAAATTTAAGGGTAAATTATAGTTTCAATCATATATTTTAGGGGGTTTAAAATCAAACCTTACAATTTCAAATGTTTTTCAATTAAACCTACCACTAAGATTGTTATAACTTAAATTGTATAATTTCGCCAGTGGCGGCTCAAAGCCCATGCTACTTTGGCCCCACTTGTCCCAATTTTTTAAAAAAGGTTTTAAGGCCTCCATTAATCAAACAGATTGTACACAAAATAATCCCAAAATTAGAGAATGATAATATATATGAGTTTTGCATTCTTTCCGATCTACAGAAGGTCTCCAAAATATTAGGCCAATAGAAATTAAACACATATGAAACCCTAAGTTGTTTTTTTAAAAAAGGGTTTTAAGTTTGTTATGAATATGTTGAATAATCATTGAAAATCAATTTTCTTAAAAACTTGTAAAAAGATATTAATAAAATCAAAATACAAAAAATATTAGCAATCTTGTTTCTTACAAAACAAGAACAGCTTTTAAACAAACAAATATAAAAAAAATTAAAAAAATATTATTGTCTTAAGTCCCAAACTATATTGAGTTGGAATTTCATTAGTCAAATTGAATCATAGAATTTTAAAATCATATTAATTTAAATCATTTTTTTTTCCGCTTTGACTTTGTAATAATTTTTAGGTTTGATGGAGGTTTTAATTGGTATGATCTTTAAAGTTTAGATTTCAATTTTAAGCTGTTAAATTTGTAATAGTTGGTTCAACTTAATATAATTAACCCTAACCTTTTAATTTGATAACTACTTTTCCAGCTTTCTCCCCAACTTCTTTTCTTTCCTTTTAGGCTTTGACTAGTGTCTTTTCTTTTTTCCTTTATCTCTCTCTACCTTCTCACTAAAATAATCATCAATTTTTTTGTTATTATAATAAAGCCACAGGTTCTATGATATTTCCTCAAATGACCAAATCTGCCCTGGGTGGGAAAATTCGTTCTTACCATGTAAAACTGAAATACAAACTCGCCTCCTTTTAGATACCAATAAAAAATAAAAAATAATTTTATTATTTAATTTATTTTTGCTACTAATTATGTTTTTATTACATTTTTGTATTATTTATGGGCTTATTGTATTATTTTAGCTAACTTTTACCTTTATGTACAATACTTTCAATAATAAATTTTCTGTCTCAACAAAATAAATAGTATCTAAACAGACCTTTGTTGCCATTTATGAAAAAACTAAAAAGAAAAAGAAAATATAACGGTATATATGTTTTTTTTTTTTTTTTTGGTGAACAGCGGAAATTTCGGTTAACCTGGTCCTTAATTTCCTTCAGCCTATTTTATATATATATATATATATATATATATATATATTATGCATAATAATAATAATAATAATAATAATAATAATCCTTGTGGCACGAGAAGATGCTCCTAGTTTTTCTTCATAAATTTGAGAGAAAGCCGAAAACTTTAACCAAATCTAGCAAACCTCAAAAAGCAAGGGAGAGCTCCTCTCTCTATGGAAATCTAAAAATAAACTGAGAAAGAGATACTGTGTGTGTTAAAAGTACCAATGTCTATGTCTTTCACTTCTCTTATCACATTGTCTTAAACCATCACCAACCCACATATGTAGCAACACAGTTTTTTTTTTTTTTCCTCTCTCTCTCTCTCTTTTTTTCCTCTTCCTATATTATCTAGCTCTTTCTTTTTTATTTTCTTCTTGCATGCTTCAAAGTTCAAACACCAATACATACAAACACACCTGCTATTACCACACTTGCAAGTAACAGTCTTCTATGCATGTTACGAGCCACTTCTACTTGTGTCATCATTCTTTCATGATCTTGCTGTGTTTGTGGTAAATATTAGTGTAATATCTCTAATGGGTTTTGGTTTTTTTTTTTTTTTTTTTTTTCTGTGATTCTTGTACAGTTTCTTTGGTTCTGATTTTATGGTTGTTTTGAAGCAGGTAGGTTTCTGGGTTTTGATTCAATTGGGTTGTTTTTAGTGATGGGTCCTGTAAGAGGGTTCAGAAAGAGGAAAAAGCCAGAGAAGAAGCATGAAGAGAATGCTTCTGCTTCTGGGTCCCCAGAGGAGGGACCTCTAGATTGGTGGGATGAGTTCTCAAGGAGAATTAATGGTATGTCTCATTTAAGATTATGTTTGTTTGTTTCCTTGGTTTACTGTTTCTATTTTGTTCTTGTTCAGCTATGAAAATGTTGATGTTGTTCTTAATGATCATTCTTGGTATAATGGGTATGTAGTTTTTTGATGAAATTTTGGTTCATTGGATGAATTTAATTTTGGCTAATTCAATTGGGTTTATTCTTTCTTTTCTTTTTTTTCTCATACAAGTTATATGCTGAAATATCACAGATACATTTAGGTATGTAAGAAGGATCCCTAATCTGACTTTGAGGTCGTCCCGTTTGCCTAACATTCTGGTTCTATTGTCTTAGTGAACGTGGGAAAGGATAAGGCTATATTATATATATATTAATGGGCACGCATGGTATCTTTGTTATTGAAGAATGCCTTTGGATTATTTGTTCTTATTGTTTTATAGGATATATAATTTTAGGTAGTTTATTTATTGGTTTTACGAAAGAGTCAAATTATATAATTTATTTTGAATATGTCAAGCAGTTGAAAATTTGAGAGTAACTGAGATTTTATTTTTTATTTATTTTAATAATCTTATTTTACTATGAAACAAATGTAATTCTCTTATATGGTGCTTAGGAAAAAGCAAAAGAAAAAAAAAAAAAAAAACTCAAATCCATATTTGGATGATTGCAGTTTGAATTTTTACTTTCGGGGAGTCATTACATAAAACTCTGCAGATACATGTTCAGTTTAATCTGCTTCCATTAAATCCCCTGCCCAAGTCCTGGGAGGTTTGAAATTAAGTTGTTGTTGTTGTTGTTTTTTTATATTTTTTATTTTAATAAAAAGGTGTCCAAATTATCAAATTGTTGTGTAACATCGTAATATATAGGTTTAGTGTTTATGTTTTCAAAACAAATTTGATAAACCACTACCATTAGGTCTTATGTCAAAAACCAAAATAAAGTTCTCAGATATTTTGCCTCTGAGCTGCAAGTAAATATTATTATGACCATCACTTGCAGTGGCAAATAAATAGACACTCTGCTACTAAATGGTGGAACTGGTTGTAAAGAAGCAGTTGTAGCAATTGGAGTAGGAAAGCATAAAAAAAAGAATGAATGGCTTATGTAGAATGAATGGCTTATGTAGGCAAGAGAAAGTCTTTGCTAACAATACCATCCAGAAGTTGTTTGTTGGTGATATTCTGGTCTTGTTCCCTAAAGCATGGTATAATGGTTGATTATGTTATGAGGCATATATAAAATAGTGTAGTCCATAGTATACAACAATTTCGATGTTTACCATAATCTAGGATGCTCCCTCAAACTCTTTGTTGGTTTCTGTTCTTCTATGTGTTGAGGTGATGGTTGAGAAATCAAGAATACATCATACATATTGGTTTGATCTATTAAATATTTCATCAAATTTAGACCTTTGCTTTTCCAAAAAAGAGGAAATTTTATCATATAGAAATTTGATTTGGAATATTAGTAGTTTCCATTAGGCCTTTAAGCATCCAATCATTACAATAAAGTTGTGAAAACTTGTAATTTAATCTTAAGTCCAGAGGCAGTCAGTAACTAGTTAAAAGATTGCAAGACTTAGACCTACTTGAAGATTTTCTAATGAAGAGGATAGAGCAGTATTTGCCTTTCTAGTTTCCAATAGATCAGCCAATTTGTTTATAACAGTGAGAACAGCATCATTGAGGTCACAACTTTGATATTATTGATTTGTATTAACATGGAACATTTTACTCATTGAGGGAAGTTCAGTTCTGATGCACAAAGGGATATCAGGCTGGCTAAACAAAATTTTCTTTCATCTTCACTTATTCATTAATGTTGTGTCAAAAATAAGCCACCTTGTTTGGTGTAGTAGAGATGGTAGGCCCATTCATTTTTGGGTTGTTTTGCTTGGAATTTTAGCTGTTGGTTTATTTATATGCAGTTATGAGGTCAGCCTCTAAAAGAATATTTATAATGGTATTTATGTTCATGCATGCTGTTGGAGTCTAAAAATTTATTTATCTCTGATATGTATTCACTGGTTAGATGTCCTACTGATCATATCTTAAGAGTTGTATCATCAATGAAAATGCTCATTCATTAGGCACATAGGGCAGGAAGAGGCATTTAGGAACAACTCTTTTATATGCTTTACATTTGCTGATAAATATCATTTTTTTGATAAGTGCTGATAAATTACATTTTAAGGTGTCTGTAGCATAATTGTCAAAATTATATTAGTCTAATTTTTCAAGAACCTAATTTTTCTTTTGAATATGTTTTCCTTGCCACCATTTCTTGGGTAGCGGTTTGGAGAAAGAACACATCATCATCATCATTACAAACCATAGGAAATCAGTATGCACTGCGCCCCATTTACATTCTGATAAGTGATGACTCTAAAAGCCCATTACTCAAACCAAAGAAAGGAAGAAAAGAAAAACACCACGAAAAACCCAATCCCATTCCAGTTCAGGTGAATCCTAAGTGTAGATTCAGATAAAACCTAAAATAGTCTCTAGAAAGAGAAGTGTCACATATGTATACATAACATGAGTGAATATGACAAAGCAGCTGTAGACATTATAGAATGTTGTGTGGTATATCACATTTATAGGACTTGTAAATTTTAATACGTCAATTTGGCATTCAGTTACTTGCTGCTCACTGATGAGGTCTCAATCAACCTTCAGCTAGAGTAAAATTCTCTATTGAGTCTATAACTAATTCAACATCTTTGCTCTAATGTTCAAGTGCAGCCCTATACTGTATTTTTTTCCCTTAGTGATAGGTTTGGAACTTAAAAAATTGCTTCAAGGATTTACCAAAAGTTAAGATTGTAAAGAACTTCAATGTATATTTATGGGTTTTTGATTGTGCTTGTACTTGAAAAGAAACTGGTGGTGTTCTAAAATTTGAAACTTTCAATGAGCCATAAATGGCAGGTATATAGGGCAAACTGCTACATGAGGTTGATGAGTTAAATTATTTGCAATTGAATACACACAGAGGGACATTTATGCACAGAAATCAATGAAATCAAATGAACAATTAGAGAAATTTTAAAAGACTTTAGGAAAATATAAGCTTATATAAATTAATTTGACATGGAATAAAAAATTGATATAATATACATGTAAGTGTTTAGTACACTAACTGATGGTTCCAAATGAGATTAGTTCTTGGCATGCTAGAAATGAGCTAGCTCCTACTCTGTATTGCTTGATGTTTTTTACCATTAATAATTCAAGTCTGGTAATCTTAAAGTTGGTGCACATATAGGTTATGAAACTTATTTGCTATGTTACTTTGTAGAAGAAAAGGGGAAAACATGGTGGGAAAATGAGGGAGAGAGACTTTCTTTTAAATCTCTCTCTTTCTTAAACTTTATTTATTTATTTTTTTGTCTGTGCAAAGTAAGTGTACCCTCTGGGAAATGGTGTGCATAACTCATTGTAAGAAAATTACTGAGGTTTTATTTTTGAAAATTTTTAAAGTTTTTCTTTCATGCTTCCTTCTCGTCTCCTTACCTCTGATTCAAATAATGAGAGCCAAAGAAAATCTAATTATTTCTCATCCCTTCACTTGCTTCCAAAACAGATTTGGAGCCTTTTTTATGATAATGGACAATATGGTGGGTACTTAGAAAAATAAAATAAAATAAAAGCTAATGAGATAGGTGGTTCTCTGATTTGGATCCTCTGCCCAAGAACTGTATGGGTATGTACTTGTACCTCTAAAAGTCATGTAGTCTTTAAACAATATTGAGTAATGATCCTTTTGATTCATCATGTACAAGAACTGGAATATTCACAGTAACCCAGGTATACTTGATTATACCACATTGGTTGTCAGCAGCCAGTATGCATGGTTTCACCTTACGGTATTCAAGTTTGAATTCTTTTGAAAGAAGCTGTTTAAAAATCTCTCCTTCAATGTTTAGAATGGAGGAGAATTTCACCTTGGTGAAAAAGAAAATGAAACCCATTCAACCTGCATCACACGTTTTATACTTTTGTAGATGAATATATGTTTCTCATCTATTGATCCCTTAACCTCAGAGCAGCCTAGCATGAGAGCTGGCACTTATCTGTATGTTTAACTATTTCTTTATTTTTGGAGAAGTTTGGGCTGGGTTTGCGTAAGTTGAAATGAATTCACTATAGAAATTTGGTTAGTCCAGAGTAGCAGCCAAATGTTATACCTGCAAGTTTACCTTGGAATGAATGTCAACTTAGTTGTTGAGTGATGAGGGGAAAAAATTATGTTATAACATGCCTCAACAATCACACCATGTCAATCTTCTTTATAATGCTTTCTTAGTTGTCTGCACCTTTTGTTGTTTTGCATGCTCAAAAGTCAAAACAAATCATGTCCGAATTAATCCATTAATTGATTATACCAGCTACATCAGTTTCAACCAGTTTGTTTGTTTTATTTTACATTAATATCAGTTCTGGGAATCCCTTTTGGTGTACCTAGCATACAAACTTGTACACTTCATTTTAAAATTCTATATATATGTGTTACATATGTTCTCTTAGTGTAGTTGAGGACAATGTTGGTTGCATGTGATTTACTGTTAATTTCTACAGAGGGCATTTGAACCAAATTTAAACACTGCTCATTCGAAAATAGTAAATTTCTCTCTTCCTTGGTCCTCACTGCAGGTCTTCAATCTCCGTCGAAGGGTTTAGATAGGTTTGAATCTGTTTTTAAGATATCCAGAAAAACCTTTGACTACATATGTTCACTTGTGAAGGAAGATATGATGGCTAAGTCTGCACATTATATGTTTACAAATGGCAAGCCTTTGTCTTTATGCGATCAAGTTGCTGTAGCTTTAAGAAGACTTAGCTCTGGTGAGTCACTAGTGACAATTGGTGATTCATTTGGGCTGAACCACTCAACTGTCTCCCAAGTGACCTGGCGTTTTGTGGAATCCATGGAAGAGAGGGGGCTTCACCACTTGAAGTGGCCTTCCACTGAAATTGAAACGACAGAAATAAAATCTAAATTTGAGAAAATACGTGGCCTTCCTAATTGCTGTGGTGTGATCGATACAACCCATATCATGATGTGTTTGCCTGCATCAGACCCCACAAGTAATGTGTGGCTTGATCCTGAGAAGAATCATAGCATGGTGTTGCAGGCAGTTGTAGACCCAGACATGAGGTTCCGAGACATAGTCACTGGATGGCCAGGAAAAATGAAGGACTGGTTAGTGTTTCAGAGTTCAAACTTCTGCAAACTATGTGATAAAGGAGAGAGGTTGAATGGGAAAAATTTAGAGCTCCCCGAAGGATCAGAAATAAGGGAATACATAATTGGGGATTTAGGCTATTCTTTACTTCCCTATCTTATCATCCCCTATGAAGGGAAAGAACTCCCTGAGTCAAAAGCTGAATTCAATAGGCGGCATCATGCCACTCAGATGGTGGCACACAGGGCATTGGCAAGGTTGAAAGACATGTGGAGAATTATTCAAGGAGTGATGTGGAGGCCTGACAAACATAGGTTGCCGAGGATTATTCTTGTTTGCTGCCTGCTTCATAACATTGTTATTGACATGGAAGATGAGGCACAGGACGAAGTACCTTTGTCTCATGACCATGACTCAGGTTACCACCAACAGGTTTGTGGAACTGAGGACATAAAGGGTATTCATATGAGAGATAGGTTGTCTCTCTACTTGTCTGGAAGGTTGCCACCTTAATCAACTTTCCATTTCTGATTTCGGACTTAGTTGGTTAAAGATTGCTGTCTTTTAATTTATGAGGAGCTTCTGGGTCAGGATCTCCTGAAAAATATAAAGTTGAATTCATATTTATTTGTTTTTGTCCGAAGTTGTAAATTATTTAAGGAAGACAGCGCATTACTGGTTAAGACTCAAGAAGGAACCAGATGGCAGGCTGAGACAACCAAAGTGAGAGCTCGAGATTTTGTATTAGAAAAAAAAAAAAATTGCTCCATTATTGGACGTGTCCAATAAATGCTGGAGAGATTTAGCACTCCCCATGTATTTTTGTTATGACCATCTCATATCTTTATATTTTTGAATGTGATTTTCTGTTTCAAATATTGGTGCACATTCAGTTTCTTTATCTTTTGTTGATGCTCTTAGTCCTGGAAGTATTAGAATTCATTAACCATGCCGGAGCAATTTTACTTGGGAGGCTATGGTTCTTGTGCCCAAATTTGTCCCCATTTTCTTTAACAGAAGTTGCTTTCACCTCTGCACTGATGGAAGTGACCAAGCTTCAATTGGAAGTTGCAGCATCAATGCTCAAAGCACGAATGATTAAAGGGCTGATAATTCCTTGACAATATATATTGTTGCTTGAAGGGGAAGGGAAGAACCGTTGAGCTAACTCAGATTTGCAAATAGAAATATCCACTTAGAAGAGAACATCGTGTGTGCGCGTGTGTTTGTATATACAGGCATATTCTGTGCTATGGCAATCAGGAAAATTCATATTTAAAAATTGTGAACATTGGGTTCAATAAAGGCTTCTCTTTTTTTGGAGCAAAAGAACCCTTAGAGCATTAGCAGTGGGCCCGGTATATGTCAAATGTAATTTACATTTGGCATTCAGGCCCAAAAATTGCTCAGCAACGGGAAGGCCAAATTGGAAAAGGCCAAATTTTTTTTGACATATAGCTATAGTACCATCTTAAATGTAAGATGATACTGTAGCTAAATGGGATAAAATAATAATTTTTTAATACTCTCTCCTCTTTTTTAACCCAGAAATTTCTCTCTCTTCTCTCATTATTTCTCTTCTTTTCTCTCTCTTCCTTCTCTCTTTCTCATCTGCTCTCTGCTCTCTTTAGACCCAAGACTCTCTCCGATGCCCTTCTCTCTCCGATAAGTTAGATGCTTCTCTCTCTCCGATGACCCTCTCTCTCCGATAGTGATTCCGATGAGGCATTGTTGCTCCGATCCCTTTACCGATTCACTCAACCGACGAGGCATCGGTGCCCCGATGACCCTCTTCAAACCGACATTCTTGCATGTGTAGATGACCCTTTCTCTTCAAACTGACAAAATCAACTTCCTTCAAGCTTCCCAGTGGCGAATCTGCTTCCTTGAAGCTTCAATAAAATTGAGCTACCTAGTGGCAAATTGAGCAATCCGGTTTTCATAAATTTTTTGTTGTGTTTGTGGGTGAAGATTATGTGGCTTTGCAGTGGTTAGCAATGGAGATCACGATGGGTTTGTATTGGGTCATGTGGGTCAGGTTGGTTGTGATTTGTGTTGGAGTGGGTTTTGGGTCGATGGGTGGCGGTGGGTTGATTTCAATAGGTGTGATTTTGGTGGGCAATGGTGTGGTCAGTGGATGCAGTGACGTGGGTCTGGTGGTGCAACGACTTGGGCAGTAGGTGCAGCGGCAAGGGTCTGGTTTTTGACCATGGGTTGCTGTGTTTTTTTTTTTTTTTTTTTGTGGTGTTGATGGTCAGAGAGGGTGGTGTTGATGGTCTGGTTTTTATTTATTTTTTAATTATTTTTTATTGTGGTGTTGACAGTAGATTATGGGTTGCTGGTGGTGGTAGTGGTGTGTAGTGCAGCGGTGGTGGTGATGGTGGTTCTTGAACAGAAAGAAAGAGAGAAAGAATAAAAAATATGTTGTATTGTAAATGATGGTGATTGTGGGATATATTATTTTATTGTGTAGAAATATTATTTTAATGAGTAGAATAGGAAAATAAAAGTTGAAATGTTGAGAGTATTGTAAAATTGTATTATATAATTGATAAAGTAGTTTTTTGAGATGGTAAAATAGGATGAGATAGAATTCCCAGCTGTGGAGACTCTTAGAAGTAATATTCAAATTTAAGAAAAGATAAAATGAACATGTGTGATATATATATATATACACACACACATACACTCACGGAGCATGAGCTTTGGCTGTCGATATAATTATCATGTTTACCGGCTCTTACCATTAGTTTTTAAAGAGAATAAGAGCATCAGTATCAGGTCTTTTCAAACTTATAATATGTTATATTGTAGCATCAAAGCACAAAATGAGTGCATTACCCGAGAGGCCAAATGTAAAAGTTTTTACAATCTTCCTATTCCCTACTTTGGCCCACACTTGCTTCGGTTTTTTTTTTTTTTTTTCTTCCTTACTTGTCCTACCGGGCACTTGGGGTACCCGCTCCACCACCCTCAAATTTTTTTTTTTGTATGATTTATAAAAAGTTTATTTAAAATATATCATAAGTTACATCCAAACTCATAAAACACAAAAAAAAAAAAAAGTTCTAACATTAGAAAACATCTTCAAAGTATAACAACACAACAACTCAAGTATAAAAAAAAAATACAAAAACAATTCAAACATAACAATATGGCAATATAAACAATTTAAATCTACAACAAAATATAATTTTAATAATACAATACCAAGCACCATAAATTTAAAGCTTGAAGACTAAAAGCACATATATATGCTTTATTAAGTGTCCGTTTAGCAAAAATTAATTTTGCTAACTTATTTTACTATTAATTTGCTTTTGCTATTATTCACGGGTTTCACTGCAATTTTTGATACTATTCATGGATCCCATTGTACTATTTTAGCTAACTTTTACTTTTATCTATAGTAACTTTTACCTTTTCATTTTAGCAAAATAAGTGAATCCCAAACATACCCTAAAACTTATAAAATTATATATATATATATATATATATATATATATATATATATATATATTTTAATTGTTATGAGGGGGGGGGGGGAGGTTTAAATTATCATCTCTAGTATTTTCTCTTCATTAATGAGGGGAATGGATCATTTATTCTACTTACAGAATGCATATATAAAAACAAAATAGAATAAGATTCTCATGCGCATTCCTTTTTTTTTAACAAAACTTCAATTAATGAGGGGAATAAATCACTTATAAAATTATATATATATATATTTTAATTGTTATGAGGGGGGGGGGGGGAGGTTTAAATTATCATCTCTAGTATTTTCTCTTCATTAATGAGGGGAATAGATCATTTATTCTACTTAGAGAATGCATATATAAAAACAAAATAGAATAAGATTCTCATGCGCATTCCTTTTTTTTTTAACAAAACTTCAATTAATGAGGGGAATAGATCATTTATTCAACTTAGAGAATGCATATATAAAAACAAAATAGAATAAGATTCCCATGCGCATTCCTTTTTTTTTTTTTTTTTTTAACAAAACTTCGAAACAAGAAAATATTTCATATATTTTCTAAAATCCATTTTAATCTATTCCGTTACATTAATTTTTTCCATAACAAAACTTTTCCAATTCAGGGTTTACACAGTCACGATCATGGATCAAATTAGAGGAACTCTCCCTTCAAAATCTTGAAAGTTTTCTATGTGAATTTGGTGTCCTACCTACATTACAACTAGGTGTAAAATAACTCTTACATGCATGTTTAGTCCATTAGTATGGATCTCACCTGGACGTGAGAGAAGTGTTGCATGTACCAATTGCATGAGATTCATGATCAAAATCCATCCTCTACTTTTTTATTTTGACAAAAAAAATTTCAGCATATACTCACACTCTAGAAAGTATATTAGGCAATGGTTATATGAAATATAAATTTTAATTTCTTTTCTTTTTCCTACCAGGTAGGAATGAAGCCATGATCACTTACTTTATTGTGATAGCTCGACCTAACTAAAATTGTTATTGTTGTTTTTATTTTTAATCAGAGATTAATTGCACATATGGGCCACACAATGCTTAGTACGTAGGCCACTTCCCTTAAAAATTAAAATCCCTGTTTTTCGATACTGGAGAAAATTTGCTCTCATTTCATTCTTATCGATTTTTTATTTTAGAGAAAATTTGATCCCATTTCACTCTTATCAACACGAAGGAAATTTATTGACTAAATTAGCTAACTTCCAAAGTGTTGGACCAAATTTAATGCCAAGGGAGTATCTTAGAGCATCACCATTAGCTATTCTATAAAAAATGTCATTTTGACATACCAAAAGCCTACTTTATTATTTTACCACATCATTTTACAATACACTATTCATCCCATGTTCTATTCTTTCTCTCTAAACATTAAAATAATATATTCAACATATTAAAATAATATATTTACTTAAAACCCAGCAGCATACAAACACACAACCTAGTGGCAGTTACCACCATCCAAGAACCAACAACCACCGCCACAACAACAACCACTACCACAAACTACAACAACAATCACCGGATCCTCTAACAAATTCCAAATCCAAAAACCACAACAAAAGAAAAAAAGAAAAAAACTCAAAATTTTCAACAAAACCCCACCATACACAGCACAGGCCGGCACCACCATACCCAAGCACAGCCCATAATCACAATCACATGGAATCCACCACCGAAGGGAAAAAGAAAAAGGGAAAAAAAAAAAAAAAACAGAGGGAGATCAGAATAAGAGACCTCCACGGCGGCCAATCTCAATGACAACAGCCTAGGTGGAGAAAAACAAAGACAGAGGAAGAGTGATAAGGAAAAAAAGAAGATAGAGAAGGTGCACAGAGAAAGTGACAGAAAAGAAAAAGGGGGGGGGGGGGGAAGAAAGAAAAATGGAGAGGTGGAGGTTTTGGAGAAAGAAATAAGAAAAAAAAGGAAGAGAAGAACTGAGAAGATGAAGTGAGGCGGAGAATGAAAGAAGAAAAGAAAGAGAGAGAAGAAAGAGTCATAAATGAAGAGAGAGGAAATGAATAAAAAAAAATTTAGCACATTTGTCCACACCATTCCAAAGAAAAGAAAACGGGGGTGGGGAAGGAAGTAAGAAAAATGGAGAGGTGGAGGTTTTGGAGAAAGAAATAAGAAAAAAAAGGAAGAGAAGAACTGAGAAGATGAAGTGAGGCGGAGAATGAAAGAAGAAAAGAAAGAGAGAGAAGAAAGAGTCATAAATGAAGAGAGAGGAAATGAATAAAAATTTTTTTTAGCACATTTGTCCACACCATTCCAAAGATGGAACGGTACTGTTCAAGTATGTCAAAATTTATAGAATTTAGAACACCTCTGAGAAGGGTTTTTTTTTTTTGGGTGCCAAATGCCAATTATTTTACATTTGGCACACCTAATGGTGATGCTCTTATGAGACAGTTTTATAGGACCCCCCCTCTTATGACACATTTAAGTCTCACATGCTGTGAGAAAGAGATGTCTCATAGCATTGCCTCATAAGATAATTTTCCTTTAATGACACACTACTCCTTATGCCGTTGATTTATAGCATTGAGTTTTGGGCTATAAGGGCCTGAACCCAAGGGAAGTCAGCCCATTGTGTAGACCAGGAGACCAATAAATTCTAAAAAAATTGATCTGCATCAACCCACTCTTGTAGTATGAGGAAGTACCATTTGAACTAGAGCTTATTAACAGGTTGGTTACTGGGCAATACAACTGGTGGAAATCAGCTCAAAATTCATCAAGAATAAATTAATACATTATCCAGTTAAAGTTGATAAGGGTTTCCTCATATTTTCCACTTTTGATCCATAGGTATTGCTCTATCTAATGGTTGGGAGAGTCCATCAGGATTTTTGTTAAACTGAATAAGAATCAAGTAGAATTAGTGGAAGCTCATCACAAGAAGCTCTGATATAACTTTTGATAGTACATCCAATCCTACTATGGATCCATGGACAGGCATGCTTAACATTTCTTTGCTCAGAATTTGTTTGAAGTCACACCAAGCATATGATTATCTTTGAGATGGATAGAAACATTATCACTACCTTCAGCAAAGGAAACAGCCAATTTATACAATGGTTGGCATAGTTAGAAATTTAATCTACACACTATATTAACACTGATATTTAAGCTTAAGATTAATCTGGACCTGGCTCATCAAATACTTGATAACCAACTTTCCTGCATCATGCATTATTTTTGTATTCCTCCTCTGCTAGTCATCACTGCAAAACAAAATAAATAACTGAAGGAATAAGAGATATTGTCATCCCATGAAAAATGAGTTTCTTAAAATCTGAGTTGAAAATTATTGTTATTTAGATATGCTCATAATTAAAATTTGTACTGTATATAAGACAATTTTTTTTTTCCCCGATGATGTAAAATCTCATAAAGGCAGGGCCCTTTGGACCCATTCCTGGGAGGTAAACCAAAATTAATTATAAGACAAGACAATATTGTATTTATGTTTAATCATTTAAAAATTTATACCATTGATAAATATACTAGCCTCATCGTAATGAAAAAATGCCCTTCAACATTGATAAACATTGATAACTTTGTGGTTTCTTTTTGAATGAAAAGTACAGTTTTAAGTGTCATATTAGTAATTGTCATGAAGACAAGACATACAAAAATCTAACCTTTTGAGAGTTTCATATGGATGAGGATATTTATAAAAATTGTATTCCCAAGAATTTTGTTAACAAATTATTGAACTTCCACGAATTTCCAAGAATTAACAATACGCATGAATGTGTAAAGGAGTATGCCACAAGAGGCAAAGATAGCAAAAGACATTATACCATTATAAGAACTCAGCTCTATTAAAACAGTAATACCTCAAAACTGCGCATTAAAAATTCCTGTCTTGAAAGGTTGTGATGAATGTCTCAGACCATTTTTGCTTTTCAGATTCAGGAACAATAGACTCATCCATGAAAGCACTCCATATAAGCCCCCCAGGACCAGACAGAACCCAATTTATCTTTTCAGGTGGGCTGGCAGAAGTACTAACCCCCTTGCTAGAATTATTGTTCTTCCGAGAAGCAGTTTTTTTTGAAGGCTGCAAAAGGCACAAATTTTTCATACAGAAAAAAATAATTCAACAGCAACAGAATTTTTGTTTTACCATAATTAATCCTTAAACTCACTGTTGAACTATTGTACAGTTTCAATGCCTTGAGTGTAACTGTATCTTCTTCATCTTCTAGGTCCTTGCTAACAACATCCAAAGAATGTATATCACTGGAAATATTTTTTTTCCATAAACCACAATAGTGTGAAGTCTGAAAAAGAAGCACAGATAGACACAGTTATGAATTGCAGAAGTGAAAATAAATTCTTGTTTAAGCAGTAACAATAACTAAACCCACACTAACCTGATCGCCTGGTTTCAATGCCTTGCGTGTTGCTGTATTTTCATTTGCTTGTGTTAGGTACCTCTCAACTGCTACTAAAGAACGAAACCGCTGCCCAGTCCCTGGCTCAATATAATACTGCATAAAAAGATAACATTTTCCATTTTCATGATTAAAGAAGTATGCTTATTAATGAAAGGTATTATGGACAAAGTAGCTGTGAAGCCTCTGAGTGCAAGCAAGAAGAGGAAGGTATGCTGGAACCAAACTTATATAGTTTCCTTTCAGGACAATGGATCATCCAAAAGTACAATATGCCATAGATTTTGGAGGAATACATGTAATAACTGTTCAATATAAAATAATTGGATAAACAATGCATGTTTAGCATAAGAAGGCAACCTTGGTATCCACCCTCAACTATTGAAAGGCCCAGAACAGGATTTATTAGAAACTCATCATTAGCAAGAATATTTTATTATATAAGGATGACAACTCCTTTATTGAGACCTTTAAAATTTCGGAAATGACATCACTTTCTTATCTTAAGCCCAATGTCATTGTTCTTGACCCTAGAGATTACAACCCAGGATAAATAAAGAGGTATTTAAACCTTATCTTACATTCATTTTTTTTTTAAAGGAAACAGAAAACAATGGTAAGCAAAACAGCTGTTTTTGACTTCAAATTTTTTCCCTGGGGTCCATTGGAAGTCAATTCAGGCACAAATCTAGATCCAAATTGTTAACATTCATTTGCATATTTGAGATATTCCCAGCAAATTTTTTTCATCACTAGACACTTTAAGCAAATAAAAGTTTCTACAATGCCAATACTAAATTCCCCTCAAATGGTCATATAAGATCAGTGAAAAGTGAAGTGACTTAACCCATATCAAGAATTCTGTAGTAACAAATTTACTACATATATATAAAGCATTCTGCTAAGACATAAAGCATATTATTTACCTTATACATAAATAAGTGTACATTAATACATACATAAAAGTACCTTGTCAATGATACCAGCATAGTTGGCATTGCAACGGGGCTTTTCTTCAATGACCCAATCATCAGGCAGCTTAAAGTGTGAGGTGCTCCTCATGGTGCGGACCACGATTTGCATCTGCAGCAGCTTCAGCATTATTATTAAGGAATTTACCTTCATAATTTGGGCACTTTAAGCCTTTCTGTTTTTACCAATCTTTCAAAGCAAGGGCATCACAACACAAGAGACCATTTAAATGGGCCAAATAATTAAATTTGTGTTACCTTCCATGGAAAAAGAAGAAAGAAACAAGATAAAAGGGAAAGTCAGCTGCTTCTGACTATATTTTGGAAAAATGGGTCCAGCGCTTAGAAACATCAAATCAAGTTACAAATCAACATATTAGATGTATTGAATGAAACTCATTCTATGGTGAGTCACAATTTTATTATTGTTTATGATCATGATAGACCCCTCAATCCATCCTGCACTTTCAAACAAATTCCCTGCCTACACCACTACACTAAATAGCTCTACTAAAATTTAGTAAATAGTCTAGCACAAGAGCGGGTTACAGATTTAAGAAAAAGTAGGAGGCATCTCCTCTCCCTCCCTAAGAATGGGGTAAAGCATGAATTCAAATTTTCAATCTTGTATGGGTGTGTAAGTCATAGAATTATCAAAAAACAATCTTTTTTCACCAACAATTCCCTTGGCTTGTAATATACTTAAGAGCAAGTTACCAGAAACAAAAGAAGTAAAGCCCCATCATCATGTACTTTATATGCCAAACTAATGATCAAATATAGTTTTTTTTTTTCCTCGATAGAAAGATGAGCATGTACATTTCCTGCATTTACAATAGTGATATTTTTTTTATCTGGAGTGAGCAAGTTTCAACCAAAAGTTCAAAAAATAAAAACCCACAATATTCTCAAAGCAACAAATCAAGCAAATTTTGAGGTCCTTTTATTAACAGAATTCTTGTTTATCCATATCTGCCAAGTAACTTTTAGAACTCACAGTATTTTCATTTCCTGCTTTCACTGCCTCAGGTGTAGGCGTATATTGATTCTCTTCTGTTAGATATCTCTTAACAGCTATCAGAGAACGAAACATCCGTCCAGTCCCAGGCTCATGATAATACTGCGCAATATCAGATGCATTATCAATTTTAGTTAAAGAAGTTCCAAAGAAAACAGCCCTAATATTCAACTTTCAAAATTAAGAAACACATTCCTATCCCCAAGGAACGGGATGGGCTAGGGGAGGGGGATGATAACAATGACCAGAGTTGCAAAAGTCTCATTTTAGAGAGAGAGAGAGAGAGAGGAAAAAAATGCATGCAGATTTAGGTTGTCATGATATCTGCAGGTTCTACATTATTGCAGGCAGCTAGAAAATAACACCATATGATATATGGCAGAAGAACTGTCATCACAGCAGATGCCTTGTTCAAACAATATGGGTCTTAAAAGTTGTTTTGAAAGAAATTAACAACTAGAATATCAGGAGTATGTTAGATTTTTATTATTGGTAACTTACTTTCTTCAAATGGGCAACATGCCCTTCCACCATCTCAACCTTTTCTCTGATGGAGTTTTTAGACCTTTACATTTGTATCGCTAAATCTTTTAGCTTTCCTTTCTTTCTTTTGTTTCTTTCTATTTTTCAAATCTCTTCCTGTATATGCTTTTCCAATTTTAATAAATTACAATTACTTATCATTAAGAGAAAAAAAGTTAAAATTACTACGCACCCAAAGGATCTTGAACCAACAACTTCACCTCCATCCCATAATTATGAGAGAGGGAAGTAACAGTTGAGCTGACAATGAGTACTGTTAGATTTATAATACCTCAATAATTTAACATGTTAAATAAAAACAGGACAATGTACCATAATCTAACATGCTAAAAAAGATACAAATCGTTAAAATTCATTGCTTGATCTTGAAAGAAATGACATGGACCATAATTTACTAGACAACCACTATTCATCAGGTGGTGTATTACATAAACAATTTTTTAAATTAAATGTCAAACAAGACTAATTTACTACTCTTGTACCTTTTGGTCTCCGATTTTTAGATGTATCTTGATTGAACCATATACATCATTTGATATAACTATCGTGGTTATGTTTTATTATATTATAGTACATTGTCAATTGTTTTCAATTAACTATATAAATATATTAAGAATTGAAATAAGTTAAGTAAAATTAGAACTTGAAAACATCACACAATTGCACTTACCTAATAGGTAAAATGTACAACTTTTGAGTTTTGATATAAATTTTTACTATATGTTAAGTTATTAAATTCATATTTGAAAAATGTACGCTTTTACTTCAACCAGGCGAGCGCTTGCACTTTGCGCTCTAATAAGAGACCCTATGTATGCGCACACTTTTACCAGCATTGCTTTCTATTCAATAACAAAATTTCATTCATTGTTCAATTAAAATCAGCAAAAGGATCTAACAATATGAAGCAAGAAATTAACATTAGCTAAAACCCTACTAAAATATCCCAAATACACTCAATCAATATGCATGTTAATCATACCATGCATACATCATTAACAATGTCAAGCAATTCCAACAAGCTCAAAGCTAAATAAACCCTATATTATAATTAAAAAAAAATGTGAGAGAGAGTACCTTGTCGACACGGCCAGGGGAGGCGGTGTTATTGCGACGGGTCTTAAACTCAACGAACCAATCATCGGGAAGTCTGAAGGGTGACGTGGAGACAATCTGCAATTCCCTTTTGGTAGTATCTGATTCTGATTGGGGTGGGCTTAGCATTTGTAGTGGAGTTGGCGTTGATGGTGACGCTTTGCCCCTCATTTTGGGGGGAATGTTGTCACTTTAGCTGCCTTGGTGTGGCTGTCACCGTTTCCGTCTCCTCTAAAAAGGAATAACCCAAGACTACGAGAATGTCAGTGAGTGTGTGAGTAAGTGTGTCACTAATACTGTATTTGTTAATTCGAGTCTCTACGAAAAACTGTGATTTTAGGGCTTCAAACGGTGTTGTTGTGACCACTGTCCTCCTTAATAAAAAGATCAAATTTAATAAGATATGATGTAAAAGCCCTTAGTTAAACCCCTGATAAAACAAAACCATTTCACATATTTTTCAAGTTTCTCAAAAAAAAAAAAAAATCACATATTTTTCAAATAAAGGAATGGTGATTAATACAAAAAAAAAAAGTTTAAGAAATATATTTATTTTTTTAGAGTAAAATACAAAAATTACTTCTGAAGTTTGGTTTAGCGTTTTTGGGAAAAGAGTCACTGTAGTACTTTTAATCCGTGGATTTTAGTGAAATAAGAAGTTTGGAACAAGCAACTTTCAAATTATGTAAGTGTTGTTTGTCCTTAGAGATCAAATTGAATATTTTAAAAAAAATCTTGATAATACATGATATTTGATGAAGCAGTATCTCGTTGATTTGCTTGGACTCGTCCAGAAGGCTCCTGAAAGTACTCTAACGAACCTGTGGGAGCAGGAATTCACTCAAGTGGTCACCGGTGTGGTGCCTGCCACAACGCCTCCGATGATAAAGTCAGTATCGAAGAAGATAATGATTGAAATACCAGAAAAAATGATTCAGGTGGTGATGTTGTTTTTTTTTATGTACCTTGTATTGGTGTTGTGAGGGTTTTATATACCCTTGGGGATTGTAGCAGTTGGAGTGTTAATGACTCCCTGATAACGTCTCTGGTGGAGTTATGGACTTTAATGCGTTCCCGTTGGTTCGTCCAGCTGGTCTTGTAACGGTTGGAGCTTTATTGGCAGCATTGAATGGCATTAATTCTTTTTGATGACGTAGATACTGGTCATGTTCGTCCGTGGAGGCAGCTTCGTCTATACTTATCCTCGTCAGTTACGTATTCGTCAGTACCATCAGATGCCCCCGGGCTTTATGGTCGTCAGTGACGATCGTGGAAGCCGAACAGTTTTTTTTTTCTTTTTCTCTTTGTTCTTTAGGATTTCGTGCCGCATTGAATGCGTTACGGCGGCGTTACGTGGGTCGTGGCCACGTGGCGTGATGGGGTTGGAAAGGGACTGACCCTTGGGTTTCCCGCCGATTTTCGGTTTTCACTTCTATTTTGGCTTTTAAACTCATTTCTCTGCACTTTACTTTTTCATTTCCTTCCAAACTCCAGTTTTTCTCCTCTAAGCATCCTCCTCGTACGTTTCTTTGCTCCTTTTTGGTTCTTGGCTGTTGGGCTCCTTGCTTTCTTCGAGGTAAGCTTCTTCAATCTCTCTCTTTTTTCTTTTTTTTCTTTGCAAGTATCTGATTTTTGTTTGTTTTTTTTTTGTGTGGTTCTCCCTGTTTGTTTCTCCCTTCTTTCTGTGGGAATCTTAGTATTCTTCTTTGTAGACTGGAAGTTCATGGTCAGTAATTTAGAGGTTAGGGAAACCTGTCCTTCAATTTCTTTTCTTTTTGCTCGCTTAGGAGGGTCATTAGGTGCTTTCCCCAATTTGAGGGGCTTTGTTTCTGAGGGTAGCAGTTTAGGTGTTGTTTTGGGTGATTTATTCCCATTGCTCCGAGAGTCCGTCGATTGGTTTGAAGATTTGGTGAAGAAGCTTAAGTTGATGTCAGAGGTTAGGTCTAGTGACCTCGATACTGGGTTGTCGTCTAGCGACGATCATATGGAGGGAGATACGGCCGTCTCGACTTTTAGAGAGGTTAGGGCTTTCCATGCCCTCGTGGAGCCGTGCGGATTAGATTCCGACGCCGTCAGTCGGTTTAGGGATAGATTTCAATTCCCAGAGCGGGTTCGTGTTCGTCGCCCCACTGACGACGACAGGGCTTGCTCGTTTTTCCCCGGTGAAGTGTGCTTCTATGAGGCCGCTTTCACTTGTGGACTTAGGCTCCCCGTCCACCCGTTTGTGATGGAGCTCCTGGCATATCTGGGGATTGCCCTCGGGCAGCTTATGCCCAATTCGTGGAGAATAGTGGTCAACTGTATGGAAATATGGTTGGCATCTAACGGGGATATGATTAAGGTAAACGAGCTCGTATATTTATACCGTCTAAAAGAGTCCAAAGAGTACGGGTATTACGAGCTAGTACCTTGGGAGAGAAGAACCAGGATCGTCAAGGGCTTACCTTCGTCCTTCAGGTACTGGAAGTCCAGATATGTGTTTGTGTCTGGGGACAATTTTGAGACTCCCTCCAGCCAGGACTGGGGTGAGATCCCCAGGTTGCTTCGTCGGTGGGGAACCCCGACCTTAGGTGCGTCAGTCTTCTTTCTCGCCCCCTTTTTTTTTTCTTACGTATGTATATATATATATATATATATTTTTGGGTGATTGTTGCTAATTTCCTTCGTCCTCGTGCAGCTAAACGAAGACCGAAGTTGAAAAGCAGGTACAAGGAGCGCGTTGAGGCGGCCATCACTTATTCCCAATCCATTGACAATTGGGACGACTTGGTAGACCCGAGGACACTCGCTTTCTACAACCTCGGCCCCGATCCGTCTCCCTACGTCTTACGAAGCCTTGATATCGAGGGAAAGAAGAGTAAGCTTCTAAGTTCGTCGGTCTTGACCCTGAGGCTGTACTTGTTCAATTTACTCTTTCTCTTACAAATTTTTCCCTTTTGCAGAGATGACGACGAAATTCAACAAGGGCATGTATGAAAAAATGAGGTCCAAGAAAGACGAACCCTTGTCGAGCCTTGGGAAGAAGGTGGTTCGAGTGAAGGGCAAGGTTGCTTCCGTTACTCCGACGGTCTCGACCACACCCGTGGTTTCGGGTGCCGAGACGACGAGGACGGCTTCTCCGGCCACCTCAGTAGAATAAATTCCGACACCTGCTTCTAAGAGGCCTCGTACATCGGATAAAGAAAAGGATGCCACCGGATCGTCCACTATTTGGGGTGACGGTAGGTTGGCAACGGATCGGGCTCGTGGGGTCGTGAATGCCGAGGACCTGAAGGTGCTTTCAGGCTCGACTCCAGCTGAGTTGATGGGTCGTCATATCCATAAACTCGTCCAGGTAAATCGTTTGTTTCTCATGGCGCCTTTACACATATGCCTCTCTCTTTCTTATTTATTCTTTTGCATGCCCTTTTTTTTTCTTTTTAGGTGTTGAGGGAAGCCGTCCATTTTTCAGTGGAGTATCAAGCTCAGGAGGCCAAGGTCGAGTCTTCGCTTTCTCGGATCAAAGTCCTGGAGATGGAGAACTCGAGGCTGAAGAGGGAGCTGACAACTGCGATGGAAGATGTTCACCAATATAAGGACGAGGTCAAAAAGCTGGGCGACGATCTTAAGGTTGAACAGCAGCTGGTTCTGGAAAAGGACGAGCAGCTCGCAGCCGCGAAGGAAAAAATCAAGGTCGTCGCCTCTAGGGCCATCGAGGGCTTCCAGCAGACTGAAGAGTACAACTCTGTGCTCTTCAGCTGGTACTTTAAGGGGTTTGAGCTCTTGAGGAGGTATTGCATCAAGCATCCTTCCGGGGTGGATTTGGAGGCGCTGGATATGGAGGAGGTCGACAAGGAGATCTCTGCTGACGAGGCTGCCCTAGCCGCCGTCGCCGAAGCTCCTGAGGACGTTCCTGATGCTCCCGTCAACGATGCCCCTGCCCTAGATGCCCCAGCTGGAGACGATGCCGACCCGGATGTCTGAACCTGTCATTAAAAAGTTTTTATTATATGTATTTTTTTTGAGGTGCCTGACATGTTTTTCAGGCTCAATTTCTTGGACAATTAGAAATTTTCATGTGTATTTTTAGCCCAGTGTTTATGGGTTTTTTTTTTTTTTTTTTTGAACAATGGCCTCAGGTTTTGGGCTTTTATAATATTACATCTACTTGGATACATTCTGCTATAAAATTTTTTTTCTGTATCCGTCAGTAATGTTCGCCCACTGGGTGGGAAAGTTATCACTTAAGCCTTCTCCTGTACTTAGGCGTTTTTTTTTTCTTCGTCAGTGATATGTCTCCGTCTACGCGGAACCTCATTACTTAGACAAAAGTTCTTGGCTTTTGTATTCGTCAGTAATATACTTCCGTCTATGCGGGATCTTATTACTTAGACAAAAGTTCTTTGCTTTTGTCTTCGTCAATAATGTACATCCGTCGATGCGGAATCTTATTACTTAGACAAAAGTTCTTGGCTTTTGTATTCGTTAGTAATACACTTCCGTCTATGCGGGATCTTATTACTTAGACAAAAGTTCTTTGCTTTTGTCTTCGTCAGTAATGTACATCCGTCGATGCGGAATCTTATTACTTAGACAAAAGTTCTTTGCTTTTGTCTTCGTCAGTAATGTACATCCGTCGATGCGGAATCTTATTACTTAGACAAAAGTTCTTTGCTTTTGTCTTCGTCAGTAATGTACATCCGTCGATGCGAAATCTTATTACTTAGACAAAAGTTCTTTGCTTTTGTCTTCGTCAGTAATGTACATCCGTCGATGCGGAATCTTATTACTTAGACAAAAGTTCTTTGCTTTTGTCTTCGTCAGTAATGTACATCCGTCTATGCGGAATCTTATTACTTAGACATTTTTTTTTAACTCTCCGATACTTGGTACCTGTATGAGCACATCATTTGAATCATCATTTCATTAATTTTCAGTAATTAGTACATTCTTGATCTATGTCTGTTGGTGGTACTTTTTCAAGTTTTCTATGTTCCAAGGTCGCAGGAGTTTTTGTCCGTCCAGGGTCTCCAAGTGATAGCTGCCTTGTCGGGAGTAGTGCATGACCTTGTAAGGTCCTTCCCATGTGGGGCCAAGTTTTCCGTGGGCGGGGTCTCTAGTTGCAGTCGTCACTTTACGTAAGACGAGATCGCCAATTTCTAGTCTTCTGAGCCTGATCCTTTTGTTGTAGTATTCAGTCATCTTACGCTGGTACTTCATCGTCATGTTCGAGGCTTTGTCCCTTACCTCGTCTAAGCAATCCAGATTGATTCGAAGCTGGTCGTCGTTGTTCTCCTCGCGGAAGACTTCTCGCCGGGTGCTGGTCATACCCACCTCGACTGGATTGCGCCGGTGCCATAAGTGAGCCTGAAAGGCGTCTCTCCCGTGGGGGTTCTTGCTGTCGTCCTGTAGGCCCACAAGACATTGGGCAATTCTTCTGGCCACGAGCCCTTAGCTTCGTCTAGTCGTGCTTTTATGATCTTGAGCAGCGTTCGATTAGTTACCTCCGTCTGTCCGTTAGACTGTGGGTGCCCAGGCGACGAGAACTTATTCTTGATACCCAGTCCCGAGCAAAAGTCTCTAAATCCCTGGCTGTCGAACTGTCGGCCATTGTCTGAAATGATCGTTTACGGGATCCCGAACCTGCAAATTATGTTTCTCCACACGAAGCTACGGATTCTTGCCTCTGTGATCGTTGCTATTGCTTCTGCTTCAACCCAATTAGTGAAGTAGTCGATAGCGACGAGCAAGAATCGTACTTGTCCTTTTCCCAGGGGTAACGGACCGATGATATCGATCCCCCATTGTGCGAATGGCCAGGGGGAGGTAATCGTTGTCATCTTCTCTGCTGGCAGCCTCTGGACGTTCCCGAACCTCTGGCACTTATCGCACCTCTTGACGAGCTCCATAGCGTCTTCTTGCATAGTTGGCCAGAAATACCCTGCTCTAATAACCTTACTTACCAAGGATCTGGGCCCAACGTGGTCCCCGCAAATCCCTTCGTGGACTTCGTGGAGGACGTACTTAGCTTCTTCCTCGTCGAGACACTTCAAATAAGGCAAGGAGAATCCTCTTTTGTATAAGGTATCATTCAAAATTGCGAATCTGGCCGCCCTTGCTTTAATCTTCCTGGCCTCCATTGAGTCATGAGGGAGATGTCCGTCTTGAAGATATGAGACGATCGGTTTCATCCAACCACCCGTGTTCTGGATGGGGAATACCGGGACTTCCTCGATGCTAGGGTATTTCTGAATCTCCATGAGAATCTCCTTGTTCGTTGGTTCTTCTATAGACGAGGCCATCTTGGCAACCTCGTCTGCCTCTGCATTTTGGTTTTTCGGGATCCTAACGAAATTCAACTTGTCGAACCCATGAGCTAGATGCCTGACCAACTTAAGGTACTTCTGCATCCTTTCTTCCTTCGCCTCATACTCTTCCCTGATCTGCCCTATCGCTAGTTTCGAGTCACTCTGAATGAGCAAGTTCTTAATCCCGAGAGCATTGCCAAGTCTTAGTCCCGTCAGTATGCCTTCGTATTCAGCCTCGTTGTTGGTTGCCGGGAATTTTAATTGGACTCCATATTGGAGTTTTTCTCCATTGGGGGTGTTTATAATAATCCCTACTCCTCCCCTCTTTCGGGCTGACGATCCGTCAGTCTGAATCGTCCACTGTTCCGCCTCGTCCATGCTGTCACCATCGTCTGGGAGGGTGAATTCTGCTATAAAGTCTGCTAGAGCTTGTGCCTTGATGGCCGTTCTGGGATGGTATTCGATGTCGAACTGGCTGAGTTCGATTGCCCACTGGACCATTCTCCCAGCTGCTTCAGGCTTGCTCATGGATTTCCTGATGGGTTGATCCGTCATTACAAGGATAGGGTGTGCTTCGAAGTATGGTCGTAGCTTTCGTGAAGCCACTATTAGGACGAAGACAATCTTCTCAATCCTGGGGTATTTGGCCTCTGCTCCTTGGAAGGCTTGGCTGACATAATAAACTGGGAGCTGCTTCTTGTCTTCTTCTCGGATTAAGGCAGCACTGACGGCTGTGGGTGAGGCTGCTAGGTATAAATAAAAAATCTCTCCTGCTTTTGAGGGACTCAAGACGGGCGGGCTGCTTAAGTAGCGCTTGAGTTCTTGAAAAGCTGCTTCACACTCGTCAATCCAGGAGAAAGCTTGCTTCAACGTTTTGAAAAATGGGAGGCACTTGTCCGTCGCTTTAGAGACGAACCTATTTAGTGCAGCTATTCTTCCCGTGAGCTTTTGGACATCTTTGATGGTTCTGGGGGATGCCATGTCGAGTATCGCTTGCACCTTCTCCGGATTTGCTTCTATTCCCCTTTGGGATACCATGAACCCTAAGAACTTTCCTGAAGCTACCCCAAAAACACACTTACTAGGGTTGAGCTTCATCTGGTATCTTCGGAGGGTATTAAATGTCTCTCCCAGGTCGTCCAGGTGAGTTAACTCTTCTTTGCTCTTGACGAGCATATCGTCCACATACACTTCCATATTTCTTCCAATTTGCTTGTTAAACATCTTGTTCACCAATCTTTGGTACATTGCTCCTGCGTTCTTCAGTCCGAAGGGCATTACCTTATAGCAGTAGAGTCCTTGGCTTGTGATGAATGCGGTTTTTTCCTGATCTTCCTCAGCCATCTTTATCTGGTTGTAACCTGAAAATGCGTCCATGAATGTTAGTAATTTATGTCCAGCCGTAGAGTCCACCAACTGATCTATCCTCGGCAGGGGAAAACTATCTTTTGGGCAGGCTTTGTTTAGGTCCGTGAAGTCTACACACATTCTCCATTTTCCATTTGCTTTCTTCACTAACACGACGTTGGCCAGCCATTCGGGATAATAAACTTCTCGGATGAAGTCTGCCTGCAACAACCTGTTGACTTCTTCCATGATTGCTTGGTTTCGTTCGGGGGCAAAGACCCGTCGTTTCTGCTGGACGGGTTTCTTCTCAGGATCTGTCTTCAACTCGTGCTGGATTACCTGGCATGGTATGCCCGGCATATCTTCGTGACTCCATGCAAATACGTCCAAATTTCCTTTAAGGAAACGGACGAGCTCATCCCTCATCTCGGGGCTTATAGTTGTACCTATTCTCGTCACCTTCGAGCTTTCCCCCTTAACGAGTTCTACCGTTTCTAGGGCTTCCATGTTGTCTTCTTTTTCTCTTTCAATCGTCCATGTGTGGTTTTCTCCTGCAGCCAACACGGCTTGATAGCACTCTCTGGCTAAGACTTGATCTCCTTTTACCTCACCGACCCCTTCTTCAGTCGGGAATTTTATCTTTAGGCAGTAGGTGGACGTTGCTGCCCTCCATTGGTTGAGCGTGGGCCTTCCAATGATCACATTGTACGAAGAGGGACAGTCTACAACCAGGAAGTCCAGATGACGGGTCTGCTGCTTCGGGTAGGCGCCTATCGTGACTTTTAGTGTCACAATGCCCTTGGCGTATACCTGGTCACCGCTAAAGCTAACGAGGGGGGACTCAAACGGACGCAATTTACCAGGACCTAGTTTCAATTGTTGGAAGGCCGATAGGTACATAATGTCTGCAGAGCTACCGTTGTCGATGAGAATCCTTTTAGTATTGAACCCTTCAATTGTGAGTGCTATCACCAGAGGGTCGTTATGGGGCTGCCTGACTCCCCTCGCGTCCTCTTCGCTGAAGAATATATCTTGGTTCGTCCGTCTGTGTTTCAACGGGGGTTCCATGTGGACACTGTTTACTTGTCTCTGGTATGTTTTCCTGAGGGACCTGTACGACCCCCCCATGAAAGGTCCTCCTGCTATCGTGCTTATCTCCCCAATTACTTCTTGTGGTTGAGATCGGCGATTCTCGTTTTTGGACGAGGGTTCTCGTTGGCTCGTGTCACCCTCCCTGAACCTGCTGGAGTCCCCTTTCTTGAAAAACTTCTGAAGTTTTCCTTTCTGTATCAGTTCTTCTATCTGTCCCCTCAGATCTCGGCAATCTTCTGTGTAATGGCCGTGGTCCTTGTGGAATCGGCAGTATTTGCTCTTGTCCCGTACACTTGGTGACGAGTGCAAGGGCTTTGGCCACTTTAGGTGGTGTTAATCCTGGATCTGTGTCAAAATTTTGTCAACAGGCATAATTAGGGGTGTGAATTTTACCGGTCGTGAAGCTTTCTCGTCTTTCCATCTGTCGGTGTCACCTCTCCGACGGCTCGGACGCTCCCTCTTTTGTCCCTTGTGTTCGTCTTCCTTCCTTCATTTCGTCTTTAGCTTCCCCTCGTCTACGATGGCTGCCAGTGCGTCCTCAGCGTTCATGTACTTTTGAGCTTTCAATAACATCTCTGCCATCGTCCGGGGTGGATTCTTTGCTAACGAGATGACGAATTCTCTGGACTTAAGCCCTGCCTTAAATGTCGTCAGCTGGACCTTATCGTTTGCATCGTCCACCTCTAGGGTCTCCCGAGTGAAGCGTTTTACATATGATCGCAAGGTCTCCCTCTCTCCTTGCTTAATAGTGAGTAGATGATCCGCTGGTCTTTTGGGTCGTTGCCCCCCGACGAAATGGCACAGGAAAGCACTACTTAACTGCTCAAAGTTATCGATGGAAGAAGTGGGCAATCTCGTGAACCACTCTCGTCCAGCTCCCTTCAGCGTAGTTGGGAATGAGCGACACATGATCTCGTCAGGGGGATGTTGAAGGCCTAAGGTCGTCTTAAAGGTGTTAAGGTGATCTTGGGGGTCCTTGAGCCCGTCAAAAGGCTCAAGCTGAGGTAGCCGAAATTTCGCTGGTACCGGTCTTTCTAGGACTGCCATGGTAAAAGGAGAGTCTGTCGCTCTGACCATTTTATCCAGGCTTCGATCAGTCTTCTCTTTGATGGCGTTTCTTAATTCATCCATCTCCTTCCTCATCTCTTGGAGGATGTCGGAATGCTGCTCTTCTGGGGTTATCGTTCTCCGTCGGTCGCTCCTCCCATGGCTATCCCCTTCGTCTTCTTGAACAGCTCTTGACCGGTTTTCTTCTTGCTGTAACCTCTGTCTCATCTCCTGATTCTGTCTTGTAAGTTCTTCGACGGTGGCTGCGAGATTCCGGACTTGCTGTGCCAAGGCCGCTGAGTCTTGGTTGGATTCCATCTGGAGCTGGTAGGAACTGCGTTCTCGTTGTATGACAAAGTCGTTCCCACAGACGGCGCCAAACTGATGAAGCAGTATCTCGTTGATTTGCTTGGACTCGTCCAGAAGGCTCCTGAAAGTACTCTGACGAACCTGTGGGAGCAGGAATTCACTCAAGTGGTCACCGGTGTGGTGCCTGCCACAACGCCTCCGATGATAAAGTCAGTATCGAAGAAGATAATGATTGAAATACCAGAAAAAATGATTCAGGTGGTGATGTTGTTTTTTTTATGTACCTTGTATTGGTGTTGTGAGGGTTTTATATACCCTTGGGGATTGTAGCCGTTGGAGTGTTAATGACTCCCTGATAACGTCTCTGGTGGAGTTGTGGATTTTAATGCGTTCCCGTCGGTTCGTCCAGCTGGTCTTGTAATGGTTGGAGCTTTATTGGCAGCATTGAATGCCATTAATTCTTTTTGATGACGCGGATACTGGTCATGTTCGTCCGTGAAGGCAACTTCGTCTATAATTATCCTCGTCAGTTCTGTATTCGTCAGTACCATCAATATTAATTCAAACCTTAGAAATGGTAACTATATTTTAGTAATTAATCTTTATTAACAAAATAAAAATAAAAATCAATCACAGACTGGTGTAAATAGGGGTTCTCCCTGCTTTGCTCTCAAACTTGAAGATGAGGTTGGTGTACCATCATATCATGATGTACCTGATTAGCAATTAAGTTGTAATTTTATTGTTTCTTGCATTAGTGCTCTGTTTCTTAAAGATTAGTAGATACTTTGTTCTGATACTGGTTCTTCATTGAAAAAAAAATTCTCATGTCAAGCAAAAATTTCAGGTGAGTATAACATACTTTGAAAACCAATTACGTGTGTGTTTGGCTCCATATTAAAAAGTCAACTTATTTTACTATTCAGCTTATTTTTGCTACTATTCATGGGCTTCATTGCATTTTTTGATACTATTCATAGGTTCCACAGTACTAGTTCAACTAATTTTTACCTTTGTTTATAGTACTTTCAGCAAAAAATTTTCAATTTCAACAAAAAGTTTTCAGTTTCTTAAAATTTTTCCTGAAATTGGCTTGAGTGAGTTTTTCATTGGAGAGAGCAAATTTCAGTTTTTCTCTGCTACTCCTTTATCCAATTAAAGGTCCGTTTGGATAGAACTTATTGCTAAAAACTAAAAACTAAAAACTGAAAACTGAAAATACTGTAGCAAAATAATTTTTAAATGTGTGAATAGTGATGCGGGACCCATTTTTAATGAAAAAGTACATAAACAGTGTTGTGAATAGTGTAGTGAACAGTGCCCGTCAGTGGTGAACAGTTTTTTTGTCCCTTAAAAGCTGAAAAGTTGCCAAAAAAAAAAAAAGAGCTGAAACGTGAACAGCCAAAACATAGACGCAGATAATCTGGATCCAAACACATTCTAAATCTCGTTTATGACACTTATATCTACGAAAATAATCCCTAAAAAATGAGAGAGAAGGCTAAGACTACCTAATTTCCATTGGGTTGAATCCCTTGTAGCTTCCGTACTTTCACCCTCTCCAAATTATCAAACCATTGAGGAGAGACCCAAATCAAACACGCTTTATTCTTTTGTGCGTCTTGAATTGGACTTGGAAATCATAGAATCTATCCCAAACCTTCAACTGGCCTTGAAGTTTCCAATATATTGGATTTGGTTGGCATCACAACTTATGGAAAGCTATTGAAGAATATCGGCTAGTGCAACTGGTTCATAGTAGGAATAGAGAGCTTGGTTCATAGTGTTTTTAAATATTGTTTTGTACTCAGTTTCTATTTTTTTTTTTTTGAGAGAGAGTTTTAACCTATGGTGTCCGCTCCTAATGATACTCTTTATCATCAAATTAAGATATCAATCAGTTTTTGATGCAGGCGGGGATTGAATCTCAAATCTCTTATTTAACAATTAGAGACTTTACCAGTTGAGCTAACTGGAACCCACGTTTTGTAGGTGGTTGGTTCCACTAATATTTTTCAAATTGTTACCAAAATCAGTATAAGAAAATTCCGTGTTTTGCGTTGTTAAAATATGGAGTGGTATCGTTCAATATCGATTTATACAGGGTCAATTACAGAAAATACTAGGCAAAACACATGGGAATTACCATTTTGATGTGATAGAGAAAAGTTAACAAGTTTAAAAAAGTTAATGGGTTAATTTTTTTTTTTCATCCAAATGTTAAGATTAAAAATGAATTTCTTAAATTTTAGTCTCAACCATAAAAGTGTTACTGCATGGTGGAATAGACCTATACCAAATCTCAATCCACAACGTTGTACCAATTAACATCAGGTATATGAGCTAATTGATAATTTTTATTGTTAATAATAATAATAATAATAATAATATCGATTTCCTTACTATTTGGTTTTAAAGGGATAATATATAAGCATATTATATTTCATTTAATTTGGGGAAAGTATTTTGAATATATATGTACATATATATATTAGACTCACTACACGCACTTTGCGAGTGCAATAATTTTCTTTTTGATTTATTTGTTTTTTTGGTTTAGTGTTATAATGTTTAAAAGTGATATATAAATAGCCGTGTGTGTTTTGTTTTTTAAAAAAAGAGACAAGAGAATGTAGAATAATGTTTAAAAATGAAATAGAGATAGGAGGCCAGAATGAAGAAGATAAAGAAAAAAAACTAAAACTTAGAAAAACTAAATTACTCTTTTAACTAGTTTGTGTTTTTTAATTTAAAATTATTTAAAAAAATGATAGAGATATTTAAGAGAGTTTAAGAAGTTGTGTGAGGGTATTTTAATACCTAAAAAAGTTGAAAACCAAACAGAAAATCATGTTATTAGTAATAGTATAGAAGATATATATATATATAAAATATTTAGTTCCAACATAGAAATTAGAATAATCACCATAATGAATTTTAAAATAATGAATTTTAAAATTTACCTTCAATTTTTGGGCCAATCAAGATTTTCAGATTTAGATCTCATGCAATTGTGTATTTCAGTTAGCTCAACTGGTAAAGTTTCTGATAGTTGAATAAGAGATTTGGGGTTCAATCCCCACTTATACCAAAAACCAATTGATGTCTTGGTCTAATGATAAATAGTTATCGTTAAGAGCAAATGTCATAAGTTAAAACTCTCTCTTTGAAAAAAAAAAAAAACAAATATATATATATATATCAACTTTTTAACTTCTAAATTCTAATCCGAATGTTAATACAATTGCACAATGCGGGATTTCAATCCTGTCTGAATTCTCATAACTTCTGCATGTTACCACAGACATATAAATTCTAGAACCAAGCAAGGACATGTAAAGACGTGTGATTAAATTGACTAATATATCTCTATATGTCTGCGTTCAACGAAGTGCTTAGTAAGAAACTAGACCATGTCAAGTGTCAACTCCCTTGCACAAAGGAGCATGCCTTAATTAAGCTGATCGAGCGTCATAGCTTACGGTTGCAATGTACGGTTGGAATATATGTGGCGTGTGAGAAAGAGATACTATATATAAAACTTGGTACGCATTTGACTTCATTGGATTCAATTTTTGTTAGCATCACCGTGTGCGCAAGGGTTTACACAGGACTTTATATATAATGTGAAAAAAAAAGGGTTGAGACAAGGTACGTACAGAGATCATGGGGAAGAATTGACTAAAATAATATCAACTTAAGCCTGTTTCTGCAGACAACAAACACTCTCCTAACTCTTTAGAGTGTAAACACCAAATCTGTTGTTTCAAGCCGCCATGCGTGCATGTCTAGCACAAGCAGCACACGACTGACTCATGAGGAAATACATATAGTCCACCACGATTGTTGATTGGTGAAAGTTGATACCTAACCTTACTGTTGTTGGATGGTCGGTCATTACTATAATGCAAGCTTGATGTCATAAAATAAAGATTAAATATGCATCATTAGCTAAATCGTTACTCATGAGCTTTTGGACTTTCTAGTTTCTCTTCCCATCTCTATCAGTGGGGTCGAGCTTAATAGATAAATAAAAAAAAATTAGAAAAGCATGAGTAAATAGTAGCAGTACAACTTGTACTGATGTACGTCACGTTATTGTCATTTCGAAATTAGTTTATTTGAGGAATTTTTTATTTTACATATAAATAGTAGCAGTATGACTAGTGTTGGCTGCACGTTAAAGGCACGTGCTGCCCAGTAGTGAGAAAATTAATACAGATTTTATATGTAAAATTGTGAATTTTGGTTCACCTAATTTGATTATATAAAAAAAAAGTCTAAAAATACAACAAAATATCACAATATTTTTACAATATCTTCATTTTTAGGATCCGAATAGGTATTTTTTTTTTATTTGAGAGAAATGCTACATTCATAACATTTTTAGAAAAAATTCTAAATGACAAGTTATTATTGGTTCTAAATTGATAACATTATTATTGTTATTCTCAAAACATTTATTTTTAGTTGTGGTTGGTCACAGTCTCATATTTTATTTTTTTATTTCGACTTGTAAGAAATTGATACTTCAATATTTGTAAAAATATTGTGAAATTTGTTGTGTCAGTATAACAATATATATGTCAGCTTACATAAATATTTAAAAGAAAAAAAAACACAAATTGATTACTGGGAAAAAAAAACTTTAGGCACAGTAGAAATTAATGTTAAAATGTTGTGAATTTAGCATTTTTTTTATTTGATCTATAAGAAACTGAGATCTCAACAATTGTGAAAATATTGTGATAATAATAAGTGTTGTAACATTTTCTCAAAACATTTATTTTCAGTTGTGGTTAGTCACAGTCTCATATTTTATTATTTTATTTTGACTTGTAAGAAATTGACATGTCAATAATTGTGAAAATATTGTTAAATTTGTAATGTCAGTATAACAATATATGCCAGCTTACATAAATATTTCAAAGAAAAAAAAAACACAAACTGATTACTAGAAAAAAAAAAAAAATTTAGGCATTGTAGCTACAATGCCAGTTGAATAAACCAAAAGCACTGTAGCTCCAGTGCTATTCATCAATAATAGCTTACCTATGATTTGTTGTGAAATTAATGTTAAAATGTTGTGAATTTAGCATTTTTTTTATTTGATATGTAAGAAACTGAGATCTCAACAATTGTGAAAATATTGTGATAACAATAAGTGTTGTAACATTTTCTTAAAACATTTATTTTCAATTGTGGTCACAGTCTCATATTTTATTTTTTTATTTCGATTTGTAAGAAATTGATACCTCAATAATTGTGAAAATATTGTAAAATTTGTTATGTCAATATAACAATATATATGCCAACTTATATAAATATTTAAAAGAAAAAAAAACACAAACCGATTACTGGGAAAAAAAAAAAAACTTTAGGCACTGTAGAAATTAATGTTAAAATGTTGTGGACTTAGCATTTTTTTTATTTGATCTATAAGAAACTGAGATCTCAATAATTGTGAAAATATTGTGATAACAATAAGTGTTGTAACATTTTTTAAAACATTTATTTTCAGTTGTGGTTGGCTACAGTCTCATATTTTATTATGTTATTTCGACTTGTAAGAAATTGACACGACAATAATTGTGAAAATATTGTGAAATTTTTTGTGTCAGTATAACAATATAAATGTCAGCTTACATCAATATTTAAAAAAAAAAAAAAACACAAACCGATTACTAAAAAAAAAAAAGACTAACTAAACCAAAGCATTGTTGTAGTTACAGTGCTACAGTGTATTGTGATAACAATAAGTGTTGTAACATTTTTTTTAAACATTTATTTTCAGTTTTGGTTGGCTACAGTCTCATATTTTATTATTTTATTTCGAGTTGTAAGAAATTGACACGTCAATAATTGTAAAAAAATATTGAGATCAAGAATTTTTTAAAAAACACATGAACTCAACCTAGATCTTTAAAACAAAGATTTTCAAACTCTTAACCATATTTTGCATCAAACACCATAGAACACATAATCTTGGATGGCCACAACAAGATCACATACAATAACGTGTACCAAGTTTAGCAAAGAATAATTTGTGAAGTGTGTGCAATTAGCAAAAGTTTGAGATACATGTGAGGTGATAAGTAGATAGTAATCAATCACAATTTCTACAAAATTCATCACATAAATTTAAAAGAGACTATCTCTTAAAGAGTTACATCATATAACTCTCATATGTCCTAAAAAATAAGCTTGCAATCATGTAAGTTTCTTGATTTGCCTCATAATGTACACCCCAATTTTATATGATAAAAACTTATTAAAAAAAATAACCAGGATAATGTACACACCAATTTTATTTGATTGATTTAATTATAGTCCAATAAGGTACACACCAATTTTATCATTTAAACCGAGGCTACACCTTGTGTTCTTTTTGTACATGTGCTACACTTTCTCGAGCACAAAATCTTACGATATACACTAAGGTGTTCATGATTGGCTAGTAAACAGTGGTGAGATGGTTATTTATGCATTTCTCAATAAGTTGAAGTCCAACAATCAAAAGCATGTGACTTCAAGATTAAGATCAAGTGATTAAAAACTATAAACATCTTCCCACACAACATGCACTACAATGCTCAAACTAGTAAAGTGTAATAAAATAAGCTCATCCAAGCTAAACAAGGTACATAAACATGTTATGTAAAGATAATATGACCAACCTCAATTACAAATCCATGATATGTAATACAAAACAAATAAAAATCTTTTTGGTTTAAAAAATATTTATGACCAAAAGCAAAAAGCACACATTATGCTAAATGAACTATGCAAAGCTATGCATGATAGTGCTTAACTAAGCTATAAAGGGTACACAAACAAGAAATATCAATTTCTTAATTAACCCATAAGTACATGTACAAAATAGTACATACTCACACAAAATCAGAAATAGCTTAGCACTTATATAACACATACTATTCAAGTTTATCCACAATGTCAAGCATGTTCTAAATTAAGAGAGAAATATTATAAATCATGTAATCCTCAAGAAAAATAAAACAAGACTCAAAATAAAATATTTTTGTTTTTTTGAAAATTTTCAATGTTTTTGGATTTTTTTAAAAAAAATAAATAAAACAACCAAAAACTAAAAGAAAACATATCCACAATTAATTGAAAGAATTAAATCAAGGACAAGTAAACAACACTCACCTTAGAGAATCTTTTCTCGCCCATATAGTACGAGTCTTCGGCTTTGTAGGTGAAAATCCATATGAAGCAGGGTGTATTTGAGAGATTATACCAATCTTCTAAGAAATACTAAGATCCTGCAATTTCCTTTCACAAGCTAACAAGCTTAAATTTTTCAAAAGCATATGAAATAGTTTATTTAGACTTATGGCAGGAGAAATATCATCACATATCCTAAATTGAAATACAGAATGTTTAAATTTCAATTTATGATAATTAAGACGAATGTGACCGGAGACATCACAAAAGTGACAAACAGGAACAAATTTAGGAACATCAGTATTCCTAACAGCAAATCTAGTCTCAGATTTTGGTTTTTGCTTCAACAAAGGACAATTTGGTCTAATATGACCAACAACACCACAAAGATAACAAGTAGGCACAAAAACATATTTATTATGCTCTCTAACAGTAGGTTTAGACATAGGTTTAGAAACTTCAGCGTCTACATCAGAACTTTTACCTTTGTCTAACCTAACAAAATAAGCCTTTTCTTTATAATTCCTCTTGAAAGGAGGGATATAAACTTTTTCAGCTTTAGGCTTAAAAGATCTGTTATCAACAACAGGCTTGGTACTAGTTAAATTTTCAATTTTAGTTTTAGATTCAACTAACTCTTGTTCCAAACTTTTCATCTTCTCATCTTGAGAGGAAATTTGATTTCTCAAAAATTCATTCTTTTTATTAGATTCATCTAATCTAACAATCAATTCATCTTTTTCAAGATTAGCCAATTTTAACTCTTCCTTAAATTTCTTAGCGATTTCAAAGATTTCAATAATTCCTTACGGAGAGTTTCACAGGTACCAATAAAATCAACGGAAACAATAGTGTCTTATTTATTCAAATCATCACAGTCAAAAACAGTAAGACACTTAAAATTGTCCATGATAACAGGGATCAATGATCAACTCTTAGATCAAAAGATCTAAACACTAGAGCTAACTCGCTCTGATACCACTTGTATGTTTTTAGACCCCTTAAAACATAATAGGATTAACCTAGTTATTTAGCCAAGTTATTAACTTAGGTAAATTAAGTAGATCTAGGTTAACACAAATATATCATATCATGTAAAGCAGCGAAAATATAAAGAACACAATGATATGATGACCCCGGAAAACTAAACCGGTAAAAAACCTGGGGAGGATTTAACTTAGCTATCCTCAAGGTAAAACTGAATTCACTATGAAAGAATCGAAGTTTGTACGATAGCGACTTAGACCACTAACATCCTATTGCTACCCACCAGTAGAAAACTTACTAATATGACCACGTGCAAACTCCGAGACCACGGACTCCTTCTTTCTTGGATTCTCCAGCAAGTACAAGCACTCCCGCTTGTGTATTGTTAAGCTCTTAATGCAGCACTGAATGATTATCAAGTTCTTAACATAATCTTGATTCTTGATAACCCTAAGTATATGTGAAGGCAAAAACCTCTAGATCTCATAAGAGATTCGCACATACAGCATAAAACAAAAAGACTCTAGAGAGCTTTTGGGTACAAATCTTAGATACAAAAAAAACACACTCTTCTCTCTCTTAGAAGCCTTTAAAAATGTGCTTAGGGTTTCCTTTATATAGTGGGAGAAGTAGATTTGAAACCCTAATCCTTAATGGGCTTGGACTGAGTTGGAAAAATCTGCAGAAAAATAATCTGCACGACTTTCGATCGGTCGAGTCTAATTCTCGATCGATCGAGCCAGGCAGAATTGCACAATAAATTCTGCAGCAACTCAATTCCAACTTTATATATAAGACACATACTTTAAGCAGTCTAAATAAGACTAAAACGTTTTGATCATGGTTTGCCAACATTACAAATTAGTGTTCTAATACATTTAAACCTAAAGGTCTTAGAACCTAACAATAATATCAACTTAAGCCCATTTCTACAGACAACAAACACTCTCCTAACTCTTTAGAGTGTAAACACCAAATTTGTTGTTTCAAGCCACCATGCGTGCATGTCTAGCTAGGAACGGAGCCAAAACTTGGTATTAGGGGGCCAAGGTATAACAAAAAAAAAATTTCTATATATATATATATGGATTGGGTTCAAGTAACACCTAGTGTAACTCTAAGCAATATTACACCACCCAATAACTTGTTATTAAATTCATATTTTGAAAATCTCACCGTTGAATTACATGTTTTATATGTTTTTAACATTTTTGCCAATTTTCATGTCAATTGGATATTATTTACTATTTGATCAATAAATTCATCTTTTATGCATTATTTTAAACTACAAAAATTTGAATTTAAATAATTGATTGATGACATGACTATTAATCTTTGATCACCATGAAAATTTGCAAGCATGGAGAATATACGAAGATAATGTAATCTAACGATGGATTTGTCAAAATTTGCATCCAATTAAAAAATATTGAGTGGTGTAACATTGTTTAGAGTTACACCAGGTGTAACTTGAACCCAACTCTAAAATCCCCACCTCAATAGCTAGTTTCCCTTTACGTCCACACTCGTTTCCTTGAAGTCTCACCATCGACTCGCTCTTCTTCACACTGAAATTCCCACTCTTCGCCGCCATCTCCTCCAGCATTGATATCACACTACTCGTCGGCTGTGCTGTCGCCAGCGGCAACTATAACTTGGGCTATTGCCGACGGCGGCAAGGGCATGGGATTTCAAGCGGCGGCTGGGTTTAGCTTCTTCCCTCTCTCACCTTCTCTCTCGTTGTGGGTTCTAAGTTCTTACAATAGATAGAAACTAATTTTTTTTTGATTTACCTGTGAATAATTTTTCCATCAAAGAGATTAGTCTCGTTGAGGAGATGGTTTCCCTTCTTGACTTAGACCTAGCAACGTAACTTGATACGGCAGACTGACATTTTTCTTTTAATAAGCTTATTACTATTCATTTGATACTTATCCTTTGTCGCTGTTCCATAAAACGAGTATTCATTATCAAAGCCCATTATTCGCCTTTGTCTGGATAGTGAAAGAATTTTTATTATTGTCTTTATTATATCTACCTATCGTAACTATTATAACAGCTCTGCCTGCCATGGGCAAGTGATAAGCAATCCTGGCAAACGGGGGGATCGTTTGCGCACAAGTCGGACCAAGGAGGGTTGCTATTGGACCGGTCCCAACTTTCTAATCCAGAAAACTTTGGGGCCAAGTGCAGCAGGAGGCGGCTTAGCCCAACATTTGCAAAAAAGGCCCCCATAGTGTTTAAACACCTTAAAATGATAAACACAACTCAAACACTCTTAAAAAAAAAATCTCTTAGCAAACACCCTTTTTTTTTCCCCCACAGTATTTAGTGTTTAAATACTAAAAACTGGTATTTGACTTACCTTACCAAACATGCCCAAAAATTCTTGCAGTAAAAGCTGATTTCGTCGAGTATCTTTTATAAATTATCTTATTTTTGAGTTACAAGTATCTTTTCGTCCACTTCTAGTTCTGGCAAAACGAAAGAAGAAATTTTCTGTATGACAGATGGCATATGTTAATTAAATTTCAGCCTTCAACGTAGGGCAACTGAAGGAAAAAAAAAAGCGTCAGTGTCAAATCAATACAAGAAAATGGTTTCTTCAATAGCTGGCTATAATAAAGCAAGATCGGCTAATATTCTATACCATGACCTATCGATATCAAGGTTTTCAGACTCGGACTGGATCAGGAGGTCAGACTGTAAAAATCGGGAATCAGATGAAAATTCGATTTTTTAAATATAGAGAACCGGGCATATGTGGCAATTCTGTGAACCTCTAAAACCGTGGTTGAACCCCTGAAATCGGGGTTGGACCGCACTGTCCAACCCCTTAGCAATTTTTTTTTATATAAAAAAAACAACTTAACATAATTTTATTCTACTTAATTAAATTATCCATCTCTTACAAGGAATAAAAAAAATTTTAATTAAAATCTTTCAAAGATATTCAACTTTATTTCAAAAATTAATCATAAATTTTAATGTTTTCATGGTTATTATTTTATTTTATAACTTTCTTATTTAATTATAAAATATATGTTTGAAAATCATTAAATTTCTCTCACATATATAGATATATTAGTCAATTTTGCTAGTTTTATAAATTTAATATCTATATTTAGGCTTTAATTAATTATGATGTTATCACGGTTCGACTCCGGTTCGACCTCAAAAACCTTGAATCTTTTCCTTTTACGGTTCAATTTATGGTCTGGGCCTGAAAACCTTGCGATATATGCACTTGCAAAGATTAGGGAAGCAGCAAGTATGTAAGAAAAAGTATATTAATCTTTTTAATTCATGCAAATTAACTTTAAAAATTCGTCAAAATCATTCAGGACTTCTGCTTTTAATATATATAACTTGCAAAGATTAGGGAAGCAGCAAATATGTAAGAAAAAGTATATTAATCTTTTTAATTCATGCAAATTAACTTTAAAAATTCGCCAAAATCATTCAGGACTTTTGCTTTTAATATATATTTATATACACACACAGTGAATTATTATGAGTCAAAACAACATTGCCAACCAGCCTCTTAGAAGTTAGAAGTAACCACTTAACCATATGCACACCCATGACACCACACCACATACCATATGTATGTATATATATATATAAAAGTGAATTATGGGGAGGCTGAACTAAGACATGCATTATTGTGAGCGGTTGACAATGATATAAACAAACATTTTTAGGTAATTAAAATATAAAACATTAATTAAAACTAGAACTTACTAAATATTTTAACACCTCTTTTGGGCACGAGATAGGGAGAATGACCCTAGTAGCATTTCCTGGACTACAATTTATTATTGATTTCAATTGTTCCAATCCTGGTTTTGGAAATTTTTTTCAAGGAGATCATTAAAAAACTTAAATTAAATAAAATTTGAATATATTGACTTCACAAAAAAAAAAAAAAAAAAAAACAAGTGCAAATACACAAAGTTTAGGATTAAATCGATTCAATACTCCACTTATTTCTTTTTTAGGAAAATTATGGCCAAGAGGTTGAAAAAACCTCTTTGTAAATATACTATTTTTATTTTATCCTTATCATTGATATGAAAAGATGAGACATTTTCTCATAGTTTAATTAGGGTCTAAAAGAAGATTATTTAAGTCAATATGAATTTGATTATAAGATGAATCTTACAATATAAGTGATTTCCTTATAACAAATTTGTTCATAGTGCTAGCAAAAGAATAAAGGATAAAGTATAAATTCAGTCAACATATTCAACTTAGACACTCAACCGTTATATTGTTCTTGTTCAATAACATATTCAAGCATTATTTTAGTGCATATGCATATATATATATATATATATATATATATATATATATATATATATATATATAAAATGTATCATATAAATCCAACAAATTCAGTTAAAGACTAAACTAAGCACTAATAGACTAGCTATTTGAAAATGTGCATTTAAAAAATAAAAATAAAACATTTAATTTGGGCTTTTAGGCTAATTTGTTTGTTTGACCAATTTTTAATAAGTGCTATGTCCACAACATTTTTGCAACATTTTCACAATGAAGTCTAAATGATAAGTTATTGTTGATTCTAATTTAATCCTACAATTGAAATTACTTTTTTGTCCACATGTAATAACATGCTACTTAGGATTTGTTGTGAAATTAGTATGAAAAAGTTGTAAAAGTATTATGAAAATGTTGTGAATATAGCATTTTTTGCAATTTTTTGGTTCAACCTTCAATGGTCAAAAATTTTGGAGAGGTCAAATTTTTATTTAAGGTGTTCAAGATTTTTTTTTTAACGGTGGTCAAGTTTGTTTTCTAGGGTGTTCATTAACCCATATTAGTTTAAAAATCAATTTTTTAAGTAGTTGAGGAGAAAATTTTACTAACAAAAGAATGAGATACAAAAGTGGAAACAAAACACTCTTAGAAAATCAAACCTGAATCCCAAAGGAAGGAAATTATGTTTACAAACAAATTCCAATTCTTAGAATTGTGTTTTCAAAACAAAATTTTATGAAGAGGCAATTGAATTGTCCAAAATATTTTTCTCATAACACAATTTTTAATAAAATAATATTATGAGTCCGTTTAGATACAACTGAAAACTGAAAAACACTATAGCAAAATAATTTTAAATGTGTGAAAAGTTACTGTTCACGCCTAAAATCACTGTTCATGGCCAATGAACAGTGGCAGACGTGCGTCCAGGAAAAAAAAAAGGGTTGAAACGCAGACGCTTTACGTTTCAGCCCAATCCAAACGTTACCTATATTTTAAAAAATAAAATATAAAAAAAACGTCAATGACAGTATGAACTCCCACCAAAAAATTGCTCCAAAAAAAAAAAAAAAAAATTTGGTAGCACCATATTCCCCTTAGAAATAGATTAATTGTTCCATAAATTTTTAACCTGGGTAATAATTTTTAGCTTGAATTTTCATTACCTCCTGACACCTCGTTATGCCTATAAATTAAAGTACGTAACCTGTGAAACATCACAAAAGTTCAGCCAAAAATTCAGCGAAAAAAAGCTCCAGCGAAAAAAAGCTCTTTCACGTAGAGATCTAATAGCCCAAATCTCTCTCTCACCCCTTCTGATCAGAATCTCTCTCACTTACTCTGTCACTCACAGGTTCTCTCTCACTCACTCCCGAAAGGGCCAAATTTCTTTTTTTTTTTTTTTTTCTTTTCTTCCATGCACATAATTACTAATATTTTGGTAACATAGGTAACAACAGGGGAACTTTCCTTGTATCGTTGGATCAAACGGAAAGAAAAAAGTTTTTCATGTGTTCCACTTGCCACGCACCTATCGCATTGTGGCAAGATTACATTGCGAAGGTAAAAAAGTTCATCACTTCTTTTTACTTCTTGTATTGAATATCTTGAAACATGTTCTTGAACACTTGAAATTAGAGATAATTTTGGATCGAATTTTGTACTTGTAGGGTTTCTATAACCTCAACTTGATAGGAGGAAGCCTTGAAAATGCGTAAGTTTTAAACTCAATATTTTTAATTGTTTAAAATCTTTTTAATGCATATATATATTTTTATAAGATTTAATGCATATTTGTTTATATACTGTTTAATGCATATTTGTATATTGAAAATTATTGTTGTTAACGGATCATCCACAAAAACTGTAGTTTTGTCATTAACTCTACTTCTAGTTTCATCCACAAACTATATGATCTACAAAAAACATATACTAAAGTACTTTTTCTTTAATCGACTTAGTGAGCTCATGCATCACTAGTGCAAAGAGATATGGACTTAATGATAAACATTAATTGTTGCAAACTTATAGTGATATGAAACTCACTTATGATGTCTTCACTCCTTCGCACATTAGCTAGTTCCAACTATGTCATACGAGATGGTATCTCATATGTCCAACACATACAAAACTTTTGCATGTCATACATATCCTTAATCAACTTAATATAGACTTACTTGTGTTTTTCAAATTCACCATTTAACTACCCTAGGGATCCTTCTCAAAAAAAAAAAAAAAAAAAAAAAAAAAAAAAAAAAAAAAAAAAACTTTAGGGATCCCATCATATGCTTTTCCTACGTTAATGAAAACCATATCTACGTTAGATGGTTTTCCTACATATGCTTTTCCTTCATATGTCTCTCTCTATATTTATCCACTAGATGTTTAAATAAGAAACTAGCTTTTATTGTAGATTGTTTTGTCATAAAGCCAAATCGATTCTCCAAAATTTTTATTTAATCTCTTGACTTATTTTCAATCACCCTTTTCCAAAGTTTCATGGTAGACTCGTAACTTTAATTGCAAGGTAATTTTTGTAGTTTTGAATATCTCCTTACTATTGTAAATAGGTAATTAAAGTACTTTTTTTTTTGAGAGAGTTCACTCACTAGTAACACTTTTATTTGGAACTGTAGCATGAACGTGGTACTGGCTAATCCTGAGACCGATCCTATGTTTGGAAGTAATGTGGTGGCCGTGGTCAATTGTATACAATGCCATGCAAATTTGGGCGCAAAATTCGTAATTGTCAAATTCAACCTATTTTTTGTTTTAAATGCTTTCGATTCTTTAGAACTATTCTTGAAATCATTATTTTTTTCAGATTCGACTTAACGTGGAGCAGGATGTAAGAGTGAAGGATGGTTGATACTTTCTATCCTTGTAAGTCTCATTTTATGACCAATAATCGGTTTAGGTACAAAATTTAGCTACTAGCTATAAAATTAGTTATAACCTAAGTTTACAACTTTTTTTAAAAAAATTGATATTACTACATATTTTGAAAATCTATCCGTTGGATTGCATGTTCTTTACGTTTTTAATACTTATGTCAAATTTTGTGTCAATTGGATATTATTTACTATATGATCTATAAACTTATATTTTATACATAATTTTAAATTACAAAAACTTGCAATTTAAAAAATTTATTGATGACATAGGTATTGATTTTTAATTTTCTAGATATTTTACAAGTATGGAGGATAAAAGAAGAAAATGTAATCTAATTGTGGATTTGTCAAAATTTATTTCTAACAAAAAGATATTGAGTAAAATTGTAGCTTTAAGTTACGGCCAATTGTGTAATTTTGTGTGCAGAAATGAGTTATCTTTTTGGAATGGTTTGCAGCTGGTGGATCTGAATTAGGTAGTGTGCTGTAGAGGAGTGATACACTTCTAAAATAGCTTAGGTGAGAAAAAAAATGATAGGCCAAAAACGCATTGACCCATTGTGATGGATTAATTAATTAATTAACTAAGTTCAATTAATTAACCAATTTAACATGCAAAGCGTGGTAGCACAAACAAGTCACTAATTAAACTAAGTATGCAGCGGAAAATAAATGACACGGTGATTTGTTTACGAATGGGAAAAACTTACACGACAAAAACCCCACCGGGTGAATTTAAGGTCACCACTCCCAAAACTCCACTATTATCACAATAAGCGGTTACAAGTAAAGGAATCCCAAGTACCTTACCAACTTACAGTTGAACCCTTACCCCAATACCCAATTGGACTTATTCTGTAGTGACAGTTTCTCCTTTCGATGCACGGCTCCCAAGTATGTGACTAATCGATTGTGCGGATCCCAGTACGCGACTTCAATCACTAAGTAGAGAAGATTTTTGGCTGCAAAGTTCTTCAATTCATCCACACGATGAAGATCAAGAAGATGCTTGGTTACAAAACCCTACGGTGCAAAGACACAGCAACTTCTTCACAAGAGAGTTGAACCAGGGCAAGAACTTTGTCTCAAGTCACAATTTGCATGAACAAGGATTTCTCAATACTTGTGCAACTTGCATACTCTTGACGGCCCGTAAAACAATCTTTTTATATGTCTAGGGTTAGGAGAAAAGAAGGCACAAAGACACATCCACGGATTGGAATCAAAACAGAACTCAGAATATGTTTTTCATAAACCTCAACAGATAGAAGTATCGAGAAGCTGTCGAGCAACTGTCGAGCCATGGGGCTGGAACAACTCTTTAAACCTCGACACATGCTAGCTGTCGAGCTAGCTATCGAGCTTTAATGAACTTGCACTATTCAGCTTGATTCTTGGATAGACTTGATGACTTCAACACTTGATCTTGAAACACAGTTTCTTGAAGGATAAAACTCATCCTAATTCTACCCAATTACAAGTAAAGTGCGTTTTGTCAAAGGATTAGCCAATTACATAAAATTATGACATATGTTCTAAACAACTTAAACACACATGCCCTAACAAAAAACAATATTAGGCATGGGCTAGTAATTTTGTTAAATTACTAGCTAGCCCATGCCTAATATCCTTGGTTTGACAAAACAAAGTCATGTAGCTATTTATTGGGAGTTTTCTACTCATATTTCTTTCATTCTTGTTCATAATATGATTAACTGAGACGTCTGGGGGGACCAAGCTACCTCTGATTCTTGACAGTCCACTGACCATCTAAACCTAGTGGCGGCTCTAGGATTTTTTTCTAGGGGGGTTAGCAGTGGTGAAGTTATAAATTTTATCATGGGGGCAAATAAAAAAATTAAATTTCTTTTTTACATGTGCAACTTCCATATTATATACATTATACAATAATCTAAAATACTATTCTAAATATAATTTAGTATAAATATTGGTAAGAAAACAACCATTGAATGCATAAACAAATATAATTAAATTAACTAATAATACACGTGGTTAGTTTCTTAGAATTAGACTAACGGTAAATGTGAAACTAAGAAGAAAAAAAATAGTAACCAATATAAGTTTTAACTTTTGAAGTGTATGACTTCTTAACCATACACGTGATTGGTTTCTTGAAATTGGAGCAAACACTAAAAGACTTTTTGGGTTTGGAAATCTATAGAACATTTATCAAATTACTTGATCAAATAGAGAGAAAAACTAAGAAAACATAGAAGGGAAAAAGAAAGATAGAGAGAATGGGGGAAGAATTACAAATATAGATACAGATCTGTTGGTTTTAACAATAGTGTACTTTTTTTTGATGAAAAAGAAAAGTGCAGGGAAAAACAACTTTTTTCTGCTGTCAATGGAAAAGTAAGCCAAAGTCTTAGAAAAAAAAGGTTTTTTTTTTTTATAACAAATGAGCAAAAATTTGAAACATTTTTTTTCTTTCTTATAAAATTAAATATTTTAAGAGTAATGCTATTGACACAACAATTTCACAACAAAACCTATGTGGCAAGTTGTTAAAGGTAGGAAAAAAGTGATGTTATTTGTAAGTCCTGATAAAAACCAGTTACAACTTGTCACCTAACCTTTATTGTTAAATTATCGTGAAAATATTATGAAAATAACATTAAAATGATCATATCCAAACTTATATTAACTAAGTTTAAACAAAATTTGGGGTTGGGGGTTCAAAATTTTATTTTAAGGGATAAAAAAATTTATTAAAAATTATATATACATATATATATATATATATATATATATATATATATATATATATATAAAAATTATGGCCTGGTCAGGGGGTTCATTTGAACCCCCTGGCCCTATGCTTAAGCCGCCCCTATCTAAACCATCCAGTTGGATGATTGTAGAAAGGGGGGGAACTGATAGCTAATGCTCGTCCATCACCTAATTAATTGCCATTAATTAACAACCGGGATGATATGATTTGTTCAATCCTTTAGACGACTAGTGAGTGGTGAAGGTATCGTTTAATTAAGGAAAATTTGATTCTATAGCGAGTCATCTTTACCCACCAACCTATGTTGTTAAGTTATGGGCACAGCATAATTATATTATTAAGAGCATTAACATCTGGTTTCTACAAAATATCTCATTTTAACATCTCAAAAGCTGCTTTATTTATTATACCTTACCATTTTACAATACACCCAACATCCCAACTTTTATATTCCTATACAACACATTAAAATAATATATTTACACTAAAATATACAATCCAAAACAAGAAAACACATTACTAAATTTTGCGGTGATCAAGGAGAGAGAGAAAGAATAGATGCTTTTGAGGTGAATGAATAAAAAATATTATTTTAATTTTGCAAGTGAACTACAGTACCATCATAAATTTAGGATAATACTATAGCACAATTGCAAGATTGATTAATGGGCTATTGTTGTGCTTTAATGCTAAAATATAGCATATGCAAAACCAAGTACTGATGCTCTAATAACTCCACTCATTCCATCATGTTATAGTTAAGGAAGATGGGAAAAATAATCAGGACAAGCAGTGACAGAGCCAAGTCTTTATATATACAAACACTCAAACTACACACACACACACACATAAAGTATGTTTGTAATTTTTTTAATAAATATTTATAATTTTAATTTAACAAATGATATTTTTCTTACATATAACAAAAATATTTACATCAAGTCTTTATATGTCTAAAAATAGTCTAGTTAATTTAATGAAAATATACAGAATTTAAAGGATTTTTAACTCATAACTATGAAATACACATTTGCCAAAATTGTTATTTAAATAAATAAATAAATACATATTGTAGGCTTTATTTGTTTCGATGGAAAACCTTATGTAAAGATAGATTTCCGTATTTTCTAATTTTTGGTAGTATTAAAAAAAATGAGTTAAAGAAAATTATCTTTGGTAAACAGAAAAAGTATAACTTATTTTTAGAGATTGTTTTCCACTATTTTTTTTTGTGTGGAAAACAACTCAATCTCATAGTAAGCTAAATAAGGAAAGTTAGAAGATTATTTTTGAACTCATTTAAGGTTACTACTAAACATAAAAAAGAAGAAGAGATAGTTATAGTAAATACTTTTTGAAAAATGACTTATTTTCTAGAAAATATTATCGCCGAAACAAACATAGCAGTATATATCTCTAATTTTCTAAATGGAAAACAATGAAGGTTTTACTTAATGAGATGTAATTATTTATTTCTAAAAACACATCTCCTAAATATAAGGTAAAACCGTATAAGGGTGAAAAAAATGCACTAATATATAAATACTATATAATAGAAATCTGGCTTTTTGTTGATCCACAAATTTCAACATCTGCCATATTTTTCTTTAAATTTTAACATTTTATTTTATAAAGAAAACAATTCAACTCTCCCAAAAAAACCAAATCGACTCAAAAAACCAAATCGACTCTCTTTCATCTCTCTTCAAACGAAGCATGCTCTCTCCCTCCCCTGTTTGCTCCCCTAGTATGTTTCTTTTCTCTCTCATGGAAAACACAGTAGATCCACTCCTTCCTATGCATGCTTGATAATCAATGTTTGCAATCCAATTTTGTTATCTCAGAAGCCAACTGAAATTGAGAATAAAACATTAAGGGGGCGTTTGGTTCAAAGTGATGTTACATTATGCCGTAATATTATATTAATATAATCTCAATATAAAAATACAACATTAAATTATTTAGGAATGTGATGAGGTTAATGTGATGTGATATATTTTATAATTTTAGATTATGGTAATGTTAGAAAAAATAAAATAAACCAAAAAACTTAATGTCATATCATCGTAATGTGCATCACATTAAGGGTACATCATAGCAAACCAAACTCCCCATAAGAGTTAACCACTATCTTCTAGCATGCATTAATTGAAACATGAGGTCTAGGATAAAACATTCATTGGCTTCAATATGCTAAGAAAAATGGTATTTTGTCCAACAGATTCACTAATTTCTCACTTTGTTCCTATAATTTTTCTCTCTCTCATGTTTTTGTTGAGGCAATGTTTGAAAGAAAGAAAAAAAATTGGTATCTTTTATGAAGACAAGAAGTTTGTTTTACGAAAATCATCTATTTTCACTTGGATTATTTATTGTTTCTTTTCATGCCAATACAACATGATATTTGTTTTGTTGAAAAATTTGATGATGAGTGTTATGCCTTGATGTTTTTTTGTTGATTCTTCCAACTATAGCGATAATACTGTTCAAAATCCCAACCAAAGTTGCCATAACTTGCACCCAAGTTGTCCACCTATTTCAAACCTTTGTACAACTCTTTTCAATTTTCGGTTCAAACCATTGATATTTGCATTACCTGTAAAGTCACTGTCTTTCTCCATGTATATGTGTATGTATATGTGTAAAATCAACTCCTTTACTATTTTTTGCAGCTATTGGTTGGTAAGTGTGAGTGTGTATATATTTGTACGAATTTTTTTACCGAATTGTACAACTTGGTATAACTAAAAAGGAAATCCTCTTAATATGTAGTTAAATCTAAATAAAAATTGGGGTTTTTTCTTTTCCTTCATTCAAATACCCTGAAAATTTAGGGAATGCAAGGGTTGTTTAAAAAGAGAAATTTCAATTTTGCTATGACAAAAGGTAATCAATTTGGTCTTTTAGTCTTTTTAATGCTTTGCTTGTGATGATTGATGCTGAATTTAACTTTAGTTCAATTTAGAGTTTTAGGCATTAATTTTGTTTCTGTTTTATTCGGTTGTATGTTTGAGCTTTTAGATTATGTTTGCTATAATTGATTGCATCATTGTGGTGCCCTCCAACTATTTTTCACATTGCTTCTTTGAATTAAAATCTCATGCTAATGGTGTTAATGATGAGCAATGCTATAAGATGCTGAAATCCAAGAAAGTCTAGACTCTTTCTTTCTTTCTTTCTTTCTTCTTCTTTTTACTCTAAACCACTTGCTAAAACTTTCTAACTTAAAATTGTTAACGTGCAAGTTCATAAAATTTAAATTTAAAAAAGAAAAAAGAGAAGAAGAAGAAGAGAGAGATGAGATTCTAGAAGAAGCATGCTTAGGTGAAGATTGTCAAGTGGAATGCTATCAAAGCATTGAGCAACTTTGATAGCTCTTGCGATTGCAATTGGATTTTATGTAGATTGCATGCCTAGAATAGAGAATTAGAGATAGAATAGATGCAATCGTGTTTTGAAAAGCAAGGTGAATTATTTGAAAAATACATTGATATGGGGAGTGGATTTGTGTGGTGAGGCTGATTAGTTGACAATTAAACTGAACTTGTATGTTTTTATTTAATCTCTTACTTACTTCTTGCTTTTTCTAACATCTAGGTTTAAAAAGAATAGATAAGGTTCTAGAATGATATTTAGATTAGGTTTTGAAAATCCTTCATTTTGTGATCTCTTCTACTTTTGGTCTATTTTAGAATAGCCTTTCCATGCAATTAGATTCCTTTATACAAATGTTATCTTTTATTTATTAACAAAATTACTTGTAGATGAATATGGGGTTGATTAATGATCATTCCCTAATCATATTTCTTGCTTGATTATATATCATGATGATTGTACCTTCAAGCAAAACAAATATGTGATTATTATCAAACTATCACACTTATTACATGAGTTAGCAACTAGTAATTTATATAAACATCTCTATTTTTATTAAAAAAATTATACCTTAAATACACTTTGATTTTATGAGCTAATTATGGTATAGGAGTAATTAGAATGGAAGTAATGATGCATTAGTCATCTATATAATTGCATTACACTTTTTAAGGAAATAATCTAGGGGGCCATTATTTAAATTTATAACTTAAACTTTTTTTTTACCAAAAATATAAGAGAGAGTGGAGAAATTTTAAAGGAAAGCGCCCCCCCCCCCCTCCCACCCACCGCGGGCGATGAAAAGATAGATAGGCCAAGCTCTTATTTAAACCCCCCCTACACTTTATGGATTTGAGTGAAAAATCCGAAGAATTACATTATTTTTATTTTCTTAGGTATTTTGTGAGTTCCAAATTTAAGCATTAAGAGGTGTTTGGTACATGCACTTAAAAACTAAAAATTGTTGTTTGAAAACATGTGTGGAAATACATGGGTGAAAAAGTGTGTAGAAATACGTGTAATGTTGTTTAAAAACTAAAAATTGTTGTTTAAAAACATGTACCAAACACCCCTAGGCTAGCATGATATAGGTACCTTCCAATAATGTGATTTATTTTTGTAAGTCTTCCAAAGTAGCTGTTTGAAAGAGTGGCCCATTGATTTTTTTGTATCCTCCGACAATGTGATTCCATTTGTCCCTTGCATTGGGATGAATGCAAAATTTTGAAGGAAAAAAAAAAAAAACTACCTCATCTCACATACGAGGGGTCATATGTAAAAGGTTGTGAGAGAAGTCACCTATCCTCAATTTATTGAAGATGTTGATTTCCAAACTCAAACTCGCAACCAATCACTTTTGGTGGAAGAGTATATATATGCTTAATTTTATAACAAAAATTTGGAAATATATATAATATATATATATAAAAGAGAATTCTCCTATTTAGACTAGGCTTTTATGTCATTTAGAAGTACCCTTAAACCTTAGGTTTAAAGGGAAAAAAACTTGAGGACAACTTGATAAAAATATATCTCTAACTTCGATTAAAATACCTACAAAATAAACACTCTCCTACTAATCTATATCTTCAAAACAAACTTATTTAATATATATATATATATATATATATATATATATATATATGACATTAGACCAAATGTGTCATTTGAGTTAATGAATGCCAGAAGGGAAAATTATTGAATACTCCGAGAGTATCATAAATGCATACTCCTCCCTCTCACATGAATTATGAGTTTCACCATAAATTTAATTAGTAGGACCCAAAGTTATGTGAGATGGGGAAGTACACATTTATAATACTTTGAGAGTACCCAATAATTACCCAAGGAAGGGAACCAAATAGTACGCTACAAATATTTCCTTTTTACTGAAATAAAGGAAGCTTTTATTTGTCTGTATATATCAAGAGGATTCTAAAAGTTAGTTATTGTTTTTTTTTTCCTGTAAAAAATACTCCTAAATTAATTAACCAACAATTTAAAAATAGGGTTAAACTAGTAAATTGGCAAAAGAAAGTTAGTTATTGCTTTTTTTATTGTCAAAAATACCTTTATCTAAAACTTAAAAATGAGGTTAAAATAGTAAATTGACAAAAATAATAAATTCCTACGTTTGAAATGCCTTCCTGCTTTTAATAAATTCCTACTTTTATGTTGATTTAAATTCCTACATCTACTCACTAACTCCCTACAAAATAGGATCACTCTTTTGTTAGTTTTAAAACTCTTTCAATGTACAAAACTCATCTCACGTATTTATCACACCCTTAGATTTTTAAACTTCTCACAAACACAAACTCTTCCTAGCAGTCTCAATCATTTGTTACATCTATTCCTATTCCTAATTGATAACCAAATTCTATCAGCTACTTCTTTATATTAAGGCAAAATTATAATGTTGGACCCTCAAGTTTACACTGTGTGCGCAATTAGTCCCTTAAGTTTGAAGCGAGCACAATTGGTCCCTCAAGTTTTAAAACTAAGTTATATTAATTCTTTTATTAACTGCTGTTAGTAATGCTACTTACGTGGCTAACAAAACAATAACTAACCATTTTTTTTAATGATGTGGCAAATTTTTAACTAAAAAAATTAGTTTTCACATTAGAATTTTAGCAGGACTCACCTTCTAAAATTATCCAGATCCACAATCAGGCCCGGCTCCCTTTATAATTTCTTCCATTGTCTCCCATTTTTACACAAATGAAAGACACATGGCTAACAACAAATCCAATGCTTAAACATGAGCCACGTCTAAGATAATGCCCTCTCTCTCCAACCCTTTTTAGTAGCTTCCTAATTCCTTAGAAAAACCACCTCCCCTCCCACACTCCACCAAAACTTGCTCTCCACTGAGTTGAAGCCAGCGAAGAAGATCTTCGTCGTTTTGTTAATGGATGAGACTTCATCGGAATCGTTTACTGAGCTGTGAAAGAATCAATCATGGAAGCTTTAAAAGTTTCCTCTCCTTCTTGAAAGCTGCCATGATATATGCTCTGCCGAAACCACTCCTTCACCCAACTCATGGTTTCTTTCACAAGTTCTAATCTTTTATTCATTAATTTTTTATTCATTTATCCAATTAATTGCCCTTTCTCTTCGCATTTGTATCACAATTAATAAAACCCAATTCAAAGACCCAATTCATTGTTCCGTTCCCCATTAAAATGTTGAAGCTCCTGAAAGAGTTTTGAGCATGCTGGAGATGGGTTTGGAATGGCTGATCATTCTATACTAGTGGAAACCATCAAAGATCATTTTGAAGGATCAATTTTTGTTACAGGTTATACAAACCCAGAAAAAAAAAATGATGGAACTTCAATAGTATAACCTCTATTTTAAATTTTAATTTTGACTTGGTTTTGTTTAATTGGTCACCACCCAAAGAAATATGCTTGATAATAGCTGGCTTCATGTGTCCCCGTGACTCCGATCAAGTTTTGATCTTGTTGGAGAAAGGCATTACGGTGGCATGTGGACAGCGGTTTTTCTATTGAGCTGCTAAAAAGGATTGAGAAAGAATGAGAGGGTATAATGTTAGACGTGGCTTATTTTTACCTTCAATGTTTTGAAAATCAACCAACAAACCAAGCCCATAGTAAACCATAATCACGAAAACTGAGATGAAAGAACCAAACCCATAGCTGTCGTGGCAGTGGTGGTCAACAGCCAAAGAGAGAGAGGGTAAGGCCAAAACATTAGAGAGGAAGATTTGGGTTTAAGAACCACCATATCTGGTGCTGGTGGACAGAGGCAACGAGCTTGAGGAGCTCGGTGACCATGAGTTTCGATCCATTTTGTGTGTCCTGATTCAGCTCCTCTTTTTACCTTTTTTGTTTTACTATTTTGTTCTTTCTTTTCTGCTACAACAATGGAAGAAATTAGAACAGGAGGGAGCCGGGCCTGATTGTGGATCTGGATAATTAAGAATCATAATTAAGAATCGGTGCATCATTTTTACTTTTAATATTTTTATTTATTGTGTTATTTTGGCGTTTGAACTATTTTTTTTCCTCACATATCTCTACATTGTATTTTTTTCCTTTTAATCATAGACTTTCCTCAGCACTAATTTCTAACATGGTCAAAAAATAATAAAAAATAAAAACATAACAACCATGTATTTGTTTCAAAGTCCAAAAACATAAAACAAATTTAACTCATATAATTTTTTTTTTAATGCAAGGTGATTTTTTAGTGGATTGCATAAAGTCGAAGTATCAAATTTTTGTGTTAGTTGAGTTCGGCTGAGAGAAGTTAAAACTTGCATGCAATCATGCACAACTCTTTAATAATTCTTTTTTTTGTAAAATAAACTAACCTTTAAGCACGACCTCACGTGTATGCTCAGAGGCTCTTTTATTTTTGGGTAAATTTTAATAATTTGCGTCCATTATAATTTGAAATTACTACATTTTTTCATCACAAAAAATTCTTAGGGACGTGATGAGTATTATGCATTTGTGGGTGAAATAATTTTTTCATCACACCCCCAAATTTTTTTGTGATTGAAAAATATAATAATGTCAAATTATAATGGATGCAAATAATTAAAATTTCATAAAAAAAATAGAAGAGCATCTGAGTACATGCGTGAGTGCGTGCTTAAAGGCTAATATGTATAATGCTTATTACTTTGCTTAATTTAAAAATAATAATAAAAAAAAAAACATTCATAAACAAATTAAATCTTTAATTTGAAATACTATCGCATCTACAAGATTAAATAAATTATAAATAGTCATGAGAAAAGCCTCATGCTGAATTTAGTCAACACCATCAGGGTCATCCATGCTATATTTGACATGGAGTACTGGAAATTAGTAATATGTGAAGCAAGCTTCAGCAACTGGTCATCAGATTCAAACCATAAAGAACCCCTGCCATCCAAATGCACAAGCTCCTTGCAACCCTGCATAATTGCTATGAAGCACGGGTGCGTTTCGGGATTTGGGTGCGGGTGTGGGAGCGGGTGCGGGATTCGGCAATTTTTGAAAAAATAGGGTGCGGGTGCGGCGGGGTGCGGCGATTAAAAAATTATTAAAAATATTTTTATTTATATTTTTAATATATTGCTAAACATATTTTTTTCACATTATATAAATATATACCAAATTTCAGAGCAATGGTAAATAATAACTAGAATACAGAGAATAGGAGAGAGCCTAGCTGAAGAGTGAAGGTAGAGAGTGGGAGAGAGGCGCAAGAAAAATGAAGAGGGAGAGGGTTGGGTCTTGGTTTTTTTCGAAACGGTGCGTTTGCACCTTTTTTTTTTTTTTTTTTTTTCCAGCCATACGCACCTGTTGTTGTTGTTTTTTTTTTTTTTTTTTGAATTTCGGCCGGTATCGGCATATTTCGGCCGGTATCGGCAGATTTCGGCCGGTATCGGCATATTTCGGCCGATATCGGCCGATTTCGCCGGTATCGGCCGATTTCACCCGATACTGACCGATTCGGGCCGAATCGGCGCGATTTCGCGTGCGTCGGCCCGAATCGGCGCCGTATCGGTGCGAATTGCGCCGAAAAAAATGTTTTTTTATTGCCGGACGCGGCACGGACGCGCAGGCAGCGGCGTCGCCTGCGCGTTGCCGCGTCCGGCCGCGTCCGACGCGGGTGCGGCGGCCCAAACGCCGCACCCGTGCTTCATAGCATAATTGTCTCTAAATTCTTCCTATCAATGCGTCCATTCCTTATATGTAAGTACTTTATGTTTGGCAGAAAGGTGACAATGGCTGACGCTGCTTCTCTCCCAATATCTGCCCCAGCATCAATCTCTAAATGACAGAAATTCTTGCAGTGAAGGCTGATTTCTTCAAGCATCTTCCGTTTCTTTTCCATGTTAGTGCTATACGGTACTCCAAGTTTCAATAGTTCTAAATTTTTCCACTTATTATTTCTGGCAAAACGAATGAATGAAAGTCCCCCATCACAGATGGCGAATATAAAGCCTTCAACGCAGGGCACCTGAAAATAAAAATGAAATTAATGCATCAGTGTCAATATAAGAAAATGGTTTCTTCAATATCTGGCTATAAGCAAGATCGGCTAATCTTAAAAAGATTAGGGAAGTAGAAAATATGTTAGAAAAAGTAAATTAATGTTTTTCAATCATGCAAATTAAGTTTGAAAATTCTCAATTTGTAATATACTACTGTGAGTGAGTTAGAACAACATTGCCAACCAGCCTTTTAGAAGTAACCACTTAAACATATCCATGAAGCCAAACCCCATATTTCATCTTTCCGGTAAAAGATCTTTTCTTGACATTAAGAGCATCCACAGCAGTGGAGTTAAAAAATTAGTTTTTTAGCTCCACCAAAAGTTACTTTATCTATTTTACCTATACATATCTACACACATGCTACAGCAGTGAATCTATTTTAGCTTTCAACACAATAAAATAATATAAACATCACAATAAAATAATATATCTTCTACAATAAAATAAAATATCCCACAACTCAAAAAACATTCATAGCACCAACTACAATAAAATAATATTTTTTTTGTTTAGCTCTTATGAACAGTGCTGTTCATTAGAGCTAAAAAAAAAAAAAAAAGATTTAGCTCCACTGCTGGAGCATGCTTTTTGGTGTTTGAAGAGCTAAAAAATACCAATATACCAATATACCACCACTGCTGTGAGTGTTCTAAGTATCTTGTAAAAAACGATAACTCTAACAATTTATTTGTTCTTAACAAGAGAGGATAGGTTTATTTTATATATATATATATATATATATATATATATATATATATATATTATTAATTAAAAAATGAAGGGAATTTCTCACAAATAATTGAAGTAATTGGGTCTCAAGTCTCAGAGTCGATGTTTTACTATCAACCACAAGGACGAAGTACTCATTGAAAATTATGAATTACGATCTAACAATAATAATAATTTTTCAAATTCAAGAGGAGTTCAGTATCTTCCCCCAAGTGAATTAGGGTGGATTTTTTTAACATTTTTAAAATAATAACTAACAATAATTTTCACAAATTTCATCATAAATGAAATAGAAACAAATAAAAGTTTTATACAAATCAAAAATTCCTAGAAATTGAGATTGATGAAAATTATTGTTTGTTATTATCAGAATACTGTTTCAATTCATCCTATTTCATCCAATCTGGAATGTGATATGGTGCATATCATAGCTTGTATAGTTTGTGTACATGTAGAATCGAGTTTGTAAAAGTAAATGAAAAAAGTCAATTCTACATTGCAAGCAGTTGAGAATGTAATAAAACAAACATTTTTAGATAATTAAGGTATAAGACTATAGAACTCACTCGTCTACTACATATCTCAACTCCTCGTCTGAGCACAAGCTAGGAAGCATGACCGTAGTAGCATTTCCTTGACTACGATTGATTATTGACTTCAAATACTCATCCACTAAAGGCAACTGACGAACAAATTCTTGAAAATTAATAATTTTCCAGCATGAAGGATCAAGGCCTGCTCTATACCAGGACTTGCACACAAGAGGAATGTCATATAGAAGTGACTCCATGCCCACTCTTGTAAAAATATTCACCAAACAATCCTTTTCCAAATCCTCCCATTTTTTTCCAGCCATCTATAATATTAATTTTTCAATACAAATATAGAAATATAAAAAGAAGAACCATGAATGAGATAGCATAGTGTAGAGATTGTACCTATTAAACCAAGAACTATGAGGGAGGGGCTATATTGAAACAGAAGAGTAAATTCTATACACAAAAGAAGGATTGGTATCAAAACCCAAATCTTATATATCCCTCAAAAGATTATAAAGGATAGAGAAAATTCTCATCTAAAACTATGCAGTTCATATTTCTAAATGTTGCACCGAACATATGTATTTATAGCAAGGGATGAGGGCTTTGTCATGGAGCACAATACTGATGTTGATAAAAAATAAAAAATAAAGATGTTCCTATTTTTTATATAGTCTGTTGTCTACATTCTCAAAAAAAAAAAAAAAAAAAAAGATGGTCTATTGTGTACAGACCTCTGTATGGGCACTACTTAAGTCAGTTACACAATCCACACGTACCGATGCTGATGTTAATAAAATAATAATAATAACTAGCCTTACACCCCTGGTTTTTTTTTTTTTTTTTGTAATTCAAAAATGTAGTAATTTCAAATTATAATAGATGTAAATTATTAAAAAATTACCCAAAAAATAAAAGAGCATTTGAACGCGTACTTAGAGGCTAATATTAACGTAGAATTCCCAATTACATAAACACCCGCAAATTATAAAACTAAGAAAAATCTCTCCCTCCAACACTTTCTGGGTTTTTCTTAAAAATATTCAACTCTCTCCCCTCTCACTTTTTTTTTCCCCCTTTCTTGGGATCCCCATCTTCTCTTCAAGATCCTAATATCTATAGGGAAGTGAGGGTCGGACTTTTATTGTGGTAGTGTACCTCATCAAATCATCTTCATCACCATCAGTTCTAGGAATAGAGGATAGGTTTGGTTCAACTTTCCTAGTTCCTACCCCTAGATAAGTCGTTCAACATTTATTGTGGCTAGTCGGTGGGTGTGTTCATGTAATGCGAAGATGACATTTGCTTTTGCTTTATCGATATCTTTCCCCTGATCCTCATTTTGCTCGATTCAGTTTCGATTGTCTCTCGCAAAACAGAGTTGCTAGCAACATATTCATACCTCTCCTTATCAATCTAATCAACAAAACATCGCTTAAGCACTCCAAATGAAGAAGTGGGAACCGCACCATCTCTCAATTCACTCTCTTCAGATTGAATTTCTGTAAGGGATGAATTGCTCACCTGGGCCACAACAGCATTAGGTCTAACTTCCCTAATTAAACACTCAGTATCTATAGCTGATCGCTCGGATAAATTCTGAGCAGCCAATATATAAATTACAGACTGAGTTTCGGGCTCACGAACCGCAAAAATGAAACGTTTTGTGTGTTCGGGTACCGAAAGTTTACGAATCAGTTCATCAGACAATCTCAAGTCATCATATTTCAGCAAAGTAAAAGGCCATAGATTTTGTATGTTCGAGAAAAACCCAAGTGCCATTTCACGAACATTAACACCCTGTTTGGTTACTCAAAAAAAAATCAAGAAAATCCCGGACCAAAAATTCCTATCTTTAAAGCCCTATTCTCCAAAACTGTTTGTTGGGCTAAATTGACTGGGCATTCACATTACTGCTTTTATAAGACCCAGATAAAGAACAAAACCCAACTTTAATTTTTTCGATTCCTACCTTTTTTTCTCAGCAAACAAACGGGGTATAATGAAAAAGAAAAACCCAATATAAACCCTAAACTTTCATAGTGATTAGTTGAACCCAGAAGAAAGAATCATCAATAAAAGTTGGAGATTGAGATGGAGGCACAATCTTAAAAAACAAAAATAAGATTTCGATATGATTTGGGTATTGGGTTTTGGTACCTGGTTGTTTGCGTTGAGTTATGTCTTTCGCTCTGTTTGTTTCAGCATCAACATTTTCTAGAAAATGGTTCATTTTCCAAAAAACATTTTCTAGAAAACTATATCATTTTCCAGTGTTTAGTAATGACCTTGAAAATGAGCTTGAGAATGTTTTCTGGTGTTTGGTATGCAAATTTTTATTTTTATTTTTATTTTTTATATTTCTTGTATAATTTAAAACATGCGTATTATGTAAACTAACTAATGTAATCAATATTAAAAAAAAACCAAGAATGAATTTGGTTTTCATACTAAAATTTTGACAATAGATACAATAAAAATTAGTTGTCAAATTTTCATGATCTCTACCACTCATTTTACTTATATATATGGACATGAACGTCCACACACACATACACATTTATATATATATATATATATATATATATATATATATATATATATATATATATATATATATATATTAACCATTTGTCTATATACATAAAATTGACAGAAGAATACATTTTTAATAAGTACAAAATAACTATAACTTTTCATTGTCTACTCTTTTTGCTAGTACACTAATTGTCTACTATGGTCAACCAAAAGTCTTTAATATTACTCAAAATTATGTATTTATATAAGGTATCTACATAATATATCATCACTACATAATATCTGCATAGTGTATCTATCAACAAAAAAGATTATGCTATGTAATTTAGAGTCATATAGGCACTATGTTTAAAATTTTCGTCTTTTACTTCATTCATTCATTCTTTCTTCTTTTTTATTTTTTATATATTTTTTTAGCACTTTTATGTGCAAAAAAAAAACTTATACATGGAATCCATCAAACCAAAAGTTTCTTAGAGAAAAAAATAAAATCAAGTTTGAATTTCAAAGAAAAGAATTGAGATTTTAGTAGAGAAGAATGAATAATTACAGCAGCAAATATGTTCTCTTTTGCAAGTTGGTAGAGAGGAATGAAATAATTATTGAGTAATGAGGGAAAAAAAATCTACTCAAAGAACTGTGTTATAAAGGGGAAGAGAAATATGGAGAGAGAGTGAGGGAGAGAGATCTATGGAAGAGGAGAGACCAGAGTGAGTGATAGTGAGGGTGTGAGAAAAGAAAAAGAAAAGGGAAAAGAGAAAGAGTGAGAGTGAGAGAGCGTACTGTGAGATTGAGATTGTTTTTCAAAATATTTTTTTGGAAAACAAGCTATAAAAAAAAAGCCTTATTTTTATTAGGATTTTTCATTGACTAAAGATAGATTTCCGTTGACCAGTATTTTTTGGTGCTACCAAACACTGGAAAATGTGGAAAACTATCTTTACAGAAAGTTTTCCAGCAAAACAAACAGAGCGTTTGTCTACAGTGATCTGTCTGTCGATGTCAGAAGTGCACTTGTAGAACTTGAGAAGTGCCTACTACTTTTGGTTCCGCACTTCCGTGTGTTTTGAGAAAATATTTGATACCAGGTCAGCGGTGTTAAGAGTCCTCTCAATTCTCATCCAATAAAAAAAATGATGTGTTTTTATTTTATTATTTTTTTTACAATCAATCATGAGTGTTTTTTCATAAAATAATAATAATAATAATAATAATAATGAGAGTTTTTATTTTTCTAGTAGTTTTTTTGTTTTGAATTTTGTAAAATTACAATTTTAACTCCATTTTTTATTTTTTAAGAATAATGATTATCTAATTAGATTAGAGATATTTTTGACATTTTTTAAAACTATAACTAACTTTCTAAATTCTTTTAATATATAACTAGCATCACACGCGTGCTTAGAAGCTCTTCTATTTTTTGGATAAAAGCCAATTTAGAACATTTATTATAATTTAGAATTACTACATTTTTCAATCGCAAAAAAAACCTAAGGATGCGATGAGTATTATGTGTGGTGAAATAATTTTTCATCACACCCCTAGGTTTTTGTTTGTGATTGGAAAATGTAATAATTTCAAATTATAATAAATGCTCTAAATTAATTCTTATCCAAAAAATAGAAGAGTCTCTAAGTACGCGCGTGAGCACGTGCTCAAAGGATAGTTGATATTTAGTTTTGTTTTTGGATAAACGTGGGGTGTTTTAAAAAAATTAATAATAGAGTATTATAAATGTAGGTTTTTTTATATAGGAAAAGAATAATCAGAAACGTGGGTTGTTTTAAAATATTTTTCTATTAAAAAAAAAACTATAAATGTATAGTTGCTTTGAAGAAGTAGATTAATGGGAGAGTGTTCCTATTTTGTAGGCAATGTTTTAGTCCAAGTTAGACATGCATTTTTACCAGACTATCCTTTAGTTTTGTCTCTACTTAAACCTAGGGGTGTAGGGATATTTTGGAACAAAAAAAAAATCCGGTCCAAACAGGGGAAGCCCCTTAAATAGTAGTATAGATAACTAGCCTCAGAGGCTCTTCTATTTTTTGGGTAAAGATTAATAATTTGCATTTATTATAATTTGGAATTTCTACTTTTTCCAATCACAAAAAAAACCTAATGGTGTGATGAAGAAATTATTTCCCCCCACAAATGCATAAATCAATACTACCAAGAATTTTAGAAGATACCTGTTTGTTCAACAAATGGTTTGAGTCTTGATTGCATTTGCCAATCTCAATTCTTGACCTCGTAAAATGTGTCCCTAACATCAAATCCATTGAAGTCATCAATTAGTTGTTAAAGTTTGGCTTAATTTTAAAAAATAACCATTGAAAAGCACAAATTGAACAAATTGTCAAAAAAAATTTACAGAGAAAAAGAAACATGAGATTGATAAGAATGAAACTTGGCCTTCACAAATATAAGATAAATATAAAACCGACTAACAACTGTAGAGGTTAGTGATAATAAGGAGATCATGAGTGAGAAAGTGAAAAACAAAAATTAAAGCATGAGAAATTACATAGTAGTAACTGCTTTTTAGTGGGGATGTTAGGATGATAGGGATGGATAGAAGTTATAGTACTGGTTTTATAGTAGGAGTCTTTTTTTTAAATAAAGAAGAATAGATTTGGGAAAATAAAAATGTGAAATTAGAGTAATGAAATTAAAAAAAAAAATTGAAAAAGAAGGGGGACAGAACAAACAAATACATTGTGATGAAGTAAAAAAAAAAAAAAGATTACATGGGGTGAGTTTTGTAGATTGGAGGAGTTTTAAAACTAACAAAAGAGTAATCTTATTTTGTAGGGAGTTAGAGTAAAAGTAGGAATTTAAATCAACGTAAAAGTATGAGTTTATTAAAAGTAAGAAGGCATTTTAACGTAGAAGCAGAAATTTATTGTTTTTGTCAATTTACTATTTTAACCCCATTTTTAAGTTTTAGGTAGGGGTATTTTTTTACAGTAAAAAATACAATAACTAACTTTCTTTTTTCAATTTACTATTTTAACCCAATTTCTAAGTTGTTGATTAATTAATTTAAGGGTATTTTTGACAGAAAAAAAAGCAATAACTAACTTTCTAAATCCTCTTAATATACACAGATATATACAGATAAAAGATGTTCTTGTAAAAAATAAAATAAAGATGTTTCTATTTTTTAACTACGTGAAGTGAGATTTCTTAGAAAAATGTTGTAGATAATATGGGTAACCCATTGATCTTTTTCTAGCTAGCATTTTTTTAAAAAATACTTATCTAATTTTTTGGGATGAAGTCTCCCACTCACGTGAATAAAGAAATGATAATTAGTAAATCAAAATCTTTTTTTAAAAAAACCATTAGTAAATACAATTAAAATTAGATATTTATCAGTTATCAATGAAGAAGTGATGATCAATAGTTTTTTTTAGAGGATGATTATAAGGAGTTGATAAGAACAAATAATTTGTTTATTTGTTGATAAGAACAAATAATCTATTTATTTGTTATTTACGTACAAAATTATAACTTGGTGTAGTCACTTGGCGCAACCACTGCTTCTAAACATAACTATCATGATATGATATATGACTAATCACTAGCTAGTGCAGTGCATGCGTTTTTTTCTTTTTTCTTTTTTTGATAGTAATGCACTAACTAATTGAAAAGCTATATATATAACCAAAACTTTATATGATATATATATAACCAAAACTTAGTTATAGAGAACATTATCATTGATATTCAGTTGTCTTATTGCATAATTTAGGGGGAAAAAAAACATAAAAAAAGTGACTATAATAAAACCAAGGGAACTACTAAAAAAAAAAAAAAAAAAAAGACAGAGACTATAATAAAACCAATGGAAGTACTAAATACTTTTGTCAATAGAAATAGTTAAGCCATATCATCCAACTAACACCTCCATTTAAATTATCATCTCCAATCACCATTTTCCTCCATTTTTCCACTATCAAGTGCCCATAGGTGAGCTTCTAAAGCCCTTTGTAAATGTGAGATAGTGTAACTTCTTCCATAGCTACACCATCCTCCTTTTTATGTTGTAAATGCCATTTCTATATATGAAAATCTCTTTGTTTTGTTCTTTTATTTCCATAGTTCTTCCATTCTTGTTATATCTTTATGTTTGTATCTCTTTTGTTAATGCTCTTTCTTTCTCACCCTTTTAATCTTTTTCTTTGTTGTCTTCTCCCATTAAATCCCTTGGGTTTAAAGGGGGAAAACAAGTCAACACCTTTGATAAACCTTCATTTTCCTATCTAAATGGCATGTGGAGGACTGCTCTCTTATGCATGGCCAACCTTAGTGGGAAAATGAAGATTTAACATAGGTGGGTTCTCCTTAAATGAATCTTAAATTTGTTTCAAGCATGAAATGTGGGTATGCTTCCGGGAATTGGGATAGATTCATTCAAAAGAGGGATTCAAGACTCCCTTTTTCTATCATGGGGGAGAATCCACAAGCTTGGTTCTTACAAATTTTAGGATTTCTTTAAGGAGGATTGTTTTTAGAAAAAAAAAAGTTTTTGATCCAAATCTTTAAATCTTTTTCATTGTTGTCTTCTCTATTTAAATCTCTAGGTTTTATAGAAAGAAAACAACCCAACAACTTTGTAAACCTTCATTTTACTAACTAGACCGTATATGGAGGAATAGCCTCGTGCACAACCAATCTTAGGGGAAAAATAGAGATTTAGCATAGGTGGGTTTTTCTCAAATGAATCTTGAACTTGTTCCCAAGCATGATGTGGGAAACCTTCTAGAAATTGGGATAGGTTCACTTGAAAAGGGGTTCTCAAGACTCCCTTTTCTATCATGGGAGAGAGCCTACACCCTTGGATGTTACAAGTTTTAGGGTTTATTTAAAAGGGAATTTTTTTAAAAATTTTTAAATCATGCTTTTCAAATTATGTTCTTCTTTGTAAATTGTCTTTATTTTCAAGTCCCATAAATTATGTTCTTGTTTATAAAATGTCTTTATTTTCAAGTCTTTTAAATTATGTTCTTGATTATAAATTGCCTTTATATTCAAGTCCTTTAAATTCTGCCCATAAATTGCTTTTACATTTAAGTCCTTTAAATAATGTTCTTCCTTGCTTTTAATTCATGTCTTTTGTCTTTAAAGTTCTCTTTATTTTCCAATTGATACATTTGTTTATGGTTTCCAATTTAAAAATATGGACTTTACAATGCCCAAAAGTCAACAAAAGCCATTTCACCAAATTCACACGGGATCATAAAAAGTTGAAATACTAAGAGAGTAGATCGAAAACAATTGTAGAAAATAGAAAAGAGAGTAGAATACCCATGGTAGTTCGTTTGGAGATTTTGTTACCCAGTTTTATCCCTTTCTCCCATCTCACTTTGTTAAAAGAGAAGAAGCTGAGCTTTGATTCAACACTACCCACATGATATCATCATCACTATAAGAAATATAGACTTTGCAGTGGAATATAAACAATCAGTTTTTGGCATACCTTTCTTGGCCTAAACCGACGATCACACAGAAGTTTTGAGATTGTTCTACGCTGTCTAGAGCCAGCCTCCATGCAGACCAGCTATTCAAACACGTTTTGAATTCTAGTTTGTATAACCCACAAACCAAAAACATTTATCAATGACTACTAGAGTGATGCAAACATAACCCACAACGTAAGAACCTCACAACACTCTGTAAACACTATGAGAAATGTAGAATTCATTCACAGTACAATGGGTACCACTCTTGGTGTCTATATACACACCACTCCATTAATATTGAGTGGGATAGTGGACTTAGTGGAGTATAGTAAAGGTCCAAACCATTACTTCATAATTCCTAGATGTTACAATTATCCTGAGATATACAGAGGGATATGCCCACTTTGGGTGTCCTTTCATATTCTTTTCAGTTTCTAACATCTCCCACTCATCCACTATAGGCATAGCCCTATTATTCATCTCTCAATGTGTTTCTCAGTGTGTTCATACTGGCAAATAGGTTGTATAACTGCCGAGCACACCTAAAAAACATATTTGGGAGCACTACACCAAATCTTATACCAAGACCAGCATAGCAACATCCCTAAAGTTTCTAATTATGCCCTAGACATATATTAACACATCGAATCAAGCATCTCTAACCCCTCTTGAGTTTAATACTCAGACTTATGTTGGATCCATCGTAACTATCTAGATGTATTCACGATTATTTCGCTACTATAAACGCTATAACTTGTCAACAGTGATTATAAATATAAGGATGTGTTACAAAAATAGTCTTCCCTTTGCACTCATGTCCTTTAACTTTCGTCCAATCGCTTTCCCAACAATGTCCCTTTAGACCGAATCCAACATGGCCACAGGTAACATGCCAAAGTAGCAGACATCAAAACCTCAGCTTCATGACATAATCAAAAATAACAAGGGCATAAGTAGGATCTTAATGAAAGATCCATGGGACTCACACGGTGGAGAAGTAGGGATTTATTCTTTCACCTCCACTTTTGATCGAGCAAGCACATGTAGTATGAAATACATGCTACAATGGAGTTCTTTTAAGTAAGAGCGTATGTCTTAACTCAATACACCGTAAAAATCTTAGTCAAGTCACTACTCAAGCGGCTAACTCGAGTCCTTTATTCACTTGCCACCTCAGGCATCAAATTAAGGCCTCACATCTAGTTAACCACAGGCTACATGGATCATGGGCTATCCATGTACTGTCTAGTTAAGATAAATATATTATAGACCTCATCTTACTTCCAACTAAGGTTACATCTATTTGTGTCAACCATCTATATATGCTACATAAGCATTAAATGGCACAATGTCTCATCTTTGCTCACTACTCAAGCACCAGAGGCGATCGCTAGTGTGAATGAGCCGACCTAAATCTGCCGACATACCTTTCATACCACAAAACTCATCATATGGTATATGTGTGTGTAAACATACATATTATTAATAGAATAACATCATATGCATTTAAAACAAAATATCCCAAAAAAGTACAATAAATGGTAACTAAAAACAACATCATATTTTATGTAGCCTTAACCTCCTAACATGAGCTTGAAAGGCATCCCTTCCTATAGGCTTTGTTAGTGGATCAACAATCATAAGGCTTGTAAAAATGTGTTTTAGAACCACTTCATTATGAGTAACTATGTCTCGAATGTAGTGATATCGTATATCAATGTGTTTGGTTTTACCATGATACTTAGAGTTATAAGCATAGGCAAGTGTTGTCATGCTATCACAATGTACCGTAACGGGATCTAAGGCATCCTTGACAACCTCAAGATTTTGAAAGAACCTCTTCAACCAAATTGCTTCCTAAATAGCCGCTGAACATACTACATACTCAGCTTCCATAGTTGATAATGCTATACAGGGTTGTTTCTTACTACTCCAAGTGTTGGCGCCATTATCTAGCAAGAAAGCATATCCAGATGTAGATTTGCATTCATCTAGGTCACTACTCCAATCAGCATCACTATAGCCAATCATACGCAAATTTGAACCTTGATTACAAAGGATGTAGTCCGTTGTCCCTTTAAGATACCTTAATATCCTCTTGATAGCTTTCCAATGAGCAAGTCCTAAATTAGACTGAAATCTACTAACTAATCCAACAACATAACATATATCAGGCCGAGTACACATCATTACATACATCAAGCTTCCAACTGCATTAGCATAAGGAACACAAGCCATCTTTTCTTTTTCATCTTGAGTCTTAGGACACATATTCGGGCTTAAGCTCTCATTTTTTTGCAATTGGAGTATTACAGGTTTGCAATTATGCATTTGGAAACGCTCAAGAACTTTCTTAATGTAGGTTTGTTACGATAAACCTAAAAGTTTCTTTGAGCAATCTCTGAGGATTTTAACCCCTAGAATATAATTTGCCTCACCCATGTCCTTCATCTCAAAGTTAGAGGACAACCACCCTTTTGTGGTGATAAACATTTCCATGTCATTACCGGCCAATAATATGTCATCAACATACAATGACAAAATAATGAAACTTCCCTTGGATCATTTTACATAGACACAATGATCTTCTTCGATCATCGTAAACCCATTCGATAGAACGGCTTGATAAAATCTCAAATACCACTGTCTAGATGACTGCTTTAAACCATATATGGATCGCTTAATTTTGCACACTTTGTGCTCTTGACCTTTGATCACAAAGCCAATAGGTTGATCCATATAGATTTATTCATTTAGTTCTCCATTGAGAAAAGCTGTCTTAGCGTCCATTGTGTAATTCCAAAATCAAGTTTGCAATAATGGTCAGAATGAGTCGAACAGAGGCAAACCTCACAACCGGAGAAAAGGTTTCCTTATAGTCAACACCCTCCTTTTGAGTGTATCATTTTGCCACTAATCGAGCTTTATACCTTTCTATTGACCCATCCGCCTTGTGTTTGATTTTAAGAACCCATTTGTTCCCAATTGTTTTTCGACTTGATGGTAGGTCTACCAGATCCTAGACTCGATTAGTTCTCATAGACTTCATTTCATCATTCATTGCTTTCATCCACTCATCACTAAAAAAAATTAGAGATACAGGTATTTTTTTTTTTCCTTCCATCTATGCATGATCAATCCAAGTTAGTGTTTGTCATTGATGAGGTATGAAACGGGAAGTGTTTTTCTCGTTATAGTTGAACCACCCTTAAGAATCTGAGATATAGTGTTTAATAATTTATTACTTTGAAACAAATAAGGGTTAACATTCATGCTTTAAGTTTTTTCCTAAAAAGAAGGACAAAATTTAGCTACAAAATTAGTTGTAATTTAATATTATAATCTTACTCAATATCTTTTTATTGGAAGTGAATTTTGACAAATCCACTGTTGGACTACCTTTTCTTCTTATATCCTCCATGCTTGTAAAATTTTTAAAAAATTAAAGATCAATAGCTATGTTATCAATAAATAGTTTAAACTGCAAGTTTTTATAATTTAAAATTGTGCATAAAATATAAGTTTATATATCTTATAGTAAATAATATCCGATTGACACAAAATTTGACATGTGCTTTTAAATAAAAACTAAACTAAAATTTTATTTTTTAAATAATTTTAATTTCCAATGAGGAAGTGAATATATTCTATTTTGCACCAATGACTTGGTAGACGACATGGCTAAGTTGCAAGTATAGTTGTTTGACTATTGCCCATATTATCCACCAGAATCTCACCACGTGTATAGAGAACCTCGATCCCCATTTGCCACTCGTTCTAAATTCTCTTACCCGTACTACATGACTTGACCAAATGCCACCACAGTCAAGTGGCTCAACCAAAACCAACGGTCCAGATTCATTTACGAATTACACGTGTAGGACATAGATGATTGTAACCGTTTCTCTTTCTCACGCGATTTTACCCATTCTTAAAGTTTTTTTTTATTATATATATTCCCCTCTCTGAGAAAAAATCGAGTGCTACTCATGCACAAACATATCCTTTTTTCTCTCTCTCTCTGTATGAGAAACATTCACTGTAGGTGTGGCTTCACCGGAAAATTCACCCACTTCCAACCAGATTTCAACGGTCTGGTCAGTTTCCTGGTCATCGTCGAAGGTACCGATTGTCAATTTTCTTTCTTTCTAATTCTCTATTTCTAGGGTAATCGCATTTCTATTACTCATTTGTAATTGAAAATTGAAATTTCATGTTCAAAATTTTCATGTGTTTTTTGCTAAAAAATTATATCAGTTTAGGGTTTTGTTTTGAATATGAATTTGTAAGAGATTTTGATACAATGTTTCATTTTGCAATTAATTAATTTGTAAGAGATTTTGGTTTTACCATGATACTTAGAAACTGATAGCTAAAACTCGTTCGTCACCTAACCATTAACAACCGGGATGATGACCCATACAAATACGATCGTTCAATCCTTTAGATGACTAGTGAGTGGTGAAGGTATAGTTTAATTAAGGAAAATTTGATTCTATAGTGAGTCATCTTTACCCACCAAGCCATGTTCATAAGTTATGGGCACAAACTTCAATAATTACACCATTAAGAGCATTAACATCTGATTTTTATAAAATATCTTATTTTAACATCTCAAAAGTTACTTTATTTATTATACCATACCATTTTACAACACACCCAACATCCCAACTTTTATATTCCTATACAACATATTAAAAATAATATATCTATACAATAAAATATACAACCCAAAACAAGAAAAAATATTATTTAAATATTCTGGTGAGTCAGGGAGAGAGAGAAAGAGGAGATGCTTTTGACGTGAATGAATAAAAAATATTATTTTAATTTTGCAAGTGAGTTACAATACCATTATAAATTTAAGATAATACTATAGCACGATTGCAAGACCAATTAATGGGCTATTGTTGTGCTTTGATGCTAAAATATAGCATATGCAAAACCGAGTATAGATGCTCTATTAACCCCACTCATTCCATCATGTTATAGTTAAGGAAGATGGGAAAAATAATCAGGACAAGCAGTGGCAGAGCCAAATTTCTTTTTTAGGAAGAGCCAAACTATATATATATGTGATGATTGATGCTCAATTTAATTTTAGTTCTATTTATAATTTTAGGCATTGATTTTGTTTTTGTTTTATTTGGTTATAAGTTTGAGCTTTTAGATTCAGTTTGCTATAATTGATTGCATCATTGTGATGCCCTCCAACTATTTTTCACATTGCTTTGTTGAATTAAGAGCAGTTCTAGTGCCACAACAAAAGGCACAACTTGTGTCATAACTCATCCATGTGGCGAGTTGTGGTTGGTGGAGGGGTGTCCCCACATGGACCCACCATCACCCCTCCACCAACCACAACCACAACTTGCCACATAGGCGAGTTGTGACACAAGTTGTGCCTTTTGTTGTGGCACTAGACTTTTTCTTGATCTAAAATCTCATGCTAATGGTGTTAATGATGAGCAACGCTATAAGATGTTGAAATCCAAGAAAGTCTAGACTCTTTCTTATTTTCTTTTTTCTTCTTTTTCCTCAAAACCACTTGTTAAAACTTTCTAACTCAAAATTGTTAACGTGCAGGTTCATAAAAATTTAAATTAAAGAGAAGAAGAGAGAGAGAGAGATGAGGCTCTAGAAGAAGGATGCTTAGGGCAAGGTTGTCAAGTGGAATGCTATCAAAGTATTGAGGAACTTTGATTGCCCTTGCAATTACAATTGGATTTTATGTAGATTACATGCCTAGAATAGAGAATTAGAGATAGAATGGATGCAATCGTGTTTTGAAAAGCAAGGTGAATTATTTGAAAAATACATTGGAATGGGAAGTGGATTTGTGCAGTGATGCTGATTGATTCACAATTAAAATGAACTTGTATGTTTTTGTTCAATCTCTTATTTACTTCTTGCTTTTTTTGACATCTAGGTTTAAAAAGAATAGATAAGGTTCTAGAATGATATTTGGGTTAGGTTTTGAAAATCCTTCATTTTGTGGTCTCTTCAAATTTTGGTCTATTTTATTAGAGTAATATTACAGCCACAAGCTATTTTACAACATTTTTACAAAATTTTGATGTGGCCAACCTGTTATTGGTTTTCATCTAGGCTCACTATTAATATCACTTTTTTCATTTACCAGTAATCACTTATCACATCAGCTGTTTGTAAAATAGTTTGTATCTCTAGCATTATTCATTTTATAATAGCCTTTTCATGCATTTAGATTCCTTTATACAGATGTTATTTTTCATTTATTAACTAAATTACTTTTAGATTAATGTGGAGTTAATTAATGATCATTCCCTAATTGTATTTCTCGTTTCACTATATATCATGATCATTGTACCTTCAAGCAAAACAAATATGTGATTTTTATCAAGCTATCACGTATATTGCAAGAGTTAGCGATTAGTAATTTATATAAACTTATCTATTTTTATTATACCTTAAATACACTTTGATTTTATGTGCTAATTATGGTATAGGAGTAATTAGAGTGGAACTAATGATGCATTAGTCATCTATATAATTGCATTACACTTTTTAAGGAAATATCTAGGTGGCCATTATTTAAATTTATAACTTAAACTTTTTTTTTACCAAAAATATATGAGAGAGTGGAGAAATTTGAAAGGCAAAGCCAGCCCTGCCCCCCCACCCCCGCACTCGTGATGATTTTTTTTTGTTGAGAAACCGGCCTTTTAGGCTAAATTAATTAAAAGAAGAAAAATTTGACAGATAACAGTTATATAGATCCAGAGGAACAGACTCCATCCAAACCACCAGAGGATACGACAACCTAGCTCTCTTAGCCAATGCATCAGCTAAGGCACTACCTTGCCTATACACATGAGAGAAAGAAAAGCTCTGAAAGGAGCTAGCAAACAACAAAATGTCTTGAATAATATGACCACAGGATGAATGTAAAAAAAGTCTATTACTAATAGCATGAATGGAAGACTCCGAATCACCCTCAAAAACAACATTACGCAGCCCCAGTTCTCGAACAAAAAGAACCGCACGCCTAGCCACCAAAGTTTCAAGAGTAAAAATAGAGTCAGGAGAGGGAATTTTCTCTGCCAAAGCTGCAACCACCTCTCCATGTTCATTTCGAACAGCCACGCCAATCCATGTTGTGTTTAAATCCTCAAAAATCGCCCCATCAAAATTAGCCTTCACAAAACCCGTGTCAGGAGGCTTCCATGGAGGTCTTCTTGCACGAACCTTCTTACTGGGACAACGACGAACCTGCTGAAACTCCTGCAATTGATGGCGCGCAACACTAGCAGCTTTGTTCAACGGCCAAACCACCTCTCCAACCCGCAACTTATTTCGATGGTTCCATAATGCCCAACAAGTCATTGCAAACATTTCAAAATTCGGCGAGGGGCAGAACACCAACTTAATCAAGTCTCAAAAAGAGCTGACCCTGGAAAATTCAGAAGGCAGGGGAGCAAAACACGACCCCCACACAGAACAAATAGCCTCACAAGACCATAAGGCATGGAGAACCGATTCTTCCCCTACATGACAAAGACTGGAAACTAGAGATGGAACAATCCTATGCTTAAATAAATTAAGCATAGTTGGGATGGAATAAGTATAGGCTCGCCAAAGGAAGAATTTCACCTTGTTCGGAATGTTTAACTTCCATAAGGTATTCCAGAATTTTTTCTGCCTAGCTGTGTCCGAAGATGAAGCCACCTCATTATGTTGCAAATCACACAGCAAATGGTACCTCGACCGCACCTGATACATACCATTCCGAGAGTGAGGCCAAAACAACAAATCTTTCTGAGAAAAGTGGCATACTGGGATGGACTTTATCTGCTGCGCTTCAGAAGTTATGAAAATAGAGTCCACCAAAGTTGTATTCCACCACCGTGAATCATTATCAATCAGCTGGTCCACGTAGCTTCCTCTGACAGAATCGAAATCGGGGAAAGGACTTTATCTGAATGAGCACCAGGCAGCCAAGAGTCCTTAAAAATCTTAACAGAGGATCCATCATCAATCCTCCACCGGGCACCCAATAAAATCACCTTTCGAGCTTTGAGAATACTCTTCCAAGTATAAGACCCCGAACCCGCCTTGGCATCAAAAATGGTACCCGTAGGAAAATATTTAGCCTTAAACACTTTGTAGAAAAGAGGATCCATATCATGAACCAACCTCCAAACTTGCTTTGCTAACATAGCCTCATTAAACTTACTCAATTCCCTAAAACCAAGGCCTCCATTTGATTTTGATTTACATAAGATATCCCACTTTTTCCAATGTATCTTCCTACGATCACCTCGTTGACCCCACCAAAATATTTGAATTATAGCTTCAATATCATTACAAAGACCCATAGGAAGTGTAAAACAACTCATAGCAAAAGTGGGAATAGCTTGTACAACCACTTTCAACAACACATCCCTACCCGCCTGAGAAAGTAGTTTTTCCTTCCACCCCTGAAGCTTACCCCAAATCCGCTCTTTAATATACGTAAGGCTGGCCCATCTATTCTTTCTCACCAACGCAGCCAACCCCAAATAACGTTCATATTCCTTAATCTTCGGAACACCAAGCAAGTTTTTAATGGCATTTTTTGACAAGAGAGAAACAAAATTTCCAAAGAACAAGGTGGTTTTACTCGAATTTATCTTCTGCCCCGAAGCCAACTCATACTTTTGTAAAAGGTTTTGAATAATCTAAACCTCCCTAATTTCAGATCTACAAAAAAGGAGAGTATCATCCGTAAAAAATAAATGAGATATACGAGGACCATTGCGACACAGGGAAAAACCTCTAATATCACCAGCTGCCACGGCTTGTTTGATTAAACCGTTAAGACCTTCAGACACCAAAAGGAATAAATAATGAGATAAAGGATCGCCTTGTCTAAGACCCCTAGAAGGTTTAATATCACCATGAGGTTCCCCATTCACTAAGATAGAGTAAGAAATAGAACTAATACAACCATAAATTAATTGAATCCACCGATCCTCAAAACCCATCTTTTCCATAAGTCGACACAAGAAAATCCATTCTATACGGTTGTATGCCTTACTCATATCAAGCTTCATAGCCATAAAACCCGATTTACCCACCTTCTTATGCTTCATATGCTTCATATGATGAAGAGATTCAAAAGCCACAAGAATATTATCAGAAATAGCCTTATCAGACTGGAAGGCACTTTGGGACTCAGAAATAATATCTGGTAAAAAATTCTTTAACCTGTTTGCCAAAACCTTTGACACAAGCTTATACACAATATTACATAAGGCAATAGGTCGAAACTCTGTGACTTTTTCAGGGCATTTTACTTTAGGAATTAAAGTACTATAAGTATGGTTTAAAGATGGACAAATAGTACCTGAATTGAGCCAAGTCAAAACTGCCTACGCCACATCCCACCCAATCTTATCCCAATAGTGTTGGAAAAAAATAGGAGGCAAACCGTCAGGTCCAGGGGCCTTTAAAGGTGACATCTGCTTTAAGGCCAAATCAACCTCACTTTTGGTGAAATCTGCCAACAAAATTTGATTCATCTCATCAGTGACAACCCGTGGAGTAGCAGCTAGAACTTCATCCATGTTGCTGATTGTTGGCTCATCGGACCGAAATAAAGAGGTGAAATAGTCTACAAAACAAGTGGCTATCTGATGCTCCCCTTCGCACCAAGTACCATCATCCCTTTTAAGCTTCAAAATCTCATTTCGCCTAAACCGCTGCGAAATGAGATTTTGAGATAAGCCCAGCTCTTGTATAAATTCCTACACTTTATGGATTTGAGTGAAAAATCCAAAGAATTACTCTATTTTCATTTTCTTAGGTATTTTGTGAGTTCCAAATTTAAGCATTAAGAAACTTAGGCTGGCATGATATAGGTACACTCCAATAATGTGATTTATTTTTGTAAGTCTTCCAAAGTAGTTGTTTGAATGAGTGGCCCATTAATTTTTTGTGTCCTCCGATAGTGTGATTCCATTTATCCCTTGAGTTAGGATGAATGCAAAATTTTGAAGGAAAAAAAAAAAAAAAACCCGCATCTCACATGTGAGGGGTCATATGTAAAAGATTGCGAGAAAAGTCACCTATGCTCAATTTATTGGAGAGGTTGATTCCCAAACTCAAACTCGCAACCAATCACTTTTGGTGGAAGAGTATATATTTGTTTAATTTATAAAAGAAATTTGGATATATATATATAAAGAGGATTCCTGTCTTTAGATTGGACTTTTATGTGGTTCAGAAATACCACTAAACCTTAGATTTAAGAGGGAAAAAACTTGAGGATAACCTGATAAAAATATATATCTCCAACTCTGCTGAAAATACCTACAAAATAAGATACTCTCCTTCTAATCTATGTCTTCAAAACAAACTTATCCAAATTAAAAAAAAAAAAATTATGACATTAGACCAAATGTGTCATTTGAGTTAATGATTGCAAGAAGGGACCATATGAAAGGGGAAAAATTATTGAATACTCCGGGAGTTCTATAAATGCATACTTCCCCTCTCACATAAATTATGGGTCTCATTATAAATTTAATTAGTGTGACCTACAATTATGAGAGAGGAGAGAGTACGCATTTATGGTACTCTGAGAGTACCCAATAATTATTCAAGGAATGAAACCAAATAGTACGTCACAAACATTTCCTTTTTACTGAAATAAAGGAAGCCTTTATATGTATAGTGCTTATTACTTTGCTTAATTAGAAAAAGAAAAAAAAAAAAAAGTAAACATTCATAAACAAATTCTTCCTATCAATGCGTCCATTCCTTATATGCAAGTACTTTATGTTTGGCAGAAAGGTGACAATGGCTGACGCTGCTTCTCTCCCAATATCTGCCCCAGCATCAATCTCTAAATGACAGAAATTCTTGCAGTGAAGGCTGATTTCTTCAAGTATCTTTGGTTTCTTTTCCATGTTAGTGCTATACGGTACTCCAAGTTTCAATAGTTCTAGATTTTTCCACTTACTTATCATTTCTTGCAAAACGAATGAATGAAAGATCCCCATCACAGATGGCAAATATAAAGCCTTCAACGCAGGGCACCTGAAAATAAAAATGAAATTAATGCATCAGTGTCAATATAAGAAAATGGTTTCTTCAATATCTGGCTATAAGCAAGATCGGCTAATCTTCCACACCATGACCTATCTCTTAAAAAGATTAGGGAAGCAGCAAATATGTTAGAAAAAGTATATTAATGTTTTTAAATCATGCAAATTAAGTTTGAAAATTCTCAATTTGTAATATACTACTGTTAGTGAGTCAGAACAACATTGCTAACCAGCCTTTTGGAAGTAACCACATAAACCATGCGCATATCCATGAAGCCAAACCCCATATTTCAACTTTCCGGTAAGAGATCTTTTCTTGACATTAAGTATCTTATAAAAAACGATAACTCTAACAATTTATTTGTTCTTAACAAGAGTGGATAGGTTTATTATATATATAAAATTAATTAATCAAAAAATGAAGGGAATTTCTCACAAATAATTGTAGTAATTGGCTCTCAAGTCTCAGAGTCGATGTTTTACTATCACGAAGTACTCATACTGAAAATTATGAAGATCCCTCTTGAAAGATTTTTCAAATTCAAGGGGAGTTCAGTATCTTCCCCCAAATTAGTGAATTAGGGTGGATTTTTTCACATTTTAAAAAAATAATAACTAACAATAATTTTCACAAATTTCATCATAAATATGAAATAGAAACAAATAAAAGTTTTATACAAATAAAAAATTCCTAGAAATTGAGATTGAAGAAAATTATTGTTTGTTATTATCAAAATACAGTCTCTATTCATCCTATTTCATCCGGTCCGGGATGTGATATGGTGCATATCATAGCTTGTATAGTTTGTGCACATGTAGAATTGAGTGTGTAAAAGTAAATGAAACAAAGTCAATTCTACATTGCGAGCAGTTGAGAATGTGATAAAACAAACATTTTTAGATAATTAAGGTATAAGACTATAGAATTCACTTGTCTGCTAAATATCTAAACACCTCGTCAGAGCACGAGGTAGGAAGCATGGCCGTAGTAGCATTCCTTAACTACAGTTGATTATTGACATCAAATACTCATCCACTAAAGGCAACTGACAAACAAATTCTAGAAAATTAATATTTTTCCAGCATGAAGGATCAAAGCTTGCTCTATACCATGACTTGCACACAAGAGGAATGCCATATAGAAGTGACTCCGTGCCCACTCTTGTAAAAATATTCACCAAACAATCCTTTTCCAAATCCTCCCATTTTTTCCAGCCATCTATAACATTAATTTTTCAATACAAATACAAAAATATAAAAAGAAGAACCATGAATGAGATAGCATAGTGTAGAGATTGTACCTGTTAAACCAAGAACTATATGAGAGGGACTATACTAAAATGGAAGAGTAAATTCTATACACAAAAGAAGGATTGGTATCAAAACCCAAATCCCAAATATCTCTCAAAAATAACTAAATCCCAAATATCTCTCAAAAAATTATAAAGGATAGAGAAAATTCTCATCTAAAACTTTGCGGTTCATATTTCTAAATGTTGCGCTGAACATATGTATTTATAGCAAGGGATGAGGGCTTTGCTGTGGAGCACAATACTAATGTTGGTAAAAAATAAAGATGTTCCTATTTTTTATAAGGTTTATTGTGTACATTCTTATAACAAAAAAAAAAAAAAGATATTCACACATACCGATGTTCCAAATGTGTACAGACCTCTATATGGGCAATACTTAAGTCGGTTACAAAGTCCACACATATCGATATTGATGTTGATAAAAACAATAGTAATAAAAGATGTTCCTGTAAAAAATAATAACTGATGGGGAATTGAGAATTGAACCAACTCCAAACTCATCCAAAAGAGTACTCTAGGTCTGGTAAAAATAAACGTCCTTAATAGGATGGTTGTCTAAGGGCACATGGGTCATTCATGGGTCAAGTCCCTTGAGAATTGAATCAACTCGAGACTCATCCAAAAGAGCCGTCCAGGTCTAGTAAAAATAAACGTCCTTAATAGGACGGTCGTCTAAGGGCACACGGGTCGTCCATGGGTCAAGTCCCTGGACAACCCTTGACACTTGGAAAATTGCATGGAGGTTTTATCCACGAGATCCAATAAATTGAACCACATGTCGTTATTTCAAGGCATGAATTAACTTCTAATGATAGTTATAGGAAAAGATAAAATATTCTTACTCTTATAACGGTTACGGAAGTTAACCCTGAATCATTAGACCTTCTCAAACATAGGGGAAGTTACAACACAGGTAACTGCTGCAAGAACACACTATATAAACACTCATTCACATCAAAAGATGGTAAGTTTTTACAATTCCTGAAAAGTTGGAACTCCAGAATTTAAGAGAGAGACTGACTTTAGTATCAGAGGGTTCTTGGTCGGTCCACCCCGGTCACCTTTGATCGTGTGTTATTCTTTTCAGGCCTTCCAAACAATCATGGCCCTTTGAAGCCCTGGACATCCAGCCTACTGATTTTCTTTGCATCATCAGTTGGTGCCGTCTGTGAGAAGTAGAAATTTTGTGTTTTACAATTTAACTTTCGTCGACAAAAAGGCTATATGGTTTGGAAAAGATCAAGGGCCACCAGCCTAGGCCACCAAGAGAGTAGGAATGCTTATAGTAATCCTTACTGTGACCGTCGGTCAGCACCTATTATGCAAGTCAGCACCTGTCATGCAATCACCTTCCATCCAACACATACAGTCCATGGCAGCCGCCATGGCGGAATTAACCCGTCAAAATCAAGAGTTGACTAGGGAGATTGGTCTAAGGAGGTAGCACCATGAAAGACACGTGGGAGGACAAGCCTAGAGCTAAGAAGATAGAGGAGAAAATGCTTAGCCTGAGAACCAGTCGAGGGGAACCACTTCACGGAGGGTACCACACTTGGAAAGGGAGATGGACCAGATGAGGAAGGCTATGCACGAAAAGAGGGAGAATATAAGAAGGGCGAATCCCGTAGATGATTTAGTTCATCAAACGGACTCCCCTTTCACCGCTTCCATCAACAGTCATCCCTTACCTCCAAAGTTCAAGATGCCTTCTTTGGATTCATATGATGGAACGCGCAACCCATGTGATCATATTGCCACCTTCAAGACTACTATGCACCTCTAGGGGGTTCCAGATGAGATTATGTGTAGGGCTTTCCCTACCACCCTCAAGGGGCCAGCGCAGGAGTGGTTCAATAAGATACCTCCAAACACAGTGGCTCGTTCGAAGAATTGAGTAAGTTGTTCGTCAACAATTTCATTGGAGGGCAATGGAACAAGCGTTCCTCGTCCAGCCTGTTAACCATAGAGCAATGGGAGAATGAAAGCTTGCGGTCCTTCATTACCCGGTTCAATAGGGAAGCCATGACGGTGGACAAGATGGTCGACAAGTTGTTACTGGCGGCTTTCTATAATGGAGTTAACTCCGATTTATTCATTCATAAGCTTTATGAGCAAGAGACATAAACCAAGGTTGAACTCGTCCATTCGGCCCAAAACTCCATGAATGCAGAGGAAGCAATCATAGCCAAGAAGAGGAAGAGAGCAGAGCGCATCCCGCGCCATCCTGAGGTCTTTGTCCAAAGAAGGCTCAGGTAGGAGAGAAAAAAAACAGAGATAACAAGAAAGCAAGTTCTTCAGCAAGGAGTCAACAGTACACGCCCTTGAATATGCCACTTGAGTAAGTGCTTATGCAAATCAAGGATGACCCATCCTTGAAGTGGCCAGAAAAAATGAAAGGAGATCCCAATAAGCGAAATAGAAACAAGTATTGCCGCTTCCATGGAGATCATGGGCATGACATAGACGAGTGTTTTGATTTGAAGCAGCAGATAGAGAATCTCATCAGGCAAGGAAAATTGAGAAATTTTCTTGGACGAGACCACAAGGACGAGAAATTGAAGGCAAAGGTGGAAGAATCGTCACGACCCCCACTTGGAGAAATAAGAGTTATTATAGGGGGAACCTCGACAGGTCAATCTACTAAGTCAAAGAAGACGTACCTAAAGGTGGTGTAAAACATCCAACTGTCTGGACGATCTCCAAGGACGAGGGGAGCTGACGAGCAAGCCATTACATTCATGGACAAGGATGCTAAAAGGGTTCACCACCCACATGACGACGCGATTGTCATTACCTTGCTCATTGCTGATTATATGACTAGAAGGGTGTTGGTAGACAATAGGAGTTCAGCGGACATCTTATATTACCCCGTCTTCCAACAAATGAAACTTGGACGAGATCAGCTTCATCCAGTAAACTCACCCTTGGTAGGATTTGGAGGAATGTAAGTGTAGCCCGTAGGTACCATTACATTACCTGTGGTGGTCGGGGCGTATCCACAACAGATAACCAAAGAAGTACACTTCCTTGTTGTTGAGTGTTTGTCTTCATACAATGCCATCATTGGAAGACCGATTTTAAATAGTTAGAAGGCAGTAACATCTACCTACTATTTGTCAGTCAAGTTCTCAATTGAGTATGGAGTAGGTCAAGTACAAAGAGACCAATTAGCTGCCAAAGAGTGCCATCTAGCCATGCTGGCTATGGACGAGCATATATAGACAATGAGCATAGACATGAGAAGGATTACCCCGGAGCCCACGGAAGTGCTAGAAGACATTCCTTTGGACGAGAGCAACCCCGAGAAGTTTACTAGGATTGGGGCGAGCAAGGAAAAAGAGACAAAGCTAAACCTATCCAATTTTTAAAGAAGAACCTTGATGTGTTCGCATGGAGTCATGAGGACATGCCAAGTATTGACCTAAGTGTCATTACTCATTGTCTAAATGAGTATCCTTCCTCCAAGCCTGTACATCAAAAGAAAAGAATTTTTGCTCCTAAACGAGACAACGACATTAAAGAAGAAGTTCAGAAGTTGATCACAACAAAATTCATCCGAGAAGTTTATTACTCGGACTAGTTGGCTAATGTGGTTATGGCCAAGAAGGCTAATGGAAAATGGAGGATGTGCATGGACTTCACTGATTTGAACAAGGCTTGCCCTAAGGATAGCTATCTATTGCCACGCATTGACTAGTTGGTGGATTCAACTGTGGGTCATAAATTGCTAAGTTTCATGGACGCCTTCTCAGGCTACAATCAAATAAGGATGGATGAGGTGGATCAAGAAAAGACTTCCTTCATTACTAGCCAGGGGTTGTTTTGCTACAAGGTAATGCCCTTCGGTTTGAAGAATGCGGGGGCAACTTACCAAAGGCTGGTTAACCATATGTTTTGTTCGCAGATCGGATGGAATGTAGAAGTTTATGTAGATGACATGCTAGTAAAAATTTTGGACAAGGAAAAGCGCTTGGACGACCTTCAAGAGACCTTTGATACACTTAAGTAGTATAATATGAAGTTGAATCCGAGCAAGTGTGCTTTTGGAGTTTCATTAGGAAAGTTTGTTGGGTTCATGGTTTCACATAGGGAAATTGAGGCAAATCCTAATAAAATCCAAGCAATACTGAATATGGAGTCACCAAGGAATATCAAAGAAGTCTAATCTTTCACCGGACGAGTCGCCGCCCTTAACAAGTTTGTCTCAAAAGCTACTGACAAATGTTTACCGTTCTTTAAAGCTCTCAAGAAGGCATTTGAATGGATGGACGAGTTTCAGAAGGCCTTCCAAGACCTCAAGACCTACCTCACCACAACACTTTTATTGAGCCCATCCATACCAGGTGAAGAATTATATTTGTATTTAGCGGTGTCCCTACATGCAGGGAGCTCGGCATTGATCAGAGAAGAAGGGAGGATACAGAAGCCGGTTTACTATATGAGTCGCGCGCTAAGAGGAGCGGAAGGACGATATCCAATGATGGAAAAGCTAGCCTTTGTTTTGGTCACGACTTCTAGGAAGCTGAGGCATTATTTTCAAGCTTATATCATCAACGTCCTGACAGATCATCCCCTAAAGAAGGCAATGACCAAGCTGGAAGCCGCATGACGACTAATCCAATGGACCATGGAGCTCAGTGAGTTTGATGTCAGGTATCAACCAAGAAGTGCGATAAAAGTACAAGCATTGACAGATTTCAGTGCGGAGTTCACTCCCAGTCAGGACGAGCTAGACAAAGAGGAAGAGGCTCAAAGGTGGGTCATCAACGTAGATGGATCGTCCACATTATATGCAAGAGGAATTGGAGTTATACTCAAGTCCCCGGAGGGAGATAAGTTGGAATACGCAGCCCGTCTACAATACTAAACCACCAACAACGAGGTTGAATATGAAGCTTTCCTTAAAGGCTTGGAATTGGCTAAGTCTTTAGCGGCAGAGTCAGTAATCGTCCAAGGAGACTCTCAATTGGTTATCAATCAAGTGAATGGAATGTGTGAAGCTAAGGAAGATCGAATGAAGAAATATCTCAGCAAAGTAAAGCGGCTCGTCCGAAATTTTAAAAAAGCCAATTTTTTCAACTTCCGAGGGAGGAAAACACGGAAGCGGATGCTTTGGAAAAAGCAGCTTCTGTAGGAGGAGTTATGGACGAGTATGACAGGGTCCAATACATACCGAGCATAGATCTTCTAGAAATACAGCAAATAGAAGGAGAAGAAAATTGGATGACTCCAATAATAGCTTATCTAAAAGATGGAAGGCTTCTAGAAAATAAAGATGAGGCTAAGAAATTGAGAATCAGGGCTGCCAAGTATGTCCTTATAGACAAATTTCTGTACAAATGAGGCTTCTCTAAACCTTACTTAAGGTGCCTAGCTCCGGATGAGTCAAATTACGTGTTGAGGGAAGTTCATGAAGGAGCATGCAGGAATCACTCGGGAGCGAGATCACTAGTCCATAAAGTCGTCTGTGCAGGCTACTACTGGCCAACTATTCAACCAGATGCTAAGGCTTATGTCAAGGTGTACGACCTGTGTTAATGCTTCAACAACGTTCCCAGACAACCGTTGGAGTATCTAACCCCGATGATGGCCCCATGTCCCTTTGCGCAATGGAGATTGGATATCTTAGGTCCCTTCCTAATAGGAATCAGGCAGATGAAATTTTTGGTAGTAGGGATCGATTACTTTACCAAGTGGGTGGAAGTCGAACCCTTAGCAAAAATTACTCAGCAAAATATTAAAAACTTTGTTTGGAAGAGCATTGTATGCAGGTTCGGGGTACCTAGAGTACTAGTTTCTGACAACGGATGACAGTTTGACGACACACCTTTTAGAGACTTTTGCGAGAAATTTGGAATCAAGATTCATTATTCCTCACCCTCCCACCCATAAGCAAATAGACAAGTAGAAGTAACAAACTGATCCTTGCTGAAAATCATCAAGACTCGGCTTGAGGGGGTAAAGGGAGTATAGCCAGACAAGCTACCAGGTGTTTTATGGACTTACAGGACAATTGTGAGGACCCAACAAGAGAAACCCCCTTCAAGCTAGCCTATGGAAGCGAAGCAGCCATACTTGCGGAAGTGCATATGGCTAACCACCGAATGATGAAGTATCAAGACAAGGAAAATGAAGAACAACTACGTTTTGACCTCGATCTTATTGACGAGGTGAGAATGAATGCGGAGTAAAGGACAGCAAGATACAAAAATCTTATGACCAGGCAATATGGTGTCATGGTGAAGTCCAGGCGTTTTAACATTGGGGACCTCGTTCTTAAAAGGGTATTCTTGGCAACCAGAAATTCGGCTCATGAAAAACTAGGGCCCAATTGGGAAGGACCTTACAGGGTTATCAACTGCAAGAGGTAGGGGTTATACTACCTGGAAGCCCTAGACGGATGGAAGCTAGAACACCCTTGGAACATTGAGCATCTGAGAAGATACTATCAATGAAGGGTTAGCTTGGATGAGAATCACCATGGACGAGCATCATGGATGGGTTGAAGTTATGTGGTCTAACTCACATTTACTTGTGTTTACTATTATTACGTGTTTTAATACTTTAAAGTGCATTAGATCCCTAAAAAGTGCATTTGCGCCGTCTACGGACTAATTTGTGAAGGACAAAGTTATGTACTTGGTTTGTATAAGTATTTTAATTCCCCAAGGCACTAGCTTCTAAGCCTGTGCCATGCTTGTGGACGATATCTATGTTATATATAGTTTGGATTTCCAATATATGTGATGCATAAATTTCTAATTTTCATGATTTCATCCACAAAAAGGCTAAAGGCCTAAGACAAATAAACTTTTTGGATGTAGGGAGGTAACGTCTATTAGCTTTCATTTAAATAGGGATAAAGCAAAGAAAAATAAGCCAAGACACTCTTGTCTAAATGATGGACGAGAAAAAGCCCAAGGCGTATTTGTCCAACCAATGGACATGAAAATGCGTGCGCAAAAGAATGCTCAAAATCCGTGGATAAATAGAACCAGCAAAAACAATCCAACCTTTGGACGAGTAAAAAGCTGGAAATATTATGCCTAGAGATGAGTCCTATGGACGGAAACTAGGGCCAATTATCAAATCTCTGGACGATTAAAATTGGTAAAACCAATACCATTCGTAATTTGCAAGACAAGTTATTCATATAAAATTTAAAGGATGAAGGAATTCTTAACATGGACGAGCCAAGTGCCTTCATGAGTGGACGAACCACACTTGGAACCAGTATAATAGATGATGTAAAAGGGGGGGGGGGTTTCGTCCATACAAAAATATGTTCAATAATAGATAAAAAGTAATGGAAATAAATATTCATTCATCAAAGTTTCAAAAAGGATAGACGACTACCGTCCAAAAACCCTTGTAAAGTAAAAGCCTAAAAGGCAACTGTTTGAAAGCTTGTCCTAAGTATTATGGACAAGTGAAAGTGAAATGTACTTCAATGATTTTAAATGGTCCTAAACAATGAACCTCATAAAAAAAGAAGAAAAAGAAAACAAAGGGAAATCAAGGCAAATTTTATCTTCACTGTGGGTGGTCGACTCCAACGTTAGGCTCGTCTTGGGTAGGCTTAGTGTTGGCATCATCTTCAATGTTAATGTCTTTAGAGCTCGTTTGGAGAAGAGAGCTTGTGGTAGCACTAAGATTGAGCTTAATGGAGCTAAAGTAAACTTCAGGGAAGTTTTCCATGGTGTCCCTGTGAAAATCTTTGAAGCCACCGCGTAGTTGGTGTCCAGCAAGTTAGTAAATTGTTTAGAAGCTTTGAACTCCACTACTGCGTCTTCTTTTGCCTTGTTGAGAAGAGAACTCAACTCGTCGTTCCTCTTTTGAAGATGGTCAAGACGAGTATCCTTCTCAACAATATCAGCCCTCAACTCCTCAACTGGGTTCTGCAGCTCCTTGGCCTCATCTTTAGCCTTGGCTGCCACCTCAGCCCATCCCTTGCAATTGTCCTTGACCTCCTTAACCCTCGTCTCAAGCAAGAACATCATCCTATCCAACTCCATGGCTTGCCTGGACGCGGCAATGAACTTTGACATCGCCTGCATAAATGATCAAAAATTCTGTTAAAAATGTATATACATATACAAATTACTATGACAAGACGAGAGAAAAGTAATTACATACCTTGATAGATCATGAACACCAGAATGCTCAAATTCTTTCAAGGACATGTCATAGCACGCAACCACGTCCTCACCAGTAATGGCCTTCTCAAACCTTTCCTAAGCTAAGTCCTCATTTTCCAGAATGTTCATAGAAACCCTTTAGGAAGGCTTAGACGAGGAAGGCGCAGTGGTTTTGGCCAGAGTGACTTCAGGAGGAATGGACAAGTCAACGTCAAAAACTTGGACGGAAGGTTGGGAGGTGGGAAGACCGGGCTTGACAACCCCAGGCTTGGACGAACCATGCTTCCTTCTTTCCTCAACGGCTGGGAAGGTTTCCCAAATCCAACGTCTTGGATAAAGATTTTCTTTTGTCCCCAACAGAAGGAAGAGGCTGGGATTGAGCCTTAGGCCTGGTCGCCTCATCCACCACTTCCTTTCCCCTATTCTCCTTCATGGTTGCCATCCCTAAAGAGGAAATATTGGAGTTTAGCTAAAGAACATAATCCAAACAACACAAATAAATTCCAAGTAAAAAGAAGACTCAAGTCTACGAACTGTGAGCTTGTGGGCAATTGCTACAGCAGATGGCTCAGGGCCGAGTCCCCATGTGGTGAGACGTTGAAGGGTCACCAGCGAATGAAAGCTCCTATCAATGTATAGATGAGCCCTGTGGATGCGATCACGGTGAAATTTACTTAAAGATGGTCGTCCAACAGCTGAAAGAGAAATAAAAGAAAAAGGGTTAGACGATTATAAGTAAAAAATAAAACACTGTGTGTGTATATATATATAAGAAAAAAAAAAAAGAGGAGGTGCAAAAACAAAACCAAACACAAACATACCTTTAGGACGAAGGTTTCCTAGTTCTCTAGTATATGGGGCAAATGGATCCCTGCTAACCTCTACAGGGTGCCCAGACCATTTACCAAAGATGAAAAAAAACTCTGTCTTCCAATTTCTGTCAGACATTACCAATGATTTGATTAATCTACAATTTTTGCCCCTGACTGTAAATTGGTAAGAGCTAAGGGACTAGCTAATCTCTGAAGGTTTGTAGCAGAAGAGGAACTCATCCACAGTGAGAGGACGGTCCCCTTCAAATACTTGCCTCCAAAAAACTTGCATAAAGACGACTAATCTCCATGCGTTGGGGGTTAAATTGACACACTCCTAAACCTAACCTAGTAAGTAATTCCCTAACAAAAGCATTAAGGGGTAACCTAAGTCCCTCTAGAAGATAAGCCTCGTAGATGCCTATCCCAAAACGAGGGTTGCAACACCACTCCCCACGGACAGCTAACTTAGGGTTAAGATCGTCTGGAATTTGGTACCATACCCTAAGTGAATTAAGTCTCTGTTCATTTTTTTTTGGAAGGGATGCCTACGGTGCAACTATAAATTGTCTCCACCTCTTCTAAAGGAGGAGATGGAGGGACGCTCGTCGAAGGACCAGCTCGAGACCCAGAAGCTACCCTCATCCTAAGTCTCTCTTGGAAGACGTCTAATGGAATCCCAGGGACATTGGATGTGTATTCCTCGTCCATGATGTTTCCCCCAATGCTACTAGTACTATCACCACTACTACTAGAACTATAACTAGTTGTATCATGGTACTCGTCTATGTCTTTATCAAAACTATTACTAGATGAGGAAACAACAATTTTAGACATTTTGGAAGAAAACTTAAAACCTAAAGATGAGGATAAGGAGAATACCTTGGCCTAGACGAGGAGAGACTATGGATGCAGAAAAACTTCGAGACGAGGAGCTAGACGAAAAATGTCAAGGAAGAAAATATTAGAAATGTGAAGGGTAGGAGAGGAATTCCATTATTTATAGGCAGCGAAATTTGGCATCTGAAACTACATGGCCAACCAATAAATGACACGTGGCATACTCCTCGAAAAAATAAATTGATGCGACCAGTTGCCAATACAATCATGACACGTGGCACACCTAACCGCTGACATCCCAAAGAATAGTGTTAAGCCATACAGTACTCTAGATGACTTTTGGAAAAAGGGGGCAACTGATGGGGAACTGAGAATTGAACCAACTCCAGACTCGTCCAAAAGAGTCGTCCAGGTCTGGTAAAAATAAACGTCCTTAATGGGACGATCGTCTAAGGGCACACGAGTCGTCCATGGGTCAAGTCCCTTGAGAATTGAACCAACTCCAGACTCATCCAAAAGAGCCGTCCAGGTCTGCTAAAAATAAACGTCCTTATTAGGACAGTCATCTAAGGGCACACGGGTCATCCATAGGTCAAGTCCCTGGACGACCCCTGACACTTGGAAAATTACATGGAGGTTTTATCCACGGGATCCAGTAAATTGAACCACATGTCATTATTTCAAGGCATGAATTAACTTCCAACGACAGTTATAGGAAAAGATAAAATATTCTTACTCCTATGGCAGTTGTGGAAGTTAACCTTGAATCCTTCGACCTCCTCAAACATAGGGGAAGTTACAATTAAGGTAAACGCTTCAAAAACACACTATATAAACACTCATTCACATCGAACGATGGTAAGTTTTTACAATTCCTAAAAAGTTGGAACTCTAGAATTTAAGAGAGAGACTAACTTTAGCATCGGAGGGTTCTTGGCCGGTCCACCCTGGTCACCTTTGATCGTGTGTTATTCTTTTCAGGCCTTCCAAACAATCACTAGCCCTTTGAAGCCCGGGACATCCAGGCTACTAATTTTCTTTGCATCATCAATAACTAACAATAAGTTTCATAAATTTCACCATAAATATGAAAAGGAAACAAGTAAAAGTTTTATACAAATCAAAACTTCCTAGAAATTGAGATTATGAAAATTTTTGTTTGTTATTATCAAAATACTGTCTCAATTCGTCCTATTTCATCTGATTCGGGATGTGATATGGTGCATGTCATAGCTTGTATAGTTTGTGTACATGTAGAATCGAGTGTGTAGAAGTAAATGAAACAAAATCAATTTAACATTGCGAGCAGTTGAGAATGTGATAAAAAAAACATTTTTAGATAATTAAGGTATAAGACTATAGAACTCACTCGTCTGCTAAATATCTCAACACCTCGTCTGAGCATGGGGTAAGAAGCATGACCGTACTAGCATTTCCTTGACAACGGTTGATTATTGACTTCAATTACTCATCCACTAAAGGAAATTGACGAACAAATTCTTGAAAATTAATAATTTTCCGGCATGAAGAATCAAGGCTTACTCTATACCATGACTTGCACACAGGAGGAATGTCTTATAGAAGTGACTCCGTGCCCACCCTTGTAAAAATATTCACCAAACAATCCTTTTCCAAATTCTCCCATTTTTATCCAGCCATCTATAATACTAATTTTTCAATACAAATACAGAATTACAAAAAGAAGAACCATGAATAACATAGCAGAGTGTAGAGATTGTACCTATTAAACAAAGGACTATGTGAGAGGGGCTATACTGAACCTTGGACAGGACCTTGAAAAATATGCAAGGCATGCGCGTTAACCACTAAGGTT